>NW_025421423.1:11945000-13211461 GCF_011764305.1 Mustela putorius furo
GGGGGGGGTTTCTATTCCTATTGGTGCATACATACACACACGTGTGTTTGTTGAGAGAGAGAGTAGAGGAATACTAGAAGCTTCTCACATCCTCTTTTGATCTATCATCCATATATCCCCTTGTTTCTAAGTTTCTAAGGGAAAAAAATAAAATGTACCAAGGATAAAGCCCAATCCCCATGCTGTCTTTGTAACTGCATTTGTCCTACGTATCTTACATATCTGCATAGTTCCTTGATGAGCTAGGCTTAGTGGTGTGGAGAACACCTCTTGCCCCTCTAGAGACAAAGCTTCGTTGCCTGTTCTCTTCTGGCCATTTTTCTAACCAGCATTATTATGCAGGACAAGCTTATACCAGCTGGTGAGAGCTGGCAGCTAAATTTGCAGGGATTCTGTGAGCCAGCTGATGTCAAGTTGGTTGTTTAAAACGGGCCATGGTGGGAGCGTTTACACCATCGAAAATGGCAAATGCTACAAAAAAGAGCTTCTCTTCCTTTTCTTTTTCTCTTCTCTTTTTCCCTTTTGTGGTTAAACTTTCATCAGCACAGCACTGCCTAAACCTCAGTTCCCTGCATCTTACTACCCTTATGCAGAGGAAAAGCCAGTCTGAGAAAAGAAATCTGGCTGGTACAAATGCAAAAAACTTTTCCCAAAGCCTGGAGCAGAGCTGGGAAAAGCTGGCCCAGACCTCCACAAAGCAGGATCACAAGAGTTTCTAACCTTACCTGTTTTCGTTGAAGAAGAGGGGAGAAGAGCCGGCAGTAAAAGAAAGAAGGAGAAAGTCAAGAGTGAGCCATGACAGATGGTGGGATCACTGCCCAGAACAGCAACCTCTCTCTGCCCGCCTTCCCTCCCTTCTCTGGCCCCAAACTTAAATCTCTTAACTCCTTCCCAGAGACAGTCCTCTCAAGCACTGTGACTGAAGACTATCTTTGAACTTTACCCACCGTGAAGGACCCCCTTTTAAGTGGGGGAGTTTCAGCTTTCCCAGTATATAGTATACAGTATACAATTGAAGGCAAATCACATCATGTGTTTGAGCCACAGTTTCATCTGCTGTAAAACAGAGCTTTGAACACCCACCTCTGCGGGATGTGGTGCGGAACAAGGTCAGGGTCCCTCAAACACCGCCCAGCAAGACAAATGTGAATGATTGCTATTGTCATTGCTACTACCCGTATTATGATCATGGATTCAGTATTTCTATCAGGAAAGGTATTTGGAGAGCAGAGGGAAGCTAACTGAAATCCTGCCTTCCATTTCAGAGACTACAACAGCTTATTTGATGGGTCTTGTAATGAAGAACCGGCTTAAGACTCCGTCAACACGCCAGAGTCATCACACCAAAGATCAAACTAGCTCTTCCTTCCAACCGCAACAGCAGGGGAAGACCACTCTATACTCAAAGGTGGCTTTTATGATGGTGGCCCACTGTGAAAGATGTCTCTGAGGATCACGAGTGAGCCATGAGGACCTTATTTGCCAGCCTACCTCTTCCTTTTGCCTAATCAATCTTTATTTTTTTTTAATTTAATTTTTTTCCAGTGTTCAAAGATTTATTGTTTATGAACACCCAGTGCTCCATGTAACACGTGCCCTCCTTCATACCCACCACCTGGCTCACCCAACCCCCCACCCCATTCCCCTCCCAAACCCTCAGTTTGTTTCTCAGAGTCCACAGTCTCTCATGGTTTATCTCAATCTTTACAAGCTGGTTTGAAACTTGGGACGCTTGAATCCTTGAGCTACCTCCAGGTGACTGAGTGATGGGGAGCTGGGAACAGAGTTATCCTGATTTGGTTGCTCACAGACCAATGGGCCTATAGAACAGAGGGCATGACCTGTGTGTTTCCAAACCCTCTTGATAAACAGTGATTGCATCACAGAATGGCCGGGGCTGGGAATGGCTGAAGATCGGTTCCATAATCTCGATAAGCACTCTTCCTCTAAGTCAACACAAATAAATGTCAAGAGGACATCAGAACGGCATGCTTGATACAGAGAGGTAGCTAAAACCAGTCCTCCAATCCCTGAAGCCCCCATAATGCCACCCCTTAACTCCTCCTACATGGAAATTCTGGAACTGGCTCTTATGACAGTACGGTTTGGAGGAAGACATGGAATTGACTAGTATGGCCCACATTTACAATTTCAACAAATGAGTGGACTCTCCCAGGAAGCAGCTATGGCTCTGCTAAAAGACCTTCTACATGATGAAGAATTCAGCAAACCAGGATGCGGGTGGATGAGGAGTGGTGAATATTGTTGGAAGTATGCTTTGCACTTTATCAGTCATACCGAGAAATGCTTAGAAACTTGCCCACAAGGAGTCCATCTTCATGGAAGGGGAATTCACTCCGGAAGTTGGATCTCTTTTAATCTGGAGATTTCACCATTAATAAGGTCTGGGAATGAACTACAAATGACCTTCATTTCCCTATAGCCAGTCACTACCCTTGAAAGCTCTGTGAATAATGCATGAAGAAACTTCATTGCTCTTCTTGTTTCTATCACACATGGTTTTGATGGTTCTGTTGACAACAGTGACTGTTATGTAAGTGTCGTGTGTGTGTGTGTGTGTGTGTGTGTGTGTGTACACACAGAGAAAACAGTAGATGAATTTCTCTTTTAGTTTACTGCTTGGGAAAATGTCTCTACCTATGAAACTCATATACTTCCTCTTATTCTGATCATGACAGTAAGGCTACATTCTGTTTTCTTTTCTTTCTTTTTTTTTTTTTTTTAAATACCTTGGTTAACAAAAGATTCAGTTAAGTTTGGTCCTTGCCTGTAGAAATTGACTATGAATAGAATTTTGTTAAAATTATTCATCCCCCCCCCTCTTTTCCAAAGGCTACAAAAGGGAGTAAACTCCTATTGTAAATTTGGTAGAAACTGAATGACTAAGTAAATCAAATAAATCTTGAAAGGATAAATTTACATATAAAATGTACCACAGAGCTGGTCTCTCAGAACTCCAAGTTTAATGTTGGATGGCTTTTACCTGGCTGTTGCCTATTCCAGTTGCCTAAAGGAATAGAAAAGGTTGATCATTGCTTCAGATTTATTAGATCTTAGTTTTTCCAATTAATAAAATAAGACAACATCTGTACTTTTCTTAGCGTATAAAAATACTGTCAGATTCAATAAGTGTATATTTGAAGATCCAGGTTATATGTAAAATTTGTGTTACATTCTTTGCTTCTCGGGGATAAAAATAAACACCCCTGTTTCCTGAGAAAAGAGACACCTTTTTTTTTTTTAAATGATAAATAATAAGCATGTCAAATGTTCAATAAATTTGTACCTCACAGTCTTTGCTGTCAACATAACATTTTGCAAGGCCGGATGTGAATTTTGCAGTAGCTTTGTGAAAGAATATGGGTGTCACTTTGGTCAAACAAACCAACCTGTAATAAAACATTCTATGTTTGATAAGCCTTCTGTCACCAACATATCATGATTGAATTATCGTCATGCAAAACATGAACTTGGCAGTGCCAATGCCAATATTGATATTGACCTCACCTTGGCCACCTAGCACAGAACAATTTTTTCCTTTTATTTGACTTGCTACTTTTTTTCATAAACATGGCCCTGTACATGTTTACCCTCTCACTTTCCAGCATCTCATACCCACAGATACTGGGAATTATCAGGCTATCACATTTCCTCAATATTCATCCAGGTCTGCCTAGTTTTACAATTTATAAGATAGGGCACTCGTGTGAACAAATCCATCAATGAAAAATAATAATCGTGCAAAAATTAATTTCTAAAATCCCTTCCCGTGGTATACATGACTAAGAGTTTAATTTGTTGGATGATATTGACCAGACAGTACACCTGTATGCACACACACACACGTGATGTAAATTCATAAATAATTTTCTCATTGGGGGGATCAGTGAAGTAATGGTAAAATTCCATGTATTGTTAAGTTATAAAGGGAATAGTCTTTCTAAAAAATTCAATACAGATCATTTAACTTTATTTCAAATAATTAAGATTAATACACATGGATAATATACTTACTTATACTTAGTTAATATATTATTTATGTAATATAAATATGTAATATTTATATTCTTATTATTCATGTAATATATGTCTATTATATTATATTATATAAAATATGTAATATAAATAATATATGAATATATAATATTTACTATACTTATTTAAATATATTTAAATCTGGAGAAATTACATATTAAGGTATATATGTACCCAAGAAGAGATTGAGTCATATTTCTCCCAAGATAATTTTAGGACTCTATCAGCCAGAGGACTAAATGCCCATGGCAATGACTGACCCCATGCACAATTTGTACACCGCGGAGAGACAGAGGTTACTTCAGGAGATACCATGAAGGAATGTTAGTGAGATGAAGATTGTCCCGCTATCCCCTACCTTACCACTAGAGGAATAAATAAGTGACACTGACTCAAGGTGAAAGCATGGAATGAATTGATCCGAAGTGATCCTGAAGGTCACTCAGTGTCCACAAGTCTCAGGTACCTCGTTTGTAAGCTGGGTGAATTGTGTCCACTACAACACCATGATGACCAGCAAGGATATGTGTAAAATGTATGGTACCATGGTTGGTATGTAGCAGGAGGTTAAAGCATGTTATTTTCCCTCCCTAATTAAAGATTAAATTAGCCTCAACACATCTCAGCTTTGAATGAGACAAAGCACCCCTTTTCACACATGCTTTTAGTACAAAAGGCCCTGGGCGTGGAGTCTGAGAGTCTGGGCCCAGGTCCCAGACATTAACCTCTGTGAGAATTTGGTCACCTCATTTCCTCAGTTTGAGTTTGTTTCCCCGACCATAAAATGGGGTCTTGACAATTTCATGGATCTATCTGGTTTGGTCATTCTGGTCTGAGAGCGTTTCCTAGTAAAGGATGTTATTAAAGTAGATATTCTAGTACTGTTCTGGCCTCAGTAGAGTACTTTAAAAAGGGTCATGCTTAGTGAAATAAGTCGATCAGAGAAAGACAACTATCATATGATCTCCCTGATATGAGGAAGTGGAGATACAACATGGGGGGTTTAGGGGGTAGGAGAAGAATGAATGAAACAAGATGGGACTGGGAGGGAGACAAACCATAAGTGACTCTTAATCTCACAAAACAAACTGAGGGCTGCTGGGGGGGAGGGGGGTTGGGAAAAGGGAGGTGGGGTTATGGACATTGGGGAGGGTATGTGCTATGTAAACCTGGCAATTCACACACCTGTACCCCTGGGGATAAAAATATATTATATGTTTATAAAAAATAAATAAAAAATGAAAAAAAAAAGGATTATTTACGATGAGGAAGGACTAATATCCAAACCCCTTTATCCTTTCAGAATATTTTCGGGAGATCTGTGATTGAAATATGCAAGTTCTAGGAGCAGGAGAGCAGAAGCAAGAGAGGCACAGAGTCTGTTATCTCCTTGGATGTGTTGCCCGTCACTCATCATTCCTCTTCCTGGCACACTCCTTCCACACTCTGCCTGTCTGGTAAATTCCTCCGGGATTAAACTCCACATCGCATCAGAAGGAAAAGAGATGTTTCTTCTTACTTCTCTCAGGTTGTGTTTGATATTCTTTCCTCTCCCCACCCTCCCTGTTTGACCCTTAATAACCTTTCACTGAAGAATACTGAGTAGCACTGTGCAAAGAGTATGTTCAGGTTCACGCAGCAAAACGATCATTCAGGAGGCAGTACTGAGTAGTGCGTGAATAGCAACTGCCTGCCCGCTATTTCATGAAGCATTCGGGGAGACATGATGACGACCCAAAGTTCCTGCTCTCCGGAAGCCCATGGTCTCTTGGGAGGACAGGCATCTTCAGAGAATGTGAGAGAAGGCATAGAAGATGAGGAAATTTCTGGAAATTGTGATGTACTCCCTGTCTTCAGCAGTGAAACTCATTTTCTAAGAAATTTCTTCCTATATAGTATATAATATACATATGCATATTATGTGTATATATATATATTTGTAAATATGTTTATGCAACATATTATGTATATAGTCCATATAGTCCATATATATTACATAATATATGGACTATATATGTGTATATATAGTACTATATATATAGTACTACTATATATATGTGTATGTGTGTTTGTGTGTATGTGTGTATGGTATAATATATATACATAGTATGTTGCAGCAGTTAACAAAGTCTTCAGCCTGGAACCTCTTTCTCAGCTGAAAGGTTAGGTGGAAACAATAACAAAAAGAGCTGAGGAGAAGAGGAGTAGGATAAGGAGGCAGAAGTCTCTCTTTCCATGTTCCAGTCCTAATCCGTGACTGGCTGGGCTGATCCTGGCTCCTGACGGTCAGCTGCGGCTGTGTTGAGTAAAACCGTGTTGCGTTCAGTGACTGTCACAAGCCATATGCTTTGACAAGACTTGACACTGTCCACTCTTCCTACAACAGCCTATGGACCCAAGGGCAAGTTGGTCTGGTCACCTTTCAAAGGGTCCCTCTCTCTAAGTTTCGGGAACATTCTATGCTCTCTTCTATACGCTGATGTTACCCCTTGGATAAATGCCCCCTTCTTCTTGAGGAACTTTTGTTACTTCATAAACTGGGGTTAGTATCATACCCGGCTGTTTGCCTTACTTCCTGAACCTTCCACCCACTACCATAAAAACCTGCGCATTTTGTCATTCAATTTTTTTTCAATCCTTGAGACAGACAAGGAATTGGGCTGTGTTTTGAACGTCTATTTCTTTATTCCTAGCACCTATTTGGTTGCCTAAAATATTAAAGTCACTAAGATGTTTTGGGTTTTTTTTTTAATTGTTAAATGCAGACTGAAGGAATGATGAGTACATGAAGAAGATAAGGACAGAGTATTTAGCCGTCATCCAGACTGCTTTAAAATTTCCAGACGAGGTTTGAAATTTGGAAGAAAGAAGCTGAACACCCTGCGTGTTCTCAGCGATTCTCCGCCACACTTTTGGGGATGAGTCGTTCCAGGGCCATTTTGCAGTTGAGAAGATGGAGGTCAGGATCGGGCCGTGAGGCAGCGGGAGGGCGGACACTCCCACCTGCATCTCTAGGGCCTGAGCCTTTGTTCTTTCTCCTCCTAACATCACACAGCCTCGCTCCTGGTGCGCGAAGCCTCCCTCCCGGTGAGGGAGGCAGCAACGATGCCCCGTCCACTCCGGCTCTCAGGGAGTTCTCCCGAGTGGCTGGGCATTTCCACTGCCAGAAGCTCCTTTGGGCCAGCATGGCAGCAGTCCCTTGGGAGACCCACTGAGCCCTCTGCTCTGCGACAGAGCCAGCGGCAGAAGGCACAGCCAACCCCTTCCAATCAAAGGAAATCCTGAAAAAACATCTTCGGGGATCTACTGTGCATTCTCCCTGTCATAGTCCTTGGCAATACATAATACATGAAAAGACATCAGCTCATGCCAAGGTGGACTTCAAAGAGGGTGGCGGAACAATGCCAGAACCCTCCATTTGGCGGCTGTGTCGTCTGGCCATTCCAGAAGTGAATTCGCGGAGAGGGGGATGAAGGGAATGCCTGCCTCCCCTCCCTCTGATTCGTGGGAACTCTGCGTCTGCACGAACAGGAGGGAAGAGCAGCTCGCTAGTCTTTCAAGAACATTTTTCCCGGCTCCAAGCCTTAGCGTGTGCCCTTGAACTGCTGCTGTGACATGTGTTCTGAACGAGTCCCAAACAAGTGCAAACACAACAGCCTCTCCTGATCAATGCGGCATGGCTAAAAGGATGGAATCCAAACCATGAGCCCAAAGAACAGAAAGTCCCGGCGCTTCGGTCTGTGCAAGTTGCCGTGAGCTCCAGCCATGCATCCTGCGGCCAAGGATGGGTGGCCCCCGAGCAGGAAACTCTTTGGCAGCCTCTGCTGCGTGCTTTGCCTGCTGAGAAGAGCACACCCTGGCCTCGGTTACTGCCCTTATAAAACAGCTCAGGGAGGACTTGAGCCAAATGTTTTAAATGTGCCTGGAAGAAAAATGTTAACTATGAATCTGAGCAGTAGAACAGTACAGTACAACTACGACAACACGCCATGCAGCTCCCTGGGGCGGGCGGGGTGGGAGCAGGGGTTGAGCAGGCAAGTGCCGCTGCTGGCCGAGGCTCCCTCTGGGGCCATCCTCCTGGGGCCAGGGCTGCCTGGACGACCCCTCTGCAACAGAATCTGAGAAATGGGGGCTCATACGGCTGTGGTGAGTCTTTGAATTTCCTGAATGCTCCCAATGAGGAGAGGCTGTACTAACCCTTTAGTCTGCATATCAACAGAGGAAGAAACTGAAGGCCATAATGGTGAAACACAAGGTCTAGCATTTTTTTTTTTAATTAAAATTCATTCCACATGTTTTTCAATCCACACGTTGCAGAAGGAAACTAGAAGGGACTGCATATCTTTCACGACCAGTGTCTACGATCTACCAGGCACTGTCCTAGGTATTTTTCCCATGCCTGATTGAATTTGTAATACAGTCTTATAAAGGAGTATCAGTGCCTGTACTTTAGAAAGAAGGACATGAAAACTTCAGGTGTTTATGCAAATTGTTTACCCAGTAAGGGCTGAAGCAAGGATTCAAACATGAGTGTCCCTGACTCCAAAGTACGTGTTCTCTTCATTGTACTAAAATGCCATTCAACTGGCATCAGAGGTGTCTGTTGTGTTTCTGAGTTATGGGCACGCATTTTCCCGTAATAATTCTAATGAAGATATTCAGAAGAGGTAATTAGAGCCATCTCTGAGTACATCCATGAGGAGAAAACCTACTTTGCCCTACTTTTTGGTGAAATACCGGAAGCATTACAATCAATATAAAGAAAAAGATACTGGGAGCCACTGGTGACATTAATACTTATCTTTCTGGACATCTGACCAATACAAGAAAGCAAGAATCAGAAAAATGAAGCAAAAATCCCAGTGAAAGGATGTAAGATTGTTAATTTTTTAGAACTGATTATATAATGTAAAACTAAAGGGGAAAAAAAGCTGAAAAGACTATCAGCACTATAATAGAGCCCAGTAACTTAGCCACATAAGATCAAGAATAAAATCAGTAACTTTTTCTTATAGCAGCAACATCCATTTAAAAAACATAATGGAAAAAAAGATTGATTATACTTACATTAAAATATACTCCTGGAGAGTTTTACTAAAATTGTGCACTCTGTGGAAATTAAACCTCAAAATTTCATAGGGACTCAAAAGAAATTTTACAAAATCAAGAGAGATTTCAAGTCCCCAGATGAGAGAAATGAATGAAGATGCCAGATGTTCCAAAACTAATAAGCAAGCTAATCATGACAATAGTGGGGTTCTTACATTAAGAAAATGGTTGCAAAGTTATGCAAAAAAGGATGAAGAGATGAGTGAAATTGCTAAGACCAAGCTTGAAACAAGAGAAATGAGAGGAAGTTTGCCTACTAAAACATTATAAATATGACTGTCATTAAAACAGGATCTTGGCCAAAGACTAGACAGCTGTATCAGTAGAATATGACAGAAAGTTCTAGAACAGTTTTGTTTTTCTTTTTAGATTTTCTTGATTTATCTGACAGAAAGAGATAGCACAAGCACAGGGAACAGCAGGGAGGAAGGCAGAAGCAGACACTCTGCTGAGCCGGGAGCCAGATGTGGGTCTTGATCCCAGGACTCTGGGATTGTGGCCTGAGTTGAAGGCATACCCCTAACCCATCGAGCCACCCAGACACCCCTAGAGCAATTTTAATATACTATGTGATAACTTAATATATGATAACAATGAAAGCAGCAAAATTCAATGAAGGGAAAGTACAAAATTCACCAAGTGATACTAGGGAGTGTGGCTAAAATATGGGGGGAAATAAACTTTTAACTAATCCTCACCTCACAGATCGAACAATTCAAATTCCATTTGTTTTATAGATCTACGTGAAAACAAGGAAAGTCGTTGTTAAAAAATGAAAATTACAGTAAATATTTAAATTATCTTGAAAAATGGGTCATAACTTCTAAATATAAAATAAATGAAAGAAATCACAAATGATAACATATTGATCACAAGATATTAGACATCTTTACACATTTCAAATACAAAAGTAGATGAGAAATAAAAAATGGAAGAGCAATTTCAACAATTATGAACGATAAGGGTTTTATCTATTTTACGCCTTTTATAAACGATGGAAGTATAGTTGACACACAGTGTTACATTAGTTTTAGGCTTACAATGTAGTGATTCAACAAGTCTGTACCATGTCCTTTGCTCACAAGTGTAGCTACCATCTGACACCATGCAACACTACTACACTGACTACATTCCCTATGCTGTGCCTTTTACCAGGGGTTTAACATTTTTTAAAAGAATTATGTATTTATTTTAAAGACCGAGAGAGAGAGAGAGAGAGAGAGCGAGAGCGTGAACACACAGAGGGAGGGGCAGAAGGAGAGGGAGAGAGGCACCTGAGCGTAGAGCTCAACCCAGGGCTCCATCTCATGACCCATGAGATCATGACCTGAGTTGAAACCGAGTCAGATACTTAAATGACTGAGCCACCCAGGCACCCCAAAGGGTTTAGTATTTTTAAAGAATATATAAAAATATATTTGACAAATCCTTTTTCTCTAATACCCATTAGCCTAATCATAATAGCAGCAACACAACGTCCATTGTCACCAAGTACAAACATTCATCTAGGTGCCCTGCTTCCAAAATCCAATCCTCACACTGTAGAGCTGGGGTTTTTACTCACGTGTACAAAGTGAGAGTCTTGAGACAAAGGGTGGTTACATTATGCGCACAAGGTCACACAGCTAAATTGGGGGGGAAAGTCAGAACCAGACATATTTGTCTGTAAAAATCTCAATTCTCAACCTGCCTCTGCATAAAAGTGGCCAAAGGCACTGAGCACCTATTTCTAAGAGGAAGAAATACATCTGACCAATAAATGTGTGATAAATATTCAGCCTGCTAATAATAAAAAATATGTAGGGAATACCCTTAGCTGTTAAATTGACCCCCAAATGAGAAATTATGTGAAGAACACTCAGTGCTGGTAAGGATAGACTCCTTAAAGCTTGGGGAGTCAAAATATTTTGAAACCTTTCTGAAAGGGAATTTGGCAAGATAAATCCAAAGTCCTCAACATGTTCTTACCCAATAACTCCACTTCTAGGAATTTATACTGAGAGATCATCAGAGAAACTCATAAAAGTGATTTTTTCATTTGTAAGGAAATTCATTACACCACTGTTTATAATATTTGAAATCAAGAATTGAAAGAAAAATTAAACTGAAACATCCAAGAAATGGGGTATTAGGCTTCATAATGCTCTTGCTAGTCCCCCCCCCCCCCCCAAAAAAAGCCCAATCAGGTCCTAAGGCTCAGAACTGGTGAATATGGTACTTTATACCACAAATGCGAATTTGTGGAAATGATTAAATTGAGGATCTGGAGATGGAGAGATTTTTCTGGATTATGAGGGTGGGTACCATGTAATCACAAGGGGTCTTGAGGCAAGAGGGTCAGAGTTAGAGCAGGCAATGTGCGGATGGAAGCAGAGGGAGAGGAAGCAGTATTACGATGGAAACAGAAGTTGGAGCCATGCAGGGCCACAAGCCAAAGAATGCAGGCAGCTGTAAAAGGCAAAGAAACAGACCATCCCCTAAAGCTTTCAGGGGAAGCATAGCTCTGCCAATGCTTTGATTTCAACTCACTGAGACTGATTTAGGACTTCTGACCTCCAGAACTACAAGACAGTAAATCTGTGTGTTTCAAACCATGAAGTTTGTGGTCACTTGTAATAGTAGCAATAGGAAACTAATTATAGCCCTTAAACACCCTTAAAATCATAGTTTCCAAAATCAAAGATGATCTAGGGGTCATTATCAGGACTAATATTATTTGAAAAGAGAGATTAAAAAACTTGGCATAAATATTAAGTCATAAGTTTCAACTATCACCAAGATTCAACACAAAATTTCAAAGTGAGGTGCAAGATGTAAATTTCTGTAGGAAATGGATATAAAAAGTTTATATGACTTTTTTTTTTTTTTAGATTTTATTTACTTATTTGACAGACAGAGATCACAAGTAGGCAGAGAAGCAGGCAGAGAGAAAGGAAGGGAAGCAGGTTCCTCACTGAGCAGAGAGCCCGATGCGGGGCTTGATCCCAGGACCCTGGGACCATGACCTGAGCTGAAGGCAGAGGCTTTAACCCACTGAGCTACCCAGGCGCCCTGGTTACATAACTCTTTAATCTCTCATCCACCCTCTGAGTATGGGAAGATCCCATGATAGAAGTAAGGAAAGAGGAATTAGGGAAAATTTTTTGAAGAGAACTGTCACTATGGTCTGAGTACCCACCATACGTGTCCACAAAGCATTCAAGTGTGTGTATAAGTTTTGGGTAGGAGAGAGCATTTGAAACTCATCTCAAACCAGCTGAGAAGAAACTCAACAGGACTACATGGAAACTTGATTGATCCTTCTACATTCAGGAATCATAGAATGTAATGTCTCAATGACGAGAACCAGCTCGGCTAGCCCTCCTGGTGGGGGCAGTGAAGAGATGGTTGGTGTGGATGGGCAGGAGCTCCTACAGAGGCCAAGGATGTGTGTTTCCACTGGAGCAGACATCAAGGGGGAGTGAGAGAGAGCCAGCATGGGGCTTTGTCCTGAGGAGGAAAACGTAAGCCTTCCTCCTTCTGTGGGTTTTCTGTGCTCTCACAACATTGCCATGCTCCCACACTTCTCACACCGGCTGTGTGTGTTTTGCCCACATCAAGAAATTCTGTGAGGCCAGCTGGGTGTCCTATAATTTAACTCATTTCTGACACCATCTACTTGGAGACGGTGTCAGATCCCATAGTCTAAAGGCTCAATCCTATTAGACTGCCCCTCCCCCTACCTCAGATGCCAGTCTCAAGTCCAGCTTGCCCGCCCTGTGCTTCTGACCACTTCATTATCAATCAGGGCTTCCCAAGACTCCTCCCCAGGTTTGAATAATTTGCTAGAGCAGCTCATAGAACTCAAAGAAATGCTTACTTACATTTACCAGTTTATTAAAGGATATGATAAAAGACACAGAGGAACAATTGGGGTGAGGTCTGGAAGGGTCTTGAACGCAAGATGAGCAAGCTTCTGTCCCCATGGATTTGGGGTACATTACTCCCCCACTTGAGGAGTTTGTGTTCCCTGACCTGAAAGGTCTCTGAACCCCACATGATTATGACTTTATGGAAGCTTCCTCACATAGACCCGATCAATTACTAATTTCATTTCCAGCCCTTCTCCCCTCTCTGGAGGATGAGGGCTAAGCTGAAAATTCCAAACTTCTAATCATGGTTTGGTCTTTCTAGCAACCAGCCCCCATCCAGGAGCCATCTGGGAGCTTACACAGAGTCACCTCATTATAACAAAAGATGCTACTAGTTCCCTCACCACTTAGGAATTTACAACCATTTCAGGATGTGTCAGGATGGACTGACTCAAAGACCAATTATTAGAATAAGAGATGCTCCTAGGGCTCTTATCACTTAGGAAATTATGAGGGTTTTAGAAGTTCTGTGCCAGGAACTGAGGGAGAGATCAATATATGTATTTTTTTTTCCTCAGAAGTCCTATCTCACAGGACTCTTGGAAAGTGGAGGGTCCCCACTGCAGGAAAGCTGAAGTAATGTTGTATTAAGTAGGGGCTGAAAAAGGAGTGAACATGAGCTATACAAGAAGAATGTATCCCCAATATTAGGAGAACTGCATAGGAAAGCGCTTGGGAGGCACGGTGTAGAGGCAAGAGTGTCTTGAAGAACACGTTACAGGCCACTGACTAGACATTTGCCTGGTCAAGGGAGTGGGAAGCCTGTCTTGGACAGTGCCAGTCATGTAAGAAACTTCTAGCGTCTCTGCTGACTCCAAACCTGGAGAGGGCAGAAATGGACCAAAGTGGGGGTGTGGGGCAAAATCTGAAAGTGGAAACCAACCACACCCTCTTGGCCTTCTTCAGGTTTGGGCGGGCAGCCAGCCTAGCTGGGAAAGTGCAGAAGACCATTTCAAACCAAAGTTTTGATTACTGTAAGGGATTGGGAATTGCGATTTCTGAATTGCGACTGTGCTGAAAAAGAGACCATCTGTTCTCTTACTACTTAGTCATGATCAGAAGAGTCAAGAGGCTGCCCAGGGCTTCAGTTTGGAGCAAGGAAGATCAATGTCTTCTAATTCATTTTAAGAAGATAGTGAAAGAGATGAAATAATTTTGTTTGGTGATCGTTTCTCAAGGCTTACTGTGCCCAAGACATGGGGTATGTTTTTCAAAACATATGGAAAGAAAAGCGGAAGGGAGGAAAGGAAAGGAAAGATGCTAAAATATTAGTAGAGTTCTTTGGGTTGGTCAGGTGATGCTTGAGTTTTATTTTTTATTGTCTCCTCCTTCTAATATCTTTACTCCATTATAATTAGACAAATAATTCTTACATCCCATGCAAAACATCCCATTCTCAGTGCCTCCATGGCGTCAGGCTTTATTAAAGGAGAGTTCCAAAAATCAAAAGGTCTTGGCAGTCAAGGGACTGGAGGAACTTCTTCATCCCCCAGTATCACAGTTTCAGGTCAGCGTGTTTATGGGAACTTTCTGTACCTGGCCCTGTAGAATCCTTGCAACAGGACTGGGGCTTCATTATAGAAAGAACCCACACACAGTGGACAGGAAACAATTGAACAATACAACACTGGCAGCCAAAAAAAAAATGAATTGGCAGTTTTTAGCTTCAGTTCATAAAACCAGGATGGCATTTGTCAGTGGGATGCAGAAAACACCAAGAGAGACGAGAACTTCTCTATAACAGAGAGGGACAAAGAGAGAGAGAGAGAATCTTCTAGGTGAAGCCAGAGATTTAGAGTAACCTTTTTTGTTCACCTCCCCTTGCAATGATAGCATCCACCCTATAGCACAAATGTGGAGAAAGGCCAGCAGGAGCTAAAAAAGAATTTGGGACGACATCCGTATGTCCAGGAGGATTCTTGGACATGGCAAAGGGCATAAAAACACCTCAAACCCAGTGTTTGTCTCACTGTAGGTACTTCATAAAAGTTAGTTCTCTTCTTTCCCCGAGTCTTCTCCTCCTCCCAGCCCCCTTCGTAAACATACAGGCACCTCGCTGGGGTGGTTTGGCACCAGATGCCTCCTCATCTCTGCTTTCTTTATTCCATTTCAGACTCTTGGGTGAATTGTCATGCCTGATATGGTTGATTTCAAAGCCAAGTTTAGACGATGTGAATAATTAAAATCATGAAACTTAAACTCTCAAGTGAAACATTTCTGAGTCCTGCACACAGAGGAAACATGAATGTTGAATTGGAAAGGAGATGCCAAACCGCAGCCAAACGAAAAAGGCTACAAATCCAGCATTTTAGGGACCACAGAAAATTAAGCACAGCAGGCAGAAAAGCAGCAAAGTTTATTTTGAGTCTCGGCCAAGAGCGAGCCAGGGGGAAAACAAACAGACAAACAAAAACTCTCAAGCAAAATGCATTATTCAACTAAGGCTCTGTAGATACCCATTCAACCTTTGAGCCGATCCCCGCTAGGTGATGGTCTGTTTCTCAAGGTCTCCGAGCAGATGAGCATCTGCGGATACAACTCTGCAAGGCCATGCGTCGCCTTTAAATACAATAGTAAATTAAAGGTCTTGGGGAAGACCCAGAATAGTTCACAGAGGGTTCTGTGGTTATCCTGGTGCCTCCACTCTTTAATTCTGCAAATGCATGTGCTGGAAAACATAACAGAGATCCCTCCTGATAGACATGTGGCTCTTGTGGGATCTAAGAGCTCCTTCCGTCAGACCAGTGCACTCACAAGGAAAATACACCCACACTCGCTCTCACACACACACACACACACACACACACGGCCAAGTTTACTCCAGCTAGGTGAGAGTACACACACACACACACGCACACACATTCTGACACACCAACATGCATATATATATGGGCACACACTAGCCTACACAAGAAACTGAAAAGGGAGTATGGAAATTCAGTGTTAAAAATAAAATCCATCAAGTTCCTTTTGAGGTAAAAAAAACGTGATCCGAGGGAAAAATCTGATCATTGTTTTAAGTGCATTTCCCCCCTCTCCCTTTGGTTCCACTGATTTTTCAATGTACTCTGAAGTATTTAGCATAATGGCTTCTGATGAAACTGGAAAATTTCAAACACTTATGCTCTGAAACTACATTTCCAGCAATACAACTGAGAACGTATATTTGAGTAGGTTCAGGGGTATATTAGCAGGGTTTCTTATCTAATAAGGTAAATCCACACACACACACACAAAGAAATCTAATTCATGCATTAAGTATATTCTCTCCAGTGGCTAATGAGAAAGGTAAGGGGGGGAAATCTTGACACAGTGGCCAATAATCTTGCTTAAGACAGTTGGTGTCTGTTGTACAGGTAACTACATCAGAACACCCATACGACTACATTTGGAGTAAATCACCCCTTGAGGACCTACTTACTTAACATCCTGGGCATCTACTCTTTGTCCATCTCCACTGTAGAGACTGCAGGTCTTCCCTGTGGGAGCTCCCTAGCCCTATGGTTGCGCACTCCCCATCTCATTCAAAATACTTGCCCTTACCACATTTACCAAGGATGAGAAAGAGGAGTTGCTATTTCCCGACTTGGCAAAAGAGGAAATGGAAGTGAATCACTCTGGAAGTAAGAGGATTCAAAGGCATGTTGGAACTGGCCTAGAAACTCTGTTGGAACAAACTGTCCTTGCACTGGGCTGAGCTCTTTGTACCACGTGCAGTACAGAAATACTCACTTACCAGCTGGAAAACAGCCTGGAAAGTACATGAGTTGCCTTGTTAGGTTTAACTCTGATGGCTACAGCAGAACTTCCCCACTCCAGGACTGGCATCATTTTAGAACTATAACCAACATTTAGTTCTTCCTCCCCTTAATCAACCAATATGAGAAGTTCCCTGGTTGCACTGGCGAAACTGCATAGTAAAGCTGAAAGGCGTGCTTCTCATTTCAGCCAGGGCCTACTGTGAGGACTTGCAGCAACATTGGTCACTCTGAAGCAAATGGGTGATGGTGGCTGGAGGACTCTGGGCCTTATACTCAGTGGGACCCCTGCCCCACATTCTAGAAGGTGAAGCTAATGCACCCTACAGACCCCTATCTTCTTATGCTTATGCAAGATTAAGTCAAACACCGTGACTCACTTCCTAAGCTAGAACTCACAGAGTATATCACCAACAGTATCTTCATTTTAGATGCTTAGTCACCATGTTGCTTAAACATGGCCGCCGAAGCCACAACTTGACCACAAACTTCTAAATCTATACGTTCAGTCATAATTTCATGCCCGAGTTCCAGGCTTGTATCTACAACTTCCTGTTGAACATCTTCGCTGGAATGTTCTACAATCACCACAAACTCAGCACATTAACAGATGGAAGCTATTGGCCCCAATATCCTTCCCCAACATCAACAAAAATCTATTTTCTGTAAAGCAAGATTCAGCCAACATTTTTCTGTAAAGTGCCAGAGAGTCAACTTTTTGTAGGTTGTAAGTCTTTGCTACAACTCCCTGACTCTATCATTGCTGTGTGAAAGTAGCCATAAATAATGTGTAAAGGAATGTGTATGGCTGAATTTCAATAAAACTTTATTAAAAAAGAACAAGGAGTAGACCGTTTTGGAATAGTCCATGAGCCACTCACTCATAGTCGCTCAAACTGGAAATTCCCAAGTTATTCCAGACTCCTCTTTCCCCCTAATCTTCTACACCTTCCCATCATTCACTAAATCTTGCTGGTCTGTACCTTCAAAAAAAAAACATCAAATCTCTTTCCTTCCACTCTATCACTAATGCCTTTGGGTCAGTTATGGTAATCTGTGCTTTTTGAGCGTGCCCAACTGTTGTGGGCAAAAACAAAGCACTATATATGCCCACTGACCTATTTCTCCATTGTTTTTACTTTTTAACTCAACAACAACCACTTAGGGGTGAGTGAGAAAAACATGGTCCTTCTCCCACACAGAGCTTCCATAAATAAAAGGAATATAATTTTAAAGAGTTTAAAATATCCCAGTCTCTGAAAGTGGCTTGATTTTATCTACATAACAAACAGTTTCCCCAGTTTAAAAGCTCATTTAAAAAGAGAATTTTTCATTTATTGAAGAGAAATAAATTATAGTCGACTCTTGCACAATATTGGGGATTAGGGACAATGAACCCCACCCCTAAGCCATCAAAAATTTGCATACAACTTTTGACTCCCCCCCCAAATAAACTTAACTACTAATAGCCTACTGTTGACAGGAAGTCTTACTGATAACAAATAATTGATTAGCCAATATTTTATATGTTACATTCATTATACATTGTATACACTTACAATAAAGTAAGCTAGAAAAAAGAAAATATTACTAAGAAAATCACAAGGAAAATATATTTGCAGTATACTATATTGTATTTATCAAAAAAAAATCCATGTACAATTTGACTTATGCAGTTCAAACCAGTGTGGTTCAAGAATCAATTGTATATATATTCTATATTTGAATATAAGCTAGTTATTTAAAGTAAATAAGTATGAAAGCAAAACTGTCTTACTTATTGACAGAATGAAGTATTCCTTACCCTGTAATAAATTCTGAAGCATGTATTAAAGGATTTAGGAATATTCTTATCTCACCTCCCAGAACTTCTGAGGATTCTAAGTATCAGGCTTGGTTTATATTGATGGAAATTGCTAGATAAATTTAATTTACCATAGAAAAGATCATACTGTTATGTTAAATCTAAAATACATTCCCATTTGGGGAGTTATAACTCCAGTAATATAAATATAAGGAGAGGAGTGAATAATATGCAAATTCTATTTTAATAAAAAAATGGAATAGACTAGATCGACTAGAGTACCTTTAAAAATGGTAACTGGGATGTCTTGAGATGCAAAGTCATATCATATTAAGAGGAAATTGGGTCATTTGAAGCTGCAGAAGAACTGGGGGACCATAATCCCTGCATTAAAATAAAAATCTGGGATAGATACATAGATATAGAGAGTTTTATATATAGTATCATATGTAATATATAACATAATACATACAAATATCTATAAACATGTAAGTATAAATAGTATATAAATAGAATATATTTAAAAGATACATATGTTTATATATTTCATACATATACATACATATATACATACATACATACTTAAATATGGGATTACACATATATGATTACATTTATCTTAACCTACAGCCCCAAGTAGAAAAGCTCTGGAAGGGAGATTCAACTCAAGGTTGACCCTTCCACAGACAGGGCTGTCCATAAATGGCCTGGTCTTCCTTGGGTGGGAGGTGGGAGGTAAGAGTTGCACAGGAGAGGCTGCATGGCTTCCTAGTAGGATTTCATAACAAGGATGCCACCCTTGGCAGGGAGCTGGCCCTGTGGCCCTGAGGACCTACTGCCCTGAGCATCTATGAGGTCATTAAAGACGCCCTTATGTAAAAAAGCATTACATGACTGTACAGATAGATCTCTTTCACTCAGAAAGAAATACTATATAAAATAATAATGTGCTTGTGCCCCAAAGGACGAAGTATTCAGCATGTATTGTGAAATGTTGTGTTGGCTGGAAAAGTAGGAGCAATGCTCACAACGGCATCTTTTCATGGAGGCAAAAGAAGAGATTGTACAATACGTCGTAAACCCCAACCTGGGTTCCAGGGACGCTTCCTAGCATCTGATGGTTGAGCGAGAGCAAAACAGATAAATAGACTGCGTTAGCTTTGTTCAAATCCTGCCTCCAGAATTTCCTTGACGTGGGAACTTGAGTACTGTCACTGTCAGGGGCAGCCTACATTTGTTCAATATATTTACTGTGCCTTCCCTGCTGGGGTCTTATTACCTGCCTCGTCTGTGTCAGGCTTGGCCATGTCATTTGCTTTGGTCAATGAAGTTGCAAGGAAGTGGCCTGTGTCCCTTCTCAATCTGTAGCTTTAAGAGACAGGCCGTGGTGTACCTTCACGATATTCCGTCTGCCAGGTCGCAGCTCGGTTGCAGATAAGGGCTACTCTTTCCATGTGGTTCCCTCCCCAGGCCCCCAGCCAAAAAGAACTAACATTAAGTGACAATACACACAACATGAGGGGGAAATAAAGCTTTAGTGCTGTAAGTGAGTGAGATCTGGAGTTGTTTGTTAATTTAATGCGGTGTAATTTAGGTTATGCTGTTTAATACACTATTTTTAAAAACCACTCTCAGTTTACCTCTCTGTAAAAGGAGGATGTTGAAAAATATATTTGAGAAAAGTGTTGGGGTAAATGAGTTCACTCGTGAAAATTACCTGGAACTGTCTGACATACACGATGAGGACTAAATACGTGGTAGTTATCATTGTAATTTAACTATACAAAAAATCCCGAGATTAATGCCTACAACTTTTTAGAGCTGGTTTTGCAATTATTACCTGATAACCAGGAACGATCATCAGTAACAAGGAAGATCCCACTGATAGTTAAATTTAGCCAGACAGTCCTGAACTAGCTTTTACAAAGAAAACATTCCATCACAGAGAAGTAATGTGTGGAGGCCGTGAGTGCCACCACCATGCTGGGAATGAAGAAACCAGGCTTTAGAACTTTCCATTCGCTGCGCTTCAGTTTCCTCCTCTTTGAATCAGGGGATTGGACTAGGTGACTTCCAATGGCCTGGCAGCTTGCGTGTCCAATGGCAATTTCGCAGAATACATTTCACTATTACAAGCGACACATTCAGAGAATGAAATTGTAGAAGGCGGCCCTGGGGTACATTTGTTTATTCCGGTTCAGCAGGGGTGGGAATTTGAATTCCAGGTGTCCAAGCAAAGTTCTGGAACCCAGAAAGGCTCCGTGGCATACCCAAGAGATGCCCTGCCTTTCATGGGTTCCCAAGCCTTGCAGGGGATGGCCGGCCAAGAGCCAGGCCTTTGTATTCCAGCTTTGTCGACATTTTGTGGCTGAGTCCTGGGGGATCTCTAGCTGACACGTTTAACAAATATATTCCACTCATTTGTGTCCCCAAAGCACAGGCATGTGGGTACCAATCCAACACCTGCCACAGAGGGACGGATCAAACTCAAAAGGCTTCTGACATCTCCGATGTTTATGTTTATTGCTATGATTTCATAGTCCGTCTCCGAGAGTTCATACAATCGCTGAGTGGCAAGTTTTTCGCCACACTTCAACCAAGAGAAACCTTCCCATAAGAACTTCAGTTTAAAAGACGTAAGACGACCTACAGTGCTAAGTTTGTAGTGGAAAATGGCTTATGAAAACACTGCTGGTGGTAGTGTAAATTGATAAAAACTTTTCTGGAAAGCAATTTTACAGTATCTACCAAGAACAGCAAAATAGTTCATTTCATTAGACCGCGCGTGACTCAACTCCAGGAAATTTATTTTAAGGAACTGGTTCCCTAAAAGGGTAGGGGCGGAAGAAACTAAATACAAAACTAAATTTATTGCAGTGACTTCCATAATAGTGAAAAACTAGGAACAACTTTAAAGCCCACAAAGAAGAAACTGGTAAAATAAACCGTATTATATCCCCGCAGCTGAATTTGATGCAGCAAATAAAATCATCCTTTAAAATAAGACACATTCACAGGAAGTGTCTATGACACAGGGTTAGGGGAAGAAAGCCAGATATACCATGACTCTATATGAAAAAGGAACCATAATGTGCTTGATTCACTAAAGTGGTGAAATAATTAGTGATTTTTTTTCATTTGTTGATTGTTGACATAGTTATATGATTGAATACTCCACAGTGAAATCTGTTAGATTTTCTAACAGAAAACAGGTTAGGTTAGAAAACATCCAAGAAGGGTCACACTATTCTACTCTTCTTTTTTTCAAAATCTTTTTAAAAAGATTTTATTTATATATTTGAGAGAGAGAACACGAGCCAGGGGGAGGGGCAGAAAGCAGGGGTGGGGAAAGAGAGAGGAGGAGAGAGAAGCAGGCTCCCCACTAAGCAGGAAGCCCGACTCAGGGCTAGATCCCAGGACCCAGAGATCATGACCTGAACCAAAGGCAGCTGCTTAGCCCACTGAGCCTCCCAGGTGTCCCACACCATTCTACTCTTATATTCAATTTGTTCTTTTTTTCCACCTTATTCAAAACTTATACTTTTGGGCGCCTGGGTGGCTCAGTGGGTTAAAGCCTCTGCCTTCGGCTCAGGTCATGATCCCAGGATCCTGGGATCGAGCCCCGCATCGGGCTGTCCGCTCCGCGGATAGCCTGCTTCCTCCTCTCTCTCTTTCTACCTGCTTCTCTGCCTACTTGTGATCTGTCTGTTAAATAAATAAATAAAATCTTAAAAAAAAAAAAAAAAAAAAAACTTATACTTTTTTTCTTTCTCTAGGGAGGAAAAAAAATTACGGTACTATATGGAAAGCAGTATAGACCTATGGTTTTTCTATGCATTTGGTGTTTGGAAGAGAATGCATGTTGACTTTCATGAATTTATTTGCAAATAAATTGTAGTTTAATTGCAAACGCAGTTTGACCACTTTTCAAAAATCCACAGCCAAGGCACAATGGACATGATTTAAACAAAATGTATAACAACGTCTTTCCTTTTCACTTATAAAGCCAATGCTTGTATAAAAAGCAGCCTGGGAAACATCACACAGGCAGAAGGAACCGTCAAATAAAAGCAAATTGTGTCGCATTATCCTGGGCTGACCATTACTTTCCATCTGGTATGAAGAAGACAACTCTGGCCAAAAGCAATTTCACTGGCCAAGACACCCTCCCAGGGCACTGCTTTTCCAGGCGGCCTTGTTCAGCCTGTGCTTGCCTCTTGCAATTCAAGACCCTCTCTTTCCCTTTTCTGTCAATCCCCACTTCCTGAAACAAATCCTCAGTTTCATTTTGGAGCCGAGACTCCCATTCTCTCTGCCAAGAAACCTGTGAGAGCGATGCTTTTATCTTTGAAGGAATGTGCTTGTGCAGGAAGCCAACACCCATCAGAGTAACATTGACTCAGGTCTATTCAAATGTGCTAATACTCAGAGGAGGTGTGGCGCCTGTAGAAGGACTTTCTAGGTTGCACAGATGGAGAGTTAAGATCTCCGTTCTGCCTGTTGCTTGGTTTTACAACCTTCCCCAAAGTCAGTCACATTCTCCAAGCCTTAGTTTCTTCTTTTGTAAAACGGGGATTGTTTCAACCACGTTGCCATGATGATCAAACAAGATAACATATGCAAAGCATGTGACACGTAGTTAACGCTCAGTAAGTGCTATCTATTATTATTATCTTAGGTATTTCGTTTAGCAAGAATACTGGGGCAATCTACCTGTTAGTATGTGAGCCAACCCGTATGATTAAAAAATGGGACACTGCATCATTGCTTCATTTTGATTTTTCTTTTTTGTACCCCTAGTGACTCTCGTTTGGCAGTGCCTAGCTTCTCATATAACATACCTGTGTTGGCAGCTGTGAGGGCGAACAGGTGGAGAAGGAGGTAAGAAATACTAAGAGGAGGAGGAATGGACTAGGCAGTTTGTAACTTATCAGCAAGAAGACATATAACTTGATTTTTACTTTTTAAGTGATCATACAACTAAATAAATACCACTCCATGACGAAGAAATGTTTTTGTGGGTTTTGTGACACTTAACACTTCCAGCTGTCCATTTAATTTTGGCATTTGAATGTTATATCTGAAGAGACATCCTTGATGCATCCATTACTTTATATGTGAATACATTTAGGCTGCCCACTATTCAACTTCTCCTTCCACCGGGGGATGGGAGAGGTGAATCCCACTGTCTGTTTCCTTGATGGCAAATGAAGGGAAATTTCCCCCTCCCCTTGGCAGCCAGGGCACAGGCACATCCCACATGGTGGTAAAGATGCATTCCTACTAGGAAATAAGAATCAGAACTGAGAAATGCCAAAAAGAAGCCAAGTTGGAACTGATGGTGTATTCTGCAGCCACCATGCTGCCCAAGGTCAGGGTCCAACAGTGGCGGTGATGAGCTGTTGTGTACCTTCTAACAGCAGTGGTATATGGTCCTGGTCAGATGGCCATTCCTGCTCGACCTCCAGACCCTCTTTGAATCTTATCTGTTTGCCAACACTATCTCTTCAAGCTCCCATGATTTACAAAATATTCTCTTATTCTGAGAGATTTGGGTGCTATTGTTTGCAACCAAGAAATCTGGTTAGCACACCATTTCCCCCCTGAACTACTCTAACACTTGTGTCCTCATTCTCGGTGGATCCTGTCCAACCCGGATTCTTTATATATCATCTCCAGCCAGGACTCAGATTTTAATCTCCATTGGCCTCTCATCTTGAAAATTATTGGTGACAAGGACCTTTCCTGGGACGTAGGGATGGGTGTTGAGTAGGATAATTAATTTTAATGTTGATCTTTAATTGTGTTTGTGCTTTTTATAGACCTAACGGGCTGCTTGGCTCCATGTCTCTTCACTTGCGCTACTGTGTTTTGTCTCTGCCCATCTGTTTATGGTCCTTAATTTCTACTGTGAGTATCATGTTTGGTGTATATTCAGATTTAATTGTGTATACTAAGGCTAGAGTTAAATTCTCTTAGGGTATTTAATGTACAATGCTGTTATACATTTGTAAACGCAGTTCTCTAAACGATTGCATTAGTTTTGTTTCATTTTTGCAGAATTCAGCCATGGTGTGGTATCCACTGAGTATGGTCACCCTGCCAGAAGTGAACTTAGGCTTGTCAATAAACTTAAAAACCACAGTTCAAAATGCCTGATTGACATGATGATCCAAGTCTTTCATGAATGCAACTGGTTTTAACATAGTGAAAAATGACTCTTAGGGACACTCTCTAAATTTCTACTCTGTTCTATAAACTGGGACCTACTATTCATTTATAAATGTTAGGAAGTAGTACCATTACTCTTATTTCTAAATCTCCCACCCCGACCGGCAACCCCAGGGAGTAGGAAAGACCTCTCTGGGCAGTCTCAGCTTTAGTCTCTGCTTTCTGCTGTCTGTATCTGTGTGTGTATGAGTTGTGCTTTACTTGTGCTTCCAAATGGAAGTATATCTGATTCAGAGCCCAAAGGTATCTCAGGAGACCCAAGTCTTTGTTCTTACTTTGAGGCCTACCAGGTGTGCAGTGGTCGTGTTCCTTGAGGCTAAGCTGGCTAGTTAAGTAAGTCTGTCTGTTGAACTAAGGCAACTCACTCCAAAGTTGAGATTTGAGAACAAGGAGGAGAAGCTTGCTCAAACCACATTCTCTGATCCAGCAATACTAGTGAAAAGAGTTATTGTCATCTTCATCGTCTGACTTCTCTAGCTCTCAACTGGTTTCAGACACATTGTGTGTGTGCATGTACACACACACACCATTCCAGTGAAGTTGGAAGAGGTATAGTAAGAGGCAAGTAGTTTCCATGTATTAGACCCTATCTGTGGGTAGAACTTCACAGAAGTCATTCTAAATGAAGAGAGAGAAAATAAAGATGAAGCATAATTTGTTCTCTTTCTCTGTAATGGCCAAAATTTTATTCTATCTCCTTGCATCGTTTGTATTGCAAGATGGCTTCTCTGAAAGGACACATATTACACTGTTTATCTGACATTTGTTTAGGGCTCATCTGTTCCAGGCACTGATGTGGATGTTAGGGCCATCCCTCAGCATGTCTGCAGCCTGTAGTCTGGCCCCAAGCTGACCCTCCGAGCCCTGGGACTTGACAGAGTCACTTACGAGCCCTTCAGTGTGAGGAATAGGCCAAGGAGAAGGGCTCTGGGTCCCACTAACTCCAATCAGGACACTTCCAGATTCACCTAAATTGTATACTTATACATAACATAAGCATTCTTCTGAAAAAAAGGGCATTTCAGCTAAAACAAGATAAAAACCAAACTTTTATATGTTTAAGAATAAAACTATAATTTTCAACACTCCTATTGAGGGCCCTACTGCAAGTACCTCATGTTAAAGACTCAACTTATTCTGTGTGTGGAAGTGTGATCTCAATTTGCATCTCCATGTATACAAGAAATACCACACTTCTGTTTTCTCTCTAAATCAAACTGAATATGACTCTGAACAGTCCTTCCACCAGGGCAGCAGGAAGTCAGTCTTGGTTATGAGGGGTAGTCCCTTTCTTACCCCAAGACCACGTCAAAACCTAAGAGCCTTCTTTGGTCACCCGAAAAGAGGACAGCTCTCTAATTCCCAGTCCGTCATGGTCCTCATGAACATCCTCACTAAGCCTGAAGCAGCCCTTTGACGTCCAGCTGCTTCCATGTCATATGTGTGGAACTCTTTTTTACTCCAGTGCCCAGAATCCTGTGTTCTATGTACACCAAGAAGCCAACCATGCTCAGGTTTGATCAACTTCCTAGAAAACAAAACGGGGTAGGGCATGAGCCCGAGCTAATCTTTGTACTCACAGCCTTTCTTCATCTCGGAGATGGCTTCCCACTCTGTTCATATTTGCCATCTCTTCTCTCCAGGACCCTAAGCATAATGCTTTCAGTTAAGTCTTTAGCAAAAGGTTATTTTCTACACCGCAACATTCTATGAAGTCTAAAATTAATTGAAACTTGCTAACTGCTTAGAATAGAGGTCAAAGAAGACAGAAGGGATATCAGCATAGGTTGACACTTCAGTAGTATAAAATGCAGGGGTTTGTTTTTAAATCACTGTATAAATCACCAATTTTGTCTTTCTAATTGCTGACTCCTGTTCCTGGAAAATAACAATTCTGAATAACTGAAGAAAATACTTTGCTCAGCTTTTAGTCACCCCAGGGACTTGTGACCTTTTCTTTTCCATTTCAGAGACAGAAGACAAATACTTCTTCACAG
Source organism: Mustela putorius furo (assembly GCF_011764305.1). NCBI lineage: Eukaryota > Metazoa > Chordata > Mammalia > Carnivora > Mustelidae > Mustela > Mustela putorius. Next base: position 11,971,867 of record NW_025421423.1, read on the forward strand.
AAGCTCCCTGAAGAGGATAGAACATAGCACTGCCTTCGTAGTTTGGGAAGGGGTTTCTCTTTCCTTCTGACCCAGGTCTCTAGGCAGGCACTGCATGAGGCCAGGTGACTCTGAAGGTCTCTATCATTATTCCAGTTTCTCATAGTCTCCATGGGAATTCAGCCAGCTTCACCAGTCACAGATCTCTTCTTTACTGGTGGGTGTGGGGAGGGGGGTGGTGGGGGAAAGGGGGTAGAATTCTTGGCTAGGAAAAGGGGTGCATTAGGAATGTCCTATCTGCAGAAGTATAAACCTGAGGAATGATTCAAAAGCCCCATTAAGAGCCAAACCAAAGCACCAGCACAAGCCAGGCAGACAGGAGGAAACCAGGTACAAGAAAAAGCCAGAAATAACACCAGAACAGAATGAGCAGCCTTTTGCTGCAAGGGTGTGGGTTGGCTGTGAATATTATAGTAACAGGATCTTGGCTGGGGCAGTGGGGTTGGGACTGGGAGGAAGGCCGAGAACTCTAAGGACAGCTACAGCCTGGCTTTTATCAGTGCTTGGGTGTCACAGGTCCTATTATCTTTTGGATGTGAACCACATCCCCTCTTGGTCCTTGCCCTACATTTCACTCCACCTATTGGAGGTAGGGCAAATTACCTGGTTGGTAAGCCACAGCCATTAATCTCAACTGGTGGAGCTGATTCTCTCAAATATCTTAAAATTTTTAGATTGTCTCATTCTCTTTCCATCTCTCCATGGACCAACGGGAAGGAGGCCTATAGTCAGACAAATGCCTTTCCCTCCTTAAAGATGTAGGCTCTAAGAACACCATGAGAGCAGAGAATGAATTACCAGTGGTTTCTAGCAAACCCCAGGGACTGATAGAAGTGCCAGGATCAACAATAAATGGTAGCTGCAACATTGTCACCTCACATACAACTCTTAGTCATTTTCAATGACAGGCCCCAAAGACAACATCAGTACAAAGAACACATGGTTTCCAAAGAAACATAGGAAATTCATATATATTAATTATCTTCTATGTGCCAGTATCTCTATCTACATTGTCTCATTTAAAGCAGAGCAATTTATACTTTCATTGTAATCCCTATCAAAATACCACTGACATTTTTCATAGAGCTGGAACAAACAATCCTAAAATCTATATGGAACTAGAAAAGACCCCAAATTGTCAGGGGACTGTTGAAAAAGAAAACCAAAGTGGGGGGCATCACAATGCCTAACTTCAAGCTATATTACAAAGTCATAGTCATCAAGACAGGCACATAGATCAATGGAACAGAATAGAGACCCCAGAGATGGATCTTCAACACTATGGTCAACTATTCTTCAGCAAAGGAGGAAAGAACATCCAATGGAAAAAAAAAAGGCAGTCTCTTCAACAAATGGTGCTGAGAAAACTCAACAACCACATGCAAAAGAATGAAACTAGACCATTCTCTTATACCACACACAAAGAAAAACTCAAAATGGATGAAAGACCTCAATGTGTGACAAGAATCCACCAAAATCCCAGAGAAGAACACAGACAGTAGCCTCTTTGACACCAGCCATAGCAATTTCTTTCAAGACAGGTCTCTAAAAGCAAGGGAAACAAAAGAAAAAATGAATGTTTGGGACTTCATCAAGATAAAAATCTTTTGCACAGCAAAGGAAATAGTCAACAAAACTAAGAGGCAATCCATGGAATGGGAGAAAATATTTGCAAGTGACATTTTGGATAAAGGTCTCATATCTAAGATCTATAAAGAACTTACCAAACTCAACACCCAAAAAACAAATAATACAGTCAAGAAATGGGTGGGAGATATGAACAGACACTTCTCCAAAAAAGACATACAAATGGCTAACAGACACATGAAAAATTGTTCATCATCACTAGCCATCAGGAAATACAAATCAATACCACAATGGGATACCACCTTACACCAGTTAGAATGGCTAAAACTAACAAGACAGGAAACAAGTGTTGGCAAGGTTGTAGAGGAAGGGTAACCCTCTTAACGCTGTTGGTGGGAATGTAAGCCGGTACAGCCACTCTAGAAAACAGTAGGGAGATTCCTTAAGATGTTAAAAATAAAGTATGGAGATTCCTCAAGATGTTAGAAATAAAGCTACCCTATAGCCCAGTGATTGCACTACTAGGTATTTAACCCAAAGACACAGATGTAGTAAAAAGAAAGGGCACATGCACCCGATTGTTCACAGCAGCAATGTCCACAATAGCCAAACTGTAGAAGGAGCTGAGATGCCCTTCAACAGACGAATGGATGAAGAAGATGTGGTTCATATATACAATGGAATCTTACTCAGCCATCAGAAAGGTTGAATACCAACCATTTGCATTGACATGGATGGAACTGGAGGGGATTATGCTAAGTGAAGTAAGTCAAGCAGAGAAGGACAATTATCATATGGTTTCACTCACATGTGGAACATAAGTAATAGAGTGGAGGACCACAGGAGAAGGGAGGAAAAACTCAATGGGAAGAAATCAAGAGAGGGAGACAAACCATGAGAGACTCTGGACTCCAGAAACCAAACTGAGGGTTACAGAAGGGTATTAAGGGTTTTAAGGAGGGCACATGTTGTGATGAGTACTGGGTGTTATATGCAACTAAAGAATCATTGAATAATACATCAAAAACTTATGATGTACTCTATGCTGGCCAATTGAACATAACAAAATAAATAAAGAAATGAAGCTTAAAACATCTCCTCAAAATAAGCATTATCTCCATTTTTATAAAGGATGAGATGGGTGATTTGCCCAATGTCACCCTTTAGCAAATAGTAAAGCTGAAAATTGATGCCCAGTACTTCTGGTTCTTTCTAGTACACTATGCTCCAGGAGGAGATCATCTGAAGGGGGTTGGCTATAATTTTGATATCTATAGTCAGATTTGCAGGTTAAAAAAAATCAGTCAATTTTCTATACTCTATAGTCACCCTTAATAGAAATGTATGTATAGTATAGGTAAGAGCCTGGAAATGCATGGACCAAACAATTCATCATCAAATCAAATTGGGAGCTTATTATATTTCTCCAAAGAGAGAGAGAGAGAATGTGATTATATGACTGTCTATGTATTCTTCAAACCCCATTTTGACAGTTATCTTTGAAATCAGTGCAGAGTATTTTTAGAAAAACCCCAAATTGCTCCAGCCTTGGTTCAAGGTTGACAATGAGATAGAAATAGGCAGTAAGGTGGGACTTAAGGTGGTTAGCATTCCCCCTGGTGGGGTGTATACAGCCCAACTGTTCGTTCATGGCCTGCTAGAAAGATGGTGCCATGATGTCAATGCTTTATTTCAACCTCCACAACCATAGGGACACATAAGTTCAGAATAGAAAAGATCACCAGAGAGAGTTATCCAGAGCCCTGCATAGAACTCTTCAGCCAGGGCTCCTATGGTCCTCAGAGAAGAGTGCCAGCATCTTCCGTAGGCATTCAGAATACTTGAATTTTCATATCATATCAAACCAGGTCTACTGGGAGCTTGAAGAACCTAGGAGAAGTGATTCATTCATTCATTCATTCATTCATTCATCCATTCACTCATTCACTCATTCATTTTTCCCCCTATACATCTGGAACACCTGTTTGTGCCAGCCTCTGGAAATACTGAGACTGCAATAAATAATATCGATGAGAAATGTACAGTCCCTCTTCTGAGTGCTCCGCACATAGTAGGTCCTCAATAATTATTTCCTAAATGAAAGAATACTCTTGAAAGACCTACTTAAAACAGGACATATAAGTACATGTTCTTGTACTGCTGTCACAGGATTATATGCCAAGGACTGCAGAATTATATGCCAAGTACTGAAGGGAAAAACCATTGGACCTTGGTTTTGAAGGTCAAACAGGAGCTTGAAAAACATAAGAAGAGACAAGACATCCAGATAAGGGAAATAATATGCACATAGACATGGAGATAGGAAAAAAGATGGTGGGTTTACAGGCCTACAAGTATCACTGTGACACAGGATTATACACACATGGGGGTGGATGAGGTACGTGGGGGTTGACACGAAAGAAACCAGCAGGGGCACACCTTGCTAATCTGAATGGTCTGGACTTATCTTGTAGGCAACTTGGCAGGGAGGCATCCTGACCAACATTATTTTTAGGCGAGTCTCTTCTGAGCAAACAGGGATGACTCAGCACAATCTATTCGTGGTCCCCGGAGCCATGCTCATTCCTCTTCTTATGCCAGTGGGTGGGCTCTGGGCGAGAAGACCACCCGCTTGGTGTCACTACACACACATCTGACTTCCATGGGAATTTTTCTAAGCCCTATGGCATGAGGAAAGCTTATTCAGAAATCTGGAAGGAAAATTCTCCCATGCTTTCGCTCACACTTGTGTTCCCCGCCCCCCAACTTGGTTTGCATTCTTTTATTATGACAGTCATAGGATTACTTCTCTACAGCTTCTTTAGTTTTGCAACAGAAAAACCATTACCTTGACCATCTCTTTCTCCGATGGGCAGATAATTCCCACTCACACTTCAAAGCCTAGTCAAAAACTACCATGCATTTATGTCCAGCAAATGTTTACAGCAAGCCTTGCAGCAGAAGTGAGCCATTTTCAGCAGAGCTTCATGTGGGAACCTTCCTTCAGCTATTGGACACTCCTTTCCCTCCATGACCACACCTCCTGGATCCCACCCCCCATCCCACATTTACCCTTGTATCTGGCTTGCTGACTCAAAACTCCATGAGAGGTAGCAGAAACATGAGCAGCCAGAAGCACACAGAACAGAATAAGTGAAAAAGTAGAGAACGTTTATTCAATGCTAACTCTGAGACAGCCACTTGCTCTTAAGGATTTTCGTATTTATTAACTCATAATAGGATAGACCGCAACAGAGAGGCTCCAGCCACAGGTGCTGAACAGGAAGAGAAAGGAGGAGGAGGGAGTCTGCTGTCAAGAGAAGTGGCAGCTTTCTCCACTCACTTTCGCTGCCACATAGCCTCCTCAAGTCTCTGCCCAGTAAATCGTGTCTTAAGGATTTTGTTTCCAATACTTCTGTTCTCATGTTCATTCCTCCTCCCTAACGGAATCTGCAAGGAACGGGGAATCTCAACCTTCCCAACTTTATTCTGCTAGAAGGGCATCAGATATCCCTCAGAACCACTGGGTGAGGAAGATTTTAGCAAGCTCCATCTCTTTAAAATAAATCTGAGGGGTGCCTACGGGGTTCGGTCTGTTAAGCATCTGCCTTCAGGTAAGGTCAGGATGTCCGGGTCCTGGGATTGAGCCCCAAGCAGGGTTCCTTGCTCAGAAGGGAGTCTGCTTCTCTCTCTCTCCTTCTGCCCCTCCCCCTGCTCATTCTCTCTCTCTCTCTCTCAAATAAATAAATAAATAACGTTTAAAATAAATCTTAAAGGCAAGAAGAAGCCGTTGAAGGTGTTGGAATAGGGAATAACATAATCCAGGTGGTGTTTTAGGATTTGTGGCAGAGGGTTTTAGGTTCCCCCTGAACTTCTGGCTTCACATGCTGATAGAACATTCAGAAGGAGTGCTCTAAAGATAAGAACACAATCACAGCTGCTCAGGAGAATAGCATAGTGCCCAGAATCACAGTTGGCAGCACACCTGTGCTCCAGTGAGAGTTTAAAAGACTTTGAACATCTTTTTTTTTTTTTTTTTTAAGATTTATTTATTTGACAGAGATCACAAGTAGGCAGAGAGGCAGGCAGAGAGGGAGAGAGGAGGAAGCAGGCTCGCCGCTGAGCAGAGAGCCTGATGTGGGGCTCGATCCCAGGACCCTGAGATCATGACTCAAGCTGAAGCCAGAGGCCTTAACCCACTGAGCCACCCAGGTGCCCCAAGACTTTGAACATCTTGAACCAACACCAGTGGGCTCTCTCTCCTCTCCACTCCACCACCTTTCACCAGGCCAGTAATCAATGAGAGGGAAGCAGCAAGTTGCCAGCTCACTGAATTCTTGACATGAAGTTGTAGGATTTCCTTTGTGCCCTCTCCATCCTACCCTGAACATTCTTGTGTTCATAGTCTACAGCCACGCAGCTGTCTTCCTGGGCACCCAGTTGCAATGACCCAATCAGGACCTATTGACTGTCCCTCCCTTTGCAACCATTCTGATCTTCCTCCTCTCCTGGCCACTCCCTCCTCCTTCTTTGGGCATTCATTCAACAAAAAACTATTTAGCACTCACTACATACTAAGCACTCTGCTAAGAAATGAGGATATAACTGTGAAAATGCTCCCTAGAGTTTCTGACCTCATGGAGCGGATGAACAAGAGAGCCGTAGACAGACATTTGAAAGGGATCCTGACAAGGAAGAACTAGGAGGTACAGGGGCAGAAAGCCATTCTAACATGTTATCAACGGCCAAGGGAAAAAAGGATCACAGAAATCATGAAGTTTAGATGGAAACTCAGCAGATGCAATGAATGAGTGTAAATTTCATAGTTATTTCCTGTCAAAGAGGTACAAATTTATCACTTTACTTGAATGAAATTTAATTAAAATCCCAGCAAGCTTAGTAGCTCCTTTACCTAAATTTGGCCAATTCAAGATTAAAAACTTGGTCACTCTGAGGTTTTACCCTCCATTTTTTTCCCCCCTTCCTTTTCCAGCATAATCTAAATTGGGGTAAAGATGGAGACGTGGTGGGGAATTGCCTAGCACTGGTGTGGAGCCATGTCTCAGCCTCAGCCATGCTTCTGTTCCTTCCCTGCCTCTCCCAGCACCCACCTGCCACCATGCTGCCAGATCCACCCTTATGACACCTGGGTCCTTCCTCTGAGTCTCCTCTTCACTCTGTCCTTTAGAGCCCCAGACTGTATAGCCTCTGGAGGTAGAGAATCTAGAAAGCCTTTTCTAGATTCTCTACCTCCAGAAAGGCTTTCTAGACTCTCTACCTCCAGAAGCTAAAAAAACACAGTTAACACTCAATCTCTCTTCCTAAAGAGAGATGATTTTACATGCAGAGAAACTGATTTTCCCCTTGTCTCTTAACATCTCCCCTCCATTCTAGGTCCAAGGTTTTATATTTGAATAACCGGGGGTCTCATCCAAATATTTTTGTAACAAAACAGGATTCCTCCAGAGATGATGACCTCTGCCAAAATATATAAACAGATGCAATTCTTTAAAAATGAACCTTTTTACCTTTTGTCCTGCTGCATGTAGAAAGGTGAAGTCCAAATCTATTCTCTCCCCCCTGCACTGTGAAGCCCTCTGAGCATCAAGCTCACTTTTCAGTCTTCTTGGATTTATTGAGACTTGTTTTGCAGGCTAACATGTGATCTGTTCTCAAGAATGTTCCATGTGCACTTGAAAAGAATGTGTATTCTGCGGTTTTTGGATGAAATGTTCTGTATATATCTATTAAGTCCATCTGGGCTGTTGTGTCATTGAAGGCCAGTGTTCTCTTATTGATTTTCTGTCTGGATGATCTATCCATTGGTGTCTAAGTGGGATATTAAATTCCTCTACTATTGTAGTATTACTATCAATTTCCCCATTATGCCTGTCAATAATTTGCTTTATATATTTAGGTGCTTCTATATTGGGTGCATAGATATTTGCAAATGCTATACCCTCTTTATCGGTTGACCCTTTTGTCACCATGTAATGTTTTTCTTTGTCATTTGTTACATTCTTTGTTTTAAAGTTTATTTTGTCTAATAGAAGTATTGTTTCACCAGTTTTTCTTTTCATTTCTATTTGCAGGAATTTTTTTCCATCCCTTCACTTTTAGTCTGTGTGTGTCTTTAGATCCGAAGTGAGTCTCTTATGGGCACTTTTAGTCTGTGTGTGTCTTTAGATCCGAAGTGAGTCTCTGTCCCTTTAATGGGCCTTGTTTCATTATCCATTCGGCCATCCTGTATCTTTTGACTGGAGCATATAGTCTACTTAGACTTACAGTAATTATTGGTATTATTGGTAGGGGTGCCTGGGTGGCTCAGTCGGCTAAGCAACTGACTCTTGATTTCGGTTCAGGTCATGATTTCAGAGTTGTGAGATGGATCTGGGCATAGAGCCTGCTTAAGATTCTCTCTCTCCCTCAGCCTCTGTCCCTCCCCCTGCTTGGGCTCTCCTCTTTCTCTCTCTCCAGAAAAATAAAAATTAAAAAAAAATTTTAAAAAGTAAATATAGGGGCACCTGGGTGGTTCAGTGGGTTAAAGCCGCTGCCTTCAGCTCAGGTCATGATCCTGGGGTCCTGGGATCGAGCCCCACATCGGGCTCCCTACTCGGCGGTGAGCCTGCTTCTCCCTCTCTCTCTCTGCCTGCCTCTCTGCCTACTTGTGATCTCTGTCTGCCAAATAAATAAATAAAATCTTTTAAAAAAAGTAATTATTGATAAGTATGTAAATATTGCCATTTTGTTCATTGTTTTCTGGTTGTTTCTTTAGTTCTTCCCTATTCCTTTCTTCTTCTCCTGGTCTCTTGTGGTTTGATGGTTTTCTTTAGTGTTATGTTGGGTTCCTCTCTCTATTTTTTGTGTATCTATTGTAGGTTTTCTGTTTGTGGTTACCATGAGATTCATATATATCAACCTACATATATAGCAGTCTTTTTTTAGCTGATAGTCATTTAAGTTCAAACACATTCTAAAAGGACTACATTTTTACTCCCTCTTACCATGTTTTATGTTTTTATATCATTTTTATATCTTTTTATTTTGTGAATCCCTTAATGACTTATTGCAGCTACAGTTGATTTTATTTTTGTCTTTTGATCTCCATCTTATTTTTTTTCTTTTTAAGATTTTTTTTTTTAAGATTTTTTTTTTATTTATTTGACAGAGAGAGATCACAAGTAGGCATAGAGGCAGGCAGAGAGAGAGAGAGGAGGAAGCAGGCTCCCCGCCGAGCAGAGAGCCCGATGTGGGACTCAATCCCAGAACCCTGAGATCATGACCCGAGCCGAAGGCAGCGGCTTAACCCACTGAGCCACCCAGGCGCCCCTTTTTAAGATTTTTTAAAGTCATCTCCATACCCAACATAGGACTCAAACTCACAACCCTGAGATCAAGAGTTGCAGGCTCTACTGCTACAGTTGATTTTATTTTTGTCTTTTGATCTCCATCTTATTTTTTTTCTTTTTAAGATTTTTTAAAGTCATCTCCATACCCAACATAGGACTCAAACTCACAACCCTGAGATCAAGAGTTGCAGGCTCTACTGACTGAACCAGCCAGGTACCCCATAACCTGCATACTATCTTTTAAAAAAAATTATTTATTATTTTTATTAACATATAATGTATTATTTGTCCCAGGGGTACTGGTCTGTGAATTATAAGCCTTAAACACATCACAGCACTTAACATACCACATACCATCCCCAGTGTCCATAACCCAACTACCCTCTCCATACTCCCCCTGTCCCCAGCAACCCTCAGTTTGTTTTGTGAGATTTAGAGTCTCTTATGGCTTACTATCTTTTAAGTGGCCAATACACTGTCTTTACTATATATTTGCCTTTATCAGTGGCAGTTCCTTTTTCATGTATTTTCTTATTTCCAGGCATGGCCTTTTCTACTTCTGTCCCTTTAATATTTCTTGTAGGGCTAGTTTAATAATGATGAAGCCCTTTAGTTTCTCCTTATCTGGGAAACTCTTTATCTCTCCTTTAATTCTGACCAATAACCTTTCTGTGTAGAGTACCCCTGACTATGTTTTTCCCTTTTGATACTTTAAATATATCCTGTCACTCCTTTCCAGCCTGCAAAGTTTCTGCTGAAAAATCAGTCGACAGTCTTATGAGGTTTCCTTTACTTGTGGTTCTTTGTTTCTCTCTGGATGCCTTTAAGATTTTCTCTTTATCTTTAACCTTTGCCATTTTAATTATATGTCTTGGTGTGGATCTATTTGGGTTCATCTTGTTTGGAACTCTCTAGGCTTCCTGGACCTGAATGTCTGTTTCTCTCCCCTGGTTAGGAAAGTTTTCAGCCATTATTTATTCAAATACATTTTTTGCCCCTTTCTCTCTCTCTTCTCCTTCTGAGACCCCTATATTGTGAATGTTAGTACATTTGATGTTGTCCTGGAGATCTCTTATACCACCCTCATTTTTAAAAAATTCTTTTTTCTTTTTGCTCTTCTAATTGGGCAATTTTACTCTTTCTGTCTTCCAGATTACTCATCTGTTCTTCTGTATCCTCTGTCTGCTATTGATTCGCTTTAGCATATTCTTCATTTCAGTCATTGTATTCTTCAGCTCTGTGTTCTTTTTGGTTTATAACTCTTTGTTGAAGTCCTCATTGTGTTCATCCATTCTTCTCTTGATTTCAGTGAGCATCTTTATGACCATTACTTTGAACTCTTTATCATGTAAATGGCTTATCTCCATTTCATTAGGATTCTTTTCTTGTGAAGTTTTGTGTTGTTCTTTTATTTGAAACATATTCCTCTGTCTTCATTCTGTTGGATTAGTTGTGTTTGTTTCTTGTTTTTTTTTTTTTTTTTTAAGATTTTATTTATTTATTTGACAGAGAGAGAGACAGCAAGAGAGGGAATACAAGCAGGGGGAGAGGGAGAGGGAGAAGCAGGCTTCCTGCTGAGCAGGGAGCCTGATGCAGGGATCCATTCCTAGTACTCTGACCTGAGCCCGAGGCAGATGCTTAATGACTGAGCCACCCTGGCGCCCCTTGTGTTTGTTTCTATGAATTAGGTGGAACAACTACCTCTGCCAATCTTGAAGGAGTGGCCTGATATAGGAGCATCCCCTGTGTAGAATGTATGTGTCCGGCAGCTTTGGGGTGGATGTAGGCCTGGGGGGTCCCAGGGCATGCTCATAAGGTTGACCTTGGCAGGCCGGCCAGAGCTCAAGCAAGTGCCCTAGGCACTCTGCACTGGGGCTGTCCTGGCAGAAAGGCTAGAGTGTAATGGAGGTCCTATGGTGCTCTCTGCTGGGGCCACCCTGATGGGACAGCTGTATCTGGGGTAAAAGCTTACTCTTCTACAGAAGTATGTTCATGTCAGTTCTTTGTTCTGTTTCTCCAGGTTCCAAGGTGATAAAAAAATGTTGCATGAATTACGGGAGTAAATTTGCCTACAGATTCTTAACAATGGTTATGAAAGTCCTTCATCCCACATAGACTATTTTGCATTTTTCCAGAGGTACATGTTCTACCAGTTATGCTATTATCATAATAAATTCAAAATATAAATATCAAGGACTAGAGGGGTTATATGACCTTCTGGATTACCCATGCCTGTGCTCCTTCTTTAGCACAGAAAACGGAGAGGAAGCTCTCTCCTTATTATTTTAAGAGAGTATGTTTTCAGGAACCCATTTCCTTAAAAAGCTAAAGATCAGTCAACGACACAAATAGAGAACTCAAGACATGTCTATGGTTAGTCCTATGGTTAATTTAAAAACAGAAGGGACTGTTCCTTTCCATATATATCCTCACACAACCACACTCAGGCTTCCAAATATACCCACTGATTGAATTCCAAGAGAGGTGCTCTACTCCAGTCCCACCAATTCAATATGTATTCAGTCTGAACAGGGTATGCTGGACATGGGTAATCTGAGGTTGAGAGCTGGTTATAAGTAAGACTCTGAAGTGGAAAGGATCCTAAAGCCGAGGTCAAAGTAGGAAGAATGTTATACAAGGCAGCCTAAGGTAGTGGGCCAGGTTATCAGGGTTTTTACCAGGAAACCAGAAGCTCTTTGGGCATCAGGACATGAATAGTACAGCAGAGAATGTAGGGAAATCACTGAAATGTGTGAGATACGAATTGCTGATGAGGAAGGCACGAGGGTAAAGGCATTTTGCTGAGCTCCACAGGGGACTGGTATAATGCTGGTACTACTAAATGCATCCTGCTTGGATGCCTTTCTTCTAGGATCCAGGCTGACATATGGCCTCTCCTGAAGGCATATGGAAAGGCCAATCCAACTTTCCACGCAAGAAGTAGGGAAAACACCCCCTCCACGTAGTAAGCATGAAGTCAGCTGCATTCTTAGGGCCGTGTGGTCCCCATCGCTTCTCATCCCTCTTTTCCAGGCCTGTACTGAGCTATAAATTTTTTAGCGAAAGATTCCAGAAAATTACAGTCTCCTTGTTACTGGTATATGTTCAGGATTCCTTTTAAAAATGATGAACAAATTATCTCCTTGTTTAGCTACACAAAACTCCGCAGCTGCACTCTCACTGCAAACTCAAAGGTGTGCACACTGTCAAAATAAGCTTTGATGTATGCCCTCCAAACACTACAAGTTTACACTCCACTGGCCCAGCAGTAACCCTGGTATTCTAGATGGGAAGTAGAACACCCCTGATGGTCTGTTCCTTGAGCTGTGGGTCCCGAAACATTTGGTTGTACCTAATTCCCAGTTGCCCTTTACCACTTAGGGAGAGGAAATGGAGAAGCGAAAAGGATTTTGGGACAGTCTCACATTCACCATCCTACCCCTTCCTTTCAAAAACAGAAATTGTAGCCTTTTCATGAGCTTTATAAATCTATTTTATACACGATTCTTCCAAGATCACATAGCTGGCATCATGGATTTAGAATTTAAAACCAGATCCCCAAACTAAATATCTACCATGCTTTATGTTTTGAAAAAGGAAAAAAAAAAAAAAAAAAAAAAAAAAAAAAAAAGACTTTCCTGCCAAAAGGAAAAGTGGGGGGGGGGGGGCGGGCGGGTGGTGGAGAACATGACTTATTTGCCAGGGTCCTGGGATATCAGGATTCACAGATTTTCAAAGATGCTGCTAGAGTCTTTGGTAGAATATGTGGTCCTTTTGAAGTAAAGCCAGGGTAATGGAAAACACTGAATTTGCTTTGTTTGAATCCCCTTGTTTGGCTCTTCAAAAGTCCAGCTTTTTCAAATAAAATGGCATGCTAACAGCATTTTTGCTTTCCTGAGTTTGAATGGCCCCAATGTGGCAGCATCCCAGAGCATGCTGGGAAGAGGCAGAGTTCCAAGGCATGTCCAGTGACCCAGCATCGCCTCCTTCCTGACCAGAACCTGCTGCTGCTGAGGCTAAAGATGAGTCAGTCTCCCTCCAAACCAAATGGTAATTAAGAGAGGATGCATTTTTAGACTGCTGTGGTCTGGTACTCTGCTGGCAGCTTCTGAGAGCTGTCAGAGCTCTGCCAAGAAAAAAGGGAAGGGACTACCATCTATTGCTTGAGTAGCTATGACAGCTGAGGCACTGTGCTAAGTGATTTACATACTTAGTGATATTTCATCTGAACACCATCCTTGTGAGATAGAACTTTCTTGCCGCATTTTTCGAGTGATGATAATAAGATTCAGAGAGGAAAACTGACTTGCTCAAGGTCACCCAGCTCGGACCCACAGCTGCTAGAATTTAACCCCAGATTTGCCTGACTCAAGGGTCTATTTTAATCTTATATACCAATCCTTGAAGCTAACTTCTAATGTCCCTGGAATTTGCCATGTGCTCTGGGTTCTGGTCCTCAAGAAAAGAGATCAAAACAATGGAGATCCAGCAATTCCATATTAACAATACCTAGCTCACATCTGTCCTTCTAAATTCAAGGTGCCTCCTCTCCCTGAGGACTGAGCTTCTTCCTCAATACGTAACTTACAGACTGTTCTGTCTGTACGCTCTCCCTAATCCATGATGAGATAAACACAGAAAGCTACAGTAAGTAAATATTTATAGCTATGTACATAGTCATTTTTTTTGCAGCAAATCCAATTACAAGGTATTTAGGGATGATTATGGATATCTTTTTCTTGTTTAATTTTCCTAGTAATTCGTTTTTCATGGGCTTCCCAAAAATATCAGTAGGTAATGGATTGGAAACTAAAGAAATGAGATGGATTCTTTGCCTCAAGTTTGAAAGAACTGTTCCAAAGTTTGAGAGATCTTCAAAAGGACCATCGTTTAGTGTCTGTTAAATGAGAGCTTTGAGGGAGGGTCTGGATAACTGAGTAATCTACAACTTAAAGGACAGCTACTGGCTGAACATTCCTGACCTATACCACTGGCCACTTCAAGCTCTTCTGATCTGAAGGGAGGCAAACCAGTGAGGCAATTAAGAGTATGGATGCTAGGGTCAGAGGACATTGGATTTGAATCCAGGGTCTACTCCTTAGCAGCAGTGTGATCTGGAGAAGTTATTTAGTTTTGCTCTGGCTTAGTTTCCTCCTCTCAAGAGATGAACATTAGAGAAATGCAAATCAAAACCACAATGAGATACCGATTCACATCCACTAGGAATGCTATAATGAAAAAAATGAAAAATAAGTGCTGATTAGGGTAAAGAGAAATTGGAAACTTTGCGTACTGCTGGCTGGAGTATGAAATGGTGAGGCAGTATGAAAAATGCTTTGACAGTTTCTTAAACAGGTGAACAGAATTTTCATATGATCAGCAATTCTACTCCTAGATATATACCCTCAAAGAACCGAAAACAGGATCTTAAACAGGTACTTGCACACTCATATTGAAAGCAACATTATTCACAATACCCCAAAGGTGGAAAAAGCCCTAATGTCCATTGATGGATGAATCAATAAGCAAAATGTGGCAGATACATACAATGGAATGGTACTCACTCTTGGTCAAAGATAAACTGAGGCATATTAAAAACTTTGGAGAGTTTGAACAAAAATCTATGTGAATCAGGCAGTACCAAATAGGAAAGAGTTTGGAGTGCTCCCCCAGCCTGAGCTAAGGCAAAGATTTATAGAAGAAGTGAGGAAGAATAGCAAGGGAATCATTTGAATGGCCATAACTTAAGGGTTTGCCTTATTTGAGGAAGACTAGTTGGCTCCTTGTGATTGCTACCTTCAGTTTTGATTTCTTAACCTAGAGGCACTTACAGGCTGCTAAGGTATTAGAGGCCACCTCAGTCCGAAGGCTTCCTCGTTTAATTAACTTAACACTTTTACTTTTTTTTTTTTAAAGATTTTATTTATTTATTGGACAGACAGAGATCACAAGTAGGCAGAGAGGCAGGCAGAGAGAGAGGGAGAAGCAGGCTCCCCGCTGAGTAGAGAGCCTGATGCGGGGCTCAATCCCAAGACCCTGAGATCATGACCTGAGCCGAAGGCATAGGCTTTAACCCACTGAGCCACCCAGGCACCCCAATTTAACACCTTTAAAAAGGAAGAACATTCTGACATAAGGTACAAAATGGATAAACTCTGAAAACATTAGGCTAAGTGAAATGAGCCAGGCACGAAAGGACCAATACTATATGATTCCATTTCCATGGGGCACCCAGAGTAGGCAAATTCCTAGAGATAGAAAGTCAAATGGAGGTTCTCAGGAACTGGTTGGAAGGGGAACAGGTAGTTACTGTCTAATGGATACAGAGTTTCAGTTTGGGATGGAAATCGATATTGGCGATGGGTCGAACAACATTACAAATGTACTTAATGACACTAAATTAATTATATGCTTAAAAATAGTTCAAATGGTAACTTTTGTGTTATGTATGTTTTATATAAAAGGAGAGAAAAAAAATGGTATTTCCCCTTATTCTACTTATTCCTAACTGCTGTCAGCCTACGAGTGGTGTCAAGCAGAGACTGACAGGAAATGTGCCAAAGCATCCGAGGAGGGGCTTTGCCACTCTCTGTACTTTCCAGGTATTCTGCAGTAAGCAAGCATTTGTCCCACGACTGGGAAATAAAGAATACTTTTTAAAAAACTGTCTGAAAAAGCAAGATTTAAAAACCGATGCTCTCCCCCATCAGAACGGAGAGGGCTTCGCCTTTGCTATCGGATCAGGCCACAGAGTGGCTATTTTTATCCAAAGGTCCCACCCCAACCAGCTCAACTCTGTCACGTTTTGTGTGTCTCCAACATCTGGGCTGGTTTTCAGACATCTCGATAACTGGGGACACCCAGAGGCACTCGTCTGGAAGATATTGGCTCTTAATTTCTGAGGTAAATTTCAGGCACATGCATTACCATCTCTCTTCTGTCATCTGCCTTTGAAGTGGGCTTGCCACTGAGCTGAACTTCAAGGTTTACCCGACGCTGCCTTGGTCTCCCTAAATTACTTCCTGTGGTTGGTGGCAGAAACGCAGGCAGCATTTGGAGGGTGCAACTCGACGTACTCATTCAGCAAATTCTAGGGAAGCAGCTCTTGGGGCCCAGGAACAAGAGAGGGGGCCTCTCAGTGAGGTTTCTGCTGATGACGGGCTCACAGGCAACGGCGAGAGCCAGAGGAGGAAAGAAATGAATGCATGGAGAGTGATGGGTTAATTACAAGCTAGCCAAGCGCAGTGAGAACCCAGCCGGAGATCACACAACTCAGGATTCTTCTTGTGGGCACTCCATCTAAAGTGGAAATGCCTTATGGCTCTGCCCAAGCTTTCTCTCTTACCTCCATCAGTCCCTCTGTGCCATACGCCCTATGTAATTATCTCCGTTAGTAGCTCACGCCATCTTGTATATTTGCTTGTAATTTCCATGGTGATGTATGCTCTGGGATCAGGGACGCCATGTCTATCTCGGTCACCACTGCATGTCCAGCATCTAGAATGGTGCCTAGCTTTGCACAGTGGCACCTCGAGAATTTCTACCCAGAAGTTGTTTACGGACAGCAACCTACACAGAATGGGAGTCGGGCTGCAGCTCCATTTTCAAACAAACCTTGCATTGTTTGTTTCAGGGATCACAAGTATACTTGGCATGGCTTTGGTAGGGAGACTGTTAGGGGCTCAGGAAAAGTAACCAGAGACACCTCGCTCCTAGCTGCCCCCTTGTGATAACTGCTGTCCTGTAGCCTCTTAGAACTCCAGGGAGTGGGCCCTATTCATTGATTTTTAAACATCTAACATAATTCAAAATGACCAGAAAGAAATTACAAAAATTGTGCTGCTTTTTAAATGCCTGCATGTAATAAATGAACGTTTTAATAACAGAAAGCAATGTTATTTTCTTAGTCATAGAATAATTCAAGTACATTTTAAAATTTAATAATAGGTGTGCCTTGAAAATTGTGTTCCCACAATGGGGCACAGATTTTAAATTCCACAATAAATGGGTCATGTCATTTTCAGAAGATGCCTCAAACCCTAACCCATCCTGATGAGGCCCATGCCAAGCAGTCCCTAGACACCCCCTATTTCACCCCCATTTCACCATGTTTGGTATAGGCCCTTCCCGGCACATAAATACTGCTCAGCAAGTGGCTTAAAATTATGCTAAGTGAATGCACAAATGAAGGGATGAAGTCGAGGAAAGACAGCATATGGGTTGAGTCCAAAGATAAGCAGCATCCCCAGAAGCTTGGTGGTTAGGAGGATAAACAGACTTCTAGGCTGAGGGGACAGGCGGACAAAGGTATGGAATTGACAGACAGAACCATGTGTTCTAGGAACTGCAAACAAGACAGAGCTACAAACAATGCAGAGGTCACGTGTGATCTCCAATGTAACAGGTAGCAAAAGGCCAAACCCACTGGGCTTGGAGCAGAGCTTAGAGTGATGGGGAGGCACTGAAGGTCTTTAAGCAAGACAGCACATGATTCTACTTGCCTTTGAGAGAGATCTCATTGACCCCGCTGTAGAGCAGGGACCCGCCAACTCTGGCCTGTGGGACAAATCTGGCCCTCCACTGTTATTGTAAATAATTTTGTGTTGGAACACAGCCATGTTCATTCACTTGTGTACTGTCTGTGGCTGCTTTGCACTGCAACGGCAAAGCCAAAAATATTCACCACCTATCCTTTTACAGAAAAAAAAAATTTGCTGACCCGTTTTGTAGAGGAAGAGGGAAGAGACAGTGAGATCAGAGACCAGTTGGGAGCCTGCCAGGAACCAGTAGAGTGAAGACAGAAAGAAGAGGGCAGAGCAGGAGATACTGAGGGAATAGAATTGTCAAGACTCCATGTTTGGTGGGGGAGAAAGAAAGGGTGTTCAGATGACTCTGTTTTCTCCTATGAGTGACCGGGTAGAGGTTGCATGATCCACTGAGGAAGGAAAGAGATTTACGGGCAGGGAAAAGAGATACTGACTTTGGCTTTCAACATGTTGAGTTTGAGGCTCCCGTGGAACATCTCGGTGGAGTTGTGGTCTAAGCAACAGGATAAAGGAGCCTTGGACGGCCTGGAGACACAGATCTAGGAGTCTCAGCACGTTCAAGGAGGCGGTTGAAGGAGTGGGGGAAAAGGAATATCGGTGAATCATTCCAGCCAAAGGAATATCGGTGGCCATTTGTTCTATCCATGTCACTGAAGAAACTGTATACATTTTCTTCCAGAGTTATTGCAGTCAGGTCTCTCGCCCCAGGATCCTGACCTTAGCTCTGGGCTTAGAGGGACCATATATAAAGATAACACATACACATACGGATGTAGGTACGCGCCTACAATACATATAAATAAATATATAAACACACAGGCACACTGCCCTTTGTTCTGGTCCAACTGACAAACTGACACCTAAAAGTAGAAGGAACTTGTGCAAGAAGGTCACCAAGTTCACGGCAAAGCCAACAACATCCCATGTCTTCTGACTCAGAGACCTGTCTTCCCTCCCGCCCGGCCTCCCCTCGGTGTTCCACAGACCTTCGCTGTTCTGATGTGGATTGAAGGGTGTTTGGCTCTCCTTCCCCACATCCACCCCTAGAGCTCCCCCACCCCCTACACCCCCCAGCCCAGGAAGGTGTCATATAGCCACGTGCAGGCATGATATTTAGGTTTCAACAGGGGCAGAAAGCTTTTTCCCCACACCTCTGAATTTCCTGGAGTACTTCGGCCTCCTGCCTTGGCCTGACTTTTTCTTTAGAGGTATATAGTGAGTCCCTTAGATGGTGGGGACAGCTCTTGCTGCATGGCTGCCTATGGGTGTCTTCATCAACAATCCTGAGCCTGGGGTTCTCCCCTGCTTCCCTGCCAACAGTGGTTACGAGGCAGTGATTATGGCTTAGTGGGCCTGCCCTGCAGACTCTCACAGTCCGACGGTTTAACTACTCCAAAGTCAGGCATATTTGGCTCTGACACAGGGCCACGCACTACAACAAGATTTCACCATGTTTGAAAGTCATCTCTTGATCTCTGTCATGCTGACTCTTATATCTGTCTTTCAACTTGTTCCAACTGTAGGTGAAAATTAGGGAGGTTGTCAACTTCTCAGAACAGAGAGGCAGGCATTTTCTAAATAAAACCTACAGCACATCTGTCTAAGGTGTGGAGAAGGGGAAGGTTCTCTCCGATATTTTGTCTCTGTGGTAATTTACGTGAGACTCACACACTTCACCCCTCTGAGAAAGAGGAAGTCCAGAGCTGAAAATATTGTATGTGGCTGGGGAACGAGGCCTGTCACAAGCTGGCCCTGGCCTGCCTATCGAGCCTCGTTCACAATGGCTGGCTGCCCTGCAGCCAAATTTATTTTTCCCCTCAGACATGATCCAAACCTTTCAGCCACTGGGCCTTTGCTCACAGGGGTCTCCCCACAGCTACATTTCCAGGCTGACTCTGAGCATCTGGGAACCAGGTCTGCAGAAGACATGAAGAAGGATGAGGTATCTCAAGGCCTAAATCCTCTGGGCCCGCATTCGTTGCCTAGGGCTGCCAGAACAAAGGGCGGCCAACTGGGTAACTGGGAATTTACCCTCTCACAGCTCTGGAATCCGGCAGTTTGAAATCAAGGTGTCAGCACGGCCGTGCTTCCTCTGTGAGGTAAATCCTCCCTTGCCACCGCCTAGCTTCTGGTGGGGGCTGGCGAACCTAGGGGTCCTTCGGCTTTGCAGCTCCGTCACTGATTCTCTGCCTCTTTTGTCACATGGCAGCTTCCCTTCAGACCGTGTGTCTCTGTGCTTTCACAGGGCAGCCTTCTTTTCGGGGAAGGATGCCAGTCATACTGGATTAGAGGCCTCACCCTAAAGACCTCATGTTAACTCGATTACAACTTCAAGGACCCGATTTCCAAATACAGCCACATTCATAGGTACCTACGGTTCATGGCTCTTATTGGAAGGCACAATCCAACCCCTCTCCCCACAGGTTCTATTCATTTTCCAAGACTCAGTCTAATATCCTTGGAGAAAGTTCCCTGATGCCCCAACTAAAGGGGGCCCTTCCTTTCTCCGCCCTCCCAGGAACCAGTCTCCCTCTTTTGCTATAAGTAGTCTTATACTACCTTATAGATGTGTGGAGGAAAGGCATCTTCTAACTTGGAGAGGGTGGCCAAGAGAAATGGGCCGTCCAGGGAGAAGAAAACATTAAGTTGAGCCCAAGACACTACTTCATGATTACATAGCCTCTCACAGACTGTGGAGTTTCTGTACATATTCTTTGGCCTGACCCCAAATTCTGCATGGTGACCTGGCCCGAGGAAGCCTCTCTCACCGAATCCAGGGTTGCACGGAGGCATTGGCACAAACTCACTGCAGCTGGCCAGGAAAGCCCTGGCTGACAGATGCCCCGCGGGTCCCTCTGTGGTGTGTGCCTTGGCCCGCCTGCCCACCAGTGAGCGCCCCCTTACTGCTTTCTCTGGATCGTGCTGAATCCAGAAAGCAGACCCTTCAAGACCAGCATGCTGCTTGTCTGACCCAGGCCCACTTCCTTTCCCCACCCTGGTCCTCGAAGCTCCCTGTAGCAGCCCAACCGGCAGGTCCAGGCTGCTTCTCCACCTACATCCCAAAGCTACACCACTGGGCCGAGACCTGCAGTCTTGCCTCCAGTACCGGAGGGAGGCTTGCTATCCCTTGCTGGGCCAACTAGTGACCTGGGTTGAATCCTAGATATGTACAGATCTCTACCTTATAGCCTTGTTTAGCCCAGGCTCCAGAGCAGGAGGACTTTTGATCTAGAAATAATCAGAACGGGATGGCCCTGTGTTCTGAATCCCAGTTCTGTCTTTTAGGCAAGACTCTGACCTCAGGCAAGGTCACGTAAGTCTCTATGTTTCTGTGATCCACCTTATGTTGAGATGGGTTTAATGGTCATTTCTGCTGTTAGAAGGCAGCTTAGTGGCTATGAACACAGGCTCTAAGGGAAGGCAGCCCAAATTCAAAAGTGAACCATCAATCTGGAGCCCATGACCTTCCCTCTCAAGGTTTAACCCCCTTCACTGCACTGTTCCCAGGACAGCTGTACTAGTTTCCTGGGGCCGCTCTAACAAATTATCACAAAGTCAGTGTTTCAAGAAAACAACTGTATTTGCTTATAGTTCTAGAGGCCTGAAGTCTAAGTCAGTCTCACAGGGCCAACACCAAAGGCTGTCCCCTGTTCAGATCTCTAAGGAAGAACCCATTTTCTGTTCCTTTTCAGCTTTAGAAGTTGCAATCCATGGGTTGTGGCCACTCTGTCCATCTTCAAAACCAGTGGGCATGGCATCTTCACATCTCCCTCAGCTTACACCATTACATTGTCTTCTGGCTTCCATGTCAAATCCCCTTTTGCCTCCCACTGACAGGGACACTTCCAGTTGCACTCAGGGCCCACCAGAATGATCTCCCCATCACAAAATCCTCCATGAAATCACATCTGTGAAGGCTCTTTTGCCATGTGAGGTAACATTCACAGATTCCAAGGTTGAGGACTTAGATCTCTCAGAATGGCCCCCTTCTTTCTTGCCTCACTGGAGGGGCAGAGGCAGCCAAAAGGGTGGAGAGCCACTCAGGGAGATCAGGTCAGCAGCTGTTCACTAACTGGCTTTGAACTACTGCAATGTTTTAACACCCAGCCATACCAGCTAAATCTGAGCCCTGCTGTTAGCAAATACCACAGAGAGGTTTCTTCATTATTAGATTCCACAATCCATGTCAAGCTCTTAGTACAATCCCTGGCATACAGTAAGTGCTCAATAAATGTTAGCTATGAATACTGTCATTGATAGTGACATGGTGCCTCCTAGGAGCCTGAACTCTATTCTGGGTAAACTAATTTCACCAAAAGACAACAGTCCCCCCCCCCCCCAGAACCTCCTCCCATCAAGCTTCCCCTCTGCCATCCCTTCAAGTAGCACAAACACCCTTGCATACCTAGGCACTTGCCCTCTGGGATGCCAGTTTTCCCCATCTTTCTCAACTTCCTCCACCCTTCCTGGACTTCCTGGACTCTCACTCTCAACTCCCCCAGATTCAAGGACTCAATCTATCTTCTCCAGTTGGCACTCTGATGAGAAAGTTGGGTCAACATACTCATTCATCAGCCCCCAGTTTGCCCAAAGAATAAATTATGCTTCCCACTTCCTCATCTACATATTATGTGCCGTGGCCAAGAATGCACCAGAGGCTTCCAGCTGCCTGGGAGCTGGCCAGACAGCCTGAGCCTGGAGTTTGTACATGAAAGCCAGGCTCTGACAGTTGCAAGAAGTCTGCTGGAAGATCCATTAGCCTGAGCTGATTTGCCAAGCCTAAAAGAGAGCTCCAGGCTATACCCATCCATGCAAGCTAACTGTGAACTTGCCCTAGGAGTTTAAGAGCTAGGATCTAAGATAACCACTCTCTCATGAAGTTAAGTAGATGGAGGTCTACTGGAATCCTCTCTACAAGGAGGAAGGTTCCAGGCTTCCCTTCTCTTAGTGTTAAGGCCAGCTAATCTTTGAAGTGTAGCTCTCCAATTAAATACACACACACATACAGGGGCATCTGGGTGGCTCAGTGGATTAAGCCTCTGCCTTCAGCTCAGGTCATGATCTCAGGGTCCTGGGATCAAACCCTGCATCAGGCTCTCTGCTCAGCAGGAAGTCTGCTTCCCCCTCTCTCTCTGCCTGCCTTTCTGCCTACTTGTGATCTCTCTATGAATAAATAAATAAAATTTTAAACACACACACACACACACACACACACACACACACACTTTATCATAACCCTTGCCAGGCTCTGGAAATCCAGAATCAATGATAATAGCTCCTGCTTATTAAATGCTTGTTCTGTGCTAGAGAGGGTTCTAGGAGCTTCTATCTATCCTCCAATTGTAGTAAAATGCAGAAACCGAGGCTTACACAGGCTAAGTAACTTACAAATGGTGTTGCCAAGTCTTCAGCTCAGGATGTCAAAGCCTTGTTTTGTTGTCCACCCCCCCCCCACACACACAATACCATTCTGCCTGTGAATAAAAAACAATCTTTGAAATCAGAAGGCTCTAGTGGGAGCATGCTTGGTAATTAAATAACCATCCCTCATACCATCTGAACAAGGTAGTAGGAGCATAGAAAATATCAAACCACTTTCCTATGCCGAGGGATGAGAGCCAGTGATATCCTCAGTGACCTCCTGATTTAACCACCCCCACATTGTGCACATGGGGAAACTGAGTCACTGAGAGGGACAAAGATTCCACCAAGGCCTCACCACGAGTATGCAGAAGAGCTAGGATGGGAGCCTCCTGTGCCCCAGCCCACACAAACTCTCCTCACTGCTTCTTCCTACTGCCTGGTCCCCTAGGAAAGGGAAGAACTGAGATTAGGGTTGCCAGACTTAGCAAAAACCAAAACAGGGTACCCAGTTTATTTAGATTTCAAATAAACAATAAATATATCTTTGCATATCTAATACACAAGCAATATTTGGGACATGATTTTACAAAAAAAAATTATTCATGACGTATATGTAATTCATGTTTAATTACATCTCCTGTATTTTACCTGGTAACTCTGGCTGGGATGGATCCCTGAGCCATCAGGGCTTTGGGGAGGGGCAGGTCTAGAGTGAGCAGTATCCACTCCTTGGCTGAGTTCCAGCAGATTGTGTGAAATTCAGAGAAGTGACCTGAAGGAGCCAGGGCAGGAAGAAGACAAGGGAGAGGTTTGGGTGATGCACAATCAGAATCTGTAGGTTCCAACTAGCTGCAAGGTCCAAACTCACACGAAAACCCTCCAGAGAGAGAAGGGATGTGGGATGACTAACAAATGCAGCGCAGAGGAAGGACAGAGAAACTTGGCCTGGATGAAGAACTTCCAGAGAAGGGCAGAGCTCTTCCAAGAAGCAGCAGTCAGTTGGGCGAGGGGGGAGTGGTAGGGGAGGCATCTGAGGCAGAAGAACTCAGCTCAATGACAGCTGAACTTTTTTTTTTTAAGATTTTATTTATTTATTTGACAGACAGAGATCACAGGTAATCAGAGAGGCAGGCAGAGAGAAAGAAGGGGAAGCAGGCTCCCCACTGAGCAGAGAGCCCAATGTGGGACTCGATCCCTGGACCCTGGGATCATGACCTGAGCCGAAGGAAGAGGTTTTAACCCACTGAGCCACCCAGGAGCCCCAACAGCTGAACTTTTTATATCCTATGTCACTTTTCTTAGTGTCTGGCAGCTTACAACAATGGAAAAAAAAAATCCAAGATTTGACTTAAGAATTTCTAGTCATAGGGCGCCTGGGTGGCTCAGAGGGTTAAAGCCTCTGCCTTCGGCTCAGGTCATGATCCCAGGGTCTTGGGATCAAGCCCCGCATCAGGCTCTCTGCTCAGTGGGAAGCCTGCGTCCTCCTCTCTCTCTCTCTGCCTGCCTCTCTGCCTACTTGTGATCTCTGTCTGTCAAATTAAAAAAAAAAAAAAAGAAGAATTTCTAGTCACATCAATAGTACTTCCCAGCTATGTGACCTGGACACATTTACAGAACACTTCTGAGCTATATTCTTTATCAAGTGAGGTTCACAGAGCTGTTGCTCAAATGAGACGAGAAAATGAGGCTACAACTTGATCGAGTGCTGGTCTAAATGCTTGCTCTTAACCCAGGCGAATGCCCATCAAGTGTCTCCTGAATGGATCTTGGGTTTGTATTTCCTCGCCCTCCCCATCAAAAACATGTCAGGACCTTAAAGAAAATCCTGTAGGTGACTCGAGTCCTCTGTTGTTTTATCACTCCCTGCCTTTCCAGTCTGACAAGAGGATAAGTGAATGATTTGCAGCTATGAAGGGGTCTCTGGGTCCCTGGTTTCTATCGTCATTTTGGGGAGTTGCTTGGGTTCTTGGCAGCACCCCGGGCATTATGAAAGAATTTGTTGTGGCAGTACTTGGTAGGGAATGGTCCCTTAGTGCATCAAAGTTTTGAGAATGAGGTCAAATAAGGATTACTGGGGTTAGAAAGCAGGTATGTTTGAAGACAGGGGTGGGGGTTGAGACAATGAGGAGCCATGACGCAGGAAGAGGGAAGGAAGGAAGAAGGGAAAGGGGCAGAGAGGAGCAGAGGTTGGCTTTCCTAGCATCTGGCTATTCTCTGCTTGTAGGCTGGCACGTCTGGGGACTGAAGCCAATGATTCCAGCTCCCTGAACCATTTTCCTGAAATGAAAAAGAGGAGACTCTATTCACAGATGGGTTGAGCTGATAATCATTAGAAAATTTTGGCAATTTTACTAATATTACATAATGCCTATGGGACACCTGGTAGTTCTGACCTATCATCCTACCTGAATCTCAAATGATTCTAAAGTGGGCAAGATAGTGATTGTAATCCATGATCCATGACTTTTCCATTATCAACAGGCCAGCAAATGGCACAGCTCACAGCTATTAGGCTAGCTGTTGTTCCCTGGGACCCTGGGATCCAGAGAGCACCTGCTGTGAGGTAGGCCTCCTGGGATGTGCTGGGAGAGTGACTTCAGTCGAACGAGCCTGGTCCCTGCCGTCAGGGCGCCAACCCTCTACTGGGGAAAAAGACATCACCTAAACCGTCACGCAGCTACGTGCGTAATTACACAGTACGGTAAATGAGACGATGAAGTCAAATACCTAAGTCTCCTGAAGAGTAAAAGAGAGGACAGATACTGAAAGGGGAAGAATGCGGGAGAAGGCCTTTCTGCAGAAAGAAGGTCTGAGCTGACATTTGAAGTATGACTGGAATTTAGCCAGACCCAGAATGAGACATTCCAGGCAGTGGGAAGAACATATTTGAAAGCCCCGAGGCATAAAACTGCAAGGATTGTGATCAGAATGTGTTCTTTCTTCCTTTCTCTTCCTTCCTTCCTTCCTCCTCCTCTTTCTTTCTAATTCTTTCTTTCTCTCTCTCTTCTTTTTCCTTCTTCTACTTCCTTCCTTCCTTCCATCGAATATGTTTTTTCAATGAGAGAGGAATGTGTTGCAGAATTAAATGAGGGTGGCTCAGTGGTCCTTAACCCATTCTTCTAAAAATCCCTGGGGAGGTTTGAGAAAGCACCAGTACCCACATACCACAAGAGAGATCATAATAGCTGCTCTGAAGTGGGTGCAGGACAAAAGAATTTTTAAATAGCTCCCCAGGTGATTCTAATGTACAACCAAGGATGAGAACCATGGGGCCTTTTAGAACAGGATGAACTTTTTGGAAGAGGATGAGGTGTGTCAATTTCCTCCCAATGGGAGGGCATCGAACATTTTTAAGCAGGAAGCAGGGAAACATCAAAGCTGAATTCTTAGGTGATCACTAGGATGCTGTCTGGAGATCAAAAGTAGGGAGATGACTACGCAGATTTTCAATAGGTCAGGTAGGATATGTGGAGGCTGGGAATGGGGTAGGGGCAATGGAGATGGAGAAGAGCAGAAGGAATCAGATATATAGGGGAGGTAGAATCAGTGGGCAACATATCTGTAGGGCTCTCAGAGACATGATTTCCAAGACTGGAATTTCTCGGATCATCATCTGGATGAATGGAGGTACCATCTACTGAGGTCAAGAGCCCTGGAAGAGAAGCAGGGCTAGCATGGTTTTGAATCTATTAAGTAGGAGATACTCATGAGATATCCAAGGGGAGCTGGCGCAGAGGCAGTTTAATGTGGAATTCTAGAGCTCCAAGGAGGTCTGGGCAGGAGAAGAAATTTCAGAGTTGTCAGTGGGTCAGTGATCTAAAGACACAAGTACAGAATTACCTGTTGGTTAAGCCTCTGTCTTCAGGTCAGGGTGTGATCCCAGAGCCCTGAGATGGAGTCCCACATCTGGTTCCCTGCTCACTGGGGAGCCTGCTTCTCTCTCTCTGTGTTGAGTAAATAAATCAAATCTTTAAAAAAAGGTGAGGTGCCTGGGTGGCTCAGTGGGGTAAAGCCTCTGCCTTCGGCTCAGGTTGTGATCCCAGGGTCCTGGGATCGAGCCCCGTGTTGGGCTCTCTGCTCAGCAGGGAGCCTGCTTCCCCTTTTCTCTACCTGTCTCTCTGCCTACTTGTGATCTCTGTCTGTCAAATAAATAAATTAAAAAAAAAAAAAAAAGGCCAGGTACATGAATGAGATTGTTTAGGGAGTCTAAGAAGCATGAGAAGAGGGCAGAGGATCCTGAGTCCTGAGGATCTCCAGAAGTCGAGGGGTAGAAAGATTGAGAGATGCCAACGGGGAGACTAAGAAGGGGCGGGGGCCAGTACAGCTGGCCAGGCAGACCAAGGATGATCAGAGCGGTCACAGAAGCTGCTGGCTGGCAGCCTGGACTGAAGGCTGACACCTCCCACTGGATATGACTGCATGGGGGCTCCCAGCGACTTGTAAAGGAAGAGTTTTGGTTAAGTGATAGGGGCAGAAACCAGCATGCAGTGGCCTAGAGAATGGATGGGTACCCTAGGACTCAGCGATGCCATCCATAGTGTTAAAAGACAAACTGAGTCACACTAAAAAAAAAAAAAAAAAAAAAAAAAGCATTTGAGTGAAAATCTGTTTGAATCAGGCAAAACCAAACCTAAAGCGATTCGGAGCACTCCACAGACAGGCGCTGGGGAGAAGACTTCTATAGAGAAGACGCAAAGGCAAAGCCAGAGGATCATTAGATTGGCTGGAGCTTTAGAGTTTGCCGTATTTGGGAAAGCGTGGCCGGCTGTTGGTGATTGGTTATCCCTTAGCTTTTGATTTCTTCCACTGGAGTCATTTACAGGCTTAGGCTGTGGTTTGCTTTACGTAGGCTACCAAGGCTTTAAAACCACCTCCGTCTGAGGGCCTCTTTATTTAATAATTTAACAATTGTCTGTGGAAGATACTTGCGCGTGAAAACAAGGAGTTCCACAGAAGCACGTTTACTGAAGCAGTGTTTGCATTTGAGAAAAACAAAAACAACTTAAATACCCATCTAGGGCTGAGTGGAAAATTAAAGCAAGGGGAGGAAGGCAGCTGTAGAATCCAGTGGTTAAGAATAAAGACCCTGGAGCCAGACTGTCCGGTTCGCATCTCCCATTTTCCACTTATTGGCAGTGTGATCCCAGGCAAGTTACTGGAACCCTTTGTGCCTTAATTTTCTCATCTGCAAAAGAGGACTAAGAATAGACCATCTACCTCATGGGAGTGTCTGAGGACTAAAGTAAGTTAAAACATATAAAAATAAGTTCAAATGAACAACTCAAATAAAGAAATACCATTTTACAATTCGAAGGGTCTCAAAATAATTTTTACCACACCAGTTTACAGATAAGTAAGAGGCAGCCCAGTGAGGGGGAAGGGGCTCATCTACCTCAGCCATGAGCCTGACTCCTAGATGCTTCTGGTACCAAGCTGCCTCACCATGCCTCTCTGCCTTATGCTGAAGACCCTCGGGCGTCACGATTCTCACTCAGTGCCTGGATAAAGCAAAATGCTCAGGAGGCAATACAAATACCATTTTTAAAAAATATATTTAAAAACACAAACTACCATCAAACAAATGAATAAATATAAAATGACATTCAAAGGTCTGAGAACTCATGTATGAAATAAAGGAGTTAAATGAGAAAAAAAAAAATCTGTGATTTCCTTGCTTGCTTTTATGTTAAATATAAAGTAATCCAGGTTCAGCCTCAACTTATTCCAGCCTTGTTTCCTTCTTCTGCTTCTTTTTACATTCCCAATGTTTGTCCTATTCCCTAGCTCTCCCTTCCCAACCCTAGAGCCTCACTGTGCCTGTCTGGGCGCCCAGAAGCCTCCTACCCTCTCTCTCTCTGCCTCAGATGCTAGCCTTCAGCCTCCCGTCCACACCGATAACAGATTCACCTTTGTGACAGGTCAATTTGCTCCCTTTTCATGCTGCTTATTACCTTCAGGGGCTCCCCATGGCCCTCAGAAGAAAGTCCTCAACATGGAGGGCAAGACTCTCTGGGACCGGGGGTTCCTGTCTCACCTGCTGCTGTGACTCTCCTCACCTCCATCATGAGTCCTCCGCTGACCTCATTCTGACCTCCCAAACCTTGCCCAGACTTCTCTGCCTTTTCCCTCTCGTCGTCTGCATAGCTCCTTCTCATCCTACAGGATTCAAGTCATGTGTCCCACCCCCAAGGAAGCCTTCCTTGGACTTCCTGCCTACCCCTTACCCACTCCTCCATGAGTTGGCTGCCCTTCTGGGTAAACTCCCCGGAGCTGGTAGCTGCCTTTTGTGCTTATCAAAACCAGTTACTACTGGTGGTTGGTTTGCTAGTGTCTCTCTCTCCACTAACCTGGAATTCCCCTAGGGCAGAGACCGGTTCTCATTCTTGTGAAGTCCCTAGGGGTTTTGGAAAGTGCCACACACAGACATGATAGGCGTGCAGGATGGAATTTTATTTGCAGGACCCTGAATTATGATTTGTAACTTGGAAAGGATACAGAAGAACTCATGGCTTCCTGTTTTTCCAAGATTTGTAATTGTACCCAGAGAGGCACTACACAGATACTTGAAAGATGTTTTTGAGGTAGTAAGAAACTTGTTTTGTCTGTAATGCACTTTGTAAAAAAAAAAAAAAAAAAAAAAAAAATCTGTGTTTATGTTTCTCAAGTAAGATAATTAGTTAGAAAAGCTTCACATTGTATAATTCCATAGATATTATGCTGCTCACTAGTTACAGAAATAATTGAGTATGCCTCATAAAAATGACTTAATTTCACAAATGAGTTGTACTCAAGTAAATATTTACTTCTAAATGCAGTTTCATTGAAAAACCTCTCAGAGCACTTTCATTAAGCTCACATGATGCACAGGCTGTAGAGTTATTAAATCATTATTCAGAGGGATGATAATTTTTAAATAAGGAGAAACATGTTTTCAATGCATCAAGCATTTATTCAGGGCTGCTTACATGCCAAGTCTTGAGGTGGCCACAATCTCCTTGATTTCTCCCATTAGCCATTCTCTCTCTCTCTCTCTCTCTCTCTCTCTCACACACACACACACACACACACACACACGTTACAGGCAACTCCAAAACAGGGCACAACCTCTTACTTTCTCTCCATCCTGCCATTCCAGCTCTGGCCAGTGACCACTCACGTGGTCCCCTTCAGTGGACTTCAACTCTCCTAATTCCACTCACCATCTTTCAATCCACTTTCTGCACAATGACTGAGCAAACTTTGTAAGATTTGAACTACATGATAGGGCGCCTGGGTGGCTCAGTAGGTTAAAGCCTCTGCCTTCGGCTCAGGTCATGATCTCAGGGTCCTGGGATCGAGCCCCGCATCGGGCTCTCTGCTCAGCGGGAAGCCTGCTTCCCTTCCTCTCTCTCTGCCTGCCTCTCTACCTACTTGTAATCTCTGTCAAATAAATAAATAAAAATCTTTTAAACTACATGATAATACTCACTTGTTTAATACCTTCCAGTGACATCCCACATTATTTAGAATAAATTACAAACTCCTTACCGTGGGTGACAAAGCCCCCCATGACCCAGTCACTGTCCACTCCTGACACACCACTGTCCCCAAAAGCTCTATGTCTCAACCACACTGTGCAGTTCTCTCCACCTCGATCACCCAAGCCTATTAAGTTCTCACCTGAGCAATTTTGCAGTCACTGTTCCTTCTCTCTAGAATGTTCTTTCCCCAGGTCTTTGCATGGCTGACACCTTCTTGTCATTCAGGTCTCCACCAGAACCATTTTCTCTGAGAGAGTTTTCCTTCCTTCCATTCACTCCTTCTGCTACATAACTGTTTTATTTTCTTCACAACACCTCCCTCTCACTGAATTCAGCTTATTTCTTTGTCTATCTTCGATTGTTTGCCTCCCCTCCCCAACCCCTCTGAATAAATATCTCTGTGAGAATAAGGATCTGGCTTAGCTTGTTCACAGCGGTATCCCCAGGGCTGAGGATAGTTCCTAATCCAGTGGACACGTTTAGTAACATTTGTTCAAATGAAAACAGTTAAGACATGACCATTCCAAAGTCGTTTTCATGTTACCCCCAGCTGTCGTAGAATATGCTGTATCATGATTGATAAAAAATTATTCCCAACTCTTTTGATAATGATACATAAAGATAGAACATTCCCAGCAAATAAAACAGAAAATGAAGATGTTCCTAGCTAAAGAAGGACCTCCGAATGTGGAAAACATTCCCCGAAGGGTACGTCCACAAAGGTCTCTGTTTTTCTCAGAAATCTCCTAGAGGTATATAGCTACTAAGTGGTGAGAGTATAGTTGAATTTTAATAATGCATTAAAAGATCATTGCCATCATTTATTTTGTCTTAATTTTCAGAGTACAAGAAAGAATAATAGGATTTAAACATTATCATTTCCTTGCCTTCTGCTGGAGGTCTTTATATCCAAAATAGGTCAAAGGCAACCATAAAACTAGGAGAAGAAACACCACGCTAGAGTAGCAGCCATCTGCCACTGGAATGGGACCCAGAGAATTTGAGCCCAATAAATTAACTTTGAGCTGGGAGGAGAAAAAAAAAAAAAAAAAAGACATGACTTCTGCCTGAAAGATCGTGTATTTATAGAATTAAATTGAAAACAAGGCAATCTGGGACAAGGGATGAAGAAGTCCTGGAGTCTTCCCCTCCTCACCCTTTGATTATAATGAGAGTGTCCCAAAGAGTTCTTCTTTCCTCCAGTCCCTTCTCTGCAATGCAGTGAGTGCTCTGTCCTATACTCCCAGCCCTTAAGAATATAGTATTAACTTATTAGCATCCATATGAGGCATGTCAAGTTCTGGCCCAGCTGAGCTCCATTGCTTCACGTCTGGCCCTCTCCGCCCATGTGTCCTTCAATCCTCTAAAAACCAAAGCACCTGTAGATGCCCATCACCCTCGCTTGGCCTTTCCTCTGTGTTAGGGACATCCTGTTCTTTCTGCTTCCAGTTCTACTCTCTATTTCTTAGGCTGGATAACACCTATTCGTTGTTTAAGGTTCACTCCAGATGATTTCCCATCTAGAAGACCTATATTCTCCCTTTCACCTTTACTCTCTACCACAGGCTGGGTTGGTGCCTCTTCTTTGTTCCTATAGTTCCTTGTGCTTAGATCCCTCCTTGGACTCAGCACTCCGACTGTCTCAAGATCCACGACCAGATGGCCCTCCAAAGAGGGAATGAACGCATCCTACTCAAATGCAGCAGGATAGGAAAAGCTCCTGGAGCTCCTGTTCAGAATGCATTTAGCCAGCTTCTGCTGGAGAAACAGTGAAGGCTGAGTGGGGTGGCCAAAGAAAGAGGAGTGCACAATAAAAGGACAGCTCAGCAACGGAATTTCTGGCTTCAACTTACTCTTTGACTATTTTTCTGTTAGGTGTCCTCACACTGTTTCTTTTCAATTAAAAAAAAATCACTGTTTTTTAATTCCAGTGTACTTAACATACAGTATTATATTAGCTCATGTGTACGATATAGTGATTTAGTAATTCTGCACATTACTTAGTGCTCATCATGGTGAGTGTCCTCTTAATCTCCTTCCTCTAGTTCACCCCTCCTCCACTCAGCTCCCTTCCAGTAACCATCGCTTGTTCTTCGTAGTTAAAGGTCTGTGTTTTATTTGTCTCTTTTTATCCTTTGCTCATTTATTTTGTTTCTTAAATTCCATAAATGAATGAGATCATATGGTACCTACTTTGCTTAGCATTATACTCTCCAGATACTTTGTGTTCTTACAAATGGGAAGACTTCCTTTTTCATGGCTGAGTAATACTCCACACACACACACACACACACACACACACACACACACACACACACACTTCTTCTTTGTCTCATTTATCAGTAGTTGCTTGGCGGCTTCCACAGTTTGACTACTGTAGATAAAGCTGCAGTAAACATAGGGATGCATGTATCCTTTCAAATCAGTGTTTTGCTTTCCTTTGGTAAATATCCAGTAGTGCAATTAATGGATTTTAGGATACTTCTATTTAAAAAAAAAAAAAAAAGATTTATTTATTTATTTGAGAGACAAAAAGGGTGAGCCCATGAGCAGGGGAAGGGGCAGAGCGAGAGGGAGAGAAAGAGTTCTCAAGCAGACTCCCCTCTGAGCACGGAACCCACGCCTGGCTAGATCCCAGGACCCTGAGATCATGACCTGAGCCAAAATCAAGAGTCTGCCGCTTAACCAACGGAGTCACCCAGGCCTCCTGGATCATCCTATTTTCAATTTCCTGAGGAACCTCCTTACCGCTGCTCAGGGGCTGCACCCGCCTGCATTCCCACCAACAGTACATAAGGGTTCCCTTTCCTCCATCTTTGCCGATATCTGATGTTCCCAGTGTGCCTGACACTGTCCTTAGCACAGCGGACCTTACCACGTAGGTGTCTCTTTTCTCTCACCCAATCTCCTTTGAAAGCTATGGTAAAAGAAACCCTTCTGCAGGTGTCTGGGGCGGTCTGACTTTCCAGGTTACACTTGGCTTTCAGGGCTGAAACCAAGCTGTTCATTAGTGCCATGCCTCCACCAGCTGCGCCAACGAGAGCCAGCCCTGTCTGCAGGTAGGTCTGTTTTCACATACTGGACACATGCCTCCTGCTTCTGTGCACATTCTACATATGTGTATGTATGGCCTTTCAGGTTGCATAATAAATCATTCATTAATTTATTCTATCAGTGTGCATTTACTGAGATGTACTGGGTATGGAGAATACAAAGTCGAGTAAGTCATGGCGTAATATTAACTACGCAGTTTTTCCATTTTGAAGAATCTTGGAGGGTTTTTTTTTTTTTTTAACTGGTGTTTGTTTTTCTTTTGTTTTCATTGCCTCGAATGGATAATGGAATTGAATTCCTAAGTACCTCTTGCTCTTTATTTTTTAAGTAGGAGTATTCTTTGGGGCATTTCATAATTAGGTCCCTCACTTTTCCCAGAAATAATTTAGTTTTACTTTTTCCAAGTGGCTTTGTCGGGGCCATAATGAATCTTCCTTCCTTCATGTAAATATCAGACTCTTGAGAAGCTCTCTCTGCCCCTGCCCTTCTCTATTAATTATTAGCGGTTTCTTCTGCAGCGCCCATCTAAACCCGCTGACACTGAGTTTCTCTCACTTGATTGAGATGCATTCGGTTCCATGTCAATGCTGAAATATAATTTCCCTCTGAGCTCCAGCACATAGCCTAGGGCCTAGTATACACTGGATGCTCAGTAAGTATGGTCCTGAATACATTTAATCAGGCACAGATTTATCTGCTCTGCTCTACTAAAGTCGTCGTCAAATTCAAAAGAGCACATCAGGTAGTCTGGAAGACAGATGTGTCATGGCAGTCTGTTAATCACCCGAAAGAGCGGAGATATGCTCTGCCTCGCTCTAACGACCTCGTGGACATGTATGACCTAGCAGCTACTGAGGTGTTGGGCTCTGCTCTTGGTCACCATGGGAAGGACTCAAAATGAGCCCCAGATCAGAGTGAACGGGAGGATGTGAATGAGTAGCCTGGATGAATCAGACGGGCCTGGTTTGCTTCATTTTCAGCCTGTTCCAGTTTCCATGCATCTTAGAAAAATAAGGACAAATACTTAGGCAATCCTGCCATCCACATAAAGCAAAAATGTTTTGTGATGTATGCGTGGGTCACTGAAGGAGCATATAGAGTGAATACCAAATGCCCGCCTGGGGAATTGTTGAAGGGAGAAGCTAGATGTCTCAGAGGGTTTGGCGGGAAGGCTGCTGAGGACTGCGCACAGCCCGCCAGAGCATCCCGATTCCGCTTCTCGGCTTAAATAACACGGTGGAAATGAGGCGCTTGGATTCCTCGCAGAGCAGAGCGAAGCTGACAGGCGTGAGTTTGGATCCCTTTGGCACTCCTTCTCATTCCTGCCACCACTTACAGCTTCTAATAAAATCCGCAGCCTGGCAGTTTGTTTACCACCTCACAAAGCGAGGTCTCGCCAGAGAGGAGAGCAGGACGTGGCCGATCTAACATTTCATTATTTCTAACGTGGTAAATGTTAGGGACCTGAAATGCATCAGAGAAGCAAGAGCTTAATTAGACACGTATTTCTGCATCAACCCATTGTTTATTCGATGTGGCTCACTCGCAGACAAGGGAGGAAAGTCTAAAAGGCAACTGAACAAAGGCAAACAATGCTCATTCTCCTCTTCACGCATTCTGTTGTCCTCTAACGGAAGCCATAAGTGAAACAGATGAGGGGCTGGAAGTATAATTTCTTGACGGCAAGGACATACGCTGCGGTGTTTTGAGTGTATCTGAGCACCAAGAGGTGTATTTGCTGGACTAAGCATGTGGCAATTTATTCTTTCTCCTAACCACTATTCCTCCGAGATATTTTTTACTGCAAAACATGACGTATGTACAGAAAGGAGCTTAAATCCTCTAAACACAAAGAGTTTACAAAATGTTGTTGAGTACCCATTTACTACCCCGCATGTGCAGAGATGGTCACCAGCAGCTGAGAAGATGCCCTTCCTAATCTTGATGCCCTTCCCTCCCATCTGCCATGGTCCCCACCTTCCTGACTCTTAGAGCAATAATTTTATCTTTACTGTTTAACCATTTTTCTACCTGTTTTCTTTTTTAAGATTTTGTTTTACTTATTTGACAGAAAGAGAGAGATCACAAGTAGGCAGAGAGGCAGGCAGAGGTGGGGGGGGGGAAGCAGGCTCCCCGCTGAGCAGAAAGCCTGATATGGGGCTCGACCCCAGGACCCTGAGACCATGACCTGAGCTGAAGGCAGAGGCTTAAGCCACTGAGCCACCCAAGTACCCTTTTCTATCTGTTTTCTGAAACAACACACTCTTTGGGTTAAAGCTTCATATATATGGACTTGTGTGTATTCGTTGGCATACTTCTTTTATCCTACATCATGTGTTTCAGACTTACCCATGGCTTTGTATGTATCTGCAGTTTCTTTCTTTTTTATTGCTATATAATGTCCTGTTATGTAACTACTCTGTGACATTCTGATCCATTTACTGGTTCATGAATATTTACATTGTTTCCAATTTTTGGCCAGTTTGGATGAATACTAATATAAATATCTGTGTTGGAATTTCCTAGTACATATGTGCACATATTTCTTTATGGCATCCACTTAGGGCAGAGATTGCTGGAGAAATGATTATTTATATCCTCAACTTTGATAGATATGGAAAAAGGTTTTAATATAATACAACAAATAGGATAGTGCTTTACTAATAAAAGGCATTTTACTTTAATGGGGGGCAATATACTAAGATGTTCTAATGGACCGATGACTCAAGTTTAGTTTGGGGATTTATCACAAAAAGAAAAGACGTCATAATGTCTCATGCCTATTTTACCAAGAAGAGAGTAGATTTCCTTTACTGTGAGGATGCTCTTAGCCCCTTATTTCAGGGGTTCAAACTGGGAATGGGAGGTCATGAGATGGCAGGTGTACCCATATTCGTTACTTAGCTGAGAACATATATTTTTTAGAATTAGGACGGTTTTCTGTCTCATAATAGAAGATAATGTTGGCCTTCTAGTATTTTTTCTATATTCAAGGTTCCAGAAGAATAAAGGTAGGTATTAAAAACCTTGACAGGTAGAAAATGTTTGGGAAAAGTGAGATGAAGACATGCATTCCGAAAAAGAGGTAAGTGAGAGAAACAGGATCTCAGCACCCCAGTCTCAGAAAGGTCCTTGCAGGGAACAGCAAACAGACCTCATAGCAAGATTGTAAAAGAAATATATTCACTGATTTAACAAACATTATGTTGTGCTAATTATGTGCCAGGCACACTTCTAGACCCATGAGTGGGCTCTCAGGGAGGCACATGTCAGACGAATTTTCCAACAAGATAGAACACCTCATCATAAGGAGGCCCTTTGTCCCTGGAGGTACAGGGCCTCATAGAATGCTCTATGAGCTGTGTAGGGTGATTCATACACAGGGTACAAGATCTGCTCTGCCTTTACTAACTCTGTGGCCATGGGCAAGTGATTTAACATTTCTGGGCCTCAGTTTTATCATCTATTAAAGGGAAGGGGTAGTTAATCATAGTACCTTCCTCATAGGGCTGTTCCCAGAACTGTGTGTGGGCATGGGTTGAGCATGGTGTTTGACACCTAAATATGCACTCAGTACACCAGCTTTTTTGTTTGTTATCGTGGTTATGCCAGATGACCTCAAAGGTAACTTCAGGTGCCTATATTCTGTATTGCCACGCAAGCAGTAAGTAGAGCACAGACGGATGGACCAATTTGACTAAGACTTTCATCTACATTCTGGCTGCTATATTAGTGAGGCACATGGGCTTTGGCAAGTTATAACCACCTCTGAGCCTCAGTTCCCTCATTTGTAAGAGAAGAGTAATTACAGCTCGCCCCACGGTAGCCGGACTGATCCGTGGGTAAGTGATGGAGAAAGTGTAGCACGTGCCTGGGGATCCAACCAGCCTGGGCGCTCTCCTTGTTTTAAAGGAGGTTTAAAAACCTTGACAGGTAGAAAATGTTTGGGAAAAGTGAGGCAAGCTACTCAGTTCCCATGAAGTTCCATTTCTTTTTCGTAAAATCAGAATAGCAACATGTGCCACAATTTAACACAGGTAAAGCCCCTTGGGATGGGCATAATCTGTAGTAAGGCCTGAGCCTTTCTGGGTTTCTGTTCACTTTTCTATAAAATAGAGAAAATGATGCCCATCTTTTCCAACTCTTAGGATTCTTGTCACTATCAAATAAGGTAATGGAGGGGAAGTCACTTTTTAAAGTATAAAGCAGTATTATGACAATAATAATTTACATTAGCAAGAACCTAAATCAGCACATCAGGATTTATACTGCCTAGCTTTATTTGAAAAAAAAAAAAAAAAAGTGAATAGGAAAAGAATGCTTTTAACATTCAAGATCCTTCCCAACAGTGTATTCACTTCTTCACTTGATGACTCAGTGAACACGCGGTACATCAGGGTATTTCCCTACAATAATTTAAAAATTGTCTTTTCAAATCATTGTCATCTAGTTCAAAAGATAATCTCATAGCAATAATCAGAGAAAGATGGATACAAAAGTAAATAAAGGAAGAAACTGGGGTTAAGGGAAGAA
Organism: Mustela putorius furo; assembly: GCF_011764305.1. Classification (NCBI taxonomy): domain Eukaryota; kingdom Metazoa; phylum Chordata; class Mammalia; order Carnivora; family Mustelidae; genus Mustela; species Mustela putorius. The sequence continues at coordinate 12,009,859 of NW_025421423.1, forward strand.
TAAGGGCATAGAAAAATAAATTGAAGCCCGAGGCAAGAAAACTAAGATATAAATCTGTACTCTGATACAGAGAGGATATGTGATTTACTCATAGGAGATAATGCAAAGAGAAAAGCAATTGGCTATTGAATGTTTTTCAAACGTCGCTCATTGATATTGTATCAGAATAACTGGGGACACTTCTTTCTTTTTTTTTTTTTTTTTAAGATTTTACTTATTTATTTGACACAGAGAGAGAGAGATCACAAGTAGGCAGAGAGGCAGGCAGAGAGAGAGGAGGAAGCAGGCTCCCTGCTGAGCAGAGAACCCGACCTGGGGCTCGATCCCAGGACCCTGAGACCATGACCTGAGCTAAAGGCAGAGGCTTAACCCACTGAGCCACCCAGGCGCCCCCACTTACTTCCTTTTTCCATCACCTGACCACCTGAAATTCCACATGTATTCACTTTGTCTGCAAACATTTTACAGAAGCCCTAATGCCTTAATGTAAAGAGCTATCAAATTGCCATGTTGTATACTTGACAGTAATGTAACACTACAAGTCAACTAGACTTCAATAAATTTTTTTTAATTAAAAAAAGTAAAGCTCTGGGCGCCTGGGTGGCTCAGTGGGTTAAAGCCTCTGCCTTCCACTCAGGTCATGATCCCAGGGTCCTGGGATCGAGCCCCACGTCAGGCTCTCTGCTCAGCGGGAGTCCTGCTTCCCTTCCTCTCTCTCTGCCTGCCTCTCTGCCTACTTGTGATCTCTGTCAAATAAATAAATAAAACATTTAAATAAATAAATAAATAAATAAATAAATAAAGCAAGCCCTAATGCCTACATAAAGCTGCCCTGTTATTTGAAATTCAGAATACAAGGAATAATACCCATGGTACCCTTGGCAAAACTTTTGGAAAATAATTTGGCAAAAGTGGTAAAAATGTTAACAACCAATATCTGAAATTCTTAATTTTCTTTCCTAAAGAGCGATTCAATCAAAAGAAAAATAAAGACTAAGAAATAAAGACAATAACTGCAAGTCTAGGGTTGGTTAAATTGAAAACAACACGGTTATACAAAAATGGAATAACTAGTTAAAATATAGAATACCTTTTCCATTGATTACTCTGGAGATATAAAAAATGATAATCATAACTTTGCCAAATTGGCTCAGTTTCCTAAATGAAACTTGGAGGGTGGAATTTAAAATGACTGCATTGATATAAAATACATAAACTGAAGTCTAGAAAATAAAACTTAAAATAGTATTAAGTTTTATTATGGATGTACCATAGAAGATTTGGTTTCACATTTTAAATATTGTGTTTCATTTTGGTTGGGTCTGGCTGTGTGTGTGTACTTTTTCACTCAGAATGGGGCCAGTCTATTATCTCCATCACCGTGCATTATTATTAGGAATTTAAGAATCAAGCTCTGATTATTTCTGCTCTTCCCTTTCTGGGCAAGGTTAGAGTGGGCATAAGCAGGGAGGGGAATACGTAAAGCTTATAACATCACTGAGAGAATCAAGAAAGACCATGAAAATATAAATTCTATGCACAACCCTCAACATCTCTTGGGTTTGTTTTTTTTTTTTTTTTAAGCATGCTTTTCTTGGCAGCTGTGTTTATCAGCATATGTGAAAATATTATCCAGGGTGCATTCTGTATTTTCAGAAATGTGACATGATAACATCCCTTAAAGAAAGGGATTTGGTGGTGAACATCCATCAGTTTTCACTCGTGGGACTCCCTGAGGCAAGACCTTCTGTGCCATGTCAACAAACCCCCCACCAGCGCAACTAGGAGATAGAAGGAGAGATAGCATCTCAGCATCTTGTCATCATTGCCTTTCTCACCCCCGTTCCAACAACCCGCCTTCCCCTTGTGGAGCCCAAAATGACAGGAGGAAAAATGTTGCTGCTATTGCCTTTTTTCAAGGGAAATAATGTCAAAGATAAACAATGTTTACAGATTTAACCCAAATGTTAGTCATAAAATGATCTTCCAATGCTTGGATGTGTAATAAGGCATCTAGCGCCAAGTTAATACTGTCAACAAAAAACCCATCCAACTTTCTAAACTGTCTTCATCTGAACTAGGGGCAGCTCTCAAGATACTATGAAGGATAATCCCATAAAACAAGTCAAAGGGTACAGATGCCTAGGGTTTTTTTTTTTTTTTACTATGAGATCCTAATTTTTCTCCCATTACAAGAGAGCATAGAGTTCTTTGAGGGACGATGTGGGTGGAGGGAGACCCTTGGTCAGCCTTCCTTTCCAGAAAGAATAAAGCACTGGAACACTCTTTTCAGGACCAACCTTCTCCTATTGGAAAGGCATGCGAAACTTGATTTTTTTTTTTTTAATTTCTTTAGCCACTAACACATTGGACCCAATAATCATGTTCCATTCGATGATAGTGCAAAGAAAAGACACACTGGAAACGGAGTCACAAGCTGTAGTCATGAGACCCCTGGGCCTCATACTTCTGAATTTGGGGTAGACAATGGGGCCTTTAGAAACCGAAAGGTTTTCTCAGTTTACTTGGGGCAGCTAGCCCGAGCTGAGGTGACTACCCCTTCTCTAATGAACTCAGCACTTAGACCTTTTTTCTCCCCAAAGAAAACTTAATTGGCTCAATTTGCTGTCACTTACTATGGAATGTCTCTGTCACTCAAAGTTTCTACCAGGACATTTCAGAAGGAGCTGGCTTCCTTCCAGCTGATCTGTCTGATCGGCTGTGTCCAAGAGCAGAGTTGGTTTTTCTCAAAGCACAGTGGGGCAGTCATAGTAATTTATGTGGAAAATATTCAATTTAGCACTCTTTCACCCAAAGGGCCTTGTGCATGTGGAATTTTTGGCTCTACAAACTCTCCCTAAATCCTCTTTATTACAGGGAGATGTTTCCATAGGTCTAAAAGGAGGCTCGGAGGATGGGTTATACTGCACGCCAATTCCAAGCATATATGTGAGGCCTTCTTGTCCCCTGTGTTGCACTCTTTGTAATACAAGAAGGGGACAAGGCTTGTTTTCCACTGGAATAGTGTGGGACAACTATAAAAGTTCTTAAAGTAATTATAATAATCATGCTGACTCCTTTTTTTTTTCCCCCAGAATCCACTAGAATAAAACAACTCAGCTATGACAGGGCTGATATTTAAAGGGGTTCCTCTACTTCTTGTTGGTTCTAAACTTAGGGATAGAGAGAATCTGAAAAGCTCTAAAGTCCTTCCTGACTTCCCCCAGATGTTTTTCACTGGTAGGTGGAAAGGCACACTATTTTGTCTTTATTTCCTTGTAGCACCCAGCACCCCCTTAAAAATAAAAATATTAGTCAAAGATAACGATATAAGACTGTGACCCGAGAAAAGGATGTAACTTCTCTTTTCCTACATCCTTACTGAAATTATCACAAGATCTTTTTCTTTTTCTTTTTTTTTTTTTTTAAATTTGGAAAAGGCTGCGCTTGTGCGTCCTAGGGAACGATCCCTCTATTAGAGGGAACTCTGCTAAATGGGACCAAAAACTGAGAGGAAGTTGAGGAGAACTAATTTGTCTGTCCCATGTCTGAGAAAGCAAATAAGCAGAGGGGATCCATGACGGCCCCAAAAATTTCCAAATGGAAAAAGGCAAGAAGACGACGCAGGGTAAACAGGAAGCCCTGCATTCAGACACTTTTACGGTAATTATTATAGTTTTGACACAGCCTCCTTGCCAGAAAGTTAGCAAAGGAACAGACTTTTCCTCTCTTCCCCAGGCTCTGGTACCTGGCTCTAGCCACACTTCGGACCTGGTCCAGAATTAAGATCAAATGCGAAACTCGATGCAGAAAGGAGACCCTTGGAAAAATGATGCAAGCAAACACGGAGAACAAGCGCACACGAGATGGCTGATAGCTTCAGCTGTCTTCCTCCTCCCCTCTGACTACTTTATCCATCGACTGGAAATAAATGTTGACATCAACTTACCCTCCAGCCTCTGATACGGGGGACCAGGTGAACAAACAGCGAAGGGAAGCTTACTTGTGTGCCTGGTAATTTTTAAGTGCAGGAATGGGGTGGGCAGAGGGGGGAGAGGGTTTGGAGGAGGAGAGAGCTAACTTTGCAAAAATGGTCATTGCTCCGGCAGAAGGCATAAATCCGCATGAAAGAAAGAAAGCTGGACAGAGACAGAAGGAAAACAACACTCCCGAGAGTGGATTACACATATTCCCTTCCCAAATCCATGTTCAGTGACCAGACGGGTAGCTAGAAACCCATGTGGCAGAAGTTTTTACACCACAGACATAGGCAAATGCTACAAATCAGGACTTCCCCTCCCAACCTCTGGAAAGTCTGCTGTTAAATATTTACCACTGCTGGATTAAAAGCAAGATTTAAAAGGATGACACGGTCTAAAATTTATTAAGCACCTTTGGTGTGCTCCTTGACACCCATGCAACCTTGTGATATAGTTATTATTACCCAGCTTTGCAGAACAAGTAGCTGGGAGTCGTAAGAAGTTAAATTATTTGCTCAAGGTCCCACCCAGCTAGAAAGAGGCAGAACTTGGACTCAAACCCAGCTCTGTCTAGCTGACTCCAAAGCCCACGGTCTTTCCACCGCACTATGCGGTTTTGCTAAAATCCAAAGTCCGTGATTCTGAGATGGCTCACTGACAGACTTGCTTATCACATTAATTCTCCTTAGCATTTTTATTTCCCCCAGTGACGTCCAGGCATCTGAAAGGCCACTGCAGCACTTCCAACACATTCATCAGACTTGCTCCCATGGCTCCAAAGTCAGCCTCCCCAATAAGCTCTGTCTTCAAAGAAACCGTCCCAGAGTCAAGCAAATCAGAGTTCAGTAACCACTCTGCATTTTCTGACATTGGGAAGATATATTACTACACTGGGGTGACTGCAATGTTTAGAACAGCTTTGGAAGAGTATTGTATCAATTATATTATCCCTGTGGGAGCCCTATTAACATTAAAATGTCTTATGAGACTAGCTAAAGACTTGAACAAAGAAAACCTCTCCTACAAAGGCTTCCTCATATTTTATAGTTGTTAAGGCCCAAAAAAAAAAAAAAAAAATCACCTTGCCTCTCCCTTTGCACATGACACTAGGATAAATGGCTCTTCTTGGACTATTTTAATCAAAACTATCTCGGAAAATGAGGGCTCCTCTCAGATTACCTCAGACCAAGCAATGCTGTGGAGGAGGTGATGGGAGGTGGTATGGGTAGGAATTGCACACACCTGGGTTTGAATTCTGGCTCTCCTACTTACAATATCAACAAAGCAATAATAACTGTGGTTATAATTCACTGAACAACATTATGGGCCATGGGCCTCATATAGCCTATTTCGCTTAATTCCCACACCAACAGAGCAAAGTGGATATTATTCTTCCTTCAAACATGGGTCAGTGAAGACTGAAAGAGACTCAGACAGGTGGTGTGGTGGGCAGCTTGCCATCCTTGGACGAGGTGGGCTGGACCGAGTGACCTGCTCCTAGCGAACAGAACACAGCAAATGAGATGGGCTGTCTCTCTCAAGATTACGCTAGGAAAGACTGACCTCCATCTTGGTCATGCTCCCTCTTTGGCTTGCTCACTTTGATGGAGCTGGCCGCCATGTTGTGAGCCATCCTATAGAGAAAACTTTGTGGCCAGGAACACAGGGTAGACAGCGGCCAACACCCCGTAAGGAACTAAATCCTGCCAGCATTTTCTGAGTGAGCTTGGTGATGGACCTCACCTCAGCTCAACCGTGTAATGACTATGGCCGTGGCTGACACTTGGACTGTAGTCTTATGGGACACCCTGAGCCAGGAGATCCAGCTAAGCCCTGCCAGGATTCCTGAGCCACAGAAACTGTGAGTGAATAAGTGTGTGTTATTTGAAGGTGATAAGTTATGGGGTAATTTGTCATGCAACAATGGATAATTAATACAGAGGTATGATACGGAGATGAGGTCTGAAGCCAACTCTCCAACTTCAAAGCATAGGCTCCCTTGTCTGAGCTGATTCCTTAAAAGCCATGTGGACCTTGGGAAAATTACTAAAACTCTCTGAAACTTATTATCTCCATGAATAAAATAGGGATGATGCCATACCACAGTGTGGTAAACAGTTTAAATGAGATAATGTACATAACATCTTTGGCTTCTCTGCCAGCTGAAATATAAAAGTGGAGAAAACAGTGCGAGGTTATCAGGGGAGAACATCTTAAGAATGTCACACAATATGTGACAGTGGGAGCCTGAGCCATGGTTACGGTGCAGACTCCAGGCCAGCTAAGAGCACAAGCGTGGGCAGCACACAGGGGTCACGTGACCTGAGCCCAGCCAATTCACATCACGGATCTTGTTTCCCAGGGGTGCAGAGATAACGATGTCTGCCTTCTAGGAATGTTCTGTAGATTAAAGGAGATGGTGTTCGCAGAATCACCGGGCCTGGCACGTGATGGACGTTCACTTGACACTAGCCAGTTTTACAATATTTTCCTTGTTAGCAGGATTTTTACTAATAATGATGGCATTTTAGGGACTCGTGTGCAGGTGAGTACAATTTTTGGATCAAGGTCTTTTCAGAAATCCTCATCACTTCGCAGACCCTCTCTATTTCTTAAAAGCATCAGATAAGTCTAAACATCCACAATTTGGTTCTCCATCTCCGTCTCTTTTCCCTTCTGTATTTATCAGATCTTGTAGAGGAGCTATAGCCAACAGTCATGCCCTAAAATAGAGAAAGGCTCCATGTAAATTATGTGCTTGATTTCCTATATAAGGATTCTTCTGAGGGATCGGTCATCGGGCATCTGGCCTGCTGCTGACATGGGGACCCACTACTGATGTCTCCACAGAAAACAGACACGGCATGCAGCAGGCACCCATAATGATCCACTTGATATCTTCGAGAGTAACAGGAGAAACCATGTCAATCCTGTTTCTTCTCATGCCCCCAGTGTCTAGCAAAGGGCCTCACTTAGAGTAGGGCCTCAAACATTTGCCAAATTAATGGAAGAACTGCAAGAACCTGGTGGCTTCTTCATCCTGCCTAGACAGTCACCATCTGACTTTCTAAAAATCAGTGTGTTCATCAAAAATTCTGCTTTATCGACTTCGTTAGTACCGGATATATGCAACAATTTCACTTTTGTGTTCTCTCTCTCCCCACTGTCTTCTCTTATTATATCCTAGCAAATCTGGTTGAAAAATACAAGAGTTTGCCTCCCATATACAGATTCAGGATCTACTCGGTTTCCTATGAAAATGAAATGAAAGAAGATGGAAAAGTGAACCGCAGTGATGGCCGTGATGTATATTTTGTCGAGCTAAGTGTGAGCGCTTGCTCAGGAACTAAGTCCTCATTGGACCATGTTAGCCACGATTCCTTTCCACAGTCACACAGGATGCTCTTCTGGAGCATGCTTGGGCCCGGTCGCCTTGTTTTTCAACCTCAAAGACAATCTGGATGTGTTTAAAGATGTAGAAGGTCATATAGCTCATCTGACACCAAACAGCCCTATAAACTTATATAAATCACCACAGCCCACCAGCCTCAAGGAAGTCGATGAGAATAATCGTTGGCATTGCATTTTATACACTAATCGTTGATTTCCCATAGACCAAATCAAAACCACCAAATATGCAGACCCAAAGAAGTTGCAGGGATGATCTAGGAATGGTTATTTTATAAAGGTCACAATTTGATGGACCCCCCTGTTTGTCAATGCATTTGTTGAATGGGATGGGGATGCTCAGGAGTTAAGGAGAGAAGAGAAAAGATTTGTTCAGTTAGAAAAATCAGCAAGATGTGAACCACATTTTAGAATTAGAAACAGCAGTTATATTAAAAGTGGAAAAAAAATAACCCACCCTGGACTTAGAATTTAACACGTGTGTGTGTGTGTGTGTGTGTGTGCACGCTCACACATGCTCAAATCCTTGGCCGCCTCTGATTGCTGGAGTAAACTCAAATCACTTCATCTCTGAGAGCCTCAGTTTTGTTATCTGTAAAATGGACAAAACCACTCTGCCCTCACTCTTGGCCCTTGGGTGAAGTTTTAGGGAAACATTTAAAGGAAATATCAAAGTGCATAGCTCCAAGCGCATAGCAGGCACGGAGTGAAAGTTTGTTAAGTCTCAATTTGAATGGGAATGGCTAGCCACAAATGAAGTCTAATTAGAAAATAACTACAGAAACCAAACCTTTGAATGGTTAATGGTGAAAATAAAAATACATTTTTTCTCCCTATTCTATTTTCTACTTACCACTAGGCATACTGTCACAATTAAGGGCCAGAACTTTGTGACGTTTCCTGCCATAGAAACAGAGCCGATTAATTAATAACAATAATAATAATAAACAACGGTTACTGCATTCACAATGTTCATGTCCTTTAAATTAAGTCCCAATTCTCTGGATTTTGCTAAGAAAAACATATGCAAAATGTCTACCTCTTTAGGAACAACTTTCACTTTTCAGAATACGCTAATGTCCTCCATAGTTGGACCACCAAGCCTCGGCACCCTCAGACAGATGGTGGGTTTACGGTCATTTTCTCAGGTCTTTCTGACTAGTGTTTTTCATCCCCAGAGGGAGGTTGATCCCACTTCCTAGAAGACTCAGGAGCTACAGGTGGGTAGGTGACTGAGTCTCCTGGGCCCTGCCTTTTACAGAGTTCAAGTTTCTCGTGCAACCTCCTCCTGCTCTAGCAGCCCCGGAACTGCTGCTGTGCCCCATGGGTCTAAGGACTCTGTTCTTCTCTTCTCACACACTCTCTTTGAAGCCTGGCTTTCACCATCTCTCCTATGCTACGTATTTCCAATCACCAACCACATCTGTCAACTCTCCACTTGCGGTGCAAGGACAAGTTGGACACCCATGCCAACGTGTCCCGTCATGTACTGAACCAAGGAAGCTTAGCCTTTTCTTCACTAAACTTGGTTCCCTCTTTCTAAGAACAGTACTGTCCATCTGCCCAGAAACCATGAGCCAGGAACCCGGGAGTATACCTAAACTCACCTTTCAGCCTCCCCATCTCCCCAGTCCAAAGCTCACTGATCTTATCTTCTAAATCTTCATGAATCAGACCTGTCCTCTCCCTATCTACACTCACTGGCCTGCTTCAGGCTCACAGCACCTTTTACCTGCCCTACTGCATATGGTCCTAAAAGGTCTTCCATGCCCTACACTCATCCTGCTCCAATCCATTAACTACATGATAGCTATAGTGATATTCCTAAAAGCAAGTCTGACCATGTCCCCTTGCCTACAATCGCTTTACAATCCTTCCAAGGTTGGAGGCGATGTAACTTGGCATCTTAGACCTTATACATATTCCTACTAGATACTTCAGCCTCAGCTTCTACCCCTCTCTTAATCATAGTAACGCTCAAGCAATACTCATTTCCTTAAAGTAGCTTCCTCTTTGATTCTTGCTGTTTCACAATGATGGGCCGTTTTGCCTGACGTTCCTTTACACAGAATATATTTTACCCTTCAGTACTCTCAGTACTCTTTCAGCTGTTCCAACTCAAGTTTGCTTTTTTTTTTTTTTTAAGGAAACCTTCAGTGAACCCCCAGGCTCCTACAAGATCACATGAGTGCCTCCATTCTGGAACTAGTTAGCAAGAATGAACGTCTCCAGACTAGTCTGAGATCCTTTTTAGAGCAGAGGACTAAGCAGCATAATGTGAGATTCAAGAATACGGGCTCTAGAACCCTGGGGTTGGAATCCTGTCTCTGCTAGTTACTAGCTGGTAGACAAACTACCTAGACTCTTTGAGCCCCAGTTTCTTTATCTTTTAAGAGGCATTAATAACACTGAACTCAATGAATGATTATCAGAATTAAATGAAGGGAGTCTTCGAGGATGAGAAGGAGTTGGCCGTGCAAAGATTAGGAGAATGCACACTTCAGGGAGAGAGAGCAGCTAGGACAAAGGTTTGCCCAGGGGACCTGGGTGGCCCAGTGGGTTAAGCCTCTGCCTTCAGCTTAGGTCATATCTCAGGGTCCTGGGATCCAGCCCCGCATCGGACTCTCTGCTCAGCAGGGAGCCTGCTTCCCCCACTCTCTCTGCCTGCCTCCTTTGCCTACTTGTGATCTCTCTTTCAAATACATAAATAAAATCTTTAAAAGCACAAAACAAAACAAAACAAAAAACAAAGGTCTGCCCAGTGGGACACTGGGTGCCAAATAATTTACAGCCAACGAACCCCAAGCCTCCTCCAGCACACACTCAGTCTAGGATTAGTTTCTAAGAGGAAACAATCGAAACTCTAGAATTAACAACACGGTGCTTTGTAGACTCTAATTAGCTCTAATCTGCTTCATTTCTTCTGTCCCACTAAGCCTTGGGTGAAAATTTAAAGCCCTCAAAAATGGTGGAAGGGTCTACACTGGCAGTGGAAGGCTACACTGGCAGGGTCCCCAGGGATGAGCCTGGATGCCCAGGGCAGTGCTCTGGTGAGAGCAGCTCAAAGAAGGCACCATCCAAAATGGCGTGCCTCTGACGGAACGCTGCAAAGTACCCACGTTAGGGAATGCAGACTTCTTGTCAAACTTGACAGCAGGTTTATTGCAGCATGAGACCCATTTGCCAAATGAGCAGAGACTCAAAAGATCGCACTGGTTTTAAAAGTGATTTTTGCTTTATAGCAGGAAAATAAAATGATTTATGAGTTTGTCAGGGAACGGATGTTGCCTTTTGAAAAAAAAAAAAAAATCTTCCCTGTTCCAAAGTGTCATGAATTGCAAATGAACCAATGGATGATGTATATATGGATGTTGTACGTGTGTACGCACACATGTATCTTAGTGCTTGTCCTCTCTCTTCTTTGCCTCCGTGGTTTGGAAGCCAACTCCACCGTGTGCCTTCACTGACGCTGCAAGCAAATGGTAATTATAATGCCAAACAGTCATTTCCAAGACAAACCAAATCTGTGTTCCATTAAAGTCATGGAATAGTTAAACATTTTTTTTTTTTTAATTCCCAGCCATAATAAAAAACAGGCTCCCCATTCAATCTGATGCTCCAGAAGGCAGAGGATTCCACATGGTCCCCTCCGTGATATTTGGAAATAGATTCTGATGGTGTCCCAGGCTTATCAGCAGGAGGTCAGTTTAACTTATGGTTTATCTTGCTCACTGTGGTTTGGACAGCAACTGCATGGAAGTCCTGAAATGGTAATCGATTTCCTCTCTGTGATTCTAAGCCTGCCTGCCAACGACTGAGCATATTCCCTCAGTGTGTCCTTTCGAGATTTTTGATGGAATCACAGAAATGAGAACTGTACCTTCTGTGGAACTAGAGATGAGAAAATGCTGCTTTCCAGGAGTTGTCTCAAGAGGAAAAAAATGATGCTTGAAGCTTTCTATTCACCAGCTTGCAAGAATCATTCTGATGATACATTTTTATAAAACTGTCTTTGAAATGAAATCTTCCTCTATAACCCACCAGTTATTTTATCCCAACGCCCTAAATGTATGTGTATTCGGGGTGCATTTTAATCATAAAAGGAACTCTTCAAAGAATATTTGGATTAAAAGAAATGTTCCAATACCCACTAATAACCATTTACCTCCTACACAAAGTCTAGCTTATAGGCACTTTCTGCCTGCTCTTCAACATTTTGCAACCATGCTGAGAATTATAAGTAGATTTAAATGTTTAATTTAAAAAGATCATAGACTTTCAGCCAATTCTCTACATAGCAGATCCATGTTACATCACTAGATAGAGTGGGGGATGCTGCTCTGGTTTGGCTTCTAAAGATCTCCCTAATTTTCTATTAAGTTCATCAGTGTACCTCAGCAGTGGGTTTCAAATTCTGGGAGGGACTCAAATAAAGACGTACATTCACACTGCAAACCATGACACACAAAAACTTGTAATTCATGCAACGATACTTCCCCTTACCATCTACAGTCCACTCAGACGCTTTCTTTCCTATTCTATTCCACTCCAATCTACTTCATTTTGAAAACGGTAGTCACAACCTACTAAATTGATTTTCGTACACATCCATGGAAAAAGGCCTGCAGTTTCGAAACACTAATTTGCCAATTTAAAGGAATATTCTCCCTCCTCCTCCTCTGTTCCTTTGTCAATCGTCTACCCGGAAGTTTCATGGATTTTGTAGCATAAGGATCTTTAGGATATCTAAGTTATCATGTCGACTCTTAACATTTTTAAGTCTCTTTACCTCATCTCTACAGTGAGGATAGAGATAAATCGTATTGATAACACAGGGCTACTGTAGGAATTAAATGCGATCATGTATATAAAGCATCTAGTTCAGCCCCGGCACATAGAATGTTCCCGATAAAGGAATCCCTATGGCAGATTCCCACCTCTAATCTCATCCCTTTTGACCCACAAGAAATATCTAAATATGACCCAAAGAGGGGCAAATTAATAGAATGAGCCTTCTAGCTCTCATTCTAGGCTCCGAATAATGGCCTTACCTGTTTGCACTCTATATGGGGCTTGGGTGTGTGACTACCAGAAACTAATGAGTTCCCTTCACCGTTCTAAATGATGTGTGCCACATCTTAACATGGAACACAGTATACCTGAGAGAAGTTTGACCAGTTATCTGTTAAAGCAATCTAATCAAGGCTAAGGGCTGTGCTCTCGAATTATTTAAATTCACCACCAATACCACAAAGGAACAAGTCCCTGCTGAGTGGGTCCTGGAAGAATGCCAACAGAGATTCTCTATTTCTCACTTTCTTTCTGACTTCCATTCTTCCTTCATGACCTTCTCTAGCTGCTGCTTCTTTCCAGCCCCCTATTCTTAGAATGTGATGAATTTGCCCCAACCCCTATGGTTCCTTTTTATATCTTTCGAACTCTGTAATTCTTTGGCCATTCAGTTCCCACTGGGTCAACAGATGGATAGAAGATGGTGGTTGGGTGTGAGGGATGCTTTCATTTCAGTCTGTGGCTCTTCTTCTCTGAATTCCTTGATGTTAAACACAATATGTAACTGTGAGGATTGAATTCCTTCTGTAAACTACCTTGTCTATTTGACATGAGCCTTGGATGGTCTTCCTATTAACATGACTTTGATTACATTTCTTAAGAAGTTATAATCCTGGCCTTAGAAAGCTGAAGGTCCATCTGTCCCTATCCTTCTCTGAGCTGCACTGGAAGAGCAGAAGCATTGACGACTATGTCTCTGTCTCCACCCTCCAGATAAATGATGGACCCAGAGAATCTCCCCAAGGCTTCCTGGTGCCTCCTGGAAGGACTGAAAATTTCTCATCATGACTCTGAGGGTATTTAATGACTTGGCTCTCAATCAACCTTCCCTCCTTATCTTCTGCCATGGTTGGTCTCCTCACCTACCATATATTCTTTCTGCCTTTCTATCTCTGCCATGTGGGATGATTATATTCTCCCAATTTTCTAGACTTTACCCATGCCTTGGTTCAAGACTGTCTTCCTCCATGGAACACTCCCTACCTTACTCCACTGCTTCATCTGGCCATCTTTTATGCATTCCTCAAAATTCTGCCAATGTCGTCACCCTTCCTTGCCCTTCTCCCCAGCCTGTGGTAGGTGTCCCACTCATCAGGCCATGCAATTTTCCTCACCACAGCAGTTGCATACACTATAACTAGCTGTCTCTTCCAATACCAGAAACCCTTTCTCATTTTGAAGTTTACAGAAGTAAATGTAAAATGGGTATTTAGTGAGTATTATTTGGGGATTTAGTTAATTTATTCATTAATCTCAAGTCCAGCCTCTTGTGCAGCTTCAAAGCTGAATTGCCTGAACTCTCTACAACCTTAAGGATGAAAAGGGATGTTACTTTCCTCCACCCCATAAAATTTGCTTGGTCTTCCCTTGCCTAATAGTCAGCCTCCTGTCTCATCTGGAGAGACTTCTTTTGGTGCTTCAGTAGAGTTTGAGTGTGGATGAATATGGTGTGTGTGTGTGTGTGTGTGTGTGTGTGTGTGTGTGTGATGTAGCAGCTTATCTCATCTTCTATTTGCTTTTAGATTCTTCACTTTGAGCTCATGTCCAAATAGCCAACTTATCACTTCCTGAATTATTTATCGACATTTGAGGCAACGGAATGTGGTCCAGATGGGGATTTCTACTTAATGGAGAAAGTGCTTCTTCACAAACTAGATCAGTGTTCCAAAACTGAAGCCTCTGGGAGGTGCAGAATTCTTCAGCTGTCAAGGAGACTGGTTATCCATCAGTCAACAAACAGGGTCAGACACACAGACTACACATTTGTTTATCAGTTACTGAGCCTGGTACCTTCTCCCTCTTCCATGTCCTGTACCAGACACTGTGCTGCAAGGATAGTCAGACTCAGATCTTAGGACCAAAGAGCTCAAAGTCTACTGAAGTAGAGAATAGTGAGCAGATCATTAGGATGAACTGTGATAAAGGTATGCATAAAAGTAGGGAAGACAGGGTAGAAACTAATGAGGAAGGTATAAAAAGACTTGATGTAGGCAGAACAGAACTCACCAGGTCAATAAAGAAGCAAACACTTGTCCAGATGTGTCATAGGAAAAGTGATTTGGAAATGCCAAGGTTGATGGGGACCCTAAATTCTGTTCCTGTTGGTTTGAATCCCCCTTGAAGCTAGATTCTTTGGTAGGTTCTGGGAAATCGGAGAAGACAGCTGAGTAGGTAGTGAAGGAAGAAGTCAACAATAAGGCATGAGTGAGTAGAGAAGAGACTGCCACTTGGGGGACTTCCTTCTTCACTCTACTGGCTGAATGTTGAAGTAGGTTGAAGGGAACTAAGCAGAACTCAACCTCACTATTTTGGAGCAGTAGCTAGAAACCATCCCCTATCATTCTAAATCCCCTGGTCTTCCTACTTTCACCATCAAAAAGTGGCTAATAGAATGGTGAAGATAAGCAAGATGACTCCCTGAGTTGCTTCCATATAGTTACACTATAGTGAGAGCCCTGGCTGACCCAGGACCTATTTTGTGATGAGTAAAGGAAACTTCAGAAGATGACAATCAGAAGGAGATGATCTATGTTCTTGATAGCCCTTAACACTGTCCAGGAGTTCTCCTGGAGTTGTCATTGATCTTGATATCTCCTAAAGAGTCTCTAAACCCGGCTCAGTACAGCTTGGCCTCAGGCCCTTTCTGGATCTTTTCTTTGAGATGTGGCTTCTTCTTATGATCATTCATATGACAACTGCTATATTGACTTACAGGTTACCTGAGCTGGGTGCAACCCCTCACTGCACATATGGGCATCTTAAACCCCAAAAGGGAAAGGGACGTCACTAAGACTGCATAATTAGGGGCAGGCTTAGTCCTCCCAACTACATTGCCTTGTCTCTTGATGTCCACCCTTAATTTTGGGGATCTGCTCTACCATCCTTAACATACCTGTCTCAAAGATGGCAGAAGAGAGGACTGGAGAGGATTTAATACCTTGCCCATGATTACACAGATAATAAATCATGAAAGAAAGCATTTAAGCCAGGAATGTTTGGTTCTATTTTTTTCCTGCTATATTGTTTTTGGAGAACAAATCAATGCAAAGAATCATTCATATCTCCTGAGGGAAACTCATCTCTCAAGTACCTTGAAGTATCCTTAGACATCTAAGAGGATGTATCTTGACATGTCCTTTAAATGTGATCTGTAGCAAACTTTATTCTTGAGAAAACAGGCAGAGATCCATGGGGGATCTTTGTCTTGTCCATTCCTCAAAGGG
Organism: Mustela putorius furo; assembly: GCF_011764305.1. Lineage (NCBI taxonomy): Eukaryota > Metazoa > Chordata > Mammalia > Carnivora > Mustelidae > Mustela > Mustela putorius. The sequence goes on from NW_025421423.1 coordinate 12,025,541, forward strand.
TTCTATGTGACTAGATTGCATATATATGACTGGAGTGCCTTAGGGGAAGTACTTGAACTTCTGCAGTGACTTATGCTGTCTAAATTGCATCCAGTGCCCTGATTCTTCACATAGTTGGGAAGATTTGTCACATGTTTATGCTATTTTGACAGTAGCTAGATTGAAATAATCCAGAGGCAAGCAATATTGCTTCTCTAACTGGCATACCCATGGAGCAGGAGGTTCACAATTAGTCATTAAATGGCTGAGACAAATGGCTTGGATGCCTCTCTTGATAGAGACATGCAGCAGGGCCATAAGAGAATTTGGTCTGAATAGTGACAAGGTCACAGGAAAGCAGAGGCTGCTATCAGTGATACATTCCAGGCACCAGTGAACTATTTCACGCAGTGTCTGAACAAGAAGGAACTTGGAAGTTCATCTAATCCTAAATGCCTCCAAATTAAAGGAGACTAGGGATTGAAGGGAATCTTCTCTCAAGTCATAAAGAACAGATAGAATTTAGAACTTCTCTTACGCAGAATTTGAGTCTTGCAGTTAAGCATCTGTACAGGCTAAGTTGGGTCAGGTATAACTACTATTTTCAAAGAAGCAACCAAGGCAGGGTGCGTGGGTGGCTCGGTGGGTTAAAGCCTCTGCTTTCAGCTCAGGTCATGATCCCAGGGTCCTGGGATCGAGCCCTGCATCAGGCTCTCTGCTCAGCAGGGAGCCTGCTTTCCTTCCTTTCTTTCTGCCTGCCTCTCTGCCTACTTGTGATCTCTGTCAAATAAATTAAAAAAAGAAGAAGAAGAAGAAGTAACTGAGGCAAATTGGATAAAGTGTGCCCCCACAGTTCACCTGGCTCAGGTACATATAGACTGTTGACTACCTAATTCAGTGGTCAGACCCTACTTCTTCTTGGTGAACAAAACTCCAATTTGATTCACGTAGCCAAGTGCACAGGTCCAGGCAATCGGTCATAACTCGTGTGAAGCAATCACGACAATCCCAGGTCCTTTCACCAGTGATTTACTCAGAGCTGAGGAGACGACCCAGTTCTGGCCAATGAGACATATAGAGCAGTCACAGGGGACTTCACGATGCTCAATACTGCAGCACCCATGCTGTGACCACAAGAGGAGCCACTGCGTACAAACCAAGGACGGTAGAGCCAAAGAACCAAAGGAACCAGAGTCCTTGATGGCCAGCACATCTGGGTCCTCACACCTCTACAGAGCATGCTAATCCAAAAGCAAATGGCCTTGAAGATTGAGCATTTAATATTGTTACTTGTAACTGCCCTTATTTTAAAGCTACATAAAGAAAAAAATTTCCGGGGATGGCTAAAACTTTGAACGCTCATTTGTTCATTAATGGACTACTACAGTCCTCAAAAGCAGAGACTGTTACTAGACTTTCTGTCTTATATTCCCAAGGTCCGGTCAGGGTCTGCCATTGTATGGCTATTCATTAAATGTGTGAAGCATGAACACATATATAACTACGTAGACAAACAAATTGCAGAGTAAAGTTTGGGATGGGCATGATTAACTCAAAAATTGAGCATTTGTTGAGAACTTAACACAAGCTGCCCCTTATCCTAGTGGATGTCCCAGACTAGTGGGGCACTGGGGACCCGATGGTATGAGCTGTCCACCCCAGGTGCGGGCAGTAAGGGGTGCATTGTCTGTGAGGAGTTTTGAAACAATACCACAAATGGATGGAAAGTGGGTCGGTTCCTTATTATCACCATGAGCCAGAGAGTCTAAACAGCATCTGTGACAAAACAGGCCTTGAGAAAAATCTTTTGTTAGTCTAAACACTAAACAATTGTTGTGACTATTAAGTCTTAATGATCTATATGTAAGCTTTAAATTAGCACTTTTTTTGTTGCTTCTCCTTTAATAAACATATGCCACACAGAAGTTCATTCCGAAAATTCCCAGCTATGTTGGCAGCACCCAACAGGCAGAGACCTGGCTATAGGCATTCAGGCTAAGATTGTGTTTGTGACATTCTGGAACCATTCCAGGGCACCTGGGTGGCTCCATCAGTTAATCATCTGCCTTTAGCTCAGGTCAGGATCCCAGGGTCCTGGGATCAAGTCCCACTTTTTTCTCCCTGCTCCATGAGAAGTCTGCTTCTCCCTCTCCTTCCTGTTCACGATCTCTGTTGCTATCTCTGTCTCTCTCTGTCTCTCGGTCTCTCTCTCAAATAAATAAATAAATAAAATCTTAAAAGCAAAATTTAGAACCATTCCAATTCACATCCTTGGCACTTGTGGTATTACCTATCCTTGTGTTTAAATGGGTGATTCCGAATGAATATCAACAACATAGTGATTAAAATAGTCAAAGGAATAAAACGGAAGTTATCACAAATCTGGCATTCTGGGTGACCAGCTGGAGAATTATTTTGCATTTAAAACTTCAAACCGAGTGAAAGTACAAGATGTTATGTTATTGGCTAGTAAGTGCAAATTTTAGCTCATAAATGCAATATTGTTCTGAGTGTGAAATTTTCTGGGTGTGAATTTTTAGATGAGGTTAATTAGACATCCAAAACACTACTTACCAACAGCTAGAATCAATGTACCATAAAACACCAAGCTTTAAAATTTGTCCTTGAAGCTCAGCACAAAGCAACTGAGGAAAAGGTCGTTAACTACAAAGCAAGAGGTAAGGAATTTATATTTTGCACAAGAAAAAGAGTCAAAGTTCAAAGAAGAATGGAGAGGAAAAAATAAAAGATGTTGTTTTACAGTGGTAGGAGAAATCAAAAGGACAAAAGGATGTCTGACTGCCTCAATCATTTCCTCAAGGAACCGGATACTTGTTCTGCTGCAATTGATTGACTAATGTCAATATTAATTATCATGGAGCCATTAGCTCTGATTTCTGCAGATTTTATAAAACATAAGATGTGTTTGATAAACTTTCTGGTGAAGTTATTTCAGTGGGATTTTCTTTTTTAGTTTCATAGAGATTTTAAAACTGGTAGTATTGATTCCAAAAACACATAATCTGCGTAACAATTTCTGGAATGTATTGTGAAATAGGGTTTTTATGCATCTGCCAAGCTTACTCTATGTACAGTATTTTCTTAACTATTTGTATATCTACTGGTTCTTATGAAAGACAACTTGAAATTAAAATTAATAAAAACAAAGAATTCTTGATCAACAATGAGAGGACATAGGTTGGTAAGTCTGGCTATATCATCTATTGAACATAAATAGACAACGAAAACCAAATTTGACAAAGTCATTGACATATCTGCACAAGGTACAAAACCAGAAACTATATTGTTATGTAAATGTAGATGATAGCATTTTCCCTTTTTTTTTTTTAAAGACTTTATTTATTTGACAAAGAGAAAGAGGGTGAGAAAGAGAGAAGGTATGAGTGGGAAGAGCAGCAGAGGGAAAGGGAGAAGCAGACTCCCCATCGAGCAGGAAGCCTAATGGGGGGCTCCATCCCAGGACCCTGGGATTACCACCTGAGCTGAAGGAAGATGCTAAACCAACTGAGCCACCCAAGAGCCCCAGTTTTTTTCCTTTAAAAAAAATTAATGTAAATTAATGTAAAAATATTAATCCTTTAATGTTTTCCCCTTTTTCGTAATGTATTTTATTGTCATGATTTTATATATCATATATATACACATATATGTTCATAGAAAAATTTTACTATATTTCTTTTCTTGCCACTATTATTATTCATGCGTTTCATGGTTATTACTGAAGATCATTTCATTGCTTGGGGGGGGCATTCAAAATTATCTGTCTTTGTGTGTCTGAAGTGCTAGGCTCACCACTTTTCCGCAGCTGTGCTTTACAAAAGAGAAAACCAAGACGAAGCAACAGGAAGTACCCAAGTCCCTAAATTTAAGGACAGCTTGGAGATGCAAGACATGAAGATACACTGCTATCCCCAGAGCCCATGCTTGAGCGCAGCGCAGGCTAAAGTTAACTGTAGGCTGATAGACGGAATGCTGTGGTCAACTTCATGTGTATTCATAACTTTTACTTGAATATAAGTCAATCCCATTCTTAAAGCCTCTCACCCAGAGTCCTTTGCTTCACCCAAACAAATTTTTCCACTAAAAAATAAATATCAACTGTGAAACAGCCTATTTATGTAAGCAAAAACATTATCTAATCCTCACTTATTATGATTCATACATATACAATGTACTTGATTATACTTTTTGGTAATATTACATTTCTAGTAAAGTTTATTAAAAACAGAACTCTTCAGGAGATGCAAAGGGAATCGCTGTGAAAATCCACAATAAACCCCATACTCCCAGCCTCATTCCCCTAGTTAATGTCGTTCTCGAAGATATACACAGGAAAGGCATATGGGGCCCCTTCTCAGTTGTGTTATACTATATGCTGTTTCCATGGGAATACATACTCAGGAGATGAAATCATAAAGTACTCTAGAAGGTGCTAATATCTCAATGGAGCATAATAACCCGCTGAAAGTATCTATAGTCACATAAAATACGGCAAAGGCGAACAATGGAAATTTGGAGGAGGAGAGAGAAGGAGCATCTGATACGGCAGACCAAGTTGATACGAACACCCTTGCTAAGTTTAAAGCTGTGTTTAATAACTGTGAGTCACAGGTAATAATAAAATGCCATTGACTGCAATTTAATTTGGTCAGGATCAGTGTTTACCCTTTGAGTATTCAAATTTCTCTCCTTTGATCCCTCTCTTTCAGTCCCGTAGAAGTTCAACCCAGCAAATTCTTTTCCCAACTTTTTCTATCCTGTCCTCATTCTCCATCTTTATCTGCTAGTTTTCAGGACATCAGTACCAAGTGATTTACAAAGATCACCTCATTATATTTTAGAATGCACTGATCATTTAGAAATTACTTTCTTTTCTATTTTGCTGCTGAGGAAATCGAGAATCAGAGAGGTCCACAGAGCTCATGAGCTAGATCAACACTCGAACCCAGGTCTCTCTGATGCTACACTGCAGTTCCTTGTTGATGCCATGGGGCATGAGGCTCAGGATTCACCTCTTTCGGATTTGACAAACTTACAAATATCTTATGAAATGGGACAGTTTCCTGCAGGTGTGACAGGAATCCTAGTTCAGCTTCAAGCTATCCCAGTACAGCCAATCGGTAAGGACAAAAGGGCACGAGGAGTTTTCTCTAGGAGTCAGATGTCATGAATGGATTAGCCAAGAGAGAGAAGGTTCAGAATATATGTATCTAAAGGAATTGCACAAGAACAAGGGGTGAAGGTATCTCAGAATGTTCCTGCTGGGCCCCTTGAACACATGTCCAAGCCCTATGTTGCGAGGCTGGGACACCAGCTGAAGGAGCTCTTCCCATGACGGACTCTGATACGTGAATGTCAGCTGGGCTGACCAGAGTATAAAATGGAAAGTGCTGGAGAAAGCACTGGCCTAGCCCCACACAGAAAATGATGGGGTTTGGGGATCAGTGAGGGTCCATTATCTGCAATAACAAACAGACTCCAAAAAGTATAATGGCTCAAGCATAGATGTGTTTCTTGTTGTTTGCTTGCTTTTGATTATGTTTTGGGTGTCTGCATGGGCGTGTGCCCGCGTGCGCACGTACTTACTCAGAAATAGTCCAAGGTTGGCAGTCTGGTCTGGAAGAATGACCTTGGTCACAAGTCATTTGAAGATCTAGGCTCTTTCACCTTTGGCAGAGTTTTCACCATCCTCTCGGGCATTAGCATCTAGCCAGAGGAAGGGAAGAGCAGAGAGATGATCACCCATGAGATGTTCAATGAATCAGGTCTGAAAGTGACACCCCTCCCTTCCATTCACACCCTCTGGTTTGAGATCAGCCTCTATGGCCAAATCTGACTGTGAGGGAGCCTGAAAAGTGTGGTCTTGCTGGGTGCTCACAAAGGAAAGGAATCGCCTAGAAGACTCCAGGGAATGCGTCTCCATTGCCAAGGGCAACTTTGGGAATTCCAGGTGTAACTCAGAAATCAGCATTCTCAAAGAGGATTCCAGTCCTTGCAGTGGGAGTGCAAGCCCTTGTGGCCTCACATCAGCAGAGAAGGCCAGAGTTAGTGGCCCTCTACCAATGAGAGCCGGGAGGAAGTCGGCTGTTGTCCTGCGGTAGCAGAGATACCTTCTCAGGGCTCACAGGAAAGGGGGCTGGGTGACAGCAGTTACTGCAAGAGTCAAAGACCCCCAAAACTTGACTGCTGATTTTTAAATATCCAGACAGTAAAAGCAGTACCAAAAAAAGAAACGAATGCTATTCATAACCATTCTACTTGGAGATTAAAATTATGAACATTTTGGTGTATAGCCTACCAAATGCTCGCTTACCCTCTCTCTCACTCACTCACTATCTATATTGTTTTATGTGTACGTGTGTGCGTGTGTGTGTGTTCTTTTTAATGATATATATTTCCGTACCTTGCTTTTTTCACTTAACTATTCAAGACTCTTGCTCTTCCATTAAGTAGACAATCATGTGTGATCAAGTCAATTCTTGATAAATGAAATTTTAGTCCTTTTCTCCTTTATATTTATTTATATTCTTTTTGTTTACAAAAAAAAAAGTTGCAGTGGAAATCCTTGTTCATATATCTTGAGTCACTCTTTGAATCATGTACATTGGAAGAATTGCCAGACAAAACAACTGATGGATCACACATCATTCATACCTGCATAATTGGGGGCAAAACCCTGAGAGCATGCACCTGGGTGGCTCAGTGGGTTAAGCCTCTGCCTTCTGCTCAGGTCATGATCTCAGGGTTCTGGGATCAAGCCCCGCATCTGGCTCTCTGCTCAGCGGGGAGCCTGCTTCCCCCCCACCCCGACCCCGCCTGCCTCTCTGTCTACTTGTGATCTCTCTCTGTGTCAAATAAATAAAATAAAATAAAATAAAATAAAATAAAATAAAATAAAATAAAATAAAAACCTGAAGTGCATCCTCAAATTCCGCTTGAGAAAATTATACTCACTTACCTTCACAGTATATGAATGCGTGATCCCTAGAGTTACAAACACTAGGAAGCTTTATAATTTTTAACATTTGTCCCAAAAAAAGCCAACAAAGGTGAAACTCCCATTCTTATTTTAACTTGCATTTCTCTGATTATGAGTGCAGTACGGCATTTATTCAAATGCTTACTGGCCATCTCCCATTACTGTATTTGAATCCCTAGCAGCTAAGTGCTCCAACCCCTCCCCACCAGTGCTATTTCTTTTCAGAAAATTTGTATTATGCTAATGTTTATTTTAGATAAACCTTAAAAATAATTTAATAAAAAATTGTTTTTATCAAGAGTCTGTTAAATATATGTTTGCTCATTGAAAAATGGCATTACTAGAGTATTCACACAAGAACCAAGGGTAACTTCTCATTTATTCTCCCCTTTTTATGATATTGGATGGATTTTTATAGTTTTTCATGTAAGCTCTGAATCTTTAGTTTTTCTATTTATTCCTGAATATCTTTATGTCTTAAGCTGTATTTTGTACCAGAATGTTCACCATTGTATTTCTTATCTGCTTCTTCTTGTTACAAATGAGTTTTGCTAAGTTCGTTTTTTAATCAGCCACATTATTGGTTCTTATTTTTATATCTAGTTGGTTTCTTGGGTTCTTACGAAATAAGAAATCTGACTTTTTTCTGAATTTCTCTTGCTTTATTTTCTTAACTACTTGCATGGCTTATTTTTCTAAAACAGCATAACGTACCAGTGGTGATAACAGACGTGTTTGGCTTGTGTCTCATTTAAAGGAAATGGCATTGTGTTTGAATTTATGTTCGTGTGTGTGAATAAGTATGTATATGCATGTTTATCATATGAAGGAAACAGCATCTTAATTCTGTTCCTCTTAGACTTTTAACAAGGAACAATGGATAAAAGTTATTCAATGTCTTTTTTTAAGTAGGCTCCATGACAGTGTGGAGCCCAGTGGGGGACTTGAACTCACAACCCCAAAATCAAGACCTGAGCTAAAGTCATGAGTTGGATGCTTAACCAACTGAGCCACCCAGGAATCCCTACTAAAGGCCTTTTATTATTTTTTCAAGATTTATTTATTTATTTGAAAGAGGGAGTGAGAGAGCCTGGTGTGCTCATAAGTAGAAGGAGAGGCAGAGGGAGAGAGAGACAAGTAGTCTTCCTGCTGAGCAGGAGTTCAGGAAGGGCTGGATCCCAGGACCCTGAAATCATGACCTGAACTGAAATCAAGAGTCAGAGGCTTTAACTGACTGAGCTACCTAGGCGGCTCCTATATGCCATATGGATATGCTATATCCATCAAGAAAGTCATTCTTTGAGCTGGGTTCTACATTTGGCAGGGAGTTTCTAAGCAAAAATAGGGGAATAATTCTAGTTACATTGTATTCATTGCCTATAACATGGAAGGACAAATCTTGAATTCTGTAAAGCCATACCTCCAATAATCTCAAATTTAGCCAAGTATTATAAAAACAACTTCAGTGTACTCTTTAAAAAACAAATGATGACATAAAAGCTGTTTAAGGAGAGCAAAATAATTGTCATGAAACTGAACAAAGATCAAATAATTAATTGTGTGGAAAACCTGGAACTTCATTGCCCCCCCCCCCAGGGATTACAAGGTGAAACCAAAATAAAGATGTCTAAGGGCTCGTAAGAGATAGGTATACAGTTGCTTCGTACCTTGAAGAAAAGCAAAGAGTTGCCTTTTAAAATAGACTTCTTTTTTATTCATGGGCTCCTTCAGGGGGATGAAGGAGTTGATCTATAATGTCTCTTTCATGTATGATGAGCCAAAATGAGGGACCACTAGAAGTAGCGGCCACTAACAGCCACTGGAAATCGTGGCAAAGAACGTCAGAGATTTCAGAGTAAGGGAGGGGCTAGTTTTGGTCTGAGCTAATTGACCTGCAAGGACCCAGTTACCTAGCAGGGAGGAAAAACAGAGTTGTGGTTTCTCTAGGAAACCTTTCTGTATTTCATCTTCCACTTCCATTCCTAATAAAACTGGACTCTTCTCTCCATCTAAGCCTTGTATTACTTAGTCTGCCTCTCTTTGGCACTTCCTCTTCTAATTATTTATATACTATCCTTTTCCAACTAGAATATAAGACCACTGAAGGCAAAATTCATGTGTTTATCTCACTCCTACCCACACCCTAGAGCATTCAACACAGGTCCTGTGGACAGCAGATGCCAAGCAATAAACACTCATTGACAGAATAAATGAGTGATAAGTGTAAGCTTAGCTTAGATCCCTTAACAGAATTACGACTGATCATAAGAATGGTAACAATAGCCAATTTTTATGAAGTGCCTAGTATGTGCCAAGACTTTAATAGGCATTATCCCTTTAATCCTTATAATGGTCTTGGTAGGTAGATACCATTATCCTCACTCAAGAGATGAAGAAACAGGGCCCAGAGATGTCACCTCACTTGCCAAGGCTCCCATAGAAGGGACTGGAAGGCCTTTCTGACATCAAAAACCATGTTCTTTCCAGTGTCCTGAGTTGTCAGATGTCAATAGGAATTTCAGCTTATTACACAAGCTGTCTGGTGTTCCTCTTCTGCAGAGATTCCTTTGAAGAATTTTAGAAGGAAAAAATATGTTCAGATGTGGGTGGGATTTCCAATGAATTTTGAAATTGGAGAAAATGTATTGCCAAGCACTAAACAAACACTGGATCTGCTTTATGAGTTAATGGATTAAGTTGGATTTCAGCGGCATTCCTTCACTGTACACAGCATACGCAGGCTCATGCCTTTCTTCAAAGCTTCGGAGCAGTTGGTCTTGATCACAGACACGGCCAACGAGCTCGGCTGCTTGGAAGAGATCTACACACAGGGTCTGTGTCCGAGACTGCCGCTCTTTCCAAAAATGTTTGTCAAAGCATTCTGAAGCCCAAACGGCCTTCCTGAGAGCAGGAGAGATGGTTCCCTAAAATACCTTTCCTTAGTTTAAAATATAAAGCTTGTGGAGTCAGGAACGCTGTCTGTGTAATAGTGCCTCGATAATCATTGGTTCAAAGAACTGAGCAAAATTTCCTTAGTTTAAAATATAAAGCTTGTGGAGTCAGGAACGCTGTCTGTGTAATAGTGCCTCGATAATCATTGGTTCAAAGAACTGAGCAAAATTTAGCATGCTGGTGTTTAAGTCAGGTCCTACCAAATCTGGTTTTTCTGTACACAGTCCTAAAAGTCCTGAAAGGGAAAATCCAAAATGCAAGTTGTGAGCAAAAACAGAGAAAAAATAAACCCACAGTCATTGGGTGCTTGCTCATGAAGGGCCTTATGTACCATGCACAGAAGGAAAAAAAATCACTAGAATAAGCACATTGAAAAGTGAGACAAGTAGCTTTAAATATTGATAAAATTTAAAGCGAGAATAGATAACTGTTACCAACTGGCATAATACCAAGCAGTTGTTAATTAGACTGCTGGAACTTCCTGCTAGAAAGTCTGAGACTGGATACAGGCTAGGAGAAGAAAGATTATCTTGATCCACTCTCTTTTTTTTTTTTTTTTTTTTTTTTTTTAAGATTTTATTTATTTATTTTTTAGAGAGAGAGAAAGAGAGAAGAACACAAAGAGGGAGAGCAGCAGGCAGAGGGAGAAGGGGAAGCAGCATCTCTGCTGAGCTGGGAGCCCGATGCGGGATTTGATCCCAGGACCCTGGGATCAAGACCCGAGTCCAAGGCAGATGCTTAACCGGCTGAGCCACCCAGGCGCCCCCCGATTTACTTTTAATGTGTGGGAGTCCTACTGGTGACAGGGCTGGTGCTCCTGCCCTGCGTGGACTGAATTCGCTAGGCTTAAGAAGAAAAAGAAAGGTTATGCCTTTAAGAGAAAGTCTGGTCTGCCCATCATTTATTCAGCTATAAGACTTAGTAAAGAAGCATTAATTTCTGGAGGAGGAGTCAAGATGGCGGAGAAGTAGCAAGCTGAGACTGCTTCAGCTAGCCGGAGATCAGCTAGATAGCTTATCTAAAGATTGCAAACACCTGAAAATCCATCGGCAGATCGAAGAGAAGAAGAACAGCAATTCTGGAAACAGAAAATCAGCCACTTTCTGAAAGGTAGGACCAGCGGAGAAGTGAATCCAAAGCGACGGGAAGATAGACCCCGGGGGGAGGGGCCGGCTCCCGGCAAGCGGCGGAGCAACCGCGCACAAAATCAGGACTTTTAAAAGTCTGTTCCGCTGAGGGACATCGCTCCAGAGGCTAAACCGGGGCGAAGCCCACACGGGGTCAGCGTGGCCTCAGGTCCCGCAGGGTCACAGAAGGATCGGGGGTGTCTGAGTGTCGCAGAGCTTGCGGGTATTGGAACGGGAAAGCCGGCTACAGAGACAGAGCCGACAGTAAGCTCGCAGCTCCGTGTTACCTTGAACCGGTCGCAGGCTCGGTGAGCTCGGAGCGCGGCCGGAGGTCAGGCAGACGGGAGTAACTGGGCGCTGTTCTCTGAGGGCGCACTGAGGAGTGGGGCCCTGGGCTCTCTCGGCTCCTCCGGGCCGGAGACCAGGAGGCCGCCATTTGTATTCCCGTCCTCTGGAACTCTACGGAAAGCGCTCAGGGAACAAAAGCTCCTGAAAGCAAACCCGAGCGGATTACTCACCCCGGCCCCGGGTAAGGGCGGTGTAATTCCGCCTGGGGCAAAGACACTTGAGAATCACTACAACAGGCCCCTCCCCCAGAAGAACAACAAGAAATCCAGCTGAGACCAAGTTCACCTACCAAGGAGGGCGGTTTCAATACCAAGGAGAGCAGCAGAATTCCAGAGGAGGAGAAAGCCAAGCACGGAACTCATGGCTTTTTTCCTGTGATTTTTTTTAGTCTTGCAGTTAATTTAATTTTTTCTTTTTCATTTTTTTTTTTTTTCTCGCCTTCGGGTAAAATTTTTTTTTTTTAACTGTTACCTTTTTCTTTTTTAACGATTTTTTACTAGTTTATCTAATATATATATATATATTTTTTTACATTTTTCTTAGGTGTTTTCTTTTTTTAAAATTCTTTTCTTTTCTTTTTTTTTTTTTTTTTTTTTTCTTTTTTCTCTCTTCCTTTTTGAACCTCTTTTTATCCCCTTTCTCCCCACTCACGATTTTGGATCTCTTCTAATTTGGTTAAAGCATATTTTCCTGGGGTTGTTGCCACCCTTTTAGTATTTTACTTGCCCCTTCATTTACTCTTATCTGGACAAAATGACAAGACGGAAAAATTCAACACAAAAAAAAGAACAAGAGGCAGTACCGAAGGCTAGGGACCTAATCAATACAGACATCGGTAATATGTCAGATCTAGAGTTCAGAATGACAATTCTCAAGGTTCTAGCCGGGCTCGAAAAAGGCATGGAAGATATTAGAGAAAAACCCTCTCGAGAGATATAAAAGCCCTTTCTGGAGAAATAAAAGAACTAAAATCTAACCAAGTTGAAATCAAAAAAGCTATTAATGAGGTGCAATCAAAAATGGAGGCTCTCACTGCTAGGATAAATGAGGCAGAAGACAGAATTAGTGATATAGAAGACCAAATGACAGAGAATAAAGAAGCTGATCAAAAGAGGGACAAACAGCTACTGGACCACGAGGGGAGAATTCGAGAGATATGTGACACCATAAGACGAAACAACATTAGAATAATTGGGATTCCAGAAGAAGAAGAAAGTGAGAGGGGAGCAGAAGGTATACTGGAGAGAATTATTGGGGAGAATTTCCCCAATATGGCAAAGGGAACGAGCATCAAAATTCAGGAGGTTCAGAGAATGCCCCTCAAAATCAATAAGAATAGGCCCACACCTCGTCACCTAATAGTAAAATTTACAAGTCTCAATGACAAAGAGAAAATCCTGAAAGCAGCCCGGGAAAAGAAGTCTGTAACATACAATGGTAAAAATATTAGATTGGCAGCTGACTTATCCACAGAGACCTGGCAGGCCAGAAAGAGCTGGCATGATATTTTCAGAGCACTAAATGAGAAAAAAACATGCAGCCAAGAATACTATATCCAGCTAGGCTATCATTGAAAATAGAAGGAGAGATTAAAAGCTTCCAGGACAAACAACAACTGAAAGAATTTGCAAATACCAAACCAGCTCTACAGGAAATCTTGAAAGGGGTCCTCTAAGCAAAGAGAGAGCCTACAAGTGGTAGATCAGAAAGGAACAGAGACCATATACAGTAACAGTCACCTTACAGGCAATACAATGGCACTAAATTCATATCTCTCAATAGTTACCCTGAATGTGAATGGGCTAAATGCCCCTGTCAAAAGACACAGGGTATCAGAATGGATAAAAAAAACAAAACCCATCTATATGTTGCCTCCAAGAAACACATTTTAAGCCCGAAGACACCTCCAGATTTAAAGTGAGGGGGTGGAAAAGAATTTACCATGCTAATGGACATCAGAAGAAAGCAGGAGTGGCAATCCTTATATCAGATCAATTAGATTTTAAGCCAAAGACTATAATAAGAGATGAGGAAGGACACTATATCATACTCAAAGGGTCTGTCCAACAAGAAGATTTAACAATTTTAAATATCTATGCCCCCAATGTGGGAGCAGCCAACTATATAAACCAATTAATAACAAAATCAAAGAAACACATCAACAATAATACAATGATAGTAGGGGACTTTAACACTCCCCTCACTGAAATGGACAGGTCATCCAAGCAAAAGATCAGCAAGGATATAAAGGCCTTAAATGACACACTGGACCAGATGGACATCACAGATATATTCAGAATATTTCATCCCAAAGCAACAGAATACACATTCTTCTCTAGTGCACATGGAACATTCTCCAGAATAGATCACATCCTCGGTCCTAAATCAGGACTCAACTGGTATCAAAAGATTGGGATCATTCCCTGCATATTTTCAGACCACAATGCTCTAAAGCTAGAACTCAACCACAAAAGGAAGTTTGGAAAGAACCCAAATACATGGAGACTAAACAGTATCCTTCTAAAGAATGAATGGGTCAACCGGGAAATTAAAGAAGAATTGAAAAAAAATCATGGAAACAAATGATAATGAAAACACAACGGTTCAAAATCTGTGGGACACAACAAAGGCAGTCCTGAGAGGAAAATATATAGCGGTACAAGCCCTTCTCAAGAAACAAGAAAGGTCTCAGGTACACAACCTAACCCTACACCTAAAGGAGCTGGAGAAAGAACAAGAAAGAAACCCTAAGCCCAGCAGGAGAAGAGAAATCATAAAGATCAGAGCAGAAATCAATGAAATAGAAACCAAAAAAACAATAGAACAAATCAACGAAACTAGGAGCTGGTTCTTTGAAAGAATTAATAAAATTGATAAACCCCTGGCCCGACTTATCAAAAAGAAAAGAGAAAGGACCCAAATAAATAAAATCATGAATGAAAGAGGAGAGATCACAACTAACACCAAAGAAATACAAACTATTATAAGAACATACTATGAGCAACTCTACGGCAATAAATTTGACAATCTGGAAGAAATGGATGCATTCCTAGAAACATATAAACTACCACAACTGAACCAGGAAGAAATAGAAAGCCTGAACAGACCCATAACCAGTAAGGAGATTGAAACAGTCATTAAAAATCTCCAAACAAACAAAAGCCCAGGGCCAGACGGCTTTCCGGGGGAATTCTACCAAACATTTAATGAAGAACTAATTCCTATTCTCCTGAAACTGTTCCAAAAAATAGAAATGGAAGGAAAACTTCCAAACTCATTTTATGAGGCCAGCATCACCTTGATCCCAAAAACAGACAAGGATCCCACCAAAAAAGAGAGCTATAGACCGATATCCTTGATGAACACAGATGCGAAAATACTCAACAAAATACTAGCCAATAGGATTCAACAGTACATTAAAAAGATTATTCACCACGACCAAGTGGGATTTATTCCAGGGCTGCAAGGTTGGTTCAACATCCGCAAATCAGTCAATGTGATACAACACATCAATAAAAGAAAGAACAAGAACCATATGATACTCTCAATAGATGCTGAAAAAGCATTTGACAAAGTACAACATCCCTTCCTGATCAAAACTCTTCAAAGTGTAGGGATAGAGGGCACATACCTCAATATCATCAAAGCCATCTATGAAAAACCCACCGCAAATATCATTCTCAATGGAGAAAAACTGAAAGCTTTTCCGCTAAGGTCAGGAACACGGCAGGGATGTCCATTATCACCACTGCTATTCAACATTGTACTAGAGGTCCTAGCCTCAGCAATCAGACAACAAAAGGAAATTAAAGGCATCCAAATCGGCAAAGAAGAAGTCAAATTATCACTCTTCGCAGATGATATGATACTATATGTGGAAAACCCAAAAGAATGCACTCCAAAACTGCTAGAACTTATACAGGAATTCAGTAAAGTGTCAGGATATAAAATCAATGCACAGAAATCAGTTGCATTTCTCTACACCAACAGCAAGACAGAAGAAAGAGATATTAAGGAGTCAATCCCATTTACAATTGCATCCAAAACCATAAGATACCTAGGAATAAACCTAACCAAAGAGACACAGAATCTATACTCAGAAAAACTATAAAGTACTCATGAAAGAAATTGAGGAAGACACAAAGAAATGGAAAAATGTTCCATGCTCCTGGATTGGAAGAATAAATATTGTGAAAATGTCTATGCTACCTAAAGCAATCTACACATTTAATGCAATTCCTATCAAAGTACCATCCATCTTTTTCAAAGAAATGGAACAAATAATTCTAAAATTTATATGGAACCAGAAAAGACCTCGAATAGCCAAAGGGATATTGAAAAAGAAAGCCAACGTTGGTGGCATCACAATTCCGGACTTCAAGCTCTATTACAAAGCTGTCATCATCAAGACAGCATGGTACTGGCACAAAAACAGACACATAGATCAATGGAACAGAATAGAGAGCCCAGAAATAGACCCTCAAATCTATGGTCAACTAATCTTCGACAAAGCAGGAAAGAATGTCCAATGGAAAAAAGACAGCCTTTTCAATAAATGGTGCTGGGAAAATTGGACAGCCACATGCAGAAAAATGAAATTGGACCATTTCCTTACACCACACACAAAAATAGACTCAAAATGGATGAAGGACCTCAATGTACGAAAGGAATCCATCAAAATCCTTGAGAACACGGGCAGCAACCTCTTCGACCTCTGCCGCAGCAACATCCTCCTAGGAACAACGCAAAAGGCAAGGGAAGCAAGGGAAAAAATGAACTACTGGGATTTCATCAAGATCAAAAGCTTTTGCACAGCAAAGGAAACAGTTAACAAAATCAAAAGACAACTGACAGAATGGGAGAAGATATTTGCAAACGACATATCAGATAAAGGACTAGTGTCCAGAATCTATAAAGAACTTAGCAAACTCAACACCCAAAGAACAAATAATCCAATCAAGAAATGGGCAGAAGACATGAACAGACATTTCTGCAAAGAAGACATCCAGATGGCCAACAGACACATGAAAAAGTGCTCCATATCACTCGGCATCAGGGAAATACAAATCAAAACCACAATGAGATATCACCTCACACCAGTCAGAATGGCTAAAATCAACAAGTCAGGAAATGACAGATGCTGGCGAGGATGCGGAGAAAGGGGAACCCTCCTACACTGTTGGTGGGAATGCAAGCTGGTGCAGCCACTCTGGAAAACAGCATGGAGGTTCCTCAAAATGTTTGAAAATAGAACTGCCCTATGACCCAGCAATTGCACTATTGGGTATTTACCCTAAAGATACAAATGTAGTGATCCAAAGGGACACATGCACCCGAATGTTTATAGCAGCAATGTCCACAATAGCCAAACTATGGAAAGAACCTAGATGTCCATCAACAGATGAATGGATCAAGAAGATGTGGTATATATACACAATGGAATACTATGCAGCCATCAAAAGAAATGAAATCTTGCCATTTGCAACAACATGGATGGAACTAGAGCGTATCATGCTTAGCGAAATAAGTCAAGCAGAGAAAGACAACTATCATATGATCTCCCTGATATGAGGAAGTGGTGATGCAACATGGAGGCTTAAGTGGGTAGAAGAATAAATGAAACAAGATGGGATTGGGAGGGAGACAAACCATAAGTGACTCTTAATCTCACAAAACAAACTGAGGGTTGCCGGGGGGAGGGGGTTTGGGAGAAGGGGGTGGGATTATGGACATTGGGGAGGGTATGTGATTTGGTGAGTGCTGTGAAGTGTGTAAACCTGGTGATTCACAGACCTGTACCCCTGGGGATAAAAATATATGTTTATAAAAATAAAAAAATTTAATAAAAAAAAAAAAAAAAAAAAAAAAAAAGAAGCATTAATTTCTCTTATCAAATAGATCTGAGGAACTGAAATGGTAAGGATAACTTTCCCTTGACTGGAAACTCAGACTGCCAAGGCCCAGGATACAGTCTGCTTCTTTTCTTTGTCAAGTAAGAAGGTATAGGGGAGGACCACAGGACCTTTCGGCTGGCCTCTGTCCCATCCAACACGCATGCCCAAACCGGCGAGTGACACTGGCAGAAGTGGGACGAGGGAATGGGCCGGAGCAGGAGGAATCCAGACTATGGAGGACTCCACGGACCACAGGCCCAACTGCAAGGGCTCCCAGTGCCAAACCACAAACAGTTGATGAGAAATCACATTGGAACTTTGGTCCTCTGGTTTTCACACGCTGAGGAGCGCTGGAAGTTGAAAGCTTCCCTAGAGGAGAAAGGAAACCCAAAGGGCTGGCTAATAGCCTCTGACCTTAGTCAAAGAAGAGATTTTATTTTAACCGAGCTGTTTGCATGTCTTGAAATTTCGCTGCAGATTTCATCTTAAGTTTGAAAACAATGGCAGATGCTTCGTGATTTATGTTTTTTCATTTAAAAACCGTCTGGGCTACAAACTGTGTCATCCCTCTTTCTTGCAATCCTGCACAGCAACAAGGAACATCTCTTTTAAATCTGTTCACCTCTTTTTGTTAAGTCTTTTTTTTTCTCCTGGTGGCAAAAACTTTAAGTGGTACAGAAAATGATAAAAAAGAAAGAATTATGTTGTACCTGTACCTATAGGATGACTCTTTCGCGATCGGCTTAAGAAAGGGGGCCCATTGTTCTAGGAGAGTTCAGAATTCTAACTTAAAGAAATAACATATTTGTGCTTCTTCCTCTTAGCCAACAGCAGTGTCTCATTTCTTCACAATATCTGAGTCTGAATGATTTTCAGCGTTAGTGTATCTGAGCTTTCTCTTGTAAAATGCTTCAAACTATCCTAGTTTCCTGGGGCTGCCATAACAAAGTATCCCAAGCTGAGTGGCTTAAGACAACAAATATTTATTCTCTCACAATCCCGGAGACTGGAAATTGGAAATCAAGGTGTTGGTAGGACGTACGTCTAACACCATCACACTGAACGCCAGTCTATATAGTCCTCTAACTAGACAGCAATAGGGTTGATAGAATCTCAGCTTCCCAACTTCAAGACAGTGCTTTGTACTGCTTCAACGTGTATGGAATTTTGTCGTATTTCATGTGAATAAGCCTTTTCCTCTTCAACAATCCCCACCCCCAAATGTTCATCCTTCCTTCTCATGGAAGAGGCGGGTTTTTTTTTTTTTTTTCCCTCTCATGGTATCAGTGCTCTCTTCCATCTTAGCAAGGCACAGAAGGCTGCGTGCCCACAGAGAAAGTGAAAAATAGTGTATTCATTGGCATTGGAACCCAGTGAATTATCAATAAAGCCAACATATTTTGAAAGTCTCTTTCATTTCAACTTAATGTTAGAACTGATAAAAGGGGTTGACGCTGGTTTTGACATTAAGGAATTCATTCTTGTTCAATAAATAACTATCATATATGGCAGGTGCTAATGAGCATTACAATTTGAAAACCATCTTTGACATCAGAAATACAGCACTCAAAGAAGTTTACATGTAATTCTCTCTCATCATTTCTCTTCGAAGAAAATGAGTAAGTAATCCAAAAATACTTTTCATAGAGATTAATTTACTCATCAGCTTTATTATGGGGTTGGTATCTTCCCTGAGAAAGAACACATACCTCCAACAGAAGAAGGCGCACATCAGCAAATATTAAAAGACTAAGTCCTTGCATTGTACCCATAATAGCATGGTTCACTTGCTGAGAGAAGAAGGAAGAAAGACAGGGAGAGAGGAGGAGGAAGAGAGGAGAGGGAGAGAAGGAAAAGGGTAGGAAGAAAAGGGGAAAAAAGAAGGGAAAATCTTTCCCGAAAATAAGAACGAAGGAAGATTATTCATGAAGTCAGGAGCGGAAAGCATCCAGTCCATTCCAGTCTGTGTGATCTCTGAATGAGACTTTGTGTTTCAAAGTCCTTGTTTATAAAATGATGGCTTTGCTACCCTCCTTGGCTTGCACGAACTTAAATTACAGAAGACAGCAACTGGAGGCTGCTGGGACCTGGCAAACCCTCAGTAACGGGTATAACCAGTTGTTACATTAATTGAGCAACTAATTTAAGGGAGCTGTCATCTCATTTAGCATCTCTGCAGCATTACCTAAATGATTTCACCCCAAATCTGGTCATAATAACTCCCCGATGTTGCAGACACACACATCAAGAATGATCAGTGATTGAAATTTTCACTTTTTGACAAACCCTTTCAGTGACATTGATACATTTCCTTCTTGTTTCAATTCACATTTTCTGAAATTAACTCCTACAGCTTAAATTACAAATTAAATTCCAGCACAAATGAAAGCTTCAATTAATCAACCCACCAAATCTCATACTTTGAGGGTGATTCCATATATCACATAGAAAGCTAAAGACCTTGTCTTGAAGAGAGTTCTATCTATCAGAGAGATCTTTTTAAAAGTGAATCATTTATGGCTAAAATAGGTCTTGAGTTGACTTCTAAAATATATACCTACTGCCTAATTATCACAGATATCTGGAGATGATTCAGGCTTATGCTTAGTAATGTCATTGAAGAGGTGCTACTTCTGAAAACTGCTTTATTTAAACGATACTGCACACACGCACACAAAATGCAAAGCTTCATCCTGACTGTTAAGCAACAGTCTCTTTTTGTAGATGCTCTATTGTCTTTGCTTCAGGAAGAAATTTTAATAGCTCTTCCCCTCAGGTTTTCCCCATATGTCCTCTCTTGCTGCCACGCTAAGAATTTTATGAGAAAGCTGAATAAATATTCCAAATCCTGATAATACTTTCTTATATACTAGACTTTCATTTGTTTTGAATAACATTTGGTTATTTACTATATGCAGAGCTTTATACTAATAGTTCTTTGGAATCAGGTGGATTTTGCATGTATTTTCTCATTTAATCATCCTAGCCCCTCTGTGCATGGGAGGCACTCTTCTTAAAATCATTGCATGAGAGATGGTGCTACGACCTAGAGAACCCAAGTAACTTAACCAGGTTCTTACAATAATGGAACCAGGATTCAAGCCCAAGCAGTCAAATGGCAGGAGCCAAGATCTTCATAACCCCTGTTCCATACAGTTACCTGCTGGCCATGACATGCTAGGGGGAAAATGCAAATTTCAAAACAGCATATATAGAAGATGTTTTAGTGTGGTATATTTCCCCAGTCTATGTGGACAGACATATAATAAGATACATGTATCATCTATGTGCATATAGGTCTGTATATAAATATCAAATCCGGTGAGAGTTATATAGTACTTTCTATAGTAAGCATTTGCTCTAGGCTAGGTGTTTCACATGCATTATCTCATTTACTTCTCAAAATAAAATGGGTACCATTGTCTCCCCCATTTTACAGATGAAGAAAAGCTCAGAAAAGTAAAGAAATTTAACCAAGGTCACAGAGTTCGAAGGTGGTTAATGATCAACCACGTAGTGATACACACACACACACAGATGTACATGCACATACACATGCATGTATGCATACAATATGTATACACATATATATATGTTTTTAAAATATATTTATTTATTTATTTGAGAGAGAGAGTGCATGAGGGGGAGGAGGGGCTGAAGAGAGGGAGAGAGACCATCTCAAGCAGACTCCCTGCTGAGCAGGGAGCCTGATGCAGGGCTCAATCTCACAACCCTAAGATCATGACCTGAGCCAAAATCAACCGACTGCACCACCCAGGTGCCCCATATGCATGTATATATATATATTTTTTAATCAAAGAATGGACCTTCAACTAACAGAGCTGAACATATCCTTTCCCATTATAAGATGACCTTTAGGAAACTGAGTCCCAATATGTGATCTCCACTGGCCATGATCCCTGTTTTCCCGAGTCACTTAGGAATGAGCACTGTCCCCAAATGCCTCATGAGTCTTCTTTGTCTTTTCTTCCATGGTTTCTTTGGCTACCCAGATTCCCTTCAGTCTGGCACATTCACTTTTCGATGGCAGGGATCTCTTCAACTAGATCACTACCAGGTCTTATGGACTGAGATACATTTTACTTCTTTCTGATAAACACCCCTCTATTCTAGGAGTCAGCAGATTATCACTTTGTTTGTTTGTTCTGTACGGTCTGTGATGTAAGAATGGTTTTTTCTTTTTTAAAATGGTCCAAGAAACCAAAAGAAGAACAATATTTCATGACATGTTAAAATTAAATGAAATTCAAATTTCAGTGTTCATAAGTGAACGATCATTGGGACCCAGCCATGCCCATTCATTTGTGTTTTGTCGAAGGCTGCTTTTGTACTGCAATGGCAGCGTTGAGTAGTTGCAACAGAGACCATCTGGCTTGCAAAGTCTAAAATATTTACTATCTGGCCCCTTCTCAGAAAACGCTTGCCAACCCCTGCTCTACTCTAATGCACTGTGTGTTTATTTAAAGTTCAGCTTTCTGGGAGCTTCTCTTCTTTCCAAATTCATTCAGGGCACCTCACTATTGCCCCATGTCCTCCTTTGATCCTTCAAGGACAAGCCACTTTCAAACAATCCTTTTCTAAATATGACCAACTGTTTCCTCACTGCATAGGAATGTTGCTATAGTTCCAGTGGTCTTAGAAAACAAAGGTACTGTACAGTGGGGGATAGCTGGAGAGCCCGGTTACAAACGGTTACAAACTTTCCTCTCTCAGGGCCTCCATCTTCTCATCTGTAGAATGAGTGCCTTGGACTGGATGGCTGAGATCGTTGTTACTAGGACATCCTGTATTTGCACTAGTTCAAAAATCAACACTGACCAAACAACAACCATATGCAGGGAAGAAAAGTGAATATAAATGGAGTTGAGTCTTTGCTTTCCATGAGCTCACAGCCCAGCACTTGTCTGGACTGCCTAAATATTAGCTACCCAGGTATACCAGGTAGAAAAATACTCCCTCCCCTCCTCACCCCCACCCCTCAGATATCTACACCCTAATTCCCAGAAACTGTGAACATGTTATCAAAGCCCCCAGTTGACTCCTATCCTGCATGGTGTCTCATATGTGACCCCTGTGCATTATCAGGATATGCCATTTCTGGTGTTACCCAGAGCAGTTACCTAAAGAGTGTGCTGAAGTCTGGGCACTTAGAAAGAAACTGAGTCCCTTAGAGATAGATAGGGAACCAAGAGAAACAGCCCATCTATTTAATTAATTAACATTTATTGATTATCTACCATATGCAAGACCCTGCGGCTGCCCGGTGTGTGATGTGACCCCCTCCAGTCCCCACCCCCCATCAATGGGTCCTCAAACCCGGGTATTATCTCCTTTTGTCCCCCTGTGTGATAATGCTTTGAATGATTTCATCTACCAAGGAAATAAAACCCTAATACTTAAAAATTCACCATCTTCTTACCAACATCATCATACAGAAAACTCAGAACTCCTGAACTGATAAATTCCCCTCCTAATTATGGGAAAGCGCACAATTCTGGGCAGTCATTTTGAAGTTTGAAAAGGATTTTCAAGTCAGTCCGTAGGGGTTCAGAAACCACAGACCAAGGATCACTGTTGTTCTGGGCTGGGATCACTAAATCCTGACCTGACAGCGGCCCGTCGGAACCAAAAAGCTAGCACGCTGTGCTGCTCAGCCGGGTCAGCAAACATGAACACATTCTCTCCCCCTCTTCCTCTCTCTTTCTCATCCAGAGAGAATGATCCCAGCCTTAAACCCTTGTCTAGTGTTCTGAGGAGAATTAGACAAGTTCCATGCTTATTATGTTCTTTGCGTTAAGAAGGAAACAGGGGAAAACTGTGAAGAGAGAGATGAACTGCCCTTTGGAATGTGAATTACTGTTTCCAGGCTGTAAGAATGGAGATGAAAAAAAGCTCAGAACAGCAGGGAACATGACCAAAACCAGGGTTCCAAGAGCTAGAATGGATTGCTGAGAAGACAGAAAGAACAGAGAGGTGTTATAGGATTGCCCAGTCCCATGTCACTCAGGCCAGGCCTGATGCATGGTACTTAGAAGGCCTTCTTTCTAGAAGACAAAGGTGG
Organism: Mustela putorius furo; assembly: GCF_011764305.1. Classification (NCBI taxonomy): domain Eukaryota; kingdom Metazoa; phylum Chordata; class Mammalia; order Carnivora; family Mustelidae; genus Mustela; species Mustela putorius. The sequence goes on from NW_025421423.1 coordinate 12,048,923, forward strand.
AACTTTCTTGCCTTTAGGTAAATAAAATGGTTTCATTATATAATACTGAATAAATGAAGAGGTATCACTAATCGCTATCATTTTGCTAGTCTTTGTGATAGATACTTCTCATATGTAATCTGTTTTTTTTTTAATACAAACAGTTGCTCTTTATTAATACCTTCAACCAAGATCAAAAAAATATGTCATATTTTCTCCAATAATTTTATATCATCTGATAGGTCAGATATATATAAAATTACATTTAAAGTTTTAAAAATATCAGCAAATATTTTCATTTAAATGCAAATTTGAAAAAAAATCTACTTTTCCAAACACGACTTTTTATCCTATTTTTTTTTTTTTAAGATTTTATTTATTTATTTGACAGAGAGAAATCACAAGTAGACGGAGAGGCAGGCAGAGAGAGAGGAAGGGAAGCAGGCTCCCTGCTGAGCAGAGAGCCCGATGTGGGACTCGATCCCAGGACCCTGAGATCATGACCTGAGCCGAAGGCAGCGGCTTAACCCACTGAGCCACCCAGGCGCCCTCTTTTTTTTTTTTTTAATAAACATATGTGATCTGTTTTAATCCTTATAACAACACTACAAGATGAGCATTCGTATCCTCATTGGTAGATAAGGACACTGATGGTCAGAGGTATAGAAGGGACCCTATTATTTGCTGGATGCTATAAGGTAATGAATTTTTAAAATATAATTATTGTTATTTAACCCTCATTAAAAAAAAAAACAAAAACCCTCCAGGTTCCATATTATCCCCATTTTCTGTAAGCAGAGAACAGGGATTCAAAGAGATGATATAGGTAAATAGTGAGCCATGATGTCTTGCGTTTCCCTGGGACATCTAAGTGGAGATGCCCAGCTAAGAACTGGAAATCTATCCCGAAAGATTTACAGATGGAGACAGGGTACACAGGCAAATAGGAGAATTCTGAATTAAAGTTGAACCTGAAAAGTTGAATTGCTTTAGTGTGACCAACTCTGAGGACAGAAGTGTTGATGACATAACGTGACAAAGCTGCAATAAATGAGAGCAACCGAACATGAGCTTTCTTCTTCCCTGGGACTCCTGACAGATTCCCCTGAGCCCTCTGCCTTTGCAAATGTCACCTCCTGCGGCTCAGGCTCAAGCCTGTCCTAGAAAACTGCAACCTCTTTGATTTATGGACACCATGGTCCCCATGGATTCACAGTGAACATTCATGAAAGAATAGTCTACACTCCTCATCTCTACTTACTGACATCTCGTTCACTCCTCAATATGAGTGATTTTCTTATTCCCACCATGCATCTGGTGCTGCACTCACAGGGGGTCTCCACATGCAAAGACTGCCAAGCACACGGGCACATTTCAGAATTGCTTTTTCTTGGCACTGCTGACCGCCAGTTCTTTCTAGAAACTACTTTAATTATGGGTTTTGGGAATACCGTTTTTCCAAGTTTTTCCTTTCCCCTTGAATTATTCCTTTGGCTTTTTCCAAATTTTTCTTCCTCTGCCCACTCCATAGGGTTGGGGGACACCAGAGATCAAAGGAGAAGACTCTGTTGATATCTCATTTCCCTTGGCTTCAGCCATTGGCCAACTACATGCCTAGGAAAAAATGTTTCCTTGCCCCATCAGCTTCTGGATATAACTTGCATTCCTTGTTCATGGCACCTTCCTCCAACTTCAAGGCCAACAGTACATCATCATTGTATCTCTATCTCCCTCTCTCTGACCTCCACACCTGTCCACACCTCCACATAGCCTTTTCTCACTCTGATGTTCCTGTGTCCTTCTTACAAAGAAACTTGTGATCTCTCTGGGCCTACCTAGAGAAACCAGGATAATCTCCCTGTCTCAAGGTCTTTAATTTAATCACATCTTCAGAGTTCCCTTTGCCATGTAAGGTGAAACTCACAGGTTTGGCGGATAAGGACATGGGCATCATGGGGGAGAGGCAGAACAGTATTCTACCTACCACACCCTCTGGGCTTTCTTTTCCACCAATGACACTACTCTTCACCTAGTTGTCCAAGCCAGTAACTTGCAGTCATCTTTGAAGTTTTATTCACCCCCCATATCTAACTCACCATCAGAGTCTACAAACTCCACCTCCTAAATCTCCCTCCATCTTCCTCCCTACACCCACTTCGTCTCTGCCATCCGAACCTTTCTTGCTCAGACTGATTCTACATAATTCGGTTCTAGTACTAAGCCCTGAAATAAAAATACATCAAGGGCAGCAAGCCCTGGGGGAAGAGTCAGAGGCTAATTTTGAGTTACAGCTGGCTATCTCCCACCCCCTCACATCTGGCCAGTTATCGAAGTGCTCTAATTCTTGGTTTCCTCATCTGTAATACCTAACACGTCCGTTATTCAGAGACTCCAACTGCAATGACGTAGGTATTTATACTGCTCATATGTAAGTTGTTAGTAACACACTTTTGATTCAAAGGATAAGCCATTATATAAGCATAGTCAGCCAGAGCCTGGAAACATTTTAATATTCAAAAACTCAGCCGAGGCAGTCTCAGGCCAATAAGCACCAACTTGCCTGTCTCTCAAATACTTACAACTAGGCAAGGAGCAAATCTCAGCTCATTTTGCCTAGGGGTAGATTCCATTGTTATTTTTATATACTTGGAGGAGCACTTTTTAAGAAAAATAATACTGAATTTTGAGTACAACATACATTAGAAAAGGGGGATTTATTTGGAATGAGGAATAAAATCACAAAAAAATAGAAAATCTTTATTTGCAAATATTATAAATCATATGACCATGAAAAGAGGTGTGAGCAAATGAGTAGCCTTGTAGCTTCCATTTTAACAGCTTCAGAGTAAATCTCTTTTGGCTTTGTCTATTCCTGTATTTAAGAGAAAAAAAAAAATCCACAGTTCTTGTATTCTTAAACATCACAGTTACCCCCAACCCTGACACATATTAAAAAAAAACTTCCCTATTTGCAAAATTAAGGTGCTAAATATACTACTAACAAATGTTACAAATAAATGGCACATGGATCCTGTGGCTTGCTAAGCATTAAACATTCCTGCTGCAAATTCGTTTCAGTACTGCATTAACACAAATCCGACTGGTATGGGGATGCATTCTAAATTCCAAACAGAGCTGTGAGGGACAACAGAAAATGTCTGCTCCTTAAAGGACCAGATACACATACCAGTAGACAGTCGAACTTGTGTAGTGGCTACACGTCCTGGGAAGCATAACTGAAATGAACAGATAATCAACTGACCTGTGAGTTCTTAAAAATGGCATTTGTGGAGTGAATGTTGCCTCTTCGCCCCATCTGTTGGGATGGGTAGGCACAGGGAATTGCTGTGGTGCCATAGTGCTCTTTGGAGTCAAAGTGTCATTCCCTAGAAGATGGGGAGGTTGCTACATCCCTCACTGGGAATTGCTCTCTGCTTCCAGAAACTGCTTCTGGTTTGGTTACCTCCTCTCTCATTGGTCCACTGCAATGCAAGGCTACAAACGCCCCGCCCCTTGCCTCAGTTTGGAATAACTCTGAAGAGCCATTCTAGCTCCAGAGCTTCCCCAGGACCGGCTGATGCATCACTGGCAACCACACTGAGGAGCAGCCCTCCCCTTTCCCAATCCTGCCCGCCTCACTGTGTGATTACAAGTGTAACTCCTGAGAGCATTTCCTAATCAACTCTTATCTCAGACTCTATTTTTTGAGAAACCAAACTGTCTAAGACAGTTGACACCAGAAATGGTCCTAAAAGGCACACTCCAAAATGAGGTCCGAATATGGATTACTCAATGGATGGCTGCAAAGAAGCCCCAGCAGATTTCCCCTCACACAAAGGAAGGGCTGAAAAGGGAAGGAGTGCCATAGAGGCAGGGATGGAGTCTCTGACAGAGCCCAACAGCATGGTCTCATCAAGAATGATCTTGCTACCATCAGAGAAAGACAATTATCATATGATCTCCCTGATATGAGGAAGCTGAGAGGCAATGTGGGGGTTTGGGGGGTTAGGAAAGGAATAAGTGAAACAAGATGGGATCAGGAGGGAGACAAACCAAGAGAGACTCTTAATCTCAAAACAAAACAAACTGAGGGTTGCCCAAGGGGGGCAGGGGGCTAGGGAGAGGGTGGTTGGGTTATGGACATTGGGGAAAGTATGTGATATGGTGAGCACTGTGAAATGTGTAAACCCGACAATTCACAGACCTGTACCCCTGGGGCTAATAATACATTATATGTTAATTAAAAAAATTCAAAAAATTAAAAAAAAAAAACATCTTGCTACCACTGTTGCCAATATCTAGAAACAGAAGCCAACGACAGCCCTTAATGTGGTACTGCCCTTCAAGAAAACTGGTCAATCACTTGGAGGTAAGTTGACTACCTTGCTTTGTATGTGATTACAAGTCCACTCCTTTCACTGTGGGAAGAGTAGTGATTCATACTGATGGAGGTCCATCCATTTTCTAGAAATGGGTTTGCCTTTCCTGCCTGCAGAGTCTTAGCCGGCACAATTATCTAAGAAATCACAGAATATTTGATCCACCAACATGGGATACTGTCCCAAATCAAAGGTCCCATTTTCAAGAAATGGAGGTGCAAGTAGGCGTTTAGCCTTGAGAATCCCCTATTCTTTTCATAATCCATGCCACTCAAAACCCACCAGCCTGACAGAATGGTAGGATAGACTCTTGAAGATTCTGCTAGGGTGCCATCTTGGAGAAGATATCCTGCTAAGATGAGTCAGTGTCCTCCAGGAGGAGGATTTGCACCCTAAATCAGTGATCTTTATATGGTGATATCTCCTCCATATATAGAAGACATGGATCTAGGAGCCAATAGATAGATGGAATCTAAACCAGACTCAATTACCATGATCCTCTAAGATGCCGTTGGAGGATTTATACGTCCTATCCCTGCAGTCTCAGGCTCTACAGATCTAGAGATCCTGCTCCTCTAGGGTAAATAGTTCCGTTTGGGAACACAATGGAAATCCCATTGAACATTAAGCTCTGGCTACCTACCACCCGGTCACTTTAGGATCCCCATACCAAGAGAACAGCAAACAAGGAAAGAAGTCACCACACTTTCAGAAGTCATTGAGATAGATCAACAGCAGGAAGAAGTTGCTGAGAAGTCAGCTACCAATCTGTCAATTCTTGGTTGATGATCTTTTCTTTGTAATTGCTTTTAAGATATTTTCTACATCTTTGGTACTCTGAAATTTCAGGAGCAGGTATCTTTTTATTGATCTTGCTTGAAATTATTGAATCTGACACTGAGCATTTGTTGTTGTTGTTGTTGTTGTTTTCACCAATGTTGGAAAACTCTCGGGCATTATCGCTTCAAATTTGGCGAAGTCTCTCTATGATCTCATTCCAGAACCCCAATTAGACATATATTGGATACTACTAACCAGGGGCCACATTAAATTAAGTTAATACTTTGGGGCTTTTGGGCCACAGAGGTAGAGTCAATTCTAGACATATGAGTATAGGCACGTATCAATATTTAGATATTTTCAAGGGAAACCCATGCTCTCATTCCTCCAACTCTCTGCCCAGCCACTCCACCTAGAGTCAAGGCCAAAAAAGGTCAAGTATGGTGCTCTCGCCTCTGTGGAGCAGGTTTTTCTTATACCACACATTTAGCACATCTGGGTGGATTTCTAGTTCTTTACCATAATCTCTATCATCTATTCTCACCATGCTCAAGCCCTAGACTTTATCTTCTCTGGTCTGCTTTCCTGACCTATGAAAACAAAGGACCTAAGATCTACAACCTGCACTTATTGACACATCTGGCATCCCACTTTCTTGTATCTCTCTCTCTAAGTGTTCTTCTTACTTTACCATGAGCTCAGTCACACTTTTACAAAATGACTTGCTCTAAGTCTCTAGGTTACCTCTATGAGGAGTGGTTCCCTGCCTATCTATTCTGCCATCTTGTTGCTCAAAAATTTGTCTTGTCTAATTTGACTTGTCTAAAATTTCTCATTTTTTAGTAATTTCCAAAATTCCCAACTCTTCTTTTGATCCTCAGAAGACCCAATTTAGGACCTCGGTTCTACTGCCTTCTGACTCTACAAATGGGACAAGTTAATTCACTTGCCCTTTTCTCAGCTCCCTGCAAATAAATGGAGGAAGAGATGCTCTTACTTCACAGGCCATTGGGAGGACTATTCGACCCTCCTCTCTACGCTAGTGTAAACTACGGGCACAATCTTATTTACTCTGAGTTTGAGCTGGGGCACTCAGTTCAAAGGAAATTGTGTCCATTCAGGGCTCGTTGACCACATTCCTCTCTCCAGCAGTGACAGACCTGCTGGGCTGCTCTATGTCCTCCAACACTTTTGCTGGAACGACCAGTGGAGGAGTCACCATACCAGATGGAGCTAGGACTCCAGCAGGCCCTCTCTTACAGAAGTCTCTTAATTTTCTCTGAGGTGAAAGACATTTGGGGCATTTGTTAAATGTTCGTGAACTTTGCCAGCTTTTCCTAGAAGCGGATTCTATTTCATTTCTTCTTTTTAAAAATGTTTATGAGGGCACCTGGGTGGCTCAGTTGGTTAAGCAACTGCCTTTGGCTCAGGTCTGATCCTGGACTCCCAGGATCGAGTCCCACGTCAGGCTCCCTGCTCAGCAGGGTGTCTGCTTCTTCCTGTGGCCCCTCCCCTCTCAAGCTCTCGCTCTCTCATTCTCTCTCTGTCTCAAATAAATAAATAAAACTAGAAAAATAAAAATAAATAAAAATTTAAAAAGTGTATGAAGCCACTGAAGTTGCACCCATTTTTCATACATTTTCAGACCTGCTGAAGTTTCTTTCTCATGTTGTGGCTTGTTGCTGCTGAAATGACCATGCTGTTCTTTGAGAACCAGGACAATCTATTCCCATATCAGAAAACTTCATGGAGTGATTAATGTTCCCATTGCATCATCTTAACTTAATTCAAATAGAGTTGAATGGTGAGGACACGCAAGGCTTTCCATTCCCTAAGACAAATCTTAAAAATCAAGTCCTCTTTGCAACTTTCCCTGAAATTAAAATTAAATTAAAAAAAAAAAACAAAAAACCTTTGGTTTGGCGTTTTGTCACTATTTGTTTATATGGCCCAGGAGATGTTCCATCTCTTAAAGGGCACCTAGCACAGAGCCTACCATGTAGGAGGTGCTCCGTGAATATTTACTGAGTCAAAACAAGAAGCTCTTAAAGTTAAGTTATCTTACATGCCTACAATTACATAAGATTACTGCTTAAACTCAACATAGCTAATATAAAAAATGCCAAAGCATAATTATCACATCCTAGTGAAGTGATAGCACTTTTTATAATGTACTTGAAGGGCTTTGAGGCATAATATTTCCTGAATTCTATTTGGTGTTATTTGGATGGCTTAATTGTGGGGTGCTTTTTCTGACAGAGGAATTAACTGTATTGGGTTCACGAATGCCAGAGCAAGAAGGGGCTTTTGAAATCATGCAACTCAACAATATATATTTCCTTTCCCTGCTTTATTTTCTTCAGAGTACTTATCATGACTTCAAAGTATGTAAATTTAATGTTTCCAGACTCCCTTCCTATCTCAGTTGTGAGATTAGAAGTTCCATGAAAGCTGGGCCCTTACTGTCATATTCACTGCTGTGTTCCTACCTCTTAAAATAATGCCTGAGGCATAGCAATTTCTTACAAAAATATTTGTTGGATGGGTGGACGGGGGTGTGGAGGGAGGGTCGGCTGGAGGGATCATGAGAGGATGGGTGGACGGACGGGTAGCTGGGTAGGTGAGAAAGTAGGTGGGTGGGCGGACGGACGGACGGATGACATACACATGTGAAAAGGGAATTGTAGGCTTAGATCCAAGTATTCTCATTCCCAGTCCAGTGCCCTTTACACCTCAGAACACTGCCCCATCTTTATGTGAAATAGCTCAAATCCCCAGAATTGAATCTCAAAAATCTCTGTTTTTTTTTTTTTACCTTTTTTGAAATCTGTTGGACTGCCATAGTCCAGAGTCCAAAATTCTCACCTGTAAATATGTTTCTCTTAGACACCCTTAGTAGATGTCAGTGCAAGATGGCATCGGTCAAGTATTCAGGAACAAAAAAAAAAAGGAGATGCTTTCCGCAGATGTACTTGTGAAAAATTACAGGAACACCGTCTATTCACTTACCCAAGAAACACTTAGGGAAAGTGGATTCTGTGCTAAGCAATAGTTCTAAGTATTTGGTTACTTCAGTAAATGAAACAAACAAAAATCTCCTTCTTGATGGAGCTTAGGTTCTGTTCTGGGAGTGGGATGGGGACATGGACAAAAAACAAGCATAATGAGTAAATTAGATAGTTTGGCTAGACAGTGAGAGGGAGGTAAGAGCACTGGGAAATACCATTTCCCCCCAGCCACTGTGTCAGGAATGATCTGTAGAGGAACAAGGGCACAGGCATGGAGACCTGCAGGGAAGTCAGAGAAAGTTCTACTGCACATATCACACATACCCACATACACTCCCCCAACACCACACACACGTCCCACCACACTCACACACACCCACTCACACCCACAAACACACCCCCCACATATACGCACAACACGCCCGGACACATTCACTCACACACACACCCACACCCACACCCCTCACACCACCCCCACAGTAACAGATAATCCAACCATATGGGAAGCTGACTTATGCCGAGTCCAAAAGGAAGCCCTGTAGATGGCAGACAAAATACTTGCTCCCTGACTGACTAGTTGTGCATCTCCTCCTTTGATTAGATCCTTTGTAACATCCCCACCACAGGTATACGCAGCCCTCTTTCACATTTTCAGGAACAGGGCACTTGCCCTCATGCAACGCAGCCAGCTTGACTTCCAGACATCTGGGATGGTTTTTACATTCTTGAGCTGACCTACCTGAAATCTACCTTCATTGTTTCCATCCACTGCCCTGGTTTGGCAAACACATCAGAGTCAGAGGGAAGGCACATAAGCTTCGGAGCAGTCGAGGCCTGTGTTATTTGACCTGTAGCCCCATTGGTGCCCAGCTAAGGGATGTTCTGCAAGGCACAATTTTTTCTGAGCCTCGGTTTTCTCATTTACGAGACAGGGGTAACAGTTGCATCATAGGGACACATTAAACGTTAGTTTCTTTATTTTGGCCCTCATCAGAATACCATATTTACCGAAATAAAAACAGCATGGGCTCTGCCTCCGAGGGGCAGACCTGCTCTTCTGAAGGTCCCCTGTTCCTTCAGCCATGGCCCCAACACAATTGACTGGAGTCTCCTCGCCTCCAGGCACCCCTAGCATTGCCTGCACCAGCTTCTCCCACTGCCTAGCTTTCCCCTCTTTAGATTCATCAGGCTTAGGAAGCATGTTTTTGAAAAACGACCTCCAAACTCAGGTTCGATCAGAGCAGCCCCTAATGGAACAATCTAGGTTGAGATCCAGGAGCCATGGGGCCCTGGTCAGATTCCATATCTAGTTCCCTGTGCAACCCTGGTCAGGTCATTTTCCTTCTTGAGTACTTAACTGCCCTATTTGAACAATGAGGAACTTAAATAAATTTGTACACATGGAGTTGTAGCTCAGGTGCCCTAAAATTCCATCAATCCTAGATGGAGGTTGACGCAGGGGAGAGGGGATCCATCCTGAGTCCTTGCGGGGACAAACCAATTCTTTGATAGTGACGGCTTCAAGCAGAAAATTGTTCTTGGCAATTTCATAAGCATTCTCCCTTTATTATTTTGAAACTTCAGCAGGATTTCCACGTGGTCATGCAAATGGTCTCTGATTAATACCAGGGACTGCTCTTTGAGTTTCCTGCTCCCTGCCATCTGTAACTGTAACTGTCTCTTCCAAAAAAAAATTTACTTTTCAATTACAAGGTCACGCACCAAAAAATAAAATTGCATCTAGCATGTGGAATGAGAGATGTGTGGTATCTGAGGGGTGTGTGTGTGTGTGTGTGTGTGTGTGTGAGATGTGTATTTGTCTAATTTTTTAGAAGATTTTATTTATTTATTTATTTATTTGAGATAGAGTGCGAAAGAGAGAGCACAACCTGGGGTGGGGGGGGGAGAGGGAGAAGCAGACTTCCTGCTGAGCAGAGAGCCCCATGCTGGGCTAGATCCTGGGATCATGACCTGAGCCCAAGGTAGACACTTAACCAACTGAGCCATCCAGGTGTCCCTGTATTTGTCTAATTTTAAGAAAATGAGTCAGAAGACATTTAAAATAGTTACCAAGATTATACAGCTAGAATTATCCTAAAAAGTCTAATGGAAATCCCGAATTAAGTAAATCTAACAAAATCCACTTCCCAAAGCTGCCTTTGTAGTTGGCACATTTCAACACCTGTTTCTAGACCTCCAAATGCTCATTTCCACAGAGGTTGCTCAAGGGTTTCTTCCCCTGGGAAGGGAGAATGACGGAATATGGGGTCCCTTGAGGAAAGGCAATGTTGGGGCCAGGGAAGCCACCTGGCTTGGGTGTTTTTTCCAAGAGCAAATAAGAGGAAGCCACTGTGTTGCAGGTCCCTCAAAGCGTTGATGGGAAAATGACTATGGGAGGGTTTGGGCTTGTAACCTTCCTCCACACAATCGCTCCTCCAAAATCGAAGGGAGGAGAGCAATAGGTCTGGAACTTAAAACAAGCCATTTCCTGCTTCTGGCCTCAATTTTCTCATTTGTCATGTTGTGAAGGATGTGGCAGTGCTTCATGTGAGTATTAATGAAGTTGGGAGCAATTCCCAGCCCTGGGAGAACAGGAGAAGACTGGAGGTGAACGCAGGTGTCCCCAAATCAGCAGGAGTCATGTTCCTGGGCAAAGAAGAGAGACGTCCCCAATCGGAGGAAAAGACTGACATCCCTCAAACACTTGAGGGACCTGGGCAGGTTCACAGTGAGCAATGCAGACCAATGAAGGACTGGATCCACCCTCAGGCCCCAAACCCCTCGCTCTCACTTGCTGAGCTCTGGCTTCCTCCCTCCAGAGCCCCAGTCATAGCAACAGGAGAAGAGCCTAGCTTAGGGAAAACTTCTAGGTCCCCAACTCGAAGTCTTCCAGAATCAGGAAGAGACATCCATGCAAACCTAGGTGGGAGAATGGCAGATGTCAGCACAAGTATGAGTTTGGGGAAATGAGCATTACATAGCAGCTCCTTAGGGGAGGAAGTAGGGTGGGAAGGTGGTAGGGGTTTCCCTCCAGCCCCCCTGATTCCTACTCTACGAATGTTTGCTTTAATAAGTCTCCAGTGACTGCCTCAGCCTCTCCCACTCCTCCCTCTTGGCTCAGTCTCCTCGGGAACAGCAGGGAGTCAAGGATCTTCTTGATGTCCTCGGCCCCAGGATTGCTAGGGAGCAGAGCCAGGACTGGGGAACAATGCAAAGTTCTCATGGTGGGTGGCAGCCTTCGATGCCCACCCCATCTGCAGGAGCCCTAAATCAGGCTCTCTGGCTCTGCAAGGGGTCCCACAGCTACCTCCATGGTCTGTGTTCACACGGGGAAGCCCGGCTGTGAACACTCCGTGAACGCTCCAAAACAAGAGGAGGAGGCTCAGCTAGAGCTGAGGCCCTTGAGAAACTGAACCAGAGACCCTGAGGCCTTTGGTTTCTGGCTTTTCCCTCAGTCCTGGGCTTCCTCAGCCAATCTCAAGGCCAGGATATCTGTGAAAATGCCATAGGTTTCACTGAGTGCACCTGGAAAAGAAACCAAACTAAAGACTGGATGAGCATGGTTTCTGGTCTTGATCCTTTGGTGATTTTCCCCTGGCTTGTCTGAAATTTTTGTGGCCTATTTCCCCCACTCAAAATTTTCTTTTTAAAGACAATTTTCCTATGCTTCCGATGATCAACATCCCACCTATGAGTGGCTCTAAAACCACTATCAACCAGAGATTAGGAGTATTGGTTTTTTTGGTTTTTTTTTTTAAGATTTTATTTATTCATTTGACAGAGAGAAATCACAAGTAGTCAGAGAGGCAGGCAGAGAGAGAGAGAGGAGGAAGCAGGCTCCCTGCTGAGCAGAGAGCCCGATGCGGGACTCGATCCCAGAACCCTGGGGATCATGACCTGAGCTGAAGGCAGAGGCTTAACCCACTGAGCCACGCAGGCACCCAAAGTGTCCTCTTAATAAATATCCGCTGGATTAATTTTTTAAAAAGCTAGCACGTTGTTTACTATTTTCTATTTGTCAGATACCACGGTAAACATCTGCATGGATCTAATCTCACAAACGCCGTCTCAAGGATTTGCTTATTACCACCCCCACCCCCATCTCCAGGTCATGATGATTTCAAAGTGTTGTCTGCTTTTCATCCACAAAATTTAACACATCTATTTCTTCTTGTCCATACATGTCTCTCCCTAGATGTTATGCTTCTAGAAGATAGCAGCACGTTCTTGTTCATCTCTTTTCCCAGAGCTGAGTTAATTCCCAGGCACATCCAAGCGTTCTACGAATACTTACTGAATGGATGAATGAATGAAGACCCTCCACGTAAAGAGAAAAGGAAAAGCAGAAGCAGAGTGTTTGAAAACGGAATTTACAATCAGTTAGATTTAGAGTAGAACCCATTGTCACCACTTAAAGATTCTCTAGTCTTGAGCACCTCACATATCCTAAGCTTTGGTGTTCCCTTCTGTAAGCTAGGGATAGACCACCTGCTCCTAGGATTAAGTAATATAATGTAGGTAAGTCCCTGGCACGCCAGTTCCTTTCCTTCTGTGGGATGCAAAATGGCTGCGTATCCTCAGAGTGTGATAACCAATCTGGTTAGATTACAGCTCTGGGGAGGAGCGAGCTCATGGGAACGGAGAAGCTGATTACCCATCTGTCGCTCTGATGGATTTCACTACAGGGGAATTTTGTCACTTGGGTGTTGGCGACAACCAATGCAATTCTTGGGCCAGTGAGAGTTCCTCCATATTCCTTTAGCACCGAGGGCCCCTTCAACCCGGAAGTGCACAGACACTACAGATATTTCTATGATCCCGTGAGGAAAGCCTGCTCCTCACAGCCTCCCTGGAAGCAAGGCACATGCACAAATTTCTGCAGGGGACTTTTCTTTGAGTTTAATTATCTGTCAAACAACAGAATCTTAAGGGGCCTTGGGAGGGTCTATCCTCAGTGTAGCATTTATTGATTTATTTATTTAAAAAGAAGGATCTTTTTTTCTTTTTTCGGAACGCGAGACAGGGGAGGGTCAGAGGGAGAAGCAGACTCCCTGCCGAGCAAGGAGCACACGCTGGACTCGATTCCAGGACTCCAGGATCAGGACCTGAGCCAAAGGCAGTCGCTCAACTGACTGAACCACCCACACACCCTTCAGTGCAGCACTTAAAAATCCTTTCAACATTCCTTTAATTCTTCAAATTTTTTGTCTCAAAGAAGATTCTTCTTCTCCTGCATGATCTCTGTGTACCTGTATTTCATAATCATGAGGGAAGTTTCTCCAAAAGTAAACAATAATTCTGCTTGTAGTGGGTTGGGGTTTTTTTGTTTTGTTCGTTCGTTTGTGTGTTTCTTTTTTGGTGGTGGTAGTGGTGGGTGGGGGTGCTTAGGGAACCAGTAATCACACCTCTCCCATTTGAGTTCTGAACCTATTAAGAAAGGCCTGTCATGAATTTCTCCTTCAGAGTATAACCAAGCAGAGGGCCCCCTTCTAAGCCAATCCTTATCACCCTTTACCAGGTTTCTTTAATTCTTCCTCACGTTCTCTTTTTTAGAACCAGTGATGATTTTTGTCCTCTTATCCCTAGATTTTCTCTAAATTCCATACTTTTTAAGCCAAGGGATCCTCACAGATAACTGTGGTGGCTAAGATTAACTATATGAGAATAGATTTTCCAACAATAGAGAAATTTTCTCCACACTGTCTGATGTGTAATTTATGACCTATTGTAACTCTGAGCACTTCTTTCCTTCTTTCTTTCTTTCTTTCTTTTTTTTTTTTTAAGATTTATTTATTTGAGAGAGAGACAGAGAGAGTAGGGGGAAAGGCAGAGAAAGGAGAGAGAAAATCTCAAGCAGATTCCCCGCTGAACGCAGAGCCCCACACAAGGCTTGATCTCATGACCCTGAGGTCCTGATCTGAGCTAAAACCAAGAGTCAGAGGCTTAACGGACTGAGCCACCCCGGGTGCCCCTGAGTACTTTTTTCTTATTCAGTAAACACTTTATTCCTCTCTCCTTCACCTACGCATTTGGCCCACCCTGAGGGTCAAGAACATTCCTAATTACAATCCAGCTTTCCCAAGGGCTTGTTCTCATGCCAATTTACACAAGACGCCACTTTAATGAGCATAGCTGCCATTCACATATCAAAGATGTTAATTAAATTGCTGAAAACCTCAACTTCCTCCCATTCACTCACAGGAGAAAAGAGCTCCCGAATAGCCACCAAGCACCTGACCGTGTTCTGAGAGCCATGGGAGCCCACGAGCAATTCCGGTTATGAGCGCTGTGGTCCCAAGGACCGAGAGATAAAAGAGGGAAGGGTTTGACTAACAGGAGAGGGAAGCTGATCTGTTGAGGGTAACGTGGACCAGACATGTGACAATTGTCCTTTGGCAACTAATAACAATTTTGGCAACTGTGATAATAGCCCCTCTATAATATTATACCATGAATCCTTCCTTTTCATGGGGAACCTTGAGTCTATTACAATGATCTTGCTAATTAAAGAGAGAGCTGATGTTAGTTAAACCAAGCACTGACTTTGGGACCCATTTTCCGGGGCTTGCATTCTTCGAGCTGTGACCTTGGGCAAATGCCCTTATTTTTCTGAGCCTCAGCTTCCTCATCTGGAATATGGGCATGATGGGACGAAGGATAGAAAAACCGAAGTACTACATAAACTGAAGGTGTTTTTATTGCTCTGAACAGTTACTGTCCCACCATCCCCGCAAGTTATATAAAGGGCTATCTCATTACCCATTTTAGAGATGAGAAAACAGAGGTGCAGAGGACCCAAGTGATTAGAATGTTGGAAAATATCACGAGCTTCAGAATGAGGTGGATCTGAATCCCATGTACTAGCTGTGTGACCTGGGAGTAGTTACTTAACTTCTCTGAACTTCAGTCTCTTCTCTAAAATCAGTGTTTTTGTGGGAACGGCCCCCGAGATAAGTAGAACACATGATATATTCATCACACACCTAAGAAGTGTTTAAGCAATGGCAACGGTTATAATTCATATAGCAGGCCTGTCTCCGCTGTCCCTGTTTTACTGAAACTTCTAGTACTTTAATCAATTTTTCGTTGTTTCTGAAAGACCATGATGTGCACAGCCTTCCACTGCTTTTACTTCTTGAATCAATTTGTCTTCATGGAATACACTGCCAAAAAAACAGAGAGGCAGTCACACAACAGAAAGCTTAGTGGATTGTGCTTTAGCCCAAACGAGCATGAACTGCTTCCCCCTTGGATAGCCACAGGCTCTTATTGGTAGCAATGCTTCAAGGCCAAGTTAATTGGTATCAACTATGCATTATGTAAAACAAAAGTGTCCCCCCCACCCCAACCACCACTTAAAAATACGCTTTTCAATAAAGGAAAAAGTGATGTAACATGAGCCTTTGCAGCTGCAAACAGAAAGGCTTGGAGCCGAGCGGCAGGGCACCCCAACCCTTCCTCTGGTCTTTCCAGAAAAAGAAAAAGTGTAGCTGCGACTGGGTAGACTGTTCAGGGAGGACCCTGCAGGGGCCACGTCATGAGTTCCGTCTTGACATGCAGTTCAGTATTCACCAGGGCAAGGGAGGTCTTCCAGCCCAGAGAACTACCAGCGTGCCCACAGATGAGGGCTGTGGGAGGGAAGGCAGACTGGGGACTTACCTAAAAGCCGAAACGATGTACACTACAAGATGATATGGAGAGCGATGCCAGCTAGGGCAACCTGACTTGCATTCCTGCTTAAGAGGAGAAAGCCCGCCCCCCAAATTCTTTGATGGAAGGAAAGATCAGAACAATGGCCAACTGAAAGAATGTGAAAAATGGTAAAAAAAAAAAAAAAAAATCAGCTACCAGCAGCTCCCTGGACTTCAGCGGCTAGAGTGGGTGGTTTAGACCAGGGGTTCCCCAAGCGTGATCTCCCAGTCAGCAGCAGCAGCAGCACCGGGGAACTGGTTAGACATGCAGATCTTCGGGTCCTCCTCCAGAAGCACTAACGCAGAAACTCTGGGTGTGCAGCCCAATCACCTGTGGTCGAATAGACCCTCCCAGGGATTTGATGCACGCCTCATCAGATCTACTACTGGTTTAGGGGGTGTCCAGAGGGTTATAGCTTTTTCCCTCCCAGGATATCATGCACAGAGGTTGATAAAAAGAAGTTCTTGAAAATAGCCATTTTATTTATTTATTGGCAATAAAATTTATTTTACTTATTGGTAAATAAGTTTCTTTAAAAAATATTTTATTTATTTATTTGAGAGAGAGCGTGAGCACAGCTGGGGGAGGGGCACAGGGAGAGGGAGAAACAGACTCCCCGTTGAGCAGGGAGTCTGATGCAGGATTGGGTCCCAGGACCCCCTGGATCATGACCTGAACAGAAGGCACTTAACCAACTGAACATTCCAGGAACGCCTATTTATTAGCAAATCAACACAGGGTTTGATATATGCAAGGGGCCTTAAGTCTTAAGCCACATCCCCCTCAGGGACACTTGATCTCTGCCCACAAAAAACAGTACCCTCCTGTTGCAAAACGGGTGCTTTTGCTTAACAGTGAGAAGGAGGAAGCCGTGCTCAGGGCACCAGGACAAACCTGGGACCTCCTTTGGCCACCGCGTGCCAAGCCTGCCTATGGGTCTGGAAATCAGGACAAGACAAGATTCCCACGTACAAAATTAGATCTTGGAAACAGGTTAGTTATCTTGGACAGACTTAGCAGGGAGGAATGTTATCACTCTACAGATCTACACACAGATCTCTGCGAAACTGAACTGAAACTGTAAAGTCTTTTAAGGGAAAGCCACCAACCGGAGAGAGCAGAGGAGCGCCAGGACGCCCGTGCAGAGAAAAATCAGGAACTGAGTTTTTGTGGACTGTCTGAGGTTGACCTCTCCCCCACATAGCCCACAGCCTCCTTTCCCCTCCAGTCTGGGTGAATACAGCCTTCAGGGGACATGCTAGACGTAGAGGCCTTCTGCAATCACCTGTCGAAAGTAAGTAACACAAAGTCCAAGAGACAGCAGCCAGTTGCGGTGTTCTGCTTTTTCAGAGGCAGACCGTAATTACCCTGCAAAACGATTGAATCAGCAATGCACTGTGGTGTTGCTTGACAACTGTAAAGCAAGCACTGGATGTTGTGTAAATATTCTTTTCCTTCTCCCAGGTCATTAACTTTTAGCACCTCATTGTTTGGCGGCCTCCCTTTCCACGGTGATCTGGCCACGTCTGTGGCATGGGGGGTGGTGGCAGCAAGCATAAGAGGTTTAGAACCCGCCGGACCTGTGTGGGTTCAGTGCTCACCGGCTGAGTGACCTTGGATAGGTCATTTCACTTCTCTGAACCCCAGTTATCTGGGAAATAAGGGAAATAAGAACCCGCTGCTTCTGTGCAGATTAAGAGAGAGGATGTTTACACAAAGCCAGGAGAAAAACTGGTCCGCTGGAGGAGATCATTACATGTGGTGCCTTTTCCTTCTCTGGGGCCACTGGAAGACTACCTGAGATGCGCATAAATGGGAAGGGCACTTAGCAGGCTGGGGACAGGTGTTGGCTGTTTCTATTCTACTTCTTTTCCCTTTTAATTTTCACCTCCAAGCTTTTCTTTACCATAGTTTTAGTTTTCACAGGAACTGCACATATTAGCTTTAAAAAAAGACACCCACTGAGCCTCATGCCCAGAGCTACTTCGGTACCATACACTATCCCATTTAATCTGCACAATGATGGGCTAAGTCTCTCCCCCATTTTATTTATTTATTTTTATTTATTGGTCAGTTAAGCAAATGCAACTCCAAGGAGTTACCTGTGGTATAGGGGGGCTTTGCAGTCAGGAACAGCTTCTACGCCTGTCTCAGTCTGAGGCCCCACTTTGTCTCCCTGAGAGAGGCCTTGGAGACCCCTGTGCCCCACTCCCAATGCTGTAGCCACCAGGGACTTGCCCAAGGTCGCATAACAAATTATAGTATGCACCAGGGTTACCCTCACGGCTCCCAGCCCTCAGGCTCCGAGATCTCTGTTCCTATGTGTGTTTCAGCCACTCTCTCTGGGCGCAGGAGAGGCGAGATCTAAGTTGTCCTTTCCCAAACTCTCGCAGAGCCGTCTCGGGTTTGACAAAGAATTCTCAGAGGTGGTTGGTTCTCTTTGTGCTGCGTCTAATCCTGGAGTGAGGTGGGGAGGATGGTGGAGGGGAGAGGGAGATCTTCAGGAGCTTAGTTCCTGTTTATCCATGTGTCATTCTTTTAGTCCCTGGGGCTATAATATCCATTTAGAAAGATTAAATCAAACAGGATTGGGGACAGAGAAAGAGGAGCTAAGCAGAGGCAGGGAGAGAAGAAAGTGGAATTCACAATGCATTAAAAATAAAGAGCCTAAGACATTACTAATTCTCAAATAGGTCTCACTTCTTAAAGACAAGCTGCACCTTGGGTGATCACAGGCAGGTGAAAAGCGGTTTGGATGATTCTTTTTTTTTCTTTCTTTCTTTTTTTTTTTTTTGTCCACGAACCTGGCTTTTCTTTCCAGCATTCTCAGGTGCACTGGAGGCCCCGGGAAGAGAGAGGACTTTTTCAAAAGACACTTCCACCTCCTAATCCCTGTGCCTACAAACCAAATATTGATCTATTTAGTAAACCAGCCTGTGGGAGGAGAGATTGTAAAGCCCTGTTTACTCAGCAGTTGGGCCCCCCTGACAGCTGTTCAATGGGGGATTATGATGTCACAGTGGTAATTACACTATAAACAAGGGATGGGGGAGAATAAAGCATGAAAGGAAACTGTAGGGCTAGTTACCAGGCAACACAAAATATGTAACCTGAAACCCGACAAGCATGTTAATTTCCTAGCAAGCCTCCCAGATGTCCTCACTTCATGGCCAACACTCAGTTTCAGTTTCAATTTGTTTATTTGCCCTTCTTCAGTCACGAACGGTGGAGCTGAAAATATTGGAAGAGAGGAAAGAAGGCAAAGAAAGATGGGAAAAAGTGGGCTTGGGTTTGGCTCCTGGGAAGCAAGCCGCCCGGAGAAAGTTTAGAGGCTTGGTCTTATCTTTTCAGGTCATTGCACCAGAAGGGAGCTGAACCAGGTGAGAAAGTGAGCCTCGGGAAGAGAGAAAGAGAAAAAGGTGAGAAGATTAAACTGGGTAAATGAGAGAAAAAGACGACGAAGAGAAAAAGACGACGACTCCAAAGCAGTGTTAGACCCCAGAGGTTAGCAGGGGCCCCAGCGTCCCACCGCCACAGCCCCACCTAGTGGTTGCCCCCACCACCTTTTTCCCAAGTCTCATGACCAAAATGCTCCCTACAGTGCCTGGCAACCTGGTCTTTCCTTAGGCAGCTTTATCCGAAAGCTTTTATGTTGAGCTGAAATCAGCTTCCCTTCCTGCCCAGGAAAAATGCTTCACAGCCCCACACAGACTGGGAAACAAGGACTGGGCTACCCTGTGTTTTTCTGCTGTATTCTCAACCCATCTGCAGTCCTCCCCCCAATATGATTTTGTTTTGGCTTTAAATCAAGTTCTTCCTTCCTCAACCCCCTGAACTATTTTCGCGTTGTCAATGTTCCCCTTATAACCCGGGCTCTGAAACTAGACACGCCTTCAGATGAGGTCTGACCTCACAGAACCAAGCAGGATGGACCTTGGCCCCACCTTCGGGGTCCTCCCTTTGGAGAGCCATAGAGGTCGGGGGCTAGAGCTGTCTCAGGAGAGCTGACGGAGAGATTTCCAGCAATTTGGCGAGCTGGTTTTTAAGTCTCTGGGAGCCTGAAATCTGCCGTGATGACAGTATTTACACCACAGTCATCGGCAAACACAACACATCAGGGCTTCCCGCCCCCACCCTCCAGACGGCTGATCTACCAGCATACTGCTGTTCCTGGTCAATCACACTTGGTCTCTTTTGGAAATCGGTGGTTTACAGGGGATTGACAGAATCTTGTAGCCAGGGACCCCTACAGGCCACTGGCCTCCACATAAAAGCTACAGGAGAAGGAACTGTGCCCATCAGATCTAAAGAATATGAAGCAGGATTTTAATTCCCCTTGACTTCCTTCCATCTATACAGTGATCATCTTTGCTGACTGAGACCATTTCTCTGGGGACCGATTTGCATCAGAGCCACAGAAATTTCCACGGGGCACTCCTAGAGCCAGATGCTGAATGACCAGGCTGAGGGGGTGGGAAACATAGTCCCCTGAACCGACTTGTAGCAGCGGCGGCTGCTCCTGGCAGGGCCACAAACGCAGCAGCTGGTACAGTCAACAGCTTTTCTGCAATCTTGGGAATTCTGTCACATTTCTTCCCCTCCTAAATTCTAGTCATAACTGTCTAGAATGACAGTTTGGTGACAAGGCTAAATTCCAGTCCTGGCTCGGCTGCTCCCTCAGTGTTTGATTGGGAGCCAAAGCCTGTCCCTTCTGCGCCTCAGTTTCCCTATCTGTCACCAGTGAGGGTTGACTCTGAGGACCTCTGACTCCAGATGACTTTGGCAGCTGGCTCCAGTACGGGCCACAACACCGACATTCTCACGGACACCGCAAGCTGAGCTCGGCATTGGGGGAGGAGCGTTTTTCCACCCAGTAATCCTCACTGTGTGGACTTGTCTCTCGCCTCCACTCCTCCTGTTGTCCTGGGGATGGTTTGTTTGTTGTGGCTCTCCTCAGATGCACTACAATCCGTCCTCGATACTGCAGCCCTAGGCCACATTCTCTCTCCCAGGGACTCTCGCCCGTGTCCAAGCTAACTTCCCGTCATTTCCTTAACCCAGCCACCAAGCCTCAGATGCCCCAGAGATCTGGGGGAGCTTGGCAAAGCCCCCATCCCTCTGCAGAGATCTTCTCTTTGGCTCTTACCTGAGCCTTTCACAAGAGAAGATGCATAGGGGTGTTTTCTTTTGCCAACATTATGACAACTCAGGAAGCACTCTGCATCCCCAAGCTGCCTTCCTTCCAAGGGCCCAGGTTTTGAAGTTAAGGAGTTCAACATCACTTGCCAGTGCACTTGGATCTCCTCTCCCATCACCGCTCTAGCCTCCTGCTCACCATCTGCATACTGCTTGCCCCCACTTTCCAGATCACTTGTCCCACGCACATCCTTGGGACTTGATCCCTTTGAGTGTTTGTTCCAGTGTTATATCCCAGGCTTCCCTCTGACAGGTCCGTATGATGAATGGCAAACCCTCCATGCAACCCTCCTCACACCCCCACCCCCAAGTTTAGTCTGCCCGACCATCTGACTGATAGATATATCTGCATTCATCCCTTTCCCAAATCCTAGATCTATGAGCAGGGGTGGCTCTGTCTGGCTCACTTCTAAATCTGCAGTTCCTGGAATAGCGTCTGGCACTGTCAACACTTGCCGAACGAGTGAATATACAGTCAATCCTTGCTATTTGCAGATTCTGTATTTGTAAATTTGCCTGCTCCCCAGAATTTGCCTGTAACCCCTCCAATCAATATTTATGACAATTTCATGGTTATTCACAGACTGGTGTGGAGTGGTGAAAAGTCCGATTTGCCCAAGGCACCTGTTCCCGGCAGAGGTTGAGCAAAGTGATGGTCTGCCTTCTTGCTTCAGCTCTCTTTTGTTGGGCGTCTATTTGGTGGCATGTTTTTCATACCTTTGTGCTTTCTGTTGGTGTCTGCACCACTTAAAATGGTCCCAAGCATTGTGTTGAGATGCTGTCTAATGATCCCCCATGAAGGAAGGCTGCGACGTGCCTTACGTGTAGATAAGCGCGAGCCAGGCAAGAGTAGACCATGAGTTCAATGTTAATGAGCCAAAAATAGGTATTAAGTAAGCTGTCCTTAAACAGAAACATACATAAAACGAGGTTCTGTACTGATTGGCTGATGAAGAGACTCACAGGAATCTAACCCTGCGTCTTCCCTAGGAGCACTGGCTCATAGTCTCTAATCTAGCCTTCACAGACACTTTACGGCTACCATGAATACTGAAAATCACGTGTACCTGGGCTTGAATCTTGAGTACTAAGCCACTAAAAGCAGCAGCTGAGGGGATGACTATCATTCTCTGAGCCCTAGATTCCTAACTGTCAGTTGGTAATAATAGTGCCTATCCTCATAGCGGTTCAAAAGAATAAGTTAGGTGATCAGTGTAACCAAGTGCCTAGCATAGCACTCAGCCCATTGAGGGTGGACCATAATCACTCACTCCTCTCACCTTCTCCCTTCTCTTGCTTGTAAACATATTTGCAATCCACAGGGCCAATACAGTTTGCTTTTTGCATTATCAGAAGCATTTATCTATGTAGTTCTCAGGATTTTGAAAACAGCCTGTCAACTGTCCTGATCCCTTCTCTTACTGCTGGACATGGAGCTTACATCAAATTTGAAATTATGCGGCGAACGACATTTTTTTGTTCATGTACCTTTTCCTTTTTCTTAAGGAATTTATTTCTTTACAACAAGCTCCTGGCAGTAGAATTACTAATTCAATGGGTTCAAACAAAAGCACAGCCCTGAAAGTAAGTTCCTAAGTTCCCAGAAAATAAGCAGTGGTGATAAGAGGAGACTTATTGGCAGACACGCCACTGGGTATGTGTGCACAGGACTTAAAGAGGTTCACGGAGTGATTCACCTGTTCTCCTGAAGCTTCCAATTTCTCAGAGAATCCAGACCTGGGAGAAGCAACCACCTCATCATATCAAGAGGGAAACTGAGGTTAAAGAAAATAAGTGAGTTGTCCAAGGTGATATGACCAGTCGGTGCCAGATGAGGACTGGACCCAAGGTCCATAGACTCTAGATCAGTCTTCTTCCCATCATCATTTGGCCATAATGAAAACTAAAGTGTTGCTGTCAGGTGCAGTAATACTGTTTCCTCAAGCTTTAGGACCTGGTACTTGAGGAAAGAAAATGGGATAGATACAGTTGGTTTCCTACTGAGAAATTTAAATGTGCTATTCTGTTCATTTCTTCTTCTTTTAACGTCTGTGTTGGTACAGTGGCAAGGAGAATAAAAAAAAGAGGCTCTGTGCCCAGAAACATGGTTCAATATTGGGAAGACCCAGGGAGAATCTAAAGCCGACCAGCACGGCTCTGTCCCTTCACCTGTCATGGAAACTCTTCTCACTGAACTGTTCCCTATATAGACTGTAACTTACCTCATGAGACTGTGAAGTGGACAGCACTTTTCTGATATGAAGATTATATATATGGATATGCCATCATGATAGTAATTAATAGTTCCTAGAGAATGACAGGACCTCGAGGAGTCTTGCATTCTATTAATACAATGTTCAAACCACTCTAAAACCTAGGTGTCTACTTGGCCTCCATAAGTTCCCCATAATCTCAGAATAGAACAAAGCAGAATGGGAACAGTTCAAGATTCATACAGAGCTTTTTTTGATTTTAGAAAATACAGTTCTTGTTCAATTGCAACTAAGAAAAAATTCCGCAGACATTCATGAGCCAATAAAGCCCATGATGAGCTTGACGCTAAGTAAGAGAAGAATTTCACAGAAACGTGTGCCTCAGTTACCATCTTGGGTTGAGGATGAAATGGGCTTAACTGTCATCAGAAGAATTGTACTGACACAATAACAGACTTTCCACTTTTTCTCTATAGAATCTGGCAGCCCCATGTGTTTGCCCAAGATTGCCTATCTTTTGTAAGGCAAGGCAAAAGAAGGAAGAGAAGGAAAGAAAGGACAACCTCTGAGTTCTACATAAATCTCTCATACAAAAGGAAAATATACACGGGCCATAAAAACAGAAATTCATATTCCATTTCCTTATTATTTAGTAAAAAATATTTTCCCTTAACCAAAACCAAAGAGTTCTTTTCTTTCCATTTGGATATGATTAACTTTTATTCCAATCAGCAGCTGTCCTGTATGTCTTGGATAAAGGGTCAGCTTCTTCTCCATGGAGCTAATTCTTATTTTTCCATAAAGACAGTTATCTACTATACTAACATTGGTACCAAGAATAATAGCCAAGATTTTAGTTATGTTTAATAAGGATCCATCAGCAACTATGTGTTTAGTATCTACTGAATACTCAGCACTGTGCTAGGGAATGGGAGATGTACAAATCATTGAACAAAAATCTATTCAACTATAACTTAGTTCCTGGTGTATGATGACAGACCTATTTCCATCTTAGATCCTGCTTTTGAGGATCCCAGAAGGGAAATGGACAAGAAAGGGGAAAAAATTAAAATGATGTGACATAGCAATAGAAAGTATTGTAAATTACAAAAATAATGCAAAGAGAGAAAGAATTGTGAAGGGAGTAGGGGTGATCATAGAGGATTCCACTCAGGAGGTGACTGCTGACTGTAAGTTTTGTTTTGTTTTGTTTTAAAGATTTTATTTATTTATCAAAGAGAGAGAGGGGGAGAGAGCAAGCACAGGCAGACAGAATGGCAGGCAGAGGCAGAGGGAGAAGCAGGCTCCCCGCTGAGCAAGGAGCCCGATGCGGGACTCGATCCCAGGATGCTGGGATCATGACCTGAGCCGAAGGCAGCTGCTTAACCAACTGAGCCATCCAGGCGTCCCTGACTGTAAGTTTTGAAGAATAATTAGGAATGCTTCAGATGAATGACCTGAAAAAGAAAGGACATGGAAGCCAGTTGGACTTTTCAATACAAAGGCCTTAAACTGTCATCCAACAGAGGGGACATTAGAATGGAGGTATGGGTAAAGGACAAATGATAAAGACCACTGAATGTCATGGTGAACAATTTCAGACTCTAAGAAGAGGCACCAAAAGGAATCTGAGGACTCTCTCAGGCATCAATACAAAGGGTAAGTGGAAGGCATTAGAGTTAAGATCTTATAGGTAAGGGGGGAAGAAAAAGGATCTTATAGGGAAGAAGAGGTCTTTGCCAGGGTCTTATAGAGTAGAAAGGAAAAAGGGAGAGCATGGGAAACTAAGTCAGGGCACTTGACCCAGATAATTGCTCAGGAAGTAGAAATCCTATCCAGCAGGTCAGCATTTCTTAGGCGGGATCAAGAAATGCCCAAGCCTGGTAACAAACCAGAGGGAGGTCCTAGACATCAATTGCTAGCCCCTGAATTTTCCTTTCTTAACAAACTGATTCAGTCTTTTGAGTGAAAGAAAGCAGATATTGCCCGTAAGTTTTCTCTGGATCCATTGGATGCCCAGCTCTCTGACTTGGAAGGTGTATTAGCAGAAATCAGCCTTGGCTGAGTCTCACTGCAGAACAAGTGCCAAGGTGAGACCTTGTGGCTAACAAGGACTGTAATATGGCAACTGTCAATTAGGAGGTGACTCCCCAAGGAAATCCTGAGAAGCCAGGAACATAGCCTTCTTCCTGCTATGTCCCTAGTCTAAAAGCTAGAGGAAGCTGGACACAGAATGCTTGCTTGATGCGTTTCCGGAGAGGAAAGAGATGTTGAGGCCACTGTGACATTCCAAGTCTCTGCTTTGGTGGGAAAGCTTCCACCTGATCCTCTGCTGACTAATGTAGCAAATTATGTGTGCCTTTGTGAAAATGCAACCACTGGGAAAAACTGAAAAAGGGAAAGTACACAAATAAAGGTTCCAGACACCAAAAATGGGAGAAGGGGTGTAGCTCCTATGACATGTCTAGATGCCCTCCTCTTTAATCCCATTGGTTCTACCAGGTGTCTCCTTCAAGAGTGACCAAGCAGACAATCCCATTCATAGCTCTGAATCAAAGTGATTGAGGCCTTATAAGACTAAGGTAACCTCACTGTGCTAAATTCTATCCTAAAAGTTCAGAAGGCCATAAGGACAAAGTGGCTTTAGTAAACAATGGGGCAAACAAATAATGAGGGTTATAAACCATCATTCTAGGTGATGCACCATAGAATATACTGAGTGCATTGTTAAATTTTTTATTACATCAGTCTTTGAAAGAGCATGCCTTGTTATTTTAATTTCAATTATTATAACTCACATCACTGGATTCTTGTTATACCAGCCCTACTACTCAAAAAAGTTTATAACAATTGGCAATTCTTTTACCTGAAGGCCCACAAATTACATCAAAAAGAATCAATAATTTTCCCTAATCATTTATTTTGAACAGTCCATGAATGGAGATGAACTTGGAAGTGAAATGTCTTACGAACCTACCAATTTTGATCTTAAGGACAGATTTGTCACCACATGAAAGCACAGTGGGTAATTACCAGGTGGTTGAAATGACAATTAACTCCATCGTTAATAATTATAATTTGACAGACAATAAATCAAGATGGCAGCCATCTGTAAATAAACACCCACAGAGCCAGCTGAATAGTATTGCACAATAGCTTAACCTCATAAAACCAGCAAACTAGTTCTGACTGGTGAGCAAGTAAATCTCCCAAAGACCAGAGAGAAGGAAATTTTGGGTCACCATGTTCCTACATTTCTCAGCTGGATACAATTGAGGGCCCAGTGTTGTTTTATTTTGTTTTTATTTGATTTTTTTTTCTAGGACAATTATTGTTATTTTCCATAAAACAATCGCTTATTTTAAAATATGGGATTATGACTTTTTGATGCAATTGAAACTATGTTCTCAAATTGTTCTCCCCTGAGGCCTTACATACTCCTTAGGATAGTTAGTCCTGACCACAGAGCGTCTACAGAGTTATTTCTCTTTCTTGAAGACCTTTCCCCACTTTTCTTCCATAACTCCCCTACTTTTTCTATTTTTCAAGATTCCTTCTTGGATTTTTTAAAAAAGATTTTATTTATTTATTTGAGAGAGAAAGAGCACAAGCAGGGGGTGGGAAGGGGCAAAGGAAGAGGGAGAAGCAGGCTCCTCACTGAGCAGGGAGTCTAATGCAGGGCTCAATGCAGGACCCTGGAACCATGACACGAGCTGAAGACAGACACTTAACCGACTGAGCCACCCAGGAGCCCCTCCTTCCTGGATTTTAATGATAATAGTGATGCTAGCATCAGTCACCACCATCATCTATACTCTTTGTTACAGGCTGTTAACTGATCTGTGCATTTTACTGGTTAATTCTCTTAACAGCCCTCTGACATGGAGATCTTTTTTTCAATTACCCTTGAGAATATGGAGACCATGAATCATCCAGTCACTTCTCCATGGTCATAAAGTTGGTAAATGGCGGAGCAAAGATTTTAACTCAAGTCATAACCCCAGAGCCATTGCTCTCAACTCTGCCACCTCATCTGCATAATCTTTCATTATTACATTTTCCCCAATTTTTATGTTGGGTTTTTTTTCCAAATCTCACAAAACATCTTTTCCTTGGTCTGTCTTAGCTACTCCCACACATCTGTGATTCATTGCTAAGGATTTCCAAATCTATCGTTACCCCACATCTGCCCTCCTGAGTCCCAGATCCTTGCAGCAACTGCTATGTCCCCACTTGGAGTCTTTCTCTCATTCAGCAAATAACCATTGAGCAACTTGTAGTCAGGCACTGCTTCAGGTATAGGGAACAGAAAAGCGCAACAAAACAGGAATCACTGCCCACATGATATGTGTATTAGGATGAAAGAGGGTGAGGGAAGACAAATAATAAAATCTAATTGTAAAATAAAGATAGATGGGGATTATGAGCTAACGAAAAAAATGTAGAAAAGTTGGGAATGCACTGGGAAATCAGAGGTAAGAGGGAACCACCAGTATGAGTAAGGCAATTGGAGGAGGCATCACTGAGCAGATGATATTAGAGTGAAGACCTCAGGGAGTGAGGGAGATGATTAGCTGGGCATCTGAGGAAAGGCCATTCAGGCAGGGGAACACTCACCAGAAATTCTCACAGGCAGAAGTAGGACGGACATGTCTGAGGAACACTAATAAGTCCAGTATGGCAGAGAGATGCCAGAAAGGGCTAGAGTAGAAAGGGGGAGTCTAAGCAGAAATAGGACCAAGGGCTGTGAGGCTTGGGTCTTGCAAATCGCCACTGTAAATCCTTTGAGATTTTGCTCTGAGCAAGATGGGAAGACTATGGAAGCTTTGAACAATGGAGTCATGACCTGAGTTGCTCTTAAGAAGACCACTCTGGCAGCTGTGTTGGGAACAGTCTGAAGGACGTCAAGGTGGAAAGAATGGCGGCGATTTAGGGGACTACTTCAGTAATCCCGTAGAAGATGACCATGGCTTCGCTAAGAATGGTAGCCAGGAAGGTGGGAAGAAATGATCAAAGGTTGGATACATTTTAAAGAAAAAGCAAACTGCATTTGTTAAAGGATCAGAAATAGGATTTAAGAGAGAGGAACCATGGAGGACTCTAAATAACAGAGTTGCCGTTTGCTAAGGGGAAATTTGCCAGGAAACAGGCCTGGAGGTGGGACTGGGGACAAGATCAGGAGCTTAGTGTTAAATATTCTCAGGTGGCTTTTGTATACATGTGTACAAAACAGATATCTATTATTTCCAGTTGAAAACACACACACACACACACACACACACACATTTCTTCTCCTGTCTATTTCTCATCTCCATTAGCAACGCACCATTCCATCCAGGCATTCGTGCCAGACTGAAGGACTCTTTTTCATGCTCCTCTCCCTCTTGACTCCACACTGAAGCATCGCCTAGTTCATTCCTCTCAGCGTTAGACAAGTTTTCATTATGTGAATATACCTTGTTTTTCTGTTCTATTCTAGTACCCAAGTCCTTCCCTCAATTCAGGTGGTCCTCCTAATGACATTCTGCCCTCCCTTGCTTGGCCAATGTCAACTTAGTCTTCAAGCTACAACTTAAAATATCTTTTCCCTGAAGCCTTTCATGAGCCATCAGCAAAATTAGCCGCTCACTCTTCTTACGCAAGTATCACTCACCCAACAAGCCGGTGTCACTTTTCCACTTTGGGCCTTGGTTGCCATTTGTAGTATAGCGTGTGTGTGGGAGTGACGGGAGATGAGGCCAGAATAGGAAAAAGGAGTGAATTTACGAAGGACCTTGAATGTAAGGCTCGGGGGTTGTACTTAGTCCTGAAGTTGATTAGGAATAATGGCATCACTCGAAGAAGGAAAGGGGCCTGGTTTAATGTGAGTCTTCAAAGATTGACTTCACTGACCATGTGAAGAGTGAAGTGGAGAGTAAAGTCAGTCAGACAAAACTTGATGACCTCCTGAAAAAAGGGCAGGAATAATGGGGATGGAGATGAAAAAGATGGGACTTTTCTGAACTATACTCCATGGCATTGGGGCTATTAATAATACTTACTAAGCCCTTGCCATTTATCAGGCACAGATTTAAAAATACCCCCTGTATTAACTCATTTAACCTTCTCAACCATCT
This sequence comes from Mustela putorius furo, assembly GCF_011764305.1. NCBI lineage: Eukaryota > Metazoa > Chordata > Mammalia > Carnivora > Mustelidae > Mustela > Mustela putorius. The sequence goes on from NW_025421423.1 coordinate 12,078,286, forward strand.
CATGAAGGAAACTGTATCCTTATCCCCATTTTGCAAAGGAGACACAGGTAGATTTAAGACACAGATAGATTTATTAAGCTGCCCAAGTCATACAGTGATTAATGAGTGGAGCCTGGATTTGAAAACAGTCAGTTGCCCCAGGACCCACGCACCTCTCCCCTGCTCTATACCTCCTACAACATAGTGAATTAATATAAAGGTATGTTTAGCAGCACAAGAACATTTTATAATCCTTATCAATCCAAATTGAACGTCTACTTCAATCTTTTTGTAAAATCACCCTTCCAAAATATACCATTTATGAACACTGTGTTGTAAAACCCATGTTTATATGGATGTTTAGCCACTACGTGATGTTTTTCTTAGACTTTTTTTTCCCTCAGTCAAATGAGGGGAAATATCCAGCATATGGAAGCATTTCCACACTGCAAGTTATACTGAAGGGGAATATTATGCAATTTGCAAACACTGTCAAATGAAATATAAATATGCATTAGAAAATGCTACACAGACAAAAATATCTTTGTATCAAAGATTCATTCAGCCAATCATTTTTTCATTCAACAAACATTAATCTGGCACCCTGTTTATGGCAAGGATAGTGGTCAGCAGCAAGAAGAAAGAGATGAATAAGACTTATGCCTCATCATGAGGGAACTCATAGCCTTGCGATTTTTAATTTTAAATGGCCACAGCTGGATGAAACAATTGCCATTGATTCTTTGTAACCCTCTGAAAGATAAACAGTGCTTTGATTCGGACAGAGCCGTGGTCTCTAGCTCTACCTCTTAGAAGCTGGACATGGCATCCCACTATCTGAGTCTCAGTTTCCTCGACTGAAAAGGAGACAGACACTCCCTTCCATGGGGATTATGAGAATTAGGAATCGTGCACAGTGCATAAATCCTAGTTTGAGCCAATAATAGTAAATGAAACACTACTGTGGCCTTGTATTTTTCAATCACCAAGAAGCTTTCCAAGGGTCCAGTGAAAATTCACAATGAACCAAATAACCCCACCTGCTCCCAAAATAGCAAACAACAACAGCAAACAAAAACCTTGAACACTACACCAAACACTAATTAGGTACTATATGTTGACTAACTGAATTTTAAAAAAAGCAAAAAACAAAACTCTCCTTAATGGCATCAAGTAGGAAGGAAATGGCCCTGCCAACAGGAATAGAGTTGACTGAGATCTTGCAAAAGCAGCCAATGCCTTGTCACCAACTAATGCACACCAGCGGGGAAGGACAAGCTTTTTGAGCATCAGCCTCTGGATGTGGAATGAAACTTGCTAAAGAAAAGGCAAAGACTCATAGAGCAGAGCAGGGCCCAGCTCCCTGAGAACCAGTGTCCCTGGAGAGAGAGAAAATTGGAGTTTTCCTGAACCTGTCCCAACAAGTTTTCTTCAAAAAGTGACATCGAGGGAACAGATGCTTCTTTGCTGACAAGGGGACCCCAGTGAACAAATTTTTAGGAACAACACAGTCCCACCCACCATTCCAGCTATGAGTCAACAAGAGACTCCCAGCCAAAGTGGTCAGACTGGTTCCCCCACCTCCACAGGGCAGGTATCTCACCATATAAGGGCTAACTAATGCAGGGCTAATTGGAGGAAACCAACAAATACCAAACACATTCCATGTGTCAAACATTATGTCAAGCTCTTTTCCTTGGGCAACCTGTTGAATATTCACAATAACTCAATCAGGTGGGGAAGTTGGTAGCTATTATTTCCATTTTGCTGGGTGAAAGAACTGCAATGTAGAGGGAGTAAGTTAGAACTCTCCTGGAGCTGTCCAACAGGTCTTCTCCAGAAAAGACCCCAAGATATGACCATTAGTGGGTAGAATTTTGAGTCTAGATCTTTCTTACACCAAAACCTCTGTTCATTAAGTTATGCCACCCCATCTCTCAGAGTAAAATCTGAAATGGGTTGTTAGAGGCTATCCCAAGACAAGTCTCTGCTCTTCTCTGCCCGTCATGGATCCCCAGCAGGCTGACCTCAAGGATGAGTATTCCCAATCTCCTTACCCTGTGGCATCTGGTTGGGTTTGGCAAATGGGCAGCACTAGCCGGAGACTGAAGGGTCCAAGAAGAGAGCAGTAGAGACCTTCATTCTTCTATTTCCACCCAGTCTTGCTTTACTGAGCCGTGCTGCATTCCTAGAGCCATGGGGCCTGTGGGGCCACGCCCCTTCTAGGGATCCAGAGTCCAAGTCCTACCTGTTGCCCCTTCTACCTGGGGCAGTAAGAGCTTCCTAACGTTGACAACTCCTGTGTGCCTCACCTTTCCTTGTGGATTCCCTTAATGGTGCCCATGCCTCGTAAATACTCTCTTCACAAAATTATATTCAGCCAAGCCTTTTTGAGTGTGCCATTAGTTTCCTGCTAAGATTCTAATGATACATATTGAGTTAAAAAACTATTAGATATTTAATTCCACCATAGTTTAGTTTCTTAAATTGGCCTTTGGGTTTCTAGCAAATAGCATCAACTTGCATCTTATAGAAATGAATCCACTGATTGAATTGAAAGGAACACATTTTGTTTGGACATGATGAACTGTGGAGGGACAGTAGACTCCCCACATGTTATTGGCAAACTCTGTGGTGAATGAAGCTTCCCAGTCACACTTGGAATGTGATGTTTTTTTCATGAGGCCATGCTACAAAGATGAAATCCAAAAAATATGAAAACACATCTGACAGATCCTGCCAAGAAGTTCTCTAGAATGTATGCAAAATGGAACTAAAAAAGTATTTGTAACTCTGTCATAGAAAGTGGAGCTTCAGTTGGGAAAACTTGACTGAAATCACTTGAGCTCTCCTGTCACTGGCTTTCAGAAATGATGACTGAGTAATTTGAAAATGAACTGAGAAACGTTTCAGCCTTAATGACCTTTTTGAAGTTTTCACAGGCTCCTACACAACAGTAGTGTGTCCAGGAAACACATAAATCAAACAGGCCAGATGGGGGACTTGAAGTCATGCCTCAGTGGGTCTGCTAGATGAGGGCTCGGGCTCTGTTTACACTATGAAAATGAAGTTGAGACTTTAGCTCCTTTTCCCTCAAAGTGTGCTCCTTCCCCAACCAAAAAAAACAAAAAACAAAAAAACAAAAAAACAAAAAAACCCCACACACTAAAAAACAATTGCCAGGCACTTCTCCTAGAACTTACTGCACAAACATCTCTTTCTCTGCCTTAACCTACACCCAGAGATCTACGTTGTGGGTAGTTACATGCATGATACCCAGTTGGTGTTTGTCTTTGGGAAAGTCCAAGGGGATAGTTTGTTGTCTGGAGTTCTTTGGTCTTGCAGCGTTTGGCATTTTGTAATCATGGCACTTTGAATTTGGTACCTACTCTCCTGAAGAATATTTTATAGGAGAATATGTTTGCTCTTCTAAATCTATCTGTGGATCATTCAGTATCTGTTTTCCCTCTCTTCCCCTCATTCCAACCTCACAAAGTCTTCTTGCTAGGACTTCACACCCACAGTAAAGTACGTGGTAGGCGCTCAAACATTTACATGAAAAAATATAAGCACTTCATTAATCTATTTATATTTTTAGTCGGTGACCACTTTTCTGGGGGGTAGGAAATAGGGCTACAATAAGCACGATGAAGTTTTAATTGCCCTGAACATTGGAGGTATTTTTTTCATCCATTTTCTTGTTGTGTGGCTTCAGGCAAGTTAACCTAACAGCTCTGGCTGGCTTTTCCCTCCCACAGACCAGGGACATGAACTCTTGTTTCACTGATTGCTGTGGCGATCAAATGCTACAGTCTTTGTGGGGGGCGTAGCCCAGTGATGGGCTTGTGAAAGAGGCTTCCTAAAGTCCAACCCATGCCATTCTTCTGAACTGACCCTGGGGACACATCATGTAAATAGTGCCAAGGACGGAGGGGATTAGGGGAGATTCCCAATACGGAGGAAACATGGATTTAGTGGACCATCTAACTGTACCCTACTCAAAGTTTTGCTCATGTTTTAGACCTTGTGCCAAGGAAACTTGCTTCAGGCTTCCCTAGAAGGCAGATAATATTATTAAGCAGCTTGCCAATATCTGGTTGCAACAAATATTTCAAATGACAAATTTTATACTCTATCCTGCATTTCCATCTCTGAATCTTCTTCTAGCTCCCTAGCAGATGCTGCTTGGTCGCTCATAGTTTGATAATCTCTAATTCTATGTGCATTTCCAACATCTGACTTATCTATCATTCTATTTCAGTCATCATTTAGAAACACTTTCAAGGGCACCTGGGTGGCTCATGGGTTAAAGCCTCTGCCTTCAGCTCAGGTTGTGATCTCTGGGATCGAGCCCCGCATCGGGCTTTCTGCTCAGCGGGGCTCTCTGCTTCCTCCTCTCTCTCTGCCTGCCTCTCTGCATACTTGTGATCTCTCTCTGTCAAATAAATAAAATTAAAAGAAAAGAAAAGAAAAGAAAAGAAAAGAAAAGAAAAGAAAAGAAAAGAAAAGAAACACTTTCAGTGTGCGGGGTCCAGTGCTAGGGACTGAGATCATAGGAATGAGTAAGACACCACCCCTCAGCAAAAGGCACTCCCATTCCGACCAGGAAGATAGAGCAATGAATACATTCTACAGTGTGATCACGATGACAGGATATAGGAGATGTCGAAAGCAGGGCCAGGACAGGGTGAGGCCACCCTGAAGGAATCGCTCACTGTCAAGGTCATGGGATTTGCAGAGTCAGCATTTGTACCACCACAGAGAATGAACGCTTGCTTAAATTTTGTGCCCAAGGCACCTCATTTGCACCTTTGTTCTGGCCCTGGGGAAAACACAGAGGAGAAAGATGCAATTCCTCTCTATGGAGTCCAAGAAGTTTCCTGGAGCAGATGACCTTGAACTGAAGCCTCTGATAAGGGAAGGAATTAGCCTGGGAGGGAAAGATGGAGAAGGATTTGAGAGCATCCTCTGCAAATGGTCAGCAAATGCACAACTGTAGTGGGGAGAGAGAGCATAGTTCATGGGTACACCTTCGAGTAGCCCAATGCGGTTAGATTCCTGCAGTGGGGAGACGGTTGTGGGGGAGGGGTGGCAGGACCGGGACTGGGAATGAATCAAGGGCCGGTTCACAGAACTCAGGAGAGGAAGAGACTGTATTATTGAAGCAGGACACTTTTGAGGGTGAAAGGAGGTGACATCTATACTTGTCAGAGCGGCAGAGTAGAAGTGGGATGTCTGTGTACTGTGCATCCACGTTCCACAGCAAGCTGATGCCTCTTGACTGTGTTCCCAAACGCTGCTTTCCCCACTCCCTGACGTGTTGGACACATGTCACTCCTCTTTTGTGTCTAGGGCAGAGCTGGGAGAAAGAGAGGAAGTCAGAGAAACAGGCTTGTGACTGGGAGTCCAGTAAAACTTCTTCTAGATGTGAGTTTTAGAACGATGTTGAGGACGGGATCCCACCTTGTATGTAAGGACCATGTGGCCAGCTTGGCAAAGATCTTTTCCATTTTTTAACAAATCTGCACTCGCAAACATGACTATGTTATTTGAGCTCTGATTTTCAAGTGGGAAAAGGATTATAGTATTTCTGTGGGTGGTAGTGAAGAGGCCAGAAATTTTCAAAGTTTATCCCACCAAGCATGGTGCCAGTCTGCCAGCTCACATCCCTATTACCCTCTAAGGGGTTCCGGAGATTCCTGGAACCAGCTCTGCTGATGTATGGCTGCTGAATGCAGGGAGATTCCAGATTCCAGTGAGGTTCTAATGCACTGACTGGAAGAAAATGGTTTTGAAAGAGAATACTCATTTATTTAATGATGTTTAATACAAATTAGGTCTTTGGCGACATGTTATCCCTCACCCACATAGCATTGTGATATACATAAGATTTCTGTCTAGTTTACTTTTTATTATTAAATACAGAAAAGTAGAGAGAAAAAAGGATAATAAACACCTCTATGTATAGTACCTGGATTTTATTTTTATCTTTTTTAAAATATTTTATTTATTTATTTAACAGAGACAGAAAGAAAGCATGAACAGGGGGAGGGGCAGAGGGAGAAGCAGGGTCCCCAGTGAGCAGGGAGCCTGAAGCAGGGCTCAATCTCAGGACCCTGGGACCATGACCTGAGCAAAAGGCAGACGATGCTTAACCTACTGAGCCACCCAGGTGGCCCATCACTTTGATTTAAATGGCAAAAACGTATCACCACATTTTAGTTCATATGTGTATACACATGCATATGTGCATACACACACATGGTTTCCCAACTAAAACACAGATATCAGGATATCTCTGCCTTAAACACTTTGTTGTGCATTTCTAAATGGTAAGAGCAATTTCCTTCAAATAATAATACTTAATAAAATTAACAGCTGAAAAAGACCACAGTAACTCCCTAACGTCATCTACTACAGTTTTCATATGCAAATTTTCCCAACTGCCTTCCAAACTTTCCCAGTCCTACCTTCAAGCTAGTACCAATCAAGGACCATGCATTGCACTTAGTTATAACGTCCCTCCTCTTAAGTCTTTTAAAAATCTAGAACACTCCCCATTCCCCGAGCCCGTTGAAGGTGCCAGGCCAGTCGTTATGTGGAATGTCCACCTTCTGGACTTGTTTTCTTACTGTGCTATTTCCTCATGCTGTCTATTCTTTGTATTTCCAGTAAGCCGGAAGTTGTATCTGCAGGTTTAGTTATATTCTAGTTAAAAGTATGTGGCAAGAATACGTCATGGGTGAGTTGCTTTCCTTCGTATTAGATCACGGTAGGAAGCACATTTTACCTGATTTACCATAGAAGATATTAGTGGTACCAAGATCAATTAAATTGACCCTATTTAGAGATGAGAACTCTAAAGTTAGGGAGTTTGGTAACATGCCCAACATCATGCAGTTAGTAAGAGAGGAGGTGGAATTTAATGGGTTGCCTGCCCCTGCAGCTCAACGAGGGGGAGGGGCTTGTGGGCGGAGTCTCAGAATACCCTAAGAGGCCAACCAGAAGTATATGATGGGGCACAGAAGCTCCAGGATAAGAAACGCTCATGGAAAGAGAACTGTCTTCAATGGCAGTGGGTGGGAATAGGGCTATGGGTTGTGACCAGCTCAACATAGGAGCTGACAAAAGCTTAGTGGGAGACTTTCTTAAGCTTGTATTACAGTCAATTAGGCATGAGAAATAAAGCAAACCTTTTAATGCTTTCTTACAAACAGATTCGTGTTACGAAGTTGGAGAGAAGGCGGTCAGAGACCCGTTGTAAGGCACCATACTCAGTGAGCTTACCTGGCATGTAACAGGCAGTTCACAGCCGTTTGTCCATTGAATGAGGCTATTTGTGTCCAGTGCTGGTAACGCATTCAGCCTCAGCCCTGACAGCTGACCAGTCCCGAGGGCCACTGATGCTAGTTCCCCAGGATCACGTGATTCCATGTGCTCTTGCGCATCATTACCCCAGCTGTATTGGGGCAAGCCACCATCTCACCAGAAAATACTGTAATGGCCTCCCGACTGGTCTACTCTCTTCCACTCTTACACCTTTCCCATCCATTCTCCACACTGCTGCCAAAATAATTTAAAGACTGCGAGTCAGATTTAAAATTAGGCTTAAACACTCTCAGTTGCTTACACTTAGGATAAGATCCCAGTTTGCTGTCTTATTTGACAAGGCTCTGCATAATCTGCAGTCCATCACCTTCTCCAGGCTCATCTCTTCCTCTGTGCCTTTCTGTTACACAGCTCTAACTCTAATTTGTCTTCCCTTCCTCCTTGAATGTGTCCCCCACTCTCCTGCTTCTGAGCCTTTCCATATGCTGTTCCTTCCGTCTGGAATCCTCTTCCTCCTACTCTGCTTTATAGCATAGATCTCCTAACTATTTTCACCTTGAATAGCACTTTCTCAAGGGTGCTTTCTTGGATTCTCAGATCGGGCTCGATCTCCCTATTAGAGTCCTCACTTAATGTCTTGCTTTTAATTGGTAGGTCTAATCAAGTTTGTGATTAAATTACTGTTTATGCAATTGTATGTCTGTCTATATCTCTAACTAAGCTGTTAAGTTCCAGCTATAAGGAACCATGTATAAACCCAGCATTCCAGGTAGATCTAGCACAAAGTAAGTGCTTAATAAAAAAAATAATTGAAAGAATGAATGAGCGGGCCAGTGAGTGAGTGAATGAGTGAGTGAATTTATCATTTCCTAGTTCTAGTCACACATCATTTCTAAGACAGGTTAGTGGGTTTTGGTCCTTAGTCATTCATGCAGTTTCAGCTTCGCAAACCCTCTTTTATCAATCAGGATTCTGCAACATTAGGGTCTTGAGTGCCCTGAGATTTGGGCTCTAAATATGGCTATGGAGAAGAGCATTCCTTCTTCATTCATGTCAACTACAAGGTGGAAGGTGCCGTAGAGAAGGACAGAACCAGGAAAACCCAAAGGCAATAACTCTCCAGGTTTGGTGGAGGGGGTGTGGAGATAATAGAAGAGACTTCCTAAATAAGCTGACTCCTGACCTAGGTTACAGAACTGTTTAGGAGTTGGCCAGAGGAATAGGGATTGGCGGGGATGGGGGGGGTGCATTCTTGGCTCATGGAACAGCATACGCAAGGGCACAGAAAGGAGAGAATGTGGCCCTTTCAGTGGACTGCAAGGAGCTTGGTGTGGCTAAAGAGTGAGCAGTAAGACCAGAAGTGAGGGAGGTAAGTGAGGTGTGACTCACAAAAGGTCTTCTAGTCATATAAAGGAGTTTAAACTTTAGGCAAGATAGAATGGAAAGCCAATGAAGGAGATACAGCAAGGAGTGAAATGAGTAGAAATGAATTCTTAAGCGATTGTGCAAACTGTGGCTCAAAGGAAGAAGGAAGACGCACAATCCAAATTCAATTTGGTTAAGTGTATTGAGTTGGATTTGATAATTCTTGACTTTGTCAGGACATGTGTTTTTGTGCTTCTTTTTCTACTTGCCAAATCAAACATGCCTATAGCACTGTGTAGAAGGAGCATAATCTGCTACTTAAACCTTTTCTTCTCTAGAGGAGGGGGGGTTTGAATTAACGCATTGACTGATTGCTTACATACAGGCCAGGACCCCCTTAAGCTGTCCCAGATAGCTGGGTTCTGTTGCTGGTTTTGTAGTTTTTATTTATTTAACCAGAGCTAGAAACATGGAAAACAACTTGACTCTGAGCACGTGGATGGGTTTCCTTGCAGGAGTCTGAGCTGGCAGTTATTTTAATTAGCAACACATTTTATAAGGGCAGAATCAGAAATGGAAACATGTCAAGGCCTCTTTAGCTATTAAGTTTGGCAGACTCACAGGAGTGTGCCTGGGCATGGTAATCAGCTCCTGACTACCCTCCATCTCCCAAGGGAACCACACCAACAGCCAGAAGGAGTTCTCCCTGCGAGGAGAGCACCCCCTTGGGTGTTGGAGGACTTCACAATGTCACACAACAAATGCTGAGGACGCAGGGGTCCTCTTGGAGCTAGTTCTGGGAAATAAGGCTTCTCAGTGTAGGCCTAAGGTCATCCCTCTTTCGTCTAGCCCCAGGCCGATTTCTCTATTTGATGATCTTTTAAGAATCAGTCCCTCTAGATATGCATCTCAATTTACTGAGTTTATCTCTCTAAAATCTACTTTGCATTTGAAAAATGATTTCTTCTTTTTATTTGCCACAGTGGTTTCCTAGGATCCCTGGGAATATATCATATAAATGTATACATATATATATGTGTGTGTGCATATGTAAAATATATAATATGTAATATATTATTTATAGCATAATATGTAATAAAAGTTGGCTATATAATATATATACACATACATACACATACATACATACACATATAGATGTATACATATATGTGTGTGCATATGTAAAATATAATATATAATATGTAATATATTAACTGTAACATAATATGTGATAAAAGTTGTCTATATAATAAATCACATATGTTATATAAGTTATATAATATATAAATTATATAAATATATTACATAATATATAGTATTATATACACAATCTACCTTCTAAAAATTACTGGCACCTACGTATACTATGTATACTGTTGTAATATGAAGCTCTCCTCAGTGAATGAAGCTGACAGGGTACCATCTTTATTCCCTCATCCATTCACTGAAGAAGTCCCTGAACTTCTTTCTGAGCCAGACATATGCTAAGTGTGGAGGACAGGAAGAAACGGGTCTGTGAATTTGGAAAGTCTCAGTTTAAGGGGGTAAAGTGACCCAGGGACCAGTTTAAGACGAAGTGGTAAAAATGGTGACAGACATATACACAAGGTTCTTTGGTTTGCAAGTGACGGAAACCAATCTGAAGCAGCATGAAAAAGACGGAGAATTTGTAGGCAGAGGGAAATATTGTGTTAAATTCAAAGTCACATTTTTGGAAGCAAGCAGCTCCCTGGGATGGGCTGGGAAGACCTGGGACACAACCTCTCTCAGGCTCTCACTCCTTGTGTCTCCTTTCTTCTTCCCTTCCCACTGACTGCCTTTCTCTGCTTCACTCAAGCTCCTAATATTTCATTATCCAAATGCAAACAGATATACCAGACTGAAATGAATCTCTTAGTCACAGTTTCAGGGCAGAGAGTCTGGCTGGGTCAGGCATCCCTCCCAGGTCTGATCAGCTGAGGCCGCGTGCCCAACTGTATGCCACAGGCAGTAGGTGGCTGTCATTCCGCGCGACTGCAGAGAGATATTCTGAAACTCAACACGTGCAATCTCGAATTTTCTCTCAAGAGGGACAAACATTATTTTCCTACTCGGTGTTGCTTCTCTCTGCAATAAGGCTTTAAAAGTCTATAGCTATCTTTAATGTAATCGGCTGGAATTCTCACATTTTTGGGGAGGCTACAAAGAATCACTGGGTGTCAGTTCTAAACTTTTAAAAGAGAAATAAATAAGGAGGGGAGAGAGGAAAGAAACCATTTTATCCTAAAAAATGCAATGCACTAAAATTCCTAAATCATATTTGATGGAACACTGTTTTGTACTAGGTTCAGTTTTTAGGCCAGAGATGCCAAGACTGTGGTGCATCCAATGAGAACAGCTTACTCCCGGTAGGCAGAAGGCCACAAAAAGAATTGTCTGCGTTAGAATGTACTGGAATCTTACTCCTGTAATTTCTAGATTCAGACAAGCCCTTGTTCTGCCTCCACAAACACCTCCCGAAAGCTATAAGGGCTTTTCAAGGCCATCGACCCAAACTCCTAAATTATTATTTATTTTTTAAAAGTCTCTTGCGTTGTGGTCCAATAACACCTAAGATCTGTCACAGTACTTCTGGAAATTAAAAGAATTAAAAGCACTTGTTAATTCATCCTGGAACAGACTGGGTCAAAACAGAAGAGAACAACATTGAGTTTTGGGCACATGGCCTCTAGTTCAGTATCTGCCACTTTGGTATTAAAAAAAAAAAAAATTTTTTTTTTTAAATATACAACTGTTTTTTGCTTTGAGAAGCAGGCACCCACAGTTAGACGTGCAGGTAGAAAATCCAAGTCTTCCCAGGAGGAGGCTGCAATGAAGAGCAGGGCTGGTGTTGGCCACTCTCTTCCTTGGCATACTGGGGGAGTCTACCTATGTTCACTTCCAAGCGTTCATTTACACCAGCATGGGGTTCCTATGGAGTCCTGCCTCTGAGCCCAAGCACAGCTGTCTAAACACACAACACTTTACCCCTCTACTCCTCCTCTAAAAGGAGGAGTAGAGGGGTATCTGGGTGGCTCAGTGAGTTAAAGCCTCTGCCTTCGGCTCGGGTTATGATCCCAGGGTCCTGGGATCGAGCCCTGCATCCAGCCTCAGATCTGGCTCTTTGCTCAGCAGGGGGCCTGCTCCCCAACCCCCACCCGCCGCCTGCCTCTCTGCCTACTTGTGATCTCTGTCTGTCAAATAAATAAATGAAATATTTTAAAAAATTAAATAAAATAAAAGGAGGGATAGATAAGAACCCAGAGAAATGAACGGTGGAGGGGAGTATACTAAAGGAGGTACGAGGCACTAAAGGAGTTTGGAAGAGAACGTAGTAGGTAAGGTTGTGAAAAATTGAAATCCCAGGTTTGTCATCTCTAGCTATGTGACCCTGGTCAGGTTTTCACTATCATTTAACATTAGCATTTTCACCTGAAAATGGAGGATTATAAGAATATTCACCTCATAGGGTTGTGGCATACATAAAGTTAGCAGAGATTGGAAGATAATGTGTTATTGTCATATGGAAGAAATGTCATGTATCCTAGGCCTGAGAGGATGCTTTCTGTATTAGCAAAATAATGGAAATGATGTACTATAAAGTTATTATGCATGTTAGCTACACAAAATTTAGAAAATATAGTAATTATTAAAAAAGGCAAATAAACTCCAATTCCCATTTCTAGAGATGAATACTGCGGTAGTTTTGGTAAACCTCCGTCTGGTCTTCTTTCTTTCTTTTCATATATTATTACATGTAACAAATAAATTATGTAGTCAAGTTTCCTATATATATATTTTTAAAGATTTTATTTATTTATTGGAGAGATAGAGATCACAAGTAGGCAGAGAGGCAGGCAGAGAGAGGAAGGGAAGCAGGCTCCTCACTGAGCAGAGAGCCCGATGCGAGGCTCGATCCCAGGACCCTGGGAACACGACCTGAGCCGAAGGCCGAGCCACCCAGGTGCCCCTAGTTTCCTATATTTTAAAGTCAAATAAAGTAGTTATTTCCTTTACAATTTTCTATTGCTTTCTTATTTTGGAAGGCTTCCTCTATTCTCAAATGTAAACACTGTTTTAACTTATACTCTATATAGAGTACCCTCAGCTAGGGCTTCCTAAACTTCCTTTTACAACTCAAGGATAACAGGACAAGATAAAATAATAAATTACAAATAAAGTAAGATTTTTTTTTAAAGGAAAAGATGCAAAGAAGGAAGAGATTTATATTAAAAAAGCATGAAAAGAAGTTGCTTGTTCATTAACCCAATTTCTGTGTCATTACTGGGTGCTGTTGTGCTTGGCTCTGAGGATCCTGAAGCTGCGTGAGACCTTGTTTTTGTCCCAAGAAGAAATGCCCTTTCAGTGAGATTAATGTGACCAAAGGCAGCTAGAAATTCTTATTAAACTGTACGCCAATGAGAAAAGAAAGGAAACCAGTGTAAGGGGAGCTTCTGCCCTGTATAGCATAGTAAAATCCCACTTACCTCTCCTGGCAGCCGTGAGAGGTGGGTGTGGGTAGCCCATTGCACAGGTGAGGAGACTGAGGGCAGAAAGGAGATGTGATTTGCTCTAAGCACCAGGGTAGGTGAACTAGACCTGGAACCAGCTGGCTTTAAGGTTGCAGTCACAGGAGGTCTGCTGCTTAGAAAGCAGCAGATGGGGAGTCACCATCTTGTGAAATGATTATTGTAAATGATATTTTGTTATCATTTTCATGAAAAATTCATCTTTTAATAATTTTATCTCTGAATTTGAGTTCCTAAGTGAAGCCTGATAGGACAATCATGCACATTCTGGGAACTGAGAGCCCCCAGATCAATGGACGCTCTCCTCTCCCACTGCCTCCCTGCTTGCCCGGTTGGGTTCTCCCTCCTGCTCCCCAAGACCGGCTCTCAGCTGCCCAGTCATCTGCTCCCCACCCACTACACTGGGCCTCCCACCCAGGACAGCCGCAGGGTCCTACTGGCAGAAAGAGGCCCGCCTTCTGCTTTTGCCCTCTACGCCAGGTCAGGCCTGGGGGCATGGGCACGGGTAATGTCAGGCACACACCTGTAGCAACTATTTATGGGGCAAAGCTGTCGTTGCCCTGGGCTGGCAGCACCATGTCACATCCAGCAGGCAACTCACTGGGGCCTTCTTACTCACCCCACCCACTTAGCAGAGTGTCCCTGCACAGAGGTTGCCCATCAGCCTTCGGCGCCACGGTCCTTTGCGGAGGGGAGACTGACTTTCCCAGCTGGGGCAGCGTGTTTTCTCTTTCCATGGGCTCTGCCAACTACGTTCTCTGCCAGGAATCCAGACCAGAATGACCTCAAAGCCTTCATTTCCTATGATGTCCCACAAGGTTGGGGATCACGTGAAGCAAAGCGTGAGTGTGAGGTCAGAGGGCTTCAGCCAGCCACATGCCAGAAGTCCAGACAGGAACTTGGCAGCCTCGTTGCACACCTCTGGGACTCCCCATCAGCTGCCGGGGACAACACCCCCCATTCTTCCGGCTCAAGTGGCAGCTTTGGTCATGCCTGTGCTGTCCCCCTCCTTCCGTTTCTCCCCCTTACGGCAGGACCTTGGCTTTACTGCACAGAAGTCACTCTCTCCATCTACACAGCGATGCAGACAAATCAGGCCCATGGTGACAGGTGGGTGGGGTTGGGAGGTCTTAGAAAGACACACAGGCACAGTAGGAAGGAACTGAACCAGGTGGCAGAAAGAGGGATACGGGGGAGAATGTTGTGGGTTTCGCAGAGCTGAGTGTTTTCCCAGAATGTGGCACTTGCAGTGCTCAAGCAGGGTAGTCCGGGGCGAATTCGGATGGTTGGTCCCTCTTGGGGGTCAGATCATGGAGGCAGTGACGACTAGCAGCATCAGTGTCTTACAGGTGCCCAAGCTCCTTACCCTCCTTGATCACGTCTTACTCTGGCAACACCTGTGGGCAGAAGACTGTCTCGGCCACTCTCCCATTTTAGTCATGAAGAAACTCAGAGAATACAAATGACTCACCCTCAATCAAATAGTTCCTAAGTACAGGACTGCAAATCCCTACCGGTTAACAAACTAGGAATAGTGGTGTCTGATAACCGATCTAACGTGTGGAGGAAGAAAGAGAGAAGGGACAGGCTCTTGAGTTGACCAAAAGATAGCTACTTCCTCGAAAAGAAATTGGGAAATTATGAGGAAAGAACTATCGGGGTTGGAGTGTATCACGCTCTGAATCCGTGGAGGGACTATTCCTTCATGAGCCAATGTCTTGAATATGCTCAGCCCAAATCATGGTGGCCTAATCAGTCAATCTGCGTTGGAAACTACAAAGCTCTGAGACACACCTTGGCAATGACTTTCTGCTTCTACTCAGGAAATATTCTGGGTCACCCTGACAAGACAAGCACAAGAATTGGCAGTAAGTGACTGTGACTGCACGGTGAGCAGGAAGTAAGCACACACAGCTAATTCTCTGAAAGGACTGGAGTACGGGAACCACAGAAGGAAGCCCGGAAGGGAGGGGAGAAGGAGAGATGTTGGTATGCTCTCTTTAGGAATTGTTTTTCATTTACTTTTTTTTGTCATTACCCATTTCGTTTTCATTTAATTTATTTCTTTGACAATTGATTTCCTGAAGCCATGCTACAGTCAGAGAACACAAAGTCACAGCCCTGCCATTGAGAACTTCATGTATGTGTCAGTGAGGTGGACAGGGACAGTCTGGGACCAGTGCTGTGAGACGGGTCTGTCCCTGTTTGGGGGGAATTCTCCAGTGGAAGTAATGCAAATAGAGCCCTGAACAATGAGAGAAAGAAAGAAAGAAGAAAGGAAAGGAAGAAGGAAGGAAAAGAAAAGAAAGAAAGAAGGAAGGAAGGAAGGAAGATAGATTAATTTCAGGTAGAAAGGGGGTAGAAAAGTGCCATTCATTTTCTCCTTCATTGATTCAGCTAAGATTTATTTAGCATCTACAGTGCGCCTGGCTTTCCTTTAAGTGACTTGGCTCAGGATGGACAGCTCAGAGACTGAGCTCAAGCCTTTCTGAATCTAACTTCCGCCATATTAAGACTCCTTCAGAGAAGACCATGACCTTCTGGAAGAGGCAGGGCCTTTAGGGGGAAAGCAGGATTTAGGTCCACAGATCGATTCCCCTATAGTCATCTGCTGCAAGCTTACCTCAAGGGTAGACCTCCATACACAGGTGGGGAGTTTAGGGAAAGAGGAATAAACACAGAAGCTACCACTCCCTAAGCACATACCGCATTCCTGGCCCTGGGCTACCTCACCTTTTAAACTCATTCTGTGTTCCTGATCTCAAAATGGAAACTCAGAGAGGTTATTAAAAACTTTACCCAAGGCCACACAGCCAGTAAGAGAGTGCAGGGTCTTTCTGACTCATAGTCTATATTCTTACCACAGCACTGGACTTTTCCCGAAAGCATGTAACTGGAGTGTGCCTATTTAACTGTGAAATTCTCAACCCTTCATATCTTACATTCCACCAATTCCTCTACTTTTATAATTATCTCTACTCCTTCTGCTACTATAAAAATTAATAACTAGCAAGTGGGAATTTTTACAACAACCATATTTCACAACAGAACGACAACTGGGCTTTTCTAGGCCCTTCCAATACAGTTAACGCAAGTAACGGGGTAAGCTTTAAGACCTCTCCTCCTCTTGAAAGGCTGATTCCCTGGAAACTCCCAAGTAAGGCTCAGAATCAATCTTGCTGAGTTTTGCCGGTGACCAACATTTTTGAAATCTCCCCTCCCTACTGTCCCAGCTTTTGTTTTGTTTTTGTTTTTATTTGTTTGTTTGTTGTACCTTGCATTTGTTTAATTCTCCAAAAATGCCAGTAGAGGTTAGCGATGTTGCGCAAGACCTCACATTATCAATCTAGGCTATTCAAAGCATATGCTAGGACTGACTATTTTGTGGATATTATTCCTCTTGGTTACAATTTATGACAACCAAACAGAGCTTTTGCTACAAACAAACTTGCAATTATAAATTAGAAAAAAAAAGTATCTGGGCAACACACAGAGAAAGGCTATATCTCTGAAATTGACTCTTGGTTTTTGGAAGGAGAAGTGGGGCAGGGGGAGGGAGAGGAGAGAGGATTATGCTTCCTAAATTCTTGGAGATTCCATCCAGAGAGCAGCCCAGCCTCACTTCTGTGGCTGAGAACTTCGACTCCAGCTTCCATCTGGTTTCCATAATGCAAGGGAACTTGGCGAATGGCTGGCCACGTAACAGCAGCACGTGCACACTCTGACCACGAGCACCAGTAAAAGGAGCCAAAGAGGATGAAGAAATTTCCCCCAGTCCCTCTGCACAGTCTCACGCAGGAGAAGTGGCTTTTGAGAGAAAGAGTGTGCTCTTCCCCCGTGCTGGGCAGGTTCACAGAGAACTCACCACTTCACTGAATCAAAAATGTTCAAACCCTGGGGTGCTTGAGTGGCTCAGTGGGTTAAAGCCTCTGCTTTCGGCTGGGGTCGTGGTCCCAGGGTCCTGGGATCAAGCCCCATATCTGGCTCTCTGCTCAGCGGGGAGCCTGCTTCCTCCTCCTCTCTCTGCGTGCCTCTCTGCCTGCTTGTGATCTCTGTCTGTCAAATGGATAAATAAAATCTTTAAGAAAAAAAAAAGCCCAAACCTAATGATGTTACCAGTTATTCTAGAAATAGAATTCTAGAACGTTTTAATGCGACTGTTGCAATTAATTCTATACACTGTGCCAGTTGCACAAGAAGCAGGATCTAAGAGAAAGAGCCTGTGCTGGGATCCGAAAGGATATGACCATTCTGTAACTGACTGTGGAGCCTTGAACAGATTACTTAAACTGTCTGGAAAGTAAGCAGAGTATCCTTAATTTTTGAGGTTTTTTATTGATGACGTATATAAAACATCTCGTACACAGTGCATGTTTAATAAATGGTTAATGAATTAAGGCTAAAGTGATGCTTTCTTCCAACACTTATAATTATTAAAACATGCTTACATGCTTTATGAAAAGGGTATGTCTAGCCCGAGGATAGTATACATACATCGCTTCCATCAATCTTTTTATTAACACACCTTTGTTGTTTTTAATTTATATAATTTGCAGTGCTTTCATTCAAAGAATCATGGAAAACGCAGTTTGAAAGGCATCTCCAATTCCCTCACCTTACAGATGAAGGCACTGATGATGTGATGGCAGAAAAAAAGCCCAGATGATCCCCAATACAGACAGTAAGCCAGTACTAGATCGAGGGTGACCCCAGCATCCCAGTGCTCAGTTTTTCCTGTCTACTATTCCATCTGATCTCATACATATTTCTGAGGTTACAATAATTTCAGTTGTCCCTCTAAAGGACTCACTGTAAAGTGACAGAGCTGGCTGCTGTCTGCAAAGTTCCTCCATTGCTGCTTAGAGGGCCCCCAAAGATGCCTTATCCCTGGAACCAGTGAATGTTATCTTAGATTTAAAAAAGTCGGGGGAGGACTTTGCATATGTGATGACGTTAAGGATCTGGAGGTGGGGAGATTATTCTGAATCCTCCAACTGGGTCTGCTATAATCACCACGGCCCTTATCGTAGGAAAGCAAGAGGAGTCAAGGATGAAGGGAAGGCGATGTGGTGTGAAGATGGTGAATGGACTGATGCCCGCAGAGGATGGAGGAAGAGGCCACAAGCCAAGGGACACGCACAGTTTCTCGAAACTGGAAAAGGCAAGCAGATTCTTCTCTAGATCCTCCAAAAGGAACCAGTCCCACTGACACCTTGACATTAGCCCAGTGAAACTGATTTTGAGCTTAAGGCTTCTGGAGCCATCAGAAAAATACATTTGTGTTGTCCTGAGTTCTCCTTTGTGATGATTTGTTACAGCAGCAACAAGAAACTAATACAACATGTCACATACCGTATCAAAAACATTGACAATCAAAGTATCCAGTAACCAGGGATTAAATAACTAAGTTAAAGAACACAATGCAGCCTTTTTTAAAAGTATTGATTCATATCTATTGAAATTGGAAAATGTATATATTATAATTTAAAATTAAAAAAGGCAGTTTATCCTATCACATATAGACTATGATGCCGTTTTGAAAGAGAATAGAAAATTAGACTGGAAGTATATATTCCAAGTTCTTTACAGTGATGATCACTGATGGTGGAATTTTTCTATGTTCTTCTATGTACTTTTCTGTGTTCCCCAAATATGATGTAGTAAATGTGTTCATTTTATCATCAGAAAAAGCGATTCTTTTTTTAGAAACACGAATCAATTATTCCCTGATTCTTTCATTTCCACAGAACAGGAAACGTCTATGTAAAGCAGAGGGAATGCTAACTCGAGGAAGGGAGAGCTAGACCAATGTTCTCAATACAGATTTTGGAAGCTTATCCTTAACTTACAAAAGGCATCAGAAGCCCAATTTGAATCATCCCTATGAAGGCTCATAGAAATGACCCATGCTTCCTTCTCTGCCTTCAGTTCTCCTCTACAGACCACGCTTTGGTAATTAGGAAGAGTTAATAAGCACTTCCTCCCTTAGACAAGTCACAAAGAATGCTGGAGAGCATAATTACGTGTGACATCTTGCAGCCTTGCAACAGAATCTTCCAGTGCAAATGCTATGCAAAGGGGATTGCACTCAGGCAAAAACTGAAATGTAAAGAGACTCTGATATTCTAGACCACGGAACATTCTCACAAGCCAGGAGATTTCCAGGGCTTGCCTGTCCTTTACTATTCATTTCTACTCTGCTCTTACGAGTTTGGTTTGTTTTTGTTATTGTTTGTTTTTTGTTTTGTTTTGTTTTGTTTTTTGCTCTTACGAGTTCTTTCATCTCATCTCTCTCTCCTCAGAGCAGGGGATATTCCTTAATCAATTCTCCCCAGATCTTTCTTACTGTTAACCTTCTTGTTGTGTCCTATCTCATTCAGTCTGGAATAGTCCTGAGTTTCTACCAAATTCCAAAGAGTGTACAGAGTTCTGGAGCTGCAAAAATTAGCAGAACAGTTCCCTGCCTTCAACTCATTTCTGATCTGTTGACACAGATAAGCACACGCAAAAGAAGTAAATCTCATATAGGGGAGGTTAATATTAGAGACTGTCAGGGCACCTGGGTGGCTCAGGGGGTTAAAGCTTCTGCCATCGGCTCAGGTCATGATCCCAGGGTCCTGGGATCCAGCCCTGCATCAGGCTTTCTGCTCAGCAGGGAGCCTGCTTCCCTTCCTCTCTCTGCCTGCCTCTCTGCCTACTTGAGATTTCTGTCTGTCAAATAAATAAATAAATCTTTAAGATATTAGAGAGCATCAGAGGTTCAAGCAGCACAGAAAGATTAGGATTGAGTGTAATTCCAATAGAAAAGGAATGATTTCATGAAGGGGACGCCTAGTATTTATTTGCCTCTTTGCTCTGAGACCCATTACTAACCCTTCTCTGTGCTCTGCACTTGATCATGGGAGGGTTGATCCCTGAAAACTCATTTCCTAAGCTCCTTTGCCAACTAGCTAGATTCAGTCAATGGGAGACTCAGGCAGGATGTTGGAGAAGGGAGGAAGCCAGGTATTTTTCTCTCTATATATGCTTTAGGTGGCATCTCTGGCTGTGGCTGAATCTCCATCATGCCTTAGCTCCCACTGGATGGGGTCTCCAGGACTACCACCTCCTTCTGCTGTCCCTCCAGTCCTGGCCACAGCAGTGCTAGTGGTTTCCTCTGGGTGTTCAAATCATAATTGCCTCACTGTCCTCTGTTGGCCTTTTCAGCTCTTCCAACCGATTCCCGACTAGTTCCCCAGGTTAAATACCCTACATTCAACTACTGTGGTCTCTGTCTTATAGATTGGACGCTCAGAAGGAGTTGAAGAACCAGAAGTTTCTCAATAGACAAAGTAAACAAAACAAAACAAAACAAAAAAAACCATTCTAGGTAGAGAAGAGAGCATGGGCACAGTACCAAGTGGAGAAGAGTGACTAGGGCAATGGAACCATGTTTTGCAAGACACTGGGGAATGTCCTGGAGAATATAATCAGCAATCTAGAGAGAATCAGATCACAGAGGCCCTTAGTTCACAAACTGAGGGCTATGGGTTTTATTCCACATGACTGGAGAGTTGTTGAAGGTGATGAGCACAGTGAAGTGACCAGACTCATTCTTTAGGAAGTTCGAGCTGTAAATGACAGGTGATTCAACTAAACAATGTTAGGGAGAGCCCAGGGCAGGGCAGTTACAGTGCAAACAGCAAAGAGAAGGTACATTTGAGCAGAGCCAATTTGATTTGGAAAAAGGAGGGGCCCCTGGCCAGCTCAGTCAGTTACGCACCCAACTCTCGGTTTTGGCTCAGTTCACCATCTCATGCACCGTGAGAATAAGCCCAAGGTCAGGCTCAGTGGGCAGTCAGCTTGGGGATTCTCTCCTTCTGCCCCTCCCTTAACTCACAAGCACTCTCCATTTCCCTCTCTCTCTAAAATAAATAAATAAATCTTAAAAAAAATAATAATTTGGCAAAAGGAAAGGGAAGTGTTAGGGGCATCTGGGAAATGAGCCTGAGTGACTGAGTGGCCAACACAGTGAGCAAGAGGAAACTGCAGAGGTGAGCTTGATCTGCACTGACATGATAGAAAAGCACTTATTTGAAAAATGTGGGCTTGAAACTCATGGTAGAGATATCTCTGGGAGAATTTTTTTTTTTTTTTTGTAAACTCTACCTCCACAGTAGGGCTTGAACTCACAACTCTAGAGGCACACACTCTATTGACTGAGCCAGCCCTGCACCCCCTTGAAGGAAATTTATTTTAAAAGGCATTCTCACCCATCGACGAACTGATTTTTTGGACAGAGGAAATATTTAGAACACTTATGTTGATAAAAAAGCAAGCACCTTGATTCAATTAATGCATAGTAATTTTTAATACTGTCATTTTGTTAGTGACAAATTCAGAAGCATATGACATTTTCATGAACAATAACTGTACTATTAACTTGTTTTTATTAGTGTTATAGGTAGAATAAAAAAAAAAAAAGTTTTCATGATCTTTGTTTTAAGTACCCAAATGAAATCATCAGTTTTTAGTGATGATAAAAAGAAGGAAGCTCGGGATGCTGGGTGGCTCAGCTGGTTAAGTCCGACTCCTCTTCTCAGCTCAGGTCATGATCTCACAGTCATGAGTTCAAGCCCCAGTTTGAGTTCCATGCTGGGCATAGAGCCTACTTTAAAAAAAAGAAGAAGAAGAAGGAAGCTGAGCCGATCTTTCCCTAAAGGTGACAGAGGTTTTGTCCTTTTCATATATTCCAGACCAGCACAAAGGGTACGGAAGTAAGTAGCTTACATGCACATGTGTGTTGTCTCCTGACTTACTAGTCTTTCCAGACCCAGAGAATGTCCACTACATAAACAATTTCCAAATGTCATTGTATGAGTAAGCACTCTAGTGAGAAACTAAGTGCCAATAATCTACCCTATTAAAAAATCAGCTTTTTTAGAAAATGAATGCTTTACTTCCCTATCATTCCATTGAATATGATGCCATAACCAAAGAATTAATTTGGGGAGGGATTTCTCAACATCAGCGTACTTTAAACACAAACTCCCGTCTAGTAATGTTCATGGGATTCTGGGGTCCTGAACAACTTGCAGATGAATCCATTTGTTCCACAATTTGCAGGTGCTTTATGAGAATTACTGCCTGAACAATGGGCATTCTGCAGTTACCAGGTACCCTTGAGATCTTTTATTCTATTTTGTGGAGGAGTAAATAGAGACCTACAGGAAGCCAAATAAATTGCCTAAAACATTTTAGGCAATTAACAATTAGTCACACTGGCCAGCCATATGCCTATCCAGCAACCTTTCCATCAGCATCACATAGGCCTCTGGTCCTCTAGCTCTGCAGCCCCCTCTGGTACCAGCCTGCACGAAACCAGAGCTTCTGCTCCACCCAGGGCAGGGAGGCTCCCGGATCCATCAGATCTCCTGCCTTGGATCAAAGGTAGGCATCACAGCCGAACAAAGTCACTCAAGCTTCACCTTTGGGGATACGGGTTTCATAAACCTTTTCTCACCACCCCCCCCCCCGCCCCACTGTGGCTTTCTGCGTACAGACCATCGACCTCCAGTGGGTCTCCTTGCCAGGGCTGTGTCTGACAGCAGCAGACCTGGGATGACTCCGACCACCTCTCTGGTGCATGTATAATGGATTTATGCTTAAACACACACGCACCGCAGAGTAATGAAAGGAGATTCCAGCTGGTGACAAAGGCATGTGCTTGTGAATACAGCAGGATGGGTGTGAATTATTACCAACACCCCTCCCTGTTGACCCTGGATCATCTCCCTTTATGTTAGTTCTGTCTTACAGGTTGTCGTGCACCCTCCAGAATTCCAGAGCTGTCTCTAAACATGGTAACCAGGCTGCTTTCTTTTCCTAAGCTAAGCCACTGTTTCAGGAGGGTCTCTGGATATCACCCATATGACATGGTATGGTATAAAGACAGGGGAATGGCTTTTTTTTTTTTTTTCCTGTGTTTCCTCTCACAGGAGACAGGAATCTCTCTTATTCTCAGTGACCTAAGGGGTCTAAACCACATATAATCTGCCTGAAACTTTCCTCTGCTGAGGGAGACATGAGAGAATTGATGTGTTATTAGATCAGCTCAGATACTCATAGGGTGTTAGGGACTGAATTGTGCTCCCAACTCCAAATTCATAAATTGAAGTCCTAATCCCCAGTATCTAAGAATGTGACTATATTTGGAGATAGAGTCCTTATTTTTTTTTAGTTTTTAATTTTTTAAAAAAGATTTTATTTATTTATTAGACAGAGAGGGACACAGAGAGAGAGAGGGAACACAAGCAGGGGGAGTGGGAGAGAGAGATGCAGGCTTCCTGCCAAGCAGGGAGCCCCATGTGGGCCTCGATCGCAGGACCCTGGAGTCATGACCCAAGCTGAAGGCAGCCACTTAACAACTGAGCCACCCAGGTGCCCGAGGTAGGGTCTTCAAAGAGATAATTAAAGCTGAATGAGGCTGTAAGGGTAGGGTCTTAATCCAATATGAACAGCATCTCTATAGGAAGAGGGAAGGACACCAGGCATGTGTACACACAGAGGAGCCATACAGGGAACAGAGAGAATGCAGCCACCCTCAAGCCAAGGAGAGGGGCCCCAGGGGAATCCAAACTTGCCAGACTTTGACCTTAGACTTCCAGCCTCCAGAACTGTGAGAAAATCAATTTCTGTTGTTTAAACCATCCTGTCTGTGGCATTCAGTTATGGTAGCCCTAGAAAACTCATACACAGGGTGATCCAGAAAGCAATTGTGGACCATGACCTTGATCATAAAACCCAGCACCCAAAGGGTGCAAGCAGCTTTGTGCTTTATGTCACTTGACATGATCGAATCTGACCAGTCTCCCTGCGGAAGAAGTCCAAGCCAAGGTAATCAGCCTCACAAGCAACGGAAAGGAAGAACGGTGGCCTCGTAGCACGCTGGATTTCATTCTGGCAGCCGTTGGACAGAGTCGTGTTTCATGGAGCAACCCCTCTCCAAAGACGATCTTGCCCAAGAAAATGTCTGTCCTATCAAATATCCTTAGTCTCTACCTTATAGGCCTGGCATATGTAGTGAGAGTTCATTCATCCAAACCTCCCACTTATTTGAATTTTGTGAGAGATTCATGCTAAAGTTTTTCTTTATACGAAGTATAAATGAGATCATGAAGAAGCCAGTCAATCAACCTCAAGGAAATGGCATGTTTACTTAGATTGGCTTCAAGGACCTTAGAAATGCGTGTCTGTGTGTAAATAACGATTGGACCAAAGTCTGAGATGTTCCTCTCCCATCACAGAGCAGCTCCCTCCCTCTCTGTCATACCCCGAAGAGTGGTTCTTAAACCTTGTGCTCACTTTGAAGGTCGATCTGGAAAAATTAGAAAGATGAATGAAAGTCTAACAGAACCATGGGCATAGGAGGACAGGATCAATATGATTCATTACACTTAAGCGCCTCCAAAAGCAGTAGAAGTACCTAATACGTAGTAGGTATTCCATAACTGTTATTTCTAGTCTCCTTTCCAAATTAGTGTAAACAGGAAGCTTCACTACAGTGATTGACATTGGTGATGGAGGATCATAAAAGTTCCTGAATAAAAACTGAAATGAAGTTAGAGACCACCCACTCCCAACTCCTTTAGGCTAAGATGTAGAAACTGAGGCCAACAGAGGTTAAGTGACATCTTCAAGTTCATTCACTCATCAGTGAATACCTGCCGTGCCGCGAGCTTTGGGCTACTCACAGAGTTGGTTGTTGGCCAAGTCAAGAGTGGGAGCCAGGACCTTGGACCTTGAACTCCTTCCACTCCTACCCCAGGGCTGCCCCTGAACTACTTTTGTTTCAGAAGTCACCATGTGATCTCAGGCATATCTTGCTCCCTCTGCCAGCGTGTACTTAGGGTTGATTCTCATTCCTTAAATGTGGTAAGAGGAGATACAGAAAACAAATCCCTAAATGCTCACAGGATTACACTTACAGAAAGGAAGGAAAATGTCTACAAATGCTCCTTCAGATGTTTGAGCATGACTAGTTTTTTTTTTCTTCCTTTTCTTTTCCTTCTTCCTTCCTTTCTTTTTTTATTTTCATTTGTGTTTTTAGTTAAATTCAATTAGCCAACATATAGTACATCATTAGTTTCAGATGGAGAGTTCAATAATTCATCAGTTGCATATAACACCCAGTGCTCTTCACATCATATAACTTCCTTTAATGCCTGTTGCCCAGTTACGCTATCACCCCACCTACACCCCCTCCAGCAATCCTCAGTTTGTTTCCTAAAGTTAAGAGTCATTCATGGTTTGTCTCCCTCTCTGATGACTTCCCATTCCCTTCCCCTATGATCCTCTGCACTGTTTCTTACATTACTCAGTCATCAGGAAGGATGAATACCTACCATGTACATCGACACGGTTGGAACTGGAGGGGATTACACTGAGCAAAATAAGTCAGTCAGAGAAAGACAATTATCCTATGGATTCACTCCTATGCCTTACAAGTTTCAACCACACTCTCCCTTGAGCAGCACGGGCACGATGGAAGCGAAGGTAAAAGGGCCAGTGGAAGGGCCAGTGGAAGGGTGTAGACTCTGTCAGCAGGAGGGACTTAGACATGGGAGTCACACTGGGTATGGAGGTGGAGGTGGGGAGATTGGGAACAAACTGAGATTATGGTTGAGGAATGACACCAAGTTCAGAGAAGGAAAGGAGCCAGGGTTCTAGGCAGAAGGAGCAGAACTAGCACATGCGCAGAGGAACATCTGTTCAATGTGGAATCTGAAAAGGCTTTATTTAAAAAGCAGAAAGTAGGATACAAAAATATATCATTATTAATAACTTGTAATCTTCCTAAGAATTTATGCAAATAGGCTATTTTCAGCCTGATTTCATTTTTCTGGTAAATGGAGTTCCTCAAGCCTCTAAGAGTGCCTTGAGTGCAAACATGACAACTTTGTTGAGCCAGTCAATATTTACCCTTTTATGTGCTTTCTAATTTCAGCTTTGTCATTCAGCTAATATTTTAGCAGGGCCTCGAAACTGGTCATAGGGAAGCCTGAGATGCTTCCCAGGCCTGTGAAGGGACCAAACATAGTATTATACCTGCTATGCTCACAAATACTGAGCTTAGTTTACTAGTGCCATTTTTTTTTTTAACATGATATGGTAAATTTCTCTAAAACGTTTGTGAAATACAAGTAACAGCAGCACATGCACGCACACACGTGCACACACACACACATGCACAGTCTTCCCATCTGTTTAATACTTTGGAATGTGAGGCTCCAAAACCATCTATTTTATATAGAGCCCCAGAAACATTTTAAAAAGAAGAAATATATGAGCTCATAAGGAGATCCTTCAACTTTCTCATGGTTATTATTAAAAACCAAATCTTGTTTCTGGTCTGGCCTATGACCGACTCTCTGGTACCAGACCAGTTCTCCTAGTCTATACCTTAAAACTGGAAATTAAATTAAGAAAATTAGAAAATTAAATCTAAAAATAGCATTTGTAATAACATCACAAACACATAATTCTAAGAAATGAATTAATGAAAGATGTATAAGGCCTCCACATTAAAAACCAAATAAATGTATGTTACGGATCAGAAAACTCAATATTGTTAACAGGTCCATTCTACACAAATTAATCCATTGATTTAGTGCAATCTCAACCAAATTTCTAGGAGACAAAATGATTCTAAAACTTATATGTAAATGCAAAGGGCTAGGAATAGCAAAAAGCAGTATTAAAAAAGGACAAAGATTGGTGAGTTACACCATTTAATGCAAACATTTACCACAAACTTCATTAAGCAAGAGATTATTCTCTTGGCAAAAAATAGAGTAGTAAATCAATAAGAAGGACTACAGAGTCCAGATGTAAACTCATACATATATGACCAACTGATTTTTGAAAAATGTACTGACATAGTTTAATGGGAAAGGAGAATCTTTTCAACATGGGTTTCTGAAACAACTGGACCTTCACGTCCAAAACACACACCTACACAAAACATCACAGAAGAATCTCAGCTCCTGTTTCAGGCCACATATAAATTTAATTTAAAACAAATCACAAACATAAACATAAAAAGTAAAATTATAAAAATTCTAGAGAAACACATAGGACAGAATCTTTATAATCTTTGTGGAGGCAAAAATGTCTTAAATAAGACATAATAAGCATGTACTACAAAGGGGGAAAAAAGGGGATAAATCTATCTTCATCAAAACTAGAACATTCTGCCCTTCAAAAGACAGTTAAAAAACTGAAAATGTAAGTCACTGACCAGAAGAAAGTATTCACAATACAGACATATGAAAAGGGACTAGAATATAAAGATTCTTCCAACTCAGTAAGAAAAGAAAAAATAAAAATAAACCAAAAATGCACCCAAAGTTTAAATAGATACTTGATAAAAGAAGATATTCAAATGGCCCAAAAGTACATGTAAAGGTAGTAAACATTGTTCATCATCATGCAAACACAAGAATGGCTAGAATTAAAAGACCGATAACACCAAGGGTTGACAAGGAAGGATGAGTGGTGGGCAACTCATATATTGTTATGGATGAGAAAATGGTGCAACCACGTTAGAAAACCACTTTGTGGCTTCCCCTAAAGTTAATCATACGCTAAGTGATTTAAATCATAGGCATTCGCCTAAAAGAAATGAAAATATATATTCACAAAAAGATTTTGTGTGAATATTCAAACTAGCTTTATTCATTATAGCTCCAAACTGGAAAGAATCCAAATGTTCACCAGCTGGTGAGGGGACAGCTGAACTGTTGCATAGTCAAACAATGGAATACTACTCACCAATAATAAGGAATTAGCTGCAGTTACATGCAACAACATGAATGAATCTAAAACATTACATTAAGTGCAAGAAGCCAAACATGAAAGAGCAGATCCAATAGAGTTCCAATGATATGAAGTCCTCGATCATGCAAAATTAGCTAACAGTGATAGAAATGAGATAAGTGTTTGTCTAAGGCAGAGGTTATGGCGGGGTGGGGGTGGGGGGGATCGAATGCAAAGGGACACAAGAGAAGTTTGTGGAGCGACGGAAATGTGCATATCATACTGAAGTGGTGGTTATTCTTGTGTATGCATTCATCAAAACTCATCAAAGCATCCACTGGAAACGTAAGAACTGTATGTCAACTATTCTAGAAGAAATCTGATTAAAAAAAAATTGTAAAATAAACAGAAATGTGCACAGCACAGTTTACAAAGGCATTTCAGTGTTAGGTTGACCTTCTTTTTTTATTATTGTTTTATTTTATTTTAAAGATTTTATTTATTTATTTGGCAGAGAGAGAGAGAGATCACAAGTATGCAGAGAGGTAGCCAGAGAGAGAGGGGGAAGCAGGCTCTCTGCTGAGCAGAGAGCCCGATGCAGGGCTCGATCCCAGGATCCTGGGATCATAACCTGAGCTGAAGGCAGAGGCTTAACCCACTGAGCCACCCAAGCGCCCCAATCTTCTTAATCCTTAACACCACCTTGTGAAATAAGCATGCTACAAGTTTTGCTTGTAAAAAAAAGTTACAAATTATATTGTCTGTTCATGAGCTATAGCCTCTCCCCTGAGCATAGGATTTATCCCAACATATCTTGGAGGAATGAGAGGAGCACTCCACGCCCCGACTCACACAAGTTATAAAAGCGGCTTAAGAAGGAGCATCACCTCGATTTTCAGGGAGGGGATATTCATAATAGTCATGGCTACATGGATTTATCATTTATTTACAAGGTTCTGTTATGTGCCAGAAGCTGTGGCAAACTCTGGTCAAGCAACCCTCAAAACAGTCCAGGGAAGCAGGCATTATGATCTTTGTTCGGAGAGGAGGACTTTTTCCCGGCTCCCTCCCTCTCTCTCTTCCTGGGTCTTGCACTCCTCCTGCACCCCGGGCTTGATACTATCCACGGTTTGCTTCTGCTTGGATCTGCAGGGTCCACCCAGGCTTTGCCTCAACTTTCTGTCATCAGCCTGCCCGTGTTCCCTGCAGCTGGCTGGGATGAGAGAGGCAGGAACAAGTATCTGTTCCAAGAAAAACTCAGAAACAAAGGCCAGGGGCCTGTCTGCTGAATCTCCTCCTAACTGGACTTCAAAAAAAGGCAAACCCAACCACGTCATGCTCTTGATTAGAATCTTCATTGGACCTCAAGGTAAGGTCCCAAATCCCTAGCATGACCTGCCAACTCCCCCAGGACACAGGTGATAGCAACCTCTCTAATTTCCTCTCTCTCCAATCTGCTCTCCACCTGCCACAACTAGTCCCTAACTGTGTACTTTACCTTCCAGCCAGATGGACCCACCTGCATGTCCCAATGTCCTGCAGTCCCTCTTGCCCCGGGGACTTTGTATGTCCTCTTTCTCTTTCCTGGAATTCTTGTCTCCCATTTCCTCCAGGGCCTTCGAGACTCATCTCTTCTTTCTGAGTCAGGTTAGCTCTTACTTGGAAAATTATCTCTGATCCCCGGGGGGTATTCAGGATCTATCTTGTCTGTAACCCCAGATCTGTAAGCTTTTATCCTAGGCTTGTTTATCATTAGTTGGTCTCATGTTTATCTTTCCCACTAGACTGTGAGTACTTTGAGAGTGGGTCTGCATTTGCACTCCTGTATTTCTGGCACCTGCCAGGGTGCCTGGCATGTAAGGGTCACTCTGTGAGCGCTTGGGCAATGAATACATGAAAAGAATGACAGCAGTCAGGAATGATGAGTGATAACTACATACATTTAAAGGAGGCTGTAGGGCCTGGGAAAGATCTCCCTTAAAGGAAAGGAAATAAAAATGAGAATTTCGGCAATACATTTCCTATGAGATTTCCCCAAGAATCCCAGCAAATGGGGCTGACTGCAATCCAAGACCACTGGACCACCCTGGGAAGGCAAAACCTTCTACTCAGAATTGCGTGGGAACCCCTTCCACCCACATTGTGCTCTCAGCCCACTCAGTCTGGAAATGGAGTGTCACATATTTTTTGGTCTGTGCTCTGCACTGGCCTCCAAAGTCGAAGAGCACAGCATTCTCTAGGCACAAAGAATTCACCCAGACCCATTGATTAGGAATGCATTTTGAAACCAAAAAGTTTGGGAAGAGTTAAGCAGCCTGGAAGCTTTTAGAGATCTTTAGCAAATGGGATTCAGCACAAAGACCTCCCAGGATGTAGAACTCAACCCAGACAGGAATCAAAGCTGTCCCTGATCTGGTAAAGATTTCTAGGGGCTTAAGTAATTAGGAAAGATCTATTTGAGCAGGTCCCCAAGGTGGATACTAAGACTCCTGGGGTCTGCTCTCATAGGAGATCAGCAGATGCAGGCTTCTTTGCCCCAGTAGATGGGCAAATGTGAACAAGCATACGTTGGGTTGAGAGAGTACTACAGGATCCTTGAGCTACAGTTGTATAGGAAGACTGCTAACCCATTTCCGGCCTGGGCATTATATGGATGTGTCCTAACTATCTCCTATAAGGTCTCTTTCTTCATCTCAAAAATGCAGGCTCATTGAAACAATTTCCGGGCGACCATTGATCGACAGTGGAGCTGATATTGGACTGATAAGACACAGCACCAGACAGGGTGGTCTCTGGGGTCTGAATGCCTGGATTCAACCTGGGCTGTATCACTTGTGTGACTGCAAGCCTCACTTTCCACATCTGTAAACAGGAAATAATGAGAGGCTGTGTAAGAGCAAAGACAGAGTAGAATCAGAACTTAATAGAGAACCCTTGCAAACTCTTGGTACACAGTAGAATCAGTGAGTTTCAATGACCATTAGTGAACTGGGACTCTCCTTGATGGTCTAGGGAGCAGAGTAGCCACGGAACTGACCGGAACACAGTCTTTGCTCAAGCAGCTCACCTCACCACACCGCAAAAGAACTCTGTAGCTTCAACTATAGGACGGTCACTGATTTGGATTTGTTCTCTGGGTCAATCAACATACATCTACCAAGATTATGTGCCCACCTAGTGCTCAGCTCTGAGACTACAAAGATGAAGCAGGAATGGTGCCTCCTTCATCCACTGTTCTTAAACTCACTGACGCATGGGAGAGAGGCAGATCCAAACAGATGTCATGGCACATAAGATCCATCTCATTACATCTCATTACGGTGGGAAAGTTAAGTGGAAGAGGGAGTCAGGGTTGCTGTGGATACACAGAGCGGGGGGCTGAGGGTGTGTGGAAGGTTTTTTAAAGGGCAAAGAGAGATGCAGAGGGCTGAGTTCACCAGCCAAAGAAGGCAAGGGATGCACGTTCAAACCAGGAAGGTCAGCCCAGACAGGGGCCCAGAGATGTCATGTACTTTGGGAACTGCTGGAATGAGCCGGAGATATGAGAGTAATTCGCCTCGGCTAGAGGCCAGAGCATGAGGGCAGCGAGGAAGCCGTAGGTTGATGTAAGTAGTAAAGGTCTCAGGGAGATCCCCTGCGCTGAATTAGGGTTTCTCAACCTCACCACTCCCTCTATATTGAGCAGGAAGATTGTCTGTTGTGGGGGCCTGTCCTGTGCACTGAAGGATAGTTAACAGCATCCCCGGACTCTACCTTCTGGGGCCCAGTAGTATATACACATCCCCTGCCCCGCCGTGAGGACCAACAATGTCTCTAGACATTGTCAACTGTCTCTTGAGAGGCAAAAATCTCTTGGTTGAGAGCCAGTGGACTAACTAAGGGCTTTGGACTTTATGTGGTGGATTAGAGGCTCCTACAGTAAGGTGACGTGGCCAAATGAAAATTTAATTTTGATTGTTTCAGATTAGAAACAGTACAAAGACAACCAACCTGGCTATTGCAACCATCTCAGAAAGGGCTTATACATGATAGCAGAAATGTTAAAGAAGGGATGTTCTTTAGATACAGATATAAACCTATATTATATAGAGGGTTTATACATCTCTCTCTATATACTCTGTATAGAGATACATATTTACTCATTATATACTAATACATACTAACCCTAGTGTATAGAGAGTATACACTATATGCAATACTAATTATACATTGAGATATACATAATATACACACACATACACTAATTGGAAAATAGAGGCAGCTAAGAGAGAAAGGGGTGATGAGTCTTCACCTCCCCTCCAAGGACAAATACGAAAACTTCTTTTGAATTATTTATAATCCTCCAGAAAGATTATGAATGCCACCATTACACTTTAAAATCAGTAACACAATTTCACAAACACATGAGCTCACGAAGTTCACACAACGGTTCCCAGATTTGGGCTTTATCACCCCCACGTTGCTCATGAAGAAACTGAGGTCTAGAGAGTTGGTGGTTTACCCAGAGTCACACAGGCCAGGAGGCTGAGGAGCGTGGACTCAGTTCTTGAAACCAAATCCCATTCTCGTTCCCCCGTATCATGAAAGATGTTTCATAATATCAGGATTATGGTAGTCTGACTTGTTGCAATCAGTTTGATCTGGGTCTTTTTAAAACTAATTCCATCTAGTTTTTCAAACAACACATTTCCAAGCAGATGATCTCATAAAATACATAGAGAACCACACAAAGTTCTGGGAAGTTTTATATGCCTTTTTTTTTCTTTTCTTTTTAATTTTTGGTATGTGCCTTCTTTCTTTTTTTTTTTTTCCCCTCTTTCTTATGGTGTTAATTAAGGACGCACTTTCCCTTTAGTACTCAGCTCAGGCTCTTAAAACTAGAGTTTGTCAGCCCTAACTGAAGTTCTCACCACATACCCACACTGTCCCCCAGGAACTCCCCAGTTTTCTGTGAATTTGACGCCTGGAGCCCATGTGCCTCAATCAGGCCACTGAGGGGCAGAGGGAATCAACCCTTTTACTTAATTTGTTTGATTTGCTCTGTTGCTGGCAAATCTGTCTGCATTTTTTTTTTTTTTTTTTTTGCATGGTGCAAAGTTTACAGCTGATAAATCTGTCTAAATGTTGTTAACAGGTCAAGTGCACCTGGGGGCCAAACATGAGTTCGCCAGACCCAGGGAGAATGTGTGCATTTTCCCCAGTCGCACGCACACATCATTTGTTACGCTGTTTGAAAGGCTTGGCCAGTGGCGGTACTCTGCTCTACTCCCACTCTAAGTTACAGAGCGGGCTCCATTTAAGAGTTTTCCAACTATAGCAGGGAAAACATTTTCAAGAGGAACATCGGTCTGATTCTGCATGCCAGGAAAGGAACACAAGAGTTAGAGAATGTATTTAAAACTGTGCAGTCGCTCTAGTCTTTCCATTTAGACTTGCTTGAGAATTGCATTAAGTCAGAGGGGTGGGGTGCATGGGTGGCTCAGTGGGTTAAGTCTCTG
The DNA here is from genome assembly GCF_011764305.1 of Mustela putorius furo. Classification (NCBI taxonomy): domain Eukaryota; kingdom Metazoa; phylum Chordata; class Mammalia; order Carnivora; family Mustelidae; genus Mustela; species Mustela putorius. The sequence continues at coordinate 12,111,800 of NW_025421423.1, forward strand.
CCTGCGGCTTGGGTCATGATCTCAGGGTCCTGGGATCGAGCCCCGCATCCGCTCTCTGCTTGGCAGGGAGCCTGCTTCCCCCCTATCTCTCTCTGCCTGCCTCCCTGCCTACTTGTGATCTCTCTCTCTGTGTCAAATAAATAAATAAAATCTTTAAAAAAAAAAAAAGTCAGAGGGCTAGTTTGGCCTCTGGAGGTGAAAAGAAACCAATATCTATCCAGAGCTTTCCATGAGCGAGGCCTCACAAGAGTCCCTTCCCCTGCTCATCTCATTAATTCCCACCATGATCCTGTAAGAGATTATCCCTCTTTCCTCCTTATCTAAAAGGAAAGGCAGAAGCTCAGAGAATATAAAACACTTGCCCAAGACCACTGAGCCAATGAAGGAAGAATTAACAATATTCTTCACTCTTTCAGGAAGTGTGTTGAGACTTGCCAAGCACTCTTCTGGGCACTGAAGATACAGCTGTGAATGAAACAGACAAAGACCTCTATGCTCATGGAACAAACATTCTAGACGGGGAATAGATCATAAATATGGTAAGGATATAGAACATCTTATATGTTAAAGACAACAAAGATGGCAGGAGTCACTGGATATCTCCTATGATCAGCCTTCCACTTGTCTGGCTCTTGTGAATCAGTAGGAAGTAGTGTCACTTCCAGCTGGAGGATGTTAATTGCTCGTCTGAGACTTTCCAGGCCACTCTCTGTCCCCTCCCATAGTGACTGGCAAGGTCTCAGATGATGACTATCCTATTACTCTGGGTCCCAGATAAACACTAAAAGAGTTTAGCACAGGAAAGAGGGGACAGGCTGTTTGCACGAGAGAGGTTTTACTACAAGTGTAAGTAGTGGACATTTCATTAGGTATAACACAATAAAGAGAACTGTGAGGCCCTGCCCTGGAGTTCAAATCCAACACTGCAAGTAGCCTAGAGCCCGGAACCAAGGGAAGAGCGGTCTTACGAATGGCATCCCATTGTGGAAGGAGCACGGAGCACAGGAGATGCTGAAGGTGGCTCAGGCAGACATGGGTTCAAACTTCACCTGTACCATTAACCAGCTAAACAAAAAACCTTGACTTGGAAATAGTTCGTATTTGAATGTCAGTTTACCTGCAAATGGAAGCAACAAACTTGCTTTATAGAGTTGTAGACAGGGCTAAATAAGGTACAGTATGTGAAGTTCAAGCGCTTGGTTCATTAACTCTCGGTGTCTCCAGGATCTCTCTGTCTCCTCTGCCCCAGGGGCCTTCTTTAGGCCTCCGCTCCTGAGAACGAGAAGTTGTGCACCATCTGCAAGAAGGCAACAAACCCGACTTTTCTCCAGTGGCTGTAATTACGCTGCCTTTCCTCTCAAGGGCCTGGTTCTTGTATTCCTCATTTCGGTTTCTTTGTTTTGTTTTGTTTATGTGTGTCTTTTTTTTTTTCTTTGCTTCTTTTCATTTGTCTTCAGAAAATCATCTATGTATCCACTGTTTAACATTCTAAAGACTAAACACTGATTCTTACTTCCTATGGCAACTGCTAGATTTCCTTCTTTCTCCTGGCTTCTCTCTGCAAGAAAAATAAAAAGTGAAGAGCACAGTTGCCTAGCTCCCCTGCAGTGGTCTCCATCCTGTGCTTCAGCCTTTCCTCTCTTGGGACTGTCTGGTATTGAAACATATAATTGGATTAAGCAGGTTTATGTCTTTGCGTCCTGTTTCCTGTGTACTTTATGTCCTTCCCCACACATCAGTAAGGGGAGAACAAGAAAAAAAAAAAAAGAAAGAAAGAAAGAAAGAGGAAGTGTCTTCCTTGCTCACAGAGAAAAATCAATTATCCTTCTTCTAAAATGAAATCATATGTATTTATTTGGTGGGAAATCTTCAAAGAAACCAAAAGGATCCCTCCGAAATATTCAGGCCATCTTTACAAACCCCAGGAGTCTGGCTTAATGCTTTATTAACTAAAAGTCTATTGGTTACCTACTGGGTACTAGCTATCAAATACAAATAAGATGTGGTCTCTCCCCTTAAGACGTTCACAGCCTGGGAGGGACGTAGATATGACTCATCAGAGTACACGGTGACTCACACGGTATACAGGGCAGCAGTCAGGGGTGGCCCACGAGAAGGTACGATTAATACAGTGGTGTTCAGGGCAAGAGCAGTAGGTCAGAGGGGACAGTGACATGGGGATAAGGTTGGAGAGATCAGTCAGACCTCATCATAAAGAGCTGCCATTTTATGGGAGAAAAAAGTCTACACTTTTCTTGTTTTCCCCAAGAGAAGAGAGGATTAGAAGACTGTAGATCTCGAGGTCGATTCTACAGTGTATCCAGATTGGTTCTAATTCAAAAATAGAGGAGAGAATGGAATTAACCAGATGTTGCTCTGGGAAGTTAAACACATCACCCCCCTGTTTGACTCTCAGAACAGGCCAGCATGCACCTGTTTCCCACAAGTTATTCGTATCGCCCCCGTTTTACACATGAGGAGACTGAGGTTGGGAAACACTTGACCTGTGCCTGCCCAATGGACTGGCAGACATGGAAGAGCTCTTCTGAGGGCTGGTTGGAAACCCAAACAAGCTGTCCTTACCACATGCATTTTCTTCCACTCATCTGCCCACACCAGGGGCTTTTATGATTAATATATATATATATATTTTTTTTTTTTTCCCCCAGAGAAAAACACAGCAAGACAGGGAACACAAGCAGAGGGAGTGGAAAAGGGAGAAGCAGGCTTCCTGCTGAGCAGGGAGCCCAATGCGGGGCTCGATCCCAGAACTCTGGGATCATGACCTGAGCTGAAGGCAGACACCCAATGCCTGAATCACCCAGGCGCCCCATGATTATGCTTTCTTAAAGCTGATGGAAACTAGAGGAATCAATGGTAGCTGGAGAAAAAGTAAACACGCAGTCAACTGCACAATTACCAAGGGTGGCACATTTTCCAGTAAAGATGTTCAGGCCTCCAAAACAGCTTTGTTCCCTCCCATTGTTTGGAACTTCAACACTGATACACTTGTGTGGGAGCTTAGACCCAAAACATCCCAACTGGGTCAACAGTGTCCACATAAAAACCATGAGGCCTTCATAGAGCTTTGCCTTAAGATACAGAGAAGCTGTATCTTCCAAAGGGAACCATCTCACCATCACCAACCGGCCCGACCGTGTTTCTCACATCTCCCTCTGACAGAGGAGAGGGATGGCTGCTCTGGGAGGAATGAACTACTCCCACTAGCACAAAGTTCTTTGGTACGTTTCCATGCTGGGGCGGACTCCCTGTGCTTCCGCACAGTCGGGAGGAGTTAACCAATAAACCTGGGGAGTCTTTGTCTCAAGCCCACATTCTCCAAAAGGGATGGTGACTTCCATGTTGCAATGGCTTGGTGGTTTGCAGGTTCACCAAGACCGAGCACCCGGTGAGACTGGCCGACAAAGGCCAACAACAACGTGGCCATTGGGCACAGCCATGGCCACTGGAGTAAGAGCCATCTCCCCAGATTCCATGTGGGAGAAGGAGCTGCCAGGCTGGCTCACGATATGAAGAAATTCCATTGTGTGGACAAAAACTCAATCTGTCTGGAGCGTTAGACTTCCAAGAAGGTAGGAAGCAGCCCAGGGAAAGATGTGATGGGTCATGGGGGTGGCCCGTTGCTCTTCCCGGCAGGTCGGCCTCAATCTATCTGTTTTATCAGATGTGATACAATCTCACTTCTTTTTCTATTTCCTTGAAATGGGCTGCCCGAGTTTAGCAATTCTCGCCTCCATCATATTTCGACAGAACTGATTCTTTGGCTTAAGCACTGAAAAGCAGGCGTTCTGTGGGCTGCCTTCACCCTTGGTCTCCCTTTACCCCCCTAAAATCCCTTTAGGACAGATGAGGCAGATAATACCAGTGACCTCTCCTCTGACACATAAGGACTCTGACAGAGACTGGCTTTTTCTGAACTAGGAGGGAGAGACTGCCTGACGAACCCTAGCAGTTTTCTCCCTGAACATCCTGGGGATCAAACCGCAGGGCCCCGGTTCTCGCTACTGCACACTTCCACGCAGCGGTCATAAGTCCAGGGACTCTCTCCTCTTGCAGAGTGCGGTAGGACAACAGTTGCACAATGCAGAGGAACTCCATCAAATTTAGATTTGATTTATCAGATGAAAAGTCCCCTTGGTATGCAGGCATAATGGGAATAGGATGCAAGTCAAGACCATCTTCCTGCACACTTTTTTTTTTTTTTTTTTTTTGGTCCATCTTAGGGCAATGCTGTGTGTCTAAAAAGATCCAAAGAGGCATTGCCATTATTGCTATTTTTGTTATCATTCTTCCGACTGAATGATTGATTGACTGATGGTGGTGGTCGTTCTCTTGGGCTCCCTCTCAATCTCTCCTTTCTCTAACTGAAGCTTTCATTTTTCTGGCTTCTTTACCAAGACCTAATAATGATAAGAAATTGACTATCTACTTGGCCCTGCTCTGCCTCCATCCCCTCCCTGAGTTTTCCCTCACTATGGAAGTCAGAAAGTCACACACATGCATCCTTTATCCATTTCCTATGGTTATAAAACTTCATGGCTCTAGAACCTCTTTCTAACTCTATCAAATGCTTGGATTCAACATTTTCTGTTCCTCTCTGTCAGTGTTGAGCAACCTTTTTAATCTCAGATATTTTAGGACAAAAATCATATGTATGGGGGTGCCTGGGTGGCTCAGTGTGTTAAGCATCTGTCTTTGGCTCAGGTCATGACCCCAGGATCCTGGGATCCAGCCCCCCATAAGGCTTCCTGCTCAGCAGGGAGCCTGCTTCTCTCCTGCTTGCCATTCCCCCTGCTTGTGCTTGCTCTTGGTCTCTCTACCTCGCTCTCTCTGTGTCAAATAGATAAATAATATCGTCTAAAAAAAACCCCATATCTCTACATTACTCCTTTTTCTCTACAATTCAACATCAAGACAGCTGTACAGGGTCCCTAAGAGTCCCCCATGGCTGGAGGGGCCATAGAGTGGGCTCCAGCAAGCTCCCCTGCCCCTTCATCACCATGGCCCCGGAAGTTGAGGGTTGTCCCAAGGTAGGCGCCTCAATCTTGGCACATCCCCCGAGAGTCAGAAACCTACGGAAACTTCCTTAGCAGCGCCCTCAGTGGTAGTACCAATGAGCTCTAGTGATGTCTGGCCTGTTGTGTCTCAATTTGTTTAATATGCTACTTCTGAGCTGGTTTTGCCTGTAAAATACAGTACATTCCTCAGTAAGTCGCCTTTAAAGTCTCATTAAGAATTCTATGGTGGAAAAAAAAATAATTCTACAGTGAATGTTGTATATAAAATTAATGGTTTGTCCTTGGGGCCCATTTGACTTAACACGGTTTCTCCTGTGGCTATTTCATAATATTTTTGATTTGTGAAGAAAGTTGCAGTGATTTTTCTGTGTACATATTCCCATTGTTCTTTTTCGACAATAAAATCAATACGATGTTAAGGACTCAGAAAATAAGGTTTCCAGCACCGCTTGCCTCTAGGCAAAGTAAGTGAAAGAATATTTATTGTGACTTCTTCATTGATATAATTTCAGTGGAAAATGGATTCGTTTAAAACAGATTAAGTTAAATTAGTTGCTCAAGAAATGCAGCCAGTGATAACAATGAAGGCTCGAGTCCGATTTTGTTCCGCAGTCTGGCCGTTTTCCGCATCTGGATCAGAAAGTCAGTACAGAAACCCCGTGTGTTTAGAGGGCTACCTTTCTCCTTTTCATTCTACAAATGAAAGAACTGAGGGCACGGTAGGGTAGGGACTTCCCCCCAGGACACAGGGAAGGTTGACGGCTGGCCTGCTGTGAGAACTGAGAGCTCCTGACTCCCCAGGCAGAACGCGTGTGCTGTTCCAAAGCCACCTTGCTAGCTTGGGACCATTCACTTTTCCTGTTCCCTGCGGGAAGCCATGTAACCCTGTCTCTTGCATTGTATTAAGTGGCTGATTCCTGAGGATCAGAGCAACATATGTAAACATAGTCTGACGTCCCTGTGCACACAGATACTTGCCATGTCCACATGGGAACTGGATCTTTGAAAGTCTGGAATGAGAAAGCAAAGCTGCTCCACTGAAAAGGAACGTGGGTGGGGGCACCTAGGTGGCTCAGGAGGTTAAACCTCTGCCTTTAGCTCAGGTCATGATCTCGGGGTCTTGGAATCGAGCCCCGCATCAGGCTCTCTGCTCAGCAGGGAGCCTGCTTCCTCCTCTCTCTCTCTGCCTGACTCTCTGCCTACTTGTGATCTCTGTCTGTCAAATTTTTAAACAAATAAAATATTTTGAAAGAAAGAAAGAAAGATAGATAGAAAGAAAGAAAGAAAGAAAGAAAGAAAAGCAACGTGGCAGTTGCTTTTCTCAGTAAAAAGAGTTTGGGCTTTGAAATGAGACCAGTTTGGTTTTTTAAGCAGGCTCAATCTCTAGTCAGCTGCACGATCTTGACCACATGACAGAGCCTCGATGAGCTTGAGGGATCTAGACCATGGAGATGGTCCGTAGCCCTCTTTCCTGTTCGTGACAGTCTGTGCCAGGCAAGATAGCAGACAGATTGTGTTTGAAAATTCAGAACACGAAAGTGGTTACAAAAGCTCGCAAATGTGAAGGCATTTTAAGGTGAAAAACGTTCCTGTGCTATTGCAATACCCCAGGTACACACTTGCAATATATAATAATGATTCAATGTACAGTTACCTCTTGGGACTTGCGTCAGTTTCTCAAATCTTGTCCTAAGTCCACAGGTAAACCTTCCCTGCCTTCCACAACAATCATCTCACCTCCCCTTTGACCCTTGGGATAATGCACAAATGGGAAATACCTGATTAGTCAATAACCATATCACCTATGTGCACTTTCTGTAAAGACATGCCAGATACAGGATATGTAGTATCAGAAAATACAGTCTTCTATGCAACAAAATCTATTATTTAACAGAATAGAAGAGTACTTTTAATAAATGGGGAAATGCATTTTCTTAGGAAATATAAACTTAGAAAAGATATTTATCTTTTAGCTGTTAAGAAAGTATAGTTAACAGAGTAAGCTTTTTATCAGTTTATAACTTAAATGTATCTTTGAAATGTAAAAATAGTACTATTTTTATATATTCCCTTTCCCTAAGGTTTTCAGATAACTTCCACTAATTTTTATAATTTTCTCATCAGGAGAGATAAGAGCAGTTATAACCGGATCTACTCAAATGAAGCATTAAAAAAAAAAAAAGTTATGTTTGCCTGACTAGTCCAGAAGTCAACAATAGTTGGAACACCCTGAAGCAGGCACTTCACGGTTCCTCTGCCCTTTGGCCCTTCACCAACCACAATCATGAAGAGGAGCTGGTGGTCACAGTGACATCATCCTTCAATCTAGAATCTGACCCAAGACAAGGATCCTATGAAACAAGTCCAGTGAAAGCCCCCAATAACCTTAGTGGGCTCCATTCTGCCATCACTTTTTTATGTGGACACCCCCCACTAAAATCTTCATAGACATCAGGGTTTAATTTCAAGGTTTCTAGTCACTGCTTCATCGTTTTTCTAGAGTCAACCATGAGAAGCTCCGTCCAATTTCCTTGTCACTTCTAAGTTATACCAAGTGAGTCTTTACTGCTGAATGACAATTATATTAAATGGAAACAGTCTGTACATATGATGATTTGATGTGAATAAATAGGCCACTTTCCCTGATCTTGTGGGTCTCTGGGTATGCTAATGTCTTAAGGACAGAAAAGGTATATTGAATGAATGTGCTTGCCCATGTGAATTCCCATGTCAAGACCCATACTGCTGAATTCCAGTTCTCAGGGAGAATTCTCCACTGCCAATCTCAAATTGCATATTGTTAATGCATGCCATTAAGATTAATCTTTGCTTTAGCTGTCAGTTCTTATTTACAGACCCCCACTTTCTTCGCTGCAGTTAACTCCAGCTATGAAATCTTCCTTGATTCTGAGGCACTCATGCCACCTTGAATTGACTGGCCTTAATTTGAGGATCGAAGGTGTATGGAGGGGTTTAAGGCCCATCTGAATTCACAGTTTGGTTATTATAGATGACATCTCCTTATCTTGTCAATTCTTCAAAAGAGGAGTAATAGTTCAGCCTCCAAATTTTATCATACATAAAAAATGACCATGTTCTTGGTCAAACTCAGATGACCCAAGGGAGGAAAACTACCATTAAGAGAATATCTACCTGCTGTGAAGTGTGTAAACCTGGTGATTCACAGACCTGTACCCCTGGGGATAAAAATATATGTTTATATAAAATAAAAATTAAAATAAAATAAAATAAAATGTAAGTTACATGTAAAAAAAAAAGAGAATATCTACCATATATAAACATGTGTGTGCTCACATCTTTGTGTACATGAATTCATTAACAACAACCTTATGAAGAAATCAATGTCTTCTCCAAATTATAAATAAGGTCATATATCTTAGAGAGATAAAGTAACTTACCCAAAGTCATAAAGCTATTTAAGCACAGTGGCTGAAATTTTTTAAAACATGGGGTTGGGGTATCTGTTCTGCTAGGGCTCTTATCACTAGAACACATAGAACAAGAAGGTGAGAGCCTTTAATTTCATTTCTCACTTTCCCAACTAATTAATGCTGATAAGAATTATGGTCTATGAATTAACATTATTTAGCACATAATAGCACATAATGTATTGCATATTTAGATCATATCTAGTTCCAAAAGATGTAAAGAACTCAGGAACTGATTCATTGGGATCCACTTTCTCTCTCCTGTCTCAGGACTAGTTATTCGTTAGTTTCAGCCAAGGGGTGCTGTTTGCACCATGTCAGTCACTCCCAGCAAAAAAGTAATTCCACAATTAAAGAAGTTTCAATAGTATACTTAAGGACCTATTACACGAACTCTAATTCCTAAAGAAACCTGCAGCTCTCTACACTTACTAAAAAGAGACATTCCTGAGGTCGAGGCCTAAGGAAATCCACAGGTGACCTAACTTAACTATAATGCACAAATATGAGTCCTCCTCCGTATAAACAGCCACTTGTTCACTCTTAGCATCGTCTACGCAGGACTGGAATCAGAAGAGAGCAGAGCGATCTCTATCCTGGCCATGGACAGGTAGAGTCAAAGGCACCAAAATAATGACTTTATAGGTACAAATTGTCACAGAGTACAGATATGCAATTAGTGTTAGTGGGAAAGAACCCAAAGAAACACATTAAAAAGGGAAGAGGAAAGGGAAAAAGATATAGCAGTTTTACCAGACAAACTTTTCCTTGAAAAACAAAAACAGAAAGAAAAACTAAATCCAACCTCTGCTTAAAAATGTGAGACTGAACACACATCTTTAACCAACTGTTCCCTCGTCCCCAAAGGTCTACTTCAATGCCATCAGGCACTATAATGCATTATTATTGTTTGTTTGCCTGTCCGCCTGTTTGTTTGCTTTAAAGCATAAATACACAAGGATAAAGAAGACAGAGGAGCTAAAAGCAAGAAACTGTGGGAAGGTGAAGAGTAACTAGACGACTAGTAATACATTTCTCCTAATTTGGAGAAAGATATAATTTCAAAACAATGAGAGTAAACAGGATCCTACAGATTTACAGAGAAGAAATACAGCTTGCTTTAATATAAAGGCTTAAAAATTATACTGGCATCATAGTTCCTAACACAAATCATGGAACCAAAAAGGCATGAGCAATGCCTTCCGAATTCCAAGGGAAATAACTTCCTACCCAGAAGGCTGTGCCCAACTAAGCTCTTAATTAAATGTGATAGGAATAAAGACATTTTCAAACAGACGGGTTTAAAAAAATCATTTTCTCCTATATCTCTTCTTGAGAAACTACTAGTGGATGTGCTCCAACAAAACAAGGGAGGGAAGCAAAGAGAAGAAGACTTAAGATCTGGAAAATATAGACTACGGTGTAACAGTGCATCAAAGGGAATCTCCAGGATGATAGTGAGAGGACAACAAACAAGAAAACTCCTATGCAGAAACCCTAGAGAGTAACATGTTTTAGTTGGTTCTCCAGAAGCAGATGCTGAGGAGCTTGGCATGCAGAGTCTTTTTTAGAGAATAGTAATTCTCAGAATATGGGAAGAAAAGAGAGGGAAGAGACAAGATTGAGCAGGTGGAAAAATTGCATTGTGATTCGGCTAAAGTAATACCTCCCCAGGGAGATCTTGCAACACCACAGTGCTTTTGAGTTGTCCTCCAGTGGGCAGAAGTGACCCTTCTACCCTCTCCATCATCAATCATGGGATACAGGCCACCTTGGGAAGGCCATGCCCTTGGGAGGGACAGCTCTCTGCAGGTGAAGTAGAAGGTGAGGGGCTGACAGCAACTGGAACAAAATAGTTCTCCCCTTGGAAAGGGCTCCTGGGCCACACATCTCCATGTCCTGCACACTGTCCCAGGTTGGAGCAGGTGAAAAGAATACAGAAGAAAGTTCTTCAAGGAGATGAAATTCATAAAATATCTAATATGTTTTAAATTTACACACTGGGAGTAAATGTAGGGATGAATGGATTAAGGCATAGAAACCTAAGTAAGGGACAAAAACAAGATTAACTCCAAGGGCAATGAAATATTGTGTGAGAAAAGGAATCATACGATACTGAATGCCCAGCTGTAAATCATCTATACAGGGTCACATAATTAAATGGAGAGAATGGGGAGATGAGCAATGCCGACAGGGGTAAATCCTCAGCTCCTATAGTGGAAAACCCATATTAGAACTCAAAATAGTTTTTGCAAAGCCAAGAAATAGCAATGTTCTAATATTTAGTCGGCTCTTTGTGAACTACAAGTGCACCAAACAGAAATGGAGGTATTATTATTATTATTATTATTATTTGTGATAACAAACAAGACGGCTGGATAGCTTTTATTTAGTGACCTGTAAACCTATCTTACTAGAAATTACGCCTGCCTGTATAAAATTTTCCGGACTCTCCTATTCCAGGATATTTTAATACACAGCTAACAAGGGTCTCAAAGTATCACAAGTCCCACACATCCGTTCGTATTCAGCAAGTGGGATGAGAGAAGAAAGACTTGCCATGGCCCTGACAACAACCTGGATATTCATCAGATGTCCCATGTTTCTAGACTGAGGGCTTTGCGCAGGCTTTTCTGGCTTCCTGGACCAGTCTTGCCCCCATTCTCTGCAAAAGTTGCCACTTCTCATTGAAGCTTAAAAGTCAGCCCTAGCCCCCAGGCCTTCCAGGAGTAGGACCCCTCTTTCTCAATACGTCTTCTGTTACTATCCAACTGAGTCCCCAACATTTCCAACAAGCTCCAATTATTTTAATTTGTGTCCTTCTCACTCTCTTTTTTTTTCCTTAACTCTCTCCCCACTGAAAAACCATTTGCTTGCAACAAGGGGCCTTGCCTGTCCTTTTTACTCTGTATCCAGATACTTGGTAAGTACAGTGATTGAACATAAAATGAATGAATGAATGAATGAATAAGAACAATGCATTTCACAGTTAACATAATTAGCCAGCCTCCTGATTTGGGTTGTACTTCCAAGTAGTTCCGATGTCACTTAGGGTTGCTGTTAGACTTCATCTCCACAAATGGAGGACTGAGCACTCTCAACTAAATTTTCAAAAGCTACTGTTAAAGAGCTCCTACTTTCCAAACTGTGCATTCCTCAGTTCCAAAACTCAGAGTCACAGTTGGTAATTCATTCGGTATGTGCCAGGCATTCCACCAACACGGAAATGGACAGAGCAGAAAGCAGAGACCTGAACACACGGTTGCCATCATTCACCGAGCATTTACTGCATCTAAGGTACAGGGTGTATTTCTTTTTTTTTTTTTAATATTTTATTTATTCATTTGACAGAGAGAGATCACAAGTAGGCAGAGAGGCAGGAAGAGAGAGGAGGAAGCAGGTTCCCTGCTGAGCAGAGAGCCCGATGTGGGGCTCGATCCCAGGACCCTGGGATCATGACCTGAGCTGAAGGCAGAGGCTTTAACCCACTGAGCCACCCAGGCGCCCCACAGGGTGTATTTCTCATCCTCAGAACAATATGGAAAGACAGCTTCTGTTGTTGCTACTGTCATTTTAATCTCACTTGAAGATGAGAAAATAGAGGCTCAGAGAAGAGAGATAACTTGTCTGAGAATGCACAGCAAGTAATTATCTTTGTGCTGAATGAGAACTCAGGTCTGTTGTTTCTAAAGCTGCTGTTCTTTCTGTACTAAAATGTCATTTCTAGAATGTAAATTTGTATGTTTTCACACCCAGAAGATCAAACCACAGTAAACAAAACTATGCCATTCTAGTAAGAGAGCCCTTTCACGAAAGGAAATGTTAAGGATCCAACTCCTTCTTCAGGTTGTCAAGAAATTTAAAGAATTTTTGTTGTAGGGCGCCTGGGTGGCTCAGTGGGTTAAGCCGCTGCCTTCGGCTCAGGTCATGGTCCCAGGGTCCTGGGATCGAGTCCCATATCTGGCTCTCTGCTCAGCAGGGAGACTGCTTCCCTCTCTCTCTTTCTGCCTGCCTCTCTGTCCTGTCTACTTGTGGTCTCTGTTTGTCAGATAAATAAATAAAAATCTTAAAAAAAAACAAGTGGTAATTATAAAAAAAAAAAAAGAATTTATGTTGTTGTTGTTCAGGGATCACTTATGCAATTTTATATAATGATCCTGAGAATCATGGCTCCATCATTGAGGTCTCAGCATAAATCAAGAGGGAAAATGATAATAAATATTTTTGAGCTAATAATGGAAAAGCACCAAAGTCTTCCAAGGGTTACAGTTTAGCAAGAAAAGATATAAAATGTAAATGGCACTTCATTTACTGTAAGAACAAGGTACAAATGTTCAGAGTAATTTCTTTCCACCATGAATTCCTAATGAAATGTTGAGATCAATGTCAAGCAGATTACGGAAACAGGACATGGAATAGATGTCAAAATAAGTCAAACTGAATGAAGTAAGTTAGAGGAAACAGAGCCATATGATACTTTGTCTTTGGTTTCAAGAACAAAGAACCACTTTTTTTTTCTTTTTCCAAAGCAGTAGTATTTAGAAGCCATTAGTCATGATGAAAATGCCCAATTTTTAAGGCAGAGTTATAGTTTCAAAATGTGCTGGACAAAACAAAACAATCTCCTCCTCAAAACAAAATAGGAAAATAATTTTTAAAACAATCTTAATTTCAGGCATTCATCTTAGTTGTTATTTTGATAGATAAACCAAGATAATTTATAGAGAAAAAATTTTGTTCATCAGAACATATCCTTATTAATTTCCTATTTTCAAAAGAATAATCATCACATTTTTTTCTAATTATAAAATACACATTCATTATTTGAAACCTGAAAGATGAGAAAGAAAACCCTCCCATGATCCCACAAACTATGATAAGTTTCTTATAAGGATAAATATGTTTACATGTCACATATGTGATGAATATTTCATGCTTAATTTTAGGATGTTCATCGTCTTTTCCCTAGTCCGTGCTTGGGGATTAGGGTTTTCCAGGATGATCATGATTTTATGTAATTATTTTTTTAACTAAGGATGGTTTTTATTGAACATGTGGTTGTACATGATACAGTTCATACACTTTGAAAAAAGCTTTCCATATAAATACAAGTGGGAGTCTTACTGGATGGTGTCTTCACACTGATTTCAAAATCTGTATTACGAAAACCTCACGACCACCGCCAGTCTACCTGTGTTATTAGACATCCTGTTGCTGGCCTCACCTGAAACCACATGGGTTTCAGGTGTCAGACTGCTTAGTGGGGCCTAATTCAATTACCGTCTGCTCCTCTACACCCACGAGCTGTGTGAGGTCAGAAGCACCACTCCTGACGCCTGAGCCCCAATGCTTGGCCCCTCTTCTAGAACAGCCGAGCAGCCTCCTCTTCTAGAATGGCCGAGCAGCTTCAGGAGCTACCCGCTACATGGGTGCACAGTGGCCTATCACGATTTTTCATTATCAGAGATGGAGAAACAGGACGGCAACAAGCGGTATTCTTAACAGTGCACAGTTTCAATGGAGCAGAAAAACGCTTCACTTCTAAGTGGAATACTGGAGTACTTAGTGTAAACTGTTGAATTAAACAGATTTATGATAGTTCTGCAAAAGTAAAAGTTTACAAGGTGTTTTAAAGAAACTGATATCACAGGCCATATAATTTCCACAAGCATTTCAATGTAAGGCTGTGTAATCCCTCTGCATCTGATGGTGACGTAAGTGCAGGCGTCCAACACTCAGCCCTCCACCCTCAGTCCAATGGGATGACCGATGGATATAAAATTAGGGAAAAACCAGCATCAGCCTTGGAAAATAGGAAGGATGCCATACATATGTCCAACACGTTAAGGGATGTATGTTTCATTCAGGCTAATGGTAATGAGCCCAAGGCACCATTTTGGCTCAGTTCATGATTGCCCAGTGACAGAGAAGGAATGGCAAAGAAGCAGAGGGACCAAGACAATTCCTACAGGACCAACTAATGTGCAGGGGAGAAAAGAGATCTTGGGGTGGGAAAAACCCAACAATCAAAATGTTAGTCCTGCTGGGAGGCTTTCTCCTTAAGCCAGGACCCATCTCAAGAAGAAAGTGCTCAAGACAGAAGTAGAAGGCCACTTCAAGTGGGAGGCCATACCAAACGGGGGTCGGTCCTCCGTCCTGAAAAGAAGCTGTAAGTCTGAATAAGAAAGTCACCTTGAAGACATGAAATGCTTCTTCGGAAACATTTCCTCTAAGACATAAGAACACCAGTATGCTAATTTGTGTCTCAGAAAGATTCTAGAGGGCTTCTGAGTGAGTCTGATAACAGAAGCAGCAGTGAAAGTTAAAAAAAAAAAAAAAAGCAGTATTTGATGTGGCATAGATGACTGATTGTTCACCAAAGATTCATGGTCCCCTGTCATTACTATTCTTGGGAAATGTCTTCCGCTTCACATTAGGGTAGAGCCCTATGAACAGTTCTTACCGAAGGAATAGGAGTAAAAGTGAAGAGTCTGTCTCTCTTAGACCAAGGCCTTTGAGCAGCCAGCGTGTCTTCTCTATCAAGCCTGTCTACTTCAGCAGAAAGCTCCTCAAGAACGGAAAAAAAATTGGGACTCTGAATGGTCAAGGGGTGTGGGAGGGGGAAGATGAACTTCTGTCGCTAAGAAGAATGTTGGAGTTTGTTGGTGCAAATTGTTCGATGGCTGCAAATTCCTTCCCTCCCAGGATCCAAGCCCTGTTACAGTGTGACTTGGCAGTGCCTTGGTGAGATAGGGACTACAGTTAAGGGATCGCCTGAGGGATGGCTTTTTTTAGTTCCTTTTCCTGCTTCTGTTCTTGCTGGGACCCGCATCCCCACCTGACACACTTCTTAGAGTGGAGATCACGTGTATTCTCCTTGCAGGGGAAGAGTTAATGATTGGCTTGAAGTCTTCCAGCACAATAGGTAACATCTAACGAGTGAGGGTTGTCCTGTACATTTTCCAGACCACTGACTCCCCAAGGCCCTAGGGCACGAGTGGCTTTACAGGGGACACCTAAACACTCGTCTTTGTTCCTGGGTGCCTGAGGAGACAGGAACACCACACCACAACTCTCAATAAAAACCCCAGACCCCAAGCAAAGACGAGACTTACTCCTCTACCCTTTCTGAGCCTCCCAGACACTCTGTCTCAGTCGGCACTCCGTGTCTTTCTTCAGTAAACTCTGCTCTCACTTCCTTCCCGCTTGCATTCGATTTCTCTCCTGCACAAAGCCCAGGACCCTCTTGGCTGATCCTGCGGGGACCTGGGTCTTCTGGGCCCAGCCAGCCTGCATCGTTGGGTCCTTGGGCCCAGCCAGCCTGCATCATTGGGAAAGGAAAAAGCTCTATTTCCTCTCTCTGCTTTCTTTACCAACAAGAGGAGAACTCTGTTTTTCCATACCTGTACTCACACCACTACTTCACTTCTGACGCCGGACGTGTAGGTTTTTTCCCCCACATCAATCAATTCTCCAATTCTCTGTGGACAACTGGGCGGTCTAGCTACCTGGAGTTCAGGTTAAGGGCTAGGTCCCACAAGGCCACCTCCACTTCAGATGCCAGTCACAAGTGAAGGCTGTCACCTGTGCATTGGACTGACTGGGAGCTCCCATGACCCTCTCCTTTGGTTCAGCAATGTGTTAGAATGGCTCACAGAACTCAGGAAAAACAATTTACGAACTAGTTATCAGTTTACTATAAAAGGATACAATATAGGAAGAGCCAGGTAAGAGATGCACAGGGCGAGCTCTGGGGAAGACAGAAGCTTCCATGCTCTCTCTGACACACCACTGTCCCCAACATCCATGTATTTTGCAACCTGAAGTTGTCCAAACCCCTTAGGTTAGGACTTTTATGGAGATTTCATTACATAGGCATGTATGATTAAGTCTTTGGCCATTAGTGATTAAGTCAGTCACCAGCCCCCCTCCCCTTCCCAGGGACTGGATGATGGACCTGAAAGTTCCAACACTCCTAATCACATGGTGGTAACCAGCTCCTACTCTGAGGCGATTCAGGAGACACTGCCCCCCACCTCCCCACCCAGCCACCTCCATCTCATGACCATCACTTTGGAGATTCCAGGGGGGTTGAGCTTTGGAACACAGATGAAGAGCAAAGATATATTTCTTATTAATCACAATATCACACTTTCTGTTCAGAGGCGGATAGAATCTGGCTGGCCTTGTGACTTTTTTAGACCAAAAGAAAGTGGCAGAAGTAACATGGGAGAAGTTCTAGAGCCTAGGCCCTAGGCCTTGAGCTCTTGTCCTCAGCAACTGGAACATCTTCATCACCACGTAATGTGGCCAGGCTCAGCATAGATAGGATGGAGAAAGACCCTATATCAGCCAGTACCAAGGTCCCAGGCTGCATGAAGCTATCTGAGATTCTCCTAGACCCTCTAGCAACCTGTTGAGCAGATGAAGACAATAGCCATGGGAGTGAGGCCAGGAGAAACCAGCAGAAGAGCCACAGAAGGCAAAATATAGGAAGAAAATAACATTAAAAAAATACAGTTGAGGGGCGCCTGGGTGGCTCAGTGGGTTAAGCCGCTGCCTTCGGCTCAGGTCATGATCTCAGGGTCCTGGGATCGAGTTCCGCGTCAGGATCTCTGCTCAGCAGGGAGCCTGCTTCCCTGTCTCTCTCTCTGCCTGCCTCTCCGTCTACTTGTGATTTCTCTCTGTCAAATAAATAAATAAAATCTTTAAAAAAAAAATACAGTAGAGATAAAACAGACATCTTTGTGTTGCAAACTTCCAGAAACAATAGAATGATGTCTAGAGTATTTTAAGGGGGGAAAAAGATTGTGACAAAGAAGTCTGTAATTAAGTAATTGAATTATGTATATGAAGCTAAAAAACTTATACTGAGGGATATAAGACATGGCATTATATCATTCATATATGCTTCCAGAAAATCATATATGGATATATGTTACTTAAAGATTTAATCAAGATATAAACCAAATTTTTATAATTCAAGAATGTGGAAGTTGTAGTAGAAAAGCTTCAGTGATACAAATGAAGTCACAGTTGTTTAAATAATTATAAATAGGTTTTAAAACCTAACATAGGTATTAAAATTAATCCTTAAAAGAGAAGCTACATGATGAAAATGATAATAATTTGGTCAATGTAAAAAATTATTACCAATAAAAATTAGGATATGAGGGAGAAAATATACACAAGTATGTTAAATTTCTTTTGTAATGGAAATAAATACAGCTTAATTCTCAGCATCAAATATGAGAGAAAATATATTCAAATTTTTTTTAACTAAAGGCAAAAATATAGGCCAAATAAAACACTGCATTATTAGTTTTATCAGTGAAACTTTGAGCAATATCTCCACTCCAGTGATTTCTTAATTAATTACATACAAATGCATGTACCATAGTATGTACATGTATATGCACAAATATTATAGAAAATACAGTAACTAAATCATGGAGAAGGTAAAATAAACCTGAAACTAACACTAATTTAAAACAAACTTTATTATATTTCTTAATAATATTTTTTTTTCTTTCCTTAATGTAGTAACTTTTATTGAGAGCAGAATGATTAATCCTGCTTCCAATGTCTCTGAAAATCTTGGTTCCACATCTTGCCTATAGCAATTTAAAGGTGCAATTCTGGGTCCATTTTTATTTCAAACTTGGTTTGCGTGACTAATAACTGATTAAGATCCTTCACAGAGATTAGACAAATTCAAAGCAGAGAAGTATGTCATTGGCTACACTGAATAATTATATCCCCTCCACCAATTATGTAATTGTTATTGTTGAAAAGTGGTAGTAAATTTCCACTTTCAATTGTTCTTGAAAAGGTATCAGTATGTGTTACATTTTTATGCTTTGACAAATGGGTTTAGAATCCTCTAAAACTTTTGAACAGGATAAAAATTCTATTTCAAGTTTTTAAAGTGTGTTGATATGAGAGATTATTTTTTATACATGTAACCTTTATATCAATTTCAGCAATGTATCAGATAGCAATGGAAACACCAGGAAACATTTCCAAACATCCGTTTTAAAAATGCTCTCTGTTACCTCATAATGTGGCCGATGGTGAATTTCTGCCAGGAAAAGGGAAAGTATTACCTAGCCTTTTTTTTTTTTTTTTTTTTAGTGGGGAGGAAGATTGAGGGGAGAGAGTTGTTATTATTGTTCTCTTGGTTTGTGTTTGCATAATGGACATTACTTTTAACCTGCCCCCCCTTTTTTGAGGAATCATTTTAAAGTTCTTATCGATTTTATGAATTACCTTAGATAAAAGTGAAAGAATATCCTTTAAATCTGTTTGAGTACGCTTAAACTCCAGTGAGTCAAGAAAAGTGAGCAAAATATGTAAAAGTGTCACCATCATTTACTCTGACCTCTAGAAACCATTCTCTTCTACCTCATACACTAGGAATACAGAGTGGGTCTGCCTTACATGTAGACCTGGGCAAAATACCAGTATCAATGAGGATTAAATATTAGTAAAGCTTCATATCTTCTGTTTTTAAATTTAAAAAATAATATTTTCTTCTGAGTTTCCAATGAATGATCTTGTACACCAGATGGGGTTTATGTATCCCACTTTGGAGAATAAAACTCTGATGAAATAAAAAGTGTGGAAGCACGATGGAAAGAAGATCATAGAAATGAGACCAAACATATCAACTGGGGCAATAAATGGTCAGAAATGAAAACCTAACAGGAAGCGTCACCTCTAAACCCAAAGTATTAAATTATTTTAAAAGATTAAACATGCAAAGACAGGGAAAAGCATACTTATGATTTAGCAAGTCCCAACAAAAAGGCATTAGGACTCACAATACAAATTTCAGACAAAAGAGAATATGCAGGAGGTAGAATTAAGTAGGACAGGGAATATCTCTGCATACTGACAAAAAGCACTGAGGTTTCCAAGAATAAAAATGGTTGTACATTAGAAATACCAGGCAAGGGGCGCCTGGGTGGCTCAGTGGATTAAGCTGCTGCCTTCGGCTCAGGTCATGATCTCAGTGTCCTGGGATCGAGCCCTGCATCGGGCTCTTTGCTCAGTGGGAGCCTGCTTCTCTCTCTCTCTCTCTGCCTGACTCTCCACCTACTTGTGATCTCTCTCTCTGTCAAATAAATAAATAAAATCTTAAAAAAAAAAAAAAAAAAAAAAAAAAAAAGAAATACCAGGCAAAATGTCAGAAACAAAACTATCAGAGACTAAAATACCACCCCAGCCTTGGCCGTTCAAGTAGATAAACACTATTCAAGGATATAGACAATATGAATAATAAGGTTAGCAAGTGAATATATACATAGTGATTTCAGGGGAAAGAGAGAATATGTCTTCATTCCAAGACCTTATGGAACATTTGCATCTATAGATCATATATTTAGCTGCAAAAATAAAGCCAAGATAAATTCCCCAAAGTAGAAATTATATAGGTCATGTTCTCAGAGCACGCTGCACTGCAATTTAGATGTAGAAATTAGTAACTTATATGGTCTCACTGGCTTTTTACCATAAGCCAGTCTCTCTAAACCTAAAGCTTTCCACAAAATATCATAGAAACTACTCTGATCTAGGAATATGTAAATTTATTATACTCTAGGAATATTCCACTTCTGACTTTATGGAAAAAGGTAATTCAAAGATTAATCCACTTGAGAATTGAAGAAATACACGTATATTGTAAGAAACTCGGACAATCAATAAAAGTAAAAAGAAGAAGAGAGGAGGAGGGGGAGGAGGGGGAGGAGGGGGAGGAGGGGGGGGAGGAGGGGGAGGAGGAGTTCAATGGAGGACTGATGACTAACTCCTGGTACATTTTCCTCTCCATTGAACTCTTTCTGTATTTGTTGATCTATTAATACTTAACCGCATTGCTTACATGTGTCCCAATTTGTTATCTGATGGTGTTAATTTTCTGTGGATTTTTGTCTATTGTTTGGTTGATTTAATTTTTAATATTTTTTATTGTTGGTTTGGTTGGTTTTGCTAAAATATTTTTAATGTTTATGTAGTAAGATCTATCCTTTTTTTCTCATTTCTGATTTTAATGTCATTTAAAAATGCCTTCCTTATCCTGAAATTATAGAAAGATTTTTTTTTAATATTTTGGGTTTAAATATACTTTTTAAACTTCAATCCATTTGAAATGTATTTTGGTGCAAGGCATGAGGCTGTGAGACACTAAAACATAATAGTTTGTAGCATGAACCCAGAGTCTAGACTGCTTGGGTTCCAGTGCCAGCTCTACTGACTGCTTGTATGATCTTGGATGAATTACTTAGCTTGTCTGTGTCTAATTTCCTCCTTTGTAGAATAGTGATAATAATAGTATCTACTTATGGAATGCCTGTGAAAATTTAAAATGTTAATTGGTATAAAATATGTAGAGCTATGCCTGACACATAGGAGTAGCAACCATACTTTCCGAATGACTAGCCAACGGTGCCAATCCATGCAGTAAATAATCTCTGCTCTTATTCCTAATTTGAAATCTCATTTCTATCTCTTAATATCTCTTACACTTTTCTAGATGAACTTAAAAATATCTCACCAAATTCTAAAAATAATTCCATTGGAATTTTAATTGGAAATGAGTTGAACTTATGGATTGATTTAGTGGTAATTAACCTCTTTACATCAAAAAATTTTAATGACAAGTTGCTTCCATTTTCCAAAAATATACATTGCCTCCATTTAACAGACAAAAGGCTCAAAAATGCTCAGGAGCTCACAGAGGAAACAGGTGCTAGAGTCAAGATTTATATCTGAATCTAAGTTGTCATCTAGATGAATGTGTAACTTAGTTATATGATTTATGATTAATTTAAATAAAAATACATTCAAATATAATTTTAGAGATTAATTTTTTTCTACCAACGTGTTCACATTTTCACATTTTCCTAGCCATTTTTTTTCTCATTCGTGGTGTGCATTCCAAAAGCACCACATAATCTTGGATGTCAATAAATTCTACAAGCAGTGGCAATGTTCTCTTCCACAGCATGACTGTAAGCAGAGAAATCTCATTAAATGCTGACATTTATTTCTTATTAGTAGACTTAGAGACAATACGCAAATGTGTATGAGTTTTTTCCTAGCTATATAAGGTATGTTTAGTAAAAGAATTTTTCAGTGTTGCAAGTTTTTTCACTGTTTGCTGCAAAGAGCTTTGACCATACACCATGTGCTAGCATTTATATAGGTCCTGGGGTAAAGAAATGACTAAGAAGACAGTCTTCTGCCTCAAGCACTGTAGAGTTAAGTGGTTAGATACATACAAATAGCTTAAATACATTTGGATATGATTATACTTCGGTTCTTAGAAATATGGACAAGACAGAGGGAAGACTCATAGAGCCTAAGAGAACTCTCTGGGGCTTACCTGTCTTTCCTGGGTCTTGATGGATGTGTAGGTGATTATCACTGGTTTATAGGAGAAAGGGAAATCTAGGAAGAGAGAAAACATGAAGAAAAGTTGTGAGGTCAGCAAAGCAGGTTATATTTAAGAAACTGCACATGATTTCATATGCTGACCATTCAGTATAGTTTCCATCCCCAAGAAGATATCTTAGAACTTCAGTATATGAAGACTTGATCAGACTCCTGTCACCCAATCAACCATTCCTTTTCTCAAGGTCATTTTTCATACCACCCATTACTTAAAGTCTTATCTCTCTTCTGACTGGATACTTCCCCTAATCTCTCCTTTTATACTTTGGAAACAGCCAAAGCAGCAAAATTCATAAACACCCTCCCCCTCCTCTTTTGTTGGGGGTGAAAATCTGACTTAAGTCTTACCCATTTGTACTCATCAATTGAAAAGTATGGTTTATGTTGTATGATATCAACACACCCCTCGTTAGAGTAACAGTCCCCTGTATTTTGTTTGAGAGCCTATACAATCCCCAGCTACTAGTGTTTGGTGAAGCTGGAGGCAGTGGCCAGGTCTCTGCTTCATCTCTGTGAGATGGCAGGTTGACGAGAACATCTCGGTTTGGAGAGTGAAGTTAGGATCCAGTCCCAGCACGGCTATTTGTCCTGTGAGTGATCGCGGGGAGTCATTTGTCTTTCTGAGCTTCAGGTGCTTAACTAGAAAAGTAACTGCCGTTGGATTTGCTAACTTGGGTCTCCATGAGGAATAAAAACGAATTATGTGCATGAAAAAGCCAGGTAAACTCCCAGCTTCTTGAGGATGTCTTAAAGCCCAAGGAAAATAAAATCCTAGGAGTGAAAAAACTGGATGATCTCCAGCTCAGTAAAAATTGCCAGCCTCTGTTTAGATTTGATTCTGTCACATTGGTAAATCAGTTTATGAAACGCAGCTGCAACACATACCACAGGGTATAAATCACAGTTCCTGGGCAGCAAATGTTCCTAAATGGTGTCCATGATGATTTTATAATTAGGAACAACATGTGTGGGAAGCAGAGACTAAGTACCTAACAGTTGCTCAAAAAACTTTTCGGGAATCCAGTCATCCAGGTCCTCCCTTCGTCTGGGTAGACAAGAGCAGGGGTGGAAGGATCCTTCACTGCAATGGTTTGTCTTCTGGCTATGCTGATGAGAGGCATCAGGGGGCATTTCTGTCTCTGTAGCCCTCCACCTCTCTCTCCCCTTTCCTGCTTCCTTTTGCTTCTCTTACGCCGCTATCATGGCAACACCGTGGGCTTCATTCCCATACTTATTTTAGCAGGCTGGCCATGCTCGTTCCTCCAGTTTCATGCACTGAAGGTCCTAGCCAGAGCAATAAGGCAAGAAAAAGAAGGCAAAGTTCTACAGATTGCAAAAAGAAGTCCCATTTTATTTATAGAAACCATGATTGTTTATCTAGAGAATTTTAAGGATGCTATCAAACAATAACAACAACAACAACAAAAAACAACTACTAGAACAAAGAAATGAATTTACCGTGGTGACCGGATATCAGATTGATATATAAAAATAATTATACTTAATTATTTTTCTTTCTTTAAAGATTTTATTCACTTAATTGACACAGAGAGAGAGCACAAGCAGGGGATATAGCAGGCAGAGGGAGAGAGTGAGAAGCAGGCTCCCCGCAGAGCATCGGGAGCCCAATGTGGGGCTCAATCCCAGGACTCTGGGATCATGGTCTGAGCCTACAACAGATGCTTAACTGATGAGCCACCAAGGTACTCCTAAGTGATGATATTTCTATATAATGAGAACAAGCAAGTAGAAATTTACAAAAGCATCAAAAAAATATGCTCAGAATTAAATTCATTTTAGAAAGAAATTTGGGGGGTGTGAAAGATTCTATATTTTGATTTTGTAAGCAAGTATTTGTATTTGTTAAAATTTTTAAGCTCTATACTTAAAATCTGCACATTTTATTTTATGTAATTTTACCTTTTAAAAATTTTTTTAAAAACAAGATTGCTGGATTTTTTTGGAAAGAAATCTCTAAGACAGTATACTGAGTAAAAGAAGCCAGATACACAATGTCACATCATGAATAACTATATTTGCATAAAATGTGCAGAAGAGTTAACTCTATAGTGACCAGGCAGACTCACGATTGCCCGGAGCTGGGGAAAGAAGAGAACAGGAGATTCTGCATAATGGGTACAGGGTTTTACATTGGAGTGATAAAAACATTTTGAAACTAGACAGAGGTGGTGATTATACAACATTGTAAATGTTACTAAAAGCCACTGATTTATTCAGTCAACATGGTTAATACCATGTTATCTGAATTTCATCTCAATAAATCATTTAAAAACAAATATAAAAACCATGTTGGATTAGGATCATGAAGCAGACTGAATGTGCTTGAGACCTGGAGTTGGTGACTTGCCTGCTCTGAGCCTCAGTGCTTGGAACTACAGCCTCAGGGCCTTTTCAGGGTGCCTGACCTAGTGTTCCAGAGGCTCTACATGCTTTTCCTCATTTGGCCATTTACAGATGAAGAGACCAGGCTCTGAGAAGTATGATAATTTGCATCTCATCTGTATTACAACAAATCTGGATTCTCTAGCTCCCATCTCCTGAAGTTCTAGTTTTTCCAGGGTCAGATCAGCAGACCCCCCACATCCCCCCAGCATCCTTCCAGGGCTAGGGAATGAAGTGGATTTCTGAGATCCATTAACTAGACATGGAAGCTCTAAAGGGGCCTTTTAATAATCAACCAAGTCCAGACACTCAAACCTCTGGCCTAATATCAAACACTTCATCCCAGGCTACAGACTTTATCACTGTGAAGTTCCAAGTACCTACCCTTTCTGGAAGTTAGAGCAAAGAGGGAATTCTTCAAGTGCTTTCCCTGTGATTACATGTGGATAAAAGCACTCTATACTAACTAGCACATTTCATTCTTTGGGCATCCTTTTATTTTCTATTGAGTGGCTTGTGTGCAAATTTGAGATCTTCCTTCCCAAGCTTCTGCAGTTTTCCAGTGTGCAGCTTACTTATTATTCCCTGTAATGTCATAATAACAGGTTAAACTCAAGCTTGTGCAGGGTTAGTGCCAAGATGAGTTTTTTTTTTTTTTTAATCGTGTATGAATTACTTCATGAAATAATGTTCCTATCTGTCTCCAAGCTGCTGTCAAGGCTGTGGCCAAAGCTGTGCTAGGAACAGAGCAAAGCTGAGCCAGGGGTCCTTAGGGAAATAGCAGAGTAAAATTCAGCTCTGGGGAAAGCCCTCAGCAGACATTGTCTTATTTTATATTTTCCTCTAAATGGTATAGGTATTACCTTTGCAAAGTACATTTCCTAATCAGATTCTGATTCTACATGGATTAGAAGCCCCCAGACTATGTACCCCTGGCCTCGGTTGTGACAAAGATGAAATAAGAAGAAAACACCTCAAGAATCCTGATCCTTATTATAAAATTTTGTCGTTCATTTATTTAGCAAACATTCTCTGAATGCCTGCTAAGTTACAAGCACTGGATATAAACATGTGTGGAAAACATTGTTGCTGCCCTTCAGAAAGTCACTCTCTAAGGGGAGTGGTAACCATAAGAACAGATTATTACGGTACAAAGGGATAGGAGGTATTATTGTTGAAAGGTGGATTAGTGATGCTTCGGAAGTCAGTGCTATATTATCTTTCTATTCTCATTTGTTTATTCATTCTTCATTCACTCAGCAAAGCCCTTACCAAGTAATCAGAGTATGCTATGTTCTATTCATTACTCTGGGGTCCACAAAATGAATCGCATAGTCTCTTCTACACTGGTGTGGGGGAGACTGGACAACAACATGCAATAGAATGAATCTGGACCGCTTTCCTATACCACACACAAAAATAAATAAGATGGGTTAAGGACCTCAATGTGAGACCTAAAACTATAAAAATTCTAGAAGAAAGCACAGGCAGTCATTTCTCTGATACTGGTCATGGCAACATTTTTCTAGATTATCTCCTGCAGCAAGGGAAACAAAAGCAAAAATAAATTATTAACACTCCATCCAAATAAAAAAATTTTTGTTCAGCAAAGGAAGTAACCAACAAAACCAAAAGACAACCTACTGAATGAGAGAGATATTTGTTTGTTTGTTTGTTTGTTTGTTTTATTTTTAAAGATTTTATTTAATCACACATAGGCAGAGAGGCAGGCTGAGAGAGAGGGGGAAGCAGGCTCCCTGCTCAGCAGAGAACCCGAGGCAGGGCTCAATCCCAGGACCCTGGGATCATGACCTGAGCTGAAGGCAGAGGCTTAACCCACTGAGCTACCTGGGAGAGATATTTGTAAATGATGGTTCATATCCAAAATATACAAAGAACCTATATAACTCAACACACACACACACACGCACACACAAACCTTCAAATAATCTAATTAAAAAATGGGCAGAAGACCTAAACAGACATTTCTTCACAGAAGACATCCAGATGGCCAACAAACACATGAAAAGATGCTCAGTGTCACTCGTCTTTATATTACAGGTTTAAATGTTAAACCCTGTCATAAGCTGCAGTTATACGTCATATTTGCTATTATCAATATTACTTTATGTTGACTATCTCTACATATGACACTTAGTTGTCATTTCATTACTTAAAAATAAAATTAATATTTTTTAAATTCTTTAACTTCAGGAGAACTTTTCATTTTACCTGAGTAGGATAAAAATGGCCATGTTGAAGCAATGAAGTCAAAATATTTTGTTCTCCGTAGGACAGCTTCTTGTATTTACGCATCTATATAAGCACTGAGCACAGTACATTGAGATTCATGTCTGCCTCCCGTAGGAAAACACAAACTCCTTAAGGGCGGAAATTAAATATTATTCACCTCTAGGAGGTCAACGCCTTGCCCAGCCTGCCCCAGATGGTGTTGAGTGACTGTTGGTTGTTTATACGTTTTTTTAACATTATTATTATTACATCTTTGTATCCTCTTCTGTATGTATGACTTTCCAGGTGTTTCATCTAATGAAGTAACCAGCTTAGTGTTATCAATATTTATAGATTTGGGGAGTCCTGAAGCACAGCCCTTGTATCCAGCTACTTTGATTATCTCTGTTCCTACTCTTGTCACCATTCATGCTCAGTTCTCCACAACCCTTCCTAAACCCTGGCCATTGAGTAAAAATATTCAAAGTCCCATACACCAGTCCTCCGGCCTTTGATCTATCATTCCTGGCATGAGATTCCAGGCAGCCAGGATCTGCAACAGGAGCTGAAGGGAAATGGGTTGAAGAGGAGGCAGGAAAAGGGCGCCAGGAAGGAAGCAAGGGGAGAAATGCTGTGCTAGTGTGCGTGCATCAGTCTGTTTATTGAAAGCTCCCTAGAGGCCGTGAACTCATTTGTCTTACTCACTACTATGGGTCCAGCTTCTAGAACACTGCCTTACACATAGTAAATGCTCATTAAACATTTTTAGTGGATTGGAGAGACCTGATAAAGGACACTTGGACTTACCAAGAATCTACTGTTTGATAGGTTCAGTGCTAATGACTTTGACCCACGATTTTGACCCAAAATACCACTTCAAATGTAATCCTCAAACCGCCTTTGTGAGGTAGGTCATTTTACCCCTGTTTTAAAGAGAAGGATGCTGAGCCCTCACTACCACATACAAGCTGTTGGTAACATTTCATGGATTAGTCATCATGGAGTAAAAGACTTGTTAGAGTGAAAGGGAGGTTAGCGATGATCTAAGCCAATAGCCTCATTTCACTGGTGGAGGACATGACACCCAGATTGCTGAAGTGACTTTGTCAGGGTCTCACAGGGGTTAGGGTGGGAGGCTGAACCCGAACTCAGATCCCTCACCTCAGGGGAGGACCTCCCTGTTCTGCTCTGATGCCTCTTAATGTTCCTATCACAGCCACGTGTCCAGGACTGCCACATGTCCAGGCATACTGTGTTCAACCCCAAAGAGAACTAATTGTAAGTGTTCTTTGACTCATGTTCCTCAATCACCCACCATGTCACCTTCTGACTGTCACCAACTCCATGAATTTTATTTGTCTACCAGGGTGGCCCTGAGTGTGGCTCTTGGCCCCTTAAGCCGCAGCCTTGCATATGGACCTGAAAACCGTGGAACTTCTCTACTTGGCAGGGGAACTTTTACCAAAGAACAAAACGTGCTCTTTTTCTTATTCTAACGTGAGTCCATTGTTCATCAGATATATTTTTCTTTCTATGAAGTATAACCGAACAGTTTATGACAGGGTTTAACATTTAAACCTGTAATATAAAGATCTCTCTTTGTCTCTGTACCTTGATAGTTTGTCAAATAAGGCTAACACAGATCGCCAAAAGCATGACTATGTTATTAGAGAATTCCTCAGGTTAGCTCTTTGCACCCATGCATGTTGCAGATGGCAGAATTAACAAGAGGAATGGGGATCAGGAAGCAACGGAAGGGGAAATGCAAATTGGAACTTGTAATTCTGAGGGGCACCGGCTGTGCTCTAGATGGCCACATTCTGGGTTCCAGAGGCTGGCTTCACACACTGTCTACCTCATTTCTGGGCACTCCCCCACTTTGTGTCTCAAGGAAACACTTGCTTACTGCCCTCACTTAGATGCTTCTAAGAAAATGAGATATTTGTCATTCAGAAGTATATGATTTGTCTTTAGGATGTGTAACATGAGCTAGGTGTTTCACCAAGCAAACGACCCAGCAAGTAGGTGCAACAGATGCCGGTTCATGGTGAATTCACACCCACATCATCTCTCAAGTAGACTGTTGCCAAGCGTCTCTTGACCAGTTTCTCTGCTTCCTGCTGCCCCCAAAACATCACCTCAAAGTGCTTTCTAAAATGCAATCACATCACGTCATTCCCCACCCCTTGCTGATAATCCTTGAATGTTACAGAAAGAAGTACCAAACTGATCAGTGTGGTGAAACCTGGCCCCAATCTACCAGCTGGATGTTCTCCATCTGACACCACATTGTCTCTCCTTCCACAATACCTGACTCATTTCTCAAGGAGACAGACTTTTGCTTCACAAGGATTACGCTTGTGCCTTTTCTCAAGATCTCTTAGACTTCAAGACTCAATGCAGAAGTTCTATCCCCTGGGAAGCATCAAGACCTTTCCAGGAAGAACTAGTCATGTCTTTCTTTCACTAGAATGCTGATCCCACTGAAACCTAGTTATCTGATTCCTTATTCCTCTACCCCAGTGGACTGTGAGCTCTTCAAAGCAGGAGACTCTGTCTTCTATCTATGTATCATGCCAGTAATTAGCAGAGTACCTGCAAAAGAGTAGGAGTCAAAAAAAAAATACTCATCAAGTGGACATTTACTGTGTTCAAAGCGCTGGGCTAACTGCCACAAGGAGTGCAAAGATGGTTCTTCAAAGTTTATCCTTAAGAAACCTGCTCTTCAGGGGTGCCTGGGTGTCTCTATCAGTTAAGCATCTGACTCTTGATTTCAACTCAGGCCATCATCTCAGGGTTCTGAGATCCAAGCCTGGAGGCGGGCTCCGAGCTCAGCTGTTTCTTTCCCTGTCCCTCTGCCCCACCCCCTGTTCGAGCTCTCTCTCCTTCTCTCTCTCTTTCTCTCTCTCTAAAATAAATAAACCTTCAAAAAAAAAAAGAAATAAAAAAGAAAAGAAATCTGCTCTTCATTAGAACAGCTACTACCCACATTAACTTGTAGACAATGTGCGCGAATACCTTTTGGTGACAAATTTCGACGGCACCTGCCAGAATTCAGCTATACCCACGGTGATTGCCTCTTTCACCTGATCATTCTTCAGGATCCGTTGAGAACTTTTACCATTCTGATTGCCCTCTCTCATATACTCATGAGGCAAAGCACTATGTGTGTTCCAACCCACACAAAGTCACATTTTGATTCTGCTTGATTTTTCTCTGGACCACTTTTCTGAAACAGTATATATTTGCAGTTGAAACAAAATTGAATGTACACATTGATCAAAATCTGACATAACATCTGAGATGGGTTGATGGTGCATCTGGGTGACAAGACATGCCAAATGAGCAATGCTGACCTATTCAGGTAGCTATCACATATGTAGAGTTTTAACCTACGATACATCCTGCAGACACTATAAACAAGATGTGAAAGGTCTAAAATATAGAGAAAAAACAAAGAGGAGGCTCAAGGAAGGCTGAACAGAAAAGGGAATGTCTGAATCTAATGCAAAAATGGAACTTACTTTTAAACCCTGTAAATAATTTAGAAATTTTATCTGAGTCAATTTTTGGCATTTCAGTAAGAAAGGTTAACTATCACAGACCTTTTCAGCCAGAGCAATCTGGTGACGGAAGGCATGCAAAACAAAAGGAAAGTCAACCCAAAGATACAATCAAATAGCATGTGAGGGAATCTTTTGAGCGGTCCAGGACTGGCCACAAGCTTTTACCTTAGAGTTGCACTCTGTGCTTGGTAAGATAAAAATCACAAGACTGATCCCAGTGGAGGGCGACAGCCACGAACAATAAAAATGTTTTGGGGGCAGAAAACATTTCCTCTCCTAAACCCATCACCCCAGTCTAACTATGAGGGAAACTTCAGACAAATGAGGGGAACTCTACCTAACTGTAGTACTCCTCGAAACTGTCTGATGAAAAACCATGAAAGTCTGAGAAATTATCACATACCAGAGGAGGCAGAAGAGACACGACAATGAAATGTGACATGGGATCCTGGATGGGATCCTGGAACAGAAAAAGGATATTAGGGAAAACCTAGTGAAATCATAGGCAAAATGACTTATGAAAATAAACATGGCATTTATAATAACACAGAAATTAATGGTAAGTAGTGAGGTACCAGTGCTGGTTTCTCAGTTGTGACAAGTGTACCACAGTGACATCAATGATCAGGGAAACTGCACGAGGAGTACATGAAATTTTCTGTGCCATTTTCATAACTTTTCTATAAATTTAAGGCTATTCTAATTTTTAAAATAAGTTTATTAAAAAACAAATTGCTGCCAGCCTTTTGAAACCAGCTCAGTGGTATAATCATCTTCCAACAGAAAGATCTGCAAGGGAGATAAACCTTAATGGGCTAGCAGAAAATCACAAGCTCAAATCCCTCTTAGAACCTTAGCAGTCGAATGACCTTAAAAACTCCATGATCCTCCATTTTCCACCATATAAAACAGAATTAACAATATTTGTCCTGCCTACCTCCTTCTAAATAAAGAGGGAAAGGAGAAAGAAGTACATTTTAAGTGCCAAGTCTGTGCCAGGCTGACAACTTGCATATCTATATCTTTAATCTTTACAACAAGAGCATACCCTATAAAGCCCATTTTGAAGACTCAAGAGTTCAAAGAGACTACGTAACTTGCCTAAGATCATATTAGTAAGAGGTATTAAAGCTGGACTCTGAACACGGGGTCTCTGTTCCCTAAGTTGTTCCCCACTGTCTTCCTTTTTCCAGGTTGCCTTCCGTGAAGATGTTTTCTAAACCACCACACAGTTCTGTGTCCTTGCCTGAACAAAGCTTCCAACACAAATGTCTCAGAGCTAACTGAGTGCCCAAGCACAAATGCTGGAAAGGGTCTTTCACCATTTGCTAATACTGAATAAAGAGCTCCCCAATGGGGCAAGGAATACTTGAGCAGCCTTCCAAGGCACCATGAGCCTGTGCCTCCTATGAGCTCTCAGGTTCCTCTTCTTGATCTTCGGGGCTGCCCTGGGGAATGCGCAGCCTGCCTTTTGGCAGCTTCACAGTTTCCTTCTTTCTCCTGCAGAGTGCTTCATATCAGGGGTGTCCAGGGCTGGAGCCTGAACGGCATATTGGTAATGTGATACGATAATAGTGTATCGAATTCAAATTGCCACTTCTGCCAAACAGAATTTAATTAAGCACAAAAGTGGGTTACTGCAATGAAATGCACATGTGTTCTTTAAAGTCATGCGTGCCTTTGGGTATTTGGAAAATACCCTAAATGCATGTTATTACAGGAATCTTGTTATCAGCCAGAATGAAGGCTTTCGTTCCTAGGTATATGTTTTGAAATATGCGAGCATCTTGGAACCTCAGTGTTAATGTGTCAGTTTATCTGCATGAGATAAGCTATATTTTGTGCCCAGGCCAAGACATAATCTTCCCCCCTCACTAATCAAGATACAATGGACTTTTCTAGTTTAAAGTTTCAACTTTGCTTGCAAATCCAGACCAAGTTCTCAAAATTCCAGGCAACTAAGTGAGCTGCTCTTATTATTTTCACATTTATTTTTTTTAAGATTATATTTATTTATTTGTCAGAGAGATAGAGAGAGTATAGAGAGGTAGAGTGGCAGGTAGAGGCACAGGGAGAATCAAACTCCCTGCAGAGCAAGGAGCCAGCTTAACCAACTGGGCCACCCAGGCATCCCTATATTCACATTTAAAAAGGGCATTAAAACAGACACACAGACCAGTAGAACAGAGGAGAGAGCCCAGATATGGACCCTCAACTCTATGGTCAAATAATCTTCGACAAAGTAGGAAAAAATATACAGTGGAAAAAAAGACAGTCTCTTCAATAAGTGGTGCTAGGAAAATTGGGCAGCTATGTATAGAAGAATGAAACTCGGCCATTCTCTTACAACATATGCAAAGATAAACTCGAAATGGATAAAAGACCTCACTGTGAGGCAGGAATCCATCAAAATCCTGGAGAACATAGGCAGTAACCTCTTCAACAATGGCCACAGAAAGTTCTTTCAAGACATGTCCCCAAAGGCAAAGGAAATAAAAGCAAAAATGAACACTTGGGACTTCATCAAGATCAAAAAGTTTCTGCACAGCAAAGGAAACAGTCAACAAAACAAAAGGCAACCCATGGAATGGGAGAAGATATTCACAAATGACACTACAGACAAAGGGCTGATATCCAAGATCTATAAAGAATTCCTCAAACTCAACACATACAAAACAAATAATCACGCCAAAAAATGGGCAGAAGACATGAACAGACACTTCTGCAAAGAAGACATACAAATGGCTAACAGACACATGGAAAAATATTCATCATCGTTAGTCATCAGGGAAATTCAAATCAAAACCACATTGAGATACCACCTTACACCAGTTAGAATGGCCAAAATTAACAAGACAGTAAACAACAAGTGTTGGAGAGGATTTGGAAAAAGGGGAACCCTCTTACACTGTTGGTGGAAATGCAAGTTGGGGCAGCCACTTTGGAAAACAGTGTGGATATTCCTTAAGAAATTAAAAATAAGAGCTTCCCTATGACCCCGCAATTGCACTACCGGTATTAACCCCAAAGATACAAGATGTAGTGAAAAGAAGGGCCACCTGTACCCCAGTGTTCATAGCAGCAATGGCCACAGTCGCCAAACTGTGGAAAGAACCAAGATGCCCTTCAAAAGACAAATGGATAAAGAAGATAAGGTCCATATATACAATGGAGTCTTATGCCTCCATTAGAAAAGATGAATACCCAACTTTTGTATCAACATGGACAGGACTGAAAGAGATTATGCTGAGTGAAATAAGTCAAGCAGAGAAACTCAATTATCATATGGTTTCACTTACTTGTGGAGCATAAGGAATAACACGAAGGACACTGGGAGATGCAGAAGAGAAGTAAGTTGGGGGAAATACAAGAGGGAGACAAACCATGAGAGACTGTGGACTCTGAGAAACAAACTGAGGGTTTTGGAGGGGAGGGGGTGGGGGGCTGGGTGAGCCTGGTGGTGGGTATTAAGGAGGGCACATATTGCATGGAGCACTGGGTGTGGTGTATAAACAATGAATTTTGGAACACTGAAAAAAAATCAAATTAAATTGTTTAAAGTTAAAAAATTTTTTGAAAAAAGGGCATTAACAAAAAAAGGGGCGGGGGGGGCGTTAACTGCCTCTGAACACAAGCATTTGCTATCATGGGTTCCTAAAAAATCATGAATCGTCTAATCCAGAGGGCTACTAGAGGTCATCTAAGTCAATCTCTTCCTTTTATAAATGAGGAAACTAAGGCCCAGAAGGGTAACGAGCCCAGGATGGCACAACAAATCAATGGCAGAGCTCAGGCTCCAGACTGGAGACACACAGTTCACAAAGACTTTCAGTTAGAGACTAGATGACCCATTAGATTACTCTGTATGTGACAGAGTCTCTTTTAAAAGTCGTGTGGCCAGTGGAAGATGAATCTCAGGAATCCAACAGGGAGGAAATAGGAAATGTATCCCAGGTGAGAAAATTATTTATTTAAAATGAACCAACACATCAAATTCCCCAAAAATATCAGGGTGGTAAAAGACAAAGGATGAGGAACTGTTTCTGATGAGAGGAAACTAGAGATGTGACAGTGAAATGTACTACCCGATACACCTGTACTAACGGAGACGATGCTGGAAGGAACATTCTGGTGTCCACTGATAATCCAAATATAGACCATACACTAGACAAACGTACTGTGTCACTATTCAACTTACTGAGGTTGATCACTGCACTGTGCTCATAGAGGAGAATATCTTTCTTCCTAGGAAATGGACAGCGAAGTATTTAAGGATAAATGAACAAGACATGCAACTTACTCTTAATTTGTTCATAAAAAACTTAAAGTTTATATAGACAGATAAAACAAATAGGGCAAAATGTGAGTGATAGATGTACCTCGGTGTAGGCTGTAGGAGTGTTCTCTGCTCTATTTTGGTTAAGTTGGAAATTCTTCCAAATAAAAAGAAAAATAAATATTAAGCTATGCAAGTGATGACCACCAGTACCACAAAATTATAGCCACTCTCTGTTCAAAAGCAAAAGAGAGCATTTTAAGAACATCCACAAAAATACAGTCGTGACATCCTTCATGCATATTTACTACAAAACCCAAATCCCGATAATGAAAGCAATGAGTGGGGTCACCTCAGAAGGCCCCCCAGCTTGGTGTCTGTATCTTGATGTGGGGCTGGCACTAGCCCTTCTAGGAATGCTGCCATCCACCAGTTTTGCTGTGATCTTTTGTCATGAAAAGAAATGTCCTATTATCCTAAAATTTGCAATGAGAAAATTAATACCTATCAAACACAGCAAAACCATTAACTTACACCTTTTTCCCTGAAAAAGGCAAAAAAGCAAAAGGTTTCATTTCTGGATATGAACACGAACATGGTCAGTCCCATCAGGCCATGTTAAGGGTCCTGGCTCTGATGAAGAAAGACAATAACCATTTCCCTGGTGGCTCGAACAATGGGCTTCATGACAGAGCTACAGTGATGGAGGCCTTACTGACCCTGGCCCAGAATAGCAATGCTTGCCCATTCCTCTGAAAAGCAAGACCTCTCCTCTGAGTTTGCCATCCAACTCTGAACAGTGCCTATCCATTGCCTGCCCCATGAGTCCATGCCGATACTGCCTATCCACACAAGCTATGTGGCTGTGGAGTGCCCCGAGAATAAAAGCAAATTCTGGCCACCACTCCACATCCTTGGATCCTTGAAGAACCTACTAATTGATGTTTTCTGTTAACAACGGGGCAACTTCACTAAGTCATTCACAGATAAATTTGTAGCAGCAGATCTCGCCCAGCATGTTTGGAGATCCTGGCAGGTGCTTTGTTCTGGAGAGGGAACAGACAGAAGGAACTGAGTCCTGCCCTCGAGGAGTTTGTAATCACGTTGAAATCACAGAGCATAAGGCAACCACAGGCAGCCACCAGGCCAAGTGCCAGAGAGCCCAGGATCCTCTTTGCACAAGAAAGGATGGTTCTATGCAGGGACCCTGGCACAGAAGGCCCTGCTTAACAATGTTTCTATGGTGCGGATTGGCCACCGCTGATTAGCAATCCAATGTGCTGTCTTCTCTCTTGTCATCTGGCCTTTGTACCTACTGTTCCTTCTATTTAAACATTATCATCTTTTGGGGTGACTGGGTGGCTCAGTGGGTTAAAGCCCCTGCCTTCAGCTCAGGTCATGATCCCAGGGTCCTGGGATCGAGACCCGGCATCTGGCTCTCTGCTCAGCACAGAGCCTGCTTCCTCCTCTCTCTCTGCCTGCCTCTCTGCCTCCTTGTGATCTCTGTCTGTCAAATAAATAAATAAAATCTTTAAAAAAAATAAATAAACATTATCTTTCACTCCATCCATGCTGCCCAACATCCCACCTCCCCACCCCCAGCCCATCTCCCTTTCGTTGGTTAACTCCTACCTCTGGCTTGGATATCATCAGCCTTGGAATGCTTCCCTGAACCCTTTCCTCCTGACCTGGGCTAAAGGTCTTTCCTGTGTTCTTCCACGGGACCATACACTGAGCCATTAGATCCCTCATCACATAGCGTAGCAAGGTGGTTATAAGTAAAGGAGCCTCTGGAGCCAGACGGCTTGGGTGCAGGTGCTGGGTCCATCACTTACAGGCTTTCAGGCCTAGATCAGGTGAGTCAAGTGCACAAGCGCCCTGTAACTCTTATGGTGTATCATCTCACTGGAGTTCAATTCCCTATGAAGGGTGCTGCCCTCATTTTACAGACAAGGAAACCAGGTTTCAGAGAAGTTATGTAAGAAACCGGATGTAACATACCTGGGAAGCAGGGATTCAAAGCCAAGTCTTGGAGGATGTTAAAGACAACAGTATTAAGCACCAACCCAAACTTTCTCAATCAAGTTCTGCTATTGTCTGGGAGGAACCTGCATAGAATGAGTCGGGAGCAGGCAGAAGTCCCAAGAGATTTTGAACTGAGACTCCACCCCTGGAACTGTTTTCCAGGAAGGGAAACTCCCAAGTGAGAATTCTAAGAAACTGTTTGAGAGCTGTTAGTTTTAATGTCCCATTTAGTGACCCCCAGTCCAATTTTTTCCACTTGTATTTTCATTTTCATTAGTAGCAGAGAGAGAGATGAATCTCCCCGACAGACGACTCTGATCCCCCAAGGAGCCTGGGCTAGTTTACCATTTCCCAGAGAACAGAAACGACAGGAGTTCCACAGAAATCCACAGCATTTATAGTTGAAGGAAAAGGTGGTAAAGCACAGAGCTTAAAACCACGGGTTCTGGAATCGGAGAGAACCCAGCTGCTTCCTCGCTGTGTGACCTTGGGAAAGAAAACAGGAATCCGAGTGTTCTCCAACCAGAGTCGAGCTGCGTGGTTTCAAGTCAAGTGGGGGTGTCAGCCAGATAATCAAAACTGGCAAAAGACAGGACCACGAAGATGAAGAGATAGTGTGTGTGAAGACAGTGTGCCTGTCCCTGCGGGAACACCTCTAAGTGGCGGGGGAAGAACCCCACTCCTGCTCGTCACGACGCATCCACCACTATTTCCAGCTGACCCAGTTCCTTCGCCGGTAGACATGTTGCTGTGACCTCAACTCAGCTGTTTGTTTAGAGGTTTTCCAGGGCTCGATGTTGACCGTGAGGTTAAATGATCCTTTAAAAATCAGGTCCAGATGCCCCAACTTGCGCAGCAACTCGAAGGGAGTTTTGAGTGTTGTAGGCATCTCTAGTTAAACGCTAGGGTCTCCTTTCCAGAGACTTTCTTCCACCAGTAATGTATGGGCAGAGAGCTACAGTTGAATCATATTCATTTTTCTATACTTTGAGAATCACTGATCACTGTCACTCGCCGCAGGAAGAAAGAAAGGAAAAGGAAATGTAAAGGCCTTCCTTGGTGTGACACATCATCTCATTTTCTGAACGGTGGGGTGGTTCGTAGGTCTTATAGGCTCAGCAAACTGCCTGGTCCACAATTACTAACGGTCATGAGAGAGGCTGCAGAGGGAAGGAATCAAAGGCAGAGCTTTGGGAATGGAGTCACATGGTAGGTTGGGGAGCCAGGGGCGAGTAACATTGGGCAGAAGGTCGTTGAGATCTACTGGGAGGCCCCTGGCAGGCAGGATCCAGTCCTCAAGTCTCTGCTTGATCGCAGTGGCATTGGCTAGGCTCATGCTTGTGATGGGAGCCTCTAGAAAGCTGGTATATTCTGCTTGGCCTGTGTTGGCACCTTTAGTAAAAATACCAGCTGATACTCTCAGCTTGGGTGGGTAGGATGGGGCAGTAGAGAAATACTGAGGCTGACACCCCTTCCAACAGCATCGCCTCAGCAAATGATTAATTATTAACTAATGATTACTTAAAACGAATAACACAAAAAAGTTTATTTCTTCCTAACTGCCCCTATTTTAGGGCATGGAAGCATTTTTTGGATTTTTACTTTCAATTGTGATATTGAAACATTTCTTTGGTATGAAAGATATTTTAGATTATTAGGTAACTAGCCAGCATCCCGGGTGTCACTGGCACCACTCTTTTTCTGTCATTAAATTCCTAAGTACTTGCTCAAATTTATTGTCAGTTTTACACACAGAATTGCACCCAAAGTCCCAGTTTAATCAAGGCCTGAAGTCTGAAGTATCTGTCAAGTGAGACTTGACCAGGGCTCTCTGAGATGATTTGTCTTCTCTATCCTCAGCCTAGCCCCCTCTGGGCTCTGACTGCCTACTTCTCTGAGCTGCCACATGAGGACTTCTCCAAGGGAAGGCCATGGACGCCACATGGCCGACATTTTGAGTCAGAGCTACCCAGATAGAGTTTTGAATTTGACAACTATTTATCCAGTCATTTTCATAGGACCCATTTCGAGAGGAAAAAAGAGCCCAGAAAATTGATTTTGTTCACACAGATGATATTAGGTGAATAAAGTTATAGCTTTCGTCCCCCTCACTGTAAATTGTGGGGACACACTATGGTCCTCAGGGATACAGGGAATTTGGAGTCCCAGGACTATTTATATTTTTCGTGCAAAAGCAATGACAATGCTAAAGGACATTTTAAAGAAGAAAAATCATCCCTAATCCCAACACTTCATCAAAAAAAATTTATTTTTACTATATCCCCATTCCTATCTTCAGTTTACATAATTGCAATCACAGAACACATAAATTTTTATAATCTGCTGTTCTGCTTCACCCTCAATTGCAAATATTTTCCATGTTGATATAAAATTGTTATGTTTTTATTTCATTTTTTGGTACAAAATCTGCAATTTTTCTGGCTGCAGCGTTCATCAAATACCATAACTTACTCAGTCCTCTAGTAATTTGGACATTTGATTTGTTCCCGATTCTATGTTATTTAAAAAAAAAAAAAAAAAAAGGCTGCAGTAACATGTGAGTATAGTTTTTCCTTAAAATAAATATCCTGAATTGAGATTTGTGAGATAAAGGTAAGGACATTTTTTGGCTTTTGACCGAAACCAGCAATCCGCAGCTCCGGATGAGTCCTTGGTGAAAAGCTTTGCCTTCTCTCCGCTCATCAGTCTAAGATATGACTTCTCTGAGCTCCTGAGGTCCTCTTGGCTCTGTTTCCAGCCTTGTACTCCCTGCCCCAGTGCAGGCAAGGGAAGGGTGCTGACCAGCATCATAAGATTTGACCAAGCCAATCCCAGTCAACTTCACACTTCATTACTTTCTCTCCACTCTCCTTTCTTTCTAAAGAAATGCCATTCCTTATAATGAATGGGGTGTGTATGAACCTTGGTTGTTTGGGGTGCTCTTTTTAAAATCCACAGCTATGGCAACCTAGCAAGTTATCTGAACACTAGGGATGTGACTGACATGCCCATGGAGCCAATGCTACCCCACACACATCGCATGGGGCGTGGTGAGGAGCAAAGAAGATAAAATATGAGAATGCACTTTCTAGAGAGCGCAGAAACAGGCAGAGAGTTTAGTTAGTATGCAGCACCCTTAAATTTATCTTTACATGTGTCATATAATAGAAAATTTATATATTTCATCTTGGTTGCTGCTTCCTGACACAGAGTCCCTAAAATACTAGGAATTTCTTGAGGATAAAACAGATAGGAGTGTCTTTTCTTATTATAACAAGCTACTTTATTTTTATTTATTCTTTTTTAAAAAAGATTTTATTTATTTATTTGACAGACAGCAATCACAAGTAGGCAACGCAGCAGGCAGATTGCTGAGCAGAGAGCCCGAAATGGAGCTCGATCCCAGGACCCTGAGATCATGACCCGATCTGAAGGCAGTGGTCTTAACCCACTGAGCCACCCAGGTTCCCCTCTTTTTTTTTTTTTTAAAGAGAGACAATGAGTACACACGAGCCATAGGGTGGGGGCAGAGGAAGAGGGGGAGAGAGAGAGAGAATCTTAAGGAGGCTCATGGAGCCTGCCGTGGGGCTCGATCTCACAACTCTGAGATCATGACTTGAGCCAAAATCAAAAGCGGGAGACTTAACCCACTGAGTCACCCAGGTGCCCCTATAACAAGGTACTTTAGATGAAACCTGAGGTTATGCTAATGAGGTGATTCTCTAGAGGCCCCCAGATATCTTCAGGATGGAGGATGGTCCCTGGAAAGACTAAGCCATGATTAGCAGATTGGAACTCTCAGCCCAACCTCACCTACCGGGAGGG
The DNA here is from genome assembly GCF_011764305.1 of Mustela putorius furo. NCBI lineage: Eukaryota > Metazoa > Chordata > Mammalia > Carnivora > Mustelidae > Mustela > Mustela putorius. Next base: position 12,152,067 of record NW_025421423.1, read on the forward strand.
AAGAGGGGGTGGGAGACTGAGTTTAGTCACCAGGCGCCAATGACTGCATCAATCATGCCTACGTAATGAAGCTTCTATAAAACCCACTGAAAGATAGGTTCAGAGAACTTGGGTTGGGGAGCACATCAGGGTGCAGGGAGGGGCTTGGGGAGCACATTGGGGTGCAGGGAGGGGGGATGGCAGGGAATGTCTGCACCTCTTCACACACCTTACTCCGCACATCTCTACCATTTGACTGTGCCTGAGTTGTATCCTTTATACTAATTCAGTAACAATAAGTAAAGTGCTTTCCTGGGGTTCTGTGACTCATTCCAGCACACCACGGAAACTGAAGGAGGGTAGTAGGCACCCACCTCATTTTCAATTGTCTTCAGAAGTAGGGACACTCTTAAAAAACCGAGCCCTTTAACCTGTGGGATCCAGTGCTAACTCCAGGTACATAGTGCCTGAACAGAACTGAACTGTTAAACAACCAATTGTGTCAGCAGAATTGCAGAATTGGTGCTGGAAAAGACACCCCATATTTGGTGTCAGGGGGCAGACAACCTCTAAATGTGACTCATTTGGGGATCTTGCAAAAACACAAAAACTCTGATCAACGAGAGTGCTCATGGTGTAGTCCATGAGGTTCCCCCGGGAGCTGGTAAGAAATGCAGAATCCCAGACTCTATCCCAGACCCACTTAACCAGAATCTGCATTTTAACAAGATCCCGAGGTAAGTCACATGTGCCAGAACGTTCGAGAAGAACTGATCGGAGCCTCAGTTCTCTTGTTCCTAAATGCTCCGTACCTGGCATACAGCACACACTCAGTGAGTAGAAGCTGCTACAGACATGGCTCCAGGTTCAGAGTTCAGAGTAAAAAGAACATTCATTATTACTGAACCAAGCAGCTGTCAGTGGGCTCAGGCTTGTAAACAGGTACAGAGGATGGGCGCTGCAGTTTCAGCAAAGGGGGAGAGAGGGTCACTGCAAAGGTACCTGTGTGGCTCGTGTGGAGAAGGGATGCTAGAGGGCAGAACAAAAAGCATATCCTTAGGAGCAATCTCAGGAGCCTGGGAGGTGAAATGAGCCTTGTGCCTGAACACCGGCGACATCAGCTCATATCTTGAGTCTCCAGGAGTCATAGCTGGTCGGAGACTGGCTTGGGCCTCATGTGCTTCCCTCTCAACACCAAGATGCTGACTGGTGGCAGGGTACACTCTGGCACCTTCCAACCTTCCTCAGCTGCTGTTCAGGACTTCCAGAAGCAACAGTCTCATAATGACCTCCCTTTATTTTCATTCCAATGATTTTCAAAGAAAAATGCTTTTCCAGAGGTAAACTTAGACAATAAATGGTGACTCCAACTGCAGTCTAAGGCTTTGGCCTGACTTCCTGTATGTACCACTGGGCATGCAGCTCCATCCCCAGGCTCAGGCCCCGCCTCCCAGAATCAGGGCCAAAAATAGGAAACATTAAATACCCTCTGGCCACTCCAAACCTTGACTTTGAGCCCACTGTGATGTTAGAGTCAGACGAACATGGTTTTAGTGCTGGTTTTGCCTGTTCTTACCACATTGTCCTGTGAAAAGTTACCTCACCTCTTTATAACTTAGTTTATCTCACCTAGTAAAACGAAGACAACAATAGCTATCTCATAGAACCATTGTGAGATTTAATGGGAAAACATAATTATAGTAGCTAACAGGGTGTAAAGTGAGCCAGGCTCTCTGCACAGCTCCCTACATGGATTTATTCATTCACTCATTGATGCATTTTTATTGACTACCTATCATATACATGGCACTGTTTTCTGGAATCTAGACTAATAATATTATTGAACACTTACTATGTGCCATGCACATTTCTAAACAAGTTATTTCTTTTGATTTTTCCAGATTTGTTAGGCTGTAATTGTTATAAAAACACACAAAAAACTGCACATAAATAATGCCTAAAATTGGGTGAGTTTGGACATATGTGTACACTCACATTATCACTACAACAATCCAGGGGGTAAACTCCAAAAGTTTCCTTGTGTTTTTTGTATAACAAGTTATTTTACAACAGTTCACATTTCTAAGCAGATTGAATCTTCATAGTACTCCTCTGACTCTCCTTAATCCTCAACCCAATGAAGGCGTAATATGTATTATTTTCCTCATTTTTACAAATAGGGAAACTGAGGCATTAAGGGTAAATAACTCACCTCAAGTCACACAGCTAGGAAATAGGAGACTCTAGAAATCATACTCCAAACTATTCAGGTATACCGTGTGATGTATGAGGCTGAACTATATGAAATCAGCAATATTTCACCATCATTGATTCATACAAATAGTAATTTTATATGCTTTTACCAATACCTTCTTAAGGGGATTTGGAGATTTAAGGGGATTTGGAGATTGAAGCAGACTTCAATAAAAGGTCTCTTGTGTTCTCTTCTTTTGTTTTGTTTTGCTTTGCTTTTTTCAATAGAACAGCCCTTTTGCCATATTTCCCAGACCCAATCTTAACTTTGTGCCTCAGGTCCAGTATCAGGCCTCTGTCTTCTCTCTCGTGCCTGAACTGGGTCCTGAGGGGTAGGCTTCTATCTCACTTTAACCTGTTAGACCTCTTGACTTGTCCCCCAGGAACTGGCATCCTTAGGACCTTGCATTAATACTAATACACAGTAATGTGACCATGAAGATAGTGAATGTTCACTCTGTAGTAGGCCTTCTTCTAAGAGCTATTTATGCACTTAATTCTCACAACAATCCTACTAGCTAAATATCATATTGCTCCCTTTTTAGAGATAAAGCAAGGTATGGAGAAGTTAGATGATTTGGCCACATTTGCTCCCTTCAAATAGTTCTCCCTGTCTAGCTGTATTTCCAGATATCACTTGACCTGGATTCTCATCCTGTATCACTCTGACCATCCACTGATCTGGACCTCCATATCTCTAGGCTTTAACTGCTCCAGGGCTCTCTTTGCATTTTTACCTTTTTCTTTCCATATCTCATTCTCCTGGCCAATGTGGCATCCCTGAGAACCATCCCTAGCTCCTGCCTCACCTCACTTGGCCAATCTAGGGCACATCCCAGATTCCTCATCGAACCAGACCCTGAGCCAAACCCAACCCAGATGTAAAACCTGCCTAGTCTTGTCCTGAATAATTCTTCAGGACTTAGGGTCTTTGCAGCTTTCACAGAGTAAAGCTAAATTTAATGTGTCCAAAAGGCTTCAGGGAATAAAAGAGGTAGACCAACTTCTAAAAACAATTCAACGGTCCAGATGTACTCTAAACAACTAACGATATGATATATCCCTGGAGGAAACTATTTTTAATTCTTCCATCCATCCTTCCACTCGAAAGAAATTTACCTTGCATCTGTTCCATACCAGCCCCAAAATGGGGACACTGAGATGAAGAATAAAACATAGTAACTACCCCTTGGAATTCCCAGTCTGGTGTGGAGAGGTAGATCTGTGAACAAAGCATTCCTACCTAGTGTATTAGTTTTAAGTGCTTCAAAAGAAGGGGACACAAGGTACCTACAGGCCCAAGAGAGAACGTAAACCACCTGGTGGTTCACCAAGGAAAACTTTCCTAGGATCTAAGCCTTAAAGATGAGAAGGGGCTACATACCTACTCTCAGGCAGGAAAGGGAGAAAAGCATTTAGGCATTAGAGAAGGACAGTCCACATAGAGGAAACAGCATGAGCAAGGATTAAGAAGTATGTGGGAACTAAAGTAATGTAGGTAATAACATAGTGAAACTAAAGCCTAGAGGCAGAGAAGGGAAAAGGGAGAAGCCGTCAACAGCTAGGTCATGGTGGACTTTGTGCCACCATGCTTCTGGCTGAGGGACCTAAGGATGATAGAGAGTTTTCTCTAACAGGGCAGTTAAATCACCAGATCCAGGTTTGGGAATGCCATGACAGCAGCATGGAAGATGAATGAGTAGCAACGACTTTGAAAGTCATTGGAATAGTTCAGGCAGGAGGTTAGGGCACAAGAAGAGCCTCAACTGTGGCTCTGGCTGTGAGATGGAGGGGAAGGAACAGAGAAGAGTACTCTAGGGGACAGAATCCACTGGTATCCATACCAGTGGGAGGAGTATGAGTGAAAGGAGGAATTTGGGTAGACTCTTTTTGCCTAAGAGTACCTCTATATTTAAGTGGGGATAATTTGATAAATTAATTATAGTCACTGGAATTGAAAATCAATCATTAGCCACTGAGCAGCCTTCTTATTTAGCTGTAGATAGACTCCTATCTGTGTTAGAAAAGCAAATCATCATTTTCTCCTAAAATCGCAGACCTAATGGTTAAAAAGGATCTCAAGAGGTTGTTCTTCTAACTTCTATATTAATTATCTTTTGCTGCATAACCAATTACCCTAACACATATTGGCTTAAAACAAGTATTTATTATCTCACAGTTGCTATGGGTCGGGTACTTTGAAGTGGCTTAGCTGGGTGGTTTGAGCTTAGAAAGTTGCAGTCATAATGTCATCCATGCTAAAGCCATTTGAAGTTTGCCTGGAGCAGATGGACCCCCATCCAAGATGCTGTACTAACATGGCTATCAGTTCCATGTCTAAGTTCCTTTCTGGCTATTGGAAGGAGGCCTCAGTTCCATGTGGCCTCTTCATGAGGCTCCTTGAGTGGTCGCAACACAGGGAAGCTGACTTCCTTCAGAGCAAGTTTTCCTAGCTTTGAAAGTGACATACTATCATCTCCACAGTATTCTATTGGCTTACCCAGCCAGCCCTACCCAGTGTAGGAAGACACTACATAGAGCAAAACAGCCAGGAGGTGAAGCTAATGTGGGTCATTACAGAGGCTCACTGGCTAACCCCCACATTTCAGGGGACGTGTCATTAACCCCATTTTACAGATGAGGTAGCAGAAGCTAAATGTGAAGACAACACAATGTGCTGGAAAGAGAACTTGGTCAGGAGTCCGACAGCTCAGGATCTCTGTGATCCTGAGAAAGTCACTCACTTCTCAGGCCTCAAACTCAACTCCAAAATCAAGTAAGCATGTTTATACTTCCAGGAGAGGACTACTGGGGCCTGACATTTGGGAGTCTTCAATGCCAGAGGAAGAGGTTGAGTAGCTATCCTGTGGGTGGTCAGTGAGTCTCAGAGGTATTTAAACTCAAGAATACGGGAAAATCATCTTTTCTGTGGAATATTCTGGAAGCGATGTGGAGTATAAAGTAGAGGGCCCAAGACAAGAGGCAACCACACATGATATTCAGGCACAGGAGTCCATTCTCAGCAAGTTGTGTTAGGAATGAAAGCCTATGGTCAGATTCCTGGGTGGCTTAGCTGGTTAAGCGACTGCCTTTGGCTCAGGTCATGATCCTGGAGTCCCGGGATCGAGTCCCACATCAGGCTCCCTGATCTGCAGGGAGTCTGCTTCTCCCACTGACCTTTATCCTCTCATGCTTTCTCTCAAATAAATAGATAAAATCTTAAAAAAAAAAAAAAGAAAGCTCAGAACGAAAGGCTCAGGAACCCATCCATCACATCACTGCCCTATTTTTATTTGTGCAGTATTTCAGGAAACATCTACTTCAAGTCAAAGAGAGTGTAAATCTCTATCCTCATTCCACTTTTTCGTGAAATGACAACCTGTGTCCTGTTGAAGTTCCTGGTTTCATACAGTACCACTAATCTGCCTCAGTACAGTACCACTAATCTGCCTCAGGATCTGCAAAAGGCTACCAGGCCAAGAGGGAAACCGGAACTGTAAACAAGGCTGTCTTCATTGGATGGTCTGCATTTCACTTCAAGCTGTTTTTCAGACTTAGTGAAGGTTTTTACTCTCATCATGAAAACATTAAAAATAAAAGTTTTAAATTACAAAATAGGATGCATTCATCATGCAGGCAGAGAGAGAGAGAGAGAGAGAAAGGGAAAATAAAAGACTGCAGGCTGGCATCCACTGAAAATATATGCCTCTTCTTTTCTTTCTTCCCTGAATTCAGAAAGAGTTTAAGTATTTGCTGTGTATGAAGTCGCAAAAATGAGCTGCTAGACTCTGTGTCTTAAAGACATAATGGAGACAAATATGAGTTTAGAACTCAAGCTTTCAATATGAGCACAGCTAAGATGACCAGTTTAATTTTTTCTCTTATTTGTAGTGTACATAAAGTGGGGGATATAAGCCACTTTAATAGCTTCTCTTTGAATAACAGGAATGTCTTCTATTAAATGCATCTCTGAAAGATTAGAGGAGAGCCATAAAAAATAATTTTAACAGCCACGATCCCCTGCCTTCCCACTTAAAAAAAACCTCGGTTTATTCTATTAATTGTTGTATTACACCATAAGCTGCAGAGCTAGGAAACTCCCACTCTTTCCACAGATTCACTCATGCATAGAAAGTTTGTGATTGATGGACCAGTGAGGTTGAAAGGTGCAAATGGAGATGGAACATCCTAGGATTAAACATCCTCCTCGTAGGGGATTGGCACCTTTCCAGCATCTTTAGCTTGGCTAGGCTTTGCTGGGATGAGTATTCAAGGACAGATGCTTGCTCTTGAGCAGAGACTGGAATAACCTGTCCCCTGCCTGAACCTCTAAATATGCCCCCAACAACTTCCTCTTTCATGATCTATACTCATTTATTCAATAAATATTGACTGAGGACCTGGAGAACCCACTCTAAGCAGGCTTTTTAACTAACTCTATCTAACTAACTTTTTAACTAACTCTATCTAACTTTTTAACTAACTCTATTTAAGAAGATAGAGTTAATTAAAAAGGATTCTAAGATGAGAGGAACTTGCAGTCTTATGAAAGTGTTTGTCAACCCTGAATGCACATTGAAACTATCTAGGGCTTTTTAAAAAAAGTACTTATGGGCCTTATTGATAATTATTTAAGTTATAATCATAGGGGTGAAGTCCAAAGTAGAACCAAACTTGAGAACCACTCAGAAAGGGGTAGAAAGATGACAGCCATGTATTGTTATTGAGGAGAGTAGAAAATCTATTAGAGTCTAGAGGAAGACTCCACCCTGACTTCGAGGGAGTCAGAGACTGGCTGGAAGTCACTTGGTATTGTAAGTTTTGCCTGAAGAAGAAAGGAGATAGATGGGAAAGCAGGGCATACAGAGGGAGGGTTGAGAGAGCGATGTATGCAAAATGCGAGGTAGTATGGCATTCTCCAGAATTATAAGATGTTCAGTGCAACTGGAGCAAAGGGTTCTATGGAAGAGAGATAAGTGGCAAGACAGGGGGCTGAAGAAATAGGAATCCAGTTGTATCCATCCTTTGCCCTTACATTGTCATATATACCGAAACAAGGATTTTTGCCTTATACTTATGGCCATGGGGATCAATGAAGAGTTTTTGTTGGGGAGAAAACTAATGTCTCAATCAGATTTCTATTTTAGGATCATTCCTTCCTGGCTGATAAAAAGAAGTGATGGATGGAGGAAAGGCGTATGAGAGGAGTCGAGGAATGGAGAAAGAAGGGCAATTACGACAATGATGACAGAAGGAGAATGATGATGTAGGACCGAACTGTGGCAGGATGAATGAGAAAGAACGGGTCTGAGAGACAACAGTGGCAGAATGGATGAAATTTAATGACTGATAAGATGTGAAAGTAAAGCAAAGAGAAGACTGTCTCCCAGATCCCTGGCCCGGGTGACCAGATGCCTGGAAGAGCAGCTAGAGGATAGAGGGCAGCACTTCTTTCTTTCTGGCACCGTGTCCTGCTGTGGTTCCTGCCACTTCGCTCTTTGACTACTTCACAACATATTCAAACCTTCCGAGGGCATTTGAGGGGAAGACATATGGATTTTACTTCTGTAGATGACACAACAATGGGAAACCAATGGATGGATACTTTTGAAAAGGGGTTATTCCTTTAAAAGAGTTTATTAGGCCCCATTCCTCACTGGGATTTCACTATCATCTGCTAGTCAGTACCTTCTCCTTCCCAATTCTTGTTCCTGACTGAATGAGAAGACATCCAGAAATATCAGGGCTATCACTCCAAGCCATGGAGGCTAAAAACCAACTAGTTTCTCCCATCCTAAGAAGGATAGAAGGAATGTAAGACAGTGGGCAGGAAAATCCTCTTTAGCCTGCTTCAAGCAGGAACATTAGATTTTGGGAGGTCAGATGATGCAGAGAACAAAACCAGATACATAAAATTATCTGAAGCTGGTTCCAGAGATCAGAAAGGTTGCCTAATACTTTATGACCAGCAATTTTATTCTCAGGTAGATCCCTAAAAGAAAAGCACACAGGTGGTCACCAGAAGGCACTAGAGAAAATCAGAGTGTTCATAGCAGTATTAATAGTAAAGCCAAAAGCAGGAAATTACCCAAATATCCATCAGAAATATAATGGATAAATCAATTAAAGACCTGCAATAACCCAAAGCAATATGGATAAGTCTCACAATCATAATGTGAAACAAAAGAAATCTGACACTAAAGAGTCCTTCCTACATAATTCCATTTAATGAAGCATAAAAACAAGTCAATTTAATCTTTAAAGTTAAAAAAGTAAGCTGTTAAAAGTAGGGATAATAATATTTTTATATATTTATTATATAATATATTATATATGTCTTATGTCATATATATCTCCATATATTCTCCATATACTTATATGTATATTATATTAATATAATATACATAATACACATAATATACATATACATATTATATTAATATAATATACATATGTTATATCTCTCCATTTATTTCTCTATATATTTAGGTCTCTTTCAGAAGTGTTTTGTAGTCTTCAATCAGTATTGCTTTTAAATTATTCCTGTTTCATGTTGCAAATCATTCTTGCTAGTACACAGAAAAACAACAGACTTCTGCATATTGACCTTGTGTCAAACAATCTCACAAAATTATTTACTTTGTAGCATTTTTTTGCAGATTCCTTAGGATTTCCTATGCCCATAATTATAATCACCTGCAAATAATATGGTTTTATTTCTTTGTCTCCCATCTTTACACTTTTAATTTCTTTTTCTTAATTTATTGCATTGGCTAGGACCTCAGGCTAGTGAAGAGATATGGTGAGAATGATCATTTTTGCATTTTCCTGAGGAAAAGCATTTAGTCTTTTACTATTAAATATGATATTAGTTGAATGTTTTTCATAGATGTTTACTATTATTTTGAGAGAGCTCCTTCCTATTCTGAGTTTTGATAGTTTTTATAATCTATGCTTGGCAAATATGGTCAAATCATTTTTGTGCACCTATTGAGTTAATCATATGATTTTCCCTCTTTTTACTGGTAAGACTATGATTTACACTTATTATTTTTGGATTGTCAAAACAAACTTGTATATTAAAAGTATCTGATTAATATTTCTGGATTTGACTTAATACTATGTTGTTAAGGATTTTCTCCCTTGGTATTTGTAAGGTAAACTAGTCTGTACTTTTCTCATTTTGTCTTTGATTCATAACATCACAGCACCAGTTAAGAAATGTTAACTTTTGCTCTATTTTCTGAAAAAATTAAAAAAAAAAAAGTAGGGATAATAACAGGGGGACTAGGGAGGAGTTGATAAATAGAGATAGGAAGTCAAACCCAGGGTAATTTCCAGAATGCTTCTCAGGTTCCCCTTTTTGACCTGAGTGCTGGTTACATGGGTGTGTTTATTTTGTGAAGTCATTGAGCTATGCACTGACAAGATGTGTATATTAAGATTCAAAAAAAGTTTTTTAAAAAAACCTATAGCTGGGTTTTATAGCTGGATTTTTCCCACCTTTATTTTGAAAAATGAAATGAATTTTTTGTCGGGGGAAAAACAGAGGGAAAGAAGAATGAGTTCCATTTTTAATACTATGAGTTTGAGATGTTTTTGAAATGCTAATATAATGGTATCTAATAGGCATTAGTTGAATGAACTGGTTTCTCAGAAGAAAGATTTGTACAAGAGCTTCATGAACATAAAAAAGGAACTTGCTCTCTCTTTCTGAAAATATACTTGCCTAGAATTAGCACCCAAAATGTATTATCCCTTTAACATTGGTGCTTGCCTCTGAGAAAACCTCATTTTTTCTGCTCCTCATGCGTGCTCCTATAGAAGCATTTTCCCAATGAGCACAGTTCCTGGTTGGCAAGAGGCTGACTACTTTAAACTATTATGTACATACTCTCCCATAGAATATGAATGGCACATACAGGCCATTCTGTATTCTTCATGCATTGAGACAGAGACTGGCTAGCTATTCACCATACTCATTTCCTCCTTGTTCTGGCACACAGTGATATTAACATTCCTAGCCTCCCTTGCAGTTAGATTTGGATGAGAGACTGGGTTTGAGAAAATGCAATTTAAGTAGAAGTGATGGATGCCACTTTCAAATATGAGTCATCAAAATCTCTCACATGTCATCAATCCTCTATGCGCTTCCCCCTCTGCCCATTTGAAGCAAACAAGTATGGCGACCCTGGGAGTCATGCAATGAAGGTGGTAGAGTCACAAGATGGAAGGGACTAAGTCCCTGACATTCTGCCATCAGAGAGCCATTTGCTGACCAGGAACACCCATTTTGAACTTTATGAGATGAAGAAATAAATCTCAGAGATTACCTTTTTCTACTCCCATTTCTAGATATTCCCATGTGAAGAGACTCTACATCTACCTTCTGTCCCAGATGATGATCACATTTTATTTGTACTTATCTCACTTGTATGCCTTCTATTTTGATCAAGGTACCCCTTCTATGAGATCAAAAAGCTGAGAGATAAGAATTGACCCCTTAATTTCCAACTGAGGGAGAAGATGTTTCCAAGGACTTTTAGTCAGTCACTAATCCTTGTGGAATGAATAGATGAAGACATGTTTGGATGCATTCGCGCACAGATAGATGAATATGCGTGTGAAGGGAAGGAGGAGATGCCTCAGGTGTGAAGCCTGGCAAAAATGGAGAAAGCTAACAGAACTACTAACTACTAACAGAAATATAGCCAGAAAAGGAGAAATCAACCTCTGTGTATTCATTCATTTATTTAGTGTCCCCCCAATCCATCCTTCCACTTACCTTGTCCTCCCTTAATGAAAACAAACTGAGCAACTCCTATAATGAGATAGCATTTATTGAATATTTATATGTAGAAGATGGCGCTACACACATTCGATGGAGTAACTCATTAAATCCTCATAACAATCCAGTTAGGTGTGCACTATGATTTCACCCACTTTATAGATGAGAAAACTGAAACTTAAAGAAGTAACTTGTCAAAGTCAGTCAGCTAGCTGTGGGGCAGAAACTCAGACCCAGATGACCGGCCTCCAGCTCAAGCAATCAATGGCTATGGTAGAGCAACTCCTACATGTCAACGGTGATCTTCTTCTGTGGAACTGCAGAGAAGCATAAAGGCACAACCTTCTCCTTTAAAACCTCATCATATAATTAACTAGTAATCTCTTTACAATGCCTTGTGTGATACATACTATAGTGGAGAGGCACAAAATTCTGGGAAAGGAGGTGGAACAGAAAGGAAAGCTTGGAGGATTTCATCTAGAAGGTGGCATTTGAGCTATGCCTGGAACATGGCTGGGGTAATTTTGTGCAAGAAGGGGAATTCTGGAGAGAGTCAAGCAGACAGACTACCAGGAGCCACGGGACATAAAGAAAGTGTCTCCACAGGACAAAAGTTTCTGATGCTTCAAGATGGAAGGGAGTAGAAAGTAACAAAACTTTAAAGGAAGTTTGTATCTGGATCATAAAGATCCTTGATTTCCAAGTTAAAAGATTACTCTTTGGCTGGTAGGCAGTTAGAGAAGAGTTTCAAGCAGGGATTACAGCACGATAAAATCTGTGTTTAAAAAAAATTATAAAAGTATGGAGGGAAGAAACATGAGATCAAGGTGTATAAATGGGTTGAACATTATCTGCCAAAAATTAATATCCACTTGCAACCTCAGAATGGGACCTTATTTGGAAATAAGATCTTGGCAGACATGATTAAGGTCAGGACTGAGATGAGATCATAGTGGATTAGGGAGGTCTCTTAACCTAATGAGAAACTCCTATGTGAGACCGAAAAGGACAGAGAGAACAAGGTAACATGAAGATGGAGGCAGACATTGGAGCAATAAGACAAGTAAAGCCAATAATTGCTGGCAACACCAAAAGCTAGGACAGAGGCATGGAATGGTTTCTCCCTCGGAGCCTCCAGAAAGAACCGACCCTGATGACACCTTGATTTCAAACTTCTGGCTCCTGAACTGTGAGATTAAAAAATTCTGTTGTTTTAAGCCACCATGTTTGTCATAGGTTTTGGTATGGCGACCCAAAGAAACATGCAAGGAGATTCATCAAATGGTTCCTACTCTGGTCTAAGAGAGGAAATACCTTCTGAATTAGGGTGTAGGACATGGACAGAGAGGAGAGGCCAGACTGAAGAAATGAAGTGCAAATGGTCAGGAAATCTGGGTGACTGAGGAGGAAATAAGATGAGAACATCAAAGACGGCTTTGTGGTTTCTATCTGGGTCATTAACTGAGACTGAGAATATACGAGGAAGAGCTGATGAGGAAGGAGGAAGTCCTACTTTAAAAATGAAATTAGTGTAGTTTATTGTTCTTTAAGCTCTGCATTAAAAAGCGGATAGATAGGCTACTAGGCTTCCTTGTTGTGCATTAGATTAAATGGAAGAAAGAAAGAAGGAAGAGACCGGCTAGGAAGAAGGGTGGGGGAGGGACAGGTAAAGTCAGAGCAAGCAAGGGCAGGGAAGGGAAGGAGATAGGAAAGAATATAAAGGAAGGACGAGAAAGTTCTTTAAATCCCTGCAAATTATGAGATAGTGTGGCACAGTTTGAAAAACAATGTCTGTCTCAGAGTAGGCACTGCTGAATCATAGTCCAGAAGCCAAAGTGTAAAGTTGAATATTTCAGAAGAACAGGCATAAGAGGACAACTCTCAATTTCATTACTCCCACCAATCATAATTATAGATTACATGTGCGATGTAGGTGTGTCCTTAAAAAGACAACGATCACAGCCTGACTGCCATATCTAGCATGGACACACCATTAAAAGAGGGTGGGAAGAACACGGTACAGTTGACGGTGGAGCGTGGGCCCCTGGCATCTGGAGGACGAGGCAGGAAATAACCGGCCTAATGGTGTGGCCAAGAGGACTGCGGCTCTGTTACAGACGCTGGAAAATAGATGTGAGTCTGGTTTTTAGACTCAGTAAAACAGGGTGGATTAAAGTACTCTTGCTCAGTTGCGTTTGTGTCTGCTCTCCTTGACTGCCCATGATTCATGCAAAGGCAAAAAAAAAAAAAAAAGAAAGCCCCAAAAGATGAATTACTATGATAATATTTGTAGTCAATAAAACTAAGGGCTTCTTTATTTCAGATTTATTTTAACATCACTCCACAAATCATATTGAAAACCTAAATGACTCAGATGATACTTTTGAGTATATTTTTCATGAGTGTCCCAAGGATTACTATGGAAGATTATGCCAAAACTACTTTTTTTTTTTTTTGGCATGTGACGGGTACAAAACATATATTAGGACAAATAATTATAAATTTGATTCATTGGGACATATGACAGATTCGTACAAGACTCTAAATTGGAAAAGTTTACAGGATTAGTTGTTTTTTCTCTTTGGCATGAGCCATACACGGCTACGTGAATTCTCCTCTTATGACTACTTGCTCAGAAAACATAAAGATAAAAAAAAACAGTTTAACCAAATAGGAAAAGCAGAGACTGTTTATTTATGAAATATAAGGTGCAGCCAGAGAGGATTTTTTTTCTTAAATCTTCTGTACTAACTGACTCTCAATGAAGCAGTGCCCATTTTAGAACACAAACTCAGAGATGATATTTATTACTGTTTAATTACTTGCTAGTGCCCAAACTGAGTGATAAATTCTTCTCTTCTTTTTGTCCCCAGCTTCCTTCTCTTCTTATATAAATATTCATAAAATAAAAGAAAGTATTAATTAATACAGGTGACCACATCATTTAAAGGTAGGTGTAGAGACAGAGTTAGTCATTTTATCCCCTACTCTTCACCTTCACACTGGGCACCCCACACACGCTCCCACACACGTGCAGTGGCACAAACACACAGCACACCCAGTAGGGTGACTAAGCACTTGCCTGGGGCAGACAGGATTCTCAGGACACAAGTCTTTCGCTAATAAAACTAAAAATCAGTTAGTCACCCTCACACACACACGAATTCTATTCTAATTTCAATTGCTTTAAACTGCTATAGCTATAACTATGTAAAACCCACCTTATAGTTCACTGTCCCCACTCCTATGCACTGTTGTACTGGAGGTTCCAGCCAGTGCAATGAAGAAAGAAAAAGAAATAAAAGGAATACAGATTATAGAAAAAGAAATAAAACTGTCTCTCATCAAAGATGACATGACTTTCTATATAAAAACTCCCAAGGAAACTTTTGAGAAATTACTAGAATAAGTGAGTTTAGTAAGATTATAAAATACAAGGTTAACATCATGAAAATCAGTTGTGTTTTTATACACTAGCAATGGACAACTACAAATTGAAACTGGAAAAAAAATCACTTAAAGTAGCACCAGAAAAATAAAATATTAGAAATAAATCTGATAAAATATGTGTAAGATCTATATATTAAAACAAAATGCAGACAAAAAAAAAATCAAAGAAGACTAAGTAAATGGAAATACTATGCTCATGTGTTAGAAAACTCTATATAGTTAGGATGATAAGTCCACTCAAATTGATCTATAGATTTAATGCAGTAGAAAATAAAGAAACAAGAACAACCAAAACCACTTGGAAAAGAACAGTGTTTGGAAGTCGCACATTATCGGATTTGTAGACTTAAAAGATATAAAGTTGTAGCAACGATGACAATGTAGCAATAGCAAAAGAACAGACACACAGCTCAGTGGAACAAAACAGAGTTCAAAAGGAGACTCATACATTCGATTTTTAGCAAACATGAAAGTACCTTTTCAACAAATAATATAGGGAAAAAATGGGCACTCAGGGGCTCCTGGGTGGCTTAGTAGGTTAAGCATCTGACACTTGATTTTGGCTCAGATCATGATCTCAGGGTGGTGAGATGGAGCCCCATGTCTGGCTCTGCACTGAATATGGATTCTGCTTGGGATTCTCTCTCTCCCTCCATCTCTACCCCTGCTAGCTTCCTCTTTCTCTCTCTCTTACTCAAAAAGAAGAAGAAGAAGAAGACGACGAAGAGGAAGACGAAGACGAAGACGAAGAAGAAGAAGAAGAAGAAGGGAAGGAAGGAAGGAAGGAAGGAAAGAAGGAAAGAAAAGAAAAAAGAAAAAGAAAAAAATCGGACATTCATATGCAAAAAGTAAACCAGAACACATACCACTCATAACACACAAAAGTTAACTCAAAATGAATCATAGAACTAAAAGTAAAGCCTAAAACTAAAAGTCCTAAAAGAAACATAGGACAAAATCTTTGTGACCCTTTGTTAGGCAAAGATATCTTACATACATTAACAAAACATAATCCACAAAAGAAAAGATCAAAAAATTGAATCCCATGAAATTTAAAATTTCTGTTCTTCAAAAGACATCCTTAAGGAAAATGAAATGACAAACCACACACTGAGATAGAATAGTTGTGAAACACACAGCTGATAAAGGGCTTATTTCCAGAATATATAAAGAAATTTCAAACTTTAACAATAACAAATAGGCAATCCAATATTTAAAAAATAAGCTAAAATGTGAAGATACTTTGTCAAACAAGAAGTACAAATGGCAAAAATAGGAAGACATTAAACGTCAGTAAGAAAATTAAAGTTGGGGCCCCTGGGTGGCTCAGTGGGTTAAGCCTCTGCCTTGGGCTCAAGGTCATGATCTCAGGGTCCTGGGATGGAGGCCCGCATGGGGCTCTTTGCTCAGTGGAGAGCCTGCTTCCCCCTCTCTCTGCCTGCCTCTCTGCCTACTTGTGATCTCTCTCTCTGTCAAATAAATAAATCTAAAAAAAAAAAGAAAGAAAGAAAATTAAAGTTAAAATCATAGTGAGATAACCATTATACAGCTATCTGAATGAAGAAGTGGGGGGGTGATGAGGAGGGAGGGAAGGGGGGAGGAAGGAAGGAAAGAAAAATCCCACCCTGACAATACCAACTGCTAGAAGTGCTGGTACAAATGCAAACAGTTGGAATCCTCATGCATTGCTGGTGGGAATGCAAATTTTTAACAGTTACTTTGAAAAACAATTTGGCAATTCCTTACAAAGTTAAATACATAATTGTTGTATAATTCAGTAATCCCACTCCTTGGTATTTATCCAAGACTAATGAAAACTATGGTCACACAAAAACCTGAGCCTGATTGTTTCTGGTCTATTTATTTATAATCATTCAAAAACTGTAAACAACTTTAAAGTCCTTAAACCAATGACTAGATAAATGAACTGTGGCACATCCATAAATGGAGTATTTCTCAGAAAGAAAGGTTACTGATACATGCAACAATATGGATGAATCACAAATGCATTATTGTAAGTGAAAGAAACCAGACTCATAAGGCAATATTGGGGGGGAAAAAAGCAATGAATTATTTATGACTCCATTTATATGACACTCAGGAAAAGAGAAAACTTATAGAGACACAAAACAGATCAGTGGTAACCAGAGGCTGGAGGTCAGAGGAGGAGCTGACCACAAAAGGACATGAGGGAATTTAGGTACAGTGATGGAGCCTTACCACACTTTTTAAAAAAAATTCATTCACTTATTTTGAGAGAGAGAGCGAGCGCGCATGCCCACAGGCAGAAGAGGGGCAGAGGGAGAAAGAATCTCAGGAAGACTCCGCACTGAGCAGGCAGCCCAACACAGGGCTCAATCCCAGGACCCTGATATCATGACCTGAGCCAAAACCAAGAGTCAGATGCTTAACCAACTAAGCCACCCAAGTACCCCAAACCTTACCAAATTTTGATTATATACTATATACCCTAGTAGAACTGTACACTAAAAAAAAAGGTAAATCTTACCTTTAAAAAAAGTTTCAAGGTTTCAAGTTATGAAGATTCTTTATGTACAGGTTATCTTTTTAAATATTGTTTATATTTTTTAAAACTAAAGCCAAACAAATATAAGAGGAAAACCCTGTCATTAGTTGGAACTTCTCTAAAAAAGAAAAAAGAACGGAATTAAAATAAATCTTTATTAAATTTAGAACTTATTTTCTGATACTAAGAACATGCTAATGAAAAAAATGTTGAAACTGTGGAAAACGAAAGAAGAAAGCAGAACTTCTACTCACCCCCTGAAGGCAATCACCATTAATATTTTACTTAACTTCCTTTTGACTTTTACTCCAAAATTTAAAATGATTGTTCCTAGTTTGATGGTTCTGAGAATGAGCTTTGGATTCAGGAAGCCTGGGATTCTCAGAAAACTGAGACTCAGTTTAGAAAATGGAGATAATAACATCTAGTTCAGAAATTATGGAGATTAGACAATCAAGGAACTCACTATTGGCCCAGAAAGTAGAAAAAGAAAAAAAGGAGGAGGGGTAGTTTCACATGGGGGGTATTAGAATAACCAACTTACCCCCACTTGCTAGGACTTTCTTGGTTTTAGCACCAAACATCCTGTGTCTCAGACAATCCCTCTGTCCCAGGCCAACCTAAAAGTATGACCACCCGGCAACCAAATTTACCCAACCTACATTTTATGGGAATCTCAAGCCAAGAAAGTGTGCAAAAACTGATCTGACTCTTGGGAATTCCTGTGGATTCAACTGGACTCAACAACCACTCTGCAACACGGACTTCACAAAGCATGGTATGTAGGAATCCCCCAGACAGAGTTGTCAGATAAAATGCAGTTCATCCAGTGAAAGTTGAAATCAGGTCACAACTATTTTTAAGGGGCAACGTGGGGGTATATTCACACTAAAAATATAGTTGTCATTTTTTCTGAAATTCAAATTTAACTGGGTATTCTGTATCTTTATTTGCTAAATCCAGCAACCCTGAAGCCCCAGAGATAAACAACAGCAATTAGCGCAACAACCATGTATCCCGGAGATGAACTCACGAGCAGAAATGTGTAAATTACAACAAGGAAATGAGCCCCTGCGATATTTCATAGATGAAGCAAAGGGAATAATTTGCACTCCGGGAACCAGAAATTATAAGGCAAGCGTGGGCACTACAAAGTAAATGCTTTAAATTATTAAAGAGATTGGGGTGCCTGGATGGCTCAGTGGTTAAGCTTCTGATGCTTGGTTTCAATTCAGGTCATGTTCTCAGGGTCGTGAGATCAAGCCCCATGTCTGGCTCTGTGCTCAGTGGGGAATCTGCTTGAGATTCTCTCCCTTGTCCCCTCCCCCCATTTTCTCCCCCCTTCCCTGCCTCAAATAAATACATCTTTTAAAAAAACAATAAATAAAAATAATTTATTTTAAAATTTATTTTTAAAAATAAATGATTAAAGAGACAGAAGAAGGAATGGACATTATAATGAAAATACAGGACGCTGATAAGAAGAACAGATGTTAAGTGAAAGAAAGGAATCAAATAGAACTTGTAGAAATGAAAAATATGGCCATTGAAACTGAAGAGTCGAGATCTAGGTTGAATAGCAAATTAGATAGCTAAGGGAGTTACATGACCATGGCCTAGTGAATTACCTCCATGTGCCTCCGTGTTCTCATTTGCAAAAGAGGATAATAATAGTATCTGTCTTATACAGGTGATATATACCAATAAATACCCTGTGTGCAAAGAGCTCAGAACAGAACTGTAGTAAGTACTCAATCTTTCAGTCAATAATTATTGTCTAGTCATGAATGAAATATCTAGAACATCCTCATATAGCAGCATTTGCCAAATGTGTGGCTCAGAAAGTTAGTCCTCTGAGATGCTCTGAGAAAAAAGTACTCTGTGGTGAATGCTTCTGGAAGTCCTACACAACTCTAACAATCTCTGGGGGATTCACAGTGAGCATTACCACATTAAAGACCCTAAGAAGTTCTGCTTTAAGGAAACCTGTTTAGCCTTATGGTTTGGATAACTGAATGATGACAAAACGGAGGCTTACAGAGGCTCTGCCACTTGGCCAAGGTCCTTTGGCTGTTCCATGGCAGACCAGGTCTGCAAAACCAGGGTGGTCTGACTCCAAAGGCCATGACTTCAGTGACTGCACTCTACTGTAATGTTGAGAAGAAATACATAATAATTCTTTTCTTGGAAGATGGCTTCTTTCTGAAAGCGCAGGAACTTGCCCTGGTGTCCCTTCATACCTACCAATGGCTGTGTGTCCCCCTCCACAGCCACCCGCCAGTGTCTGAGTCCCAGAGCGCAAGCTAAGTGTCCTGTGAGTCTTTCGTCTCTTCTTGAGGTGCAGGCAGGGGAGAATAGGAGAGCGACTAGGAAGTACCCTGCTTCCCAAAGGCCCCTTGCCCCCCATGCAGTCATGTCCTGGTTTTCCTTCCACAACGCATAGCTCATACAGCTGTGTTGACACCTCCACGGGCTCCCCAGCCAAATGGATGTTGGGGCTTCCTCAGTAAACAGCATTTGACTGCAAAGGAACAAGACACAGATCCACGAATATTGTTGGTATGTTTCACCTTAATTTTTTTTTTCTTTAATTAGGTCCATGATTTCTGTGTGGTTACTGCCAGGGTCATTGTCTCTTTCTTGCACAAACATTCAGGTACCCTGCTTGAGGAAAACGAAGGTGGAATTTTCCACATTTCATTTGCTTCAAATTAGGGATCTGCATTTCATGAGAACTGATAGGACTTGAGCAGTGCTATTAACCGGTTTCCATTAAAGGCTAGTCCTGCCCCAGTTGTGAGTTAAGTTGGAATTGACATGCTGGGTATATGCTTTGTTTTCCTTAAAGCTGTACTTTAAATAAGACTATGTTAAAACCTTCTCAACTATACTCAGAAGTCCCAACGTAATCATACTTATGACTGCGGCTCATTGGTATTAAGCTGAAGTTAGAAATGCTAACTAATGATCGTCAAAGATTCTGACAACATGGAAATTCTTCCTAAGAGAATCCTTAATATCTGTAACAAGTGGCCACTTTCTTCATTAGCTTTTCATTCATCTCAATTCAGCAAATTTTAATTGAGCGCTACCATTCATATCTTATTTTAAGCCCAACCCAAATTTGCTTCAGCACTTTTTTAAGTACGAGCCTCTAAACTTGGCCCTGGAGATTCTAATATTAATAAAACAGCCTTGGCCTTCAAGGTACATACTGTAAACAAAGGAAACACACACACACACACACACACAAAACAAGCAGTTAAAAGTAACCTCAAATTGCCTCAACAATATAGGCACAGCAATATAAACAGATCTTAAAATAGATGTTAGGGAGCTAATTAAAAAAAAAATGAGATGTATAATACCATGATATTTATGTAAATTTTTAAAGCATCTATACAAAAATATAAACGGTGGCACCATTGATTTTAAGACAAGGTGAGCTTGTGGGTGCGCAGAGGCTGGGTGTACTGGTCAACCTTGTGTAGACCCCAGCTGCACTCTAGAATACATTCATCATGGCAGAGCAGGGAGAGACGCCAGCCTCCTTCCGCCCTCTCCCAAACATGGGAGTGACCATGAGTGCTCACTGCCTGAGTCAGTTCATCTTGACGCAGGTTGTGATTTCCACTTCTTTTTGGGAGATCCTGCCTTAACCCTACTTCCAGTCCTCTAGCAGTCTGAACTCTTCTTCCTCAAGGCTTTAAGCTTGAGACCAGAGGCAAGTCTTTCTGAGCCAGTCCCTCTTCTCTTTCCTTGAGACTGAACACTATCATCAGTCAACGTTGATGAACTCCTCTCCTCTCCCAACAAAGTCAGGTTCATCTGGTGAGTCCCCAAAGTATCTTGCCAGATAGAAGGTAGGATACCCAGTTTAATTTGAGTTTCAGGTAAACAGCAAATAACTGTGTAGTGTAGGCATGTTCTAATATTGCAGGTAACATGCTTACACAAAAAATTATTCACTGTTTATCTGAAGTTCAAATTGAACTGGGCCCTCTATGTTTTCAGGTGCTTGATTTGACAATCCTACCCTAAAGTGAGAAAGCAATGACTGGAAAGCTTGGTCTCTGGAGTGTTCCTGTGGCACACTTTGGAGGACAGCAGGATGGGGGAAAAATTCAGGAGGTAAAACATTTCACATTCTTTTATTTTGTTTTGTTTTTCTTTTTAGGGGGCATACCATTGTAAATGGAATAAAGCAGTTTAGTTCTATAAGTGAACTGCAATTCTTCCTCATGGTATATACCTGGTAAGAAAAACAGGGTCAAATCAGAGAAAAACAATTATCATTTGCTCTCTCTGATATGAGGAATTTGAGAAGCAGGATGGGGGTCATGAGGGGTAGGGAGGGAAAAAAATGAAACAAGATGGGATCGGGAGGGAGACAAACCATAAAAGACTCTTAATCTCGGGAAACAAACTGAGGGTTGCTTGGGGGTAGAAGGGAAGGATAGCACGGCTGGGTGATGGGACATGGGGGAGGGTATGTGTTGTGGTGAGTGCTGAGAATTGTGTAAGACTGATGATTTGCAGACCTGTAGCCCTGAAGCAAATAATACATTATATGTTAATTTTTAAAAAAGCAAAAGAAAAACTGTGTCAAGTAGGAGAGAAACAATGGCTAGGGGTCCAGAAAGTCTGATTTTAGTCCCAGCTCTACTTTTTTTTTTTTTTAAAGATTTTATTTATTTATTTGACAGAGAGAGAGGTCACAAGCAGGCAGAGAGAGAGGGAAGCAGGCTCCCCGCTGAGCAGAGAGCCCAATGCAGGACTCGATCCCGGGACCCTGAGATCATGACCCGAGCCGAAGGCAGAGGCTTAACCCACTGAGCCACCCAGGCGCCCCCCCTGCCAGCTCTACTTCTAATGACATCTGTGGAATTAGGGCACTTTTGTCCCCAGTGATGTCCCCAGGACCTCCCTGAAGTCCTCAGTCTCCACATCTGCAAAATGGGAATGTAAGGGCTAAATGATTTTTTAACGATTCCTTCTGCTGCAGCCTTCAATGGCTCTATGGCATTCATCATATTTACTTAATTTAGTAAAGACAGTTTTGTTGCTCTTAATCCATGCAGGAACAATAAAACAACACAAATGAGGATTTCTTCCCTTTCCCGTATTCCAGTAAAAATTCCTCTTTGAGGTATTGTGGTTGTTACAAAAACTGAAACCAGAAGTTCAGGCTCAGTGAGGAGGCCAAAGATTGCAAATGCCCTGTTACCAAAATAGAACCAAAGCAGAAACTTCGCTCTAAACAGCACTCACTGTCTTTTTGGCAGACAGAAAAGGATTTGGTCAGAGAAGATCTTAATATGGCTCAACCGGGCTGCGACAGACAGGAAGGGACCCTTGCGTCTCCCAAATGAACCACTTACCTATAAAATGGGACTAACAATCCCTTCTATTTCCCTTATGAAATTGTCCTGAAGGTTAGGTTAAATAACATCTGTAAAAATATTTCTAAAAAATGTAAAATTTTACACCAAGTAAACTTGTATTATGATTTGGGTTCAATCTGATATAAAAGGTTAATGTTCACTGGCCATCCCTCATCTATCCCTCTTTCTTTTGTTGACCTTGTTTTACGGGGGAGAATCGGCTCCTCTCCCATTCTTATACTCTGTGATTTGGAAAGAGCTGAATCAGTACCCATTTTCAGGAAAGGGGAGGTATCAGAGGCCTTTGCCAATCAGTGCGTTACATTACTCCAGACACAGAAACTGGTTCAAGGATAAAAAAGTTACCAAATACGACCCAGTAAAAATGGGCCCCAGAACTTTTTCTTCAAACTATTTGTAGAACAGGTTCTCAGGATTCAGAATTATATAGAAAGGAGCTGCGAGATCTTGGCAGCCATTTTGTCACTATGAGGGAGAGACTGGGAATGAAATCAACACAAAGGAAAAGTACAGACAAGAAATGGGGAAAGGCTGATTTTTAATACCCTTAAGTCCCTATATCTAGTCCTAAGACCACATTTACCCTTTGTCTTCTCCACTGTGTAAGTAAATAAATCGTTTTTGCTTTGGCCAGTTTAATGAAATTTTTCTATCATTCGCAACTAAAAAGTCCTAACTGATATAAATCCTTTGCTTGATGTGTCCCACACAGATTCAAAATCTATCTCAAATGCCTTGCAGAGCAAGCAAATACCTAGTAAGGAGGCTAACCACAAGTTTGACTTGAAGCCCATGTATTTCCAGAGTATCTATCTTAATTAACAAGGCTTGAAAGAGCAAAAGTTGGTTGTGTTTAAAAAAAAAAAAGATGATAAATTATGTTTATCCTCATTTTACTGGCCAAAATAATTCTGTATATCCCCTGAATGATTTAATATAACAAATTAAAAAAAATTTCCATCAAGAATATTAAAATCAGAAATGTTTTATCATTTAGAGCAAGAGTGACCTGAAAAATCAACTGATGCACACAAAAAATTCTTCTATGATGATTTTTTTCACTCTTTTGGAAGCAGTAAAAATGGGTTATAATCTAGCAAACCATTGCTCCATGGCAGGAGGCATAAAAATGTGTAAATTTAACCAGCTTTTGAATATTACCATTCCCAGAGTATTTTATTATGGCCTAAAGATTCTGAATTTAAAGACTCCTCTTCTGTCCCAAACTTAATTTTCACTTTTGTCAAGACCAATGGGAGGTAAAGAACCAATACGTCCAAGAGAAGGGACAGACTGTTACAGCCACCTGAGATCCATTCTCCAGCCAGCTACTGTGTCTTGCCCCAGAACTTGGTCACATGGAGAAGACAGACTGGAGTCCTGTACCCTTCTCTACATAGATTTAAGCAAATATAAGCAAGGACTTTTCTCTGAGGTTACATTATCTAAGCCTCAACCATTTCAACTCCATGTACACCACCGGTAACTACAATGGATATGCTCTACGGCTTCTTCAGATCTTGTCTCTTTTGCCTTACTTCACAGCAATGCATTAACTCTGCTGAGAAAGAAATCAGGAATGTGTTGCACTCATGAGTTTGTTCTACATTAAGCCACATCTAGTGCTCAGAAAGCACACCCAGCTCTGAAATCTCGCTATTAGGCACAAAAGCTTCCCATGATGGAGAAGTCTCCTGTCTCAGCTGCTTTTACCGGCATCATGAAATACAATGGGGATAATCCACCAGTGGCTTACGTAAGACAGTCTTGCTTTTTTTTTAATCGACATGATTGAACAGAGTTGGTCATACGGTTCCAACACTGATTCTGTCTCATTAATTTTTATTCCTGATGTAGTCCGTAAGCATCAGAATGTCATTTAAAACAAAACATAATGGGGCCACCTGGGTGGCTCAGTGGGTTAAGTGTCTGATTTTTTATTTCAGTTTAGGTCATGATCTCAGGGTCATGAGATGGAGCCTTGCGACAGGCTCCCTGCTCAGTGGGAAGTCTGCCTGAGTTTCTCTTTCACTACCCGTCTCCCCACTTTCTCACACTTTCTCTCTTTCATATAAAAATAAATACAAATAAATAAACAAAACACAATGTAGTGGCCTCTTCAAACTCAGGAAACGTGTGCAAAATAAACATCAACCACTTACTGTAGTAATGAGGTCAATGACAGGTTGCCAGCTTGGCTGGAGTCCTGGCTCTGACAGTTTTTACAGTTACTTTATCCCCTTAAGTCTCCATTTCCTTAACTACAGAATACAATTTAAAAATATTTATTGAGCACCTACTGCTTGTTTGACTCCCTGAGAATCCATCAGTAAATAAGACAAAAATCTTGACCCTCACTGAGCTCACAGTATAGGGAGACTATATTAAAATAAGTTAGTAAAGCATATGTGACATCATTCTAGTGGTTTACCGCTTATAAAAATAACATTTTAGGCATTTTTCACACTACAGTAACAGCAAAAAAGTTTTTTACATAAAGTGCATGATGAAATAAAACTTGAAAAGGAAAAAGCTAATTAGAAAATCAGTACTGCATGACCACCAAAGTAATAACTGTTTATACAAAAATCACTGAAATATGCTAATACTAGTAGGTGACAGTTTGAAGAAAAAATGGGATATTTATACAGTACTCTCAAGTACTTTCCCAAAATATGCATATTAATCTAAAATAATGAATTGGAAAGAGCTGAATTAACACCCACTTTTGGGAAAGAGAATGTATCCTAGTCCTTAGCCAATCAGTGCATTCCAGTAGTCTGGCCGCAGGGTTTTCTTGAAAAAGGCTCACAAAACCCACTTTCATTAATGAAGGGATCAAGGACAACATTTCTGATAATTGGAAAAGTAGATATTATATGCCTCCTGATATGATGCATTTCTTGAGAAGGGTACAAAAATATCTTCGGTGGTATTGCTACCAAAAATGCAAAACCCGAATCTCATAATGAAGAATATTAGGGAAACCCAAATTGAGGGGCATTGTACAAAACAACTGACTAGTACGCTTCAAAAATGTGAAGGCCATGCTTACAAAGAAATACTATATAACTGTTTCCAATTAAAGGAGACTAAAGAGGCATGACAATCAAGTTTAGTGTATGATTCAAGACTGGATCCTAGACCAGAAAAATACATGCTTTTGCTCTTAATGGATATTAGTAGGACAATTGGTAAAATTACAAGGTTTGTAGGCTAGATAATAATACTGTATCAGGTAATTTTCTAACTGTGGCCATTATACTGTGGTTATATAAAAAAATGCCCCTGAATTTAGGAAATGCCCATTGAAGCATACAGCAATAATTGAATATTGCTGTAACTTATCTCAAATGGCTTGGAAAAAAAATACTACATATAGATAGGTAGACAGATATAAAGAGAGATGAAATGATAAAGCAAATATTTTAAAATATCCACATTTGGAGAATCCAAGTGAAGGGCATAAGAATTCTTTGTACTATATTTTCAGCTTCAGTGTTGGTCTGATCTGGTAGTGACCAACCTAATCAATTAATTAAAATTAACCACTCGTAGTGGGACAACCTGGTATTTTGTGCCCCCTGATATAATGCAATATGAAATAGGCAACATTACCTATGATGTGTTCTGGCCAAAAATGTTTTCCCTGGATCTAATTAAGCCTCTAGACATAATTTCCAATTTAACAGGAAATAAAAGGGATAGAGAGATGAGTTAAATGACACCAAGTGAAAATAATCAGAGAAATTCAGAATGCAGTACATTCTGTAAGACAGATAGCCTGGGCTCACCATGATATAAAACGTCATGGGGGAAAAAGCAAACAAACAAGCAAACAAACAACAACAACAAAACAGTATGGGAGATAGGGTATGGAGTGTGATTCCATCTTAAAAGGGTCTAAGAGAAATAACAACCGAAAGCAATGTGGGACCCTAGATTGGTTTCTGTTTTCAAAAACAGTTTCAAAAGTTCCAAAAAATGTTTTTGATACAATTAGGAAAATATAAATCTGGACTGGATATTAGATGATATTATGAAATTATTGCTAATTTTCTTATGACTCATAATAGCATTATGATTATGTAGGAAACTGTTCATCTTTTTAGATGTCCATTTCCAAGTATTTAGAGGTGAAAAGTGTCATGGTGTACTTTCAAATGGGACAGAAAATTTTATGGAGCAAGAGAGAGGAAGAATAAACAGAATGGCATGTTAGCAATTGATGAATCTAAGAATATATGGGCCTTTATTATATTGTTGTTTCAACTTTTTATATAACATTTTTCATTAAAATATTGAGGAAAAATAATACACTAACACTTTTGCCTTCCTAACATACTCCTATTAGTTTTTTTTAAGGGGTTAAAGACTTAAAAATGAACAAAGAAATGAAAAGATAAAAGTGTACCATCCCTTACTATGTTGTTTCCTAAACTCTTCAAATGTAAAAGACCTAATAACATTTATCTCAGGATTGTGGTTGTAGCTTAGATTAAGGAGGGTTGACCAAATACAGGAATTTCCTCACTGGTCAACGGGGGAGGTAATGGGGCTGTAACTGCGGCTGTGCCAAAAGGCCACTCCCTCCAAACCTGGGAATGACTGTGAGATTCTCCAGTCTGAGACTGTCTCCACGTCTGAGGTGTATAACTAAGGTGGGGGAGAAATTTCTAATTCCTTTCTGGCTGCTGGAGCTGTTTTGTTTCTAGACATGAACCAGCCCAACCATTTCCCAAAGCCACCTATCTATGTTGAAGATTAATATCCTTGACTTCCAATGCTATTGAGTATTTGTGTGTCTTCCTGTAATTTCATGAGATTTTTATGGTAATATGTGTGTGGTTTTACCACCAGGGAACAAGACAACAGCACAACAGCACAACCACACACCTTGTTGTCTGGACGTGAACTAAGTCACATATTTATGGCGTCCAACTGCAGACAGCCTTTGAAAGAAGTGATGTGATTATAAGAAGCATCTGTTATTGATGTAGTGATTTGTGGAATGAAGAAGTAGGAACAAAGTCTATACTTTATGCAATTACCAACAATTACTCTAACTTGGTAACTAAAATGTGAACCATGTTGTTGGTGCACATAACCATACCTGTGCTGCCACTCTAACCTCTTCATTATGTTTCTTGAATAACCAAGGGAAAATGTGAGGTCAAGGTCTTTGCCCTCTGCCTGGAACACCCCTTTCCCAGATACTCACTTTTGCTCACTCTCTCATTCCCTTCAGGTCCATGATCAAACATCATCTTCCTAACACAGTCACCCCTGGTCACTTCACCTTCCATCTGGCATTCCTTATCCCCTTACACTGATTTACTTTCCTTCACAGAATTTTCACCCCCTGATACATTAACTTTATTTTTGTGTCTGTTCCAATTAAGTGGATGATATACTCTACTGTTAATAGAGGCCTTGTCTTGTTCACAGTGCCTCAAACACAGTGAACACGGTAGGTACTCAAATACTTTTTCTTTTCTTACTTTTTTTTTTCATGAATGAATGATCTATCACCTGAGACCACTGGAGAGAAACATACATGGCGACCATCTGAATCAGTGTTGCCCTGCACGAGGAGAGCCTGGGGTGGGAATGAAACCCAAACCATTCCCAAGAGCGACTAAAGCACAGATTCTTATTTTGTCTTGTGCTTTGAAGGATAGATGTGAAGTTTCAAATCAAGTCATAGTCCTAGAGAGCCAGGAAAAGCTCATGAACAAAAGCACTCCTAGTGTACCAGCAGGGTACTGGGATTAGTATACCACCTATGTATCTGCAAAAACCTCTTTATTTAGTAGCTATTGAAAACAAATGATAAAGTTTTAAAGAAAGGAAGTAGACATTCATATTTCTGTAACAATTTGAATGTTGCCATAGTTAAAGTAGGGCCTCTATATAAAATGCTTGAGAAGGACTTCTTTTAAGTTCAGTTTTATAGTTTTCATGTTCATGGCTAAGGTTCAGCTGAGTGTAGCTTTTACAGAATCATCTGAGTCAGTGAACATGCAAGCCATTGAATGACCACAGGAAAAAAAAAAAATTCCAGCTAATTTATAAATACTTATAATGACAGGTGACCGGCAGGCTGTGATGACCATATGCATTGTATAATTTCCAAAGATTAACTTAATTTTTAAGAACTAATTTATGTTTCCACAACAGGTAACAGATACCCATCACCCATTTTGATCATAATTCAGTATGTAAACATATTTATTATAATTTTAGGTAATTCTGAGTTGATCAAAGGAACCAACTTGGCTGAACCTGTTCATGGCCAATTAAACTTATATCAACCATAGAATATTTGTGACTTTCTCAAAAGCAACAGAATAGCTTAATGAAATTATTCTTTGTATCTCAAGTAACTATATGAACAAGACATCTTTAATATTCCATTATTAAGTATGCAATTATATAAATATTCATCCAGGTAGAACTTGTGATTTAGGGGCCTCCTAAATTTGCTTTGCATCCTTGATCCTTGATGCTCTAGGATCACCAACATGCCTTTGCTTCTTCCAAAGTAAAACAAGGTAAAACTAGGTTCTTTCTTGGTCCATCCCAGTGACTTAGTATGCAAATGCCTGGACTTGACCAATTCCACTACTTGTGAAAGGGAAGGAGGAGTTATCCGGTAATGTTTCTATCAAAACACTACCAAGAGCACTCAAAAAACATCTTTTGGTAAAAGATATCATCAAGTCCTTCAAAAAATATAAAATGAGAGGTGTCAACCCAAACATCATTTTATGACCAGTCACTTTATTTGGCTTGTTATGATGTTAGTTATCAAAGCTACTGCTTGGAAGATAAGAAATCTAGGATTTAGACTTCAACCTGCCCCGTACCCATAATGTGACCTTAATGAATCCTTTAACTGCTGTGAGGCATCCTTTCTCCACCTGTCCAATAATATGGCACTTCATCTGCTTCACGAGGACCAAACAGATGAGTGTTAGATGCGAAAAGCAGGACTGTGTACAGACGCCAACCACAAAAAGAGCCCACGTCACAATGTGACCCAGTATGAGAAGTTGACAAAAACACAGTCCTTGCTTAGGGTGATTCATAACATAATGAGCAAAATCTGAACTTGCTGATATGCTCATTAATGTGTCTTTGCACACAATGATCAGTTCCCAGAGAAATAACCCATTTCTTGATCCTTGAAAATGGTTTCTGTTTCACTGGAGACACAAAAATCCACAAGGCTTAGTATGAACTCCAAAGAAAACATGGCATAAGCTCTAATATGAAAAAATGTTTAATCCCATACGGAAGGTACATTATTTGGCAGATATAACCAACTGACCATGTCTGTTACCACTAGAAGCTGACTCTTCCAGTGATTCAGAAGGTGTAGGGGTGGTCGTGAAGCCAAATTCCAACCGTCTTGCCCACTGAACATTGGCTCTTTCACTTGTTTCCCATGTGTGCCTTTCTCCCTGGAGGAAACCTCTTCACACTACAAAGATGTCTCTGTGGTTGTGCACTGCACAGCACAGATGTGTGGGCAAACAGGAGGAAGCTGAAAAAGATCCAGACAAGCTTCATGGATCACTCTTTTAAAAGTACTTAAATATTGCCAACTGTCAGAGCCCTGGTGAAGATGTGAGAAACTAATTATCCACTTCTAAGTCTTTTCTGTGGGTGTAGTCCGTTGTCGACTGGCAGAATTAGAAAATTTACACAAGTTGCCCAAAAGCCTAAGCTCATAACTTGTCATCCCTGGATGAATGCTTGTCATCTTTGGCCAGGCAGTGTCTAGATGCCCTTTCTCTCTGGGGTCTGGCTGTAGGAGAGGGAATCCGGGCAGGATAAGTCCCCAGGAGAGGCACGAATTTGCTTCTACCGTGAAATCAACATCTCTTCCTCCTGGCCACCCGCATATACTGGCACATCAGCATGTGACCTAGACTTGGCCTCACCAATCAGAGGATGGAATTTGCCTCTCTGGAAGTCAGAATCTCAGAGGTGTGATGTAAAGATGCAGCATCACTTAGAACATTATCGATAAAGGAGGCAAGAGCACTGATAACCCAGAGGCACAGACCTGAAGTTTCAGGGCCACTGGTACCAGCAGTGAAGGCCTAAGGAGACTGTTCCTATGGCTGCCGGCCATTGCTAGTCCTCTGGGACTCCTGTCCATCCTCTGAGCTTGATTCCTAGCCTTTCGATGGTCCTTCACCATATATTTTTGATAACCTGGCCACCTGCCAGGCTCTATACTAGGGAATTAGTTGATGTGCAAGGGGGCACTGCCCATATAAGTAAGACATGCTTTTTGCCTTGGGGTAGCACAGAGCAGTGAGTCTGGTGATGAACTAAAATTCAGTCCCAATTCCATTTCTTCCTGGATCCCCATCCTCTCTCCTTTCTCCTCCCAGCTCCCAGGTCGCATGACCAGCAGCTTTCTCTCAAAACTTAACAGCTCTCTAACTAGTTTCTCAGGGAGTTCTTATCAGCCTCATAAGACTGTGAGCATACTGGGCATATAACCCCTGTAGATCTTATTTTTAAATCACCATCACACTCAGCCCGGTGTCTGAAATATGAGCCACCCTTCTCGCGGAACCATTTACTGCCAATTGCCCCGAATATCCCTTGCATTGCAATGATGCTTTGCGGCACTAGCACATCTTGTAGACAGAATATCAGATTCCAAGCAGTTCAATTAAGTAAGCACCATAAATGTCTTTGTTTCAGGTCCCCACTTTACCACAGCTGATGAGGAGCGCCCACAACCTGATGCTCTTCCAACTCACAAACACACTATGCTGGCACCTGGTCATTGGGACCCGCAGCTAGGAAATGGTCAAAGATACAAACATCAGAGTCCCTCCACTCGGGGAGTCCAGAGCCACATGGAAGTCAAGACACTATAAACGGCCCCTATTCCCAATAACAGATGCAGAATGGCAAGGGGATTTATTCCAATTGTCAAAACAGACAGAATGGGAAAGCCAAAATTAAGAAAGAAAAACCATAGATATTGAAGAGGTAGAAAGAAACCCAAAAACTGCTTGAGTCAAGCAGTTGCTGTGAATGAATGAAGGTTGGTTTCCAAATCTAAGATAAAGGAATCTTCAACACTAAGGCAGAGACCAAGAGAAACCAAAAGCTTTGGGCAATCTCATCACCGGGGCTGGGAGGACTGGCTAGGACAAGGGCAAGGGAAGGAGGATGGAAAAGCAAACACTAAATTCCATGGACAGCATTTAGTGGGTTTGCACAGCAGGGTGGGCGGGTCCCTGGTAGATTAAGGTCATGGTCCCCTGAGTTCATCCCCTAACATGAAGTGTAGTGGCCAAAGCAAGCATAAAATACTCTTCAGCAGAACAACGTATAACTTAACCCTAACCCTATTACTGAAAGGACAAATACCCACCATTTGCACTGACATGGATGGAACTGGAGGGGATCGTGCTAAGTGAAGTAAATCAAGCAGGGAAAGACGATTATCATAGGGTTTCGTGCATACACGGAATATAAGCAGTAGCACAGAGGATCACAGGGGAAGGGAGGGAAATCCAAAAGGGGAGAAGGCAGTGAGGGAGAGGAACCATGAGAGACTACGGGCCCTGGGAAACAAACCAAGGGTTTCAGGGTGGGGGGAGGGGTAACAGGGTGATCGGTGTTAAGGAAGGCACTTGCTGTGATGAGCAGTGGGTGATGTAGGGAACTAATGAATCACTGAACACTGTATCGAAAACTAATGATGGACAATACAGTGGCTAACTGAACATAATAATTAATTAATTGATTAAAAAAAATTTTTTTTTAAAGATTTTATTTATCTATTTGACAGAGAGAGATCACAAGTAGGCAGAGAGGCAGGCAGAGAGAGAGAGAGGAGGAAGCAGGCTCCCTGCCAAGCAGAGAGCCCGATGCGGGACTCGATCCCGGGACGTGAGATCATGACCTGAGCCGAAGGCAGCGGCTTAACCCACTGAGCCACCCAGGTGCCCCTTGATTAAAATTTTTAAATAAATAAATTAAAATTTATTTGAATAAATTAAATTAAATGTAAATAAATTAAAATAAAAATTTAAATAATTTTTTTTTTTAAACTCAAGGTTCAAAAATGATATTTCAAATAAGCATTTAGGAGGTAGATAAAGGCTAAACAGCCGGCAGCAGAAGAAAAGTATGGAATAAGGCAAAGAAGACAAGAGTATCATTCATTCGGGGGAGGCGGGGAGGGGGCCTGCTGCTCAAGGAAAGACGTGAAACATTCTCAGGGAGGATGTGAGAGAAGTAGTTTGTAGCTTCAAGGCTACAAGTAGAAGTAGTTTCGAGGCCCCTTTGAGAAGGGCCTTGAAAGACTTGGTAAAGAACTTGAACTTCAGGACTGGAGTCAACAGAAAGCCCTCGGAGGCTTTTATGGAAGAGGCCATTGTATTGCTGGTTGGGTTCCCCGAGAAGCCCCGTTCAGAAGCAGAGGTTTGCCTGCAGGGAGAGGACCGGAGAGTGCCAGAAGGCTCAGTGCCCATGGTGGACTGAAGGAAGTTGCAGGGAGCAGTGGAGAAACGTGGGCTGCAATGACATCACCACAGAGGCCTCAGCGGATACCTGGGTGCCCACAGCTCTGTATCCCTTGCGTTCAGGGACAGGAACAGAACAATGCAGCACACTAGGCGAGCCCCCTCCACGGGGCACGGACTCTGCTAAGACGCATTTCCTAGCATGGGACTCGCGAAGAAACTTCACAAAAAAAAAAATCTCGCTGCCACCAAGTGACAAAGGGATTAAAAAAGGAGAACCCAACAGAAACATAGAAACATTTCAGTGGGATCATTTTTTTAAAGAATTATTTGGAATCTTGTGTAGAAGAAAAGGGGTGGGAAGTTTGGATTTTTTTTTCTTCGGGAATTTTTGGTTTTATTGTTTGTGAGAGTGAGATGAAGAAAACAAAGGAAATCCCTTTGCAAGTAAACTGTTGCAAACCATCAGATGGTTTTCTGTGAAACAAAAACAAAATAGAACAAAAGCGGGTAGGGGGTGGCGGGAAAATGGGAAGAAAGAAGAAAAGGACCTACAGCAATGTTCCAGAATAGCTTTGGAGCTAGAGTTAAGACAGAAAAGAAAGAAGTAAATAAAATTGCTGAATATCACCTTACTGAGATTTCTGACCCTGTAGATACGTGTCTGTGGGTGATGTGTAGCGTGTCTTGCCACAGAATTTAATGACCATTACAATGACTCACATTACTGAGCATTTATTTTGTGCCATTTACTCTGTGGAGACCTTTACGTTCATTTCCCCCATTTAATCCTATTAAAAAATAAACTGAGGTGTATTAAACATTTTAAGAGTTTATTCGAGCAAAATTTTGGAATCGGCCAGAGCCAAGCTGGAAATCGTTAGGAACTCTCCTCCGGCAGAAGCCAGGGGAAAGGCTTATATGTAAAGTTCAGGAACTAGAGAAAGGCAATAATTTGAGAGGCTGTAGCTTACAGCCCAGTTGGCTGTTTGTGAGTGGTTGTCCTTTGTGTTTTGATTTTGCAACCTTGAGGCATTCACGGGCTTAGATCTTGGTTTGCTTACATAGGCCACAAAGGCATTAGAGAAATGGAGCTATATCCTTCTAATGGCCTTGTTGTTTAATTAATTTAACAATTCTTACAGCAACTCTATGGGCACGCATATGTTTTTAAAACCATTTTATCGTTTTCTTATCACCATGTACGTGTTTTATTCACCATTTTGACAGAGGCGGAAGCCATATCTCAGGGAGGTTAGAAATCTGGCCCAGGGCCCTAAAGCAAAGATGGGGTTGAGGGGAGACCTTTCTGATTGGGGAACCTGCTCACTCAACCGCTCTGCCAACATTCCTACAGAATTTACAGGTACAGTGCACCTTCCCAGCCCTTTCTAGGCATTTGCCCCTCACAACTATGCACGCAGGAATGTCAATCAGCCCTCAGTAGACGAGGTGCAGAAAACTTGAACAACTTGTGCTGATCACACAGCAGGTAAATGGGGAAACTGAGGCTTACGCTCATAATAACAAACTCTGGGCTTTTTCTATGTTAAAGCACATTGGCGCTCTATTTAAGAAAGGCAAAACAAATAGACTTGTCTGTCAGTTAGATGCTTTAAGATACAAATGCTAAGCATGACTGACCATGCGGCAGATGATAAAAACATTTGCCCAAAAGAGTGATTTCTGTGAAACATCAGTAATTTCGATCCAGAAGCAACCCTGGGAAAAACCATTTCTGGCTGACAGAGGAACCGACCAGTGCAACGTTTCTGGAATGCTCTTCAGAAATATGTGTGGAGAGTTTTAAGCGCACAGACTCTTTGGCCCAATAATTTTATTTCTGCTTTGCAATGGCATCTGGCTAGCAGACGCCGCCAGAGCTGCTGCCATTAAAATGCACATGAAGTCAGAGAAAAAGAGGAAAACCTCCATCAACACTGAAAATTAAGCCTGACAGGAACAACCAGAAAACTTGGAAACCCCACTCTGTAGCATGGGTGTTGCTTTTTGAAGTCATCAGAATGCTGGTTTGTACCTATTTGAGGGCTAAAAATCTAAGCCATCACATGTCAGAATGTGGGAGGGGGTCTGTTAGGGACATGGTACACCTGGGAAGGGAGGCACCCTCTCTCAGACAGTGGGTGTTGTGGGCGGGATGGAAAGGGGAGGAGCCAGACAGCAATGCATGCTGGGCTCTGGAAGGCCATGTCTTCCATCAGCTCCAAGGGTCAAGGGTCATGAGGTGACGGAGGAGAGCACTGTACCCCAGTGGGGCAGAATCGCTCTCATTAGAGGCTATATCTGTGTGGAGCTTTCCTTATGAGACTTCAAAGAAAAGTCAACTTAGTCCTGTTGAAAAATCTTACAGAAGAGCTCAAAATGAATATTAACTGTGTCCCTCAGAAAATAGATAACTTCCTTAAAATGATTTATGACGGGAAAAAGAAAAGTTTTTAAAGGTATTTTGTTTCTTTTGCGGGATTGAAAAAAAAAGATTGTTTTAAACTGGGGCAGGTGGGACACCTGGGTGGCATAGTCCACTGAGCTTCAGGCTCCTGGTTTCGACTCAGGTCATGATCTCAGGGTCCTAGGACCCAACTGCACATCTCAGCTCCGGGCTCAGCAGGAAGTCGGCTTGAGGACTCTCTCTCTCTCTCTCTCTCTCCCTCTGCCCCTCCCCCCTTCTTTCTCTCCCACTCTCTCTCTCTAAAATAAATAAGTCTTTAAGAAAAAAAAGGCGAAAGGGCTTGGGGGAATGGGAGGGTGAAGCCTATAAGGAGGAAATAGGATGAGATGAAAAGAGAAAAGAATGAGACAAAAGAATAGGGTGAGCCAAAGAACTAAGAATTTTTTTACAATACAGTGAGCAAAAAGGGGTCATAACTCGCACATGTACATGTACGTACAGTATGCATACAGAATCTGTCTTGTGGACAAAAACTTTAGAAAAGTAAAACTACGAATTAAAAAAGAATAGTAAGATATTAGGTAATAGACATGAAAAAATACTACCTACAATAGGTATTTTAGGTTTTCTCAAAAGGACACCAGAATTAGAGAAAGTTTTAAAACACATTCTCTCTCTGTCTCTCTGCCTCTGTATCTGTCTCTCTCTCTTTCTTACACACACACACACACACACACACACATTATTCTGAGTGGAAATCAAGCCAGTTGCCTCATATTAGACAAAAGTAAAATTAAGGTAATTGTTTCTAGACACACTCTGACAGATGTTTTAACATTGTGACCACAAAGAAAATAATCAATCAAATGTTCAGATAGAATTCTAGGTTAATACTAAAAAAAGAATTAGATTAATAAAACGATAATATCAAACTTCTACACATCACTAAACTTACAGAAACAACAGAGCAACGGCTACAAGTATACTGAGAGGCCAAAAATTTTGACCAAGAGTTTCTACACCAAGTCAAAATTTCATTCATTTGTGAACACAGGAGAAAGATATACATTGCATGTTCTCAGAAAATCTGTACTTTTCAAAATATATTTTGAAGATCTACACCAATCAACAGAAGACTAAGGACCCAAGAATAAAAACATCAGGGTATATACAAGGACCAGTGCTAACTCCTGAAATGTAGCAAACATAGAACTCAATTAAAAGGTTATAAATATGACTATAAAACAAAGCAACTGTAAAAATTTATTTAAAGATAACAAATACTAGGTCAAACTATTAATACCTTTAATCTGATTCTATTAATAAAGTCCATGTATGGGGAGGAAAGGAAATTAGGGAGAAAGTAAAGGGTGTTAAATTCTAAGTGTAAAATATTTAACTCTCAAGATGCCAGGGGATGGAAGTCTCAAAGTCCAGGGGAGTCCCAGCCTGCCATCTTAAAGAACAGGACACAATGGTCCAGAAAGGGAAAGGGCACGGTTAATGTCATAAATCTACTCCAGGTGTTGTGAAAATACAGGGCTTCCTTCATTTTCCACCTTTGGTTTAGTGCCAAGTGTTTTTATTGACAGGACTTCTAGAGAAGAAAAAGAATAAGAGCCTTGATTTTATTGACCTCTGTGAAATCAGGGAAGGAGTGTTAATAGAATGAGAAGTACTGACGTAAAAGCTAACAAATGAAACAGGGAATGGTCTTCATAATCTACTTTGTTTTAACTTAGAAATTGATCCATTGAAACAAATGCTTCCACTACCCAAAAACTTTTGGGAACCAGCAAATAGAATCACTTCTTTTTTCTTCCCCTCTTCTTCCTGTCTAAGTCCCATATGACAGAAAAGTGCTTTCACTTTCCCCACAAGATACTTCCTTTAGGAACTGTAGGAAACATTACGTATAACTTAAAATTTATTAATTAGCATAGGATGACTTACTTATAAAATGACTTACATTCTTGTTTGATAAAAGAGATTCCGACTATAACTGTTACTTGCTTTATGTGATGATCAGGACTGACCTGAGACAATTTCACTATCAATTAAGACTACCCAAATCTGCCTGTATTTGGAGATCCACCAAATAATCTAAGATTATTCATGTCAGACAATTCATGTCACTAAGTTTCTCATTTTCTTGAGTTCTTTGCTGGCTCTCCATTTTTAACCTCCTGGGGACTTTAAAAGACATCAAATACTGTAGTATGTTTCTAATTTATTTATACTTAAATCATCAAAATGTTCTTTTGTAAGAGTTATTTGATGTCCAAGTATCCTTATGGGGCCTTTTCATTAGCCATGTCCCTGCCCCGGAAAAAAACAGGAAGTCACAATTTGCCACAATTAAAAAGACTTAGCCGGAAAACAAGGTTTGAATTCAGTTCCACATTGGTCTCAGAACACACTGTTGCCTCTCTCCAAGTAGCCTTCTTGTTTTTCAAAGATTTTTCAGAACACAGCAGACTCTTTTACATTTAAACTTCAGGAATAGGAGGCAGAACTTGTAATAACGGCCTGGGCTGCAGTTTACCTTCCCATTATGTGTGTGGCAGCGTGGTGGTTGGGGGATTAATCTCTTTAAAACAGAATCCGGGCACCTGGGTGGCTCAGCCAGTTAAGCATCAGACTCTTGATTTTGGCTCAGGTCATGATCTCAGGGTCATGGGATGGAGTCCCATGTGGGGCTCCGCACTCATGACCGAGTCTGCTTGTCCCTCTCCTTTTCTTCCTCCCCTCTACTCCATTTGCATGCTATCTCTAAGATAAATAAATAAAATCTTTAAAAAAAAAAACAAAACAAAACAGGAGGAGGTAAAGAATCTTAACTTTGCTACTAAAGTGCACTGAGTTCCTCCGAGATGAATCAAAGTTGATTCCCTGCCAAAATAAAAATCTAGCAACTACGTCCTCAAGAGAAAAAATTGGTGGAGGGAAGTTTCTCGATTTTCCATTTTTCTCCCATGAATGTAAATTACATCTTTGGCCTAGGATGATACCAGCTGCTGAAATAAAAATGATGCCTTCCCTCAGTACAGATGGAATATGTCAGTCTTTCGTAAGATTTTGCTTCAAATACCACAATCTCCAGGTGCTCTGTTTCCTGAACGGGTGGGGGTTTCCTAATTTATCAGTCAGAATCCACTCAGAAGACAGAAACCATACCAGTGGTTTGAATAGAGATAATTTCACATAAAGGACTGTTAAATGGGCATAAAGTTGTTAACCAGGTACCAGAAAGAGTGGAAAGAAGCCTCAAAGGTGTCAGGGAGGTAGCAATTTCAGGAAGCAGCCAGAGCTCCCCAGGCTGAGGAAACCAAGGAAGGGTTGGGAAGATCACATGTAGAAGCCCCAGGGAGATGCGCTCCTGAGGAGAGGTTCCTCAGCCCAGCGTTGCTGCCTGTGAGCAGCTCTGGGTGAGACACCGCCCTGGCAGAGGGGAGGGGGTCCGTAGGGGAGGAGTCCGTCCCCACTCGCGCCCCCTGTGGACAGAATCTGTCATGGAGCCAGCTGGCAAAGCAGGACCGGGGTCTGCACCCCCACCCGCAGACCACCTCCTGCCCAGCTCCACCAAGTGGGGCACAGAAGGATGGGTTTGGAGATGAAAGACAATACTTAAGGAATGGTCGCCCGGTATATCCAATGATTTAGGAGGACGACTGAGCTGCCTGAGAGTTCTCATTGTCATTTTACCCAAAAAACAAACAAACTAACTAACTAAACAAAATCAAACAGCAGGCTCAAAGAAGTGAGTTCTGAAACTGGGTTGAACAGCCAGTAATAATAATCACAGTATTTATCAAATGCCATGTGCCATAGAGGACTCTGAGCAGCCTGCATGTGTTTATTCTGTACAGTAAGATTTATGTCTCCAGAAAAACCCTGGTTGGGGGGGGGGGCACTACAATTAGCACACTTCTACGTGCGAGGACCCCGAGGCACAGAATGGTTAAGTAACTCGGCCAGAGTCACTGAGCCAGAAGTGGAAACTGAAGGGCAGGCGGTCCAGCTTCGAGACCCACCGTCCTAACCAGCACACCAGGCCACCGTGCCAATATGCGTCTACGCGGATCAAGTGGCCTCACTGAGATAACAGCAGCAGCTGATCCTGTTCTGGCTAATGAGCAGCGGCTGGGCCCTGTTCTTTTTTTTTTTTTTTTTTTTTTAAGATTTTATTTATTTATTTGACAGACAGAGATCACAAGTAGGCAGAGAGGCAGGCAGAGAGAGGGGAGGAAGGAGGCTCCCCGCTGAGCAGAGAGCCCGATGCGGGGCTTGATCCCAGGACCCTGAGATCATGACCTGGGCCGAAGGCAGAGGCTTTAAACAGGCATGGCTGGGCCCTGTTCTAAAAGCACCTATGTGTACGAACTCGTCGAATTTTCAAAGCGACTGTGTGAAGCCAGTACTATTATTTTCTTTGTCTTACAAATGAGGAAACTGAAGCCCAAGAAAGATGGGCAATTATTCCACAGTCTCAGGCCTCCAGAGAGGCTGAGCTGTGACTGAATCCGGACTGGTCCAAGAAAGAGCTCAGGCTCTCGCCCACCCCAGGAGACTGCCCGACACATTAAGCCTCAGGATAGCGGAATTTACGGTCTCTCTCCTTGGACACCCGTTGGCTAGTTAGAGTAAATGGGCCATGTGCTCCCATCGTTTTAGATATTCAAACTCCCATCTTTTTTAGGCATATTCTGTAACTCAGACTTCTTTTTTTTTAATTTAATTTTTTTTTAAAGATTTTATTTATTTACTTGACAGAGATCACAAGTAGGCAGAGAGGCAGGCAAAGAGAGAGGAAGGGAAGCAGTCTCCCTGCTGAGCAGAGAGCCCAATTCGGGGCTCGATCCCAGAACCCTGAGATCATGACCTGGGCCGAAGGCAGAGGCTTTAACTCACTGAGCCACCCAGGTACCCCTGTAACGCAGACTTCTATTAATCAGGACTGCTCTTCCTGTCAGATTCTCCATTACATACATCTAGAGAAGTTTTGCTTTATGTCATGGCCTGTGAAAAAGGGAGTTTCAGTGAAGCTTATGCGTTTAAGAAAGCTGAGAAGGTCTGAGTCAGTGTTTCCTGGTGCCCCGGGTCGCCCTGATAAAGGCCCTCCCTCCCAGCACCACAAAATCAGATTGAAGCAGCAATGGCTTCTGGTGGCTCCTCTCTAGATCTGAACTCTTTGCGGAGAACCCAGACACCAGTTCAATTGGCCATACATTCAGTTCTCCTGTGCCACTGAGCCCATCCTGAGGGAGCCGCACTCACAGACATTCTTCAGGGGATCCCTCCTCTGAAAATTAAGCGGAATGGCCAAAATACTTCCCCGTCTACAGACTCGAATCTATCTCAACAGAAGGCTTAGCAGCTCTCATTCCTGGCCTCTAGCACGACGCCTGGCCAGCAGAAGGAGTTTAGTGAGTGTTTCTTAGATAAGTAGGACAATTAATTAATAAGTGATCTTCCCAGAACCTATCAAGATACACATATATCATAATAATTAGGTGAAAGACTATCTCTCCTAGACTCCAACAAAGAGACAAAAATACAAAACTGTCTCCAGATAAAAGAGTGTTTTCTGCTTTAAGGAAATCTCCCAGCTAAGACCCAAGGACAGTGATTTACTGAAGATCTAAAAGGCAGGTATTACCATAATTCAGAGGAGAGCTATGTTTTGCCTCCTCTTTAATGATGATTCACTCTATTTTTAGTAGAGAACACAGCTACAGACTTCGAGATCGTCACCAGTTTGCACATTTAGTTTGTGAGAATGCCCGTTCCTCTCAGTAATTCCTACTTAACAATATTTTTTTAAAGACTTATTTAATTATTTATGTGACGAAGAGAGATCACAAGTAGGCAGAGAAGCAGGCAGAAACAATACTTTTAATATGGATTTCTGGGAGTCTTTTCTGAAGTATTTTTGGCCTACTTTTTACATCCCTTTCTATTCCAATGTATGTATGGATACACACTGTATACGCACAGATAGCTAAATAATTTCTTTAACTAAACTATATGTGACTTTCATTTCCTTCTTTCTGATTTTTCCTTATTTGCTTGAGCCATATTTCACTGCTAATGAAAAACTGGTCTATGAAACCCTTCAAGAAGGAAAATCCTGTGATGTTATTTCCTTTTCCAAAGGAATTGTTTTTGTTTTTTACAAGAAGAGCATCTATCTCTAGAGCCTTCTAAATACAATCTACTTGTTAAATCTTTATTTACATTTACCGTATCAGAAACCCTTTTCAGTCTCAATTGAAGCTGTCGCTATTTCATGACACATACCTTCAAACAAGTGAAACACCCTCTTCTCACTGAAATGCAATAGGCAAAAGATGAGAATTTTCTTAAAACTAAATCATGATCATAAGAAAAAAAAAAAAGGACACAAGAAAGAACATAGGTTTCCAAAAATCGGTAATCAGACCATGTACTGCACTCACTAAAGTATGTGTTCTTTGCAGAAAAATGAGAAAATCTATTACATTACAAGGGCTATGTAAACCAAAAAGGGGGGGAAAAAAAAAGAAAGAAAAAGAAAAGAAAAAAGGGAAGAAGAATGTGAAAACCTCCCAGAGCGGAGGGAAAAAAACACTGCTGAAATTTTAGAAGTACTCTTCTGTCTCTTGCCTGGGCACACACATATACATGCACACAAATGAATGTGGTTCCCCTTTTCAAAAGTTAACTCACACTGAACATACTGTTGTGTAACCTGCCAGGCCTTTTTAAGCTCTGAAATTCATAACTTGGGCCCTTGAGGCAAACTGGAAGAAGGGGAGGACCAGGCTTGAATAGCAATCTTACAAGAAAAAGAAAGGGAAGGAAAAGTGGATGGCCATTGAGATCAAAGAAGACAGAGGATATGGGGCTCAAAGGATATCACAGAGGAAGCAAAAGATAAAGACGGACTTTTTCCATTTAAACGGCATTTTCTAATTTGCTTAATTGCATCAACATTGCACTATTGTGTGTTTCTGGAAATTCTACTCCGCAATCCCAGTCTTCCTCTCCTCCTCTTCCTCCCCCTTCTCTGTGGCTGGGGTAGTTCACAGCACAGTGTAGAGATGCCAACCGCTGGAGCCAAATTCAATTCCAAATCCAAACATAAGCAATGTTTGCGAATCGAGACTCCTTTGAGGTTCACCCAACTCCAATTTTACCAATTCCCCCCAGGGAAAGATTTCCCTTTGAAGCTTCTGTGTATCCAAGTGCATTCTGGGATGCAGGTCTGGGTTTCTGGTGTGGGGCGATTTACGTATAGAATGAATACGTTCTGCACCTAACCCTCTCTCGCTTTACGGACGCGCAGCCTGTGACATCGTATACTGAAGCGGCTACTTGAAGGCATGGCTGGAAAACATTTTTGGTTCATGTGCATCTGAATTAAAATTTAAAAGGCAAATTGAGAATATTGAATTAGCCCAGATGTTGTAAAGTTAATATGCATGTTGCTTTCTTCAGAAATGCTCTTAAGCTTAAAAGGGGGGGGCGGGGAGAGGGAGCACTTGAAATGAAACTTCTTTTAAAATGGGAGTTTTAAAACTGTTAATTGTATCAAGCGTTGTCTCACAGATAAATATGACAGGCCACAACTTGAAATGCTTAAACACACAAAAAAATTTTTTCCTAAAGAAAAGAGTCTGCTAAACTATGTGCGTTGAAACATGTTTCTAAGCGCGCTCGGAAAAGGGGGGGGTGTAGTTGAGCAAGATTAGGGGACTCTACCTGCCTCCAGAGACCTGAAAGCCCAAGTGGAAAAATAAATAAGCTTGAACTTTAAATAAACAGAGAGTTGGGAGAGGGCTGAGAATGGTGCCCATGCTGAGAATGACTTGCTAACAAAGCCCACATGTGGGGGGGGGGACGGTGGCATTCGCTAGTGGTTACGTTATTTGGGGGGTGAACTGAATCCACGGAGAGGTCTTTAAACCCAACTAGGAATCTAAGCCCCTCTTATCCAGGCCTTCAGGGAGGCGTCTCCCATCTCCCTACAGAAGGTATTGACATTTTCCATCTGGGTCTTTGTTGATTGATTCCATTCTTGTTCTCCCTACCTTGCATACCTGTTTCTCTCGGATGAAACTTCCAGGAGGCTGAGAGTTTGTCTCCTTGTTCGACCCATGGGCACTCCTCCCCAGGGCCTCCTCATGATGTCACACACCCAATCCGCACTCAGGAAATATTTGAGAAGAAGGGCCCGCATTATCATTTCATTCCTAAATTACTAAGAACAGATTTGGGAGGGGGCCAACGGAATTATGTCTTCTG
The DNA here is from genome assembly GCF_011764305.1 of Mustela putorius furo. Classification (NCBI taxonomy): domain Eukaryota; kingdom Metazoa; phylum Chordata; class Mammalia; order Carnivora; family Mustelidae; genus Mustela; species Mustela putorius. The sequence continues at coordinate 12,195,670 of NW_025421423.1, forward strand.
GGCCTCCGACAGTCTTTATTTTATACTCCATTATTTTGCCAGATACCAGTCTGTTTGACCACAAATAAATACTATTTGGATGACCCACCACCATGACCTTTTCCAAGACACATCAAGACTTTGAAAATAGATACCTATTGTTGACATTATCCTACTTCCTTCCCTTTGCAGATGCTAGCATTTAGTCGTCAATCTGGAATCTCGCTCCTAACAAAAAATTCCCACATGGCCCACATTTTAAATCATTGTCCTCCTTGGGCTTCCCAAAAAGAGATATGCTTTTCACCCAATATATGTTTGTAAAATAATGTCAGGTACATAGCATTTTATAAACAAATGTACTGAGCAAACTGAAGTGTCAGGAAGTCAGGAAGATGGTCATGCCCTTAAAAACTATTCAAAGTTTGTACTATTTACCAAGATGGGAAAGGTAAATAACTCACCTAGTAGAAAAAAATCCATAGTCCCTTTGCCATCTTAAGCAGACGACATGCATGTTCTTTTTGGCTTAACACTAAAGCTTTTTCTTAAAACTGCATCCATATCATCCTATTATGAGTTGAAAGAAATTAGTAAAGCCCCAAGTGTTATTTAAATGAGGCAAGAAACTATGAGAGAACAAATGGCAAGACTGTTGATGAATACTCATCCCAAAGTACAAAGTAAGGCTAGTGGCCCGCAGGAGGGGAATGATAATATAAAAATATGGCAGTCAACGTCCTTCTCTCTATGAAATTCAGCTCATCTGAGACATTGCCGTGTGAAGGAAAGAGTGCCAACTTCAGATCAGAAGTCCTAGGTTCCTTCTGGTTTGCAGGCCAACACACAAGGAGCTTGAACACTGCCACTCTATCCGAACAACAAGCAAAAAGCTGAACAAACTGGAAAATGAGCGACTCTTCTGAGATCAATCAGAAATGAGAGGTCGGAGGGCAAACTTTTGCCTTCCAAATGAGAGACAGATAGGTGGATACACAGCGCCACAACTTACCAGAACAGGATCTTATGAGCAGAAAACTGCTCAGAAACCTGGGCCAGGGCAGGAAAGTCTGAGCTGTAACTGACCAACAGATGGACACAGTGAGAAGAAGAGCGAGACTTACAACACCGGGAAGATAAGAGTCACAGGGGCTTCCACACTTTGGTGACTTTTACCTCCTGGAGTTCTACCAGGTTTCCACAGTGAGTATTAGAGAAAAATCCACTCATGAGAGGGGAAATGGACCAGTTTGTTTAAAGACCCAAACAGCTAAAACTCACACAAGAAAAAAAAAAAAAAACAGAAAATCTGAATTATATGAAAGAAACTGAATCAATAATTAGTTATCTTGCCCAAATGACTTCTCTAGGCCCATACATGTACACTGGTGAATTCTATCAAACATTTAAGGAGGATACAAAAATTCTCTACAATCTCTCCCAGAAAATAGAAGTAGAGGAAATACTTTCTAATTCATTCTATAAGGACAGCACTATTCTAATACCAAAATCAGACAAAGACATGACAAGAAAAGAAAATGATAGACCAATAATTCTCACAAACATTAATGCTAACATCCTCAAAGAAATATTAGCAATTCAAATCCAACAATGTATAAAAAGAGCTACACACCATGACCAAGTGGTATTTAGCCTATTTAACATATTTAACCTATGTATGCAAGGCTAGTCCAACATGCGAAAGTCCATTATAATCCATCACACCAACACGCTAAGAAAAGTCGCTTGATCACATCAATAGATACAGGCAAAGCATTTGAAAAAAATCCAACACCCACTCATAATTGAAAAAAAAAAAAAACTCAGCCAACTAAGGATAGAAGGGAACTTCTTCAACTTGATAAAGAACATCTACAAAAATCTACAACTAACATCTACTAACAACTAATGGTGAGCTTTCCTGCTAATATCAGGAATAAGGCAAGGATATCTCTTTTCAACATCACACTAGAAGTTCCAGCCAATGCAATGAGACAAGAAAGGGAAATAAAGGATATACAGAGTGAGAAGAGAAAAATAAAACTATCTTTGCTCACAGACAATGGGGTCAACTATTTAAAAAATCCAAAAGAATTGACTAAAAAAAATCTCTTGGAAATACTAAGCAATTGTAACAAGGTGGCAGAATACAAGATTAATATATAAAAGTCAGTCACTTTCCTATATAACAGCAATGAGCAAGTAGATTTGAAATTAAAAACAAATTAGCATTTATAGTACCAAAAATGATATACTTTGGTAATAAAATATGTACAAAATCTATATGAGGAAAACTATAAAACTCTAATGATAGGTATCAAAGAAGAACTAAATAAATAGAGAGATACTTCATATTTGTGGATAGGAAGATTCAATGCTGTCAAGATGCTAGGTCTTCCCAACATGATCTATGTATTCAGTACACTCCCAATCAAAATCCTAGCAAATTATTTTGTGGATGTCAACAAAATAATTCTAAAGTTTGTACAGAGAAGGAAAAAACCCTGAATATTCAACTCGATCTTGAAGAACAGTTGGAAGACTGACATTATTCTCATTTTAACACTTACTACAAAGTTACAGTAAACCAGACATTGTGGTATTGGTGGAGGACTATATCAATAGGTCAATGCAAAAGATTGGAGGACCCAGAAATAGACCTTCATAAATACAGTCAAATTATCTTTGAGAAAGGAGTAAACACAATACACAATGGAGCAAAAATAATCCTTTCAACAAATGTGTGCTGGACAAGTTGATATGAGCATGCAAAAAAAACCCTGAGTGTAAATACAGACCTTATATTTTTCACAACAATAAATTCAGAATGGAGTAGAGGCCAAAATATAAAATGCAAAACTCTAAATTCCTAGACATTAACCAAGAAGAAAACCTGGATGACCTTGGGGATGCTGATGACTGTTTAGATACAACACCAAAAGCTCATCCATGAAAGAAAGAACTGACAATGTAGACCTCTTTAAAATGAAGAACTTCTGGGGTGCCTGGGTGGCTCAGTGGGTTAAAGCCTCTGCCTTCGGCCCAGGTCATGATCTCAGGGTCCTGGGATCAAGCCCCGCATCAGGCTTTCTGCTCGGCGGGAAGTCTGCTTCCTCCTCTGTCTCTGCCTGCCTCTCTGCCTACTTGTGATCTCTGTCAAATAAATAAATAAAATCTTTAAAATTAATTAATTAATTAATTAATTAGATTAAAAAAAAAACCAACTTCTGCCACATGAAAGACGATGTCAAGTAAATGAACAGAAAACCAGAGACTGGGGAAAAAATAGTAACAAAAGACACATCTGATCAAGGAGTATTATCCAAAATATATAAAGAACTATCAAAACTTAACAATGAGAAGATGAACAGCCTGATGAAAAATTGGGCAAAAGATCTGGACGCCTCAACAAAGAAGATATACAGATGGCAAGCAAGCATATAAAAAGATGTACAACCATGCGTTATTAGGAAATAGCAAATTAAAACAACAGTGAGATACCATTACAAACCTATGAGAAGCAACAGGACACCTCATTCATTGCCATGCATGATGCAAAATGATAGAGCCCCTCTGAAGGGCAGTGTGGCTTCTTAAAAAACTCAACATTTTTGGGGCGCCTGGGTGGCTCAGTCGGTTAAAGTCTCTGCCTTCAGCTCTGGTCATGATCCCAAGGTCCTGGGATCGAGCCCCGCATCAGGCTCTCTGCTCACCAGGGAGCCTGCTTCCTCCTCTATCTGCCTGCCTCTCTGCCTACTTGTGATCTCTGTCTGTCAAATAAATAAAATCTTAAAAAAAAAAAAACCAAAAAACTCAACATCCTTCCACTATATGATCCCACAATCATTCTCTTCAGTATTTACCCAAAGAAGCTGAAATCTTTTATTTTTTTTTAAAGATTTTATTTATTTATTTATTTATTTGACAGACACAAGTAGGCAGAGAGGCAGGCTGAGAGAGAGGAGGAGGCAGGCTCCCTGTTGAGCAGAGAGCCCTATGGGGGCTCTATCCCAGGACCCTGGCTTCGTGACCTGAGCTGAAGGCAGAGGCTTTAACCCACTGAGCGACCAGGCACCCCAAAGCTGAAATTCATGCCCACACAAAAACCTGCGCAAGAATGCTTATTGCAGCTAGCTTCATAATCACTGAAACTTAGAAGCAACCAAGACATTCTTCAGCGGATAAATAAACCGTGGTCCCTCCTGACCATCGGATATTATTCAGCACCAAAAATAAATAAGCTATGCAACTCTTTAAAAGACACATAGGAAACTCTGAAAAGGCTACATACCATATGGTCACAAGTTACGACATTCTAGGAAAGGGAAAAGTATGGAAAGAACAAAAATATTAGTGGTTTCCAGGGGCCAGGGGAAAGGGAAGAGTGAATAGATGCAGCACGGAGGGTTTTTTCTTTTTTGTTTTTTTGTTTTTTGTTTTTTTTGGAGTAGCAAAACTCTTCTGTATGGTATTATAATGATGGCTACGTACCACACGCTTGTACAAACCAAAGAAAGTACAAGAGTGAACCCTGATGTAAACTATGGACTCTGGGTGATAATGAGGCATTCAAGGGGGGTCATCAAGTTTAACAAAAGCACCAGTCTGGCACAACAAAGGATGCCCCACAACAGTGCCTGTGTGGAGACAGGGTGTACCTATGGGAAATGTATTTTCTGCTCAATTTTGCTATGAACCTAAAATTGCTCTAAGAAATAAAGTTTACTAATCAAAAAGGAAAGAAAGAAAGAAAGAAAGAAAGAAAGAAAGAAAGAAAGAAAGAAAGAAAGAAAGAAAGAAAAGAAAAGAAAAGAAAGAGAAAGGAAAAGAAAACCCAGTCCTGGTTTTCAGTTCTGACTCTGCTACTTAGTAGTTAAGGTGTCCTGGGGCTGTCAAGCTATTCAGCCTTATAAACTGCTGGTACAGGTGATATTTACTTCTCAGGCTTGCCAAGAGACAGCAGTGAGACACTGGGTGTGAGAACACATTGTAAAGTGCGGGAGACCCATGCCTTCGGCTTCCTACAGAGGCAACCTAACAATTTCTCATCAGTTTCCACTGAGCAAGCAGTGGTGGTGGTTGCAGATGTGGAAATACCTCATCCTTTTACGATCTTAAAGAAATTAGCATGAGCTCCAAGAAAATCCCAAACAAAAGCTGATGAAACTCTGCTGGGTGCCAGGGAAGCAGCTGGCACCGTAAACACCGTGAGAGCTTTGTTGGCGCGCCTCCCTCTGCTGTGCTGCCAAATGCTCTTGTTGGGGGGACCTGGCACAGCTGCGGAGACACAGACGTGGGAGGGGAGGTCAAGGCATCCTCTAACCTGCTGCTGGCCTGAAACAAGAGGCCAGCTTCGGAGAATCGGCCTGCAGAATCCCACCGAGTTTCTATGCACATCCTGTGCCATACACCTTGGGGGAACTCAAGGCGCGGCCGAGATCCTTTGGGATGAAGCCGATGAGTAACATCAGTGTTGTTTAGGCTTTAAACATACTCTTAATTACCATCATCCTGTTTCTTTAAATCTCAGGAGAGAAACACAATCTTGAACGCCTTTCTAAACTCTTGTGTGTTTTACTTCTGCCTAGTTATCTTGTAAGGCATTTTCCAGGCAGCTCTTGATGAGTCTTGAAAGGTTTTTGTTATGGAGAGATGGACAATCCTAAAGCTGCATTGCCAAAATGAATGAGGGGACAATGACTGTTTTCCCATATTTAGGTAAATCTTATCTCGTTTCCACCATCTTCCTTTAGTATCTTAAATAGGCTTAATATAACCCATTTAGGATACTCTAAAAATTCCTCATTTCAAAAAAAAGAGTGTTTTTTGCCTTCCTGTGTAAGCAGCTTGCCAGGTAAGAATAGGAAGGCAGTGGGGGGAGGGGTGGCTCAGTGGGTTAAGCCGCTGCAGGGGTGGCTCAGTGGGTTAAGCCGCTGCCTTCGGCTCAGGTCATGATCTCAGGGTCCTGGGATCGAGCCCAGCATCGGGCTCTCTGCTCAGCAGGGAGCCTGCTTCCCTTCCTCTCTCTGCCTGCCTCTCTGTCTACTTGTGATCTCTCTGTCAAATAAATAAATAAAATAAAATAAAATAAAGAATAGGAAGGGGGAGCCAAGTTGCCTTTGCCCACTGAGCTCACATTCCCTTGTCCCCATTCAGCGACACATGCTGCCCACTCAGACCTGGGCAAGGTATCCAGACCTGGCACTGGGCAGGCCCAATCTGACATCTGTCCCAGTCCCAGTCTCCCACGCTCAGCAGCACGAACATTTCAACAGGAAACATAAATGAAATGTGACACTGGATTTTCTGTCAAATTCTTCACATTAAGAGTTTTAGGAAAGGTCACGAGAGGTCTGTGTACGGGGTGGGGGGTACAGGGCACGTTCAAAGCGGAAACGATGTCTCTGGAGCCTGTCCGCTGGAGAGCCTTCTGTGTACGGTGATGGTCATAGCCAACGTCTCAACCCTGAGCTGGACTTGAAGCCTAGACTTGAAAATTTATAAGCCCATGCTCAGAAACATCTTCAGGATCAAACTGACCGTCTAACTGACAGAGTTCCATTTCAAATTAGAAACGATATGGGTTTTTAAAAATACTGATTTAGGGGCGCCTGGGTGGCTCAGTGGGTTAAAGCCTGTGCCTTCGGCTCAGGTCATGATCCCAGGGTCCTGGGATCGAGTTCCGCATCGGGCTCTCTGCTCAGCAGGGATCCTGCTTCCCCCTCTCTCTCTGCCTGCCTCTCTGCCTACTTGGGATCTCTGTCTGTCAAATAAATAAATAAAATCTTTAAAAATAAAATAAATAAAAATAAAAATATTGATTTGATAGCTAGGAGACACAAGTGGTATCTTCGCCACTGGCAGCTGGGCTGACGCTTTTTTTCTGTTCCAAAAGCATTGGAAAAAAAAAAAGTCTAATTCATTTGTGGATCTCTTCAACCCTAGAGTACCATTCAGGACAACATCTCAACAGAGCTGAGAAGAGCTGAGTGTGTAACTCCGAGGATTTTTACATATTTATAGGTTCATGTAAAAATATTCCTTGCCCAGTGAGTCTACTGACTCACTGATAGCTAACAAAACACCGGGGTATCAGTTAGATGTCAGACTGCCAATCCCAGGAAGAAAGACAGAAGGAATGAGTCAAAGAAAGAAAAAAGACATATGAAAGAGAGGAAGGAAGGAAGAAGAGGAGGAAGGAAGAGAGAGAGAGAGAGAGAGAGTGGGAGGGAGGGGGAGCTGAGAACAAATGGCATTAATCAGTGTGTGTTTCAGAGCACACCAGGTTTTGATGGGGCACCTGGGTGGCTCAGTCAGTTGAGCATCTGACTCTTGATTATGGCTCAAGTCATGATCTCAGGGTCCTGACATCGAACCCCTGCGCCATCCCCCCTCAACTCCATATCGAACCCAGCATCCAGCTCTGTGCTGGGCATGGAGCCTGCTTGAGACTCTCTCTCTCCTTCTCCCTCCTGTGCTCCTTTGCCACATGTGTGTGTGTGTGTGTGTGTGTGTGTGTATATATATATATATATATAACAGAAAGCATACCCATTGAGGCTAGTTTTCTACTGGATCCAATTTCTTTATATCAATGAATATTAATCAAATACATACTATCAGCAAGGCATCCTGATGAAATGATAATGTCCTCTAAACATTTTAAAATAAGATTCTGTTATAAACAAAGCCTAAAGCAGGCCATACAAATGCATGGACATAAATTCTCATACTACTTGTATACAGTACAGGTACAATATGGTGGTATATAAGCCCCGAGAGGACTTGAGTTCAGAAAAACACAAATTTGGGCATTTCACCATGCCATTTTGAAATCCCACCTGACAAAAAAAATATGACGATAATATAAAAGTTTGATGCATGGAGTGTACCTGCCTACCAATCTGCCTTCTTCCTACCTTGCTTCCTTTCCTCCACCTATCTACTCATCCATCCATCCCTCCCCATGCCATCTTTTGCTGAAAGCCAGCCTAGCCTCTGCCCTCACGATCTGAATCAAGAAGTTTCAGTAATAGGACAGAGTGCTCATTGGAAGCCAGCTGCTGTGGGCAATTCCTGCTTCCACCACTACCTCTTCCTGGGCCAAGCCACAGACAGCCCTCAGCTGAAAAATGACAGGAGCCTTCCAACTAGACTCCTCTTGCCCTTTAAATGGGGTGCCTGTGTGGCTCAACGGGTTAAAGCCTCTGCCTTCGGCTCAGGTCATGATCCCAGGATCCTGGGATCGAGTCCTGCATCGAGTTCTCTGCTCAGCAGGGAGCCTGCTTCCTCCTCTCTTTCTCTCTCTCTGCCTACTTGTGATCTCTCTCTGTCAGATAAATAAATAAATAAATAAATAAATAAATCTTTTTAAAATAAATAAATAGATGCATTCTCTCCTAGTACTCAGAGGGACACTTGGGAAATGTATCAGATCACGTTACTCACTGTTCAACGCGCTCCAAACTTTGCACTGACAATAAAACCCAGGGTCCTCATCATGACATGGAAACTTCACCTAACTGGCCCTGCTAGCTCTCCAACCTCATCTGTACCTGCCCCCTTCCACCACTGTCCCCCACTTTTCCCCTCCTTGAATATGGCAAGCCTTTCCCATGTTAATGTCTTTCTGAACTCCCTCCCAGTAGCCCCCTTCTCTTTCTACCTGGATCAGCTTAAATATCATCTTCTGCAAACACCCTGCCTAAAGGGAACCCTGCCCTCTTCACCCATTCATTCATTCTTCTCACTTCTCCTCGCTTGTGTTCTGCATAGCACTTCTGACCTTTTTAAGTTGTTTTGTTATTTCTCTCTCCCCTTGCTGGAATGTAGCCCTCAGTACCCAAAACCCAGCCTGCCTTAGAGAAAGCAGTCAGTCAACATTTGCTGAATAAATGAAGAAATCCACTCATTCACCCACGGTTTCTTACAAGGCTATGTTCCAGGTGCTGGGGATTTAGAGATGAGTAACACAGCCCTCAAAGGGCTCGCAGTCCAACAGGGATACAGGTTAAAAAAAAAAAAAATGGTTCTAATACAACCAGAAAATTGCTACAAGAGGCAGGTATATTTTGCAATGGCAAGAAGTGTCACAAAGGAGCTCAAGGGAGCTGCATGTGGGCAGGGGTGGGGGTGAGCAGATATTCTGCAGAAGGACAACAGTGGACAGAGGATTTGGTGAGGGCTCTCTAGCCCTCTGGAACGAGTGGTCCCAGAGACGTGGAAGCAGAAAAAGAGCAAGTAAGATTTGGATACCCTAAAATGTATCCTCTTGCAGGATACAAAGTGCTAGACACTTAGCTATTTAAAAAAAAAAAAAATGGCAGTAGAAAACACATCTGTGTTCCTGATGTTGGGCTCTCATACACTGCAGAAAGACCTTTTTAAGCAGGTGCTCACTATTGATCCATTCCTTCTGCAGCAAGAAAGGAGACTATGTGGTAGAAAAGAACCAGATTCATGCGTAGTTTTATATGCTAGACTAATGTTTTATTTTCTCCTGTGGAGAAAGGGAATATACGAAATGATTGTGAGTAGAGTTTTTCTTTGCTGTTGTTGGCTGTTGGTTGTTTGTTGTTTTTAAACCTTTGCTCTCCCTGGCAGCAAAGAGTTGGGGGGTATGGAGGCTGTTCAAAACGGTTGAGATCAGGGAACTGCATTCAGGGACAAGGGTACAGCTACGGCTTTAAGATAGACCTTTGGGAGCATGTTATTCACATCCACTCATAAAAAATAAAAATGGCAAAGTTTAGCCCTTTTTTTTCCAGACCACATCCTAAAAGAAAGAACAATTTTATGCATTTGTTTCTTCCTCTGCTTCAAGAAATATAGTCTCATCTGAACCTCTTTCTCCTTCCTAAAACATTCCAGTACCTAAAATTAACCTAAAACATTTTTCACTGAAAATCCAAACAATGGCTAGTGTATGTATGTGACTCACAAGCTTACATTCTTTTTTTTTTATTAAAATCGATACACTTCACTTTTTAGCACAGTATTAGGTTCACAGAAAAATTAAATAGAGAGTACAGAGTTCCGCTATTACCCTCCTCTCCCCAAAGTCCCTCCTGTTATTCTCATCTTGCATTTGTTACAGCTGATGAACCAATATTGATACATTATTACTAACAACATTCCACCATTGATTTTAGGGTGTGTTGTCAAGTTCTGGGTTCTGACAAAGACATCACGGCCATGAATCACCAGCACAGTATCATCCATGAAGGGCTGGTTGCCCTAGAAGTCTCCTGTGCTCTATTTGTCCTTCCTGCCTTCTCCCAGACCCTGCAAAATTACAGATCTTTTTACGGTCTCCAGAGTTTGGTCTTTTCTAGAACACCCTATAGTTAGAATCATATAGTACACAGCCTTTTCCGACTGACGTCTTTTACATAGCGGCATGTATTTAAGGTGTTCATGTCTTTTCGTGGCTTGCCAACTCACTTATTTTTATTGCTGAATAATAGTCCATTTTCTGGATGAATTAAAGTTTGTTTGGACATTTTTATGGCTTCTAATTTCTGGAAATAATGAATAAAAGCTGCTATAAAAATTTATGTGCAGGTTTTTGTGTGGGCTTCAGTTTTCATTTCATTTTAATAAACAACTAAGAGGGTGACTGGTGAATTATATGGTGAGAGTATGTTTGGACATATAAGAAACTGCTCAAGTATCTTCCAAAATGCCATCACCATTTGCATCCCTATCAGCAATGAATGAGAGTTCCTGTTGTTCCACATCCTCGCCAGCTTTTGGTGTTGTCAGTGTTTTGGATTTTAGCCACTGTAGTAGGTGTATAGCAGTATTTAATTGTTTTAATCTGTAATTTTCTAGTGACATGTGATGTTGAACATTCCTTTACATACTTACTTGTCATGCATATATCACCTTTAACCAGCACACTGAAGAAGAAATTGAAAGATAAGTCAGAAAATACTCTGAGATGAAGGAATACAGAAACACAGCTACCAGTGATGCAGGGGAACCTGTGCATGGAGAGAAGGCTTTGGTTGGATCACTTATACTTAAATAAGAAAAAGAAGAACAGGAGGAGGTAGAGGAGGAAGAAGAAAGTTCCCAAGTTGAGAACCTCATTTCCCATCTTAGGAAACCAAAAAAAGACAAGCAAACTAAACATGAAGCAAGCAGAAGAGAGAAAATAAGAGTAACGCCAAGGTAACTAAAATATAGAAAAGTAATGGAACCAAAGGCTGGTTCCTTGAAAAGATCAATACAACTGACAAATCTTCAGCCAAAGTGACCAAGAAAAAAAGATGATGTAAATTACTAAAATCGGGCTTACTACAGAACTTACAGAAATAAAAGGATGATAATGAAATACAATAAATAATGATAGGCCAACAAATGAGACAGCCTACATGAAATGGTCAAATGCCTAGAAAAACACAAATATCAAACCTGACTCAAGAATAAATAGATTAGGGAGCATCTGAGTGGCTCAGTCATTAAGCATCTGCCTTCTGCTCAGGTCATGATCCTGGGGTCCTGGGATCGAGCCCCACAATGAGCACAACAAGGCCCACAGCATCGAGCTCCCTGCTCAGCAGAGAAGCCTGCTTCTCCCTCTCCCACTCCCCCTGCTTGTGTTCCCTCTCTCGCTATCTCCCTCTCTGTCAAAAAAATAAATAAAATCTTAAAAAAAAATAAATTATCTGAATGTAAAAATATTGAATTGTTAATTAAATCAGTTTATCTAATTAATCAAATACTCCTTAATGTTTCCCCTTTTAAGAATTCTTCCATGGTCAGTTGTTAAGATTTCCAAGATAGGATGTATAATGCTTTGCCCTTCTAGGCGGGGAGAATAACATATACACGACAAACACAAAGATGTGGTTATCAAAATTGATTTCTATGCTGTTTCTATTTGCTAAAACATTTGATCATTTTGTGCTCCCTGCCACCCAAGAAAAGCCAGTATAAGTATTTTTCTAATTCTCTCCCAGGCTTCAGGACTTGAAAGAATTCCAGCCTACCTAGTGCTTAATCTTCACAAAATCAATAAGATGGTGGCTTTTGGAATCAGGCCTGGGAGAAAATTCCAGCTCTTTTGTTTATATTACCTGTGGGAACTTGGACAAGTCTCTGAGAATCCAGTCTCTCATTCTGTGGAATGCTATGGGAATAATACTGCTTTCTTCTAGTACTGCAAGTCATAACTGGGGTAGCATCCAGAAGTGTCTAGCCAACCCATCAATGTGGTAGGTGTTCCGTTGGTCACGTACTGTATACCTAGTACTCTGTTCGGGACACAATTGTAAGCAAAATGCAACTCCTTCATGGAGCTGATGGGGTTGTTGGAAAGATGCTTTCAACAGTAACTCATAGTCTGCTGGCCATTCCTAATCTTAAGACGGAATTTAAAATGTAAAAATTAATAACACGACCGATCTGGCATCATGGTTAAATGATGACTATTTTACAGGTGGTAAAATGCCAATGAGTTAAGGCTTGTATCTTCTCTTGGGAGAAATTCTTTATCTTCCTGTGTCTCTTAGGAATGGAGAGTGGAGAGATACCCTGTAAAAGCTGGGCCAAAAAAAGAAGTTCCTATACTTAAATGAATGAAATGAAATGAAGTATGTGGAAGGGCTTATGCATATTTTCCAAAAAATTAGAAGTACTGAACGAGGTCGGTAGAATGAAAGTCACTATCAACCATCTTGACAATGAGTCAGCAACATATTCGGCCCCTCAGACAGGAGGCTACAGAGACAAGAATGCTGGTACCCTATGGATATAGATTAAGGAGCGGTCACAGGGTAGAGGACAGAGACACCTTCCAAATCAAGTGTGACCTGTCACAGAACTCACAGGTGCAAAACATGTGGCAAAATCTCTAGGACCGGAGAAAATGTACAGCACCTTCTACCACCGGCGAAAATAATGCTTAAAGTAAGTGGCAATTGACAATCTGTCCTGGTAAGTAGCTTTCAGCACTCCCACAGACAAAGGCAAAGAAAAGAATAAAGCCAGTTCGAATACCCCAATTTCAATTTGATGACAACTTCTGGTCAGGAAAGAAATACTTTCCTCAGAGGACTCCCAGATTCTCGGGCGGACACTTGTCCTGAATTGGATCTATGCACAGCACCATCTAGTGAAATAACTTAGAACACTTAGGTTTTTGAAAACCGAAACTAAGGAATGGTTAAAAACATAAATCAGTGAAAGATGTGGGGATTTTTTTAAAAGGTAGGATGAGGGAGAAAAATTGCCTACAGTCCTACCTGACATACATTTATAAACTCCTCGAGAACCTAAGAATGCTTTTCATTCAATCGGTCCTTTGATACAGGGCCAATCCCAAAGCATTGGTTTGACATCAGAGGGAGAGAAGTGTTGGAGTCAAGGAAGAGAAGGGGGTGTGGAGGTGGGAACTGGGGTGAAGCGAGAGGCTGCTGAGTCCCCAACTGAGTAGAGTAAGTGGGGAGCTGGGGCCACTAGTGTCCCTGGGCAGCCAACTGTGTGCATGTCCCCCTAGCCCCTTGTTCAGTGAGGTCTCATTTTTTTACTTTGAGTTGGCCATGGTGGGAGTATTTACACAATGGAAATCGGCAAATTCTACAAATCAAGGCTACCCATCCCCAGAACAAACACCACTTTGACCTTCACCGGCACACTACTGGAATATACCCGCCTCGAATCCTCCCAGCTGACCACGGTCCTGAGGGATGGAGGCTGGGAAGAAAGACTGGTGGTGACCAGGATGCCATTAGCCAAAGAAATCTGAGATGAAATGGTGTCCGGTTGATGAGCTAATGGCACCCAAGCCTTTGTCAAAAATGTCCAAAAAAGTCCACACTTATAAAAAGACCAGTTCAAGCTACTTTAGCTTTTAGCAAGCAATTGATAATGCCTCGTCTAGGATCTTGGGAAAGAGAAAGACCAGGTGCTAAAAGAAGATTGCTGGGTGCCTGGGTGGCTCAGTGGGTTAAGCCTCTGCCTTCGGCTCAGGTCATGGTCTCAGGATCCTGGGATCGAGTCCCGAGTTGGGCTCTTTGCTCAGTGGGGAGCCTGCTTCCTCCTCTCTCTCTCTTTCTCTCTCTCTCTCTCTCTGCCTGCCTCTCTGCCTGCTTGTGATCTCTGTCAAATAAAAAAAGAAGAAGAAGAAGAAGATTGCTAACGTGTATGCTGAGTGCAGGAAAGGATTGGTACACAGCAGAGCGAGGGTCTGGACTGGCTTGACTTTCATCAATGGCATACATAGCCTTGGGTAATGCAGACACGAGGCTGGTTCCTCAACTAAAAGTCAAAATGAGACCAGTAGGGTTTTCTTCCTTTAATTAATAGAACACTTTTCTCAAATGACCTCTTTATACAATATCAGTACTCTACAGTAAGCTTTATAGTGGCATTTAAAAGGCCTCTGGAAGATTCCCAAGCTCCTCAGAAGACCTCACTACACAGTGTAGAAGGCACTGAATTAGATTATTTCTAGGAGCCCAGTTTTCCTTCCAGCATTGGTATTCTAAACAAGGAGCTGGCTATCCTCAGCGCTATTCCCCGCCCCCACCCCCAATATCCTAGAGGAGTGAGTGTCCTCTTTTGCCCAAGGGGAGGGGGTGGAGGGAGTACGGTCAGAAAGGTGCTTTTCTCCATAGACACCCCAGGGCTTTCCTCTCCATTGTGCAAACAGTTGATCCTAGATGGGTCCTGACATCAGAAGAACTGGATGCTGATGGAAATCATATCTGGGCCAAGAACTTTCAGTCCCATTCTGAAAACTAACTGGTGCTGGGAGTCTGGATGCATAGGTGGGTGAAGCGTTCTATTCTGGAGTCCTCTGGTCTTATTTGAACATGGTCTGAAAGCTATTAACTTTTACCAAGAAATAATGGTAAAAGAGGGCTATATTTTTGTAAGGTGTTTTTTTTTTTTAAGTTGTTCATAGTCAAAACCGAAAAAGATGTTGGATAATTTCAGACCTAAAATCTTTAAAGGTGAATATGATTCTAAGTGACCCAAGGTTGTACAGATAAAGGTAATATGGCCTTGACCCACAGCATTACTAGAGGACGACAGCTGACAGTGCATATGAGAGGATACACACTGGTGGGCCTGTGGGCCAGCTCTGGTATCTGCGGAGTAATAATGTGCATTAATTGCCAACATTTAAAAGTTGGAAAATATCATATGGAAATTCAATCTGTGGCTTTTCTTGGGGGAAAATAAACAGGATATAGCAAAACTCTGCTTCCATTGCTACCTGGCAGCCATCAGCTGCAATGAGAGTTGCCATTCCCTGTTCTCCCAGCCCAACACCCTTGCTCAACACCCACTTGGCTTCCTCCTTGCCCTTTGTTCAGTCTGTACCCTGTGATGTAAGGCTGTGCCACACTGAGCCACAAATGATACTGGAACTTTCTGAGGGAAGGGAGGAAAACTCTTAGATACAATACGCTGAAAGTTGCTCAGGCCTGAGTTCCCTGGGCTGAGCCCTGTCCCAAGAAACAAAGATGTTCTTTACAAGCAAGGACACCCTTCACTCAACATGCAGACTGAAAACCTGAGCTGCCTTTGGAGACAAGATGGGAGTTTGTGTTTGAGCGCATGTATTTCTGAATTGAATGGCATGAGAACCAAAAGCCAGTCCACACCATCAACTTTTCATTTAAAAAAAAAAAAAAAGAAAAGAAAAGAAAGGGAGAAAAGCTATGGAGTCCAATGCTCCAAGAGTACCTGGTCCAGGGAAACCTTAAAGTGTATTTATTGGTTGGACACGCAGGTGTACCTTGATCCATGGAGAAAACAAGAGCTGCCACCCTTGGACACTTGTTTTGCGCTCCTTTTTCATCCTCACAAGCATTCAGGAGGGTTTCTGGATTATAGACGAGAAACTCCAAGCTCAGAGGGATTAGCTAACTTGGGCAAGTCACATAGCTTGTCATGTGATGGAACCAGCAGTCAAGGCACAGGCTGACTGCAAACCTGCGCTCTCTCTACCGTGCTTGGATGGCAGTTTGGATCCCAAAATGGCTCTTTGCACTACCCAATGCCATTTCTCAAAGAGTATCTCCCTTGAGTCCTGTTCCAAGTTCGCAAGGTGAAGGGATGATTATCCACGTTTTACAGATGGAGAGCTAAGGCACACAGCATATAGGTCTTAACTTACTAATCCATAACTGAGAACTAGTGCCCAGGCTTTCTGCCTTCCGGGCTCGTGTCCCTTCCACCTCCCCAGACTAAAAGCTGGATTGGGGTGAGTGTCTGTACCGACTCTTCAGAGGCTTCATGTCAAAAAGCTGCAAAGTTTTTATATTATAGAAATGATTTGTGTTTCTTTTGATGAAGGGTCTTTTTTTTTTTAACTTAAAAAGAGAATAAAATGAAGAAAACACCACATTAAGATTATTTTACTCACTATGGACATTAGGGAGGGTATGGACTATGGTGAGTGCTGTGAAGTGTGTAAGCCTGACAGTTCACAGACCTATACCCCTGGGGATACAAATACATTATATGTTAATTTTTAAAAAAGAAATAATTTTTTTAAAAGATTATTCAGTGCCTGGGTGGCTCGGTGGGTTAAGCCTCTGTCTTTGGCTCAGATCATGATCTCAGGGTCCTGGGATCAAGCCCCGCCTCAGGCTCTCTGCTTAGGAGGGAGACTGCTTCCCTTCTTTTCTCTCTGCCTGCCTCTCTACCTGCTTGTGATCTGTGTCAAATAAATAAACAAAATCTTAAAAAAAAAAAAGATTATTTTACTCATTTAAAAAAAAATGCTTAAAAAATGCTTCTTTTAAGGTAGCCAGTAAAACTTCTCTGCAACTGAGCTCTATTTATAATAGGGACAGATTTAGTCCTTTGTGGCAAAGGCAGTTGACAAAGAAAATAGGTCTGGGTAAAATACTTTTTGTTTTTCAAAATAGTACAAACTAGTTTAGAAGCAACAGAAGTTCCAAAATGATGCCACGAACTGAAATTCTTTAAAGGAAAACAAAAAAAATGATGGCAGTAATGGGGCAGGGGGTAGGGGCGTGGAAGAAATCAGTGCTTTAAACAGATGTTTAGTATCAGAGAATAGATTTTATTTATCTTCATACTTTTTACAGATGAGAAATTTCCACAAATAGGGATGTTAAACAACAACAAAAAAGGCAAACCCGAACACTCCAGAAGCAGAATAGATTGTGAAAATACTCTGGAGAAACACAGTCTCCCCGGATTTGGTTATGCTAGGAAAGCATCTTATGGTTTTCCGTACAGTGATTCCCCTGAACTCATTGGTCCCCTAAGTCAGAAGGAGCCACTGTTCTACCCTCTGATACTTCTTCTTTCATGACAAGCCCCAGACAGCAGATGCCTGCAAGTCCAAATCCAATGTATTCTATAAAAGGAACAGATTTTTATTCCCTTTTTGGATACAAAGGCAGGGTTTTGAAACCCTTTCCACAGGGGAGCACAACCCCGGGGGTAGGAGGCTACAGTCTTTGGAGGATGTGCGGACAAGCGAAGCCGAGAGACCAGAAGATGGCAATGCTGGGGGTTCCGTCAGATGGGAAGCAACAACCTTGTGTTGGGAAGATGGAGGAGAGCAGGATGAAACTCCATTTTGGAAAATTCTTATTACAAAGACGGCCACTGAAACAAGGAATCGGTGGACTTAGGGTGTGGATTCATGGTGAGTTCTGAAATACTGAGCTACAAATTCTTAAAGCTCGTCTATCCTTCTTCTTCTCCTGTCCCAGAGGTATAGCTGGGTCGATGGTGCAGGAAGACTTCAAGAAGCTCCCTGGCTGAAGCAAGGGAGTGTTTGCAGGCTTAGAATGGGTCGCTGTTCCCGACAGATTCAGATTCGAGAAGAACCAAGAGGCACCGTCTCCTTAAGTGGCCTACCCGGGACATCAGCTCTGCGACCCATCAAGGAGCCAATTCACCAGACGAGCACTGGCATCCATGGTCACGATAGGTAGCACGCAAGTTAGGGGCTAGGAATGGTCTCGAGCCCTTTTGTTTACCTCTAATAACTCATTTCATCTTCATCTTACACCGTACTACTATTATCCCCATTTTCCAGACTAGGAAACCAAGACACGGAGATATAGGAACTGGCTCCATAGCTACTCACTGGGTCACAGACTAGGAAGTGGCAGAGCTACTGTGGGAATCCACTGTGGTAGACAGAATGATCCCCCAAAGATGCCCCTTCCTAATCCCCAGAACCTATGAATACATGACCTTACCTGGCAAAAGGGACCCTCCTAATGGGATTAGATTAAGGATCTTGAGATGGGAAGCAAGAAGATCCGAGTCAGTAATAGGAGAAATGATATTGGGAAACAAGGGGTTGGATTAATATAATGAAAGGCCCCTGCCAAGG
Organism: Mustela putorius furo; assembly: GCF_011764305.1. Classification (NCBI taxonomy): domain Eukaryota; kingdom Metazoa; phylum Chordata; class Mammalia; order Carnivora; family Mustelidae; genus Mustela; species Mustela putorius. Next base: position 12,213,992 of record NW_025421423.1, read on the forward strand.
AATGCAAGGTGGCCTCTAGAAGTCAAAGAATGTAGCCCTATGAACACCTGGATTTTTAGACTTCTCACCTACAGAACTGTAAGAGACCCCCCCCCCCAAATTCATTGTTTTAAGCCACGAAGTTTGTGATAACTTGTTACAGCAGCAACAGGAAACTATTACATCCTGGAAGATTGTAAAGGGAGTTTCACACTGGCTTTAGGGTTTCCCTTAGTTAGCCATATAGCACTTGGTGTATGTAAAGCTTTAATTACTATTTTAGATTGATTGCAATGCACACAGATCTGATAGCTCAAACACAGTGGTATGGCAGTAACCTTTACTAAAATGTTAAACATTTTCTATCAGTTGGTAAGTATCCCTGCTGTAAACCTGCCCATAATCCAGCCTTTGAAAGGTTATAGCCTGACAAGAAAGGCTCCTCCCTGACCCAGCCCCAGCTCTGAGCCTGAGTCCATTCTACTGGTCAGTGGCCACAAGTGGCCAAAGCAGATGTTTCATATTTTGAACAAAACCCCAGAATGTAACATGCTGATTTAATAATTCAGGATACCCTAGAAGCTTAACTAGAAACAAGTTGTACATTATGATTAGAGTTTCGGGAATTTTTTTTTTTAATTATCGATGAAAGCAAATTATCACAGAACAAAACAAGCAAACAAACAAAAACAGCATCTAGTAAACTCTCAGAAGCCCAGTCTAGGCCTCTAGACTTCACACTTGGACCACAGTGGCCTCTAAGGAAAAGGAAAAATAATGCCGAACAAACTGTATCAGTGAATAAGTACTTCAAAGGTTTGACATTAGCATATGTCCCTCTGTCAAGTGAAACTGTGTGGGTGTTACACCGTTTCTCCTGTCCTCTTAAACCAGGACAAGGGAACCTGAGAATCAGATAAGCACACTGTATATTATGAAATGTCATGAATTGCTTTTTCTCTGACATCTCTGGCTTCACTGATAAGGAATCTGACTGTTGATGCCTCACATTCTTAGTCTCCTCTGAATGATATAATTGGGTGAATCCGTGTTTTCCTCAGAAGATGTCCGTGGGGTTATAGTCTAAAACTGCTCTACTGATAATCCTACCCTGTGGAAAGAATCCTTCAAGGAAAACCATTAATGGAATATGTCAAATATCCCTTAGTCTCCTAAAGATCTGTCCATGGTGTGCTGGGTACACAGGGCATCCATGGGGGACAGCCTGGTCAATGGAAAGAAACACCAGATTTTGGAGTCATTATCAAGGTCAAGCCATCCCTGTTCCACCACTACCAACTGTGTGACCTTCACATGTGAGCCGGCTTCTGAAATCTGTAATTCTTTAATTTAGAAAATGGGATCAGCATTCCTTCCTTCCACCCTGGTTATGAGAACTACATGAGATAATGCACTAAGAAGCCAACCGTAAAACCAGGGACCTATAGCCTACGGAGCCCTGTTATTTTGCTTCCCATCTTCCCTGTATGAGACACAAGTGAGAGGCCAGATTTCTTGCCTGGTACTTTGAAGATTGCTAAACAATGTTCCAAAATGATAAAATACCAAGCATGACACTTCTTGATAACTTAGTGCGCTTGGCTTCATCATACCAAAGAGGAAGCAAAAGAAGCAAAAGACATGCATGTGCTGTAGGACTCTAAAAGAAGAAGAAGAAGAAAGAAGAAAGACGAGGAGGAGGAGGAGGAGAAGAAGAAGAAGAAAAGTTTCCATGAGCCCAAAGTTAAGCACAAGCATGTTCTGTCTCTAAGAAAATGAAGACTATGCAAATGGAAAATTCGAGATGGAAGCGGAGTTGAGTGTAAAAAGAAACTCCCGTAAGCCCTCTCCAATTCTGGATGGGAGATTCTGAAGGTGGAGACCATCTTCTTATCACCTCATCATCTACACTCCCGCTTCTCCATCATTTTTCACATTAGCCATAAATTCGAGAACATGGAGTAGGTGGCCCAAAGTCACCCTCGCCACTTCTAAGTCAGCCGTTTAGAAAACTGATCACAGATTCTGTTCCTTCCTTCCTTCCCTTTTCCTTTTTCCAGGCACACTGATAAGATGAAAGAGCAGGCACTCTGCAAAGAGACAGGGAACTGGAATCCAGCCGTGACCCCCAAAATAGACACGGAGATACAGAGAATGTCTTTTTCTACCCGATAGCCCAAGGGAGAACCTCTTCAATTAAAAACACTTTTGATACAAAGCCAGACTGCCCAAGATGACCGCCTAAAAATATACGAAAATCTAGGAAAAACAAGCTCTCCATCCTGGAGGGAATGTCAATGGAAAATAGTTGCTAGGCTTTTCCAGTTACCAGTAATAAAAGGAAAATAGGCTCCCCATTATGAGCCCAGAGCTGGAGGGGTCGTCAGCTGGTTCTGAGCCAGCTTCGGGATTTTCAGAGTGCGTTACAACTTACAGGAACAAAACGTGGACTTTTCACTCTAACCATGTTTTCAGAGTCCAGACAATTTATTATTAGCTTTGGTTCCCAGTGGGCTAGAGTTCAAAAAGATGCCTCCATGTATAGATTCAGTTTGTAAGCTTTTAAAGCCATACATTTGTATATTGAACAGCAATTGTAGAAGAAAAATGCAGAGAGAAGCAAATAAGGCATTCATCCTTCCACTCATCAAACATTGATAATAGGCCTAAATATCTGTATTCTTGTCAAAGGTTTTTGCCCTTTATGTCTAGTTATTTGCTTATCACTTTTGTCTGCTGACCCTGAAATCTTTTGAAGACAAGGCCATATCTTACTCATCTTCAAATCTTTGTCCCAATATAGTATCTAACATATAGGAGATGTTCAATAAATGTTTGACGAAGAAATTCTTCTTTTGTGAGCTGCATATGAAGGCATTTTCTGTTAATTTTTTCATGCTTATATAAACATCTATGCAATCAATTCCTCTTAGAGTTTAATGCTCAGGAAAAAAAATGAATTCCCACAATGTTCTCTTTCTCCTCACACAACCATAACAGCAACTCAACACATTGTTTCCTTTGTTTACCTGAATTCTAGAAAACCCAAAACAAGTTTTAAGCTCATTTTCCTTAGCCCAATCTTTCTGATACAGCATTTTACCTCCTTGCTTTCTCTTTTACCTGAATCCTTGTCTTTTATCCTTATTTTACATAAACTTTACTTTAGGCTGCTTCAAATTCCCATTGGAAGAGAATAGGAAGCAAACAGAATTGAAAAATAATAAACGAATACAGAACTAAGAAAGGAAGTTAGCATATTTCTTCCCAATGGTTTCTTACATGCATGCAAAAGTCACTCTCAAAATGATGTTGGGCTATGTCTGTGGTCGTTTAATGTGTTCCAATAGGAATGAGCTACATGACATTGAGGAAAGACTATTGGACTGGGAGACCAGCATCTCAGGTTAAAGTTTATCCTCGGCCCCTCACTAGCTGTGTGACCTTAAACAAGACACTTAAATTCCTAAGCATCCATTCTTTCAATGGACATAGTTACTAAGTCCTTATTACGTGATAGAGACGGTGTCAAGGCAATAAGATGAGGCCCATGCAGTCGAATAAGTGCACAGCCTAGTGAGAGAGACAGAAAAACAAGCAGATGATTTCAGTCAAGTGTGATCATTGCTACACTACACATGGTATAGAAGAAGTACAGAAGGGAGACATCTCAATCAGAATGCAGGATTCCAGAGGATTTGAAGAACGCGGCGATTGTGTCAATTTTTAAAGTTGGTTGAGAATTAGCTAGATGAAAACTCAGACAGAGGAGGGGAAGGAGGCTGTTCCAGGACTCAGGAAGAGCACGTGTGAGTCACAAAGACATGAAACAGCATGACAAAAGTGGGCAAGGACAAATTGTTGGAAGACAATATAGCATGTGTCCTGTCTGCCTCCCATGGTGGTTTCAAGGATTGGTTGAGGGGATGTATACATTGAAAGTGCTTTGTAAACTGTAAAGCACCATACACATGTTTGAATGTAAAAGATTATTATTAGACACTCATTTTTTTTCCCCCTCTCTCCAAATTGGAAACATTTGCTGAAGTAAACATTGCTGATGCATTAGCTGTCAGGATGGTGTATTATATTTGGAAAACATTTGCCAATGTCTGTTCAGTTTTTAAATTCCCAGTTACATGTGTTTTTTGTTTGAGAAAATACATCAAGTAATAATGGATTTGTTGTTAATTGTGCAACATTGAAGCTTCAAGTGCTAAGTAATCTCTCTTCCATGTTGACTTTTCTTCCACGGTGACTATAGAGTGTGTAGTCATTTATTTATTAATGAAAACTGGTAAGTGGACACCATCACCACCTTGTAGTGATCAAATTTTGTCATCAGAAGAAATTCAGGATTCTTTATATGGACAAGTGTGCCCATGAAAACAAATTCCTTCTGAGAAAAAGAGGAAAGGAAATGGGGTTGTCTCCCCTTAGTATAGCTTCCCAAAGAAGTCCAGTGAAGCTCAGATCCAAATACTTGTCTCCCTATTCAATACCCTGACAATCAAATCGTTCTTTCTTAGGGACATTCTTCCGTGGTTAGAGAAATCAACCAAAAGCATTTGGGGTGGGAGAATTAGGATGGATAACTCATGTTCAAAATTCTCGACATTCATACACTATCAGTCATTGGAGGGTTTGAATCACTGCATTCAAAAGTGTATTCCTTTTTTCCCTTCTTCCCATAAGTTCCTGTAAGAGGAGGATCTGAAGAAGCAAAGGATAAGAGAACTTCTTTTTCGTGTTGCCAACAAGTTGTCTGGACTTTACCTTTTCATACCTAAACTCTCAAGAAATGAACACAACCTGCTCCCTTTCCCCCTGCAAGAGGAGAAATGTTTCAGGTCTCAGAAGGTCTGTGTTAGCGGTGAAATCTTATACTGAGTCACAATTAATTAAGCCACTTATTAGGCATCCTGGTCATCTGGATCTAAAACAGCACATTGAGGAACTAAGTAATATATTCAGAGGAGAACCAAACCACAGCCCACCAAAGCCATACAGAACCTGAAAGTTTATTCGGAATGATATCTCATTTGATGGACGAGGGAATCTGAGGGAAGTCAGACCTCGTTCAAGGTCCAGCAGTGAATAAATGGCACAGTGGGGAATAGAAACTGACGCTCTTGTCCAGCAGGGCAGCATCTCTGGACACGAGGCCAACATCCAGGGAAAAGACATGGTGTCATTGTGAGTGAGTGGCCATTGTGAGTGAGTAGCCATTGTGAGTGAGTGGCTTCGGGCAGGGGGTCCTCACACTGCCACATCAATCCCACCATCTGAGGGGGCTGTCAAAGTCCTTTCTTGCAAGGAGTAGCTTGAGAGCAACAGGGCTCCAAAAGCTCCTTTACTGAGGTACCAGCCGACGATTGCTTGGAGCAGGCAGCTTCTGCTAGGTGATAGGAGTGGCCCTGGCGCCGAGCCAGAGTTCCCAGGAGGAGCAACACGCCCCACTGTGCCTTGACAAGAGCCGTAGCTGAAACACCGGCAGTCTGACTCGCTTCAGAGGCAAGCTGGGAAAAACGATTTGTTGTAGAATTCCTGTTAGTCCAGTCAGCTCCCATTCTCTTGTGAAACCGGACTTGTAGGCACATGCACAGGCCAGTGAGTCAGCCCTTAAAAAGTCATTCATAATTTATGTATAAACAAGAATAGCTTTTGTTTCAGAGAATTTGGGAGGTTTCTGTAGCCTGCTTTCTTGCAATACCATTTCTGAAGAACTGTTCCTGTCTCAAGGCGGTTCCTATAGGCCTATAAATACTTTGATGTTCAGACATCTGGAACTTATACTTGGTGTTGACTAATGAGTATTATTATTTTATTATGTATTTATATATGATCTGAAAGAAATTTGAGGTTATATGCCACATAACTCTGTATACACACTGAACAATGACAAAGCCTTTTTACCCATTACACTCATGATTTATTACTTGGGCAGAAGAAGTTCTGAGTCATTCAATTGATATATAATTGTGTTTTGGAAGATAGTAATGGGATAGAGGGAATGTAAAATTGCCCTTAACATATATCGTTAAAATAATTTGTAAGTGGACAAAATGGACTCCAGAGATATTATTTCTCTCATTTTAAAAAATATCAAAGGATAGCCAAAATGGCAACAAACTCCAGCGCTCCTTTTGAATGAGTAAAGAAGAGTCTTGGTCTTAGAAATACATGTGGGTATGTTTGAAAGAGCAATAAACAATGCATAATGGATCTGACTTCAAAGAACACCTATTGGAGCACCAGACCTATTTCAAAGTCAAAGCTCCATACCCAGTTTGCCTTGATACCAGTAAGCCACAGGTAAACACTAAGATCAAAGGGAAAGGTGGGCGTGTGTAGGGGCGTGTGATGACATTACTTTCTCCACAAAGCATTCCCCCCAAGGGACACTGGGGACGGCACCTTGTAACAGCCTCTGTTGTATATTCAGGAATTTCTTCTAGAGGAGTGTCAGAGGTATTTCAGTCTGTAGGAATTGCAGCTCTAAGACTATAAAACAAGAGGCATACTGAAGGTGGCATGCACTTGGGGAAGAGAATACTGAGCTGGAAAGGAATCAATGGTGCCTTTATAGGCCACGCTGACCCTGGCCTACTTGCTTTCTTCTCCCTCCCACGAGCAACATCAGTGTAAACTGCCTTGGCCCATCAGCAGGCCGGCTGGCCCTTCGTGGAAGAATGAGCCCTCTGTGCACGCAGGCAGGGCCGTTGCCAACAAAGGCCCATTGGAGTGTTTAAAAGCCCCAAGTCGCTGCTGAATCAAAGCATTTCTAGAGGCTGAAGCTGTGAACAGGATATGCCATCAACAGTGAGAGGAACTCTCGGGGGCTCCTCTAGAGAATCCTTAAAATTGGCTTATCTGCTTCTCTGACACTCCCCAATTCCAGTGCCCACAGCGTGGATAGTATTCATGGACGGTCATCGCCTCGAGTTCTGAGAAATCAGACTGCACCGCATTTCAGGGTCTTTGTGCGGGCACCAGCTGACTCCACAGCCGGGGGAAAAAGTTAACAAGCCCCCCCCCCCGGGGGGATCCCACAACGGGGAAAGCAGGAGTCCTCAAAACAAAACAGGATCAAAACTTGCTTTTAAGAATGGCATGAAATGAAGCAATATTTCCCGTCTCCTCCCACATACACACCTTGCAGTGACTTTATCTCACTGTCCGTGATAAACAGATCATAATACTGCTCGGGAACATTAACTTACACAGACAAGTTAGCTTACTTTGGAGAGACGCAAAACCCCAAGATGAAGGGAGAAGACTTTCAGGCTATGTTTAGACTGCATGAAAATCGTCTGTCCTATAGATTGAACGTGGTGTCACAATATTTGCCTCTGACTGTGTGCCAGTACATATTGTTCTTGTCCAAAGGATTATGCGAGGGTTAGTTGATTGGAAGTCAACAAGAACTAGATATACTGAAACTAAACAAAGCAATGAATGTGTAGCATGAACCAACCTCATTATACAGGAGGGAAAATAGATGATCTCAGCCTCTGCCATGGATTGCCCTAGTACTTCCCCAAAGTGTTCTCTTCCTGAACAGTTATCCTTGCCCTGCCGTCGATGCTGGCACTAGCAAAGGAGTCAGCATGTCAGCTAATTCTCCCAATCCCGTCTCCCGCTTTATCACAGTCTCCGGGGACTGGGAATGAGGCTGTGCCTCCAACTTGAGTTAACACAGGTGGGTTCCTAATGAAATTATCACTACATTCCAATTCCCTCATTCCTGAGCGTCTGTGTAGCTCTATCGTCTCACTCTCAGGACCCCTCAATCTAGATCAGCCCCATTCTGAGGACTGGGCTTCCATTTCCTGTCACCCATCTGTGATCATTATGGTTTGACCTGGTGGAGTCAGAGCTGCCCAACGTGAGGTCTCATTCCATCTAGCGAGACGCGAGTAAGCTACGTGATTTTGCTCAGGTCATTTTCGCAGGACTATACCCCAGTCCAGGTCCCCTAAATGTTGAGAAGCTGCTATTTTGCTGCTCTCTAGTCTTACCATTAAATGGTGGTCATTTCCTGGATTTTCAGCCCCTGGATGACCTAGATGAGAAGCTCTAGTATCAACTGCTTCCAGAAATATCCCTGGGATATTGGACCCTGAAGGTATTCTTCCAGGACTGCTCATTGGCCTCTCTAAATCCAGTCACGCACCTCAGTCTACCTTCAGCCCTAGAGACTGTGTCTTTGCCTACCTCTGGCTCTTTCCCCTCTCCATTGCTTGGTGTCACCAAGCCTGACCCATAATGCATCAGGTCTGAGCCATCCTCTTGAGCTACAATGGTGGATTATCAATGATGAAAGAAATAAGGCTTCTTTATAATTGTGTTCATTGCCCTCATTTCATTGCCAGTAACAATATATTCAGCATTTCAGTCAATCATAAACCCCTCAAAAGGGAATCTTAACTTTCAATGAGGAAGAGAATGAATTTTAGACAACCACCAACCTTGAGAACCTATCTCAAACACAAAAATCACTATATAGGGAAAAAATGGACAAACTCCCTGACCCAGAGTGGTGAGAAAGTGTATTTATTTATCCATTCAATAAATATTTATTTGGTCCCTACTATGTGCTAGATCTTAGTGCTGGGGACATAATAATAAATAAAACAGATTAAAAGACTTGCTCTCATGGAGCCTGCATTCTGAAAACCACTAGCTGTATGATCCTGAACAAGTCATTTTACCTGAGTGACATTTTCCTCATCTACAAAGTAAGAATTTTGGTATAAAGAGAAATTCTATTCTATTCTATTCTATTCTATTCTGTTCTAACACTCTGTGCTTCTCTAAAAATGCTAAGCAATATAGGCAGACCATATATCATACCAACATAAAAATATCTACCTGATGGGGCGCCTGGTTGGCTCAGTGGGTTAAGCCACTGCCTTCGGTTCGGGTCATGATCTCAGGGTCCTGGAATCGAGCCCCACATCGGGCTCTCTGCTCAGTGGGGAGACTGCTTCCCCCTCTCTCTCTCTCTCTGCCTGCCTCTCTACCTACTTGTGATCTCTGTCAAATAAATAAATAAAATCTTTAAAAAAAAAAAATCTACCTGAATGGATGTCAAGGAAAGATGGTAGATAAAATTCAATTTAATCCCAATAATATTCACTGAGCACCCCCTAGGCATGAATAGGAATCAGAACTACAAAACCGAATGAAGTACATTCTCATAACCCCTTAACATCTCAATACCTAGTGGCAAGCATATGAAATGAATTATTTTAACAAGTTGGTTCTTGATAAATGTACTTCTTAATTATTACCAATTTATACAATACACAAAAATACAAAGAAGAATATAAAATCACCAGAAATCCAACTGGCCAGAGACTATCACACTTAACAAGTTGGTGAATCTTTTTCCAAACGTTCCTCTAAGCATGTACATAAATTCCATGTATTTTCTGTGAATTGGAAAAATATAGATATGTAGGTGCTACTTTTTCCCTCAAAAGAATGACATGGATCTCTCTCTTTGGTCACAAATATGAATTTATGTCATCATTATAATTGTTATGAAACATTCTATTATACTTAATCAGCTTCTTATTGATAGGCATTGTATTCTATTTTTCTATATTAACAAAAGTATCCTAATGTTCACTTTTTTTTTAAAGATTTTATTTATTTGACAGAGACAGTGTGGGCAGAGAGGCAGGCAGAGAGAATGGAGGAAGTAGGCTTCCTGCTGAGCAGAGAGCCCGATGTGGGGCTCGATCCCAGGAACCTGAAATCATGACCTGAGCCAAAGGCAGAGGCTTTTTAACTCACTGAGCCACACAGGTGCCCCTCACTTTTTTTAAATTTGTGCCAATATCTCCTCCAAATAAATTTCTACAAGTGGAATGTAGATGTCAATGTATATTTGTGTTTTATATTTTGAAGTAGATTGCCAACCTACACTCTAAAAGGTTTGTGCCAATTCACCATTCCAGTGACTGTGTAGGAATTTACATCCATTTTTTTTTCCTGAATCTTTTTAATCTTTGCCAACCTGATAAGTGAGTTATGCTTTCATTAACTTTTCTTTGAACATCAGTGAGGTTGAAATTTTTCATACATATTTATTGGCTATTAGTGTTTCTCCATTTGCAAATTGTCTGTTCATGTCCTTAGACATTTCTTTTTCATTTCTATAAACGCTTTTCCACACGCTGGTTAATAGTTCTTTATCTATGAGAAATATTACCTCTTGTGCTATATTATGGGTGTACCAAATATTTTTCCAGTGTGGAGTTCCAACCTTTTATGATTGCTTTTAACCAAATAAAATACTTTAATGGTTAAAAATTACAAACTCCACAAAGAAAGAGAGATGGGGAAAAAAGAGAAAAGTGTACATGAACCCTGTGTGCCTGTCACCCAGCAGGAGAGGCATTGCCAGTTCTAACTTTCTGGACACAGAACACCAGTCGGAAGAGTCAACTCTGGCACCCCAAGGGCAGAGAGCCAGACAATACTAGGTCAAGGTATGCATAAAACAACACATTATGAGGAAGAAAGGAGAACTCAAAAAGCTTCTTATGGCTGACTTCTTGCTTGAAAAAAATACCCGTTGTTGAGGGAAGCAGTAAAAAGGCAGAATAGGGGGTGCCTGGGTGGCTCAATGGGTTAAAGCCTCTGGTTTTGGCTCTGGTCCTGATCCCAGGGTCCTGGGATCAAGACCCGTATCAGGCTTTCTGCCCAGCAGGGAGCCTGCTTCCCCTTCTCTCTATGCCTGCCTCTCTGCCTACTTGTGATCTCTGTCTGTCAATAAATAAATAAATAAATAAATCTTAAAAGAAAAAAAAAAAGGCAGAAGTAGCCTTGAGCCTAGGAAAGAGAAAAGGGAGAACAGCCCAGACCCTTCTTCCAATGCCTCATGGATCCGTAGCCATGGTGGGCCCTCTCTCCAGTCCCTTCACAGAGCAGGACTTCATTTTCTCCCACTGTGGTGAGGTGACACAACCAGCTTTAGAGCTGGAAAAAACTTTAGAGCATGTCATTCAGACTCCTCAGTTTTTGGTGGGAAATGAAGTTCAGAAAGAACAAGGGACTTGCCTGTGATCACAAAGTCAGCTTGCGGGAGACTCGGGCTTTCTGGATCCAGACTCATGTAGGCCTCCAGACATCAAGTCCAGAGTTCTGTTCTTTGTATCACGCTGCTTCGGGGATTTAGATCTGAGCTTTGTGGGGATTTTTTTTTCCTGGCCTAGGAGTATTCAGCTTAGTAGACCAGATTATTTCTGATATATTTCAATAGATAGAGCCTTAGCTATAAAGAGACTTACTTTATTCCCTATAGTACTTATGAACACCATGGGAACATCTGAAAGGAAGTTGATTTCCAGGCAAAATGCGATCTCAAATATTTGTACATGACTTCTCTCTGTAGAGAAGTGAACAAATGCAGAAGTCTGGTACAACGTGATCAGGCAGCTCAGTTTTATCAATAGTAGAACCACCACTGAACCATGGCTTTCCGTGAAAGTGATAGGTGTCTTATTTCATCATTTTAGGGTGTTTTGGAAATCTCCCATTGGTGTGATTGAGATGTCTGTGTGTTATGGCATTCATTTACTTTTATAAAATTTGTGCCTGTAATCACAGAACTTAATGAGCCTTCCATTCCTATTCAATTTGTTTGTAGTTAGGATACACAGCTACTGGGTGAATGCACGTACCTTAATGATAGTCTAGTTGGAACTCTCAGGCTCTCTACAGATGGCTAATTGAGAATGCAATCAATGGTCTTTTACAGCGAAATGTATGAATTTTTTAAAATAAAGGGAAGGTTTCATCCATTCATTATATATCTGAAGAAGTAGGAATATGGTCCATTCAAAATAGCTATTACTCACATCCAGGAATAAGCAGAAATGAAAGACCAGTGAGAATAAATATTCCCTAAAATCATTAATCCAAAGTAATACTCATATACTTTGCTAAAGTTGTATCTCTTGGAATGTATTTTATTTTGCAATAGTTCTAAAAACCACACTAGCTTCATTATCACATCAGAAAAGAATGTGATCAGATCAGAGTGCAGCAAGAAGAAGTGATAGGTGAGAATTTCAGAGCAGGGGATGAGGAAGTCTGTCAATAAAAAGCATGCAAAAGAACTCAAAGAATTAAAAGGTTTGGGAACGAAGGGCTCCACACATATAGCTGCGAAGGCCTCACTGTTCTGCAATACTGTACTATATTCATGGTGATGGCCTAGAGGCACGAGGGGAAAACTACTGTGTTTTACCATATTCTCCTTCAGAAAACATGAAATTAATTATATTGATCACTTTCCATCACATGATTACATCAAAGTTATTTTTCATCTTAAATGTAAACTTTTTTTGCACAGCTTTTTTAAGAAGCTCATTTCTTATTGGTCAGAGAAGTAACTTCTTTCAATATTCATCAGCAATATTTAAAGATTACATTCAACTGGAATAAGATTTTTAATGCAAACTCTTGGATATGTGTCATGTTCATTTATGAATAGTTAAAAACAGTTTTTAACCTAGTACTGATTTGGTTGCATCATTTCAATAAAATCTATTTGACCTCAAAACCCTTTTCATCAGGGAGCATCTCAGAAGTCAAACCTTTGAACATACAAGAGAAATGCTGTCCTGGTGCTCTATGAACTTTATGCCACCACAGTACAAGAATTTAGCAAACATCCCTAAATCTAAAACTGGATTCAGATGACAAATATATTCCATAGTTTGAAATCACAAAGCAAGATGAGGAATTGGTTCAACCCAGCAAGCATAAAATACATTCTAGAGAGAAAAAACAACAACATTAAACTAAGATTCTGTCCATGGGATATTCTTTTCTGCCTTTGCCTTTATTAACCCGAAATTTCTGATTCAAAGTGGAGACAGTGGAGTAGTCAATTATAAACTAGTAAATCTCTGATCCCAGCAAGGAGGTCTGAGCAACATAACATCTTATATACATACATTTCTACTTATTATTAAATGGATCAGATTATCAACTTATTTTAAAAACCATCTTTGAGCACTTGATTTCCAGCCATTATTTGCTCTTGTAGATGTCAAACAAAGGCCCTGAGTCCTCTCCTTTCATTTTGTGGAGTTATGATCTAAGCCCATAAAACATTTCTATAGGCTCAAGTTCCCACAGTCACATGTATGTAAGAACAATAATTGGCCAGGTATTTAAATGTCTGCGTCAACTGTTAGGCTATTTCTCATTAACCCTCGGCTTGAGTAGCCACCAAGACCCTTGAGTGACCTGACTCATCTTACTGAATTCATCCATTCACTCAACAGATATTTCTGAGGGCCAGCTGTGAATCAGGTACTGCAGAATATCAACTAACCAAACAGATGGCAAACCAGAGCCACTCACAGTTCTGGCAGAGTGACCAAAACCTTTCAAGGCTACCTTCCATGTATGCAGTATCCAATACACCGAAGCACTTGGGGGTCTGATACAAATCTGCTGAGGGGAACAGAACTATATGGAAATACTGTACTGTGAAATACACATCTGGTGTAACTGCTTTTCAGAACCGCAAATCTACTGGTGTCCCATGGACTGATTTACAAGCATCTATGCTTAACAAGAGGTATGGTAAATAGGAATGAAATATAGTTTCTGTTCCCAAACTCAACTCCTGACTTCCTTTGAAGGCTACTATCTCTAACAATACTGCAAGTTGTTAACCTGTACCTGAAGAATAACCCTACTTCGGGCTTAAACATGTTAAGGAATGATTAGCTTTTGTTCTCATTTTTCCAAGGAACCATTAAAAAAAAAAAAAAAGCTTAAGATGGATTTTGTACAAGTGCTGACTTTGTTAAGCTATTACCTTCACTTGAGGTTGCCACACAGAATTTTAGAGCTGGAAAATATTATCTATAATTTGATATAATCTACTACAGTAGTGTTAGAACTGTTAACCACAGGACCCCGAGGGTCCCCATGGGATCCAGGAAGATGGTGTACATAGGCAAGACCTTGAACCCCAGAACTTCAATATCTAACTTTTGATCCCAAGACCATGTATTTAAAGCAAGAGATCTAGAAGTGTTCAAAAAAAAGTTTCAAATCATTGAATTAGTCCAACTCCCTTGTGTTATGAATGAAAATACTGAAACTCAGAGACACACATAACTTGCCAAAGATCACATAGTAGTGGGTAGGTGACAGTACTTGGACTCAAATCAGTATCTCCCCATTCCTTGTTCAAGAATTTTCTAATAGGTGGTGCCTGGGTGGCTCAGTCAGTTAAGCGGTTAGGCATGTAACCCTTGATCTCAGCTCAGGTCTTAATCTCAGGGTGGTGAGTTCAAGCCCCACCTTGGACTCCACACTGGCTTGGAGCCTACTTTAAAAAAAAAATTGTCCAATAGGTCATCTTGCCTACTAGGAAAGTATTTAAATTCCCAGAGTTCTAATGTTACTACAGTATTTCAACAGATTGTGGTATGCTGGAGTTTCTGTCTGTTTCAGGATCTTTGTCATCCTCTGTGAGCAACTAGAGGTGAGGACATTAACACCTCAGAGTTTTGCTCTGGGAGGGTATCAATACTACTATGAAAGTTTGTCCATCTGTAAAGGTTCTGTACTAAAAATAATAATGAGAAGAAATATATATACATATATATGTGTGTGTGTGTGTGTATATATATATATATATATATATATATATATTTTTTTTTTTTTTTTTTTTTTTTTTTGCTTTTTGGTGAGGGTCCACAGTTGTGCTCCAAGATGATGTGTCTATATCTGGATCCTTGCATGTAGGAAACATCTGAAATCTGTGCATCAATCAGTCTGGTTTAACCATGATCTTATTCTGCATTTCCCCTCTGGATTTTTTGATCTGCTGATTTATGGCTTTAGGTTAATATTAATATTAATTTTTTAATTTATCCTAATTGGTCAGTGAAAGAATAAAGAATACAATCAGAGTCAAGTTTGTAACATCCAGTTTTCCGAGGTTATTATACCTCACTTTGCAGCTAGGACCCTGTAACTTTACTGCTTTCTGTCCCAAGAGAAATAGTAGTAGTAAAGAGAACAGCATTAGAGTCCCACTGCCTGGATTCAGCTCCTGGCTCTGCCAGTTACAAGCTGGATGATCTTGAGAAAATCAATTGACATTGCTATGCTTTGGTTTCTCATCCAGAAAATGGAGATGATGATAATGATGATAATAACAATAATAAGAAGAAGAATAGCAGCACTTCTTTGTAATTTGACAAGAACACTGTAAGTATTCCACAAATGTTGGTCACTATGAATTTCATGCTATTGTGTGGATCACGGAAGTAAACTCATCTTCTGATTCTAGTCTCACTAGGGAATGTGCAGCCATATTCTCTAGTTGATAGTGAGTATAACATCCTATGCCTCTTCTGAATGTCCAACAGCTGAATTGTAGACTATATCCTATAGTTGTTGACTACTTTTGTCCCCTTCTAATTCTGCCATCACTATCATTGTCATTATCATCTTCATCTTCAGCACCATTAGCATTCGAGTACAGTGCTAAAGACTTAAGTTAGAAAGTCCAATTCGCCAAAAATTCCCTGAGAAGCTACAACACAATGGGCAACAGGTCAGACATTAAGACAAAAAAAAAGAGGAAGGGGCACCTATTGCCTTGAGACATCTCGGTCTCTCAAGATAGTGGGGGAGACAGTGAAGTCTCATTAACTTCGATGTAAGAGTGCTATGCTCTGTAGGGACCCACAGTCATCAGTGATTTTTCCCACAATGTTGTCTAAAGCTCAGGAGAAGTCCTAACCCCAGAGTTAAGGGTCAGAAGTCAGCAGCACAGAAGCGAGTTTAATCAAGACCCTGACTCTCATCTTGCCAGCTGTGGTCTCACAGCAGGTGGCAGCTTCACAGACACTCCATCAGGATCCCAGGAGAACAAGAAGCCTGAGATACTGTGAGCCCAAGAACGAGATGATTGGCATTCAAATACCCAAAGGACACAAAGACATAGGACACCTTCTTTGAGGGCCCTCAATGCTTCTTGCCCAGCATGGGGCATGCTGAAGACTTGCGACAGAAGGAAAGGACTGGATATGGGACCATGGGCCACAGCCAAATTCTAAAGAAGTGAGCCAGAGGTGTGGTTGAGACCCAACCCCTGCCAGGGGAAGCCAAAGGCCAATGGTTGAGAAATGCTTTCTTGGCCTATTCAGAAAGGTGGTGAAAGCTTGGTGCCAAAGGACTTCTGTCAGCATCAGCGTCTTTACTAAAATTCACGTTCACTTACTCAGGCCAGATCCTGTATTCAAGCACACGCTTCATACACAGAACCCTATGAGATGGTTATTATTTCCCCCACTTTACAGATGAAGAGACAGAGCCTCTGAGAGTCTAGGGAAATTGTCCAAGATCACACAGCTAACAAGGAGCAGCCTGGTCTCTCTGAGGCATGAAGGCAGTGAACTGAATAGACACACCTGCAGCTCCCACCAGTTGCTATAAGGTTGGTGACTAAGATAAAGCAAGTTATTTAACTGCTTCTATTGCAATTCTACTTTGTTTTCATTATACTGAAAACTGTGCATTGTCTTTTTTGTGTAGCTACAAGAAATATTGTATGGTAAAGCATTAATTAGCTACTTATCTGTCTTACAATATCTTCTCACTGCTCTAGGAGTCTAAAATTATTGTCTCTATTTTTTTCACATTTTTACTTCTACCAGTAAATAAATAAATATATATATATATATATATATATATCTCCAAAATTAGTTTCACTAGATAATTTCATGGTCCCTAGACCGGACATAAATAACTCTCTAGAATTTGCAAACTCTAGCATGATGTTTCACTGTAGAAATCAGATGTCAGCATTGGGTCCAATCTTCCATTCTTTTCTCTTTAGAGAAGTACACTTGTTGATGGTCTCAGTGAGATATGTCTTACATTCTGAATGTATTGTGCCATGTTGCATTAATCATTACATAGCTACAGGGAACGAAAATAACCAATTTCCTTAATTAAAGGGTTCTAGTAAGACAAGAGATGCTCTATTCACTTTTCATTTGTCTTGGCTAATAGTAAGAGCAATAATAATACCTTGAATTTAGACAGTCCCTTTCTTCCAAGAAGTTCAAAGCTCTAGTATGTCATAAGAACAGACAGATGAGTAGTAGTAAACTTGGCAAGAAGAAACAGGTGTAATTTGGGCCAAATTAAAACACAAAAATGAGACGATAATTTTTTTGGTGAATGTATTATCTTTCATAGGATGGATGCAGTATGGTGCAAGAAGGAAAGAAAACACAAAATTTAGATGCTGGCTTTTGTATATCAATCTTGGCTTTGCCAAAAATTAGAGGGAGTCACACTTAAGTACATGTGACCATGCTAAATCTCAGGGTTCTCACCTATAACAGAAAAACATATGATTATTATTAAGATAAAAGAAGAGCTAAGGAAGGCACTTTATAAACCATGAAGTCTTCTAACACAAATGTTGAATTATTGTTTCTCATGATGTTAGTAGAAAAACATTTCAAGCAAGCTAACTTCTATAGGCATACACTATCTTCTACAACCCATGCTCCACTTTTTCTTCTCCGGTCTCTTCCCAGTGCCTAGTGGAAGGCTACCAGTGTTTGTTGAACTGGGGTGTTTAAATGACATTGGATTGATACTCTTTCACACAGATTCCTAAAGACAATAGATAAGGTACTCGGATGTTCCAAGTCTTTAAATTCTGGGAAATCAAATTTGTGACCTGTAAGAACAGAGGAAGTGGCTCCAAACTGTTTAAACAATAAGAATTTTGGAGCCCAAGAATTTTTAGGAAATCTATAGAATCTATGCTTTTAAATGCAGTTAAGTGAGAATTTTTAAAATGGTTTTCAGATATAATTTACCATTCAAGAAAGAATTAGAATAGCTTTAAATAAATAGAAGTTGGTATTTATATCTCCAGTCTCAAACAATTACATGGGCTATTAAAGGGAACTTTCCACTTCTTTGGGAAAAAAGAATTTTGCGGGAGAATTTCAACAAGGGACAATAAAGCCCTGCATGTGTATATCCTATTGTCCTTAAAAAGGCTCACATACCTCTTTTCTGATCTGGCCTTCACGGTAGTTCCCCATTTTACAGATAAGAAAAAAGAATCATAGACTGCCACTCACTAGATCCAAATGATGAGGTTAGGATTAAAAATTAATCCTTCACTGGTTGAAGGAGACACCAAGTTTAGGAATAAAGAACACCATGGGAGAATACCTAACTTTTTCCAAGCACTAGAGGGTAGAATAAACAAGTGAGGAATTGAGTTAGCTGACTCTATAAGCAAAAGGAGAGTGGCTTCACCACCACTGCCAACAAAAACTAAATGACACCGTTTGCTCTTTGAAGTTACCTGCTCCGTGCCTAAGACAAAGTCTGGATGTTAAGTTTGAACATTGTGGTTAGTGGTGGTAATGGGCTGGGTTTTTTGTTTGTTTGTTTAGGTTTTGTTTTGTGGTTTTGAAATTTTTCCCTATAATTGTATTAACAATTATTTGACTAACTGACCAGATGAACCAGCTGTTTTGCCTTCAAAAGACATAACCTAAAAATACAAAAGGAAAAGAGAGAAAGAGAGTAAGGAATAATGGAGTTGAGATGAAAATAATTTGGACATTAAAAATGGACAGAAAAAAACATTAAGAGAAATGGAGTAGATGTACATTATGCATAAAAAATTATGTGCTCCTAGAAAGCTGGAAAAAAAGACCAATTTAAAAATAGTTCATCTCTTCTCCATTTTTGTAACTTAATTTTTTTGTATCTCTTCCTAGAAAACAACATGATAAGGTAAAGAATAAACTAAATCATCACCCAAGGTCCTAATATAAAATATTCTTTATTTTACATTCTAGCCTTTCCAAACTACTTTCAGACAGATTTCATGTACTCTTTCCAAGTCCCTTATGATGGGAGTCACTGCTTTTGAATTTATCTTTGTGTAAGTGTGGGATTCCATGCAGTGGGTTTGTTTAAACTAAAATATGGGCTGGCAGCATATCTCTCCTGGGTTTCCCTCTGGCTTCTTGCACATTTCTCTGTACAGTATATCAGAAAAAGCCAGACTGGGAGAGATGGCTCTCTCTTCCAACGAAGCATTTATAAATCAATTAATCAATCAATATACATATATGATATATAGAGATACACATCTATATATATCATGGATTATTATCTAAGACTCATCAACAACCTTTTTACAAAAGATGTAAAACATTCATATAATGGAAGCTACCATTCACCGAGAGCTTCTGTTAGTCTGATGCAGTGCTAAGTTCTGTATACATTTTTTATTTTCAGGTAACTTCACAACACCCTATGACGAGGTATTATTATTTCCACTTGACGGTGGAGGAAATGGAAACTGAAAGTAGTTAAGTAACTATCCCATGATTCGAGTGCACACAAGTGTTGGAATTGGGCTGTAAATCTAAGTCTCCCAAGTTCCAACGCCTTTTTGGATGTGACAATCACTGTAGAAGTAAGAAGCACTAAGTCACGGAGCCATCATTAGAAGGCAGACCATAGGAACTAAAGTCACACAGTCACTGGATGGCAGTTTTCCCTGGAACTGGACTTGATCCTTGGAAAGAGGTTAGTGAATCCTGAAGAATGGTGGGCTGGCACGTACATTAGACTGGTCATCTACTTTGTTAATCGCTTTTCCAGCATCACTTTGAAGCTATTTTCTTCTCCAGTCTATTTATATCTTCAGGCTGTACCTTGAGATGTTGTATCGCCTCCCAGGCAGACGGTGTGGAGTTGCAAAGAAACATGCATAAAGCAGTAATCAAGCACAGTAGCTAGGTGTGATGCCCTGTGCTGGGGTTTTACTGATGCGAACTCGTGATCTTTAGATCTTCCAAGATATGTCTATATTATAGTCTCCTCACACAACAGACCAGGAAACCGAGGTATAGGTATCTTCTAGGGTCTGAGTCTAGGCTCAGCCACTCACTACCTATGTGATGGTGGGCCAGCTACTTGACCTTTTAAAGCCTCAGTTTATCATCTATACGAAGCTCATAGAATCAACATCAACATATAGTAGAAACTCGGCACACAAAAGCTGCTTGCCTTATTCCATTTGATATCTCTTCTAAATATCTAACAGAGTGCCTTGAAATGGCAGGTATTCAGTTATGATTTAATTTTATATCAATATATAGACTGATTGATGGACAGGTAGAATGGTGTTGAAAGGATGATGCGAAATAAGCATTTGCAGATTAAGTCCTGGGGAAGGAGATGTGGTCAGGCCATTTAAAGGAGGAGCCATGGGGACTATGGTTCCCATATTATCTGCCTTCAGTCTTCTTATCTGAAAGCTCAGTTATCACTGTGGATTATTAGAGATGGGAGAGAAGAGAGGTAGAAGACCTTTCCCCTGTCCCACTGCCACCATTTCCGCGCCATTGGCTCAAGCATACAGTCCCTCCACAGGGTGCTTTCTCCATCTCTTGTCTAGTATCAGTCCTTCCTTCAATACCTAATAGGTCATCCATTGCACACTAATGGCTTCCCATGCCTCAAAGATAATTTCACCTTTCCGACCCCTGTTGACTCTACCCCACTTATGTGGAATATACTTCCAGCATCTCTTCTTATCAGTCTTCCGGATGCTTTTAAGCAAAGCCCAAATGGCATTTCTTTTAAGGATCTCCCTGGATTTTAACACAGATAACTGGATTAACCCAGCACCATCAACCAGGTATTACATTGGGTACAAATATATGCCCCCCCCATACATACACAGGGAAGGAACTTTGTCTTATTCTTCTCTGTATCCACAGAAACTACCACAGAGCCTGGCCTGGGATACTTTTTATATAGTCGAATGAAATAAAAGAAGGCATGGTCAGAACCCCTTGTCCTCACTTCTGCAGTGGACCATAAATCAGGCTGTGTGTTCATTGAGGGACTGCCTTTATGTTCTGCCCCCTTCCAACCTCTGACTTAAATATTAACAGACTCAACAGGGTTGAGGTTTGTCTTCCATGAAAATGGAAACTGGTTTGGTTTAGAATTATTTTAATAGTGAAAATTGGAAGATGACTGATGAATCATCCTCCTTAGTCACCATTGGTCCAAAGCTTAAGACACACTAAGAAGGAACTCGGCCCTTAACCACATGTGAAATGAAGATTGTCCACTGGGCTCTCCACCCACCATCCCTTTCCATGATTTTTGGGCCGGGTTTCACTGGAAGTATTGTGGAGCTGTTTTCCATTGACACAGAGGTGGAGCACAAACAGGACAGCCCATAGTAACAAAAGGCAAACACTGAGGCCACAGCACCAGGTCTGAATTCATCATCCTATTGTCAGATCTATTCTCCCAGTGTTCCTGTGGCCTGCCTATAAAGTCACCAGATGCTATGAAGGTAGAGTTTTGACCACTGGCATGATTGTGTATGTACACCCATCCCCTCCTTTCTCCCTATGACAAGGAGCTGAGAAACCCTACAATTAAGAAAAAGTAACTGCAAACTTCCCTAAGTCAACATGTATTTATTGAGGACCTGCTGCATGCCAGGAGCTAGGCATGAAGGGCACCATGGTAAACAAACATAGCCACAGCCCCTACTGACATGGCAGATAGCCAAGTGGGGAGGAGCATGACCTCTGGAGCCAGACCACCTGTCTGATCTGATTACCAACTCTGACACCTAGGAGTCATGTCACTTTGATTAAATGAATTAGTCCCTATGCCTCAGTTGCCTCATCTGTAAATGGGAATGATAATAACATTATCTATCCCTTAAGAGTTATTTTAAACATTAAATAACACACGTAAAGCCTGTGGGAGAGAGTAAACTCTCAGCACATTTTAGCCCTTTGGGTTTTAATTTAGTGAGGGACACAAACAACAGACAAAACAGTCACAATTACACTGGAAACAAGCAGGATTATAAATGAGCCATAAGTGGTATGACAGTGAGAATGAACACCAGGGATACTTAAACTAGTCTAATGGTCAAAGAAGTCCTCTCTGAGGAGCTGTGTTGGGGAAAACATGAGGTGGGAGTTGTTCAAGGCATAAGTAAGCCCTGTGGTGAAGAATACAGAGCACATTCTAGAAATTAGAAGAGGAGTGAAGCTGGAATACCTCCCCTAGGAGTTGAGGAGTATGGGCCAGGTGAAGAGATCAGCTCATTTGCCTTAATGAAGGTCCAGCAATGGAATGGAGGAGGATGACTGGAATGGAGGGTCTGGGGAAATCAGAGGGCTCTTTAGAATTACACAGTCAAAATCACTCTAGCAGGAGGAATAAGAAACTGGTACAGGGATCCAAAGAGGATTTCAAGTAAGAAACAAACCTTTGCTATGTGAAATTGTATTTTTTAGCTAGCTTAAGGAGGGCCACCTGTCTCAGTCAATAATGCATACAACTCTTTGACTCAAGGTTGTGAGTTCAAGCTCCAGGTAGGACATGGAACTTACTTTTTAAAAAATCCCTCAAAAGATAGCTGAAGGAAAAAGTAAACTGTGGAGGGGCCCCCTCTTCATAGCCTCATATCCTTCTCCCCTTTGACCCTAGCCCCAGCATGTTACCACAGCAGCAGAGAAGGTTGGTCACAGAGACGCTTACATTCAGAGCACATGCCATGAGCCATGAATATTTACATGACACCAAAAAGGAGTAGGGGCTTCAAATTTCCAAAGGAAGAGCTGAGAATAGAAGGAGAGAGAAAAATGTGAAAGTCAGAGGACTGCCAGAAGAAGGAACACAGAATGTCATTACGAGGAGAGAGTGACCACATGACACTCATTGGATAGGCCAGTCCTAGAAGTCCCCAAGGAATGCGAGGCCTGGGCAGGGTCACCATGCTCCTCTACAACATTATGGTCAATTTTCTACCTAGGACTCTGGATGGCTTATCTTTATCGTTGGAACTTGGCACCAAAGCTCTTAATCTATACCAAATATGTGTGTTTCAAAGAGCAGAAGAAGGCAAGGACTAGAGTCAGGAGGTAATTGTCTGATATTCTCCCTGTCCCATCATTGGCCATTCCTTACCTATAGCCATCACCTTCCCAGTGGGCTCCTCTAGGGAGGAGATTCCCCCACAGACAACTCTATTCCAATGTGTTATGGGACTTGAAGAGGACATTTTCTTTTTAAGAACTGAGTTTCCTGGGGCACCTGGTTGGCTCTGTAGGTTAAGCCTCTGCCTTCGGCTCAATTCATGATCTCAGGGTCCTGGGGTCCAGCCCCACATCAGGTTCTCTGCCCAGCAGGGAGCGTGCTTCCAGCTCTTTCTCTCTGCCTGCCTCTCTGCCTACTTGTGATCTCTGTCTGTCAAATAAATAAATAAGATCTTTAAAAAAAAAGAAAGAAAGAAAGAAAGAAAGAGCTGAGTTTCCTCTAATATAAAATGAGAGACCTGGACCAGGTAAGTTATAAAGACCTCATGTGAAGCCTCGGTTCCATCCATAATTCTTGACAGAGTTCATTGGTCCCTTTTTCTACCTTTTTCTGTTTTAGATTCTTAGACTGCCAGTGAGCAAAACCCCTTCGTCTTACCTACAGTGGATACGAGGTGGAGCAATATGCCGAGATGGAGGAGAAGGGGGAAGAAAGATACTTCTAGTCAGGATGCATCAGCTCCATAATTGGCTGGGCCCAGTACAACACAGAAACACGAGGCCTCTTGTTCAAAACTTAGGAATTTCAAGATGGCAGCAATGGAGCATTAATCCAGATGCAGGGTCTAGTGTACCTGCATAGGTCGGACGCCTATGAAGCCAGCCTAGCTCCTGATCCAATGCCCTTTATGACGCCCTGACTTCCCCCTTGTTCTTCTTCCCATTCCCAGCCTCCATTAGGTAGTAAGTGATAGAAAAATAAATGACAATATGGGTTTGAAAGACTATGATGAGATTCTTAAGAAGAAACTATTCAACTCCTAGAAAGAAAGCCAAGAAAGAATAGGAGTTGAAGACCATTTCCTCTCTTTCTAACCCAGTGTGCTCTTCACTTCCAAAAAACTGCTGTGTGTGCAGAAAAACAGCTCAGGATATGGAATTCAGGGGGTTAGTATTTTTTCGTTAAAAAAAAATCACAAGTAGGGTTTTCTGAGTAAAAGTCAATAAACTGTAGTAGGTGGGCAAGAGGAACTGTCCCTGACCTCAAGAAACAGCTTAGGACAATCCATACGTCTTCGTTCTTGAGTGAGTTACACAGAAAGACCATGCAGATCCAACAAGATAAATGGGATCATTACAACCCTTGTTGTTGGGGGGTGGGGGGTGAGAGGCGTGGTCATAGCACTGAGCTATGGTAGCTCACAACTGAGCTACCACATGGACAAGCCAGGATATGAGAGGTCAGTAGACATGATGTTTGGTATGACCCAAAGCTCTGATAAAATCACCAAATAAAGCTAAAGCTACCATGTGGTGGCTATATCAACAGAAGTATAAAGGCCTGGGCAAAGAGGGTGAAATTCATTCTATGCCATTGTTGAGGGTAGACACAGCAAGAAAAATATTCTCTGTTTTAAGCTCTTCACTGCAAGTGAGAAAGTGAACAAGTGGAGGAGGGTTACAGGCCAGGAAGGAGAAAGATCTCAAAATGGTACCACCTGAGAAACGTTGATGGAGGATGGAGTTCTT
The DNA here is from genome assembly GCF_011764305.1 of Mustela putorius furo. Lineage (NCBI taxonomy): Eukaryota > Metazoa > Chordata > Mammalia > Carnivora > Mustelidae > Mustela > Mustela putorius. The sequence goes on from NW_025421423.1 coordinate 12,238,630, forward strand.
TGCCTAAAGGGCAGAGTCGGGGATTCATGGGCATGTTTGAAAGGCTGTCATGTGGGAGCTGGATTCAGCATACTCAGCATGGCTCTAGATATCAAGAGACTTGGGTGGGTGGAAGACAGGAAGACAGGACAGGCTCTGTCACCGGAAGTGGGCGCAATGTGCACCTGTGCGTGCTATTGCAAACTAGAAGTTCTGCTGGGTGGGACCCCTGGGTTCTCTTCCAAACTCGAGAACTCCTGGGAATCAAACATATGAAAAGACAGTGGGTGTCTGGAGTCTTGATGTGATATATTTCACAACCAAAATCAACATATTTCAAAGATTTCATAACTTCAAGGACGGTAAGAGGGAGGGGGAGTGCCGGCATCTACAAAGAGTTAACTGGAAGAACACAGGTTGGACACTTGACAAATGCCTTCCCAAGGGAAGAGTCACCCAAGACACTGCTGCTGGCACATGACAGGTACTAGTCGGGACGAGGGCTAGCACAGATTTTTGGCTTAACGTGAAGTCATCCTAAGGTTACCCAAGGCTGGCCTGGAGACAGATAGCAGTGGCTGTTCTCTACACCATTTTTGTTGACCAGCCTTGAGCATGGAATAGCAACAGCAGCATCTTCTGGCTGTGGTAAGAGAGAAAGCAACAGAAGTCTCTCTCTCTCTCTCTTTTTTGCCAAGCCTTGGTCCTGTTTCCTTTTACAATCATATAGTGCTTTTGTCAAGCCACTCTAATTCCCCATCTGTTTTCTTTGGATTACCCCACCCTGCTGTGGGAAAATTAACTCTTTGGCACGTCCACAGGTACACAACCATGTAGACATCCACCCCCGGCAACACATCTTTGGGAGTCCCACCAAGGCTACCAGGTTAAAAGAAAGGCTTAAAGTCTAATTAGTCTAATGAGTTGTGCTAATTGAGATCATTCTTACAAATTGTTTAAAATTCTAATGAGTTGGCCTTAAATGGAACCTCCAGTCAATGTTTACTCTGGCTCTGCCCCAGCAAATTTGTAAGACAAATGCAATATCTCCTTCCTTGCCAGCCTCAGTGAAAAGGGGGTATAACATTACTGGACGCCAGATACTCACAAGCATTAATCATCCTTTTAGGCTGCTAAAATGCTGTCAGCTACTGATATAAAAACTGATATCAAACACAATGGGTGTTTTCTAGGAAAGTAGCATTCACCATGTGCCAAGCACTGAGTTAGGGGTGTCAAGAACTCAGGACAAACATAGAAAGACACTTGCCTGATTTCATCCAGAATTTCTAAAGTCAATGTATGCATGTTGGGGGTCGGGGGGGGGGGAGTTTTGGGGGGGAGGAGCATCACAGTGGGGAAAAGGGAGAGTAATTCAACTATTCCTCCCATTCAGATAGCAAAATTTTTATAGCAAGACTTGGGATCCCATACATTCCAGATAACTAGCTACAATAACATCTACAGGGAATTTAGTTACTATAGTGCTTCATAAAGATAATGAAAACCTAGACAGATTGCCCAAACACCTAAGTAAAAATATCCCGGTTCCTACTCCCGCACACACACATGATGGCTTGTAACAGCAACTCTGGGGCCTGGACACAGAGTCAACTTTGGCTGACCCACAAAACAAGGGCTACACCACCACTCTCACCAAAAGAGAGTTCTCATGGCAACTGGTTCCCGGGTGGCTCCAACTGAAATGAATGAAGTCTCATATCAATAGTTCTGACTGATGGAGCCTGTGATCTCACGCCTGTGCCCTGAGAATTATGGCTCCTATCTCAAGGAAGCAGAATTTGTACTGTAAATTGTTCTCCAAACATAAAAAGAATATTCAAAGTTGCCGAGCACTCACAAATGGGGCAAATGCCCTTTCATTCATCTTAACAAGTAAGAGACTTCCGGGTGGAAATTTAAGAAGTGGAGCCAAAATTCACCTAAGCCAAGCTCCAAAAACTATCTTAGTTCCACAGTGTCCTATTGCCTCGTATAGAAATGGCACAACAAAACTATACCTTTGGCCTATGCTTTGTCTGTCCATGTTCTAGGAAGCTAGTAACCTAGAAAAAAGAAAATGGCCTCAAACTTGATTCTTAAGGCAGACTTTCTAGGACGGATCCTATGTTATCATTGCTAAAATAGTTTTAACAACTCAGTCTCTCTTTCAAACTGACTTTCTCTTCAGTTATCCATTTTCTTATGATCATCCCTTTAAAAAATAAAACAGGATGGTGGGGCCAGGGTGTCTGAGTCCATTAAGTGTCCAACTCTTGATTTCGGCTCAGGTCATGAAGTCAGGGTCCTGAGATGGAGCACCACATTGGGCTCTGTGCTCAGTGGGGAATCTGCTTAAGACTCTCTCTCTCCCTCTGCCTCTGCCCTCCCCATGAGTATGACAAATAAATAAATAAATAAACAAACAAAATATTTAAAAAATCAAATATCTATACAAACTTGTATGCACCTTCGTAACTATCAAAAAGAAAACTCTATTACATGAATACAATCATTTTGCCTGTACCAAAAACATTATTATGACCATTAAATTGGAGGAAAGGCAGTGAGAGAGAAGCACAGTTTAAATGCTATAGAGTTTGGAGGTGGTAGATCATGGGTCTTAAAAAAAAAAAAAAAAGTTGGCTCCAAACCAAAAGGGTCATTGATGCTGACCCTAAAAAACAAGTAGAATTTCAACATGACAAAGGATTCGAGAGGATTCCAAATGAAGGGAGAAGTGTGCATCAAATGAGAAGCCAATGATGGGTAAAGATGCACCATGGAGATAAAGGCTGGAACATGAGTCAAGGGTCTTGAATAGCATGCTAGCAAGTTCAACTCCCATTTGGCAAGCAGTGGGGAATCATAATTTGGGTTAGTGGCCTGAACTATCAGATCCGGGGCTTAAGAAGAGGAATTCAGATGTAAGTGTCCTGTGAGCTAGAGCAGAGAGAGAACTGCAGATTAGATATAAGAAACATCTGACCCATTTTCACCAGAACCAATTTTCTTCAAAATATTCCTATTGAATAGAAACAATGACCAAGATCAGAATAGGATTTTCTTAGTAAGAGAAATGCTTTCAACTAACATAGGTAAGCCTACACCATGAGTAAATCAGTACATTGTGGCCCAGAAACCAGGCCAGACATTTTAAGTTGCCATTGCTGTAAACTGCTAGGCCACTAAATTTTCTAATATTACTGCTACAGAGGGGTCTCAAAAACCACCTCATCAAACCCCTTCATATGACATGTGGGAAAACCAAGATCTAGAAAGAAGCCATTGGGCTTGTGCAGTAGAGTAAAGTATAGAATGTGCCAATCATTGGGTCTACTAATGAATGAATAATGTTCAATTTTCTCCTGTGCTCATAGTGCAAAGACAGGGACAAATGTTCTTTCTCAGAGAGGGCCATATGGCACAGTGGAGGCCAGTGTTCACATTCCAGATTCTCCACCTACTACCTGGGTGAGTGAATTACTATCTATGCCTCTGTTTCCTTTTCTCTAAAAGGGGCAAGAATAAGAATACCTTCTTCATAGAGTTGTTATGAGCTAATTTATATATAGTTCTTAGAACAGTGCTACCACAGAAAAGGTACTCCATAAGTGTTAGCCATTTGTATCTATAATTCAAGTGACAGGCTGGGGTGACCAGTTCTCTGTATCTGAAGAAACTCAGCCAAGATGCTGAAGAGTTTGGAAAATACTTCAAGCAAAAACAGCAGAGAGGATGGAGGTATATCAAAGAGAAGTATGAGTTGTAGAAAAGAGAAAGAGGAACATGGCAGTTGCCCACAAAATCTGTGTCATGGCAGATAAGGGTTTATTCTCTTGTCACAGCAGCAGAAAGAACGAACGACAAGGGAAAATAGGCAGATTTCTATTTAGAGGAAGAATTTCCAAAGTAGAACTCTTCCAGAAGACGAGTAGTTAATTTCAACCAGAAGGGAGTATTCGATCAATGGACATGCCCAAGCCCTGAAGATCCAGTAGGATGGTGTCCAAGCATCAAGCAGTCTGGGTTAGGAGGTCAGCCTGCCCTACTCTATGTCCTCATCTTAAAAATAAGTTCAAAATGTTCAGCATTACTGTTTTATTGAACAAACAAAATAATGAGTAACAATAATAGGACTTGAAATAGTTTACAAAGCAATTCCACCTTTAGTGTTCCATTGAAACCATACCCTACAAGGGAAGTCTTCTTCCGATCTTACTAATGGACGTAGAGAGGTAAACTGACATAACCAGAAGCCACACCATGAAGGTCTTGTGACAATTGTTCAGGGTTTTTTTTTCCCCTGCTGTACTGTATGTAGCCAGGCAAAGGTCACAAGTGAACTTAACCTAAGAAGTCGAGCATAGGCCAGACAAGATGGTGTGCCTATAGGTTCACAGAAAATTATCCCTAAGAATTTTAGGGGCTTCTACTTTGGAGAGGTTCCACCAGGGCTTTGGAATTTGGGTAGCAAAAGAATATTCTTCATCAAACTGTTATCTTAAAAATAGTAAACAGAAATCTAATTTAGATGCAAAGCAATCATTTAAAACAAAACCTAGTTATTGGTTTTGCTTAATTTGAGTTAAATACTTAATTATGTCTCTTTTATAACTGATGGGTTTCCATGCATTGCATGATAAACTAAGCTTCTAGAACATAAAATATTTCAATTTGTTTGCATTTCAAAAGTCACTCACAGACATACAAATTCTAATACGGTTCCTAGGTAAAAAAATAATTACTTTATAAAGTTCTTTTTAGTTTATAGTATAATTTCCCATCCATCATAACAACTAAACTTAAAACAATGCTATGTGTTATGGACCATATCCCTAATTTTATGATCAAAGACCCAAAAAGTGCTTGTGCAAGGTCACCCAGATAATTAGGACATAAACCACGGAACCAAAACCTGCTGACACCACGTTTCATGCTTTTCTCAGCACAACAGGGCCATGGTACAGTGACATGAGTAATCTCGAGCAAGCTAGGATTGATACCTGGAACTACTCAACGCACTGCAAATTTGTCAGGTTCCCATGTCTCTCAGAGTTCTCTAGCCATGTTACAACAGCACTCATCTCACTGGGCTCTGCTGCCCTACCCAAGGGTATGGGACTGGTTTTCTCAATCCCAGGTGGATGGGCAGGGCTCTGAAAAAGAAATAAGTGAGCTGCTACATGCCAGGAGAAAGGTGACTCATAGCATGGAGAAGAGGCTGAGAGGAAGCCTGACAAGGCCCCAGGAGGACCGTTATCTTGGTCAACTCACAGGGCCATGGTCTAGCCCTTCCCTTCTTGGGCTCATAAATTCCTACTGTCAGAGCCACAGATTTGACTGGACCCAGAGCACTGACTCATGCTAACAATGCTCACAGACACATTCATCAAATTAGCTGCCAAATCTGCTAATTCACGAGGAAGCTCACTGTTAAGTGGATGAACGCTTATGTAGCCTGACCAGCTGAGGACAGCCAGGTGACTGGCAGGCTCCTTCGAGGGTCTAATCCTTGTTGGAGTGAGGGAATCAACAGGGCGATCTAAATACTTAATGCTACTGGGCCAGGATAACATGATGATGCTTTCAGTTCACCATGGGGTGAACCTATGAGGAAGAAAGAAAACGGAGGCCAGTCTGATGGAGCACATCGTTCCTGGGCCTGTTTTGATGGGCGCTGGCCACCTCCGTGACTTTCCTCCAGACACAGCCAATCTCAGCCAAATCCTTTGTGACAGATGCACTTCTCAACTGTACTTCTTAATGTCAAGTTTGGTTGTAGCTGGGACTAATTCTTGCCTGTGAATCATTCTGATACTTTAAAAAGATTTCACCCACTCAACACTAACACTTCCAATGTTGATTCCTGAGTGTAATTCTCAGGGGGGCAATCGGAGTCCCCTGTTTCCAAGTCTGCGGTGAGAACACACTCATCGCTATCACCCCATGTCAGGGCACTCTGACTCATCTGATCCACTTTTGCAAAAAATAAAAAACAAACAACAAAAAAAACTTTAAAAATTCTTATTAGAAAACCAATATAAGCACCAGACGGGAAAATCAGAAAACACATATACACAATTACATACATACATATATGTTTTATATGTTTTAAAACATATATACACATATATGTTTTAAATCCTCTCTAATTTCATTAACTTAGAGATAACAATTCTTGCTATTTTGGTGCATATTCTGTGAATTAATTCTCTTTACATACATACCTTATAAAATAATATTTTGGGTTGGAAGTTGTTTTTCACTAAGTATATTGTCAACATCTTTATTTGCAAAAAATTTTAATTTTAAAATATCATCTAAATGACTGTCTGATTTTTTTTTTTTTTTTTTTGAAAAAGAGAGAGAGCAGAGGGCAGGGCAGAGGGAGAGGGACAAGCAGACTCCCTGCTGAGTGCAGAGCCTGCTGCGGGGTCCATCCCAGGACCCTGATATCATGACCTGAGCTGAAGTCAGACACTTAACCAACTGAGCCACTCAGGCGCCCCTGATATTTCATTGTACGAAGCACCAAAATTATTTAAGAAATCCTCAGTGGTTGGATAGGCTGTTTCCAATTTTGTTTTACCATAGTACTATAATGAAAATCCTTATTATTAATAAAAATTATATTTTAATAAACATTTAAAATTAAATATTGAAGTAAATATTGAATCAAATTAAATATTAAATTAAAATGCTGGATTAAATATTTTAATACACATTTTATTTTAGAATAATTTACTGCTTGGAGAAAAGTTGCAAAGACAGTACAGAGAGTTCCCATGTACTCCACACCCAGTTGCCCCTAACAATAGTATCTTACATTACTACCATAGCACATTTCTCATAACTAAGAGACCAACACTGTTACATTATTATTAACTAAACTCCATATTTCACTCAGATTTTATTAGTTTTCCACTAATGTCCTTTTTCTGTTCCAGGATCCAATCCAACATAACACACTGCATTTAGGATACCTAAATTTTTACTCACACATTTATCACTTCCTTTTATGCCTGGAAGTGGAAAAAGAAACTCCTGGAGGCACTGGATCCAAGGGCACACATATTTTTAAATTCTTTGATACGTAGGAAACTGCCCATCAGAAAGGTACCAACACACATTTCCCCAACAATGCATTAGAGTGCCCATTACATGCTGATGACGCTGTTCTGTAAAGCAGCTTTGAACCCTATCATCATAATATCACACCATAGTCAAATAGAAAAAAACAACCTGATTAGGGTCAAAGGCCCCATCTCTCTGCTGATCTGGCTGGGTTCTGAAAAGTTTTAGCATATAAGCAGACTGGGGAGCTGCATGTTCTCCAAGCAATCATCCCAAATCTTACTTGATAGATCTCTAAGCCCTGAATAGATATCAAGAAGTGGTGAGCCTAAGACCAGTGCATGGCCTGGCAAGTGCCCCCACACAACTCTTATGTTTCCAAGGGAGCAATCTTCAGGATATCTCTATAGGCACTTTAATGGGGTAAAGATCAACTTGGTTTAATACATCAACTTTCCAACCTTTTTTAACCATGATCCCCACTAAGAAACATATTTTGCATCCCTTGAAAAATTATTTACCTTACTATTAGCAATGCCCTCTGAAATTTTCCATTCTGTTCTATTCTGTTGCAGTGTATAAACTTGCAAGCACTAAACTTGGCTGTTTAATACAGTAGACACCAGCCACATGTGGCTAGTGGGAATCTGAAATGTGGCTGTTCGGAATTGAGGTATGCCTAAAGTGTATAATAAATCAAGTGTACAGGTTCTGAAAACCCAGTACAAAAAATGAATATGCATGATCTCATTAATAATTTTATATTAATTATATGTCATAAAGATAATATGCTTATATAATGGGTTGAATAAAATATATTATTAAATTTAACATCAATTATTTTGTTAATGTAGCTAACAGAAAATTTTAGATTACATATGTGGCTTACATAATATTTCTAATGGACAACGGCACTAAACTAATTTTATGACCTAGTAATGAGTTGCAACTCAATTTGAAAAACACGGCTTTAGCGGGCTCTGGACTCCTGACCAGGAACCACTGCAGAGATGAGAGAGCAAACCCCCAACCCACACACATACCTGACCTGCCTTTCTGAGAGCAAGATGCCTGGGGACTAGGCCAGGTTTCTCCTTGAAAAATGTTATTTTGTTTCAATGTCCAAAAGAATGGATGGCCAATGTTCAAAGTTCTACTCCATAGATCATGTCTAAAATAGTTTAGAATTCACTAGGCAATTCTGAAAAAATTCAGACTTCTCATCAATACATTTTGAAGATTTGAATACCTCTTTTAAAAGAAGTTGATACATAAGAATTTATGTTTGAGTGACAGAGATATTCTCAAGCAGGCATTGTTAGGCTCTTTTGTTGTTACCGTTATTGGTAGATATAGATAACTGGTTAGTAGGAAAAGATAGGATCTTTGGGAGATGTTGATGTTGAGATCTAAAGCAGAATGTTGCCGATTTTTAACTATGTATCATGTTTTATCTGGTAAATTTGCATACTTATAAACTCTATTTTAATAATGCTCTATTTTACTGTAAAGTTGCAAGTATAGTGGGAAATGCCTTACAATAGTACTAGAGAATACCATACGGAATACTGGAGATTTGCTGAGAGAGTAGATTTCAGCGCTCTCACTATACACTGAGAAATGGTAACTATGTGAGCAGAAGACACATTAATAATTAGATTGACTTGAGTAATCATTTCATTCTCTATATATATGTCAAATCATGTTGCATAACTTAGATATACATAATTTTCAGTAAAGACTTTATAAGGTCTTTATAAAGACTTAAAAAAAGAAAATATACAAATGCCCTAACATCAGTAATATAAAATAGGTCATTTTATTTTTATAACCTCTCTATAAGCTAATAAGGGACTCTTATTAGAGACTTTGAAATAGCATTTACATTATTTGTTCAGTAATTGTCACCCACGAGGCAGATTTTCCTAGTTCAAAATCCATCTCTCGGGGCTCCTGGGTGGTTCAGTGGGTGCCTTCAGCTCAGGTCATGATCCCAGGGTCCTGGGATCGAGCCCCGCATCCGGCTCTCTGCTCAGCAGGGATCCTGCTCCCCCCACCCCCCACCCCCCGCCTGCCTCTCTGCCTACCTGTGATCTCTGTCAGTCAAATAAATAAAATATTTTTAAAAATCCATCTCTATGTCTCTGAAATGAAAGGGAATGAATAATTCAGAGTATACTTGGATTCAATCACCAGACGCCCTTCCGCTCCGGAGTAGACACTGCCAGTGTCACCAAGTGGTTAACCTGATGAGCATAAACATGTCGGCTTCATTAATGTACTTATTAACCTTATTAATAAGCTCGTTAACCGCTTTTCCTCACAGATATCTTATGCTATTGATGAAATTGTTTCTTTTTTATTATTAAATCTTTGCTTAGTCAGGGAAGTTAACGCTAGTGGGAGCATCTGAGCAATCTAGAGACGTGAAGACTGAAGGCGCAGAGGCCCGTTGCCACCATATGGTAATGACCGCTCTGCGGCGGAGGCGATCAGATCGCTCCTGGGATACGAGGTCTTGGAAGGATGGGGCACCATTTGTTCTTTTTAAATTAAAAATAAATAAATAAAACTGAATTATTTTCTTTATACATATTATGTAACCCTCTTATTAAATTTGTCCTGAATTTTATCGTTTTTGTCATTCCTACATGTTATAAAATTCTTCTGTTCCCATTTCTAATCCATTAATATTCGTGACTGGAACTATTTTTTGTTTTTTTTTTTAAGATCTTATTTATTTATTTGACAGAGATCACAAGTAGGCAGAGAGGCAGGCAGAGAGAGAGGGGAAGCAGGCTCCCTGCAGAGCAGAGAGCCGGATGCGGGGCTCGATCCCAGAACCCTGGGAATCATGACCTAAGCCGAAGGCAGAGGCTTTAACCCACTGAGCCACCCAGGCCCCCTTGGAACTATGTTTTATTAAGTTAAATTATTTTGTATCAGGTATACACTTACACATCACATGGTCTTGTCTTTCTCCCCTCCTCAGTTCAGCACAGATAAAGCACTTGGTCAATACTGGCTGAACAGACTGTGGAATGAAGACTTGGGTTGTGTGTCTCCTCCTTACTAGCTTCTGCTTCCATCTCAGGTGTTCTTGGGAGAGAGAGATGTTTGGATCTTACAAGCAAGGCTCTAGTGTATCCTCATCTCACACCATGGAGTCAAGTCTCAACCACCTCCTCCTACTGTCACTCAGCAAATGGAATGGTTTCGGTGTGCTGAGAGCCCTGTACTGTGAATAAGGGAGAAGACCAAGACACGTCAGGTATGTTCTCTGCCTTCAAGGGACTCACAGATACTTCGGCAAGAGAAAGGATGAAGGAGGTAAGGAGAGACGCTGTCCTCTGAAGAGAGCACTAACCGAGCCAGGAGACAGGCCATTAGGTATGGAGCAGAGGCTTCCAGGGCTGGGCCTAGATGGAGTGAAGGGACAGGCATGGGGACAGAAAGCCATACACGGAGGCCAAGAGTGAGGAGGCAAGCACAGAGATGGATGGGTTTCAGAAGATGCCAGGTTCTCAGCTCTCCTACCTTTATCTAGCCTCCATGTGCCGGCCTGGGAGGAGGACAAATGGGCCAGAAATAAGAGCAATTCCCCCAAGTTCTAGGGGTGACTGGGAAGCTGGTCGGATGAGGAGGAGGCCCTCCTGTGTGATGAAAGCGTGGCTCAGGTCTGGCTACAGGTTGAGGCCCGTCCACAGGCCTTCCCTGGCCTCTCTCTGGGTGTGAGGGAAATGTGGAGAGAAGCAGCGTGAGGAGGTAAGAGCCAGTGTGGGGGGTACAGATCTGGGAGCATAGGGACAGAAAAGAAATGGCCTTATGGACACAGATCACACAGAGAGGCTGCCCACGGGCTCAGGAGTGGAAAACAGGAAGAACTGTAGAGAAACACAGAGGCTGAGAGAAGTTTCAAGCTGAAAAAACAAAAGGTAGGACTAAGGATTGTTGAGGGAGGGTCTTGCAGGAGGGAGAGGAGGCTGCACTGGGGTTCTGAGGCTACAGAGAGGCACCTCGACCCCAGTGTCCTGCACATACGGAGAGAATCAGACTATGCTTCCCAACTCTTGTGAGCTTTAGACGGAGCTGTGAAGCCTCGAGCTGCTGCAGGAAAGGGTGACCTGGGGACTTGGAACCAGGTCTCTGCTCTCTCTATGGTGTCTAAAGTCAGGTGGCCACAGGAGGTGACCCTGACCTCAGTCGTTGAGTCACCCAACTCTTTTAGGTCACCACACACTTGTGAATGTGCTTTCCCGTCTGTCTGGCCTGCGGTTTGCCTTCAACTGATAGAGAGAAACTAAAGTGGAAGGTAAAGGCAGGATTTTACGCTTCAGAAACTTCTGTGTCACATACAACAGATAATTGCTCAAGGACACCAAAAAGGAAATCAATCAGCAAAAGCCACAGGCACTTCAAGAAACAGAGCTGGGGAGATGCCTAGAATTTTGAGTGACTCAAGGCAAAACACACCAGAAGAGTTTGTCTTTCCACAGGTAGGAGATTAAAAAAAAAAAAGAAAGAAAGAAAAAGAAAAAGAAACGAAGAAAGGAAAGAAGGAATAAAGAGAGAGAAAGAGAAAGAAAGAAAGAAAGAAAGAAAGAAAGAAAGAAAGAAAGAAGGAAAGAGTAAAGTTAACAGCTCATTTGCTTTTGGCTTCCGTGTGCTATCATTAATCATTTTCCTAGGAATGGAGGATAGTTTCCTTACTATAAGAGGAAAAGAGAAACAGATTCCTTTGACCAATATGCTACCCAGATGTTCACCAGATCCCCATATCTCCTCCCCCCCAACTTGATTTGGAAAAGTGAAAGCCAAGAGGACAATTGAGGAGAAGTGGCTCCTAATGACAACATCACCAATCACTTCTCAGACGTGGCAACAGTCCACCTTCTGCCGGGGGAAGGGAATGACATGACATCCCAAGAGATTTCAAGAGCATCCCAGCCATCTTCTGACAGGAGCCATGGAAGTATTTGGTGGACTAACTCTTTCCTGGCTCTGCTGTGAGCCTAATCATCTCTTAAGATGGAGAGAGTCTTGTGTGAGGCCTGTTGCCTACAGGAGGAGCCCCAACCTGGAAATGCTTTGACACATGCCAGCCTCACATGGTTTCTCACAGCATCACGTACAGTACTGTTGAGGAGTTCCTTGCCACAGGAAAAATTAAGTCAGATACTTGGTGGAGATAATTCTGGAAGCTTCGTATTAGAAATACAAAGGTGAGACACAAAGACTGTGAAGTTCAACCTAATTGACCTAATTCTGAAGAGAGTGAGGACTGCCTCTTCATTTTCACCATGAATTTCCCAGATCCTGAGAGTATGTGGATCTTAATAAATGTTATTTTCCTTTTGATTAACTCCTATTTTTACTTAAATAAGTGTTTGTAAATGAAAACCTTATATTACCATCTTCAATAGAAAATAAATATCCCTTGCCATGTGTAGATGTGAAACATGAAAAATAAACACAGTGACAAGAGAGACATTATGAAGTTCATTCCATAGAGAGGGCGACCTGCAGGGCTTTTTTGCCTTGGATTTACTTTTGCATCATTTATAAACAAATGAATAAATTAAGATGATTAGTAAGTAATGGAGAGGTGATAAGGACATTTGGCTCCAAACTGTAATGGAGAGGTGATAAGGATATTTTGGCTCCAAATCTCCTTGGCTAATCAGAGGCTGAAGAATTAAAGAATGCCTCACACTATGAGAGTCAACAGTACTTAGCATTGTAACCAGATACCACACCAAAACAACCCAGTTGCCTCCAGGAATACAATTCCTCACTTTGGAAAAAGTGAGGCTAGATGGTCTTTAAGGGCCTTGAACTCTGACATTCAGTAATCTTGGTTGTTACCGTGAGGTCTTTTAAACTACATCATCAATAAAAGTATCAACATGAGAAAGATGAGACTATATGGAATGAATCAGAAGTAACGAACCTGACTTCTCTGCTTGACTTTGGAAAAATAACAAACAAAAATCCTACACCTTTGCCACTAAACTTCTCCATGCATCATACAGTAAGGCCCCATTATGATCTACCAAGTAATTACAGGCATGTGGGTTTCCCCAAACTATGACTGCAGGGACTTTTTCTATACTCGAAAGCAATATTTTCATGAAACCTGATGGGTAACTAAACTGGGGCCACCATATATCTTCTCTAAATCTTTCTCTTGAGAGAGATTATAATGTTTCTGGAGTTCAGTTCTTCCCTGAGTTATTGTCAATAAGGTAAAAAATGTTCTGCTAATAAAATAAGACAGGCCCAACGGTGGGATATCAGGAGAGTCCTGGAGAATGGGCTAAATTCGTAAGTGGTTTATCCAAGGGAATCCAAGAGAGAGATGCCACGGTTAAGAGAAGCTATGGTCAAGAGACAAGCTGAATTATTATCCAGGGAAAACAAGCTGTGAGTATTGGGGGAAAGTTACAATGGGAGGCTAAGCAATAAGATGAATCAGGGAGAAAGAATTGAGAAGGAAGGAAGGAGAAGCCAAACTGGTGGTTCAGAAGCTAAGTCAAAGAACAAGGCCTAGTGCCAAAATGTTTCATCAATATGGTACCTGGTACCTACTGCCAAGGAGAGCATTGAGCAAAGAGCCACTTCAAAATTCATATACAGTATGTGTGTTGAGGATACTTGCACACCTATAGCCATGCATGTGTCCATCTATGCACATAGGCCCTTGGCACTCCTCACAGTGGGAGTTTGTGTGGATGGAATGCAGACCAGAGTGGAGATCAAGGTGCTGAGAAGGAAGGAAAGAAACAAGACAAGGGAAACCACGGCACTCAATGCAGACAGGGTCCAATAAGCCAAGAATGGTACAGAAATTGCCACGGGAAGGAGGTCAGGGAAGAAGAACCGGGACACAGCTGGCTGGGGTGGGGTGGGGTAGGGCGGGGAATGTCTAGATTTCTCCAAATATCTCCACCTCCAAACCAATACAATAAAAAGGAGGGGTTTTCCTGGAAGTGGGACCTTTAAGCAGTATTAGGAAGGATTAGGGAAGGCCAGGATAGAATAACAATGGGGGATTTTTCAGGCAGAGAGAACAGCTTCAACAAAAGCAGGGAGACAATTATTTACAGCTTCCTAGATGTTTTCTAACCGCAGAAACCAAAACGTAAAGAATCTGTCAACACATTCGAGGATCACTGACTGAATCTTGAAAATTTATAGGCAACTGACACAAGAGGGTTGAACAAGTCCATTGATTTTATCAGGGTACCTGTAATCGTACATGGAAAGCAAGAGGCAAATGATTTGAAGACTTTTCTCAGATTCTGCAGTTGAAAAATTCTTTTGCAATAAAATACCTTGATGTGTTTATAAATACCATATTACAGTAAAGTGATCCCTTCTGGACCAGACACTGGGAGGTGGGGGAGCAGTATCTTGAATGGAAAATTGGGAAATCCCTGGAAAAATAAAAACTTAGATATTTAAGGCACTTGGTTATCTGCTCACACGGTCAAAGCACAGCCGTCCTAGAGACTTTCAGTCCCCAAGTACACAAGGTAGCAGACGTACTTCTTTTGAAAGCAAATTCTTCTTTTTAATGACATTAGTGCCTGGCAACTAATTCTTTTGATATCGAGAGGTGGAATAAAAAGGCGAAAATGTTGATCTTTAAAGAAACATCTTAGGAAAAAGGTAAATAAAGGGCATCTTCTTAATTCTGAGGTAAGTGTTGCTTTTTTGGTAATTGAAGTATAATTTACAGTGTCATATTAGTTTCATGTGCACATTATAGTGATTTAACAATTCTATACATTACTTAGTGCCCATCACAAAAGTGTGTTCTTTTTTTTTTTTTAAGATTTTATTTATTTATTTGACAGAGATCACAAGTAGGCAGAGAGAGAGAGAGGCGGGGGGGGGGGGGAAGCAGGCTTCCCACTGAGCAGAGAGCCCGATGTGGGGCTCGATCCCAGGACTCTGGGATCATGACCTGTGCCGAAGGCAGAGGCCTTAACCCACTGAGCTGCCCAGGCGCCCCACAAAAGTGTATTCTTAATCCCTTTTATTTCACCCATTCCCCCAAGCCACCTCCCCTCTTGCAGCCACCAGTCTGTTCTCTGAATTTAAGAGTCTGAGTTTTGTTTGCTTATCTCTGTTTTTCTTCATTTGTTTCTTTGTTTTGTTTCTTAAATTCCACATATGGGTGAAATCATATGATTTTTGTCTTTCTCTGTCTGACTTACTTCACTTGGCATTATACCCTCTGGATCCATCTACATTACTGCAAATGGAAAGATCTTACTCTTTTTCATGGCTGAGGAATATTCATATCACATCTTCTTTATCCATTCATCTATGGATGGACACTTGAGCTGCTTCCATAATTTGGCTATTGTCAATAATACTGCACTAAACATAGAGGAACATAGATCTTTTTGAATTAGTGTTTTCCTTTTCTTTGGGTAAATACCCAGTAGTGGAATTACGGGATCATATAATTGTATTTTTAATTTTTTAAGGAACCTCCATATAGTTTTCCACAGTGGCTACACCAGTTTGCATTCCACCAACAGTGCATGGGGGTTCCTTCTTCTCCACATCCTCGCCAACACTTGTTATTATTGTCTTTCTGATTCTAGCCATCCTGACAGGTGTAAGGTGATAGTTCATTGTTTTGATTTGCAATTCTCTGATGATTAGTGATGTTGAGCATCTTTTGACGTGTCTTTTGGTCACCTGCGTGTCTTCTTTGGCAAAATGTCTATTCAGATCCTGAAATGTCTAGTCAGGTCCTCTGCCCATTTTCAATCAGATTATTTGGTGGTTTTGATATGTTGTATAAGTTCTTCATATATTTTAGATCTTGACCCCTTAGTAGATACATCATTTGCAAATGTCTTCTCCCATTCAGTAGGCTGCTTTGTCATTTTATTGATGGTGAATTTTTTTTAACTTCTATCTTAAGACGAAGCAAATGAAACTCAAAGAAATTAAGTAAATGGCCCACATTCATTGGGAAGGAAGATTAAAGTGTGTCACCACTAGCTCCCCTGTCACTCCTTTACTCAATCCATCTGGCTCTCCCTCCTTGTAACTTTAACTCTAGACCCGGAGCCTCCTATGCTTACCTCCTCCTCTCCCTTGGATCTGCAAGGTGGCTCTGAATTCTACTTCCTGTAGAATTCCTTTCACCTTGCCACCCCCAGAAGATATACTTAGTTGTAGAGAATCGTGCCCTTCTCCCTGTCTTCCCCATCTTAGTAAATGGTATCGCTATCTATTAGGTACCTAAAACTAGAAATCTGAGGAGGTATTCTTCATTTCCCTCTTCCCCTCCATATTAGCTTCCTACACATGACGTAACAAACTTAATGGCTTAAAACAACAGACCTTTCTTGTTTCACAGTTCTGGAGGCTGAAAGGCCTAAATCAGATGTAGGCAGGTTTGATTCCTTCTGGTGGCTCTAAAGAAGAATCCATTCAATGCCTCTTCTTCCTTCTGTTGGCTGGGGGCAATCCTTGGCCTTCCTTGATTCACAGATGCACCACTCTGATTCTGCTTCTGTCCTCACATGACCTTCTCCTCTGATCTGTGTGTCTGTCTCTTTTCTGTCTCTTATAAGGACATTCATCTTTAGAGTTAGGACCTACCCTAATCTAATCTCATCTCAAGATCCTTATCTTTATTACATCTGCAGAGACACTTATTCCAAATAAGTGTCATATTCAGAAGTTCCAGATGGACATATCTTTTAGAAGCCACAGTTCAACCCAGTACACCTTCCTTCTCCATCAAATTCGTTCCAAGACCCACTGACTCGTCTCCACTATATATTCCATGATCTTTTCCTTCTCTCCATTTCCATTACCACCATTCAGGTCAACACCACCATCATCATTCCCTGGACCACTTCTGTAGCATCGTACTGGATTCTCTGACTCCACACTCCGACCCTTCCATCCATTCTCCCCATTACAGCCTAAATGATGTTTTTTAAATTCATCTCTTATCACACCCCTACTTAAAACAGTCCCATGATTTATCATTAACAGTATAAAACCCAGACTCTTCACCAAAGCCTCCTGACATAGGAGTCCCTATAATACAGCTCAAGATAACATTTTAAAACTATATAGCTTTTTCATGAATTAATCCCAATTTAGGGACACCTGATAATGCATATAATTTAAGAGGGAAAAGAAGAATGCAGAAAATACATAACATAAGCAAATAAGTGAAATATCCACCACCTCCAAATGTTGGCACCAGTATTAGCCGCAAATGGGAAGAGTAGAAAAAATCCTGAATCTGCTTTTTTATCTTTGAAGTATTGCTCATTGATTTTATGCCTGAACATCTCTTTTTCCTATAATTTTTTTAGGCACAACTAGATCATGAAATCAACTCAAGACTTCAAAAACTCTCTATAATGGGATACTGGAGCAAAGACACTTTGCTGTTGTGTTGCTTTTTAATGTGGTAATTTTCAACTAGGTAGTTGCAGTCAAATAGAGGCAAAGATGTTAACTGAATCCCTCTGTGCCCTGCTGTGTGGGGCCAGTGATGGATGCTGTCTGGGAAGCTGAGATACATACAGCCCAGGCTCTGGTCATACGGAGCCTGCTCTCTGGGCAGGAAGATGGACACCTGGATAAGTCAGAAACAAAACAGCGTGAAATGAGTACACCCAAATGAGGATGATGGGAACACAGAGAACCAAGAAAAGATTTGTGACAAAGGCAAGATCTGTAAGCTCAGCCTGGTAGGACGTGTATGAGAAAGTGAAGAGGGTGTTGCTGGCCATCGTGAGTGATGACACAGGTGTCTCTGACTTGAAGGTTCTTGAACACCATGATCACGACCTTGGGCTTCACTGTGTACACTGTGAACATATCATGAGTACTTTGAGAAGGGATGTGATGTGAAAAGAGCTTTGCTTCTGAAAGCTCACACTGGTGCCTGGGCACAGGGTGAATAAGACACAGAGAGATGGGGCATGGAGGCTAGTTAGGGAGCTGCCACCATAACCCTGAGAAGACACGAGGGGCCCTGACCAAGCTGTGGAGAGAAGGACTGCAAGAGGGAGACTTTAAGAAGGGAAAAATCAACAGACTTGAGAACTGACAGGAGGTGGTAAGAAGAAGCGGAAGAAAGAATTAGGATGACTCAAAGCTTTGGAACAATGAATAGAAGGAATTTTGTATTTCTCATTAAAATTGGAAGCAAAATAATAACTGGGAGGGGAAAGATAATTTTGCTCTGGGTCATCCTGGCCTTGTGGTCATTATTACTTGGATAGATTACCAGAGGCGAACATCAGCTTTTGCTCTGACTGCTGGGAATGGTAACAGTCTCTCTCTCTCTCTCTCTCTTTTTTTTTTTTTTTTCAAAATACATAATACATAGCACTCCTCTTAGAATAGGTCTGTTACCCAGACCTCCAACGATTGGCTCTAATATCAGTAGCCACAGGGGCTGTGGAGCGCATCACCATATTTCTGCCAACTTCTCCTATCCCAAATCATTAATTAACTCCTTTCCATCATCCCCAAATAAGACAGTGAGAGGCACAGAGAATGCAAAATAAAAAAAGAACACAAGCATTAGAATCAGATAGGACAGGCCTCCAAAATCAACTTCTTCACCTCGCAGATGCATGACTTCAGGCAAGTTTCTTAACGGGTTTGTGAACACTAAGGCTCTAAATGCAACTGGGCTTTATAACTGCATCATTAGAGGAGCAGGTAGAGATGGCTTCTGTGACCCCCAAGGTGGCCTTCACAGTAGACATTGGCTTCATTCATTCTACACTTATCATAACAAGATCTTTGACATAAACTGCTAGGAGAGCGGACCAGACTAGCCCCACTCAGGGCAGAAGGGGCTGAGAAGCCTTTATCAGCTGATTTCAGGCAGTGAGAGAAGCCAGAGCACAGAAATCGGGAATGATCTCTAGGCATTCACACAACACTGGCTCTGAAAGCGCATCTGGGGAGCATCTCGCTTCGAATGGGCCCTTGTTATCATCATAATTAATATCTTACATCTGTACTACGTTTTACACTTTTAAAACACCTTCGTGTTCATTACTGGATCATCACAGAAACTCTCAGAGCTACAGATTTTTATCCCCACTTTACAGTAGTGAGTAATAATTATGATAAGGCATTAATAATGTAATATGGCAATTACATTATTAATTAGTTACTGTGTTCCACACCTTGTGCTAAAAGCTTAGCTTGCGTCATCTCATTTCATCCTCACAGCAACAAGTGGTAGGCAAAGCTAGTGTCCCCGCTTTACCAAGGAAGAAACTGACACACTGGGAAGTTAAGTCACTGGCACCAGGCCCTACGCAAGGCTGCGCCACCTCCAGAGCCCTTCGCATCAAGCAGTGACCAGACTGTTTTTCTAGGAGTAGCAGAAGGGTTAAGAGCTGCTTTAGAGCTGACAGGGTAAGTGCAGATCTGCAACTCAATCCACCTACTCTGGACCTTACATTGTCCCCTTGGCCTCCACGTGAGCTTGCAAGAACAACATAGTAAAGACCAACTCCTGTTACTGATACAGGAGATGAGAGCACAAGAGGTGACTACTGGGCACCCACGAACTCCTCTTAGGGTCACTCACCTCACAGTCTGTCCTTATCCCCTCACGGACGCCACAGCTGAAGGCTGCCTGCACTGGGACAGCTGCTTCTTCCACTGGACCTCTAGCTGACCCCTCCCTGGTTTCACGGGGCTTTGTGGTCCGTGATCTCAGCTGCACTCTCATGGCTGCTCCAGTTAGTTGCCCCCACAGCCCCTCCATGAGCCCTGCCAAGTACAAACCCAGATACTGGTCATTCTTCCCAGTCTTCTTGAGGTCTGCAAGCATTCCTAATGATGCAATCTCAACTAGTTTCTGTTTTGTCTCCATTGCCCTATGGAGGCCATGGCCTCTAAGGGCATATCTGAGAGGCTATAGAAGTGGTTACTACAATGGCACCCTCCATGGGCTCTTCGCATGCCTTTTTCTTGCCCATCCATACGCTGCCATGACACAAGGGCAATCTGCCTACAACACAGATCTGACTATCCCTGCTCAAAAACCTCCAGTCACTCCCAGTTGCATAAGAATACATTCCAAACTCCTCATCTCATACTGATTGATTCGGAACTTGATCCCTGCCTTCTTCCCTTCTGGTTTCCCCATGCCCTCACGTACTCCTCATGGGCCCTACATTTTCTTGCCCCATGCCTCTGCTCGGGCTCTTAACCTCTGCCTACCATGTCTTTTCCCCCCATGCTTAAATCTGGCTATCCTTTGCCAAGGTCTAGTTCAAAATACATCCTTCCACCAATTCTTTCCAAAACACTCTTACAATTCTTTCTTCCTCTGTTATATGCACTTATTTTTTTTAAAGATTTTATTTATTTATTTGACAGAGATCACAAGTAGACAAAGAGGCAGGCAGAGAGAGAGAGAGAGGAGGAAGCAGGTTCTCCGCGGAGCAGACAGCCCGATGCGGGGCTCAATCCCAGGACCCTGAGATCATGACCTGAGCCGAAGGCAGAGGCTTTAACCCATTGAGCCACCCAGGCGCCCCTATTGCACTTATTATAGTATATACTACAAACTGTGCTGTGTTAGAATTGTTTTTATGAATGAGAGTCATACATGTGTCTACATACCCCCCACTTGATTGAGGGTAGCTGGAGAGAAGGTATTAGATATCATCCACTTTTGTCTTTCTTTTCACACACAAAATAACGCGTTCCATCGTATTGAGCCCGATGAGGTGGGAGTTAGTAGACGGGATGATGAAATGTTAGCTGATAATTGATGACCATGAACGAAGAGGTCCTAGCGGAGAAGCGGCTCATCCTCTCTCGGTTTCCTTCCAACCCACGCTAACCCCGGGGTCCTGGGTTGTCCTCATGGAAGTACAAGGACTGGTAGGGGATGAGCACTGATCCCAGGTCCCTCCCTCCTCATTGCCACCCCAGCTTCCGCTGCTTCTCCCTGACTCTGGCCACTGTGTAATCGCTGATGGTGCCTTGGAAATTGGCACCTAACAGGTAGCATTTTAATCATCATGCCGGGCAGGACTCCGGGGCAGACTCTCACTCATGGCCCCTGTTGATGAGCCCTAGCTGAGCACGGTGATTCTCGCATGAGGAAGCACAGAGGGTACTAAGTGGAAGTGTTAGGAATTCTATCTTTCTCTCCCTTTTTGAAACTGAAAAACGGGTCAACTTTGGTGGCATTCTAATGAATCTCTTCCCCTTAATCTGAATTTTAGCAAGGAGAAAATTGGCAATCCTGTATCTCATCCATCTCATTTTATAAAAATGCAGAAACTGGAGTACCACGTAAGGGAACTACCTCTGTCAGGAGCTACTCAGGGAAACAGAGCCCAGGCTAGCTCCAGAAGAAATTAGTCACAAAGTTCTCAGAAGAGCCTAAAAGCCAACCACAGAATAAATGGTCAAACTAGAGATTATCAACAGCTAAAAGCCACCACCATCCCAAGGGCTGGAGGAACAAGGGAAGGAGGTGGAGTCACCAAGAGGCAACTGGAGTGGGGGCGACGAGAAGGAGAGGTTATCATATGGCAGCTAGAATGATGTGCAGGAGACTCTGCTGCTGTTGGCGACACTCGCCAAAGCAGGACAAGAGGAGAGAAATGCCCTGGCTTCTCCCCATCTTCCCTCCAGTCTCTCACCAGCATCTCCTAGCAGCTGGTCTTAGCCAGAAGCCAGATGGTGAAGGTCCTTGGGAAATGTCACTCACAGGGCTCAGCCCCCTATAAACAGAAGAAAGCAAAGAAAGAACAAGAAAAGGATCTGAGACCAAAGTGGCAAATGCATGCTACAGGGACTTCCCAATGTCCGTTCTATTCTAATTCATCTACGCATCATTTCTTATGCTTGCTGCTTATGCCAGTATTTCTTGAGTTTGTTTTCTGCATCAAGCTCTGTGCCAGGTCCTGGGCACAAAAGACTTAAGCTCCACACTGCCTCTGCCCATCCTCGAGGTTCTCTGAGTCCTGAGGTGGAGAAAGAAGGAAACAGCATTAAGGAAACTTTAATGTGATCAGTGCCATAATAGGAACTGGCAGTAAGGGACACGAGAGTGGCTCCACAAGGATCAGTAAAGACTTTGCAGAGATGGAGACTTTCCATGCACGGGAAACAGCATAAAGCAAAGGTACAGAATCCTAAATGTATGTCGAGAATGCAAGGGGGAAGAAGTCATTTCAAGGGACCAGTGGATGAGATCTGTCCGAGAGTGGCTGGAAATGCACTGGAACATCAGATTGGACCAAGAAGAAGTAAAAGGCTCGAATGTGGTAAGGTTTTGACTCTAAGATACAGGCTTAAGAGTCTTCTGACCTTTGGTGTGAAAGAGCTTCGTTTGTATCAAAATAAGGGCACTTTATTCTAGTTTATTCTGTTCTGATTACACTCCCTCTTTGGGTGTCTACTACTTGATTTTCCAACATTTTTCTTTAAGATTTTATTTATTTATTTATTTATTTGACAGAGATCACAAGTAGGCAGAGAGGCAGGCGGCGGGGGTGGGGGTGGGGGTAGCAGGCTCCCTGCTCAGCAGAGAGCCCGACTCAGGGCTTGATCCCAGGCACCCCAGGACCATGACCTGAGCCGAAGGCAGAGGCTTTAACCCACTGAGCCACCCAGGTGCCTCTTTCCAACATTTTTTATGAATTTTTTCAAGCACAGAGAAAAGTTGAAGGAAATCCATCATGCATAACCATGCTGTCCACTACTCAGACTGCCAGCTGGCATCTACTATGCTACCTTCATCACACATCAAGCCATGTCTCCCTGTCTATCCACAGCCATTTATTTCTGATGCATTTCAAGGAAAGTTACAGACATGAGTAAATTTGGCTTCTAAACACTTCAACAAGCATATGATTAACCAGAGATCAATATTTGTTTGCCATTTTTTAGGTTAAATTTATATACAACGAGATGCACAAACCTTAAATGTACCTCCCAGTGAGTTCTGATGAATGCATCTCCCTGTGTGGTGGAGGCCCCTATCAGAACATAGAACATTTCCATCACCCCAGAAAATTCTCTGATGCCTTTGGAGTCCTACATCCCAAAGGTAACCACAGTCCTAATGTTTTTTCCACCCCAAAAAGCCCATCTATTTCTAGAGCTTCATTTAAGTGAAATAACATCATATGTACTCTTGTGAAATAAGTAGATACCTTTGGTTCAGCATAATGGTTTTGAGATTCCATCCATGTTTTTGCGCCCATTGGGGTTACTCCCTTTTTATCCCTCAGTAATATTCCCACATGCCACAGTTTATCTCGTCTCCTCTTGATGGACATCTGGGCTGTTTTCAGTTTTGCTATTATGAATGAAGCTACAGTCACTACTCGAACACAAGGATGTCTGTGCACTTCTACTTATCTCACAGAAAGACCCAAGAGCAAGAGTGCTGGCTCCCACGGTATCTACGATTATCACATTTACCCCGAAAGTTTGTTGTGGGCCTGAAATGGGACGTTGCACAGAAAGCACTTGGCACAGTGCATGGCCTGGGGAGATCGCCATGATGACTTAAGAGCAACAACATTATTGGATGCATTTTCTTGGTAATGACAACATCGAGTGATAGCACGGGATTCTGCTGTTCTTTTGTCTCAGAGAACTTCGAGACTACTCTTTTTCACAATCACTCACCAACTCTCTCTGTTCCACAGTGGAAGATGTTACAGAGACCCAGCTGAAATGTCCACTTCAAGTCAGCATGAAACTGGTGTTAATTCTTGTTTTGACGGATGAATTATGTGGCCTTTCTTCGAAATGATAGCACAGTTGCTCCCCAAAATGTTTCCCACCCCTAATGGGTAAATGTCTCTCACCACCCATATATGCAGGAAGTACCCGTATACTGAATTTTAGCAGTAGGGAGTAACAGGAGGGAGAGCTCTGGAATCGGCTGCCCTGGTTCAAATCCTGGTCTGTCATTTGAAAGTACATCACCAGAGACAACTTCATTTAACCTTTCTGAACTTCACTTGCTCGACCAGCAAAATGGGCATCCCAGTATCTACCTCGTAGGATTACTGTGAGGGCTAGAAATGAACGCAGATCCTAGCACGTGACCGGGTTTCCGTCAGTGTCTGCTGCTAATGTGTGTCAGGGACAGATGGAAATAAGTGGAAGTCTTCACAGCTGTAATCAACACACCATCAATTCACGACTGACATCAACTCGGCAATGAAAAGCTGAGCATGTTAGAAAGGGATGTGGCCTCTTCTTCATGCTGCTTTGCTGAGTCTCTGAGCAAGGAATTCACTTTCGTTTCACCCTCAAATGAAAAACAAAACATATGTAGCAATTCATTCACTCCACAGATGTTGAAGGAAGCCCCCCCCCACCACCACCACCCACACCACCACTTACAGCTGGGCTGGGCGAGGCAGAGGGCGCACGCAGATGGCAGGCCAAGTCTCCAGCCTGGATCACTCTCAGTCTACTGGAGGAGTCAGATACGTAAGCCCATCGCTAAAATAAGTCACCTCTTCCTTGAGGCGGAAACTCTTTGGAGCAACCCTGACAGTATTTCTAGGTAAGGCTGCATCGCTCGCCTGATCAGCAAGCAGTCCCAGCACACCGACGTTCATGGACAGCTCTTCTCGGGCAAATGATCAGAACCTTCAGGAAAAGCAGGGTCATCAGGGTGGCATAAAGAGCTTCGGGAGTAGTGTTCGCTAACCTGCACGCCAATCCAGAGTCCCTTGAGGCAGGTAATGCAGACCAAGCCCCGGGCCTCTGGCTTTTCCCGGGAGACTACCTGAGAAGGAAAAGTGCCCAGAGAGAAAAAGAGAGGAATCAGAGAGAATGGGAGAAGATTTGTACAGGAACAAGGAAGAGAAGCACAAGTCAGGGGTGAAGAAGAGGAAAGGGAAAATAATATGAGTGGAGAGAGAAGAAGGCCAGAAAAATAGGACATGAGGATCCGCAGAAAAGAAAGTCTATGCCTGGAGACATTCTAGCTGAAAGGGCATTTCAGCTTGGTTTTGTCCCTTTTTTTAAATTTTCATTTTCATTCCATTTAGTTACCCTACAGTGTTGTGTAAGTTTCAGGTATTCAATACAGTGATTCCATACTTCCGTACATCACCCGGGGCTCATCACCATTAGAGCTTCGTTTCGAAAACTGAGTAGGGGTTTGAGCGAGTAAGATGTTCCAGACAGAGTAAATGGGATATCAAGGTGTACCTTCCGCATGGGAAATAGTTAGTGTAGCTGGAACATGCTGTGTTTTTATTAGGTCATGGACAGAGGTGAAGAATGTTGTCAGAAAGGAAGAATGAAAATTGGGATCGGATTGCAAAAAGACTTGAATGCCAAGGTAAGGGTTGGATCCTTTTCCTATTGTCAGTGGAGAGCCATGGAAGGATTTTGAGCAGCAGCTGACATTCTTAAATTCATGTTTTAATAAGAAAATAATCTTGAGGGATGCCTGGGTGGCTCAGTTGGTTAAGCAGCTGCCTTCGGCTCAGGTCATGATCCCAGCGTCCTGGGATCGAGTCCCATATCGGGCTCCTTGCTCAGCAGGGAGCCTGCTTCTCCCTCTGCCTCTGCCTGTGCTCGCTCTCTCCCCCTCTCTCTCTCTGATAAATAAATAAAATCTTTAAAAAAAAAAAAGAAAAGAAAAGAAAATAATCTTGACTACAGAATGGAAATAAAGATCCCACTTGAAGAGTGAACAACTTGATATGAAATTGCTGGGAAGCCTGTTGGCCCCCACTTTGGGGATTATCTCAGCTGAAAGGACCTCCCTTGACCCAGGGCCATGCCCTTTTCCTGAGGTGGGCAGCATCTGGTGTCCAACTAATGTGGGCTATATAGGTCCGACCCTACCCCCCAAAACTGGACCGGCTCCAAATGGTTCTTCTCCCATCTTGACAGCTTCTCCGGGTCTGCTGAAGCTTCCACTGAGCCTGCAGCCCAGCCTGAGCTCTCCCTAGACCCAATCCTGCTTCCTTCCTGTCCCTCCTCTGCCCTCCCCTCTCCACCTTTTCTCTCCCCACCCCCTTTCCCCAGATGTTGGTCCCAAGAACACTCTCTAATGTACCCCGTGAACACTAACCTAAGTGTCAGTCTGCTTCCCAGGAAACCTAACCTAGGACAGTGGAGTAGATTGAAAAAAAGAAGGAAGAGACAGGAGGTGAGATCCCATTGCCTCTGCTGTGCTTGTTCGGACCACACAGCCTGCACTGCCCATACAACCCTCTGCCCAGTCAAAGACCCATCCGGCCACATATTTCCTGTGGTTTTCCTAACTCCTGGCTGGTCTCCCAGCTCCTGGATTCACTAACATGTTCCAGTGACCGAATTAAATGTTTACCATTTTTGAAAAGCAGAAAGGAGAGTCCTTCTCAGACAAGACACAGAGAGAAGAAACTGGTGCTGTCACAGGGCAACAAGGAATGATCGAGAGGATGGAGCAACCTGTCCAGAAGTGGAGGGAAAGGAAATAATCCATGGGACAGCCGCTCATAAAACCTATCTTCTATTCTGAAAACAAATAAGTCAAGAGATAATTCCTTCTAAGTACTTTAATAGACACTTTCCAAGCCTTTTTCAACTCTGCACATGAACAAAATGTTGCACAATATCAGGATGAAACTGTAACAGTTTGATATCTTCCTCTTTTTTTTCACCTTATATTATTTCATTCCTGTTTCCCACATCAGGAAGAGAAATAAAATTTTGATTCAACAGGGGCAGCTGGGGTTAGTTTGTACAGTTGGGTTTTTATTCAAAATATAAATCACTTATTGCTATGAGGAAAGCCAGAATCATATTGATTCATAGTAAGAAGCCAACTGATCGGATGTCCTTCCTTCTAACCTATGAGCATCAGACACACGTCTCTGTCCCTACACAAATCCTACCACTGTTAGTGAGAAGACTTCAGTTTGTTCTATTAAACAGGGTAGATTTAGCTAATATTCATAAAACATACCTCACATAGAAAGAATTACCACATAATGAACACTTCTGTTCTCACTGTGTAGTTTTTCAAAAAGAACATTATCATTATCTTGAAATCCCTTGTGGGTATCCCTCCCTATCCCAAACATTCCCTCCCTCCCAAAATTCATAATCATCTTCCCAAATATTATGTTAATCATTTCCTTGCTTAATTTTATAGTAACATACATATGTTTTCATCTTTAACCTATGCGCGCACACACACACACACACACACACACACACATATATATATATATGTAGTTGTATATTTTTTGAGCTTTATATAAATGAAATCACACTGTCTGTATTCTCTCCTGGTTTTGTTTTTCCACTCAACAGTATGATCCTGAGGCTAACCCACATGTATTTTAATTGAAGGTAGAGTTATTTCATCAACTCTGAATCATAAATACCATGGTGTCCGACGTTAAATAAAAGCCCCAGGTAGTCGGAGCAGAGAGACGTTTGCAAATCAGTGTCAGGGTTTCCATTATGTCATGGTCCTGCTGGAGAACATTGTTTTTCCCATTCCTCTCCCCAGTCTACCTCCTGTAGGGACCCTGGGCAATGTCACCATGGAAAAATGTGTCCAGAGCAACACCTCTCTCAGGGAGCCAGGGAATCCAACGTCCTCTGTATCTGCTGGGGTGGGACAGGCCTAGCAGACAGCTCCAACCCTTTCCTCTCTGCTCTGCTCCTCTCCTGAGAAATGGACCTGTCCCAGCTCTGCCACCAGCTGATGGGCACCAAACAGCCCTACTCATCTCAAGCCTGAACCACCCTGTATGCCATTGCCCAGGGCCGGACACCTAACCCTTTCTCACCTAACACACATGAAAAAGAGTGGTCTTGAGGAAACTACTCGCCACTGATGTTCTGCATGTATTGGTTCAGTCATCAGTTTGTTTCTGAGCCAGTTTTTCCGAGTCTAAAAGGCAACCCCCTCATGGAAGAAAGGTCATATCAAGAGCCATTTCCCCCTCATTTCAGCCAGATAAAACAAGAGTCTATTCTGTCGGCCTTCCAGATTTAGCATTTCCACTGCAGTCGCTGCTGGGAATTTCCCCTCTCTGAAGAAGACCAAATTAGACCCTTGGTCAGGCTGCCTGGCCATGGAGCACTCTGGATCCCAAATGTCAAAGATTTCCATCCAAGAGGCTCTGACTTCTTTCTCACATTACTCTGTCTGCAAAGGCATCATTAACAAACCATGGACTTCTCTGTTTCAGAGGACCTATTCCCCAGTCTCAGGGACGAAGTCTGGTTCTGTAGGAGGCGTACTTTCTTCACGTGGGATGTTCCTGGAGATTCAGCAACACATTTCCCCAACCATCCCCACAACCCTGGCACAAAGGACTTGTCCCTTCTCTATGCCCTTCACTCGCTCCATATGGATTTCTCTCATCATACCTACAACATAACACTACCTTTAATTATTTCATTTTCTTCCCTGATGGCTTACATGTTCCTTGAAGGCAGGGGAGCATCTAATCCTTCTCCATATTCCCAGCTTAACCCAAGGCATGGCATAGAGGAGCTACTCAGGGAATCCACCGTAGCTGTCCTGAAGCTCCTTCTCCTGACCTGTCCCGACAAGTGAAAAAGAAGCCAGTCACGATGCCAGACAAGCAAACTGGAGCCAGAGAGTAATTTTCACGAGGCTGACAGGGTGTCTTTCCCTGGGAGAGGAGCTAAGGAACACGAAGGAAACCCTACGGAGTCCTTGAGACAAAGGTAATAGTCCAAACTGGGGATACGGAATACTCATGTTGAGTATGAAATGTTGGGGTGGCATTAATTACTGGAGGCAGAGCCAAGGGTCACTGGATGCTAGGGGAAATCACAGCAGATCAGGAACAGGCTAGGAAGACTTACAACCACAAGCCAGTCAGGCTTAAACCAGTTTAAAGCAAACGGGTTGTAACTAAAGGTTGAACAGCCTCGAATGCCATGCTGTGAAGTTTGGATATTATTCCATGGGACAATGGCAAATGGCCCTATGGCACCTGAGGTAAATTGGCTTCCCTCAAATGAAGCCTGCTGTGAAGCAAGATTGCTTGGGAAGAGCAGCACCACTTCTCAGACTAATAGGAATTTAATTTTAATTCTGTCTCTGACCCTAACACGGGGGGAAGACACCCATATGGCTTGAGGAGTCTTGGCATTAACTCTATAAACTTAAGCCAAAATGGCGGGTTTCAAATCGGGAAAGAAAAAAGGGAGTTAGGCCATCACATCTCTCTCACTCACTCATTCTCTGGCCCTCAAGACCATCCTCTGTAAAGTGAAGATATAAAGTTTTCCTCACAGAGTTCATCATCTATGAAGCTATCAGGCATGGTTGGTGGTTGTTGTTGTTGTTGTTGTTGTTGTTGTTTAAGAAACAACCAGATAAAAAGTCTGCAAGTCTACCTGTTGACAGTTTGCTAAGGGTTTCATGATACATTGAAAGCATGCACGTTCCCAGCCTGTCAGTTCATGACCCGGAGCACTATGGGAGCCACAGCACCTCACATGATGTCTACAGGGATCTGGAGCAGAGCAGGCTTTGCCTGGACAATTTCTGAGAGACCTGGACACCATACAGAGACAATCCCAAACTGAGACCTTTTTGGTTCCCACAGTCTTTGATCTAAAACAAGATAATCAAACTCTGCTAAACATCCCTAACCCAAAATGCAAGGACAGCATTTCAGACTAGGAAGACCTCTTACAGGTCAGCTAGTCCAACACCGGGTGAAGAAATTAAAGCCCGAGAGGGGACCAGGCTTAACCAATGTCATGAATCTGTAGAGAAGAAGAACTGGGAACAAAAATCCTGTCTTCCAACCTCAGATAGCATGTCTTAAACACCGACTCAAATCTGGTTTTAATTTTTAAATGACCAGATAATGAAAGTATGATAAGATGGGAATAAAATGGAAGAAAAATTCAACTCACATACTAAGAGGGGACGTACAAATAACCAACAAAACAAACTCTTCAAATAGATTATACAAACCACAGAATGCTAAGCCCCCTAGCTAATTGCATTTCTCTTACGAAAATACAAAATGTGGGTGGTGATCAAGCCTGGAGGTAACCCGAGCTCTCAACTCATCTGGACAACTAATGTCGAGTGCATGGGAAGTTGAAGTGATTAGATTTGCTAAAGGAGATGACTGAAAAACTGGATGTGATTTTGGAAGGGCCCAAAATGGGGCGGAGGGCAGGCCTCCAAATTAGAATTGACCCAGCCCCAGTCCTCTCTGAAACTTGACTTGCAGAGAATTTGTACCAAATCTCAGAATACAGGAGTTCCCTTTCTGAACCTCAGTTTCCACAGCCCTGAGGTTGGGATCTTAAGAACCATTTCCCAGACAGCATAATAGGAGCAGCACAAAAATCCCCCAGCAAACCGTGACTTACAGAAGGGTACAGGCCTGGTTACTCAAATGTTGATAGTACCCAAAGGTCCACTTGCAATTCCATGGTTTTGTATATCTGCTTTTTGTAACAAATGACGCCCCCCGCCAAAAAAAATAAAATAAAATAAAATACACAGAGGAATAGCAGAAAAATCTCTTGAGAATGAAGCAGAGAGAGGTATTTAACAACCTAGTGATACAAGCATACATCATGCTGCCTGCCAGGCCAGTAACCAAACCATAAATTTAGACGGCAATACCAGAAAAAAAAAATGTGGAGGTTATTTTTTTTTTTGCTTTTTTTTGTTTTGTTTTTTAAATAATGGAATTTCAATGTGCCATACATCCTCTGTACAATTATCTCTGCAGTTTCTTGTTTAAGATGATTTTTGGAGTTATACCAGTCACAAAATGCAGCTGCTAACATGAACTGCTTCATTTCACATTGTTCCCAACGGTGCTACCTTGAGAGGGACATCAAGCTGGAACATGAGGAAGGAGTCCTACTCTCGATTCTGCTCTTAATTCACAAGTGGCCTCAAAGACATCCCAGCCCCTCTCTGGGATTCAGAATTCACATCTATAGAGTGAATGATCTAGAGATAATCATCATTTTAATGATCAATCTCTCATCCTAGCTATTGAGTTTGGCTTACTGGCTTCCTAATATACCTGTATATGAAATCTTCTTGTAATAAGAAACGCTGGGCCTTCCAGGTATGATGCTCCTTTCTAGGAGCAGAGGAAATGAAAAGACAGCTAGCTGATTGAGGGTCCCGGCCCAGGACATTTTGCTTTTGTTAATTACCTTCCTTCTTCATTTCTCTTCGGGAACCACCTCCCATCCCAACACTAACCACTTCAGAATGTCCATGCCCCTCAATGATGATCGTCTGGTGCCCTTACCAAAGCCAGGATGTAGAGATTTACTTGTTTACATATGACACTTGGGTTACAATATTGACTAGAACAGATGCAGCTATTGCCTCGGTACATGAGAAGACCCAGGAAACATTACCAACCTTTGACAACCCATTGTGGAGACATATTCTGAGTAAACCCAAGAAGAGAGAAATAGGAAAAATTGGTTGTAGGAGAATAGTTTGAACATAATACACCCCAGTCCATTTTATGCTATACCTAAACAGTACTAATGAAATAAAACTTTTTGTCTCCGGTATATTTTCTAAAAATAAATATGTATGTAATTATCTAAAAGTGCTTTATTTTTTTCACATGCTGTTACATGTTTTTAGTCAACAAGAGTTATCAAACAGGCTATATCAAATAGAACTCTACCTTCAACTTTGAGTTGAGTGCACTCTGTAATGTATGTGATTTATTGACTACGATCTTTTTTAATGCTTGTATGTGTGTGTGTGCCCACACATGTGCACACTAGCAATAATTTTGACCCACAGTGGAATGCAGAAGTGACTTAAGAATAGATCTGGATTTTCCAGATTTATTTTTCTTATTAGTTGTTACAGCAATTAAATTGCCAATTTTGCCACACTTCAAGATGTCTTCAGAAAAATAATGAGGAAACCAAGGATGAAGATAAGCAGATAATCAGGAGGGTTTTAGTGGACTGTGCCACTATTTGGTTCGCCTGGCCTACATGCTGACTGGTGAAGTGCTGACTCTCCTCTCCATGCCTTATTGCCTGAATCAGCCAAGGTTACTCCTTTTGTCGCAAAGAAGCAATCTGCTGGGCCAACTCTTGCAAGCAGGAAGTTGGCCAGAGTGAGCTTAGACACAGAAAACACAGCACTACAGCATCCTGACAACTTTCCTGCCAGATGTCCAGAATCTTACCTACACCACAGTCCTGCCAGATAGCCCCACTACAGAACTCCTTACATTTTCTAGCGCTCACTCAAGATCTTGCGACCTGATTTCCTGGGCCGGGAAACTTCTGAGTATTCAGAGAAGTTCTCAGAGGCTCTGTTCAGCCTGTGACCTCCTGGGAGCCTTTAACTATCGTTGGTTTTGTGCTTTTTCTTACAGTTAAGTTTGTGTTTAAAAGTCAGCATTTTTTTTCCCTATTGCTTTTCATTTTCACATACATGGACATAATCATTGATAAAAGCAATACAATTTTTGGTTGAGGCAAAAGATGGCAAGTTGTCAATTAGAGACTGAAGAAAGACCGCTGACACTATGTGATGTTGTTAACATCATTAATGGTCCTGCGGCCTGGGAAGACGAATGGAAGCAACCATAGTCGATGGAAGAAGATATAATTGGAAGCATGTAGTTGGTGACTAGAAAATATAAAGAGTTCAGAAGAGTAGGGGAACACAGTGTGACACGAACCATGCCACACAGACCTTATATCGTGCAGATTAAGGGTCCCATTTCTAGAACCCATGCCCTAGTTAAATCTGCTGTGGGCAGGGAGCTGTTTCCCAATACAGGACGTTTTCGAAGACCAGTTGGGTGTGAAAGGATGTATGTACAAGGGTATTCATTAATGCAACTTAGAAAAGATAAATCCCAAAACAGGAAATTAGTTACAAAAACTATAGTCAACCCACACAGTGGAACACTATAAAAATCAGATGTGGTTATGAATTTATTTACTTGGAAAAATATGTTTATAATAGTTTGCTAAGTTAAAAAAAAAAAAAAAAAAAAAAAAAAAAAAAAGGTCAAGCACAATCTCTTTCATAGAAGAGACCAAAGAGTTATGCACCCGATTCCTAACTACACTGATTCCTGAGTAGTGAAATTACAGGTGCTGTTTCCATTTTGCTTGTATGTGTTTTCCAATTTTAAAAAGTGAACATATAGTTTGTGTAACATTTTTGAGGCTAAAGTAAATAAAGACAGGTTGATTGGTCTTAATGGCATTTAAACACTCCTCCAACAATGACATTGTGAAACAGAGTACCTGAAATTATAAATAAATAATGCCGTGGCCGCTCCTCCACTCTAACCAACCAAGCACAGAGACACACACAGGCACGCACGCGCACACGTGCACACACAGAGCTAACTCGGAGGCTCTTTTTCATCCCCTGGATGTGTGTCACTAGCAATAGCCAGGAAGCCCGTTCCTGGCACATGGGGCTACCATGATCAGCCCCCAAGTAATGGCAGGAATTTTGACGGTCACAACAGCTCCGCAGCAGCACGTCCAGAATGACAACAGGGCTGAAATAACATCAGCGCTCCGCAGATAACAAACAGGACGGAGCACAGCCTGGATCCGGGGAACGCCACAGCTTGTTTTCTTTCTGTTGTATTTCCCTGTTCGCAGAACAAGAACTTGACTTTAGCTGTCCTAGGCAGAGCAATACTGTTATTTTGACAGTTGCTTGCTGGCATTGCGGAGGATGAAAGGGCACTTGTTAGCTCACCATCTAAACACGCCGCCCACTCCAGGCAGCATAAGCACTATTATTCTGATGGATGAGATTTATAAATACATACGTCGAGGGCAAGTTGAAAATAAGCAAGGAGAAGCAGAGAAGTATAATGAAGACACAAATAAGTGTGATCCGTTTTGATTACAAAAGAGGCCAGAAATTGTATTTTAAAATGAACTTGTGGAAAAATAAATGCATTTTAATTAGAGGTGGATCCCTCATCTATCAGGTCAAGGTCAAGGTCAATACCAAATACTAATCCTCATGATGCTCAAGAGTATTGTGGAGTTAGCTCTAAGTAGTTAATGGACCTAAAAGTCCTTTATACCTTTTGTGAGGAGTTGTGATTGCTGTAGGAGTAACAGTGAGAAAACAACATGTAATTATTATCAGTATTTCTTAAGACTACTTACACTAAAGGCCTGTTCTTGCCTGCTGGGTTAAGATACACAAAACCATGTTAGGAACATGATTGTTTTCTTGGTTGAAAAAACCAAAGTCAACATCTAGAACCCTACAGAAACACATAAAATATAAGGGAAAACATCTTCATTCAACTAGCCAGATCACTCTTTGCTTTAATATATCAAACATATTGTACCAGAAAGGAAGTTGTAACTCAAAATGGTATCAGCA
This sequence comes from Mustela putorius furo, assembly GCF_011764305.1. Taxonomy (NCBI): domain Eukaryota; kingdom Metazoa; phylum Chordata; class Mammalia; order Carnivora; family Mustelidae; genus Mustela; species Mustela putorius. The sequence continues at coordinate 12,273,098 of NW_025421423.1, forward strand.
CCAAGCAACTTCTGAAACAAACAGTAAGATTTTAAGCCTCTAAAAGTTTTTCTATACAAAGTAGTATTTGGGGAGCCTATATATGGGCACTTCCCTATGTTTTCCACTGTTGACCTATATAAGGAATATAAGAATCATGTTTTACTGAAGAGAATTCCAGACCTAAGGGTGATGAGGGGATCTGTCCAGTGATCCACAGGCAGATAACTTTCAGGGCCAGGATTTCTATCTATAATTTTTTTTATTCCAAGACTCGTGCCCTTTCTGCTTTAAATGAGCTGCCTCCTTCCCCACCACCCCCCACACTGGGTAGCACCAGAACATACAGTATAAGCTTACTACTCAAAACCCCCTACTTTCTACAGAGGAGTGGCTTATGGAAAATGGCTTATACCAGGCAGGTAACCCTATGCCCCACGTATGACCTTCTAGTTGCCTAACTCATGATTGCAGTGAAGTCACAGTTATCCTAACTGCCCATCATCTCATGACCAAGCCATACAGGAAAGGTGTTTCCTCCCAAATACCGATCATTTGGAACATTGTTTATGACGGAAATAATGTGAGGGGCTGACCCAAGATAAAACAGCAGTCATATCATTTAAAGTCACATTCTGTTAACAGGAAGACGTGCAGGTTACTGATGCATAAGGGGCGATTTACAACTGTCATTCTTATTCAGGTTTCATCTGAGCTGAAAAAAAAAAAAAAATGGAACTTGTGAACGAAGCCCCACACTTAGATACTTTGTTAGAATTAAGAGAAAACTATCCTCCTACCCCACCACCAAACCAACTGATAGAAAACATCTGAGAAGCATTTGGGGTAATGGTGAACCCCAAATTCTATAACCCTAGCACCCTGGGTTTTATAAGTTATTGAGTTATAAGATCTTGGGCTGGTTTTTCAACCTTTTTGATCTGTAATTTCTTCATGTGTCAATGAGTTTCTATCAATCTCACAGCTAGGTTCTGACAGAGCCAGGACTCAAAATCAGTCCATCTGATGGCAACCCATTATATATCATCATGGGTGTGCATTTCAGAAGACAAGTGTGCCTGCACATGGAGAGGGTGTGTTGGGACAGAGCAGGGAGCCTGAACCGTCTGCTTGGGGGGACATCAGAGGCCAGGTAATGAGGAAGGACACATGAATGGAGTTGTTTTAGGGGAAAAAAAATGTTGGTGGAAAGGTAGGTGTCCACATGAGGACTTCCAAGCCAAATCTAATGCAAGACTCAAAAGTCCAGAGGTATCTGTTGAGGTCATCAGAGGTTCTATAAGCATAGTCTCCAAAGAGAACTGGTACACCAATCTGGGGTGAACCAAAATCCTAAAAACTCTCCCAGCACATTTCAATCAAATGACTTCTTTATTTGACATTCATTAAGCATTTATGCTGGGCACACACTGAAGGGCCTTCCACACAGAAGAATTTCAAATCCAGAGGGAGACACAGACCCACAGACACATACACAAACAGTGTCAAGCTGTTAACTAGGTAGAGTGGAAAGAGAAGGAGCATGAATGGGACCAAAGGAGAAAACGTGCCAGGTGAAAGTCTCCAAGGAGGGTCTCTAGAGTTATGAGCCTTATAAGGTATGTTTTATTTCATGGGGTAATATCCTCCTTGATCCCCTGCTGCTTCCACATCATTTCTCCTCCCTTTTTCTACTCCAAAACAGACAAACAAATAAACAAAAAGCTTCATTGAAGGATGTGCCATTAGATTCCCCTCGCTGTTGGTGTCCTCATTCACTGAAGAGTTTAGATCATGGTGACTAACGCTTTTCCTCACCACCTCTCTTAGCATCTCTCCTGGTGACTTCATCACTCATGTAGATCACTAATCCATTGCCTGGCCTCTCACTGCCATACTTAGCTACATCTTATCAACCAATACCACAGCAGGCTGAAATTTCTCTTCTGAACTCTCCACTCTCAGATGCCCACCTTCTATCTCACCAGTTCACATCTTCTATCATGGCCACATCAACAATATTTTGACCCAGTTAAGAGTTCCAATCCATTCACTGGATCTATAAATTTATTACCTTCTATCGCCTCCATCATATTCCCAATTTTTCATCCCCAGGTGAATTTCCATGATGTATTTCATAATCAGTGCCTTGACCCTTCCACTCCCTTGCATCTCTCCATCAAACTCCCCCTTGTCCAGTCCCGGTCTGCAGTGTTAGGTAGGGGCCATCAGTGCAAACTCTACATTTGTGAGAAGGTACCCACAGGGGAACTGGAGGCCTGGAGAGATTCTCTCTGGTATGGAGATTCCCTCCAGCCAGTGAATTAATTAGCTCCTGCAAACATGTTGTTACATGCAGGTAAAAGTAATTAAAGCACTATTGATATAGACAGATTAGGTGAAGGAAACTGAAGGGAAATAAAAAGGAAGGTAATTTGAATTTACTTCTGAAAAATAAGGCTCTAGCTTTAAAATGAATAAAGTAATCAGAACTGCTAAAGCATTGCCAGGCAGAGGCCAGACCTATTAAATAATAAAAAGCTTTCTCACTTTCATTTAGCAAATTATCTGATGACTTTGTAAATGGTAGATGCTAATTTTTTTTAAAGATTTTATTTATCTATTTGACAGAGACAGAGAGATCACAAGTAGGCAGAGAGGCAGGCAGAGAGAGAGGAGGAAGCAGGCTCCCTGCAGAGCAGAGAGCCCAATGTGGAGCTCGATCCCAGGACCCTGGGATTGTGACCTGAGCCGAAGGCAGAGGCTTTAACCCACTGAGCTACCCAGGTGCCCAGATGCTAAATTTCTTAACAAAATTAGTCTCTTAGTCAAATATCATTCACAGTCACCTGGTTAGTTAATAAATTTTTTTGCAGAAAATAGGAAAACTTCAAAAGATAAAATTTACGGCACTCCTATGATCATAAAGTTAATAAATGTTTATCACAGAAAATTTGAAAAAGAAGACAAATTCCTAGGACAAAGTGAGCACCCCATAATTATAGTCCTACGTCATTAAACATTGTTTGTAGATACCATAAGGACTTCATCCTATTGTTATTAGCTAAGATTGAATCACTCTCCCGTATTCTTGGATATTTATATTGCATTTTTTGAAAAAAAATTTTTTTAAACTCTTCCAAGAATAATTTAAAAAAAAAATGAGTATACATGGTTCTGATCATTGGTTTTTGTTAGATTGGGTTGGGGAAAAAAAAAAAAAACTGGAATAAAGGAGTCAAAGGATATGATTCATTTTAAGGCTTTTTATCTGCAAAGCCAACTTGCTTTCCAGAAAGTATATACTTGTTAGGGGTTTTTACTCCCGGAAGTGAGAGTTCCTTGGAGGGCAGACAAGCACATAAGCAGTTTGAAAGAAAGGAGGAGGTTTAAGTTCAGACCCAGCCAACCTTGGGCCCCTGGGATAATGGTGCAGCTTATGCCGCATAAAGAGAGTAATTTTATATAGTGAACCTAAGGTTCTAAAAGATGCACAATAGTGCCCGAGGATGCCCGCTAAGAAGCCTTCTACAGCAAAATCAAGCAAAGGTCCTGACTTGAAGCAGACCTTAGATCCCCATCCATACTATGAACCACCCCGCCCCCACCACCTGTAATTCCAAAACTCAATTGCATCCAAATCCTCTGGGAGCATGTTAAAGTCTACACACCCACACACACACATACACACACACACCCTGCATTCCTTGACCCACCCCCTGAAGAGTCTGATTTAGTAAATCTTGGACTGGGACTAGGAGTTTGTGTTTTGAACACTATCTCTAGACAATTTTGACAGATGAGCCTCTTACAAGACCTAACTCCTGAAAAGCTATCAAGTATTGAATCTTCATGGACTGCTCATGGCAAAGTTCATGACCACTGCTTTTTAAAACTGATGGGCAGAGTCTGAAATTGTTTTTAAGAATGGGGTATTTAATTTTTCAAGTTTTTAATGGTTATTTCCCCCTCAGACATATTCTATTATCCATTTCTTTCAAATGTTTTTAGACACTCATTTTCATAAGCCTGTGGTTATATAATAAAAGCTATTCATTAGCCTTTTCTTCCTTGAAGTGTATGTTAATATATATTTTAATATACAGGGAATTTATTTAAACTTCCTTATCTCTGTTCCCATGGCACTTCCTTCCTACCTCCATCCTCTGGCCCAAGATAGCAACAGTTGGTTTAAATCGGACTCTGCCACCAGATGTGAATGCTTCACATGGACCTGGCCTCCCCTTCTACGTGGCTTTCTCTTAGCAAGAATAACTACAGCAATAAAATGTTTGTTGAGCACATAATCAGGTAGAAGAGAACATATGGAAGACTTTCATAAATATCACCTTGGCTCCCTGATATCAGTCAACCTACCTTGAGATCATTGGATGTCACTGAACTTATTAATTTCATCAGTAAGAATAAATATAAAACATACTTTCTTTTAAAAGATAAATAAACTATCTTATATACTGTTCAGGTAAATTTTCAACTCCAATAAATATAAAATGAATGTGTATCAAAGGCTTTATTTAACCTATTAGTTAATGAGCGAACTAGTAAGATGTTATAACAAGTATTTGAGAAGTTAGGTAGTAGAAGTTAGGTATACAATAGGTATACAATAACAGACTTCTACTTTAGATACAAAAGTGGTCACTGTCCCACAGAGCCATAACCCTTAATCTTTGGGGACATCTTTTCCACTAACAGGAATTATCTGTCTCTCTACCAGACAAAAATCTACAAGTTATCCTGGTATTCATTCCTACAGAGCCATAGAGTAGCCCAGTCAATAGAAAGTTTACTGAACTCCACTGACACTGTAATGAGAGGATACATCGTATCCTCATTTGTCCATTACTGAATTTGGGATAGTTTTCATGACAACCAAAAGTTAGTGAAAATATTACAATGCCATCAATTAGTAAGTGAGTGATTAGTAAGTGAAATCTCTTCTTAGACACATGGCACAGTTTTCTGGGACTAGGCATGAAAAAAACTACAAAAAAGAGAGAGAAAGAGGGAGGGAAGAAGGGAGAGAGGAAAGAAAAGAGAAAGAAGAAAACAGGATTTCAAGTGTTAGCCCTCTTATTATATGCCTAGAATTTGGATTCACCCAAAATATGTTATTTACTTAGAGATTATATTCAACAATGTTTGTAGTTCTGTCAAGTTTAAGGCAATTTGAATTGTAGACTAACAATATCTGAATAAATATAGTACTACGCCTAAAGATTAGAGAAAAGCTAAATTTACTAACTTCTTCATCTAACAGTTTTGATGTAAACCAAAGGCAAATATTCTGTGGTTAAATCAGATATGCTATATTTTCATTGTTAAGATACTTTTTTAAATTACTTGATTTGGGTTTTGATATATACGTTGCTCTTTGGATGTTTTTAATGCTTTAGGGAAAAGGGTATGACAAGTTTTTGGAAAAAGAATTTTAATAAGATTTTCACATATAAATGCCTAGTGCTTCATGTTCTAAAAAGTATTTAAAAAGTATAGGAAAGTCTGGAAAACATCAAAAATCCTTCTGACCTGAAAGTGATCTCTTTAGAATGAAGCCGAACAGAAAAAGAAAAAAAAAAAGTCTTATTTTTTTTCCTGCTATTTGAACCAACAAATATTCAGACTTTTTAGATGGTTCTAGAATTTAGGTTATTTTCTTTCCTTTGAATTTTAGGCTTTGACTCATATTGAGGAAAAAGAATACTAGAATAAAACATTTTTGAGGGATGACCAAAGTCATGAGATGTTGGAACAATCAGAAAGAGCCAGACAGGCATCTGGATGAATATCCTTTACAAAAACCTACCTTCCCATGAGGGGGAAAAAAGTCCTTGAGATAGTCCCTGTACAATTTGGTTTGGCTAACCAAAAACACCTTCAAAAGAATCTTTATAGTAGTACCATGAAATCTCCAATTTTGACCTTCAGTAGAACCAGAAATCATAATGCAAGGACAAATAGAAATAAAATTAGATTGTTTTTTTAAGCTTTCCCAACATCGATCAATATTTCAATCATCCAACATTGAGTGTAAGCACAAACCCTTCACCATAACATGTCATCCTTTAGATTCCCACATGAGGCGCTGGCACTGACCCGGATGGACTCTCCTGTCCCTTTCAGGAATGGCTTCATATGTACTGAACTTTTGGTAAAGACCAAAAGGGTTATAAATCAGTCTCTTCTACCCCAAACACTAGAAAAAGGCTACAAAAGGAACTGACCACTAGTGAGTACAATTATGGCCAGACACTTTACAAACGCCACTCTTGTAAGGTAAATGGTACCCTCTTCCTTTTACTGAGTGAGGAGACCAGTTCTCAGAGAATTTAAGCAACTTGCCCAGGATCGCACTGGACTACATAGCCTGAACATGTGCACGGCAAAATTCACTTTAGCTGAAAACCATTTCCTCAGGCTGCGGACCAGCGGGAGCAAAGATGCCTCTTGCATGATCAATCTTCGAACAAGACAAATCAGAAATGGGATTTGGGCTCTGGTCTTCTGACTCCCAAGACCAGGCTCTCTGTCCTATTTCAGCAACTGGAGATAGAATGAGAGGACCTCCAAGCACTATGGGTATTCAAGCACCTCTCACCCCTGTTCAGTCTGGGGTTCAAGTCTGGGGCCTGCTACTCTGGACACATTCATATTCTGGGTGTATTTACATAGCACTGTCCAGTCCCACCGTATCTGCAGTACCCTGCTTAAATCACACATAGGCCTCGAAACTCAAATTGCCCACACAAGTTTTGGAGAGAGCACCAGAACATGTGTCTATTGTTTTTCTAACGACTCCAATTCTGGATATGATGCTAATGAGATGTAATGAGAAAATTCATAAAACAATCCCTGCTCCCCATTCACTGAAAGTTCATATTTTAAACATTTGTAATTAATCCTTCAACAGGTATATTACCAATGAGACTTGCCAGATTATAAACAAGGGCCTGTCAAAGTCCAGGGCTGTGACAGGAAAGAAAAACAACAATTTACCCAGCTATCCAAAAGCAACAAAAAAGATACAACTAACTCTTGAGAAAATTGACAAGCTAAATTTTGCTCCGAGTTTTTTAGATGGAATGGTCTTGAGATGTGGTTAGTTTTGATCATCCACTATTTTCACGAGCAAGAAGTTCTGGATGAATGAGTCGGCTATGCAGTTGTTACACTTGGTAGGTTTTCATCAGGCTTTACATGGTCAACCTTAAACATCTTGAGCAATCGCCTCAACTACTCTGGCATACAATCTGCAGATAAATCAGCCTGACTTGCCTCACAGGGTCCAGTTTCTCACAACTGGAACCACAGTGCTGCATGGGAATGAGGTGATGGGCAACTCACTGTCGTCCATTCTCAGCTTATTCCCCAGATAAACTCCCAACCCTGCTTTAGCCTTTCTTCTCTCTTCAGTGAGCACTGGCTGGAGACAGGCTCCATGAATGGCACTGAGAACACAGAAATAACTCAAGGCATAGTCCTTTCCTCCAAGAAGCACTAAGTCTACTTGGGGTAGAGTCAGGTAAACCATCAACTGTAGGATAGTCTGATGGCGTAAGTCCGGAGCACTTCGTGGACACCAGGCTCAGAACCATCTCCAGCCATATTCAGGGAAGGTTTTCAAGAAAATGTGAAGTTTGATCTAAGTGACTGAAGAACAAGTAGAAGCTTACCAGATACAGAAGGAAGACCAGAAGGATGGGTAAAGGGAACAGCCCACAGGAAGGCCCAGAGGGAGCAGACAACACTGTATGTTTGATTGAAGCATGCTGCACGGTCTCCTAGCAAACACACAACGGACAAACCCCATGAGCAAGAAATAAAACTCTGTTATGCACAGAGAATTTGGGAATTCCTCTTACAGCGGTATAATCTAGACAATCCTGGCTGATACAATAGCCACGTGCCCTTGGGAATAGAGATCTAAGCCTTGCAGTCCTCATCTGTAAACAAATAAATAAATAAATAATGGGACTAATAATACCACTCTCTCTGGAGTATTATAATAATAAAAATAAGCTAGTATATGTGAACGTGCTTTGTAAACCAACAACTGCTCTTCTTTATTAAGTAAACCTAAGGTTTTAATTTTTTTTTAAATACAGCAAATAGCAAAAGAGGAAAGAATCACTACCCAATGCTACTTTTTTCTTTCACTTAAAAGAAAACTTTATTTTCCATTTTGACTAGTCTTGTACACTGACTGCAAGGTCTTTAGGTAAAACTCTGTATACCTTGAGCAACAATCACAGGAAGATCTGCCTTATCCTTTGCTGACACAATATAAACAGACCTCCAGCAGGCCTGGGCCTCCTTTGATGAGCCTTTCTGAAATGTGTGTGTTAGTATTTGTGGAGACACGCCACTGTCAGCTTCGGCTCGAGCAGAATTTCTTCTGATAGGTGATTCCCACTCCCACCAACTTCCCCATTCTACCAAACTCTGACTTCATGAATGTATTCAATTAGCAAACACAAATACTGAGTACCTTCTCTATGCACAGAGCATCGCTAGGGTCAGATGATGATGTTTTCTGAAACGCAAACTAGGACAGATGTCCAGACAACTAAAAATGTACAAGCAAGAACAGAGTGCTTGAAATTGAGCCCATCGCGGATAATCTGCCATACATAGGCGATATCCATACATTGATTCGTTCAACAAATGCTTATTGACTCCCTACTATCTGCTACGGCTGTAAATGATAAACAAACATAGACACCACTTCTGCCCTTGATTTACTCACCATCCAGATTAGAAGACAGATAATGAAGAAAACAGTCACAGACACAAGTAAATTGGCAACTGTGGGGAGTGACATGGCAGTGGTGACATCATGAAGCGTCAAGGTATTTGATTTAGTCAGCAATGTTGAGGAAGTAAAGTTTCAGCTGGGATTTGAAAGGAACCAAATGGAGACAGGTGGGGACAGCGTTCCATGCAGAAGGAAAGCCTGTGCAAAGGCACCGTATCAGGGAAAGAAGCAGGGACAAGAAGAAAGCGGAACAGAGAATGCTGGGAGGGAAGTGATATGAGGGGAGATGGGATCCATAGGAGATCTAGGAAGGAATGCTCAGCATTAACATCCTTACACCAACAGCAATAGAAGCCACTGAGAGGATAACTAAAGATACCGGACGTGACATGAATCTGACCTTGAGTGGCACAGTATTTCTCAGGAGAACTTCATATGCCCAGCATTAGCAATCAACTATGGGAGGCACCAGAAGGTAAACAGTCCGAAGTCAGGGATCTTTGTTCACTTCGGCACCCCAAATAACTAGAATAGTTCCTGGTTCATGGAAGGAACTCAATTACTATTCGAGGGGCCAGGAAGAAGGAGCAGTGCTCCCAGAGATCAGACAGGATGTCAGGAAGCAGCATGTGAGCTGCATCTTGAAGATCAGGTGGGACCAGGCTAGTGGAGACCAAGAGGTCAGGGATTCCAGGGAAATATTCCAGGGCAAGAGACCTGTTCAAGCAAAGACAGGGAGGCCAGCGGGGCACAGACAGGATGAGCAGTTCACTTTGGCTGGAACACAGGGTGCAGAAAGAGATATCATGCAAAGAAAATGACAAAGGTAAGCTAAGGTTAAATGCTAGGGGGCCATATTAATCACCAAAGTTATTTCCCAAGCTTATCCATATGTCTTCTCTTGGCACTTGGAATTCCCACTTGAGGGAATGCTTTGAGCTGTAGTGGGAAGAGACAGGCTCCAAGAAATCCAATTCTTGAGAAGCAGGAACTCTGCACCAATGTGATGATAGATTTTTTTGTTTGTTTTTACTTGGGAATTCCAACACATGAGCCAGCCCTCTTCCACACGCCCTCCAGGGAGCCACTGGGACTCTATCTGACACGTGGATCTCACCACCTCAGCCTGCACTTGTCCTACCCTTTGGGAGGCAGGCAAAGGGATGTGAAACTGAACACATGGAACCCGGAATTCCGGGCACCATCTAGGAGGGGCATGTGTAGCAGCTCGGTCATGCAAAACTTCTGAGAAAGTGCTTCTCCCGTGAAGACCCCAGACCGCGTCTACTTGCCACTATTAATCTATGCTGAACCACCCTCGAAGAAATCAGAACTGTTGGAATGAATTATTGATCACAAGAGTTGTAAGTGTTAGCTGGAGGCAGGAATGAAATTCAAGATATGCTGTTTTTCTCTGTGTGTGGGTGTATCTCATTCCTTTCTTAATTTTTAGATACTGGGTTCACAAAAAGAGTAACTCACAGTCAGGAGCCCCGGATGGTAATTCTGGGTTGCCACAAACCACGTTAAGACTTAAGTGACTTAACCTTTCTGGGTTCCCTCATCTAGGAAAAAACAAATAAAGTGGGGGATTAGAGAGCTGGGGTAGGAGGGAGGATCATAGGAGGCCCACAGTGTCTCGACTGTGTCAGACTCCTTCATCTTGAAACTAGCACTTGGGTGAGGGACGTTCTGGGGCAGCGGAAAGTACAGGTGTGTGGACTCAGATCTGACTCTGAGGCCCTGTCCTCTACTTGCCACGTCTCTATCCTTCCAAACAGGCTCAACTGAGTGCTCCCTCTGCACCTATACCAAATGCTTTACGAGGGGAATGATCCCATTTTACAGGTGAGTAAACTGAGGCACGGAGATGAAAACTTGCCCAAGGTAAGTAGAGGTGACTCCAGAGCCTTAGCATTCCTTACCACTCCACTCTTCGGCACTACAGGGAAGACAGGGAATAATTCACTGAACCTCTGTTAAGATTTTATTTTCCCATAAGGTGTATGATTAATAAAATACCAGTAATACCCATCTTGTGGGATTATTATAAAGATAAAATGAGACAGTTGGGCGCCTGGGTGGCTCAGTGGGTTAAGCCGCTGCCTTCGGCTCAGGTCATGATCCCAGGGTCCTGGGATCGAGCCCCACATCGGGCTCTCTGCTCAGCGGGGAGCCTGCTTCCTCCCTCTCTCTCTGCCTGCCTCTCTGCCTACTTGTGATCTCTGTCTGTCAAATAAATAAATAAAATCTTAAAAAAAATTAAAAATTAAAATGTTTAAAAAAAATGAGACAGTAGATTCAAAATCGTTTCTTAAAGTCTATTAAAGAGACGCTATATAAAGATGAGCTGGAAAACACTTGGGTCAGATCATAAGCTGACATGGAAAGGACCTTCCAGCCTCAACTCAACAACGGTCATGATCACATCTGCTGACCATCAGATGTGCTCCAGCCCCATAAAGTAAGCATCTTGACTCCCACTTTTCAGAAAAGGAAATGAACCAGCTAGTAAGCACTGGTACTCACATCTTGCCAGAGCATTTAAACCCAACTCTGCTTGGGTCCAACAGGCCATACTTAGGATTCAATGCTGAGACCCTCCCAGGAAAGCCAGGAAGTTCAGCACAAAGAGGCCTAAGTATACACAGATAAATGGGGCCAGTGTGTGTCTAACACGTTCCTAGAACTCTTTCATCTTCAAACTCCTCTGAGGTGAGTGTTCCCAGATCATTCAGTTGGGGCAGACAGACATCCTCAGGAACATTCAGAAGATGCTCTACCTGCCTTCTACAGTCACAGAAGGACAGACAGGTCCCCCTTCCAGGGATCTGATTCCTATTTTCATTCACACAGTCACCAGTGTAGAAAACAAAACTGAACATCCAGAGGACTAGAATACGGCCAGCCACGGTTGATCTGCTGCCTAGACAATGATAAACAGCAGCTCTCGGGCCCTCACAGGTTTAAGACCACCCAGGCAGATGACCCTGTACCAAGTGGGTGCTGAGAGCCAGGCACCAAGAGTCTGCTCAGGCGTGTGTCCCTAGGGGGAACTGTAGGCCTGCTACAGAAGCCTGAGCCAGTTCTTACCATAAGCCCTGTAAAGAGGCCAGCTTGGCACAACGTAAAGATGACCAAGTCTTGAGAACCAGATGGACCGAGGTTTTCCCATCCCTCCATGCCACTTACCAGACTACGTCCATGGGCACATGATTTACCAATAAGAAACTCAAGTTTTCTCATCTGTAAAAGTCCTTATGCCTGCTTTATACAAGTTCCCTGGCACACAGCAAGTGCCTAATAAATGTTCCTCATCTCCCCTTCCCTGCCAAGAAAGAAAGGCTCTCTAATAACCCTTGGTCCAGATCAGAAGACAAGAGGTCATCAGAGAACTTGCTGAATCACTGCACTGAACATTTGAAATTAATGTTATATTGCCTGTTGACTACATGTCAATTAAAAAAAAATAATAACAACAACAAAGTAGGATACTGGTCTTAAAAGGAAAACAGAGTGACTAGAGAGGGCTAAGAGAGAACACCAGCTTCCTCAGGGTCAACATCAGTTGTTTAATACTTCTTCATTCCTCATTCATTTATTCAGCAAAGATTTACTGAGCACCTATTATGTGTTGAAAACTGTATTTTATGCATGAGAGGAATCAGATAGGGAATCTTGCCACCACCACCCCTGCACCACCCTATGTACACCATCCCACTCCTTGCCAGGCCACCCAAGGCAGAGAAAAGGCTCAGAAAGAACCGCCCCTCCCTTCAGAGGCAGGAGGCCAAAGAACAGAGCCCTTAGTCCATGAATCTTAGCTACAGCCAGGAAGGGCAAGAGTGACCAGGTGCTCAGGAACTGTGCTCTATGGGGAGAGAGATGGAGGAAATGTCACTCCCCTTACCCCTCCCTCAACCCTACATGCACTCAGGAGGTACATGTCAGGCAGACAGACCAGACACTAGGGAAAAGCAGATTGGGAACACATATGAGGCACATAGGGTCTAGAGCAAAGAAATTTATAACTTGTGATGCTGTCCTAGGGAGAAAGTCCCAGTAGGAACTCAGAGCTTGCTCAAAAATCCCTTTGGAGACTGATCACTGACTTTTCTAGTAAGTCACTTACAAAAGGTCTCAGAGGAGTTGGGTGTCCGCCTGGTGAGAACGGGGTTAAGATTTCTTTCTGCTGTTTTCCATATGTACCCCCAAATTCAGCTGCATCTCTAATCAATATTGTGATCCACATTCTGAGCTATGTTGGACCAAGGCACGGTCTCACCATAGGGCTACATTATGAAGTTTAGTATTGCCTCTTCCGTATCAGGCTGCTTGCGTGTACTCCCTTCCACATGCAAATTTTAGGAGGATATAGACAAAGAGGAACAGGAGTCAAGCACCAGACACAGGATGTTAATCTACAGCAGAGATGAACTCGGCCTTATAGGCATGATCCATTTTCAAACACTACATAGGTATAGAAGGGAAGAGGAAGTAGGATGGTTGCATTGAGGACACCAAAGGGTGGATACCTTGGAGGTTCACTGCCATGTTCCCAGTGCTTAGCACAGTGCCTGGCCCGGAGTCGTCAGTACAAGTTTGTTGGATTCCACTGAAGAAAGCTATCAGAGAGTCAGGCTGCTGATAGGCTGGGATTGGTGAGACGGGAAAGATCGAGCAGAACACTACCCGTCTCTAGAGGTATGCAAGCCAGAGGCCACGTGGCAGGCCAGGGAAGGCCGAATGGACAGCCATCAAGGCTTCTTTTGGCCCTGAGAGTTCTCACCCTTGGCTCCAAGAGATAAAGGATTCCCGTTCCCCCTAGGGGGCTGTGGGCCTCGCTGCTATTATTCTGCTCCTTCCACTGCAAGCCAGTCCAAGAACGCACATGGTTTAGGATCAAAGCTGCTGGGAGGGTTCCCACTGCACTCTGTGCAGCGACGGAGCCCTTGAACTGCCAGGGAGGTCTGGGGAGTGACTGTCGGCTCCGCGGTGGGGCTCAGGCCCTCCAGCCACAAGCTGGAGGGGAGAGAGGCCTTGTTGTTTCCCCGGCCTGGCTGTCAGCTTGGGCCTGAGAGGACTTCTTTCTCCTCTCCTTGAACAGAAATCAGGCTTGAGAGCAGAAATGACCTCAACCTGCATGTTTCTTTGAGCCCTTACTTAGCTGCTGGCAGTCAGAGTCCTGAGGAGGGCTGGGAAGACTCTCCACAGCTTCCACGGGATTCAGAAAGTGCTCCCCCCTGGTTTCACCCCGAAAAAAAACAGCATGTAAAAACATAGCATCAGAGGCCATCTCTAAAGCTTCTCATTAGGACCCCTTGGGATAAAGGTAGAGGCTGGTCCTTGAAGAAACTGAAAATGGGAGATAATCTGCTAACTGCTGCTTCTAGATCTGTCCCCTCAAAGCCGGTGCAGAAATTGGCAAGGAGCTGTGAAAGGGGGTTCATCTCGTGTCTGTGTCTTGAATCCCAGGTAAAAATTTCATGCTGGGTGGTCAGGTTGGTTTCAGCATGGGACCAGAACATTCAATAATGTTCAGTAACAAGCATGAGCATGAAATAAGGAATCTGACAAATGCTAAAAGAAAAAAAAAAAAAAAGAAAAGAAAGAAAGAAATCCCGGAATTATAATGTGCTATAACTGTTTTCCTCTGCCATGTTTACTCAAGTATTTGATCTTTCCCTCCTTTCAATCTCTTGAATCTTGAGAAGGAAATACTTTTAAATTTTACTTTCATAACGTATCCTCCCGCTGAGATTCCAAGGCTGTCAGCAGCATTACCTAACGCAGGAAGACTTGGGAAGAACTTCTCAAGGCATAGGAACAGTGAGACAGGACACATGGTCAGGGCCCCAGTAGGGAGCCTAACCACATTGCCACCATCGCTATGCTAATCGCTTCCTCTTTCATTTAAAGGACAGTGATCATTTTCCTTTTGGTGCATTTCTGTAAAGTAGCTTATTTGCCTGCTAAAGAATAATAACCATCAAGAAAGCGAAAATTAGGAATCAGTCACATTTATTGTTACATGAATAAATGGGCAGGACCCTTGACTTGGGTGCAGCTGCATAAATACGGAGCCTACAGAACCAGCCTTTGGAGAAGCAGAAGGCAGGTGTCAGCGGCCCACGCACCTGTAATGCTGGGCAGAACAGGCAGCCAGCTTCCCGAAGGCTCGGGTACCTAGTCTGCAAACAGCGTGATGGCTTCTTCTTGTCCTGAGGATGACTGTGAGGGCCACTTTGGAAGCCGGCATGTGAAGTGGCTTTGCATTACGCCTTCTCCCAGGTGGAGCCTGGTAGACATGAACAACAGGGGGGCCCTGGGCCTCTTAGACATGACGAAGGAACTATTCTCTGCAACACGACAGCTACCCTAGATTACAAACTCAAACTGTAGTCCCTTTGAACAACAGAGGAATATGGAGAGCGCTGGTGCTGCCACCAAACTAGGAAACCGAGGCTGAGTTTTGCTGAACTGTTTTAAGAAAATGCATTCCCTGGATCACCCGGCAGTTCTTTTTGCGTGGTAAATAGAAACTGAGGCAGGAAACTGAGGCCCTCTGTGTGGAGGGAGCCCACGGTCTAGTGAAGGGACCAGACGAACGCGGCAGGTGTTTACAAGAAAATGTGCTAGAATGTGGGGTTACACCGAGAGGAGGACACCTGACCCAGACTGGTGGTGAGGAAAAACTCCCTCTGAAAGGGATCTGATGGCTGCGATCCAAGGGTGCACCCCACAGAAGCAGAGCGAATCACCTTGCGTTTGCTCCCAAGTGCCCAAGTTCACCTTTCCTTTTCGCCCCAGGAGTCAACAGCGTGTGGGATCTGTTTGGCATAATCTTGTCTTTGCACTTGTCTCTCGGGTGCACTTGTCATCCCCTCTGGCTTGCCGGGTTGGTATTTTTCGGCAAGCCTGTCAGCTTTTAGCCACAGGGATTGAAGGTAGGGCAGGCGGCTGCTGCTAACGTCCTCGTCCTCGTCGGGTTGGAGCTCTCCGGGAGACACTAATTGGGAGATACTCAACGCCCACATCCCAGGGGTGGTACCTGGGAGTGTCTGAGTGGAAGAGTCAAGTCCAAAGGCCGCCTCCGCTATTGTTGGAGAGCTTCTCCTCCCAACTGCTCATTGTGTCATTTGGGCAAAGAGGATTAGGGTGTGCCTTGAGGTGGCCTGGGGAATGCTCCATTTCCCCAAACACGGCACGCAATTGTAACAGAGGGAGGTCACAGGGCATGATCTTGTGAGCAAATAACGCTGTCACTGGAGAATAGGAAGCTAATGATTTATGTCATCTCCCTCTCACCCCATACTTTCACAGAGCCCCATTACTCAGATCCGAGACAAAAGTCTGAGAAAGCTGGGGCCCCACTCACACACAAGCCATGACACGACAAGCTATTCTGGGCCTTGTGCGTTCTAGAGCGCCCTCCCTCCACGTTGGGGCTTCATGGAAGCTTCTACTCATGCCACAAGGCCCTGCTCAAACATCACCTCCTGGCTTGCGGTCTACATATAAGCAGGGCTAAGTGGGCTACAGCACCAAACCCTGAACTGCCAGAGATCAGCTGCCGAGGGGCTGTGTGTATCTGAGGCCACAGGAAATCGGGATTCTTCTAGGTAGGCGATAAACAGTGCCTGCCACCCAAATCCTGCATTTTATACACCCTGCCAACCACCCTCCCCTTTTGGGGGGATCACAAGGTATTTTAACATATAGAGACTTTGAGAATTTGACTGTGCCCAACCTAAACTTTCCTACACTCGGACAGCCACAGGATAGGTGTTTCTCTCTCACCTTCTTGGAACGCCTATCAGAAATCTGTGGACTATACAGTGAGAAGCATCAGCATGGTACATTTCAGCCTCATAGTATTCCTGTGAGGCAAGCATTATTATTCCCATTATACAGATGATAAAATCGTCATATCAGTTGTTCAAGTGAATTGCAAAACTTTGGAAATAGTATAAGGTGGGATTAGAGCCAAAGGCTTCCAATGCCAACGCTAGATCTTTTTTCATTAAAACCAGAGAAACAAAGAAACCAAGAGAAAAAAAGATAGATGGATTATGTTGGGATTATAATCGGAAAGAACTACAAAAAGGGCAGAAAGTGAGGGGGAATGTCCTCCTCTGTTAAGGCACAGGTCTATGTCATCAGATGAAGAGCAAAGAGCTGGCATCAGTGGCCCCATCCCCAGTAAGATCTAAGAGGGTCCTGATAAAGTGAGGGGTTCCGGGCATAGGTCTTTCCTTGCTTTCACTCTTTCCTTCATTCGCCCCACCTCTACAGTGCTCAAGCAACAAATTATGATTGAACATTCACTTTGGTTCAGCCCTTGCTGGCTACTAAGGAGAGGACAGGGCCTCCAGCATCTTCTAGTCTCCCCAGGTACCCTGACTTCCAGCCACAAGAATCTGCTAACTCCTGCCCTAAACATTCAGGTGCCTCGGGTCATCATCCTCTGTGCACACTGTGCCCTCCCTGAGAATCCTCTTCCCCATGTCCTTATCCTGGGAAATTCTTGTTCAACATTCCAAGCCCAGCCTCATGGCCCATCTCAGGTACATCCCACCCCCAGACCCTCAGGGACAGCGGGGCTGCAAAGGCCCTCGGAGCCCCTCCTGGTGCTAACCTCACCTCGGCCTCGGCTCTGCACTGCAGTCTGTGTAGAGGAGCTCCCACCCAGAGCCTGTTATTCCTGAGAAAAGGTAAATAAATCAGGAAAGTCCCCAGAGCACGAAGAGACCGCCATCTTCCCCAGTCAATTTGACTTACCTTCCCACTCAAAGCTGGGGGAACAGAACACAGCCATGCAATGATGAGTAAAGATATACGCCAATCCACGTGAGTGATCATCGTGGAAGAGATGCTGGTGAAGAGAAGGGAGGGGGTCTGCATGCTTTTGTAATTCAAAGCACCCCATGCAATACTCTTCAACCTCAGTTTTGCATACAGTATATTCAAAGTATGACCGTTACAGCTCCATTTGTCAGGGTTGTTCAGTGAACCTTCCAACACTCTGCATCTGAACTAGTACTCCTATCTAAAGAACATGTCCTAGTCTAGAAAAAAACAACCCTAAAAGAAGAACGTGTCAGAGCTCGTGTATCCCTGCCCAGATAGCCAACACAGACCCCAGCAGACGAGCCCCCCCCACCCCCAGTCACTGGGGAGGAGGCCCCCCTGTGGAGCTGGAGTTGCCATGGCTCCAAACCAGCCAACTCCTTCTGCCTGGCTTCTACGTTCACCAACGTACTTTCAGGGTTGATCCCCTCTCCCTGCTAGATAGGCAGAACAACAGACTGAGGCGAAGCATGGTCTGTGGTATCAAAACCCAACATCACCATTTTCTTCAAGACTTTAGATAACTGACATCATCTCTTGGAGGCCCAGTGTCCTCATCTCTGAAAGTGTTAAAATAGATCTCCCCAAATCTCAGACACATAGCACCACAAAGGACCCCTTCTTGGTCACAGCACACGTCTAATGCAGATCAGCAGACAGTCCAGCTCCATCCGGTCATCCAAGGACCCGGCCTGGCAGAAGAGCAAGACAGGAACACTACTACCTTAACAAGTGATGTCAGGGTTCGGCACTGCCACAGAAAGGAAGGAGAGTTTCCTTTAAAATCTCTTGGCTAGGAATGACATGTATTATTCAAACTCAGTGCCTATTGGCCCAAACTAGCCAGTGACCCATCTAACTGCAAGAAAACTGGAATGTGAGGTCCTCTGTGGTGCTCATGAAGGAGAGAAAACGAGAACAAGGATACAACCAGAAGTTTCCACCACAAAATTTTAAACAGCATAGGAATTAAGTCAAAATAGAGTGGCAGTAATCTCTTACTGCCATTAAGGTTTCCACTTACATAAACTGGTACAACAGAAGTTGGTTCTACTTTCACTGAGAAAGAACATGTTCAATCAGAAATTTATAACACTGCTCACTGGGGTCACCCTCTATCTTTGTTGGTTAGCTTTATTACGGAGGTTGTTGGGCATAACAATGGTCAGGCCACCAAGCTGGAGACCAACCAGGGGACTGGCCCTGGGAGCCAGAAGAAAATCTGAAACCAACACCTGGGGTCATGCCATTTACTGGCAACAAGTGCTGTGTGAAATGTTTAAATTTTAATCCCTTTAGTGGGCTTCCCAAGAAAAGGTCTGGTTCAGAAAATCAGGCTACGAAGGTTGAAGAGAGAATGAGAATGAGAAACAGGAAAGTAGGAAATTTTTGTCAAAAGGACAACAGGGGAAAGCAATTTTTAAACTCCTTCTGAACTGACACTGGGCAACTATACTCTTAGAAGTTACCTTTATCCTTCTGCAAACAAGTGATTCACACTGTCCAACCGTGAGTGACGGGAAAACCACGGACCACAAAACTGGACTCTCCAAATACATTGAAATGTTACATTAGCACCAATGCATGTAGTGAATTCCTCGTTTTTTTTAAATTTAAACATAAGGAGAAAAGAAATCAGTTCAACAGAAAATGAGTTTCTCTCCTCTCCCACTAAAGTAAATGATGAGCAAATGTATTTTTAACATTGATACAAGTAAATGCTAAATTAGTTGCCTGGGGCACTCGCATCTCAACCCAGGCCTGGGTACAACGTAGCTCTGACAGAATCAGAGCAAACTCTGTCCTTCCATAGGTAAGAGGAGGCCTCCGGATGTAAAGAAAGACATTGAACTTGAACACAAGATTATGTAAGTAGTGGCACAGCAAGTTACAAGTCAATTATATAATCTATTTAAACCAGCAAATGGCAATAATAGTGCTTTTCTAGTAGGATTGTTTATTCAGTGGACTACCTGAGCTACCGTATATGTAGTACCTAGCATGAGCCTGCTTGGGTCTGCAGTGCCTACTCTAAGTTCATTAACGACTGTTGTATTAGTTAAGAGACTTCAATTTGAACCAAGAGACCTCAACATGAAGGGAGTCCACTCACCAAAATGTGAGCTCTCCCTTCTCCAAAATAGGGATGATAACACCTGCTTCTGCCTTCACAACAGAGTCATATGGAGATGACCATGATAAAACAGATAAGAGATCTTTGAACTCTTAGAGGAGAGACACTCAAGAGAACTCCAAACTATTATTACCTGTCTTTGCTGAGTAATACCAGGGGATTTTCCCCACCAGGAAACAGCGCTCACCTCCTGAGAATGCGTATTGTCCATATCAAGCAAACACTACAGCGATGACCTATTTGCCAGTGTCAAATAGAATCTTGGCAATGCTTTTAGTTAACCGAGTTCATTATGCTTAAGGACACAGTGTCAGGTGAATAGGAAAATACCAAGAGGGCCTCCTCCTGCATTCTGTTTGTGGGAGTGACGGAACAGGTTTGGATGCTGACTTGTCAGCAACAAAAGAGAATAAAACCAAACTTTCTCGTTTAGCCTTCGTCCTATTTTGACATTCCTGAGATTTCCCATTTTCTATGCCACCGGCCAAGGACAGAGCTCTTCTCTCCTAGGGAACATGGATCCAAGGCCGCTTTTCTTGGTGGCTTATATTTGGGATTTGGCCAATAAGCATTTTGATAGCTGCCCTTTTAGAAGCAACAAATGGAACTTCAGTCAAATAAAAACTGGAGTTTTTACTTTCACGGTAAGAGATAAGCATCCATAAAGCCTGGGTTTGAGCTGATTTGGAGCCCACTTTGGCAAAGGGGGTAAAAATGTGCTTTCGCAATCGCTCCAAATGGTAGCAAACCTTTGCACAGGCCCACGGCTAGAAGAGGCTGCTTGTAAAACCTGCTTAGAAACCTTGTCAGTAAAACAGACTTTATTTCTCTGGGAAATACCATGAAAATACCATGCCAGCTCCTTAAATGGAGATTTGAACAGTGAGCATACGGCTGAGAAAAACACAAGTCCCTGTCTTCGAAGAAAATGAATGTCTTTGGGCACACACTGTCTCATTAATCCTCATTATGTATCTATAAGGAAGTTAAAAACAGTCATTATTTTCTTCCCATTCTGCAGATTTTATAGGCTCCAGCACTTGCCTGAGGTCACAGGACCCATTTGTGGCAGAACCCGGCCTCCAGGACTGGCCAGCCTCCTGGGAAATTAGTCCTTTCCGGTAGGTTCTTGTGTCATCGTATGGTCACTCACTCGTTCGCCTGCTGGGCAAACATTCAGTGATGCTGACTCCATGCCAAGCACTGAGCTGTGCGCCAGGACAGAGAGCTGATTAAGGACAGGTCCTGCCCCAGAGAAATTTACAGTCTAGGAGGAGAGTCTGGAAATTAAAGAGATCATTCCTAGAAGATCCCAGAACCAGAGGCAACATAACTGAGTGGTTAAGAGTGTGCCAGGCATAGGAGAGATCTGGACTCAAATTCCTTTTCAGCCTCCCATTTGCAATTTTCCGTAGCACTTATCCCCTCCTAACATGTTACATAACTTCCCTGTTTGTGTGTGTGTGTATGTGCATGTACACACACACACACACACACACACACACACACACCACTAGAATAGAAATTCTATGAGGATGGAGATTTTTTTGGCTGTTTGCTCAGAGATGTGTTTCAGAACCTAAAACAACGTCCGGCATGTATTAGGTGTTGAACAAACATCTTCTGAAGGAATGCATTCACTCTTCATGTCCCCGAGAAATGCACTGATTTCCCTCCCTGAGCCTCAGCTCCCTCAACCATAATAGAAGAGTTGTCAAGAGGATTGGATTAGAAAACATATACCAGTGCTCAGCACAGAACCTAGATCATAATAAGCAAAGTGAGTGGCCGTCACTGTTACATATTGCTGATTCCGTAGTCTCCAGTGCTAAGGAAGTGGTGAATTCACGTTACCTTCCCTGCTTAGGACATCAGGGAGGCCTGGGATATTGAGTCCTGAAGAATGAGGAGTAGAACGTTGCTGGAGGAAACCAGGAAAGGAGAAGGACTCAAACCAGCAAGAAAGGTGGGGCCAAGGCCAAGAAGCCTTCCCTGCAAGCCACTCTGGGACCCAAGGGTTCTCTGACACCATGTTCCTTCTCTGTTCACAGTCCTCCAACCCTGTGCCCCCAAAGGCTGCTGGACTTCAGAGGTGCCTTCTCTGGGAGCATTTCCAGGACGCACAGCCCAGAGCAAAAGTCTCCTAATTCCTCCTCTACCAGGCCCTCTCCTTCCGCGCCCTGCCACGGGCTGGGTTCTGTGTGCTCAGTATGAATCCACCCAAAGGAGGCCAGCCGTGCAGCGACTACAACAAGTAAAACAGGAGGCTTTCCGCTCGATGACACACCTCTGATTCAGTCTGCCCTGACAAAGCTGCAGATTAAGTTTCCTTGCCTAAAGCTGCAAGGAGAAACATGACACCCTTTACTGGCTACGAGAGGAACATGCTTTATTAACCCAGCCTTAATTATATTCCATTTTGAGATTCAATAGTTTCGATTGCAACACCACATGAAACCAGGGTGAGCTGCACCCCACAGGACTCCAGCCACAAACGAGATCGGAAAAGTGCCTCTGAGGCAGTGACCTGCTTCTGTCAGCCAGTCGGCGGGGAGCAGCCTGGAGCCCAGGCCCAGCTCTGGGGGAGCCCCCGAGATGGCCCGATCAGGGCCAGGGCTGGGACAGCAGTTGGCTGGGTCACGTGAATCCCATCTCTATTTATGAAAGAAATGATGTCTCAGTGTGAAAAGTAAGAAGCAAATGTGGCAGGATTGACACACAGCCTAAACTTGCCACGGAAACAATGAACACCACTATCCCCACGTGGATGAAATTCTTTTTCATCTCATCGTGCCAACCTCTCCTCCTCACCCCTAGTTCTACAAAGAGGCAGAAAACGACCTTTCGCTTTTCAGTAGAGACATTAGAATCAACCTTATCTGAGGCAAAGGAGATCATCTTGCACTGTCTTTTTTTCTTTCTTTCTTTCTTTCTTTTTTTTTTTTTAGGTCAGATTTTCTCAAAATATTTTGCCTGCCATCCTGTACTTTTCAAATATGGTTTCTGAGGGAACGGACTGGCCCAAGGGCTGAGTGTCTCCATGGGACTAACAGCTGCAAATTATTGAGCATTTTCTAGGTAATACACATCATTCTAAGGGTTTTTCCATGAATTGCCTTATTAAATCTTCACAATGGTTGTTTTTTTAAGATTTTATTTATTTATTTGACACACACACAGAGATCACAAGTAGGCAGAGAGGCAGGCAGAGAGAGAGAGGGAAGCAGGCTCCCTGCTGAGCAGAGAGCCCAATTTGGGGCTTCATCCCAGGACCCTGATATCATGACCTGAGCCAAAGGCAGAGGCTTTAACCCACTAAGCCACCCAGGTGTCCCTCACAATGGTTTTATGAGATGTTCATATGCATTTTCTTTTTCCAGTTCTATAACTGGAAAGGAACAGGAATGCAGCTCCCACTTAAATCTACAAGAAGCCCAAGCTGGCACCATTATTGCCACAGAATCCCAGACTACAGGATCTAAGAAGACGAGGTGCACTGCACACCTGAGTCATTTGAGTCCCCCAGTGTCCAGCAGAAGCCCAGATGCATGGTAGGCCTCAGTGATATTTGGTTAATTAATTAATTAATTCATCAAATGGGTAAATTCAAAGAATCTTAGACTGGAAACAAAGGGGCTAGTTGGAAGCCAGCTCTTACAGTAATATGCATGTGGCCTTGAGCCAGACATTTCCCCCTGGGCCTTGGCCTCCTCAATGAGAAGCTAGACCAGATGACCTTGCATGATACCTGATTCAGGGTCTTGCCCCAAGTTCATCAAGCCAGCCAGCCTCCAAAGCCTGCACTGGAAGCCTTTCTACCTCCCCATCTCCCACCCCAAACTTGAATCCACATTCACAGAAATGGGCCCTTAGCCTGACAGCACCTTGGCTGGAGCCCCGGTGAGTCATAGGTCAGGCTAGGCGGGGAGGTAGGTGTGCACAAGAGTTACTGCTAAAAACACAAGGCTGCTGACTGTCTAGCCAAGGGAAGACCAGTTAGCACAACCAGGAACCAGGGTTCTCTCTAATCTTTCATATAGGAAGGATGGGACTTTGTGAGCACAAGGAGAACCCTCCCCTCAATCGGGGAATGTGCAAATATCAAAAGAACCTTCTTGGACACAGGTTGGGTATTTAAAATGAAAGCATTCTCATTTAGTCATGGTCACTAAGACATTCAGCTCATTTTTGCTACATTCAGCAAATTGCTTTTTAGTGCCTGCCCTGTACCAAGGACAAGAAGAGGCAGAGACTATAAAGAAGAAAAGATAAATTATTCTCGCCTCAAGAGTGGACAATCTTCTGAGATTCTTCTACCATCCAAGTTGGACTTGTAGAAGGGAACAAGGAAAGTCCTAATTCTGACAAAGGAATCAGAAGGAGGGAGGTTCTCTGGACATCGGGCCCGGTTTCTCAAAGGACATGGCATTTGACTTAAGCTTTGATGAAAAAATGGACTTTGACAAGTCAAAGTAAAAGAAGAATATTTTACCAAGAGGAAATGATTAGCAAGTGTTAGCCGTCTCCCCGTGACATGCACATATGTACACACAGACATAGACACACATAAGGTTTATCTGTATCCAGAATGGCCCCATGCACACACATGCACCCACTCAAGTAGGTTTCTGTCAGCTCAGCCCCAGAAGTGCCCACTAGACTTCAGGACAAATGGTCTCAGTTCTCAAAATGGCAAAACTGAAACATGGGTCTCTGTTAAATACAATCTGAACCATCTGGAGACATTCATTCTGCCTTGTTTCTGCCTAGTTCATCAAAATTATCTTTCACATTTGGGTTGAGGTAGCCAGAAGCCTTCCAAATCTTTTTAACCCCCTTTGGATGTGTAGAAAATTGTCTTTTTCCAAGGGGAAACACATTGAAAAGGCAAAAGATTCCAGGATGTTCTTTGAAGGGATTAAACATGTTTAAATTCACACACAAAGTCTAAAAAGGTAGAGATTCTCCCAAGTTGCATTTATTTGTTCTGCATGGTCCCAAAGTGCTCTGTGTTTTCCCCTATAATAATACATACTGTAACATGAATATATCGTTTTGTAATGTAACGAAGGGCCCTAGTGCACGGGTCAGCAAACTAAAGCCTGTGGGCCAAATCTGGCTGGGCCCCTACTGATGTATGACCTGCAAGTTAAAACTAGTTTTTTACACTTTTAAATAGTTTCAAAACTGGAAATAGTAATACCGTTTTGTGATATGTGAGACTTATAAAAAATGAAAATTTCAGTGTTTCTGAATAAAGTGGCTTTTTGGGGGATATAGCCCTGCTCATTTAATTTTCTATGCCCATTTATTTGTCTATGGTCACTTTTGCACCACAGTGGCAGAGTTGAGTAGTTTTGGCAGAGACGATATGACCTGCAAAACCTAAAATATTTACTCTCTGGCCCTCTACAGAAAATGTTTGTCAAAACCTGCTCTAAAGTAATGGGATTCTCTTGCTGAACTGGATGTTAAGATTTTTTTTTTTTTATGGGTCCTGATGCTGAAAAACAAAATCTCTAAAAAGTTCTCAGTAGTCTTTATCTTCTAGGAGTTAAAGGATTGAATATACCTTTGGGTCACACTACCCTTTGTCCTTTGTTCTTTAAAAATGAATCTAGTGGGCCCTTTAATTACCCAGATGTAAAGCAATATACCCTGCTATTATATTTGAGGAAAAATGAAGTCACCATTAATCTGAATGTAAATGTTTACACTAAGAAGTAAAGAATTCTCTTTGGTATATAAGTTAGATGTTTGTTTGAACTTGGCTATATCTCTGCAGACTTCATAGCTTCTTTAGAGAAAACATTTCTTTAGTTTTAATCTTTTCTATGATTGTATATTATTACTCGTTCTTGGCAAATTGTGTGTGTGTGTGTGTGTGTTCATTCTAGAATTTTCTCATGTGAGACCTAAAAAACTGCAGGAAAAATGTGGAAGACTTTGTCTTTATTTTAAAGCAGAGTTGAGATTAGATTGGCTATGTTTAAGTCATCTTGAACTTGGATATGATGTTACTCAAGATAAGCAACAGCCTAGACTTTGTGAAAGAATGATCAAATATTGCATTTTGGTATGATGGTCTTTTAAGGACCATAGGCCCAAGGGCAGAATTCCCTCTATAAAAGACTGGATGTCCTCATGGTACATTATCCTCAAAAGAAGGACAAGATGTGAGGACTAAGGGAGCATACTGGTCAATGAGGGGGGGTGGAATAAAACTCTTTGCTCACTCTGAGCCATCATAAATTGAAATCTAGATTCTGTTGAAGAAAATAATACTGCAGGTCAGAGGGACTCCCATGGAGAAAGTAAAAGGGTCTCTTTGAGATAGGTGGGCTTGGCAATGACCATTCAGAGGCCTAGAGAAAGTGAGCCTAGACCTATGGACCTTGAAAGAGACACATAAAACAATTTTTGAATATTTTCTGCTTGTACTTATCTCCTGTCATCCCCAACATTCAATGAAATTGTCTTTAAGATTTATAATCTAGGTTCAAATATGTGGTAATAAATTAAGACATTGCTCCAAACATGGGTGAAATGATAAAGAGGAGAAGAGAGCAATGTCCTAAGACCAGGGAGCAGCTGAGGATGGCCATGCTTAATGGAGCAGTGATGGGCAATTAGAGAAGTTCCACAGCAAAGAGCAAGGAGGTCATAACACGTCTATTCTGGAGGCCTATGTATTTACATACATAATCCAGTGTCCGAAAGAACTGTGAGAACCAAATGAGAATGGCTGAAGGGAGAGACACGTTGGCCATCAAAGCTGACAAAGGTTCAAGCCAATAGCGACAGGTGTAAAGGGATGTGACCTCACTGCATGGCCAGGCTGATGTGGCTCAGCTGCTCTAGGTACTTCCGCTGACAGTCTCCACAAAATGGCAAGCATTTGACAGTGGGTCCTCTTTCCACCCCAACCCTTACAACTCCTGACTCAAAGTAGGCTTTGGATACAACAAATTATCCAACAGTGAGATGTGGGGGTCACTCCCATGCCTTCTCATTATAAAGAGCCCCTCCTCAATCAAGCTCAGGGGCTTGTTTTCATATAGGTATTGGAAGTTCTTTGGACAAACCATCTGATAGCTATTCTATTGTGAAACAGATACTTCTGCCTCCAAAACTTATCTTGGAAATCTGCAAGACTGAAAGTGAATGAATAATTTCTAATGCTTCACAATGGCATATAAGCATATCTTAGAACATTTTAATTACCCAGAAAGTATTAAGGATTACAAATAAAATATTCCACAAATATGACCTATCTTCTTATTCCTATTTAATTGATTATTTTGAGGGGTTATTTTTTCCAGATTTGGGAGTTATGTCAACATGTATCAACACCCAACAGATGAACTGTCAAAAACAATAATTAATTTCAGGTGGATAGATGTGGCTTACATGCATACTGAGCATGGAATCTCAGAACGTTCAAGTGGTGAAATTTACACAGACCATCCAACCCAATGCAAAGCTCATACTCATCTGCTCCCCTTTCCCATGACTGCGGCAGACATCACCCATCCCTCTTTCCTGCTGAATGTGACTGTAGCCACACAATCCCCACCAGCAGAGCACTCTGGCCCATACCTTCTCAACCAGGCAATACAGCACCCAAGGGACCAAAACTTGGCCCTAGGAAAATAAAAAAAATTTAGATATTACAATGGTTTGTTGCCTTCCCAAAGGGTCGGAGTACATAAAAAGATGTACAGTATACCTGTAGCATTAGAATTACATGGGGATGGGGTGACTAGGAAGAAAAAGCCTCAAAAGACTCCTTATGAGGCTGAGAACCACCACTCTAGGCAATCACTACCAACCCACTGCAGTTGGCACATATAAGGAAAGCTCTCTGCCATCCTGGATAGTCCAAACATCCATTTTACTGACAGGGAAAGTGAGCCTCAGATGGGTCAAATGAATTGTCCCAGATGGCATGTATCACAGTTGGCCAAACCATGTCTTCAATTCCAACTTTCAATTAAGTGTCCAGTTCACTTTACCATGTATCACATTATCATTACCAATGTAATATAAGAATGGGTAGACTGAGTCTACTTTGCAATCTATTCAGTTAAAATTATATTTCTTCCTAAAGTACACGGGAAGGAATAATATAAAATACTAAAGGAAAACTAAATTGTTAACTCACAGCTTAAAAATCTAGGGGAAACAGTACCACCAATGCTCTAAGCACCTGAGTATCTACCATAGGCAAGGACCCGTGCCATGTCTCAGGTTCCCCAGGAAAGTGGGCAGGATCATTCTGTAGATCTCCTTGTTCTGCCACGCTGGGTGGATCCTCATCTTACGTGTCCATCAGTGAGTTGAGGGAACTACACATACACACACACACACACACAGAGTCCCTAATTACTCACTATATTCAGTCAAAAGAAAGCTAAATTCTTTATTAATGCTTGGTTGTGAGATGGATACTGTTGTTTTTTTCTAACTTGCCCTTGAAGCAGGCCACATGGACTAGACCACTTTTATGAAGCAGTTTTACAATAGTAATAATCCCACAGCAACTCTGTCAAGGTCCAAGCAAAGACTCTCAGAAGTCACCCAATCTGGCCAGAATGGTGGCTGCTGAAACTCTTTCTATGGGCAAGGAGAGCTCCTGAATAGAATTTGCATGGTACAGCTTCAGCTAATATTGGCATTCCAAGGAGAGAATTGTCCTCTCATCTCCCCTCACCGTTACCAGAGTGACCTCTCTAAAATGCACATCTGCGCCTGTCATTCCCCTGCTTACATATTCTGGATGTCTCCTTACTGTCTGCAGGACCAGTCCAAACTCCCTGGCAAGGAATTCAAAGCTCTTCTCAAACTGGCTTGGATCTACCACTCCTGCCTCCTTTTCTGATGTCTCCCTCCCCTATCCAGCTCTCTTCTTTTGGCTCTAAACTAGAACCAATCCAAAAATACTAGTTGTTCCTCAAGACAAGCACGTCTTTTCCTACCTGTGTTACTTTGTAGAAGCTGCGCTTCTCCCGGGAGATACACAACGGTTAAGCCCTCATCCTTTAATAGCCAGCTCAGGTAGCAACACATGTGTGGCGCCTTCCCTCCCCCGTGCTCAGGCAAGGTTGAGGATGTACACCCCATGCTGGAGAACTTAGAAGTCTACACCATTGATAATACTAATGAAACCACAAACTTCTATCAGGAATGAGCTGGGTCTTATTCATCTTTGCATGGCCAGCACATAGTAGGCATTAATTAAATGGTACTGAGTGGCTAAATAGATCCATACTGATTTATGGACAGAACTAGCTAGCACAACTACTACTGAGATCTGAAGTCTACCAGAACTAACCAACTCACCGTCAATGTTCACTCCATTATTACGTCACTATGGTATTCTATAGCATTTCTCAGAGAAACAACTTGAAAATTTTTAAATTATGTGTGAAAAAATTCCACACAGACACCATATTGAATAACACTGATTTGCAGGTCGGGAAAGTTATTCCTTTCCCAATTCTGTTTCAGTCCTTCAGATGACATAAAGGAGAAAGTCTCAGTTTGAAGCCATATGACTTCAACACCTCTCTAAAACTATGCTAGAATTTCCCCTTTTAACAAAGAGAGAGCAGAACTTAGGCTCAGAAACTTCAATGGGAATAAAATTTAGCTAAAATAAATTCAGTCTCCTTTTTTTATTTTCATGATTATTTTCCAGTTATAGCAAGTGGTATTTGATTTTTATCTAGTGCAGTGGTATGAAGTTTTCTTGTTAAACATATTTATTTAGGTTAAAAATTATTACTTTTTTTTCATTTTATTTAATTTTATTTCTTTTCAGTGTTCCAAAATTCATTGTTTATGCACCACACCCAATGCTCATGCAATACGTGCCCTCCTTAATACCCACCACCAGGCTCCCCCAACCCCCCACCCTCCTCCCCTCCAAAACCCTCAGTTTGTTTCTCCGAGTCCACAGTCTCGTTTTAAAAAACACAAGAAGGAATTATTACTACAGGTACTTGTGAGGCACTAGAAAGGATGGCATCCCAACACCTAGGAGATAATCTTAGAAGGCAAAAGATCTGAGAGGCTCACAAGTCCTCTACTTTTGGGTAAGTTACTAAACTTTTTTGAACGTTTTGCTATGATAGCAGAGGACAGTTAATAATTACAACTTTTCATATTCAAATATGTTGTAAAAATCCAATGAAATAATGTGTGTGCAGAAATGACTTGGCATATGTAGAGAACAATATTATAATTATCAAAATGACCAGCCCCGACACAACACACCATTTCTTCCCACCCTGCCTCACCCAGTGTGGGTGAAATTTAAGTTTGTTTTAAGTTCTAGTTCAAGATATCCATTTGTGTCCATGGATTTAATTCTCCTCATTCCCAGATTCCTGTTTTAAAATGACCAAAGACATTTTAAAAATGAGAAAATATCTCCGGAATGATGGCATTAATTGATCAAAATATAGGAGGAATTTCTGCCAGATGTAGGGCACAGAGGACTATTTGAGGACCACCACCCAAAACAAGTGAAGGAGAGAACCACAGGACCTGTAACAGCACCCCCATGGTAGCCCCCACATTCTGGGCAGGAGGAGCAGGGTACCCCATTAGGCTGGGATGCAGAATGGAGGAAAGAGCTAGCCTCAAACCCAAAACTGACCTCTGGGAACTACAATAGTCCAGGCAATCAAGGTGGGTAGGGCTGAGGTTGAGATGTTGGAGGAGGTCTTCTGTGGATCACCAGGGTATTCCTGCCCTTCAACCACACACAAGGAG
This sequence comes from Mustela putorius furo, assembly GCF_011764305.1. Taxonomy (NCBI): domain Eukaryota; kingdom Metazoa; phylum Chordata; class Mammalia; order Carnivora; family Mustelidae; genus Mustela; species Mustela putorius. Next base: position 12,303,616 of record NW_025421423.1, read on the forward strand.
GACAAAAACACTAAGTAAAGAAGTGATCTTTCACTTCCAAGTAACTGGACCTCAAATTTAACATAATAGGACTGTAAGAATATAACCTTTTCTTCCTTTCTCCCTTATACAATTTTCCAAAAAACTTCAATCAGGAATCTATGGAATCTGTGAATCTATAGGATCTGTGTCCACCTCAACCCTAGATCTGAGATAAGTTCTATAAGGCTTCTCAGTTCATAGAAAGTTTAATAGGCGATACCAGCAAATGCTATTCAAAGCTCTGCTACTAGAACTCAAACTAAGAAAAAGGAAGGTAGGTGGGCTTGCTCTACTTTGTATGGAGCAGGTTTCACTTCCAGTCACTCTGATGAATTCTAAATCCATACAAAACCAATATTTTTCTTAATTATGTGTCTGTAATCCCTTCCACCCACCTCATCCTTCCCTCTGCCCCAATAACAAAGAACTGAGCTTAAGAGGGGACAAAAGATGAGAAATTAAGAGAGCTGGACTGGGCTGGCTTGGGGAGCTGTCTCAGAATTTCAGTAGAGGAAGATGAAAGACTAAAGTGGAAGCAGAGAAAAATAGAGAAAGATGGAAAATGTGAATTTCGTGTTTTGCTGTGAGTCAGGAAATGAACCCTTTTGGGGTTTTCAAATAACTTTATTAAAGTTCTCAATTCCTTCTCAATCATTTTTGGTTGTTGACAAGGACTTCTTTAGTGTGACATGAGCCCTCCTGCTTTATCTGGGCTACACCTTATTTCAAGAGGGCAAACTGGAAAGTGTTCAAAGGAGAATGGCTCTACTGGTCAAAGTCTTGAAGTGGTGTTACAGGAAAGAAAGCTTAAAGAAATGGATGATTTCACTAAAAGAGCACAGCCTTGGGAACAGGAGCTGAAGGGACTTATTTGTTATATGTAGCCGTGAGAGGCAGAATTGAAACAATCTGTAAAAACTAGAGCAGAGACAGAAATCTGCTCAATATTAGGAGAAATTTCTTTTTTAACGAACAGTGCTATGTTAAAAAGAATGGGCTTCCTAGACTGCAGAGGGGAAAGGGGGGGCGGGGGGTTGCCTGTCAAAGAAAAGTAACCAAACAGTCCAGAGAACCACTTCACTGGGACAATTCAAGTAAGAGGGAGCCAGGGGATAGGCCTGGGTTTAATGACTCTTCCAATAGATACAAAGATTAGGAGAGGTGGGGAGCAGAACTATCTGAATTTTAAAGAGCCCAAAGCTTTAAGAACAACAGATGGCAATGCCAACCTTCAAATGCCAAGGGCATTTTCCCAAATAGAGTCATGGGAAGGCATTCTCTTTTACTAAATCAAAGATATTCCTCTCTGTTCTCTCAGAAGAAAAATAAGCATATGTAACCATCCCTAGCTTGCTTCTCTAATTCTCCTGACTTAGGATTTTGTCCCAGACACAATTTGTCTCCTCTGTGGTGACATGTTATGTTTTCACCGCCCACTACCCTTCTGACCTGAGAAAGATCTGAGGCTCGCCTGGTAGTCCCTGGGCTGTAGCTGAGAATTCATAATCCCACCTTGGATGAAATACAGACTCCCAAAGGACAAACTCTCTTCCCCCAAGGTATCTACCTCAGCCATGTAATCTCAAATAGAGAGTAAGACTGAGCCCAACTCAAAAAGTTACCAAAGAAGGCTAAGGCCAGGAGTTAAAAAAGAGCAGCTGAGATCTCCAGAAGAGCCCACAGGCGGGAGCCAGGTCTTCTCCATCCCTGGACTAACACTCAGGCAAGAGCTGGATAAGCATGACTCAGAAGACATTTCTGTGCCTGTGAACAAAGCCCAGGCCTCTGGGCTGCAAGATCATCGCATCACATTCATGCGGTGAGCCAACAGGTGAGCTGCTCCGACTAGCACATCAGATTGCTTTCTGGCCAGGATTTCTGCAGAGTTCGCTCCTCACGAGGAAGGCAAGAAATCTGAGTAAGACAGCAGCAGGCACCACAATGAATCAACAATGGGATGAGTAAATACGGACATGAGCACCTACTACACCCTCGGCTCTGAGTGGGCTAGGGAGATGCATAGATGAAGGCGTGATGGTCACTACCCTCGAGAAGCCCACGGTCCATTGTGGAAAAGCAGATGCATGATCTCATTAGAGTAAACACATTGTGGTGATGCCATCGTGGGGGTGGGCCCACTGCAGGAGCACAGAGAAAACAGGAGTAAGTTATCTGTGGGGAGTTCTCACAGACATCATGTCAGCTGAGCTAGAGCTCCTAGGTTGGTCAAAAAGGAAAAAGTATGCTAGTCAACAGGAAAAACATAAATAAAGACATAGAGGCAAGACATTTGCTGCAGTTACTTGGGAGTAAGAAGGGTCTTGAAGCTCTTTTATAGAATTAAATAAAAATAAAACTTCTATAGATGACAATCCCCAAACTAAGTGCTTTGAGAAGTAGACTTAATGCCTTCCATTGATAGAATACTAGTGAAAACTGATGGACCTGAAGAAGATATAAATTTGACCTTACCGCCAATTATACACTTCTATCCGTGACTATAAAAATACACAAAGGAAGTGAACAAGAAAGGAAAAACCTTCTTCTCTTGGTTAGGGAATATTAAGGAAAAAAAAAAAAAAGCATTCATTGGGCAGAGACTTCTATAAATATAGAGAAATAAAATGGAGTTGAAGGGGAGTGGTTTAGAAAATGCTGGAAAAGTAGACAAAAATTGCCTGGAAAGGGCTATTAAGTAGGGACATGACTTCTTTTGCTCTCTATGGGAACATGAATAAATGCATGAAAGATAAATTTCCATCAAAATTCAGCTGCCTCACTTCTTCTTTGACCACATTTTGGACAAAGATGTTTGACAAGATGAAGCAGCTCATGCTTTAAGCCGACAGGCCTGCTGGCTTCTATCCAGGATAAACATTGTCAGTAAAACTATCCCTTCCCAACCTCCCGGGAGACTGCTGCATGGGGCTACCAGCATTCCCTAACTTTTTCTCCTTATGAAGCTTAGAAAGGAAATCACATCACAGGTCACCCAATGAGCTGTCATGGACTTGGTCAAAAAGAAGATGATAAACAGAACAATCTATTCCATCCAACACAGGTGGCACTGCTCTCGTTTTATCACCAACTTTACCTGAGGGGTAACTGGATGAACATACCTTTCTTTACATTTCATTTCTGAAGGTGTTTGAGGATAGTTATCTCTCTTGCAAGATCAAAAGAAATGTTTTTGGAATAAGAGAATGTGCTACAGATCAAGAGTGAAATATAACGGGGCTTAACTGAAAGCCATTGGATCTTTACGTCCTCCTGGGCATGTCATTCTGCCTCTCTGGGGCTATTTTTCAGAAGATCTTCCCATTTATTCCAGTGTATTTTAAGAGACAAAGACTTTTGGGTTGGTCGATAGATTTGTTTAAACATCGAGTTCAATCTTAAGATTCAGATAAAAATATCATTCACTCATTCAATCAACAAATATTTTAAGCTCCTACTATGTGCCAGGAACTGACCTAGACATTGCCTCATATTTAATGTTTCCCCATTCCTTGTTCCAAAGAGAATGTGAAGCAGCTTGCAAAAATAATTCAGTACAATATAAGGTCAGAGAAAAATAAAGTAAAATCAGGCATGCAATCATTTAATTATCACATATAATTAATGGATCACATACGATAACATATAATCACTTAGTTGATTATATAAGTACATATTTAGCATAGGGTCTTTTTTAGGTATTTGCTAGAGGGGGGGGCCACTAAGTTATCTCTGAGCTTCCTAGTAGCCAATGCAAAGAGGGAGACAAAATCCATTTCATAATTTTCTGTGTCTGTAAGATACGAATAGCATCAAAACTCTTTCTGCTATGGAAATCTGAATATTTAAAATTTGCTTGACATAGTTAAATACCTCAAACTACAGAAACCTTAATTCAACAAACATTAACTCACACCTACCCTGTACCGGGACTTGCGCCAAGTATTAAAATGAGTGACATGAGTAAGATCTAGTCTGTGCTCTTCAGGTCTTTCTTAAGCATAAACTGCAGATTAAGACTCTCAGGTTATCACTGTAAATTCTTCTCCATTCCTGACTATGCCCCATCAACCCCCCATGAAAGGGAAGATTATGAAAGGAACTTTCTAGAGGTCATCCTAGCTTAGGAGAAAATCCAACAATATGTTAACCACTAGGAACACAGAGATGGAGAGAGATGGAAGTAGGAATGGGTCTTGAGGAGGAGGAGGGTTGTCTGTGGTTTGGAGATACCCTCTTCCATCTCCAATCACTGATGATCTGGAATATACATATCTGGCAAACAAGCACATGGAATTTGTGTATGTTTTTAAAGCCTTTATCATCAACAGTGAATTTTCTCTGTAATGACGTAAATGTTACCATGAAGAGTCAGTCCACAGAGAAGCAGCCTGAGGTCGGTCTGTCTGTCCTGCCTGAAATGCCGAGTTCATCCCAGACTAAGAGAGTCCATCCCTCCCCCAAAGAGCCAGATTGCTCCTGGGGACACACAGAACTTGACTGAGGAATGATACTGTCCTTGGGAACATACATAGATAGCTCTGTGGATCCTTGGAGACATCTAACTTAATGTCCTTGTTTTTCCAATGAGGAATTTCATTAAAACCCACTGGAGAAAGTATATCATGGAGTGATCAAGCAACATACTCAAAATCAAACAAGAGGTCAGGGGTTGCAGGAATACTTCAACACATACCTGGATCCTGTCTGGAATTTTAAATCTCAACCCTCTTGAAACTATGGCTTCCACGTCTTAATGTCTCATTAGGAGCTTACACTGTATTGCTTTGATTGGGCTCTTGCAACCCTGGGGGCCAATGGCATCCACCTAGCACAGATTACTGGGAGCACCTGGAAGTTCCTGGGAAGCTTTAACAAAAAATATTGACACCTGGACCTCATCCCTAACTAAGGGAAGTTAGAATACCAATGATTCTAACAGCCAAGGATGACTGAGAACCATTGCTCTAACCTCTCTGAGAACCAAACCATGGCCATCCTGCCATGGTTTGGGATGGAGCCCAAAGTCTCAATGATCTCCAAATTCCTTTTCTTTGTAAGGTTAGCTCCAATGGGATGCCCTTGCCAAAGCTTTCACCATGGCAGTCAATCCCAAGGTTCTCAAAAATCAAGAGCAGGATCCTTTCCCTGTTAATGTTCATATACTGCCATCTAGTGGTTTCTTTGGCTTTTCTGTGTCTCATAAAGACATAATTATGCCTCCGCTTTCACTGAGAGATTTCACAGGGTGCCAGAACCCCAAGCCGTTTTATTATTTGAATGCTTTTTATTTGTAAAGTGTTCCATGATTTCTTCTCAGAGGAGAAGGACTCTACAAGTCTTTGGCTTTATTTGGACGGAGAACTCAGGGTGGAATTATTTTAAGCATCAGGAAGATAGCTTTACAGGTTCAAGAATCGAACTGCTGAGCCCTGGCTCAACAATGGGCCTTGGAAACATCATTCCATTTTCTGGTGACTTTTATTTGCTCATCTGAAAACTGAAAAAGTAACTCTGCCCTTTACAAGGCCAAAAAATCGTTACAGTTAATGAGGTTACTAATACGCAGATTTGTTACAAATATCCATAATCTTAAAAATAAATAAATACACACAAATACACATAGATAGGAAGACAGATGCATTATTATGCAGGTTCCAACACATATGGGACATGAACAATCAATAATTTATTGATTAAATATCTGGAAGCTAATCCTATGATTTGGGGGTGACAAAACTACTTTCAAATGGATAATTATTACTTTTTTATATAATGGATAAAATTCACACCCCACTGAATTTATTGAGGGCATATTTGCTTGACTAAAAGATCACCAGAGCAGAGAACCCCTGAGATGAGGCCATCAGAGGCTCCATAACCCCATTATCAATTTAGAGAGGTTATTGGGGAAGAACTATGAAAGGATTTGAATCAGGAAATCAGTGCAGGGCAGTTCTAACCAAGAAAAGCGAAGGTGAAACCATCCCAGACTCATCAGGGATTTGTAAAGATAGAAGTCCTGCAGTCCTGCAAGAGCTTTCTCACCAGGAATGTTCTGCTGCTAGTTTTGTACATGGGCACAGAAGTGGCTGATCAGGGACACATCAGGAGAGTCCTGCAACTCTGAGACCCAGGAAAACTTAAACTTATTCATTGCATTCTTTATTATCTTTTTGACAAGTCAATGTTTGGCTTAATGTTCTACCTTTCACTGATTCCAAGAGCTAAGAGTCTCATCAAGGCAGTTCAAGGGGGGGGGGGCGGGGTAGGGGAGTTGGGAAAAAAAAACTTTTAATGCTTTAGATGGAATAGCAGCAAGTCTTCAACCCTGAAATTTGTAAGAACCACCTGAAAGCTGGTTTAAAATGGGCCCCACAACAGAGGTCCTGACTCCAGAGCTCTGGATGGGGCCCAAGAATCTCCATTTTTAACGGACATTTCCAGGTGATTCTGTCCAGGTGCTCTATACATGGTACCCTGAGAAATCCCAGTCAAGAAGCCCCTTTGCGGGGTACCTGGGTGGCTCAGCTGGGTAAGCGTCTGCCTTTGGCTCAGATCATGATCCCAGGGTCCTGGGATAGAGCCCTGGATCTGGCTCTCTGCTCAGCAGGGAGCCTGCTTCCCCCTCTCCTCCCCACCTGTGCGCTCTCTCTCACTATCTCTGTCACTGTCTCCCTCTCAAATAAATAAAATCTTAAAAAAAAAAAAAAAAGCCCCTTTTCTTCCAGGCTCCAGGTATTAGAGGGCCACTGATTTTTATCCAGTGGGGTGGGGCAAGAAGTAGGTTCAGCTCAGAATGGGGAGCAAATCGCCCTAACATATAGACTGGAAGGAAGTCTGGCTCAGCAAAACAGAGCAGCCGACAGTTTGGGCCTCAGACAGTTGGCGGAGTCAGAATCCAAAGATGTCAACCAGCGGGGCAAAGAAGACAGCCAAGCACTGGATGTTTGACATGCAATTTCTCCGATTCTCACTATAGAAAGAAAGGTTGCTACTGTCTCTGTCTCACTGTTAAGGCAGAAAGAGTTTACCCCCTTGCTATTCCTGCCATACCATGGCCCAGGGAATGCTGTTGCAGTTCCCAGGGTCCCCTCAACAGCGTATCAAGACACATACGTTCTTTCCTAAACCAACTAGTCCCTCTCTAGTCTGCATCCCTATCTGCGCCCCCTATCTGTGAGACTCAGACCTAAGGACTCAACTCACACACATCTTTTCTTGTAAGCCTCCAAATAAGAACTAATAGTTGTTGAGACTTTTAGGTATTTTTTATTTATTTATTTTTTTTTTTGGAACAATTAATCACAGACTAGACATGTCGCAAAGATACCTTACACGATACAATGATTGCACAAGCTAGAAATCATCTAGAACAGCAACCGGCCCAATATGGCCCCCAGGCCAACCAATCACCTGTTTTTGTAAATAAAATTTTACTGGAACACAGCCACACCTATATGTTTACATATTGTCTTTGGCTATAGTTGAAGAAACTATAGGGACTGCAAAGCTGCATATTTACTACCTGCCTCTTTACAGAAAGAGTTTGTTGACCCTGGTCTAGAAAGATGAGTAATACATCTAAAACAGCCCAGCAGGCATCTTGAATCCTTCCTAACAAAAATAATTTGAAGCCAGGCTCTCTGAATCCTGAACTAATGCACAATCATGTTTCCACTCTTTCTACTCTTATTATCTTGTTTGTATCTCATTGAAAGCATTTGTCATCATTTTATTCATATAGAGGCCATTCACTTATTCAACTAATTTTTATTGAGTTCCTACAAATTAGATAATGTTCATGACTTCCAGGATGTAACTACTAGAGCAATGACCCTCCAACTTTTTGGATTATTAATCCCTATCAGTAAAACAACTTCTGAACACACAATCACAATACTGGTATCTTTATTAATCATGAAGTATCTGTGTACCATTGTACCAACATATAAGGCAAATTACAAGGCACACCAAAAAATAGAGATGGGAGTTCTATTTTATTCTTCCCCTAACCAACTCTGGAAGCCACTGGACTAGAATAATTATAAGATGTTGTGGAAAGTGCTAAGAAGAAAAGTGAACACAGCTTAGAGAGAAAAGAGGGACCAAATGCAAGAAGGGGTATTTGAGGCTCAAACTCTATTTGAGCTGAGTCTTGAAAAGGGAGTAGATCATCAGGCAAAGAAAGAGGAGAGGGCATTCTGTACAAGGAAGACAGCTTATCCAAAGACACAGAGGTGAGAGACAGCATACTGTGTTCAGATAAATGGGGTTATTGTTATTTATAAAAGAGGGACAGAAGAAGATGAAGCTGATCAGTGTGATTGAAACCAGAATCTGAAGGGCCTTGTGTGTCAGGTTAACTGAAGTAGATCCGAAAGCAGTGAGGACATATTTCAGCACAAGACTAGCATTATACATTTTCTGTTCGAAAGATCTCTCTGGGGGTACCTGGATGGCTCAGTTGGTCAAATGTCCTCTTTCAGCTCAGGTCATGATCTCCAGGTCCTGGGATCAAGTCATGCTTCCTGCTCAGCAAGGAGTCTGGTTTTTTCTCTCTCTCTCTTTCTCTCTGCCCCTCTTTCCTGCCCACTTTCTCTCTCTCTCTCAAGTAAATAAAATCTTAAAAAAAAAAAAAAAGATCTCTCTGGAAGGTGGGTGAAGAAAGGATTAAAGGTGGAGACAGAAGGCAGGAAGGTTAGTCCACAGTATTTACTGAAAACCTGCTTGCTCCACTTATATAATCACATCTCCCTGTTCATTGAGAGCTCCTCAAAAGCAATGGCAGCCATATTCATCTTTGGTTCTCTCCTCTCTGCCCAATATTGAGCTGATATGTAGAAGCTAATGATCATGTGCTGAATTACACTGAATTGACACTTTCCCCCATTACAAGAATGACAGTCCCTATTCTCTGCTGCCTCTGGAAAACCATCATGGCCGCAGGCTCTATGCATGAGAGATAAAGGACTTGAGGAGCCAAGACTCCATAGTAGAGGATCCCAGGCCTCGTGGGACAAGCACCTGGGCTGACTTGGCACTTCGAGAATTGCTGAGGACGCATATCAGACCAGCCTGGCCGAGCCTACATCTCCAGGCTGTGGTTTGGTGAATCAGCGGGTACCAGTCATGCCCTGGGCAGTGTTGGGAGGCCGTCTGCTGAGGACGGCTCAGTGGTGAAGCAACTAGTCAGGCATACGTATCAAGACTGATAATGGAGGCACCTGGGTGGCTCAGTCGTTGGGCTCAGGTCATGATCTCGGGGTCCTAGGATCAAGCCCCACATCAAGCTCCCTGCTCTGCGGGGAGCCTGCTTCTCCCTCTGCCTGCCGCTCCCCTAGTTTGTGTTCCCTCTTTCACTGTCTCTCTCTGTCAAATAAATCAACAAAATCTTAAACCAGAAGAAAGAAAGAAAGAAAGAAAGACAGACAGACTGATATGAAATGCCTTGTGCCAGGGAAGTCAGGAGGGAGCTCAGCAGTGCTGGGTGGTCAGAATCAGAAATTCAGAAAGTGGCTCTTCAGCCTCCACCTCTTTCTAGGTGAGCATTAAGGAATAAAAGGTTTGCCAAGGGCCATATTTAATGAGTTGCTCTAGGAAGAGAAATCAGACCTAAATGGAAAAACCACCCATGTGGCTTGACCTAAGGGCCCCACTGAGTGACTTCAGGGAACCTCAGAGTAGAAAGAGCCAAAAATAAAATAAAGTAAAATAAAATTTAAAAAAATAACCACAACTGCATAACACTGGCTGATCTGCCTCCTGTACCATTAGCTGGTAGTGTAATGGAAATGACACTGAGGTTTGTAGAGGAACTCCCTCACATACCAGATATCTGGAGATGATTTCAAATATTTGCATTTTAATAGAACTCATCACAATAACAGCTCAAAAAGAAAAATCATATGCTGATCCCTATAAACACTGGAGAAGTTGAAAAATTCAAAACCCATTCTTAATTTTTTAAAAATACCTAAAAGTAAGAACAGAGGGCCATAGATTCAACACTAGAAAGTATATATCTCAAAAACCCATCATGCTCATAAGGAAAACATTAGAAGAAGCATTTCACTAAAGGCAGAAGACAAGGAAATTCTTTGCCACCGCTAATATTTACACTTATTTTGAAGCTACTCAAGTTTCAATATAGCTACTTAAGCTATATTAAGCTAACCCACATAATAGATAAGACAAGGAAGTATGAAACATAAAAAGTAGAAAAGATATAATAAAGTTATGAGGACTGCAGATATTATTTGCTTAGAAAATTCAAGAAAAGCAACTGGCAAATGTTTAGAAACAAGGGGAGAATTCATTAAAGTGGATGGATACAAAGTTAATATACTGAAACTAATAGCTTTCCTACATGCAAACAATAGTCAATTAGAAGGTATAATAAAAGGGAAAAATCCCATTTACGATAGAACCAGAAAGACAAAAGACTTAGGAATAAGCAAGGTCACCATAAAGAAAACTTTAAAATGCTACTCAGAGACAAAAAAGGAAGCAAACAGATGGAAGACATGCTGTGTTCTTTGAGAAGAACACTTCCATATCATTAAAAAATCAGTTCTCTTAAATCAATCTATAAATTTAACACACTTCCAATAAAAATACCAATGGGATTTTTTTTTTTTTTAACCAAGCAAGCATAGACAAGCACATTCTAAAGTTCAGATAGGAAATAAACAACAGTAATCCAAAAAAATGTCTGAGGGAAAAGAGAGAGGAGTAATCAGTCGGGACCAGCCTACCAGGTATTAAATGTTTTAAAAGCTGTTAGAAATTAAAATAGCGCGACATGTGCTCAAGAACAGTTTGACCCATGGAACAGAGTAGCCAAGTTCAGAAATAGACATAAATGTATGTTAGAATATATGTAGGAACAGGTAGCATTTTAAATCAACGGGTAGGGAGAGAATAATTCAATAAACAACGTTTTGTCAATAGGATAGCCATCTGGAAAGAAAAGTAAAGCTGGGTCCATACCCCACATCTTATATGAAAATAAATTCTAGATATACTAAAGATTTAAACATGAAGGATTAAAATGGAAAAATACTAGAAGTAAATAGAGAATAATTGTTATTTTTGTTTCCAAGTCGGGGAGAGGGTGATTCTAAGTATCACAGAACACACTTATACAAACCGATAAATGAAACTGCATAAAAATGATTGTGTCTGACAGTTTCGGACAAATGTAAAACAATGCAGGGAAGCTGCCTGCAACTCTTATCACAGCTACATGACTAATTTCTTTTAATTTATAAAGAACTACCAATCAATAAGAAGGGTGATGAACAAATAGTTCGGAGAGGAAGTGTGATTGCTTTTGAACAATCGCTCGGATGTCTCAATATCACTCATGATATGGAATGCAAATTCAAACCACGATGAGATATCATTTATCACCTACCATGTTGGCTAAGATCAGACCTCTTGGGAATACGTCCCGTGGGCCAGCATGTGGGGGGATAAAAGCCTCCCACGTGCGCTGCTGGGACTTCGGAGCCAAGACACCTACCGAGAATCATGTGGCACCATCTACCAGAACTTTAAATATATGTCTTTTTAATTATCATATGATCTCACTGATACAAGGAATTTGAGAAACAAGACCGAGGATCATAGGGGAAGGGAAGGAAAAAAACAAGACCAAACCAGAGAGGGAGACAAAGCATAAGAGACTCTTAATCTCAGAAGACAAACTGAGGGTTGCTGGAGGGGCAGGGCAGGGGGTGGGGAGTGCGGGGATGGTGTGGCTGGGTGATGGACATTGGGGAGGGTATGTATTATAGTGAGTGCTGGCAACTGTGTGAGACTGAGGAATCACAAACCTGTACCACTGGGGCAAATAATCATATGTTAACTTAAATATATATATATATTATATATAATTGTTATTTTTATATGTTAACTTAAAAATACATATTATATATAATTGTTATTTTATATATTTTTAAAATTTTATAATACATATTATAAATAAATTTATATTATATATAAATATAAATTTAAGGGGTACGTGGGTGGCTCAGTGGGTTAAGCCTCTGTCTTCAGCTCAGGTCATGATCTCAGGGTCCAGGGGTCAACACCCACATCCAGCTCTCTGCTCAGCAGGGAGCCTGCTTCCCCCTCTCTCTCTGCCTGCCTCTCCGCCTACTTGTGATCTTTTTCTCTGTCAAATAAATAAATAAACATTTTAAACATTTTAAAAAATAAAATAAATAAATGTAAATTTAAATATATGTTATAAGTTATATTTACAAATAAATACATACATATATAAATAAAAATGTATAATATACAATAAATGTATATATAAATATATATTATATATAATATATATATATAAAATTTACATATATACATCTCTTTCTCTCTCTCTTTCCATCCAGCCATTCTGCTTCTAAAAATGTATCCTACTTGTTTGAAATGAGATGTGCCACTGCAACATTTTTTACACTAGCAAAATTTTGGAAATGATGCCAATCACGACCAGATGATTTGATTAAATTCTATCTGTATATGGTTATTTTTAAAGTTGTAGCAGCCCCATCTGTACTAATAAAAAATAATATCTATGATACATTTTCGGGTAAAAAGAAAGAAAGAAAGAAAAAGCAAGGTATCCAAAATAATAGAGAAAAGTAAGAGAACACATGCTTATACACACATAAAATACCCACACACACCAACAGGTAATAGTGAATACTTCTGTGGAAAGAATCAGGGTGGCTAAGGGTGGGCGGAAATTCTATTTTTCACTGAGTGCCCTTATGTGCCTTTTAAATTTTGTAGCATAAATACTGCCTATTTAAAAAAAAAGTACCAACGTAAGTTTTTAAATATGTACCACCCCACACACACACAACCCCCACCTCCCTGGTACTGTTCCAAATTGGGGGAAATGTGAACGGTCTGACCAGGCACAGGTTCAAAAGATCCGGAGACTTGGGGGAGGAGACGAAATGGATCTTACATCATCTAGCGCAGCCTCCACCGGAACTCTTAATAGTTTCCCTTAATTTGTAGTCATAGAACTAAAAATGCAGTCCGCAGACCAGCCCCGGTAGCCGCAGTATCTGGGACCTTGTTAGAAATGCAGAACCTCAGGCACCACTGCAGAACTACTGAATTGAAAACTGCTTTAACATGAACCCCAGGTGATTTCTGTGCACATTCAAGTCTGAGAAAGACTCCCTGTGATGCTCCCACCACATCACCAGGAAGGGAAAGAAAGATCATTTCCTTCTGAATTTGCCTATTCGCTTTTGATAATTACCTTAGAGGAAGCGCCAGTAATGTGCTAGGAGGTCACATAAGTAAGTAATCATCCTTAATCTTCACACGTCCTCTCTGAGGCACACCGTTCCCCAAGGTCAGGAGCAGGTACCACCAGCAGCGTGAGATAATTCTAGGTAGACCATTGCAATTGCATACCATTTTCATACAGAGTGAGAATATTACTCCTTTTCAGAACCTTTAAATACTTTTAATTATTTTTTTAACGATTTTATTTATTTCTTTGACAGAGAGAGATCACAAGCAGGCAGAGAGGGAGGCAGAGAGAGAGGAGGAAGCAGGCTCCCTGCTGAGCAGAGAGCCCGATGTGGGGCTCGATCCCAAGACCCTGAGATCATGACCCGAGCCGAAGGCAGTGGCTTAACCCACTGAGCCACCCAGGTGCCCCAATACTTTTAATTATTCAAGAAGTCACAGTTTGATACTAGTTGGTACTAGTGTGTCTTTCATGGCTCTTTAAATCTTTTACAACACCCCCCATCTTCCTCCTTGCAACTAGGACTCTCTCTTTCAGTATCTCAGTTATTATCATAATAAGCCTAAGCTACCTTCCTGCAGCTCCCACTCATGGATCCTAAGTTCATCTCTTGGTGAATCCACATCAGAAAAGAACGGAGAAGGAAACTTGCCCAATGAGACATTAAAATGTTCTCCACTGAGAAAATAAACAGGTTGGTGTTGGCACAGAAAAAAGGCAGCAGATTAATAGAAAGAAAAACACATTTCAAAAACAAATTTATGTTAGATTATGACTATCAAGAGGAATCAAAAATCAAAAGTGGGAAAAATGTAATAAATGGCATTAACTAGACAATAAACTGGGGAAATGTAACAGTTATCGGATTAAAGATTTTAATTAAATAAAACATGAATTAATATGTGTATTGCTTTAGAGGAGGAAGGATATCCTCAAACACAGCACTCAGAGCACAACTGAAGGATAAAACTGATTTAAAATTTTTAAATTTCTGTACATTCCAACCACCACAAACTTAAATGATAATTGATGTCTAGGATAAAATTCCTGCAATACATGTGACATTGTAACTATCCATACAATATAAATCTTACCAATCAATAGGAAAATAAACTAAGTTTTAAAATGGGCAGAAAAGAGCAAACAAGACCAAAATATTAAACACAAAGAAAAGTTTATCACTACTAATTAAGTAAACATTCTGATTACCAACTGTAAAATTAGAAAATATTAAAGAGGGGCTCCTGGGTGACTCAGTTGGTTAAGCATCCAACTCTTGATTTAGGCTCAGGTCATGATCTCAGCATGAGATCGAGCCCCGAATCAGGCTCTGCCCTGGGAGTGGAGTGTGCTTGGGATTCTCTCTCTCCATCTCCCTCTGTTCCTCGCCACTGTTCTTGAATGCACTCTCTCTCTCAAAGAAAAAAAAAAAAATATATATATATATATATATATAAATATATCAAAGAGCATTAATGCTAGAGATGTGAAGATATAGAGAAATGGGTATGATTATGCACTGATAGCAGAAGTTTGACCCGTATGGTTTTTCTCACATGCAGTTTGGCTATTTGCAGTTTTTAAATTAGAAATATTGTTTGATCTGGCAACTCTACTTCTAGAAATTTAACTTGTGGAAATAAAGGTTGGATGGAAGGAAGGAAAGTAAAGGAAGGAAGAAAAAGGGGGAGGAAGAGTTGTGTGAGACAATCCTAAATGTCCAACAATAGGGAATTGGTTGAATAAATTATGGTATGGCTATGTAATGGGATACAATGTAATCATTTAAAAGACATTATCGAAGCAGATTTAACAAGAAAAGATTGTCATGTATTACTGAGTGGGGTAAAAAAAGATTTGAAAACATTTTCAAAGCAATCCCTAAATGTGTGTAAGTGTGAAACATTCCGACATGTGTACAGCGTTTTTATTATTGCAGTATGATGACAGGAAAAACTAAACAAACTTGAAACAACCCAGATTTCAAACACAGCAGACTGATTAAGTTACCTAATTATAATATAGCTATATCATACAAGCATTAAAAATAATGGGGTATATCTATATACACTGATAAGAAAGATTCCTAAGATATGTTGAAAAAAAAAACAAGGCAGAACACAGCATGAAGAATATGAGCTCATTTATGGAAACAAAAAAGACCTAGTTACAGATGTGCTAGGATTTCATCTACACATATATTTATATATATATATATTTCTGATATATATTTCATATATGTATATATATACACACTCATATATATATCTTCAAAGAATATTTTAAAAACTGTAAATACTGGTTAATTACAGAGGTAAAGCCTAGCTCAGGGGAATGGAAAGGAAGACTCATTATTTTATAGCTTTCTATATAGGTTTGAATTTCTCCCATCTGTATTTGTTACCATGTAAATATATATAGGCTCAATTGCTAATAGAAAAAAATATATATATGTATATAGTTTGTATGTGTGTATACATCCTTATATATACCTATATATATATACATATATATACAGTGTCTATGTATGTGTTATATACATATATATACATACATGCATATATATGTATGTGTGTCTGTGTCTGTGTGTATATATGGGTATATGGGATAGACCCCAAAAAGCTAATAGCGATTACCACTAGCTATTGAAACTGTCCTTTCATCTTTTTATCTTTATTTCCCTATTGTTCTATGGTTAACATGCAGTAATTATGGAGTTAATATACTTTAATTGTTTCAAAAATAACATGGAAAAATGTGGTATAATAAGTTATAGGACATTATAGTACATTTAAATTTTATATGAATTTTTATTTTGTTTTAGTATATATTTAAATATGCACAGAAAAATGACTATAAGGAAATATAAATAATGGAATTATCTGTTGATGGTTTTAATGCGTGATTTTAGTTTTCTTCTCCGCGCTCTCCTTGTTAACTATCATTTTCCATATTCAATATTCAGTATTTCATAATCATAAAAACACATGGCTTTATAAATAAATATGAATGAATAAATAAATATACATATCTTAATATGTCTATTTAAAATAAATAAATATACATGTTATTATAAATAAATATGAATAAATAAATAAAATGAAAAAAGGAACTAACCTACATTGATTCAACAGGGTAGAAGAAACACCCAAGAAGACATCTCTTGGCATTATTAGACAAGAGCGCATGTCACAACCTCCTTGGGCACAGCTGACATTAGGTAAAAGTGGGAGGGGACATACAGAAGCTAAAGGAGTTCCTGTGATGCACAGAGAGCTCTAGAATCTTGAAACAGGAAGAGATTTTCTGGGTTACTGGTGAGTTAAATCCTTTAGCTGAACTCTCATCTTGCAGGGGCCTCTGTTGCTCCAGCTACAGGGGAAATGCTGTCCCGGTCCTTCACTCAAAATCCTTAAGGACAGGAAGTGAAAGTAGCTGGTGTTGTGCACTAATGGGACCAGACTGCTCCCCTGAGGTGGTCCAGTTCCCTGGATATGTCTTCCCATCATTCACTTTTCTTTTCTTTTACAATTTATTTATTTTCAGAAAAACAGTATTCATTATTTTTTCACCACACCCAGTGCTCCATGCAATCCGTGCCCTCTATAACACATGGTACCTGGTACCCCAACCTCCCACCCCGCCCCCGCCACTTCAAACCCCTCAGATTGTTTTTCAGAGTCCATAGTCTCTCGTGATTCACCTCCCCTTCCAATTTACCCCAACTCCCTTCTCCTCTCTAACACTCCTTGTCCTCCATGATATTTGTTATGCTCCACAAATAAGTGAAACCATATGATAATTGACTCTCTCTGCTTGACTTATTTCACTCAGCATAATCTCTTCCAGTCCCGTCCATGTTGCTACAAAAGTTGGGTATATATCCTTTCTGATGGAAGCATAATACTCCATGGTGTATATGGACCACATCTTCCTTATCCATTCGTCTGTTGAAGGGCATCTTGGTTCTTTCCATAGTTTGGCAACCGTGGCCATTGCTGCTATAAACATTGGGGTACCGATGGCCCTTCTTTTCACGACATCTGTATCCTTGGGGTAAATACCCAGGAGTGCAATGGCAGGGTCATAGGGAAGGTCTATTTTTAATTTCTTGAGGAATCTCCACACTGTTCTCCAAAGAGGCTGCACCAACTTGCATTCCCACCAACAGTGTAAGAGGGTTCCCCTTTCTCCACATCCTCTCCAACACATGTTGTTTCCTGTTTTGTTAATTTTGGCCATTCTAACTTGTGTAAGGTGATATCTCAATGTGGTTTTAATTTGAATCTCCCTGAGGGCTAATGATGATGAACATTTTTTCATGTGTCTGATAACCATTTGTATGTCTTGATTGGAGAAGTGTCTGTTCATATCTTCTGCCCATTTTTTGATATGTTTGCCTGTTTCGTGTGTGTTGAGTTTGAGGAGTTCATTATAGATCTTGGATATCAACCTTTTGTCTGTACTGTCATTTGCAAATATCTTCTCCCATTCATGGGTTGCCTCTTTGTTTTTTTCACTGTTTACTTTGCTGTGCAGAAGCTTTTGATTTTGATGAAGTCCCAAAAGTTTATTTTCGCTTTTGTTTCCTTTGCCTTTGGAGACATATCTTGAAAGAAGTTGCTGTGGCTGATATTGTAGAGATTACTGCCTATGTTCTCCTCTAGGATTCTGATGGATTCCTGTCTCACGTTGAGGTCTTTTATCCATTTTGAGTTTATCTTTGTGAACGGTGTAAGAGAATGGTCGAGTTTTATTCTTCTACATATAGTTGTCCAGTTTTCCCAGCACCATTTATTGAAGAGACTGTCTTTTTTCCACTGTATACTTTTTCCTGTTTTGTTGAAGATTAATTGACCATAGAGTTGAGGGTCCATATCTGGGCTCTCTACTCTGTTCCACTGGTCTATGTGTCTGTTTTTATGCCAGTACCATGCTGTCTTGGTGATCACAGCTTTGTAATAAAGCTTGAAATCAGGTAACGTGATGCCCCCAGCTTTATTTTTGTTTTTCAAC
Source organism: Mustela putorius furo (assembly GCF_011764305.1). Classification (NCBI taxonomy): domain Eukaryota; kingdom Metazoa; phylum Chordata; class Mammalia; order Carnivora; family Mustelidae; genus Mustela; species Mustela putorius. The sequence continues at coordinate 12,321,935 of NW_025421423.1, forward strand.
CAGGCAAAGACCCTACCAAAAAGGAGAATTTTAGACCAATATCACTAATGAATATGGATGCTAAGATTCTCAACAAGATCCTAGCCAACAGGATCCAACAGCACATTAAAAAGATTATCCACCATGATCAGGTGGGATTCATCCCTGGGCTACAAGGATGGTTCAACATTTGCAAATCAATCAACGTGATTCAACAAATTAATATGAGAAGAGAGAAGAACCACATGGTCCTCTCAATTGATGCAGAAAAGGCATTTGACAAAATCCAGCATCCGTTCCTGATTAAAACGCTTCAAAGTATAGGGATAGAGGGATCATTCCTGAACCTCATCAAATCTATCTATGAAAGACCCACAGCAAATATCATCATTCATTTTTCTAATAATATATGGGAAGTATTGGATGATGAACTTAGTCCGTACCTTCACCTTCAAATTCTGGCTCCTCTGTTTCCCCTCCATAGTACTTGCCTCTACTCGGGTGTAGGACAGAGTAGGAAGTTTCTCTGGGATAGCCTTCTCCCACAACCTAGGACCCTAGGGCAATGGGGATCCAAGTGTCTTCTACAGTGGACCGCAGTGCCCATTGGAGCATCTGACACAGCCATCATGTCCATGACACCCTGGCTATGCAGGAAGCTCTTCAACTTCCTCTGAGTTCCAGCTCAGGTGGGATTGGGACACTCCCCTGCGACCAACATCACACATTACTCACTCCTGCACAGGTAGGTGTAAGGGAGTTTGCCACCACAGTGTTTCCATGGGCTTTGGCACGCAAGGACATTCCATTAAGCCCAAAGGGCAAACCTTTCCCTTGAGAAATAAGGCAACCGATTTTGAAGGGAACCTATCTGTGTGTGCATGAAACAATTAAATTGCAAAACCCCAAGGGCCAAGTAGGTAATTTTTACTCCCAGCCTCTACAGCCCAGGGAGACATTCGCAAGTGGGAGATAGGAAGCAACCATTAAAAGAAGAGCCTCTGGGTTGTGATGGGAAAATACCAAGTAGTCCTCAAACCGGAAGTTGGTTTCCCTCCAGTAAAGTCAGGGGTATTTGTAACATCCCTCCAATCCCCAAAGTGCAAGAAGTGAGGACCAAAAAATTTGCCTACTGGGAGAATGGCAGGGTTCGTGCTCACCTCCTCAATATAATTAGTTCACACCAATCTGTTTGGTGGCACACAGAAATAGTTCACGGTGGTTATCAGTCCTCAGTGCACATCAGAATCACTGGGGATGAATTTCAAAATTATAGATCAGCAAACCCCAAATATTTTAACTTAACTGGTTTGCAACTAGGGATGGGAATTGGTGTTTTTTAGATGATCCCCACAAGTGACTCTAATGAGCAGCTGGAACACAGACCACTGTGCTAGCACAACAGAAGGCTGATGGGTGACCTGTGAACATAGAAGGATAGCTTGAGCAACTTTGCATGGCAAGGATAATTCCCAAGTTTGGACCCTCTCATCTGTTTCACTCCGTTGCTCTCTTCTCTATGCATCCTGTATGAACCTCTCTGTCAGCATTGATTATTATAATTTTCAGCATATCTGTAACGGCAATTGGACATTTGTTTGTGGCCCCAATAAACGGAGCCCTTTGAGACTTTAGGGTCTCATTTCTCCCTAAGAACCTAAATCAATGCACAGCCTGGAGATACCACACTCAGTTATAAGAGCAGGCTAGCCCCTAACTTTTGCAGGGAGCAGGTCAGGAAATCAAATGGAGGCCCAAATGGCAGAAGCCTCACCTGTTGAAAAGTTGTAAGTTAAGTCAGCCTCCTATTAAACAAAACATGTTCTTCCTCCTACCTTGAAAAATACACTCTCAACAATCTGGAAGGCCAGGTTCAAGTGCAGACTTCTAGGAGTCATCAAGGATCTGCACTAGAACTGGGAGACCCAGGGAAAATAAACTCTTGCCCCAGCCCTCAGCCTGACTCCTTCCCCATATCAGTTCTTACGTGCAGTGTTAGAGCCCTCTCACAAGCACAAGTGGTTGCCCAGACACCATCCATAGCCTCCCCAAACAATCACCCTTTGACCACCCTTCAACCCTAGGGGTACACCTCTTGATGCAGTAAGCCCAAGGGAGAACAGACCCGAGAAAGAGGCCCACACAGGATCTAGAAGCAGGCTCAGAGTTATTTGGGCAGAAAATTCAGGGTTCAGAGAACCCATGGGGAACTGGAAGAGGGCCAGAGTGAGGCCCTCCAAAGCTTGGAACTCTGGACAAGAGCCCTCCTTGTGCAAATGCAAGGGCAGTTCTGCTGAAGATGCATTTCAAGTATCATCACCACCTCTGGGAAGTTTACCCAGATTCTCCAAGCTAAGGGCTATCCCTCTCTATTCTCGAAGTACCTTTTAGGGGTATCTAACTCAGTATTTAGCCCAGTGTATTACAATTATCTGTTCCTAGGTCTCAAGAAGTGAACAGGGACCATACCTTAATCATCGTGGTGGAGCCCAGGCATCCATTGCAGAGCATGGCATAGGGTAAGACCTTAGCCAATGGCCAAGGAGTTGTGAATTCATGAAACAGATGATGGTGGAAGGAGAGGATACTCACCAGACCCAGACACTAACTCCCTTTACCTCTCCAGCCTAAGAATTTTACAGGAGACCTTTTGAAAGTAATGTAGCAATTAACATTCTCAATTGAAGTCGACTCTGGTCCCACCTATATACAATTTGTGATTTACTACAAACACATTCTCCAAGGAGAAATGGAACTGCCTCATTTCATATTGGAATTTTAGGTCACAAATGACACTTTTGCTGTCTGAATAAAGTCACCTTCTAGAAAATAAAATGACACTCTGATGTCTTGCTGAGGAGTACGACCTGGGGTCATCTCTGAACAAGCTACACAGACACCACCTCTGGTCAAAAGGACTTGAACTGAACTACTTCTGAATAAGTGAGAAGGGCTCTTTCTCTTACTCATATTCCTTATTCCCCAGGACATTCCAAAACCGTGTTGATAGAACCCCCTAGGAGAAAGCTTTCCCCTCCAGTAGTGAATGCCTCCACTAAATCTCTAGATGATGACAGAAGCAATTTGAAGATGAGATTAGAGTTAGTCTCCTATGGTAGTGTGCCTCCTGATTCATGTAGCAGTGGCTGAACCCTTGGTCTGCTGGATTTTTTTTCATCCTCTGACGATTCACTCAGGGATGTTCTGATGTTGTGCAACAGGCAGATTGTAATCGCCTGCACCCAGGGAGCGGCAGAGGAGTGAGCACAGTGAGTCACAGACCACAACAAAGCCCTTCCTGGCATGTCAGGCTCACTTGGCAACCCCAGAGGATGTAAAATTGACAGCAAGACAAGGAGCATCTTTGTTATTTGTCAACAAATTGCAGTGGCCATTGCAGAGTCTTGGCAACCTGACATGGGGAAGCCTGGAGGGAAGGAATGGGGGAACAAGTAAATAAGATGATGGAAAACCCCATTCAGATGACCAATTCTGAGACAAGTGTGTCAAGAAGGATTTTTTTTTGACCCCAATGACCTATTTATTACGTTCAGAGAAATAGGAAGTAGTCGTTTAGTGGTAGTGGGACCCTCAACTAGATATGAATAATCAACTGACCTTAAAATACACTTTAGCATCTGGCTCTATCAACTACCAGCTGTGTGACTTTGGGAAAGTCATGTGATATCTGAGCACCTGGTTCCGTTTGTCTATAAAATGGGAGTAGTATCTATCCAGCCCAACTCATGGGCTGTTATAAATATCAAATAAGATAATGGAAGTAAAATGGTTTGTAGCTACAGAGTTTAGTACAAATAATATTTGTATCACCATTATGTTTGGTACTAAAAGATGCTTTCCAAAAATCAAATCCTAAGAGATTGGACAGAAGCTGACTTGACTGTTTTAGATTCAGAGAAATAAATGCATTTATAATCCAATGTGAAGCCATCAGAATATTCACTGGTTGCGATATACTCTATTTCCAACATGGAAAAAAATATGGAAGAATGTCACTTATAGCCTCCCACTTAGATGGGCTTAGCACTAGCCCATCTGCACAGTTTCACTCCTGTGATGTAACTAAGCCTTAGGTTCAAATTTTCTTTCAGTCAGTATTTACTGAGCACCTACTCCAAGCCAAACCCTTTGTTGGTCACCGTGCACACAAATACAATGAAGACAGCCATGTTTCCTGATCACGATGGAACAGAGGAGGTACACGAGTAAAGCATCCAGAGTACTCCATGTTACAGGCATCTGTATGCAAGGTATAGAGAAGGGGATCAAGGGACAGGGACAGCTGTTTCTGCTTATGCAGTCAGGAAAGCTTCAGAGAAGAGCTGATTCTTGAACCAGGTCTTAAAATAAAAGCTATCTAAGTGAAATCCGTCAGCCAGAGAAAGACAAATACCATATGATCACTCATATGTAGAATTTAAGAAACAAAACAAATAAGAAAAGGGGGGGGAGATAATCCAAGAAACAGACTCTTAACTATAGAGAGCTGATGGTCACCAGAGGGAAGGGGGATGGGGGGATGGGTTACGAAAAGGTGGTGGGGTTGGGGATTAAGGAGTGAACTAGTCATGATGAGCACTGGATGACTGAAGTAAAAACTTAAAAAAAATAGTAATAAATGGAATCAGAAAGGAAGGGAGAGAGAAAGAGAGAAGCTGGCATTTCCTAGACAGCTGGCAGATGGGAGGAATAACCAAGCGAGGAAGCTGTGAGATGGAATGCTTGAGTGTTCCTACGGGTACAGGAAAATGATCGGACTACAGGAGGGAAAGGGACATTAATAGAGAAAGGTAAAGGGTCAGGCAAGGATCATATCTTGAAAGCCCTAGTACAGAACTGACATTTATCCTGTAGGCAGTGGGGATTCAAGAAACATTTTGAACTTGGAGATGACACGATTAGATTTTCACCTTGGAAAGAATCTCTGGTGTGTGTTTGGAATGTGGCATGGAAGGAGAAAAGCCTAGACACTGGAAATCTTTTGCTGGATTTCCAGCTTTTAGGCTTTTCTCCTTCCACACCACAAGACAGTCCATGCTAATTTCAAAACATCTCTGTTAAAAAGTTGTTTCTTGCTAAGCTAGAGTCTTCCTTCCTTTAGTTTCCATACTAGCTCTTCCTCTTTGGGCCACACAAAGCTAGTCATTTACAGATAACAATGGTGTTCTCCCCCAGGCTTTCACTCATGCTCAACTGCTCACTCTCTAATGGAGACATATCAATCACGTTCTCCAATCATTCCTTCCAGGACATGATTTTGAGTCATTCCATCGTCCCTGATAGCTCTCCTTTGAGCAGGGTTACGTGGTTTATCCTAGACCAGCATAGAGAAGAAAGATGCTTGGGCTTTCAGAGTGACTGTGTATTAACCATGTAACACTAATCTGGAAATGCCTGTCGGGTCTCCATCTGTTCACCCAGTACAGCCCGCCCTCCACCTCTAACCTTTCTCAAGTCTGTGCGTCCACATTTAGCCTTTCCTAGAGTGGGGAGATTAATCCAGGTTTCCTACTGCTATTGCCTCTGCCTTTCTCCCACGCCATCCTCCACCTCCATTTTGAAAAGGTAGGAAAAGAACTAACATATATTCACCACCCACTGTGGGCCAGATGCTAGGAGAGGGGCACTTCATGTGACTTGTCTCCTAAGTCTCATGATCACTCTGCAAGATAGTAACTGGCTCAAAGGAAATAAATGATGGGATGGGCATTCATACCCAGGTCTTTCTCAATCCAGAAATTCCCCTCATTGAAATCTTGAGCTGCACTGTTGAATACCAGAGCTGTCTGCTACACGCAGCTATGGTACATGTGAAATGTGATTGTTTAAATTGATACGTGATGTGAGGATAAAAATACACACCAGCTTTTGAAGGCCTAGTTCAAACAAATAATGCAAAGTATTTCATTAAAATTTTTTGATGATTACATGCTTAAATGATAACATTCTTGCTACATCCATGTAAATAAAATATATTATTAGAAACAGTTTCACCCTTTTTTTTTTTTTTTGGTAATGTGATTACTGGAAATTTTTATGTTATAGTTGTGGCTTGCATTTCACTGATCCAGAACAATAGAATCAAAAGTCCCAACTCTTTGGAAATTACTATCTTAGAATAAGAGCCCATAATTCAAGGAGTAGCCATTCATTAGGTTGCCATCAGATGGGATCAGAACTTCTTGATCAATGAAGGAATCTGAGCTTTGCCTTTCTGTATTCTATTGTTGTTTTCTGTTTTTCTTTCATTTTTCAAACTTCCCAGAGGCTTGGCATGAGTATAGTTTCATAAATAAATGAAATAAATTCATCCATAAGTACATGTATCTTTTCATCTAACATGTTATATAATATGTCACAATATTCCATTATAACTTACTATATCTGAATAACACCATGTATGGTCATATTGGGAATCATCCTTAGCAGGGATGACTAAAGCATCTGAGGAAATTATCCTACATGTGATTTTTTTGTACTTTACTCAGTTATTTGGATGCTTTGTAACTTCATCATTCCTGTCATCACATTGCTTTAACCCTCTGATGAAGAGAACTTTGACTTAAAAACTCAAAATCCAGATGAAAGAAAATAAAAGGGTGGGAAACCATGTGCTTGATGATTATATTTATTATTTTCAAGAGTAAACCTGTTGATGGTGACTTGACAAACCATCAGGTTCTCTGTGAAATGCACGTCACCAACCAAAACCTGAAGGAGGAAATTCAACAAGTGCCGTCATGGGAGCCTGACTATAGCTTGGGGATCACTCCACGCTGCACTCCGCATCTATAATTACTTTAGAGTGTTTTAAAAAATGCTTTCACTTCCATAATCTCATTTAATTCCCAATTTACAGATGCGGAAGTTGAGAGGTTACAAATCCGGCAGAACCAGCCCAGCAACACAGGCCGCCTGCTTCCCATTATGTCAGTTGGGACTTTTTCGATTGCAAAGCTGTGACATTCAAAATTGAGTTTTTGAGGGGCACGTGGGAGGCTCAGTTGGTTAAGTGCCTGACTCTTGATTTCAGGTCAGGTCATGATCTCAGGGTTGTGAGACCAAGCCCCACATCAGGCTCCACAACCAGCTTACGATTCTCTCCCTCTCCCTCTGCCCCTTCTCTCTCATTCTCTATGTCCCCCTCCCTCTCTCTTAAAAAAAAAAAAAAAAAGAGTTTTTACTTCTGTAACAGAAAAGTCAAAAAGCGGTGCTGGATTCCAAGAAGCTGGATGAGGTCAATGATATGACCAAGAACCTGACTTTCGCCATCTTTCCTCTCTGCTTTGTGCCAAGTCAACTTGGCCTTAAGACTAGCCTCCATCATGGCTGCAAGAAGCTGGTCGTCTGTAATTCCAAGAGCCTTGTGTTTCTTCACCTACATCTAGCGGCACTGGATGCCCCAACTCTCCTGGAAAAATCCCTAGATTCACTCTCACTGGAATAACTTCAATCACATGCCTCCCCCAAATCAATCATAAAGGCCAAAGGAAGAGACACAAGCAACTTCTGTGGATGCAACCCAGTAGGAAATCAAGAGCTCCTGAGAGAGAAGGAGACAACAGACGCTAGAGAAGTAAATCAACAAATGCCCACTACCTCAGTCTAGGGCTTTTGCCATTCATGCACAGTGGTATGGAAGATAAAAAGGAGGTTAGGTGGATGGTAAACGCAGACGTCCTAATATATTTTGTAGCACCGGAGATGAACTGGAGAGCCTGTATATATATGGGGATTTTCCTCCCATTAGGTGTGCTAAGCTGAGTAGGCTAAAGGTTACTTAAAAGATTTGCTTCTTAAAGCACTTACTTATCATGTGTTCCTGAAGCCAAAGGAGACCAAAAGACACGTCAACATTAAAACTTTTCCAACAATTGTGCAAGAGACAGTGTTCTCTCCCCAGCTCCTTATGCAAAATTAGAGCGAGGTGGTGGTGGTGTCTGGACTACAGACCACAATAATACTGATGGACTGACTACTGTCTGGTACTAGAATAAAATGTCTTACATGTTCAGTTACTGCTCACAACACACTCTAGAATTGGGTACAAATAATTACCATCCCTAATTTCACAGATGAGGAAACTGAACATCAAAGAAGTTAAATGGTTTGTCCAAGCTGACTCTGGATAGAAATTCAGCTCCATTTCAAAGTCCTAAATACTGTGCCTTTCTGTCTTAGGGCAACAATGACAAATGTTGCTTCTCTGGCTCTCTGGGAGACTTGGGCCCTTGCTGGTGGGCTCTTGCAAAGCAAAACCCTTCTTTCATCACAGCGCACCCCTTATTTTAAAGAGGGAGGGGCGTCCAAAGAGCCCCTAGAATCCTTCTTCAGACTCTTGATGTTTTGATGTTTTCAACAAAGTAGTAGGGTTCTGGGGTCCCACAAACTCGTGGGACCTGACTTTGCTCTTACCAGCTGTTTGACGTAACAAGGCAATTAATATCATGAGCCTCACCTTATTTATCTGTAAGATGTAGATCTGACCTGCCCTCTGGATTGTGTGAGACATAAACAGGCTCACAGGCTGGCACACAGAAATTAGCTGGTTTTCCCTCCTCTTCCGTTAAGGGACACATTTGCAGGGTCTTCTTTTTCAATATGGATTCCTTCCCAGAACTCTTGGTAACCATATACACCAGAGGACAATTTTATTTAAAAGTTTTCACTCTTTCTTGCTGAAGTCGTAAAAATCTTTTTCCTATTACTAGAATGGTAGAGAAAAAAAAAAAAAAAACTTGTTTTTTCACTGAACCCCTTGGGCTTGTTTTTAAAAGAGATTCACATGATGTTTTGTGGAAATGGGAGTATAGCCCATTTAAAGGGGGTCTTTTGGAGTGAGAGGAAAGGCCAGTGGCCAATTCAGGCCTTAATGAGTTAGCTTAAGTATGTAAGCTAATTAGTAAATTCAAGTTTCCGGGGCAAGAAGCTAAGTTAAAGAGAGGTAGCCAGGTGGTTTAAAAATGCCTCTGGAAAAAGCACATCATTGGGAAATCATGCTGTTGATAGACCTTAATCACTTTCTCTTCTACTTTCTGCCAAATTTTGGAGAATAGAAGATAATTTCATTTTGTTATATTTTGTTTGGCTATGTTTTCTCTGAGCTAAGAGGTGGGAAGAAACTGGGAGCTATTTAATCAGATCTGTGAGCATTAGTAACTAGGGAAGCCCCTGGATGTCAAAGGAGAAAACACTTCTAATAGAATAAAAGCGTAGCACATGCCCTCCCCCCTTGAGCCGACACCACAGTCCACTTGGTGGCAGCTTCCCCAAACTACAGCCAAGAGTGTCTGATAGGGAATGAACAGACCTTCCCAGAAAGTACGAGCCTCACAGCCAGCCCTCGGGGAGTGGATCGGAAGAGCAGAGCTCACACGCCTGGGTTCTAGATGCTGAGTGCTACATGGGGATGGAGTTGGGTCCCTGGGGTGGGCATTGATGCGGAGCCAACATGAAAATGCATTGGCAACAGGGACAGAACTGGAGAGCATTTAGAAACTCACGTTCTTCTGGAGAATGTATTAAGTGGGAAATGTGCAATTAAGACATCTTAATACAAGAGAATAGGCTAGTAAAAGCATGCCCATTTTGGAATTCAGTTACTAGATTGAACCATATGAAATTGCCATTTTGTTAGGTTAAAAATGGTTCAAAAGTGGCAATTTCCTGTGGCTTGATTGAGCATCATTTAAGCATTTTATAAAAGGGGAGATGATGGACACTGATTGACACTTTTTGACCACTATTTTGCGTCAGGAACCATGCGAAGTGAAAAAATATACACACATAAAATATAACACACCCATATATGTTATCTTATTTAATTTAATAAATTAAATTTTAATTAAATTTAATACTGATCTTTAAGGTCAGTATTATTATGTCATTTTCAGAAGAGGAAGCTAAGGAGCAGAGGAGGAGAAACAACTTGCTTAAGGTCATACAGAGCTGGGCTGCAGACAATCCCTGGGGCCATGTTGCCGAAAACCAATGGCCAGTTCTCCATAGTGACGGCCACAACAGATCATTCCTTCCGCCAGACAGTTTCTTCCTTCGGTCTCTCTTTGCTACCTCCTATCTCACCAGCCACACATGGGCTGGAATCGCCTCATCTTCCCAACCTGTAAAGATGCCGTGGGTCCAGGGCTTCAGCCTCAGACAAACTCTCTTCTTTATTTATATACTCACTTCCTAGATTACTGTATTCTGTCCTTGATTTTTTCAATACCAGTTATTTACTGATGACTCCCAAATTTCTATCTCTAGGCCCAACCTCTCCTCTGAACTCCAGACTAGCACACCTAACCAACTACTTGCCTTCTTCCCTTAGATTTGATAAGCAACTTGAACCTAATAAGTCAAGCATTGAGCCCTGATCTCCACACCTACCCCTCAAAACACTAATCTTTCATCTGCCTTCTTGATCTTAAAAATAATAGTTCTGTGCCTCCCTCTACAAAGGCCAATACAACCAGAGAGAAGGTCTGCTTTTTAGTCCTCTCCTTCTCTCATAGCTCACTTCTAATCAATGCATCAGCAGATCCTGAAGTCCCTCCCTTCTGATCCTACGCCGAATTGGAGCACATCTCACCATCCCACTAACTCTAATCATGTCACCACCAGCTCTCACTAACTCTTACGAAAGCCTCCTAACTGGTCTGTTTCCACCTTCATCACTCTATAGTCTCATCTCTCTCTGACTGCAGTCAAAGTGACCTTTGTAAAACATAAATTAGGTCATGATATTCTCCATTCAAAACCCTTCAGTGGCTTCTTACTGAACTCAGAAAAACAGTCTAAAGTCTTCCCCATGGCTTGCAAGGATGCAACCCATCACTGCTTTTCTAATCTCCTCTGTGATGGATGAAAACTGCACCACCACCCACCCCCCGCCAAGAGCTGGAACCTACTGTCCCTCCCCTTGAATCAGAGTACAGAGTGACCAAGAACATGATGGAAGGGGTCCCATGCCAGTCCTAGGGCCAGTCTTTAAGAGGACTAGTAGCTTTGGCTGGCATGCAAGGCATCTGGGAGTCCTGAGCCATCATGTTAGAGGCTCAGTGTCCTCAGGTCACCATGCTGTTAGAAACCCAGATAACATGAGAGCAATAAGGCCCTGGGTCGGCACTCCAGTCAACAGCAACAACTAAGATCCTACAGCCACGTAAGAAAAACCATCTTACTCTCCCAGTGTGGTGCAGCCTTCAGATGTCTCATCCCCCCACGTGGCTATTTGAGTATAACCACATGAGCAACCCTAAGGAAAAATGCCCAGCCCAGTCGATCTACAGAATGATCATAGATGCTAATGACCAAATCCACCGTGATAGCTTGCTACGCAGCCATAACTACCTGGAACATCATTTCCACCATTCTCTTCCTTGTTCTCTCCACTCCAGCCACGAAGACCTACATTCTATTCCTCTGACATGCCAGACACATTACTACCTCCAGGTCTTCATACCTGCTTTCTCATGATATTACATGATAATAAAAATGATGATCCTGAGGAGGAACAAGATATGACACATGGCCTTAGCAGTAGCTAAAATAATAACTATTTTTTTTTTAAGAATGTTATATGTGCTAGACATTGCTCAGGCATCCAGGGAAGCGACAGAATGGAGTGCACTCCATTTCTATTATCATGTTAATGTCTCCTCACTATTTTCTTGTCCATAGGAGAAAATTCCAGACTCCTGCATTTGAAAAGCCTGAAGTTGAGAGTATGTCCCTACCTATTCAGTTCTACACCCCGAAACCGAGCGGAACTCCTCCGTTCTGCTCCTTGGACTTGATCCATGAACTCCTCCTTGGATCAGGCAGAAGGCTGAAAGCAGAGCTGTCACAGGGATGTCCTGCCAGAAGGTCCTATCGGCCCCAGGGAGCCAACTGGGCACATCTCCACCCAACTCTGTAATTACCTTGGTAGCCAGAAACTGGCATGATGGGGATGCCCACACCATAGAAGGCAGCCAACGCAAGAAATCAGGGCTTTGTCTTTCCCTACAGAGAGCTGGTTGTTAAATGTTGGCCTGCACATCACTGCTTTGAAATCAGACCGGCATGGGTTTGAATCCTCATGCAATCACGTGGGATCTCAAGACAAGAATTTCCTCGCACCTGTCACAGAAATGATAGCTTCCCTGCTGGATTGTTGTAAAGAGTAAATAAAGCACTAGGAGTAGAGTTCTTAGGAGAACATGTGGCACTTGTAGGCATTCCCTAAGCGACGGCAGTTCTATTCGTTTTACTATTTGCATCGCATTAAAGTAGACAGCAGAGACCAGGGTGTAAATGAGAATATAGAAGGGCCAGCATGTGCTTGACCAAAATTGGTTTCACCCTTCCAGAAACTACCCTAGTCATATCCCAATTCAAAAGATCTGAACTTAAGTGCTTCCCACTCTCTGCTCAAGTAATGCATTCTCGTTTGGATCCTTTTCTCGTATTACAAGCCCCTGCCCGCACCATTCAGCCAAGGTCAGGGTGAACCTTACCTAATTAGTAGTGGCATAATCAAAACAAATACTGTTTCATTTCCCTGTGGCATGATTAATCCCGTATGTATTCAAGGTTGGGCCTGCTCCTGATGAGTAACTGGAGAGAAAACCACAAAGTCACCAGCCACTTGTGCTGGAAACTAACTGGCTCCTCTTATCCATTTTGCAGACAGAGAGATTGAGTAGGTAAGTGACTTGCCCTCTAGAAGTATGTAGCTCTACATCATAATTTATTTGTAAGCCTTAAGAGGCAAATAATGCAAAGGAGATAGCCAAAGACTTAGTGATCCCTTCTACTCAATCACCAAGGCCTACCTACCCACCCACCCATTGCCACCGCTGGATTTCAATGTATCAAATTATATACCATAGAAATTTAAAGAATTTAATGACGCCACTCGTTCTCTAGGGAAACTATTGCATTTTATTGAATTTAACAGTTTCAGATCCTGGTCCTTCTCCTGCCCAGCTCATTCTTTAAATGAGAATGCTTTTAATGTTTTAATTAGTGTTTTTAATAAACACATTAAGGACTACATAAATTAAAGGACACCCAACTGTGCTGAATGCTTGCTTATAAACTCTCAAGATGTCTAAGACTTTTCACACTGCAGCTCCCTCTTAGAGAGAATCATATGTATTAGCATATTAGAGGCCCTGAGAAGCCCCAGAATTCAGACATCTTTTAAAATTCTTTATTATGGGTGGCCTGGGTGGCTCAGTGGGTTAAGTGCCTGCCTTCAGCTCAGGTCATGTTCCCAGGTGCCTGGGATTGAGCCCTACACTGGGCTCCCTGCTCAGCAGCAAGTCTACTTCTCTCTCTGCCCCTCCCCCTTCTCATGCACACACACACACACGCATGTTCTCTCTCTCAAATAAATAAAAAATCTTAAAAAAAAATAAAATTCTTTATTAATCAAAGGTTTATTTTTTAATTAGCCCAATGTTTTCCAAGTTTTTGTTTTGTTTTGTTTGTACTACACATCTCCGTTGGGGCTGGATATCTTAAATCTTAAGAGAATGTTCAGCATAAGGCCAATTTGATAAAAACTAATCTAGTCTACCCTTTCAAATTTAGAGAAGAAACTGAGTTTCCAGGTAAAGATCTGGCTCTTGCACCTCCCACTTCTTGCCACGGCCACACCTTCCTGACCCCCCTCAGTATGCAAACAGGATAGGTCTGGGCTGGCTGGGTGACTTCCCTGGGGACCTTCTCTAGCTGACCAGTGAATGAATAGGTAGGTGATAAAAGAATGGAGTGGATAAAGAAATGAAAGAGTAAAAGAACAGGTTGGAGAAGAAGGAAAGTTAACGAGTAAGTACAGAAGTAAATGAGAAGTTTGGCCCCCAGTTGCGCCGTGATTCAGATAGCAATGGCTTCCCCTAGCAAATGCTACCATTACCTTGTTATCGCTCACAGGCAATGCATAAGGACACATCTATACCTTCTTGATTTTCTTTCTACAGATGAAGTATGAAGGAGCGACAGTTTTACCCTGACCATGAAGAGACATAAAAGGATGCAAACAGAAAAGGAACATGGTCATCCCTTATGTTCTGGAAATACCACTCACAGGGAAAGAATTTGGTGGGAGCTTCTTGTGTGACCCTACCCCGGGGAATTTGGGATAAGCCATTTATTGGTCTTTGCCTCTCCTTCATCTTACCAAAAGAAGACATAAGAAAAGCCTGAAAAGCAGTGATACAATTATCTTAGCAATGTGGAGTTTACTTCTGCTACCCCTTTGACTAATCCTCACCACTCCTGGCTTGATACCTAACAGGGGTGGTAATATTGGAGACATCCACCGTTTGACTTACTTTCAAAGGACTTTCACATGGAGATGAGGACAGTCTTGGAGGGCGCTTGGGAAATAAACCCTGGGAGCATGGTTTACTAAAATTGACTAGCTAGATCCCTGACTACATCCTTAGTGGATGCTCAACACTCAATCTGAATATGACAATTTTAAGAGACCATTTTATGACCTAAAGAAAAAAAAAGTAAGTGACAGAAAACAAAAGGAAATCTATGCTTACTAGTATGTGACATGGGCCATGTTAGCAACAGAGTCATGGCAGTTTGTGCCCTGCACGGTGCCTGGCACATAAGAGGTATGCAACTGGGTGCCTGGATGGTTCAGGTGGTTGGTCATCCAACTCTTGATTTTGACTCAGGTCATGATCTCAGGGCAGTGAGATTGTGCCTGCAACAGGCTCTGGGCTTAGCACTCAGTCTGCGTGTCTCCTTCCCTCTCCCTCTGCCCCTACACTCACTGTCTATCTAAAATAAATTGATAAAATCTTTAAAAAAAAGAGGTACTCAACAAATAATAATTGACTAATCAGTGCTGGGTTTATAAAGGAAGCAGATTCATTTCTGTACTGAGGAAGTCTATACTAAATGCCAACTCTGTGCTAGCACATGTTGAGTCCTAGGGATACAGCAGTGAATAAACAAAGTCCATACCTTCATGAAACTTCCATTTAAAACAGGTGTGATAAAATCCCAGCATGTTCGAGTCAGAAATGATCTTATTGATCTTACAGGTCAACTCCCTTGTTGTTTAGATAGGGAAATTCAGATCCAAAGAAGAAAAAGAAATTCCCCCCAAGGTCACAAAATAAGCTAGTAGCAAAGATGGAATTTAAACTCTGACCATAAATTTAGTGCTTACCCACTCACAGCAGCTTACCTGCATTACGGTGGTTCCAGAATATCTGACATCATGATCTTTTTTTTTTTTTTTTGAAGATTTTTATTTATTCATTTGACAGACAGAGATCACAAGTAGGCAGAGAGGCAGGCAGACAGAGAAAAGGAAGCAGACTCCCCGCTGAGCAGGAAGGCCTATGCGGGGCTTGATCCTAGGACCCTGGGATCATGACCTGAGCTGAAGGCAGAGGCTTAACCCACTGAGCCACCCAGGCGCCCCTGACATCATGATCTTAAGGAGAAGTGATGGTGCCATAAATCACTGTTAATTCATAGGCATAAGTACTATGGCCCTGACCCCCGTTTAGCATCTAAAAATACTTAAGGATCTCAGGTCTTGGGGCACCTGGGTAGCTCAGTCTGTTAAGTGTCTGCCATGATCCCAGAGACCTGCAATCAAGCCCTATGCTGAACTCCCTACTCAGAAGGGAGTCTGCATCTCTCTCTCCCTCTGCCTCTCCTCCCTACTCACGCTCTCTCTCTCTCCCTCTCTCTCATTCTGCTCTCTCTCTCTCAAATAAATAAATCTTAAAAAAAAAAAAAAAAGGAATCTCAGGTCTTAGCCTATGTTTCTGACTTACCTGAATTAATTAATTAATTACTATTACTTTAAGAAACCTAACTCAATTTACCAGAGCTTGGGGATTAACAAAATTAGCACAGATAAGACAGACAGAGGACTGCCTTTTTGTGTTCTTTCCAAAAAGGTGACCAGGAAACAGGAAGTGGATAAGGGCATGGGTTTTGGAATCAAACAGAGTTTTGAATCCCAATTCTGCCTCCTATTAGTTGTATAACCATAGGAAACTCACACTCAACAAGAAAACTTACACTCAATTTTCCCGCTTGTAAAATGAATCCTCATAGAACTTTTATGGGAGTTCTATGAAATAATATATGTAGAATATAATAAGGGCTAAAAAGTCATCATTTCTTAGACCTCCCCACACCTCTTCTTCTGGTCACCAATTTCCCTATTTTCACACCGACCAATAAATTAGGAAATATTCAAACACTTAGTTGTGTAGGACACAAAAAATATAATAACCTTAAAAAGTCAGAGGAAAATGCCCCTAAATTCATGGTGTGCACAAAAGGCCTGGAATTTGGATCTGTCCTTTGGTGGAGTTTTCATATTTTCAGCATTTGGTCAGACTTCAATTCCAGGGAGACCACCTCGTCTGATACTTTGGCACTTTCCCTAGTCACGGTTGGAAGCCAGAAGTACAGAAATGAGTAAAATGGAAAAATAATGAAAAACAAAAGTCAATCAAATCTTTTCTTTTCACTTTTTCTTTTTGCTTTAGTAGGGCTTAAAAAAAAAGGGGGGTAGGGGGAATCTGTTCAACTTCCAGCTTTGGATCAAGTTTTTGTTCTGTAAACCTTTTCCTCATGCTTTCATTTAGCAGGGATTCCTCCTACCTCATGCTGGCCACGTTTTTGAAACCCAAGAGCTCCTTTTGTAGGCAATGTCTTATCAAGACCAAGGACTCTCATGACTAATTCTCTGGTTACATTCTCTGGAAAGATATATGTATACAGGTCTCACTGGAGTGGAGAGAAAACAAAGCTTTTTGTTATGTGCTTCAATGTTGATACCAACCCATCACGTGAAAGAGGGAGCCATCTCCATCTACACTGCAGGAATTTTTAACATCCCTCAGACCGTGTATCTGCAGCTTAACCCCCTCCCCGTTCAGCGGAGGAGGCCAGCCTCTCCCAGTCATCCCAATATCCCTCCCCATCCACCATGCCTGAAGGAAATCACATTTTCTTTTTGGCAGAATTGAAGGCACAGAAGAGATGTTAATGAGGGAGCTGGGCATGCATAAGAATCCCAGCACTTGTGTGCTCCAGAAAATGAACTGATACAACTCTCTCTCTCTTTCTTTCTCTTTCTTTCTTTCTTTTCAAGATTTTATTTATTCATTTGACAGAGAGAGAGAGATCACAAGTAGGCAGGGAGGCAGGCAGAGAGAAAGGGGGAAGCAGGCCCTCTGCGAAGCAGAGAGCCCGATGCGGGGCTCAATCCCAAGACCCTAGGATCATGACCTGAGCTGAAGGCAGAGGCTTTAACCCACTGAGCCACCCAAGCGCCCCCTGATAACTCTTATAGGCATCCTTGCTCACTGTGGAAGTCATCAGGGGTTGACATTCACAAGGGAATAGTAATAAACTGAAATTTAGGGAAAGCAGAAAGAGATACTAACAGCATCAACTGAGAGTTGGCGGAGAGGTGGGGTATCCACTCTAGGCTTTGCTCTAACTCTGGTCTACCTTGTAGGAGTCTCCTCCCCAACTAGACCTCACTGAGTTGTCTCTGGAAATTGAGGGAGAATTGGACCAGATGGGCTCTAGGAGGCCCCCTAGATCCGATATTCTGGGAGTGGATGAAATAACACGACATCCACCACAGGGTTCTGGGAATTGGGCAGTGCTGACAAGTTGCATGGTGCCAAAAGACCTTCCATGTGGAGATCATCAGTGATAGTGGATGCGCCACGAAGTAACAGTATACCTCCCCAATTTGCATAATAGCAAGAAAGGAGAACAGGAGGCACTGGAGCCACTCAGGGTACGTTGCCACTTTGGAATGTTTCATTCACTATGGAATGCTTTCTCCTCCTTGCTCGAAATAGTTGTCAGAATGCTTAATTGAAAGATTTTTCTAAACCTAGTCATGAACACACTTCAAATCCCAGAAGCTAAATTTTGGGAAAAAGAAAAAAAAAAATTTTAAGTAAGCTCTACATCTAACATGGGGCTTCACAGCCCTAATATCAAGAGTCCCATGCATGCTCTATTGACTGAACCAGCCAAGCTCCCCCTTCCAAAATTTTTTTAAATCACAAATCCAGCAAAAAGAGCAGATAAACAGCTCTGGAAGAAAGGGACATGGCATTAAGCATCTAGTATGTGCCAGACATTAACACTCATATGTGGAAACCAAGAGGAATCAACACAACCCCCAGGCCCCCCAGATAGGACCACAGGGCCTAAAGTAAAGGTCATAGACCAGAAAGACTGAGGAGGAGCCCCTCGTTCCTTCATGAGGGTATTAGAAGTGACATAGTATTTAGAGTGGCATCTAATGGACCTAAAAATGATCATTTTCTGGACCTCTAGCTATGGTAAAATCAGTGTAACAAGTAGAAAAATGAAGAATGATTTACAAAGGATAAAATCTTTAAACGGTATATTAAACCTCAGTTTATTCATCTGTAAATTGGGAATAAGGTTACTCCCTGTTCTGTGGTAATAGAGCTTTTGAATTTAATGATGGTTTTGGAAGCACTTACATGAAATACAGAGTAAGCTATTTGATGTGATACATGTGTAACACCATGATAAGATTCAAGGGGGAAAGGAGAAATGATATTGGAGCCCCGCTTCCATGAGGACAATGATCAACTCTGATTTCACAGAGACTTACTGAAGGCTGTATTATTAAGTACCTGCAATCTTTCTTCAAGGGATCATAAAATGCTCCCTGTATAAAACTTTCTCAATAGGATTCAGAAGGCATCTTTGGAGTTAGAAGAGAAATAGAAAAGGTATTACAGTTCTTCATGAATAGGTTAAACCTAGTCTAACTTAAAAGTTAGGCAGATGCCTCCTCTCTACCCCAGCCATCTCCAGTCAGTTTCAGCTTTAAACATCATGACGAAGATGGGACCCCCCCACCCCCAACTCCAAGATCATGAAACTCAAAGCCAAGTGCAAATACAATGAGTTCTAATGGAACTACATTTATTGAGTTCCAAACTGCATGTCAGGCCCAAAGCTGACCTCAAGCAGAGCATGAGGTACAAGACCTTTTGCTCACCAACTTCAGAGAAGTCAAACATGTAATCAAGGAAAATTCAATATGAAATATTCTAGAACAATTCCATCTGGGTCAGTCAGAGGCAGTGTTACAGAAGAGGTGCCATTCGGGGGCACCTGCGTGGCTCAGTTGGTGAAGTGTCTGCCTTCAGCTCAGGTCAAGATCCCAGGGTCCTGGGATTGGGCCCCTGCACTGGGTTCTCTGCTCAGTGGAGAGGCTGTGTCTCCCTCTCCCTCTACTCCCCGGCAGCTCGTGCTTGCTCTTTCTCACTCTATCTCAAATAAAATCTTTTAAAAACAAACAAAAAGGAAGTGCCATTTAGGTTACCAAGCAGCAAAGAGAATGGCAACGTGTCAAGCAAAAGGAGGATCTTAAGCAAAGACTCAGAGAGGTGAAGGGGCATGGGAACCTGTTCAGTTTCTCACTTGAACAAACAAGGAGCCATCTGGAGACAAAGACTGGAGAGGATGCTACCTGAGATGTGGGCAAGAGCCAAGTCATGAAGGGCCACCTTGTGGGCCAAGGCAAGGAGCTTGGCCTTTGTCCAACAACCATGGGGAGCCCTTGAGAGCTTTCAGAACGTGGAGTGACATGGACATTAATACAGCTCCTTCTGGGGCACTGGGAAGGTAGGTTGGTGGTGGGGGCGGGACACTGAGGGCAAGGAGGTAAGTTAGGAGTTTTACTGCCATTTTTGTGTGGAACATCTATCTGGTCTGAAAACAACCATCGAGGAATAAGTCATGTGGCCTAATAACTTAACACATAGGCTGCCACAGGGGCTGTTTAACAACAGATGAGGGGACACAGGTTGAAGAATTGGGACCCGGGACCCAGTGACGCCCAGCAGCACAGAGCGGTGGGCTCAGAGGGAGAAAGAGCCAACAAAAACCACGGTTCTACGACTTCTCGGTTGGAAGATACTGGGAAACACAGCGAACCTCATGCAATTAAAACTCTCCTCCTGCCTCAGGTAGCAACACAGCAGCAACCCGGCCAGTTCGCTGTGAGCTAGACGGACACAAGGTCCCTGGCACAGCAGCCGGCCCCAAGCGGCTCCTCTGTGAGCAGTAACCACCATTATTACAATGGAAAAGGCTTTTGCCAAGAATATTCTCAGAAAAGATCCATTCACCAAAACAGAGGCTTCTCCTGCTGAGCACCAGTAACCAAAGCAAACAGAGCAGCGGGGACGAACCCAGAGTTATTACCTACACGAGAGGCTCAGGTGTCCCTTTGAAGGAAAGCAAAAACCAGCCTGAGTCTAACAAGCCCATACACCCTGATCAGAGCTGCCTATTCTCAGCAGCCCTGGGCGCATTCCCATGTAACCTGGTCGGACAAGCTGCACTGGCCCAGTGCCCAGCTTCCAGTCAGAATCTACCAGACCCGGAGATTATCTGACAAGTTCTTTCTCTCTAGGAGGGTAGTTACGATGCAGAATGGAGATGTCAGTATTTGTTTCAAACACATATACATCACTCTTTCATTTCCTATCTCACCTAGAGGCTAAATTACTTCTTCGAGATAGCAAAAGCACCACCTCATGGCCCAAAGCTCTGAACAGAGCTACCACAATTAGCACAGCTAATTTCTTGTTCAGGAACAGTCTGGGTTCTAGAATCATGGCTCGTGATCGCAGATATTCTGATAGTCCCGGTTCAGACAGGACTGAGATTCCTGCTCCAAACCTCCACTTGGAAAGTAAGGGCATTCATGGACGAAGATACTGCTCATTGCCAGCTATTATCTCTCCTCCTACCTTTTCTGACTCTCATCCTCTCTGGAGGATGACTCTGGAAACTTCTCCTGCCCCCGTTCAGACACCAATTGTCTCCTTCCACCTACCCCTGCGTGTTGCTCAAAGTAGCCCACAGCCACGGCTGTAGCTCACCTGCTGGTCACCCTTCGTTCTCTGAAAATCTCTTTCTGCATTCCCCATGAGACTGAGAGGTTCTGGGCAAGTCACTAATCCCTTTGCAAATCCAACAGGGTCTCACCCTACCTGGCCCACTTCAGTGTTCTCCACTTCCACCATCCCGGCCCCTCCTAGAAAGCTATCCCTCTCTTGGCTTCTTGACACTCCTCCCAACTCCTGCCCACCCTTCCCCCACCCTGCCCCAGTTCACTTTGGCTGACTCTTCTTCCCCTGCTCATCTCTGGGGGTGGGCTGAGTTTTCTCCCATCGCCCCTTCTTTTCCCATAACCCTCTTCCTAGAGACACCACAGCAGCCCACCATGGTTCCAGATGCTTCCTACTTCCACAAGAATGCAGAATCATCCTTGACTCTAGCTCAACTCTCTCTCTCCCTCTCATCTAAAACAGCAAAGCAAACCCCCTCCTGGAATCCCCATAGGACCTGCTTGTTCTACACTGGCTTCAAACACAGCTGTCCATATCCGAACTTCCAACATCCCCCATCAAAACCCGGTCCTCTGCCAACGTTCGCTGACTTGGTGGTGCACCGCCATCCTCTACCACCAAGGTCAAAAGCTCAGGTACCCTTGACTCCTCCTTTTTTTTTTTTTTTTAAATTAAAGACTCTGGGGCACCTGGGTGGCTCTCTGGGGCGCCTGGGTGGCTCAGTGGGTTAAGCCACTACCTTCGGCTCAGGTCATGATCTCACGGTCCTCATTGGGCTCTCATTGGTCCTCATTGGTCCCGTATTGGGCTCTCTGCTCAGCAGGGAGCCTGCTTCCTCCTCTCTCTCTCTGCCTGCCTCTCTGCCTCCTTGTGATCTCTCTCTGTCAAATAAATAAATAAAATCTTTTAAAAAAAAGATTTAAATTAAAGACTCTGTATTTATTTATTTGACAGTGAAAGAGAGATCACAAGCAAGCAGAGAGAGAGGGGGAAGCAAGCTCCCCGCTGAGCAGAGAGCCTGATGCAGGGCTCCATCCCAGGACTCTGAGGTCATGACCTGAGCCGAAGGCAGAGGCTTAACCCACTGAGCCACCCTGGCGCCCCTTGACTCCTCCTTCTGTTTTACCCCACTTGTACTGAGCTGTATCAGTTCTTTCCCTCCTTCCTAACTGCCCCAGCTCCTGACCAAAAACTCTTGCCTTCACTTCGTAACCAGTCTTCTGCTTGCTTCTTTTGCCTTTTTGGAATCTCCTCCTCATTGCTGTCTTTGTAAAACACAGAGAACATGACCTTCAGAGCAAAAAAAAAAAAAAAAAACCTCACTGCGGTCCCTGCCACACCATCTCCTTCATGGGGCATCTAACACGGCTCCACGATATAGTGAACACACGCATCGGGGTCCGTCTCTCCTACTAAATCATGAGTTCCTCAGCGGCTGCAACTGTTCCTTGATGGCCGAGCGCCCAGCGTGGCACTGGGTGGCTGAGTGCCTCTCCGTCCGCACGTGGAAAAATGGACGGATCTTCGGGCTGTCAGCACTCCCAGCTTATCCAGCCCTGCTCTCCAAAATCAAAAATGTCCTGCTCTGATTATCTGAGGATTAAGAGCTCCTTCAGAGAAGTTACGTAAAATTTGCCAAAGTATCCCAAAAATTTTGGGAGAAATGAGTGCCTTCCCTTATCTCTCTACAGCATTGCGCTGCTTCTAACTGGTTATTTATCCGCATCAAGAAGAAAAAAAGAAAGTCTTCTCATGATGTGCGGTGGGTAACAAAATTAATTTCACCAAAGTTTTTGCTTTTCTTTTTACTTTGACTTAATTTGTTTTACAGTCAGGGACGAATCATAAGAAATGAGAAATCACTCTACTTGACACATACAGAATTAAAATATGGATTATTTAATACTCCAAATGATGGAGAAATTGAGGCATTTCAGCAGATGATGATGAGGTGACCCAGGAAGCAGGAAGCTGCTGCCACTTCCAGGCTAGAACAACAAAGGCGGGCCAGGGGTCAGTCACCCAGGAGAAGCCCGAGTGTTGGCAAGGACAGAGTCATCAGGAAGCTAATAAGGCATATGCTTTGGGGCTTCCTGCCCTCCTGGATCCCTTCTGAGGCTCTGGATCTAATTTCAGTTTCCGTATTCTTTTTCCTTAAAAGGGCCCCCCAAACTGTAGAAGCTTCCATCTTCACAAAGCCTGAATCCTCCACAAGCCATGGAGGAAGTATTGCCACCACTGGAGAAGTTGTGCAAGGCTTAGGTGGGGAGAAATCCCCTAGATTTTCCCTTCTGTCCACTTTCCAATTTCCCGCCGGTACTTCCCAGTGGCCGGACTCAGCCATAACAACTTGCATGGGAGGCTGGGAAGCACAGACTTCGGGGTCAGCCTCCCTGTAACATGGAGCAGAGCAGGGGAGGGGCAAGGAGTAGATCTGAGAGCAAACAAGCTGAGAGTTAGCGTATCAGCCTCTCGGAGCTGCCCTTTGGTACCCAGCATTAAGGCTGAAGAAGGGCATGTAGAATTTAAGGGCATGACCGGGGAAATGCTAACAGACTCTCCCTCTCCCAAGATGTCCTACAGGACAGTGTTGGCACAGTATATCTGTATGTGCCTTCTGCAGAGTCTGAAACTCAATCTTGCCTCGTCCTAAAGGCAGTCAGATTCTGGAAGGACAAATCACATTAACCAAGCTTATAGAAGCTTGAAGCGTAAACTTAAAAACAAGTATGTCTATATATAAGAAACGTGTGGAATAGCATGCTTGTACTGACAAAAGTAGTTCAATTCTTTTGCTCAATATGTAGCACACGATTACTGACGATTAACACCATGGGGGTGAAGCAAAGGGGACACAAATTAATCACGCCCAGCCCCACCCCATGAGGCCTGATAACAAATTTATGGTAACACTGCAGACAAACCTAGATTGAAGAGAAAGTAACATCCTTACTGAGCACAGACCCACCAACAGTCTAGCTAACATGATTTGAACAACTTAATGAGTCTGTCTTTACCATAGACACAAGTCCTGCCGGAAACGTGTCAACAGTTTGCTTGTCAGAGTACAGACTCCTCTGAAGACAGCCCCAGTCTACCTCCCTGACATGGTTCTCCTGTGTCCCACGCTGACCACCACCTCGGAGGAGCGCATGAATGTGACGCCATCTGGTTACAGTCGGATGCAACAGACCTCGGAGCTATTCGCTTACATCAGGGCCGGCTTCTGAACTGTTCTTGCTCTTTGAGAATCCCATAAAAGCTTCCGACTCTCCCTGAAATCCATAGGCGCACCAATTTTGTGTGTACCTTCAGGGGCTTCTTTGCCAGCATTGGCTGCAGGCTCTTTCCTCTAGAGCAGGGTTTCTCGACCTCAGCAGTACCGGCACTCCAAACTGAGTAATGCATCTGTCCTCTCCGTTCTAGCATGTTTAGCAGCGTCCCTAGCCTCTACGCACGGTATGCAAGCAGCCCACCCTCCACCAGCTGTGATGTGCGGAAACGTCTCCAGGCAACATTAAATGTCCCCCAGGGGGGCAAAACTGCTGGCTGCCCCAGCTCTTACCCCGTGAACAATGCACGGAGGGTCCGGCCCCAGGAGTGGTCAGGTCCCCCGTGCCCACCCTGTCTAGACCTTGGGCTATCGGTCAGTTCAAGAGGCGAGTTCGCTTTAGAAAGATGAATGTTTAGAAGTGCCTGCATTCTGGTTCCAGCAATGAGTCAAACAGGTGTCTGCACAGGGATCAGGGTGGGGAGGGAACTTAAAAACACATGGTCAGGTTCTTTATCAGGATGGAGAGATTCTAAGGTTATTTTTTGTTTGTTTGTTCGTTAGTTTCCAGCTGGGGAGAAAAGAAAAGCCAGCACTATTGGTGTGCACATGTTTACAAAACAGTATATGACTATATGCATTAGCCGGCTGCTTGGGACTTTTAGCCATCTGGAGAAGCTCCCCATGTTTCTGGCATAGCAGGCACTATGGTCCATCTCTCCTGAAGGATTAGAAACCCACAGCCCAGGCCGATTCTCAGGCTACCTGCAGCCTTTATTGTTTTTATTAGTTTTTTAAAAGACTTTATTTACTTGTTTGAGAGAGAGAGCGCGTGCACACAAGAGGGGGCAGAGGGAGAAAGAGAAGCAGACTCCCTGCCGAGCAGGGAGCAGGACCAGGGCTCGACCCCAGGACCCCGAGATCACGACCTGAGCTGAAAGCAGATGCTTAACCAGCTGAGCCACCCAGGCACTCCCACTTGTAGCCTTTAAAAGATGGCAAAGAAATCATCATTATCCCCGGCCGCTCCAAACACATGTGGAGGGTTTGCTGTGGGCCACACGCGACGCTTCACATACATCACATTATTCAAACCTTGCAAGCTAGAAGAGTAGGGATTATTGTCCCCACTTTGAAGAGAAAGAGCTGAGCCTCAGAGTGGTTTAGTAGGTTGCTTAGCATCACACAGCCAGTAAGTGGCAGAGCTGGAATTAAAACCTAGTTCCTCTGACAATAAAACCAGTGCTCTCTTTCTGTCCCTGTCCTATGTCTGGTCCAGTTGCAAATCTAGCAAAGATTATTTAAGACAGGAAGAAGTGGCCTCTGTGCCTTGTAGGAAAATCAAGACAAACAGCTCGACTCTTTCATCTCCCTGGGGAAATGCATCAAAGACAGATATTTGACATCAAATCAAATCAACACACATATACACACACACATACATATATACATATATACGTACATACATATATATACACACACATATATATGTATATATTCTTTTTTAATACTTGAGCCCACTTAGAGCATTGTTTGGCTGTCATCTTCCAACTCCCAGAGTCTTCCCATAATGCAGGCAGCTACACGCGGTGCTGAGGGTAAGGCAGAAGCCCAAGAATCCTGACTTGGAGAGCTCTCCCGCCCCAACTCCTCATCAGCAGCTACAAGTCGCTGGCTCCGAGCAGGAAAACATTCATTAGCTTTTAGTTACCAATTCAAACCAGGGACCTCCTCGTTCTGCCCACACAACTCCACGGAAGTCTGGGACAGGAATGGGGAGACCAGATTGATGGGGCTAATCCAAAACACAAAAAAAATGTATTTCCTCCAAAATATGAAAACAACACTTGAAGCCGGGGTGTAATAATAGGTTTTCCCAGTATGACTGTTTCCAGAGAGAGTTACGAGTGTCCCCTGATTATACTTCTAAGAATATCGAGTCTGGATTTCTTCCTTCCTTTCCTTTTTCTCTTGCTTTCCCTCCTTCTCTCCTTCCTCCTCCCATAACCACATCCTGACCTCCTCCTTTGTCCTAGCCCCTGAGCTGGGACTGGGGATACTGAGGCGAATGAAACCCAGACCCTGGCTTGTCCTAAAGCCTCGTGGGAAAGACTGGCAAATAATCCCAAAGGTGTACAACAACAGGCACTGGCATGAACAGACTTATGCTACGGCCCCCTCAGAAAGATAAGAAACATTCAAAATAGGGTGCGGAAATCATTCGCTTGTTTGAAATGTTGGAGGTCAGGGTCAAAAGAAGCATCTCAATAGGTAGGATGCATGCGTACAAGCCCTGCAAATCCGGGCCTCAAAATGTCTTAGGAAAACATGTCTTTGCAAACCATAAGGGACTCTTAATCTCAAGAAACAAATGAGGGTTGCTGGAGTGGAGTGGGGTGGGAGGGGTGGGTGATGGACACTGGGGACGGTATGTGCTATGGTGAGTGCTGTGTATTGTGCAAGACTGATGAATCACAGACCTGTACCCTGAAACAAATAATACATTGTATGTTAACAAAAATAAATAAAAATAACTTTAAAAAAAAAAAAGAAAGAAAGAAAGAAAACATGTCTTGGACGGGATCCTGTGGTATGAAATCCTAATAAAAAGAAATGAGAACAAAGCTATTTTCTTTTTCCCTTAGAGAGCAGACTGGGGAAAGCTAAAGACTACGGTTAATGATTGCTGCTTTTCTTGTTCATTACTTTCATTAATATTTCTATTGTTCAAATTTTCAAATTACTTTTGAATGCATTATCTTAATTTTGCCTGACAATCCCAACCCCATGAGGTAGATATTATTACTTCCATTGCGCGGGTTAAGGAAATGGAGGTGCAGAGAAGTACATGGCTGTCTTAAGGGCTCACAGTTAGCCAAGAGAAGAATGGGCCTCTCATAGCCACCTCTGTCCGCCTGCAAAGCCCGTGTCCCTTCCTCTCGACTGTAACGCCTCCATACATGCCAGCAGTCCTGGGAAAGGAGGAATGTTATTCAACTGCCGTCTCCCAGGCATTGCACGTGGGGTGGAAGGTGTGTTCAAGAGGCTCTGGGGTGTTGAGAAGACAGTAAAGTGAGTTTTAATGGAAAAGATTGTTCTACTTATAGCGGCTCCAAAAAAAAAAAAAAAGTGATTCACTCTTCAGGCCTGACATGTTTTGAGAGACAGACATGCCTGTAAATTTGGCCAGACTCGTGGGTGCCAGATGATAATTGACAAAGACCCTAGGGCTTGGCGATCAAGCCAGGACTTCCTCATGTTCTTCTCTGGGCTCTCCAGGGGCCTAGTGCAGTGCATAATTAAGTCAGATGGTTGCAGAGGGAAAGAGATGGGTCATTTTCTCTATGGAGAGGTTTTCTTCTTGGCAAGACGCAGAATGACACACTTCAGGCAGCAGGAAGATCATTTCCATAAAAGTCGGCAAGGAGGGAGGGGGATCGCACAGTTACTGAAAGACAAACAAAGCCCAAATACCATAAACAGAGTACGGAGTTCCCAACCAGAGGCACAATTATCTCTTACCTCAAACTTGGACAGGACTCAAGCGAGCATTATAAGAGATTTTCTCATGCACATGAGTAATTGCCCCACTCATTAAAATGTTATAGATGAGCCTCACTTGGAAAGCAACAAAGTGTGAATTCCAGTGCAGGACCTGGAGGAGGCTGAAAGGGGCCCCAGAAAGTCCTAGCACAGAATTTCA
This sequence comes from Mustela putorius furo, assembly GCF_011764305.1. Lineage (NCBI taxonomy): Eukaryota > Metazoa > Chordata > Mammalia > Carnivora > Mustelidae > Mustela > Mustela putorius. The sequence continues at coordinate 12,349,818 of NW_025421423.1, forward strand.
AGGCAGCCCAGCAATGTTCTAGGAGATAAAACAGTGGCCACGGTGAGAAGAAAGATGCGAGGAAGAAAAGATACCACCTATATGAACACCAACAGATGCCTGCCATTTCACTACCTCCTATTTAACGAAAACACAAATCCATAAGTAAACACGAGATTATTTATGTCCCTTGCAGTGAAGGAAAATGCATTTTTCAATCTCATTCAGTGTTTATTTAACCACTTGGGACTCTTTCTTCTTGGACCAAAGTCAATATGTGTTAAAAAGAAAGGACTGATGGGATCAATAATAATGTAATTTAAAGAAAATGTGATTCCTGTGGGATTTAATAGCGTGACGGAAGACCACACTGATATCCTTAACCCGTAAGTTTTGGGGTGCAATCTTCTCATCACAGATGTTTTCATGATATTTTGAGGCTGCTCAGCCACCAAGGAAGGGCACAAACATGAACTTCAAGTCTTAGAAGACCTATTTCAGTAACTCGATAGATGATATTGTGAGCTGATCCTGGAATTTAAATAATCAGATACGAATTTCTAACTTTAGGTACTGTCCTGGAAAGCACTGTGGGTTGGTGGATAATAGGGAAAGATGATAGGTGAATGATAGGGAAAGAGTAGCATGGATAGAAAGAAAGAAACAAGAATTAATGAGTTTAATAGAAGGACTCTGAAAAACAACTGAGGGGTTTGAAGTGGCGGTGGGGTGGGAGGTTGGGGTACCAGGCGGTGGGTATTATTATAGATGGCACGGATTGCATGGAGCACTGGGTGTTGTAAAAAAAAATAATGAATACTGTTTTTCTGAAAATAAATAAATTAATTTAATTAAAAAAAAAATCAGACAACTGATTACCAACATTTTAAAGAGCAGCAACAGGAAGAGCAGTGTCCAAAATTACAGATGATAATTACTTTTCTCTGCTTTCCTATGTGAATGTGTTACTTGATTCCTGCTTCTTTGCTGTTATATGTGCCATCTGTCATCTTCTATAGTAAGTTCACTCCTTTGTACCACAGTTCAAAGACTTTTAAGTTGGAGCAAGCATCCTCCCTAGAAAATTTGAGGCATGTGACACAGACTCACCTTATCCTTACAGGGCTAATCAAAGTGAATATTATAAAAAGGCAACACATCCCCATGGGATCTGGTGGGATTAGGGACATCCATTCAGTTACTTTGTATAAGGAACTGATGACCATTACTAACAGTGACTAACAGTTGAATATAAACCATATTTCAACCTTTGAAATATGACAGAATGCCCACGAGTGATCCTTCCAGATCACATGTAGTTCTATTTCGTTTTTTATAATGTTTCTTTTGATTATAAAGTAATAACCTCCACTGTATCATGTCTGGCAAATGTACAAAGTACAACAAGAAAACAAAATTATCTTCAGCCATACCGGAGATGACCACTTGTAAGTAATTGGCTATATTTTCTCCTTGTTGATTTCTACTCATTATAAACATATATATTTGGGGGTATGTGACACCATTCTGTACAGACTCTTTTTTTTTTAATATTATTTATTTATTTGACAGACAGAGAGATCACAAGTAGGCAGAGAGGCAGGCAGAGAGAGAGGGGGAAGCAGGCTTCCTGCTGAGCAGGGAGCCTGATGTGGGGCTTGAGCCCAGGACCCTGAGATCATGACCTGAGCCGAAGGCAGAGGCTCAACCCACCGAGCCACCCAGGCGCCCCTGTACAGACTCCTTTATATTGTTTTTTTCTCCTTAGCATTATATATTGGGTATCATCCCATGATATTAAATATTTCAATAATGTGATTTTTGTTGGCTAAACAATACCTTATGATATATCATCCCTAATTTAGTCAATTTTTCAGTAATGGAAATTTGGTTTGTTTCCAGGTTTTTGTTAGTACAAATAATGAAACAAACAAACAAAAAAATATCCCCCTACTTAAATCTGGTTATGGTCCTGTATGAAGTTGGATCCAGACAGGATGGCAGATGCAAAAGGAGTTTTATGAAAAGAATATTTATAAAGGCATTGGTGGGTTTAAGGGAAACCAACAAAGACGGTGAGGCGAAAAGGGTTGGAGCCCAGCCACAGTGGGGAAGCCACCATTCATCAGGCTTAAATAATCAAAGGGGGGGGGGGTGCTTCTGGAGCTACCAGAACCCAGTCAGAGCCATAGCAGAAGGAAGAGCCACCTGATAGGGAATATGGCCGTGGGTGAGGAAGGCAGTCATTCTCAAACCATGTCCCAGCCAGGAGGGAGCCAGCCTACCCTCTCTTTCCATCTGCTCTCTGACTGCCCTAGCTTGCCAACAGCAGAATCCAGCAAGCAGACAGAAGGCAAAGGAGCTGGGTTGATGTCCACTGAGTTCAACCTCTCCCTGGACAGACCGCAGGGTGGAGAAGGTGTTGGACATAACCAAAGAGACAAACAGAGAATACCCAGCTCAACAACTTTGCTTATGCCCTTCTAAGTTAGAGCAGTGAGGGCTTGAAAGACAGACTATGTGGCCAGTACCTCCGAAGTCTCATGGTCTGAGTTCCAGATGGCTGCAGGGCAGCCCAGCTCATCTACCTCTGTTTGTGCCAGGTCTAGGACTGGATCAACCCCTCCTCCAAGCCTTATTCTGCTGCAGCCTCCAGGAGTCTTCTAATACTTGGTCCCTGAGCCAGTGCTTACTGGGGAAGCCAGTATATTAGCACATTCAGGAAGTTCTGGAATTAGGCTGGTGCTTAGGCCAATTACACAATGCATCTACAGGGTGACCCCATCACAATTATTACACAGTTACTAAGCTGACCAAGCTTCTTGCCTGGGAGCCAATTTTTAGTGCCCTATTACAGAGTGGGGTCCTTCTCTTAACACTAGCTAGTGGTCAGTGGCCTTGATGCCAAATTTTGGCCAGTACCATCTTCCTGGAGGCTGGTCTCTGCTTCCTTTGTAAGCAGTTAGCTGACGTCCTGTCCCCAAATCAACAGACCACCCATAACCATAACTATACCCATGAACCAGTAAAATCACCACTTGCTACAAACACTTGCTTGTTATGCTCTGCTACCAGGTTGAGGATCTTGGGCTGTCAAGCCTAACCCCGATGGAAGCAAGCTTAAATTATGTTTAGGTAATGTGTTTGGGGTCAGTCCTACAGTCTGGTTATGATTCTAGCCATAGCTCAACACGGCCTGAATCTTCTACTCACTGAGGTTCCATTATGTCTGGCAGTCGATTGTGCAATACTGGCTAAACCCTAAGGTTTCCCAACTGTGAGAAAAGACAGTAAAAATGTAGGTAGTTTGGCTGCTGAGTTTTGGCAATGACATCATCTCCTTTTCATGGCCTCTAACGCTCAGGTTCAGCAAATGGGGTTTGAAGGTTCTGCTTTAGGACCTGGCAAATCATTTGGAAAACTGTCTTACCCATTGCAGAAAAATACTTCATTTTTCTCATCTGATCTATAGCAATGAACTCTTTTCCTGGTTCCTTGGCCATGAAATATGCCTCCTGTATTATTATAGGAGGATCTGCCTCATTGGGGTCTACATCCTGATTGCCTTTGAAGTCCGCAACATCAGAAGTTAATTCCAAGCAGGTCCTCTAGGTCCTGTGCATGCTCTGGTGCTTTATAAATTGCATTAGAGGTTAGTTTAAGCTCTTGCAGCCCAATAGACATTGTACTGTGTGCCTCTATTTCTTTGTCTCTTTATTCCAACAGTACACGTTCAAGTCCCGTCTTTGTTTTGTCAGGTGGGTCCCATTAAAATCTTGTATTAAACTTTGCCTCTTTTGAAGTCCCAGACCTCATCCATCTGTTTTGTTTTTTTTTATATTTTTGTTTAGAATTTTCTCAAAGTTAATGGAAATATCTGAGGGATGGAAACTCTGGTTAATTGATCTTTCCGTTAACTGAAGGTCATTGTCAACCGGTGTTTTTAGATTTTTGTGTCTCATTTCATCTCACTTCAAATATTCCTCCTGTTTGTTTCAGCTGCTCATCCTCCATTGAACAAATTTCCAAATTTCCCTCTTTCTTAATTCCTATTTTAGTCCCTTCTACTCCCCAAATTGGGATTAGATGCCCAGAAATTAGACTCCAGGGGGACTGGCTGAGGAAGGTAAACTATAGAAGTGAGGCAACCAAGGAAGAACCCCATAGAGAACGTATGCTTGAAACTGTGAATCACACCTGATAATCACGGACCATATATAAGCATCAAATCTGGAAGATTATACATGCGAGTAAGATTATAAAGAAACTGCAGGAGTTTAAGGCTGAAAGTTATTTACTGAGTTCAGTGCGACTGCTGAATCAATACTAAACATGAACCAAAGTCCATCCTACCCTAAATTTGGAATGAAGTAATTTAAAAATAGTGATCATAAATTCACATTGTCTAGAAGATGCTGAAGGTATGGAGGAACTGTCAAGGAATGGGGGAATGCAAATAGAGTAATGAATGTTCAGTTCCAAATTGAGAGAGAGAAAGTTTAACAAAAGGAGTTTTAAAACCTCAATGTGATCAGAACAGAGATAACCCAGCCACCAAGGGAAAAAATAAAAATTGGGGGTAGAAAGACAACAGCAAACTTCATGAAGACATTCAAGATTAAAGAGATAAAAGGGAAGGAAGGATGGGTTACATAGGTGATAGGGATTAAGGAGTGCCCTTGCTGTGATGAGAAGGGGGTGATGGGTGATGTATGGAAGCGTGGAATCACTATAATGTACACCTGAAACCAATACAACACTGCGTTAACTAACTGGAATTTAAATAAAAACTTAAAAAAAAAAAAAAGATAAAATGACTGCGAATCAAATAGTACAGACCAGAAGGGGCGAAACTAACCAATCTGGGACGTGTTGGGAGGAAAATGCTGATGAAACCAGAATGATTGCCTAAGCAACCTCAGTGCAAAAGAATCAAATGCATACTGAACCTCTGGGTTCTTTGAAGTGTACTGATTGTGTTCTGTATTTATGAACTGTCCTTATTTCAGGATGAAGGTTAAGTCATTGTCAACAAGTCTTTTTGTCTTCTTCATAAAGCACCCCTCCAAATGCCATTTATATACAGACACTTGAACGGGACACACCTGGCTACAATCATCAAGATTCTAGTGCTCAGGAAAGAACAAAACCAGATAAAGAACACTCATTATAAAACACTCTCTTAAGACTCTTATTTTCAAGTTAGTTAAATAAATTCTGTTTCGAGAGGGAAAATCGAGTGGGATAAACATCCCTTCTTTGAGATCCTATGACCAGTTAGAAGATCACATTCTCTCCTCTGTTCTTTCTAGATTGCTGGGAAATAAAGCCAGATGATCTTGGTCTTGGCAAATACATGTACCCTGTGTGTGCTTATCCACAAACTGGGGCACAAGTGTGGTCACATGTTTACATCCCCAGTTAATTCCAGCATCCACCACCATAGGGACCCATACCCATCATTCCCTTTCTTTCCCAGAGATCAACCCCAAGTGATTGGGCAGTCTTTTCATGGAAACACCCAGAAAAACACTCAAAATCACATTATAGTCCTTATTCCTAGACAGCCTTGCGAGGGAGGCTCTCTCCTTCTAAGTAATATTTCCCTGGTAATTCCAATAGCAAACTTTCTAGAGGGACTATTCACAATGACTCACTAGAGGGGGAAAAAACCAAACAAACAAAAACAAAAAACAAATATAATCTCTTGAAAAACCTCCTTTAAACACAACTCGGATTATGTCCCTCAGCTTTAAAGGCTTCGGTGCCTCCCAGTTGTTTACAGAATACAGTTCAAGACTTTAGCCTGATGTACACACTCCTCTATAGCCAGCTCCCTGTCTATCTTTTCAACGGCAGGTTCTGCCCCTCACAGGTAAGAAATCTTCAGCTGAACCATGCTGAACTTCCTGCAGGGCCTCAGGGAACGAGAGGCTTTCTCACACCTCTGTGTTTTTCTGCTTGGTGGTCCTTAATAAAAATGCCTCACCACCACCTTCTTACACCCCTACTACCATCTTCTGCTGCTTCTCCAACAGGAAATACCTATTTGTCCTTCAAGGCTGAGCCAAAGATCAGCTTAGAAAGTGTTGCCTGGTCATCGGAGGCACCGTCTACATAATATACAACTATTCTACAATTCAGTATCATATTTATTCTACTTATTGTAAGCATCACTGTAACTGAAGCCCAGTGGATTGCCTGATCCAAAGACTATGTTCCATCAGTATCCGGGGAACTATGACATATGAAAGAGAAGTGAAGAAAGTGGGCCTGAAGAAAACTCAAGGAAGACGTCAAAGCTGTAAACAACACAAACAATAACCGAAGACAGGTTACTATTTGGGTGTCTGCTATGTGCTAGGCACTCTGCTAGCTATTTCAGAAGCATCTCATTTAATTCCCGACAAGTACCCTGGGAAATGTTTATCATCCTCATCATCATTTCAAAGAGGTAGAGGAAACTACTCAAAATCACAGAGCTTGGGGCACCTGGGTGGCTCAGTGGGTTGAAGCCTCTGCCTTCCGCTCAGGTCATGGTCCCGGGGTCCTGGGATCGAGCTCCGCATCGGGCTCTCCGCTCCCTGGGGAGCCTGCTTTCTCCTCTCTCTCTCTGCCTGCCTCTCGGCCTGCTTGTGATCTCTGTCCCTCAAATAAATAAATAAAATATTAAAAAAAAAATCAAAGAGCGTATCGCTTGCAAGGCTAGTGTTCAAAGTTGGGTGCCTACTGCCAAAATTCAGTTCCTTCACACCGTAGCATCCTGACCCACTTCCCGACTTCAGGATCACTGGTCTCAGCCTCTTTGTTCTGCTTTGCAATTAGCTAGCTATGTGGTGGTCGTTAAGTCATTTCCCCTCTACCTGAATTTCTTCACCACCACCTTTTTTTTTTTTTTTAAGATTTATTTATTTGACAGAGAGATCACAAGTAGGCAGCGAGGCAGGCAGAGAGAGAGGAAGTGAAGCAGGCTCCCTGCTGAGCAGAGAGCCCAATACGAGGCTCAACCCCAGGACCCTGAGACCATGACCTGAGCTGAAGACAGCGGCTTAATCCACTGAGCCACCCAGGTGCCCCACCACTCCTTTCTTAAAACCCTCTCTTACCCTCGAGAGCCGGTCTACAACAAACTTTACTTCTTGTACTTCCTGAATGTATCTCAAATCTGACCAGTCCTTTCCATCTCCACTACCAAAACCCTAATCCTCTCCCCTGAACTTGGGGAGTAAATTCTTAATTTCATCACTGGTGTCCACACCCACTCAGACGGGCCTCTAATCCAAGAATTGTGCTATAGCCAGACTGAGCCTTAAAAACACAAGCTTATCACAGCCCCCCACTTGTCATTCTGATGAAGACCAAATCCTTACCATGGCACACGAGACCCCTGGTCCCCACTCTAACTTCATCCCACCCACCCACCCCCCAACGATTCCCTGAGCTCCAGCCTTTCATCATTTTCTCAAATTCCTGCCCTCCCTACTCATAGTCTTCCGCAGGCTTTGTTCCTCAGCCTGAGACGCTCCTCCCTCCCCCCATCTGCTCTCAACTCTTTTGACCATCTCAGAGATTGCTTCACTGGGGATGCTTTCCCTGACCCCCAGATCAGACAGGTCCCCATCACACTTCCTCACTGTCTGCTCTTCTTCTCCCTGGTATGTACCAACGTGTTGATACATGACACGCCACTATGATAATGTAAGCAGGATCTGTCTGTCTCTCTCACAGGCTGCAACCTCTAGGATGACAACGTCCAAGTCCATTTTTTTTTTCCCTGTGTCCCCAGTACATGGTATGGGGCTTGCTGAAGATAGAGTGCACAGCAGAAGTTTGTTAACTGAATGTTGAAAAAAATGCATGTCAGTTTCCTCCCATGAACGATGAGAAAATTCAACCATGTGATCTCTAAAGTGCCCCCAGCCAGGACAGCCAACTCTTAGAACACTATATCACATTCCTTGTTGCTCTGCAAGGTCTTAACCAGACCAAGATGGAGGGAGATTTTAGCTTAGGAAAAGAAAGTGCTTTCCAATAGGAGGAACAGCCCAGCAATAGAATAATTCCCCACAGAGTACTGAAGCTAATGAATTAACAGTTACTTGACCCTTTGCCAGGGTCAAGTAAGACCCCCTCAGGGTCCAGTGAGAATGAAAGTAAATGACCTCAACATCTCTTTAACCCAGAGTCTATGAGTTTGTACCTGGGTGATACAACCAGACCCAATTCTAAATCCCAGGTGATTAAACAGTAAGCTCTTTAAGATTAAATAGTAAAATCATTTAACCAACGAGGTGATTAAGTAGTAAGGTATTTTCTACAAGATCCTCCTATATTAAAATGAGGATCTTAAACTTGCAGGGAATTGACACATTCTATTTTAACATACAGTAAACCACCTTGGGCACTTGGTAAGAACACGAAATCTCAGACTGCCCATGTATAGATTTTGATTCAGCAAGTCTGGCTATTTTTAATAAGAGTGTCCAGGTGAACCAGGTGAATTAGAAAATTCTTGCATAGAGAAAAGAGCCCTGAGATTGAAGTTAGAAGACCAGGGTTCCAACTAGAGTTGATGGCTAATTAGCTCTAGGACACCGGAGAGCTATGTGACCTTTCTAAGTCCCATGACTTTAGTATCATCTTGGAAAGAGAAGCAATATTGTTTAATGGACTAAAAGGAGTTGACATGGAAGCTGATTCTTTTTTTTTTTCTTTTCTCTTTTTTTTTTTTTTTTTTTTTGACAGAGATCACAGGCAGAGAGGCAGGCAGAGAGAGGGAGGGGGAAGCAGGCTCCCTGCTGAACAGAGAGCCCGATGCAGGGCTCGATCCCAGGACCCTGAGATCATGACCTGAGCTGAAGGCAGAGGATTAACCCACTGAGCCACCCCGGCGTCCCTGGATGCTGATTCTTAATGATAGCTTATGTTCCACATTGATCCTAATCCCACTACCTCTGCAAAGGATTCTCAAGCCCTGTCTCAAAAGCTTAGAATGAATCCATTTAATGTTTGGCTTCCTTCAGAGAATGGAGGCATATTTTGTTCCCCTCAAAAATTATGAGAATTTTGGCAAAGATAAATTCAGCCACCTCAGTGACCAACTATCAAAACAAGGTTTCAGGAATTCAAAAGCTTCCCCCCACAAATGAGCCTCTCAGAACAGATGTGAGATTATAAATGACATCCATTTAGGGTAAAAACCTGCCTTTGTTTTCCCTTCCAGTCACTGTTTTGTTCAAGAGTCTATCACCATTAGGAAAAGCACTTAAGAAAAATTCTTGAAGTAGGAATGCAAGAGCCTATCAAAATCATCTTACTCTGCTTCTAATTCTGGAAATTTGTACATTTGACACATTTTGAGACACAGAAGAGGAGTGAAAGCTGGCATTTTTCTTGAAAAGCCAAGGCACAGGGAGGGGTGCCTGGGTGGCTCAGCCCATTAAGGGTCCGACTCTTGGTTTTGGCTCGGGTCATGATCCCAGAGTCCTGGGGATCCAGCCCCATATCAGACTCCTTGCTCAGAGCAAAGTTGGCTTGTCCCTCTCCCTGTACTCCTCCCCCTGCTCGTGTGCATACACTCTCTTACTCTCAAATAAATAAGTAAATAAAACAGGAAGGAAGGAAGAAAAGAAGGAAGGGAGGCAGGGAGGGAGAAAAGCCTCTGCACTGGGAATTCAAACCTACTTCTCAAGAGTCTACAATCTCAGCTTAGTTTCATTTATTCCTTCATTAACCTCCAGACAAGCGGCTGGTTTCCGTAGATGGAGAAATGAAGCTGACGTGGTCCCAGCCTTCAAGGAGCTTACACTCTAGCATAGCTCTGTTCAGTGGACCTCTGTGCAATAATGGAAATATTCAACATCTGCACTCTAACACAGTAGCCACTAGACAAATGTAGCTATCGAACATCTGAAATGTGACTGGGGAACAGAAATTTTATTTCACTTTAGTTACTTTAGATTTAAAGTTGAAGAGCCACACACGGCTGGCTCTAGAATAAAGACAGATATTAGAAGAAGGAAAAGAAGGAAAGGAGAAAGAGGAGGAGGAAGGTGATGAAGGATAGGGTAGGCTGTGTGTGATTACCAGTGTATCTATAATGAGCTGTTGATTATCAACCATGTGATGACTAACTTTTCATTGAAATATTTGGAGGGTCAGGGTGAAGGTGTTTAGGAAAAGATGAGGAGTGAAGATTTCATTTGAGTGGTGAGGGGTGTTCACCAGATGGAAAGAGGGATAAGGAGCCTTTGGAACAGAAGTCACAACCTCAGGGAAGCTTGAAAGCACACGGTGGGTTTTTAGGATAATGGTTTGGTTTGGTTTGGTTGTAGCACCAGTGAGGAGGGAGCACTAATCCTGGGACATGAGCAGGGGCCAAACCACAAAGGGCCTGATGTATAGTTCTGAGGACTCTGGGTTTTGTCCATAAGCAAACATTTCTCTTGGGTCTGCTCTAAAGCTTTCCAGCGGTGGCTGATATGCTTGTTGCTTATTTGTTTTCCCAGGGATGGGACAAGAGCTGGTGTTTTCATTTTCTTTAACTTCCTCCTTCAGCTTCATGCTTGTATTTTTTCATTGCACAACATTTTGGGTTTCTATTTTCATAATGCCCCAGAAAAACATAAATAGCAAAGCGGGGCGTAATTCAGCGGCGGTCTCTTCACTCATTACAACTACTTCAACCTAAACCTTTTCAGGCTACAGATGAGCTTCATTTTTCCGGTAGGCATTATCATGCTTGTGGACCTGCCAGCAGCCACCGAGAAGGCTCCAGCTGCTCCAGAAGGTACATAAACAAGTGTTCCAGCTCCTGGCAATGTGTAGAAATGAAGGAAATGGATGCACCTTTCAGTCAAAATTAGCACAAGTCCAGAAGGACCTGGGAAAGTAGGGGAAGAGGACAATGGTTTAGGATCCAGTGAAGCACCAAAGTCAGAAAGACTTGATGGTCACCGTTAGTATAAAGTCCTTTCCTTTTAGAGCAGCACTAAAACATTGTTATTTATTAATTATGGGGGGGCGCACCCCTTATCAAGCATCAACTCTGTATCAAAGCTTTATGCTGAGTACTTAGTCTATAGGATCCCATGGAGTCCTCATAACACCCTGCAAGGGAAGTCTTCCTCTACCTTGTCCACATATAGGTCAGGTGAAGCTCAGAAACACTGTAGAGCATGCTATCTACCCAGAGTCACACAGCTTGTGACCCACGGCATCAGGCTCAAACCCCAGGGAGGCCAGGTGACACTTCTGCTCCTGACAGGCACTGCTGTAATGTAACTGGTGTGGCAAGTCAAACTGAAGGCACTCCCACCTCCTCCCTAACTAACCCTGACCAGTGATCATGGCTAAACCCCTCAACACTTCAGCCTCTGTTATTTCGCCCATAACATGGGGATAATGAGATCGTTGCTCCAATTCTTGAAGACAGGAAAAAAAGTTGGGTTTTTTTTTCCCCCAAAGATTTTATTTATTTATTTATTTGACAGAGAGAGAGAGATACAGTGAGAGAGGGAACACAAGCAGGGAGAGTGGCAGCAGGGAGCCCTACCCAGGGCTCGATCCCAGGACCCTGGGATCATGACCTGAGCCAAAGGCAGACGCTTAGCGACTGAGCCACTCAGGCGCCCCCAGAAAAAAAAGTTTCAAAAATTTGCTTTTAAGTGGGAGGTATTTGGAAGCCACTCCATCATCAAACCAACACATGCCAAGTACCTACAATTTACAGAGCCCTCAGCCAAGACCTACAGGTATTAAAAGAATATTAAGACCTCAAGAAACTTTCCATTTAGCAGTTAAAAATTACAATGTTTATAACATACTACTCACCCAGACAGGAATAATACTCATTCCCAGACTTCAGTAAAGTGGGAAGGGGTACATCCACGTTGTCCACTCCAGGCACTAGGATCTTTAAGGTTTTAGGCAGAGGAGCATAACGAGTACCGGGACCTGTATACCTGTGCCTCCATATAACCTCCTTGATAAACTGATCACACTCCAATCTTTCTCCAAAGTATATGGATGGACACTCCAAGCACACAGAACAGACAGCAGGTTACTCCCCTGAACACCCCAGCAGTCTGGTGTTGCCTTACCGAGAGTCATTTGGATTGACATCCAAGTATGTTTATGCCAATTGCTCTTACCAGTAAAATGACATAATTTAATTATTTTGGGGATCTAATAAAATATGAATACATAGTTGTTTTTACAAAAAAATAGTTTGAATACTTTGAAAAGACTCAATAAGGATGAGTGACTAAGTACATAGCTTTGGAAATAGGTGTTGGTGAGATGACAATAATCGAGGTAAAAATCCAAAAGTCTAGAAAGATTTTATGCCCAATTTGCTTCACAAATGTTTTTAAGTTCTTACTCCCCATAAAAGAAAGCAGAAGACTGGACATCATGGCTGTGGTTTATGAAAGACAAATGACTAGTCAGTGAACCATCCCCCCCAAAAAAGAGCTTTGGCCTAACATCAAAAGACTGGAAAAGGCATGTACGTGTACGTCTACGTTAAAATAAAATGTTTATGGTATATGGGTATCATTTTATCCCTGCTTTGGCTGACTTTTCAAAAACACCAACCGTCGGTCTCAGTCATATCTGATAAGAAGATGTCTACTGTCTTATAAGAGCAGAATTGTTTTGTTTTGTTTTGTTTTGTTTTGTTTTGTTTTGGGGGGTTATATTTTTACAAAGATCATAAGAGATTTGCTGAGTATGGCCAAGGCTAAGCTCTGAAATGAGCCACACTGGTTGCTGTATTAAAATCAGATATATTATAGGTCCCCAAAGCCCTTGCGTAGGGCTGGAGAGACCCCCACCCAGACTGGCTGCAGGAACATCACAGTGTCTACATTGCTGTGCTCTACAGGTCTAGACGCTCTTCCACGTCAGCTCCTTGGCTGACATTGATTGTGTCTCTCACATGATTTGACCTGGGTTGGAGGAGACTTTTAATCTCTAGGACTCTCGTTTCTAAGTCTTACTGCTAAATACTCTTGATCAAATTATTCAGTCTTTACAATTGATTTCTATGATGGCAGCAGTTCCCTCTAAATTGCTGTTTAAAAAAAAAAATGCTGGCAGGAGGTCTCACTCCAAAGTGGCCCCTAATGAGCAATAAATGAACTGTTTCTATTTGGCAAATATTGAACTATTCCACAGATTTTCATATCCACGTGTATCTAAGGACTACTCACTGGTTACATTTTAAGCTATGAAAGCTTCCTAAAATTGAGTTTAAAAATTTAATACATTGCTAAAATGTACTGAACTCTTCCACTCAGAGGTTACCAAAGGAGTCTGGCTATTTCTATGAAACACAAAGCTCTTACTGTATGTGCACAATCCCCAATGGCTGGAATTCTAGCAATTTTCAGAAAGAACGTATTGTTCCTAGAGCTTTATCATTGGGGTCTTGGGTTAAATATGGTCTTGAGTTGCCTCTGCTCTTGTTTCAACGAACAGATAGACAGAACTGCTATGAGGTTTTATTCCTGCTACTTGGTTCTTGAGACACCAACTGCCCTGCTACCATTTTGACTTTTTTTTTTTTTTAATCAAGTTTTTATTGTTGATGTCAAGCCAAGTTTGGAGAACCACTGCTCAGCTTGTTAATCAGAATGGCTGGGGGAAGCTAGAGCCCGCTCTGTGTCTCTCTGATCTGAGAATTCTGTGTTCCTGTTCCTTACAGCAGCTGCCATCTCTCTGCCCTCATCTGTGCTCTCCAAACTGTGGATGATGTGTGGGACCTTAATCCCCTTTGCCTCCTACTCAGAGTCCAAATTGAGAAAGATCCCTATTTACAGCTCCGTAATATTTCCTGGGCCACACCATTATACTTAATAGGGCCGGGCCCCGTATTTCATGGTCCATGAGTATATAAACAAAAATTGCAGCAAATACCCTGCAAAATATTAAATTGGGATTCATTTTACTCTTCTCTTTTTATAAACAGATTTTCTTACTGAGACAACACGCTCAACAATACTCTCCATGCCTTCGGTCTCCCTTGACCTGAGGGAGATGCCCACTAAACTATCAGATTTGATCATTTCATTCTCCTGCTTCAAACAGAAAGAGATAAATAAATTAAGTAATGTTTCTTACATGTGTATCTGTTATAAACAGAGTAAAATGTAAGGGTTTTGTCGTTGGTGTTGTTTAGTATCAGGACACACCCAACCATGATGTAAACCCAACCAAGTATTGTCACCTTACTTTCCCTCACTCCCTGTGTACAGTCTTTATTTTAATCAAATTGAACTGCTCCTAGCATGTGGTTTTAAGACGTCCTGTCTTACTTTTGGTGACCCGTCTGACAGCCCTCTCCCCTGTTGTGTACGGGCTCCCATCCCGTTAGTCCTGTTAGTCCTAAGGCTGCCTCCTTTAAGAAACTCATCCAAATTATTGTAGGCAGGAAGCAAGTCTTTCTCTCCGGAATCCCAGGGATGCATCCCCATGAGTCCCTTAAACTCTGCACTTGCAGCCTGGAATCTCAATGCATTGCATCTGCCCACAGGAGCTCAAACTTCTTTTTTCCCCCTCCTCCCCCCATTTTCATTTAAATTTCAGTTCATTAACATAGAAATATCTTTGCTCCTTTTTATTTATTTTATATTTTTTATTTGTTAAGTAAACTCTGTGCCCAACCTGGGGCTTAAACTCTCAACCCTGAGATTAAGAGTTGCCTGCTCTATGGACTCAGCCAGTCAGGTTCCCCTACCCACCTATCCCCGCCCCATCTCCCCACCAACAAGGTTCTTGATGACAGGATTTGTGTGGTGTTCAACTTCTTATATTCCCACCTCCTATCTGCCATTGGGCCTTGCAAACAGTAAGCAGTCAGTAAATGAGATGAATGAAATACATGTATCAACCAATCAGTCAACCCAACAAATGTCCAACCAATGGGTCTCCCCTACTATAGCTTCATTTCTTGACCTTTATTCTTAGATGAAGTGGCCTTACTAAGAGTATCCTAGGCAGGGCTCTGCAGATTTGCAGGGATTCTCTCTCCTGCTTTTGAGGCAAAAGAGTACAGTCTGGTTGCAGGAGCAGAGCTGGAACATAAAAGGTTGTGCCAAGGAAATCCTTCCCACCTACACCTGCAAAGGACGAAAGGCAGGATCTTACCCAAACAAGGCCCTCACCCTCACACAGGATGACCATATAATCTGCATTCCAAATTTTTGAGAGGGGGGGGAAGAAGAGTTTATTAGTGATTCTTCTGGGAAAACAGGTATGACCCAGGAGCATCCCAAGCAAAAAAGACAAACGATCACCCCACCCTTGGATACGTTTCAACACCTATGAAGTTGGGATAACAATGCTAACTCAGAGTTTTCCACAAGACAAAAGGTGACCATAGAAGTGAAGCCCCCAGGGGGACATCTGGCACCCCAATGGCAGTCAATAAAGAACCGCTCCCTTCCCCACTGCTCAAGAAAAGCACTATCTTACGTAACACTTTTTATATTCACCGACCTATGCAATCTATTCCATGAAACTTTGTGGAAACCAAGGTAGACACCATCAACTCCTTTTATTGAGAAGCATGCTGACACACAAGTCAAGGTCAGGTCATTCATGATGCAGCCAGGACTTCTACGCAGACGCATCCGTCTCCAAACTGAAACTCTTTCTACTGCAACACCCAGGCTTTACAGGCTTCACAGATGAGACTTTAAGTCTGACCAGACACCTTGGAACATGTGGCTGAAATCATGGGACAGTGGGAAGAGGGTTCAGAAGAGGAACAACTGGAAGTCCACACTCTTCTCAGTCCTAGGGGAGACAGAGAGTCCAGCCTGGAAACACCAGTTTCATCAGGCTCGTCCTTTCCAGAAGGAGACATTTTCCTGGCTCTGTCGTAAGCAGTTTCACGCTACATCTCAGAGGTGGCTGCATTTCAGTAGAGGATGGGAAGAGAGCCGGAAGAGACCACAGTGGTCTACACAGATTAGGAGCCCGAGATTGATCAGGGAATGGTAACGATCTGGCAGGAGGCAGTTTCCTGGGAGGTTTAACAAGCAAGCAAAAGTATCAGTTACGTGTACATATCCATAAGCATCCTGGCTAAAGACAACTACCCACTTCTGTTCCCAAATGAGACAAAACAATTAGAAAGGCCAAGCATTACCCCTTCTGTTCATGCTTCACTTCCAAAAGACAAGTGCTGATTTGTCTAACTCATATACTATTCCTTATCTGTATGTTCTTATGTGAAAGCACTGTCTGATCTTGAGTTCTCCATGAGTGATGCAAAACTTATTAAAGTCCAACGCAATCTATCAATGAATATTTCCTACTTCACAGAGAATATGAAAGGCTTTCAACACTAGTACCATATGCCCCTCCTCCTCTAAATTTAAGAATACTCACACATTCTTATTTCCTTCATTCACAGGTCTTTCTCCTTACCTCCAAAGCTAGCCCATTGCCTTGTGGAACAGATTTCTTCCTCCTCCTCTTCTTCCAGACTGTGCCCATCAGCCACCCAATACCTATTCCCAATTACCTCCACTCTGTCTTCTTCCCCTCAGCCTACAGTCCTAAAGATCCTTAAAAACAAACAAACAGTTAATTTCTCCTTCCAATTCCCACCTTACTTCTTGGTTTTTCCCTTCACCAAATATATTGACAGGGTAACCTACACTAATTATCTCTACTAGCTCAATTCCCATTCATCTTCAAAGCATTACAATATGGCTACCCTAAAGACTCCATGGAAACATCACCATTGAAACACAGCTTGGCAATAAAAACTAATACCTCACTAGCTGCATAAGTAAACTTGTCAAATACAATATGCTCCCTTCTTTTTCTCCTTGCCTCAGCGTTACAGCCAGAAGCATGGAGGCTATCCTCGGGGTGTTCTCATCACCCCCCACAATCAATCACAAATCTTTATGAAAAGAACCCTACAAGGAGAATGAAAGAGTCTGAGTCCCAGTATAGGACTTCCTATCAATTTGTTTTATGATTTTATATTAGCCACTGCCATATCCAAGCCTCAGCATCCTCAACTGTACAATTAAGGAGTAAAAGTGAGTGAGCTCAACCCTTCCTTTGGGTACAATCCACCTAAACCATGGCCTTCTGGGCCTTATTTGCCTCTTGAGTGCCCAAGGATTGGTCACTGTAAAGTCTCATTCCCCTCCAAACATTGTTCATCTCGCTTCTCCCTATAATTCTCCTCAATTACTGATGGCACAACCGAATCCATCCATCCTGCTCCCCACAGGCCCGGTTCTGAATGTTCCCAATTGGCAGAGAACAGGGGTTTCCATTTCATCAAAGCCTGTTTTCTTTAACAATTCGATTATCGTTGCATTACTGAGCCCTTGTTCTGCTATGGACGAGTGAAATCATAACATTGAGCAGTTTCCCGATGAAGAGCCCAAAAAACGCAAAGGAAATAATATCCGAATACATCCAGTGATTGAGAAGAAACTAAATGACTTTAGAGACTACATTCAGTCGAGACCTGGCACCAAGCTGCCGCTGAACCAAGGTCCAGGTTTTCAGCCACTCATCTTCTTACCTAGCTAGAAGGAGGAGAGATGGCCAACACAGGACTAGCTCCATTTAGATCAGCTTGCATTCATCACATCACACACTGGGCTCGGTGTCAGGCACTGTGCTTGTGGAATAAAAAGATGAAAAGACAAAATTCTTGTCACCAGAGCCCTATAGTCAAAGAAGGAACAAACCATCTTCTCTTCCAGAAGATAGTAACAAGAATTAGTGCATTGGAACAACAAGGGTTTTGGTCTCAAGCAGACCTGTTCCCAAATTCTGATAACTACATTACTTAGTCATGGGTACTGAGGCAAATTAATTAACCCCTCTAAACCTCACTTTTGCCATCTGTAAAATGGGTTTAATACCTTACAGGATTGCTAAAAGGCTTAGAGTTAACATTAAAAAAAAAAAAAAGCTTAGTATGTTGCTTGGAATATGGCAAGTGTTATGAAAATGATAATAATTATTCGTGCTAGTAGGAAAGTAGTCATTGGCTAGATGTGTGAAATTAAACAAATTAATTTGCCTCTCTGCCTCTCAGTATGTTTACCTTTAAAGGAGCTAACTTGGGGCGCCTGGGTGGCTCAGCAGATTAAGTCTCTGCCTTTGGCTCAGGTCACAATCCCAGGGTCCTGGGATCAAGCCCCGCATCGGGCTCTCTACCCAGCAGGGGGAAGTCTGTTTCCTCCTCTTTCTCTCTCTGCTTGCCTCTCTGCCTACTTGTTATCTCTATCTGTCAAATAAATAAATAAAAAATCTTAAAAAAAAAAAAAAAGGATCTAATTCTGTGCAAGCCAATTTCTGTAATTTTTGTAATTATTTGATAACCCATCAAATACCCAGACCCTATAAAATGCTATTACTGATGATAAAAATAGGGTAAGGAATAAGGACATTCCAATCTCACAGACCCATGCATCATTTTCTCTTCTAGCAAAAGTTTATTTTCACTTTTAAACAAACATTCATATGCTACTTAACGTGCTAGTTACTGTCCTGGTGTTTCATAACAGCAATCTCTCTGGTCTTCATAACAAACCTTTAAGTGTGAGTGTCTTTACCATCCCCATTTTAAGATGGGGAAACAGAGGCATAAAGAAGTGAAGTAATCCACCCAGAGTTTTATAGATGGTGGTTGTTCTTATAAAAAATGCTTTACTGACCACTGAATTCTGTCTAAAACCCACACTGTGCCTACAGTGACATGTCCAAATTTGGGGCTCCTTAGTATATTTCCCCTAAAGGATCCAAAAGCTAGCTACATGGTCCATGCCTCAGTTTCCTTCTCTATAAAAACCACAGCAAAATGCTAGATGGTTCTGCCTATGGTACACTGGTTTTTGAAGATTAAATCTGCACAAATAAATAACATTTCCAACTAGCTTCATTATTTTAATGAAGACATTTCCTACACAGCTCCCTGTTAATTACTATTAATTTTTATAAACCACTTGGTCGGAATAGAGAGCATTTTGACAAGCACAGTGATGATCAACAAAAGGCAAAGGGCCTAAGTTCCATTAGTGTCGATAAAGAACACAATAAAAATAGAGTTAACATTAAAAAAAGAAGTTAACATTAAAAAATGAAGACAGTTGCATGATGCAGGAGGCTCACCGTCATCATCCCCACAGGAGGACCCAGCCTCCGAGTCTCCATAAGCTGTTGGTAATTATACCTGACTAAGCCACCCTTCCAGAAGTTCCCACTGGCGGGGGTATAGCTCAGGGGTAGAGCATTTGACTGCAGAAGTTCCCACTGGCATTCCTATACATGGGTTGAAGCCCTCTGTGGTCCTCTCACTGTCTGGGGGAAACTCTGGCTCCTTGTCTACCTGCTCACCTGTACAGGGAATTGGCAAAAGCAGCCCACCTGTTCTGTACCGACCCCAAATCTGGGGGAGAGGAGGGTCAATTTCCAGACTGTATCAGTCTTAGCTGAAGTCTCTTCCTGAGGTAGGTAGGAAATGAGTCTTGTTATGTAGCTAAGGAAACCAAGCTTCCTCAGAACAGAGGGACCAAGAAGATGGACCAACAAGGTTGGTGGAAAAATACAGTCTGGTCGCCCAGAAGATCAGGACCAAATTCTGCCTGTGCTTGGGCTAAGAGTAGGAACTCGGAGAGGTGACTGGTGAAGGTAGCCACCATGAACCTAGGTCCTTACTTGCAAAATGTAAAGAATATCAGCCTCCTCTCAGGGTTGCTGTGAAGGCAGAAATAAGATAATGTACACAAAAGCCCTAGTATTGTCTCCAGCACGTAATAAGGCCCCGCAAAAATGGTATTCTCCTCCTCACTTCTTTCTCCAAATCATGTCATTTGGGGAAGGGCTGAAGAAGCCTAAGGGCTTTTCAGTCGGGAAAAATGAAGCCTCACAAAGAACAGAAATATGGTGAGCAGGGGAGAGGAGAGAAGAATCTTTTTTTAAAAGATTTTATTTATTTATGTGACAGACAGAGGTCACAAGTAGGCAGAGAGGTAGGCAGAGAGAGAGGAAAGAAAGCAGGCTCCCTGCTGAGCAGAGAGCCCCATGTAGGGCTCTATCCCAGGACCCTGAGATCATGACCTGAGCCGAAGGCAGAGGCTTTAGCCCACTGAGCCACCCAGGTGCCCCAAGAAGAATGGCTTTAGGTGGTCCATAAAAGACAGCTAAAATTGGGTGGATGCAAGTTCTGGGTTGGGGGATCAGGGTAAGTATGGGGGTGGCATCAAAGTTGACTCATCACAGTAGCACACTTCCTGGCATTCAGCAGTTCTCCAAGTTTTCTGAGAAAAACCATTCTTCATCTACAAGTCATGACCTCATGAATAATTTGGTTCATTAGCATGAACAGAAAAATGTGGCCATTTCAAAAGGACAACTTGAAACCCTTCTGCAGGCATAACGGGTGCTAAGAATCAACACGGAGGCAGAGTGTAAGCCTGCAGAGAGTCTCTTTCCCAAATGCCTCACAAAGCCTTGTTCTAATTAAAGGGCGTGCTTTTACCTTTCAAGAGAATCTGCGTGGAGTCTAGAGTCTTCCCTTGATCCCCAGGACTGGCACATACAGGGGCCTACTAAATGATGAGACAATGAAGGGCATGAAGAGCCAAGTGTACGGTCACTCGCTTCTGCCACAGGTGACATGTGTGTTGTGCAGGCTGCCTCCATCCATTCTCAGAATCACTCTCCAACTTCCCTGGGAAAGACACCCGTCACTGCCCCGAATCTGTTCTCCTCCCGTCTCCTTAGGAACAAAACCCTGAATTCCTGAACTTTCTCAGAGAGACCACATACCCCGTTAAAGGGCTCTGTTTCCCAGCCTCCCATGAAGGTAAGTATGGCCTTGCGACTAAAGCTGACCCACAAAATTTCAGAACTGTATGCTACTTCTGGCAAGTCTCCTTAAAAGGAAGAGGAAAGGTCCTTCTTCTGTCCTCCTTCCTTCCCACTTTTGGAAGAGAGAGGGAGAGCTCCAGCCACCATCTTGGACGGCCAGTACAAGACTTGGGATGCCGACCCTATAAGCCAGAAGGGTCCAAGCTTCTGAAGACTTTTGGGGCTGCCATACCAGCCCTGGGCAACCTATTCCCAGACTTCATTTACATAAGAAAATAAACTCTTGGGTGTTTCTGATATTTTATAGGGTCTCCAAATTCTAAGGGATCCTGTTCCTAAAGGCCATTCTGGTTTTTCTGGTTGGAACGACGGAATGCCCCATGACTCACAGCGCTGCCTGTACCCATACATCTGGACAGACAGCCTTCCCATGAATAATTAGTAGTTTGATACCTTAATCACAAAGCTGATGCTTTCTGCAAGGCCATCTTTTGACTTTTATGGCTTTTGAAATATTTCTCTCCAACAAAGCGTACCCATTAACCCTTTTCTGACCCCTATTCAAGAGCTGCTTTTCGCATCCAGAACGCAGATCAGCAAGGTGTCTGCCAGTCCCTCTGGAGTCATCTCCAGTTCAAATGGCCTCCCCTCTTTATTTACCCACCGCAGCCACTGTTTCTAGATGGAAAATCTCACAAAGAACCAGGTCACACTTGCTTCTGATTCTGGGGCCTCTCAAGAAAATGCCGCGATTCTTGGGACGGCAGAGTCACCATGACCGTGACTCAATCCAAACTCGAAAGCAAACTTCTACTGCCACAGGACTAAACTTGATGGGAATTTTGGGAGTTGCCCTGACATACCAACCCCAGGAACGTGACTTTTTACTCAGGCCTAATCATTAACATCACGCAGAAGACACCAAAATAATGTTATGATGTTCCCAGCTATTTACAAGTGAGGTATAATAAGTGACATTCCAGAAAATGTCTGTCCCACATCTTGGTGCTTGACTTTGTATTTAAATGAAAGCTGCAGAAGACATTCCACACGCTGGGCAGCTCACATGCCTGCAGATCCCCACATGGTTTGTGGGTCTGACTTCTCACTTGAGCACAAATCCATATAAGGTTCTTGGCTTTCTGAAAGTCAGAAAACTGTCTTATTCATGGAATCTCTAAAGACTAATTCTGACTCCAGTTACCACATTCCGTCTGGTACGTGTGTACCTGTCTGTTGGCTTCCACCCACCACTCTGCCACCTCAACCCCAACCCCACAGTCCCAGACCGTAAGAGCCCTCAGGGGAGGCACTTGCCTTTTCCCGTCTCTATGATCTGTGCATAGTAGGAGTTCAACTCACATTAAGTCTTTATTTAAATGATTTGAGTTCTTTACTTTGGAAAGAAGAGAAAGATTAAAAGGTTAACCTAATTATAACATTACATATACCATAGTATTATTATATATATAAATATAAAATTAATCTAAGGGGGTAGGAAATCTCTGATGTAAAATCTTCCAGAAAATCCTACCTTATTTTAGGAAAGAACACACACACACACACACACACACACACATCCATCCATAAATTTCATCTTTTTTTCTTTTAACATTTTCCCTTTCATAAACTCACTTTTGCTTCCTTAATTGTCAGTAGTAGAAATGTGAAGTCCAAGCCACAGTCGAGTTAAACTAGAAGGAGTCCTCCTTCGGGCCCTTTCCTGGAAAGGCAGGAGGGCACCAGGGATGAGGGATGGCCAATCGTTCTGCATCGTGTTCAGTTCAGGACCCGTCCTTGGAAGTTGATGAGGGAGATTTTTATTCAGGATTTTTTAAAACGAGTGGGCATTCAAGAGAAAAGAACCTCATCCTCATCCTTTAAAATAAATTGTGCACAGTTCATTATGTCCTTAAGCATAAAAACCAGAAAACAAGTTGCAAATACTTTACCAGTCCAGCCATACCGCAGTTCTAGCATTAACTATCAATCCCTCCCTGTTAGAAAATGTAGGAAGCCGTGGGTTAGCCCTGGCTTTGCTCCTCTACGGAGTCCTGGGTCTTTTCATCTGCACCCCGCGCCACCACCCCCACGCTGGTATGCTTCCCAAGAGTCTGCCTCCTTGCACTAGAGTCGACAGAGAAGTAGAGAAGGCTGTCTCCTGTCTGCAGCTAGATGCCACTCGGTCTCTCTCCCTCCCTCTCCCGTCTCCCTCTCTCCTTCTCTTTTTTCAACAACTCAGTAATTCCGCCGCAGCATTTTCTGGGCTCCTCCCTAGCCACTGTTCCCTGAACCGTGGCCTGCACATGTGTCCAGGCAGCAAACCGGGACATTCTCGGGCCACAGCCCATTTGCTTCTCATCTCTCAGGGGTAATTCACTGCCTAATGTCCAGTGTCTTGAAACTGTTGTTTCACACACTTTGTCTGGTTTGGGAGGGTTACTTTAGGGAAGATGTGTCTAGTCCTTTTACCTACTGTCGTGAGAAGCAGAAGCCCTGGAGCGCCTGGGTGGCTCAGCCGGTGAAGCGTCTGCCTTCAGTTCCGGTCATGATCCTGGGGTCCCCGGATCAAGGTCATGATCCTGGGGTCCCCGGATCAAGGCCCGCGTCCCGCGTCGGGCTCTCTGCTCAGTGGGGAGTCTGCTTCTGCCTCTGCCCCTCCCCCTCCACTCATATTCTCTCTCTGGCTCTATCTCACGCTCTCTCTCTCAAGTAAATAAATAAATAAAATCCTTTAAAAAAAAAAAAAAAAAGGAAACAACAGCCCTGTGTTCACTTTTAAAATAAAATCCCAAACACAATAAAACTAAACAAATAAACTACAAGTTTGATTGACAGACAGACAAGCAGACTGAGAGAACTGAGTTCAGATCACCTTGTGGAGGTATCTTTAGAACATACTTTGGTGTTAATTTGGGCAAATAACGACTAGGTCACTTTTTGCTTGAAACCAACTTCCTCCTTGAATACAACAAAGCATCAACTGTTCAACAAAGTAAATCACACAGAAGTCGGCTGTCTTCCAGCTTTTCCAACCTAAGCAAGTCACGAACCTCCTCACCCAGACCCGATATAACGGCCTCCACTCGGAGCGGTTGTCTCCCCTGATCATCCTCTCATTCTGCTCCTTTCAGGTACCCTGGGTGCCTCTCCTGGGAGCTCCCCTTCCCTGGCAGAGAATAACCACTTCTTTTTTTTTTTTTAATTAAATTGATTTATTTATTTTCAGAAAAACAGTATTCATTATTTTTGCACCACACCCAGTGCTCCATGCAATCCGTGCCCTAATACCCACCACCCGGTACCCCAACCTCCCACCCCCCCCCGCCACTTCAAACCCCTCAGTTGTTTTTCAGAGTCCATAGTCTCTCATGATTCACCTCCCCTTCCAATTTCCCCCAGCTCCCTTCTCCTCTCTAACACCGCTTGTCCTCCATGATATTTGTTATGCTCCACAAATAAGTGGAACCATATGATAGTTGACTCTCTCTGCTTGACTTATTTCACTCAGCATAATCTCTTCTAAGACTGATTGTAAGGGTGGGTTTCGTGTTTCTTGGCTTTGGTTTTCCTTTCAGGTTTTTACTTGGAAAATATATATATATATATGCATATATATATATATGTTTTTTTTAAAGATTTTATTTATTTCTTTGACAGAGAGCTCGCAAGGAGGCAGAGAGGTAGGTGGTGAGAGGGTGGGGGAGTAGGCTCCCTGTTGAGCAGAGAGCCCTATGCGGGGCTTGATCCCAGAACCCTGGGACCATGACCTGAGCCAAAGGCAGAGGCTTAACCCACTAAGACACCCAGGCGCCCCTGGAAAACATTTTTTATTGTGTTACCTTTGCTTGTGTTCTGGCTCTATCTGAACTATAATGGTGTGTTCTTAATTGTGTTACTATAAAGTCTCTTCCGCAGAGGAGTGGAAATGTGACCCGTTCTGTTGATCCCATCATCAGCTCTCCTTCCCTGAGCCCACTCCTGAGGAGTCTTATACTGCTTTCTTCTCAAATTGTCCTCATCTACCTCTGGTTGGTTTCTGAATTCCTTGACTCTAGGATGACAACTCAGGAAATCTCTAACTCCCCAAGTGGGCAAAGGGGCTCAAAATGAATACAGAAGGGGTTTCTGGGAAGTATAGCTATCTCAGAAGGCTGAGCCTTTGCTGCTCTATTTTGAGTCAAAGTTCAACACTTAAATTAGTCTCTGTAGTCCTGATGATTCCTTTTTCCTGTCCACTGCTGCACTGACCCTTGCAAATGCTAAAGACACAGCAAATGTGCTTTACCTTTTAGACCACAGACAGCTCTTCAAAATGGGTTATATTATTCCCCAGCTTTTGAAGGAAAAAGATCTAACAGAACAGCCACCTGTCCTGGTTTGCCTGGAATGGAAGGAGGTTGCCCAGGACCGAAAAGGTATCTGCTTTGCTATGGGACTTCTAGTTTTAATACTGGACAGTGCCACGTAAACAAGGATGGTAGTCTCTCTGGCACCGTCTGGTTGAAGACCATGTCACTTTTGGTTCACCCTAACAACTATCCCCAGCTATGAGATGATTTAAAAAGAGGATCAATGCAAAAGCATTGAACGATCATGTTAAGAAGTAAATATCCCCAGTCACTGATCCTCCAAGTATTGTCCATTTAATGCACAATACAGCAGTTGGGCCAGTATATTACGTGTCTTTAAACATATTTATCTGTTTTTGAAATGTTCCACAGTTTCAAAAATAGTTGCCTGCTCTATTTATTTACATTTCATTTTTTAAAGATTTTTATTTATTTACTTTAGAGAGTGCAAGCAGAGTGGGCGAGAGAGAGTCAATCCCAAGCAGACTCCACCCTGAGCACAGAGCCTGACATGGGGCTCGATCTCATGACCCAGAGATCATGACCTGGGCTAAAATCAAGAGTCTGACACTTACCTGACAGAGCTGCCCAGGCATCCCATTCCTATTTCATTTTTAAGTACTACACCTTTCCTTCCATGATTTTAAGAAACTGTAGAGTCCCTTTAATGACGAATGTGAAGGAACCTAAAAAACTAACGTCTGAATTACAAACACCTTTTACTTTATACCAAAAACGGCATAAATCTCTTACGGAAAAAAAATACCAACATGTACATGTTACTCGGGAAAATGTTTATATGCTTCTATGTACATGTGTGTAGACGTTAGTGGTTTTCTAAATAACACATGAGTGCTTGTTGACATCCTTCTCCAGAAAGGATTTGTGTTTGGCAATGATTTTATTTTTGTGGACAGTGTGAAGGACCTTTAATTTATTTCAGCCAATCTCTTACTTTTGCCACTTAGGTTCTTTCAACCAATCTTCTATTACTGGTTACTTAATTTTTCCAATGAATCACCTATTATCAAACATACATGTTATTCCATTTCCTCTTTGTCACAAACAGGGAAGCATGGGAAGTACAAAAACACCCTCATTATACACCAATCTTAGACTTATTTGAAAAAAAAAAATAGTGATTGCAAAATTTTCATGTCTTAGGAAAGTCATCATTTCAGTCACATCATCGTACTCAAGTCTTCTTCATCAAACTGCTTTGGCCTAAATGTTTTCAGCCAGAATCACCCAGAATCCTGAAGTATGAGTTACACGCTCATTCTGAGGAGAAAACCAGAGACCAGGATAAAGGGCTTACAGAGGGAAAGAATAGGGATGTGTTAAAGCCATTTGAATTTATTGTAGGCATTCCTGAGGCTGTGAGGGACAACGGCCATTACAGAGCGGTCCCCGCAGTCTCATCCCCCTCTCTCCTCCCCCTTTCCAGACAGCATCCCAGATAAAACCGGATACCATTATGTCCCCCAGCATCCTACAAACCTAGAACATACATCTCTCATTTTTACATTAAAAGTTTATAAATCTAGGGGCGCCCGGGTGGCTCAGTGGGTTAAAGCCTCTGCCTTTGGCTCAGGTCATGATCCCAGGATCCTGGTGTGGAGCCCCGCATCACGTTCTCTGCTCCGTGGAGAGCCTGCTTCTCCCACTCTCTCTGCCTGCCTCTCTGCCTACTTGTGATCTCTGTTAAATGAATAAATAAAAATCTTTAAAAAAAAAAAAAAGTTTATAAATCTCAAACATTTTCTCCTTTGGGGTGGCTGGGTGGCTCAGTTGGTTAAGCAACTGCCTTCGGCTCAGGTCATCAACCTGGAGTCCCGGGATTGAGTCCCACATTGGGCTCCCTTCTTGGCAGAGAGTCTGCTTCTCCTTCTGACTTTCCCCCTTCTCATGCTCTTTCTCTCTCTCTCTCTCTCTCTCTCAAATAAATAAATAAAATCTTTTTAAAAAATTTCCCCTTTGTAATGTAGTGCCCATTCAAGAAGTTATGAAGTTTTCAGCTGCTTGTTACCCTGACTCAAATGGGCTCAAGCAATGTGGAAAATGGCTATTTCACATAACAAAGTCCAGAAGTCATGCAGACTTCTGGGTTCCTTGATTCAAGGACAAGACTGCGCCATCAAGAGCTTCCTTCCCTCTCCTCACTCCACAGCCTCAGTGTATCAGCTTTGTGCAGAGACAGCCTGTTGGTGTGGTAAAAAAAAAAAAAAAAATGGCCGCCATTGCAACCATGCACATATCTATGTTCGTGCCCAAGGAAAGGGAAGGAGAAGGCTGCCCTTGCAGCCTTGAAATATAAAGCTTCCATTTATCTGATGTGGACAATTAAGGACACGCATTCTACCCAGAACCAAAAAACAGTTGCCAGGGAAATGCTGTGTGCTGACAAACCTAGATGCAGAGTAATTAAGCTTTACCTCCTGAACTGGGAAAGTGCTGTCTGAATAAAATCAGGGTTCTCTTAGGAAAAAGCAAGAGGGAAACAATTGCATTTTCCTTATATGATGCCCTCATTCCCCATTGATTACATTGCCCCATTAGCTGCTCCTCTCCACCTCTCAGGGTTTTATAGTTGAATTACAGTATGGTGGTGAAGAACTCGAGCATCCCAAGGTCATGATTCACCCTTCAGCTCTGCCATTTTCTTCCTTTGGGAAGAAACTTTATAAGCTTTAGAACATTATTTCATTTCTCTGTGCTTCCTCCCACTACTGTATAATGGGATAATCATGATTGCTATTTCATGGAGCTGTTAGATTCCGTAAGAAAGCCCATGCACTACCTTATGTAGAGTGATGACACAGCAAACGTTAGCTTTTCTGATGAATGTTGATAAGCTAATTAGATGTAAACTGTTTATCCTTCCAGTTTTCTCTAAGCATGTACCTGAACCAGCAGCATCAGTACCACCTGGGAACTTACTAGAAATGCAAGTGTTCAGGACTCACAGCAAACCAACTGCATCAGAATCTCTGGGTGTGGGGCCAGCAGCTGGGTTTTAACAAGCTCTCCAGGTGACTCTGAAGCCCACTCGAACTTGAGAATCCTGGCTCTACATCATCACTCCCTCCAGCCAAACTGCACCACTCACAGACAGTGCTTCCCAATCGTTGGTCAGTAAATCTTCACTCTTGCCTTTCCCTTTCCCTCCTACGCTCCCTCCACTGTATCTCCATCTTCAAGGCTCAGCCCACATGTTACCTTACTCTGGTGTTAACTCTGCCTAGAATGCTCTTCCTTTAAGCCTTGCAGGGCTGAGTCCTGCTCATTTCTGAGGCCTCAGATCAAATGCCCCCCCCCACACCTTTTAGAGACACTTTCCCAGACCAACGAGCCTAAAGTAGACTGAGGCTCTCCTGTGCCACATCACACTGTTTCATTGTTTCCATAGCACTTATTGCTATCTGAATTTGTTATCTATTTCTTTGCGAATTAAGTGGCCTCCGCTCACAGACATAAGAGCAGTAGAGACAGGGGCCTTGTCAACTGATCATGACATAGATGCTTCGCACCTGAAGGAGCGCCTGGGAAGTAGTAGGCACTCAGTGAACATCTGTTGCAAGAATGAAGAAATGAAATGACAGTGAGCTTTTTGTAACACCAACATAAGGCAGAGCTATGTTAGGGTTCTCTCACGATTCGAGTCATCACATTATGATGCTAACCAGCAGATGCAGAAGTCTCTGTTCTGAGGCCAGAGAACGACAGCTCGCACACAGTAACCGAGGGCAGGAGGCCACAAGTTCCTTCCCTTCTCCATGTAAACAGGTAGGAAACTGGCCAGACGGTTGTACTCTTCTTATCTGTAAAGCTCTTCAGGACTTTCCTCAGGGTCTTGGTGGTTTATTTGTTTAATTACCCAGACAACTCAGAAAGTTCTTCTGCCTCCACACTATGCCCTATTCCTGACATCCTGATGTTTCTGGAGATGGAGAGCAATTTGTCCATCTCTATCCCATAGTAAGCCCTTGTGGCTGTAAAGCAAGTAATGAAAGCAACCCTCAGCTTTCTCTTTTCCAAAATGAATGAGTCCGACTCCCCTCAGTGCTCCTCCGAGGGCCCGCTCAAAAATGTCTGATGCTTTTCTGTGGAGCCTCTCCAGATTTTTTCCATTATTTACAAAATGAGGACATCCAAATGGGGAGCAAAGATAAGAAAGATTCTGAACATTTCTTTTTCATCACATTAGAGATGCGTGTGAACTCTGCCCTGCAGTGACAAAGGCTAGAAATAATACAGTACGGGCTCAAGGGCCCACTTAGCCTCTGGAGAGCCTTGCACTTCAGATGCATTGCTTAACCTTTTGACCCATATTTTGATCCCTCTAAGACAGGAATTCTTGGTCCTCGAGGCTTTTGTAACAATCATGTGAGAAAACATATATATGAAGTGTGTAAAATGTGAAGTGTTTTACAAGCATAAGTAATTGTTTAAAGAGAGTGCTTTTCCTTTCTCTGCTAAGAAGTCAGTAGATTGTGTGTGTGTGTGGGGGGGTGCTGAGTGGCTCAGTGGTTAAGCATCTGTCTTCTGCTCAGGTTATGAGCCTGGGGTCCTGGGAATGAACCCTGCATTGGACTCCCTGCTCCGCGGGGAGCCTGCTTCCCCCTCTCCAGCTCTCCTTCTCCCTCTCCCTCTCAAATAAATAAGTGAAATCTTGGAGGGGGGGGAGTCAATGGATACAGAGGTCACTATCAATAAATTCTATTTTGTAATCAAGAAAGAAAAGGTACCAGCTCTAAAAGTGAACAGTAACCCCATCTCCATTAGCTCTTCCAAAGAGCCACAGGATCAAATGGGTGCCCGTGCTCACGAGGCCCTTTAGCCAGTGTTGGACAGAGCACCACAGGCTAGTTCTGCCCTTCACTGGGTAGAAGCTTGGCTGCATCAGGCTTGATGAAAGGCGCTCTCTTATATATTAAGCATAGTAAGAGTTATTAGAATAAACAGTTGAAGTTGCAAGCAGTTTAGTCTCCTATTTAGACAACAGATTCTTCCTCACAGTACCAGCTGTAAGGGGCAGATCTGACCAGCGCCCTCAGCGGCTGCACTGAAGTCCAGCACCACTCTTTGCTGAGGCCACACCCACTGAGCCCTTCCCAGCCAATGGTTGAGCTCGCAGGGATGCAGGGGGCACTGGCTACCCCCTTCCCGAAAGACACACATGCAGGATTGCTCTATTGGCTGACTTTGATTCAGGGTTGTCCCCCTTGCCAAACCTTCCTTTGAATGGCAGAGCTTCCACCCAATGACCTTACCTCTTTCCTTCCCCCAGGTCAGACCTCCGCGTCGTGGTCTGCAGGCTCTGTGGGCTTCTCTAGCTCCCACCCCATTTTCTCTTGCATGTATTTCCCCTACCAAAATCCTTGGCATCTCTTTCTTAGAGGATCCAGACTAACATTGTAAACCAAAAAAAAAAAAAAAAAAGGTTTTCAAAGAAATTTTCTGTCTATAATCACAATTATTCCTTATAAATATCTAATAAATTACACAAAAGGGAAATCAGTAGTCCCCGCTGGATGAGGAAATGGGTTAAGAGACTTGGCCAAGATCAATTACCTCATTTTTTCTTTTTCAGTAGATTCCCTATATCCTAGTCTTCCATGCTCTGTGTTCAGAAAAGGACTTTGAATTTGCTTTCCCTTTTGATTATTTTCCTCCTCTGAAGAGCACCTACAATTTATCAAGCAGACTCTGTGTAAGTACTTCACACATATTCCAGTTGTCATTTAACCCTCACAACAACCCAAGAAGGTAGGTACTTTCTCCTTTACACATGGGAGAAACAACTCCAAGAAGTAATCTGCCCAAGGTCACTTACCTACTACATACGAGACCCAGGACCAGCGTCTGAATCTAAATCTAGTGCTCCTAGAGGCATCTGGAGGTAGCTCAGTCGGTTAAGCATCTGCCTTTTGCTCAGGTCATGATCCCAGTGTCCCTGGATCAAGCCCTGTATGGGGCTCCCTGCTCAGCCAGGAGGTCTGCTTTTCCTTCTCCCTCTGGCCCTCCCCTGCTTGTACACAGGCTCTCTCTCACTCTCTCTCTCTCTCTCATTCTCTCACTCACCCTCTCTCCCAAATAAATAAAATCTTAAAAAATAAATAAATCTAGTGTTATTAGCACTAATAATAAATACCTCATGTCTATGGGTCATTTTACTTAGCACAGGTACGTGCATTAGAAAGCGGTTAGGGCACCCAGCAGGAATTCTCCCTGCAGAAGTCTAGAGAAGGCAAGAGCCAGGGAAAGGAGTGAGGGGGATAGGAGCTGACGAGGTACCGGCAGGCATGAGGATGCTTAACCTTCTCTCAACTGCCATTTATCTCTGGTTTCAAAAGAGTCATTCGTGGCCATCTCTACTCTGAGGGCCCTATTTCAAAGAAAGTATGGAGCGGGGAATAAGATTTTATTTAAGAGATGGCCAGCCAATATTTTCCCAAATAATTGTCCGAAAACCATTAGGAGATAGAACCCAGCTCCCTGCTACCTACCAGCCATGTAATGGGGGAAGAAAGCTTGAGGCATTCAAGGTTCTCCATGACCCTTAGCCTTTCCTCCAGCTTCACCTCCCCTCATGCTCTCTTTCACTGGAAGCTTCAATACAACAGTGTCCATCCCGTGCAGTCCTACACCTCTGCACATTCGGCCATGCAGTCCATGGTCTAGGTCACCCTTCCTTCCCTTTCTCCAGCAAAACTCTCACTCACTCTTCAACAGCTCAGCTCAGCCACCATGTGGCATGGCCCTGACCTCTCCAAATTCCCCCCTTTTGCCCTTGCTTACTAAGTGTCCTAGCACTGTGTGTGTTCAGATCCATTACCATATCATATCTGTCGTGTGTTCACACTCATTTCCTCAGTGCTAGCAGAGTTGTTCCTTTTTATTCTCCAAATCGTTGCTTGAATGCTGCCTTCTGATGGGCAACTTCTGCCTCCACCCCTAGGATCGCCATTATTCTCTCCCACTGTTCCCTCTTCCTTTTCTTTGTTGCAATCTCAGAACTTCGTAAGGGTATTTATTTATCCATCTCTTCGTTTCTTATTTACATCTTGAATTTAGGGAAATCACATCCTCAACTCCTCATGCTACTTGAGAGCAAGGATCCAGGCTTACTAAACTGTATCCTTCCAGGGTGTCTGGTGCACTAGTATGTCCTCAAATTTGTTGAATAAATGAATAAACAAGTAAAGTTCAGAAAGCATATAAAAAGGCAGGAAATTACAACATAGCAGAGTGTTGGGGCACCTGGCTGGCTCAGTCAGTGGAGCATATGACTCTCGATCTAAGGATTGTGGGTTTGAGCCCCATGTTGAATATAGAAATTACTTAAAAAAATAAAATCTTCAAAAAATGGCAGCGATTTATTAAAAAACTAAATATTACTGTTAGTTTCCATAATTATTTATGTTCCGGGAACTCTAAGTGCTTTATAAACATTAATTTACACTTTATTCACAGGAAGAACTCATCATCTCTAACTTAAAAGCAGAGAAAGTAAAGCCAAGTAAAGTGACTTTACCAAAAGCAATATAATGAGTTAAATTGTGAGGTTGGTCTTGACTCTGACTAGCTTTATTTTATACCCTGTCTTGTTCCCAAAGGATTGGAGGTGGCTTTGAAAGACACAGACAGTTACACAATTTAGAGCGTCCACAAAAACAAAACAAGCCAGTTGCTCGGGAGAAATACAACTATTTCTGGTACAAGGACTGAAAGAAACTTCTCCCGTGGGTCCTCACAAGGGGTAGCAAACCACATCCTCAAACACATCCTCCTGGACATCCAGCAGTGGGGTGCGCGGGCTTGTTTGCTAGCATTCCACAGTGTGGGCTGATGGCACAAAGCCAGGGCTTAGATCCACGGAGCAATTCTCCAAGAAGCCAAATCAAGACAGGCCAGGTGTGCAATTCTCTGATGGTCTGTCTTAATCCAAAAAGGACATCTGGAGATTCTGGAGGAATCATTTAACTGCACACCCTTCCTATGCCGGGATCTGTGAATTTTACTTCTTACGGGAAAACGTTTATAAATACTAAGTGATAGCGAATTGAAAGTGACAAGCATCCGGAACACAGTCAACTGCAGAACTATGAAGAGTTCCATATGATTATCAGTCAGGTGACCTGTAGGAGTATATATTAGTTAGAACATAGGTTCAGCTGCTATAACAAAGAGGCCCCGGTATATAATGACTTAGATAAAACCAGTAGATATAGGAGGATCATCCAAGGTAGGTGGGCAGCTAGGCTCCACACGGTCACACCGGGACCCTGGCTGGGAGCATGCCCCTACCATCTTCAACAAGCAGCTTCCTCTAAGTCCAAGCCAACCACTCTGGATGTCACTGTTTGAAAGCCAAAGAAAAGAAATGAAGAGAGTGAAAGGCAAACAGCTCCCTTAGAAAAATGTGATCTAAAAGTTGCACATATCAATTCTGTTTGCATCCCGCTGACCAAAATTTAGTGATCTGGACAAACCTAGGTACAAGGAAGACTGGGAATGGAATTTTCTTGGGCAGCTTCAAATCTACCTAAAACTCAAGGAGAATAATATTACTTCCAGGAAGAATGGGAGAGTGGATAAGGAAAACCATATAAATCTGTGAAAGGGAATTCAAATCTGCATAAATAGAAGCATCCCTGGATTAAAGGCCAAGGTGCTACTTGCCAGAGGAAAATACAGGTAGAAAATAATAAAATGCATTCCCACTTTCTGTCCAGTGCACAGACAATGAAAGATCGCTACCCTAAAGTTCTACATCATATACATGACTATGCTCATTTTATCCAGGAAAAGTTTTAAAGTTGTTTCCAAATGCCAACTAGGATCATAAAAGAATCAAGAGAGCCTCTGTATAATACCAGGTACTAAGAAATGTCATTTCCTTGCTCATTACCCTCCAAGATAAACTAGTTGCAAACTGTAAGTGACTGAAGGTAAACAAGACAATAACAACTGTATAGAATTCATATCTCTAAGCCAGTTAAATGTCAGAGGTTTGGGGGCTAGTTGATATTCAGTGATCTCTTCCTGGCAGGCATTAGATGATAGCATCAGTTTGTTTTGTTGAGGCATTCTTAAGTTGAAACAATAAAAACCAGGATGAAATCAGGATATTGTTATTTCCTCTGTCAGGGGAGGTAGAAAGCACCATTCACCCAGGTGCCATGTCACATTATCACCATGTAAATTTATAAAAATGGGGCAGCGGGATCTATTACCTAGCCCATAGAGCTCATCTCCTCCCTCAGGAGACACCCCATCTCTGCTGACTTCAATGGTAGTATTAACATTTAGATTCTATATGAGCATTAGTCTACTAGGGACATAGATTTTCTCCCATAAGCAATTCTTTCTCCATGGAGTAAAAGTTCAAGGAAAATTCAGTGAAAAGTAAAACTCTTAGTTTGCTCTAGTTTTCTCCACAAGGTGGTAAAAATATAACATTGTCAACAGTGTTTAAAGCTGACCTTCTCAGGGTGCCTGTGTGGCTCCATCGGTTAAGCATCTGCCTTCAGCTCAGGTCATGATCTCAGAGTTATGGATCGAGCCCCACGGCAAGCTCCCTGCTCTGCCAAGAGTTTGCTTCTCCCTCTCCCTCTGATCCTCCTCCCCGTTTGTGCTCACTCCCTCACTCTCTCTCAAATAAATACATAAAATTGGAAAAAAAAAAAAAAAAGCTGACCCATCCCTCATGTAATAGATTTGGTCAAAGACATCACAGGTACTTAGTATAGACATCAGGTTGGTAATCATACAGTTCTATAGCTTGGAAGGAGTAGGTGGTTGTTCTATGAAACATGGAGGGGAATCACGCACTATCAATCAGTAGGCATACCCCCAAGTATACCCTCATTACTAGAATGAACAGCCAATGTCAGCCCTGAGTAATATGCCTTAAGCATGTCAATTAATGCCCTTCCAGCTACGCCTGATGTGTCCACATGTACAGATACACATGTATGTAGTGTAAAGAACAATGAACCCAACAGGGCTAGGTTCTATTCAGGCACAATTTGATAAGAGGAGGGGGAAAAAAGGGCTAACACCGTTGAGTACCTCTTTGTGCCAGGGATACTGCTGTATCCTTTTCTTTGTTTTGATATTTATTTCTCACAAGAGTGGTGTGAGGCAGGGATCCTCATTCTAGAGATGAAGAACCTGACTCACAGACATGTGAAGTGACTGGCTCATAGTCACATAACTCATGCACCAAGGAGCTGAAAATTCGACACAGTCTGACTGTACAGTGCATGCTCTTCCGAATTAATCACACTGCCGATCTGAGATTCCCAGTGCTCCCCACTTATTCTGGGCACCACAGTGTTAACCATAAATGGGGCTTGGGTCTCCCCAGTTCATGCAGTGATACCTAAAAGGGGCTTTTAATTCCACTAGAACGTTGCTAGTAGGCTCTCTGAGAATAAAGACCTCGTTTCTCTTACCTACTGCTATATACATCACCCAAAATGGTGACTGTGACCCTCCCTCAAAAGATATTTTTTATTTTGTTATTTTTTAAGATGTTATTTATTTAGAGAGAGAGAAAAAGAGAAAGAGAGAGAGAGAAAGAGAAAACACAAGCAGGGGGTGGGACAGAATAGCATACTATATCCAGAGATGTCTCCGTGTCTCTACCTAGAATTGTATCTCAGCTTGGATCTCCTTAATATGCAAAGCCTTTCTGCCATGAATTTCATAAAATGCAATAAGTATTTCTATTATTATTATTATTATTAAACTGTCGTTTACTGAGCATTTGCTACGTTCCTGTTATTGTTCTAGGTGGTTACATGCATTATCCCATTTAATCTCACAATAATTCTGCAAAGGATATGCCTTTTTCATTCATGAGAAAGTTTAGGTTTAAAATGATTCCATGAGGGGCGCCTGGGTGGCTCAGTGGGTTAAAGCCTCTGCCTTTGGCTCGGGTCATGATCCCAGTATCCTGGGATCGAGCCCCACATCAGGATCTCTGCTCGGCAGGAAGCCTGCTTCCTCCTCTCTCTCTGCCTGCTGCTCTGCCTACTTGTGATCTCTGTCTGTCAAATAAATAAATTTAAAAAAAAAAAATGATTCCGTGACTCAGCAGGACTTGACCCAAACCTCCCAATTCAGTGGGGGACCTAGAAATTGTAACATCTAATACAGATAATGTCTTAAAACTGCCACTCATACACAACCAAATTATTTTCAGAAATTGTCAGAAAAGAATCACAATTTTCTTTGTTCTTTTGTTTCAAAACAATTCATTCAAAAGAAGAATAAATTTTGATTCTAAATGTTATTATTCATGGTCTACAGAATGTTTCACACATGCATCAAAACTTGCACTCACCCAACAAAAATACCGTACCTCGCACGTTCATGCGTGGTCTCGCTGTTTGAAATTCTAAGCCCAGGGAAAACCTCTCAGGGGTCACACAGACCAACAGTAATGGAACTTACATTCTATCTCTTCATCTTCACCACCAGTGTGCCATCACCGTTAATTTTTAAGTCTTCAGTTTAAATACAAGCAAAAGTGTTCTATGTGTTCTGGAGATGCAAAGTGCATACAGAAGGAGCAGTACAAACTCCAAACTATTATGAACTGATCCTCAAAACCAACGCATGTAGCCGAGTCCATGGGAACTGTGCACTAGCTCTGTAACAGGGAGGTTTCTGAAATATTTATTTAATATTTAAAATGTTAAATATTTTATTAGTATTAATTTATTTTTATTATTACTAATTAATATTTATTAATATTAAATACTAAATAAAATATTTAAAATGGACTACTGTGAAGCTGACATGTATGTTATTAATAGTTACCTTCATGGGGCACCTGGGTGGCTCAGTGGATTAAAGCCTTTGCCTTTGGCTCAGGTCGTGATCCCAGGGTCCTGGCATAGAGCTCCGCATCAGGTTTTCTGCTCAGCAGGGAGCCTGCTTCCCTTCCTCTCTTTCTGCCTGCCTCTCTGCCTACCTGTGATCTCTGCCTTTCCAATAAATAAATAAAATCTTTAAAAAAATAGTTACCTTTGTAACTGTTCTAAAACTTAGAACAAAAGATTTTCTCAAGTTGTATCTTATCACTGGCATCATTGGGAATCACGAGAGCATGTAATAATTAAAAGAAACCCCATTTTAAAGTTCTTTTTGTCACTTTTTTTTTTTTAAGATCTCTGGAGATTTTTTTTTTTTTTTTTTTTTTTTTTTTTTACTATTACGTTAGTCACCATACAATAGTACTTCATGGTTTTTGATGTAGTTATCATTGTTTTTAAATTCTCTACAGGTAATACACCTCAAGTCTCCTGGCTCTGAGGCTGACCCCTCCCAGCAGCACCCACCCTGGGAAAGCCACTCCCCAAAGCTGCTCCCAGTCTCCTAGTCACCTTTGTATTCACTACCTACGAATTGAGCTCAGTGAGGCTCTTTCTACTCTTCCTTTAAGTCCGTGAAAATCTCTGCAGCAGAGGAAGACAATTCTTCTTCAACACAGAGCCTCCTGAAGACCTCCTGGCTTTTAGAAGAAAAAAAGAGGTCCTGGTCCCAGCTTTTGCCGAGTTGCGCCTGTTAGTCAGGAAAGCTCCCTGTCGCATTGCTTCTTGTGCACCACACAGAAAAAACTGCCTCCTTAGGGCACTTGGGTGTTAGAGGTTGGCTGAGTGTCCCACTCGGCTTCAGCACAGGTCATGATCTCAGGGTCGTAAGATCAAGGCCAATGTTGGGTTCCATGCCCAGCATGGAGTCTGCCTGAGGCCCTCTCTCCCTCTGCCCCTCCCTTTCCTGTTCATTCTCTCTCTGTCTCAAATAAGTAAATCTTTAAAAAAGAAAAAAACTGGGGCACCTGGGTGGTTCAGTGGATTAAAGCCTCTGTCTTCGGCTTGGGTCAAGATGCCAGGGTTCTGCGATCAAGCCCCTCACTGGGCTCTCTGCTCAGCAGGGAGCCTGCTTCCCCCTCTCTCTCTACTTGACTCTCTGCCTACTTGCGATGTCTCTCAAATAAATAAATAAAATATTTAAAAAAAAGAAAGAAAGAAAGAAAGAAAAAACTGCAGCCACTAGAGTGACAACCTCCTCCTGTCTTTGTCAGTATTCTCTGTCTCATGCCCTCTTTCTTGTAAGTTATGTGCCTCAACTAGCACAATCCGGAAAAGCGCAAAATCACTACAGTCACTGTTGGTTTAGTTAAAACAAGATTATCATCTTTAGTGTCCCTTTCCGATTGCTGAACATATCCAAGAATCTCTCTGAAAATAGAGCCTAAAATAAAACACTAACTGGACTTTAAGTTGGAGGTAAGGCAGGGGAAGGGCGGTATAAGAATAAGAGAACTGGAATAATTCTGATTAAGATTTTGGGGGGAGGGATGCCTGAGTGGCTCGGTGGGTTAAGACTCTGCTTTCAGCTCGGGTCATGATCTCAGGGTCCTCGGATTGAGTCCTGCATCGGGCTCTCTGCTCAGGAGGGAGCCTGCTTCTCCCCACCCTTCTGCCTGCCTCTCTGACTGCTTGTGATCTGTCAAATAAATAAATAACATCTTTAAAAAAAAAAAAAAGATTTTGGGGGGGAAAACAATGTTGTTTCATTATTTTTGTGCATTGTACACTGCTATATACATAGGCCACATATGTGAGAGGAAATTCTTACTGTTGATATCATCTCGATAGATATTTCATGAATGAATCAGTTCGTAAAATAATTGTTATTTATACTGAGTCAGAACATTTTGTCATCTGTAGCTATTTCTCCTAAAATGATTCACCTGCACTGCAGCCAAATTATCTGTCCTTAGGGAAATTTAATCTCTTGAAAATTCTTCTTTCCTAATCTTCATTAATCCCTCCGGCACATTGAGATATTAACAATAGGTCATTATCGCCCCTGTGGTGGTCATGGAGATACTGAGACAGGGCGACAGGGAATAATTCCCTTGAATGCCTCAGAGTGGGTGACAAGAACTGAGGGGAGGGTGGATCCCTGAGACCTGCTGTCACCAACTAGGAATAAAGCTCCAGGAAGACTCAGGGAATCTCAGGGGTGGAAGGCACCTCAAAGACCATCTCCTCCCTGTTACCTCAGCCTCAGCCAATACCATGTCCCCACCAGAGCCTTCAGCCTCTCTGAAGTGAGCAGTACCTCCAAGAACGGGGTGAGCTCACCACCTCCTGAGCTGAACCCTCCTGTTCTGGGACATCTGTGACTGTTAAAAAGATTCTTCCTCATATTGGGCTGAACTCTGTCACTTGATATCTTCTCGTCATTGTCCTGAGGCTGAGCAGAACAAGTTACTCTCTCTTCCGCCTGACCTACCTTCCGGAATATGAAGGCGGCAACCATGTCACAGTCGATCAACCCAGTTCTTTCGGTCAGTCCTGGAGGGATGCAGTCTCAAGCCTTGTCGCAACCCTAGTGCCTGGCCTTGTGCTAACCTGCCCAGACGGGAGGGAACCCTTTGTGGCCACCAGCGTACCTCCTGCAAAACTGGACTCTGCTAACTCACCCCTGCTCTTCTTTGTTTATGTCCATAGTCAGAAGCGAAGAAAACACGGGACACTCGAGAGTTTCTGCTCTAAATCTTTCCAACCATGCCAACTTTCAAATCATTTTCTAAGCAACCAAAGTGATCTTGTGATTAAGGCTCCACTGATTTAGACAATGTCCTGCAGAGCATAAAATACAACGTGGCTCTTTAGGTAGTGAAGGGTCAAACTTCAGTCAGAGGACACTGCCTTACTGAAGAGAAGAGACTAATTTTCTTTTTTAAATAAAAACATTTTGGGTGGGACGCCTGGGTGGCTCAGTCGGTTAGCGGCTGCCTTCGGCTCAGGTCATGATCCCAGCCTCCTGGGATCGAGTCCCGCATCAGGCTTCTTGCTCGGCAGGGAGCCTGCTTCTTTCTCTGCCTCTGCCTGCCTGTGCTCTCTCACTCTCTCTCTGACAAATAAATAAA
Organism: Mustela putorius furo; assembly: GCF_011764305.1. Lineage (NCBI taxonomy): Eukaryota > Metazoa > Chordata > Mammalia > Carnivora > Mustelidae > Mustela > Mustela putorius. The sequence goes on from NW_025421423.1 coordinate 12,389,970, forward strand.
TAAAATCTTTTGAAAAAGACACACACATTTTGTGTGACTACTTATTTTATAAATAACCCTAGAGGAGTGGTGAGAAAAATGAAAATGAAAAAAAATATACCCAGAATTTCCTCAGTCACCCGAAGTTCCTCTTCATTTTTCTGCTTTGCCCACCAATTCCTGCCCATATGTGTAAGCATATTTACACTTTTGTAATCATAACATAAATGCAATTTTGGATTCAACATGTTAAATCTAACACTGTCTTCACTGTTACTGCAATGATGCATCCTGTATCCTTCCGAATAGACAGTAATTTACGTAACTCACTGTTACAAGGCATTCTAAGTGATTTCCAAAATATACTTATTACAAATAATAGCCCCACAAACTTCGTAATGCTTACACCTCTTTTGTTTTTCAGACAAAGCGTCATTGTCCACATTTGACACGTTACTAGATCAAAAGACAGAAGCATTTTACAGCACAAAAAAATTAGCCTGACAATGAAACTTATTTTTTGGTGGACTGGGTAGCCCTATGAGGTAAGAATATCTATCCTACTGGGGTCTATACACACAGAACCCTCGGAGGGATTTAAGAGACTTCGGTTTAACCTTCAGTGGAACTAAAGGCAAAGGCTTTGCTTTATGCTGGCAGCAGAAATGAGGAAACAGGTTTCTAGAAATTATGCAGTTTGTCTGAGGTCATTTAGCTAGAGACAGCGAGAGACAGAATCATCGACTTAGCAAGGGTTTGCACCCAAGTCTTTCTGGCTTTAAAACCCACACACTCCGCACCTCAGTTTGTTCATCTGTATAACGGGGTTGAACTAAATGTTCTCTCAAAGCTGTTGCATTTGAAGTCGGTTCCTGACAGCTTCAGAGAACCTGGACCCTCTCTGAGCACTAATACTCTGTTAACAAAAATTTCCCTCACAGATTGTGGGGGAGCTGGTTGAGCACCTTCTGTGCTTATAAAAGGTGCTGATCACAGATATTTGTACACGAAGCGACCTCATTAGTAAGAACTCTTCACAGCAAGAACTCTTTATAATGATTCCTTATATTATGTGAATTCCCTCCTTTGATTAACGCATGATAATCTTACAATTTTCCTCAGTCGCTATTAAGTGTCTGGACAAAATATTCCACTTTTTGAAACATACCTGCAGCATCTTCCTAATTCTGCCAGGAACTTATGTTTGGTTTGGTTTGGTTTCTAAATGCTCTCCTGCCATCCAATAAGCTTTACTTAAGCATCTGTGTACATTACATAGCATTTACTCTTTAATTATTTGTGGAAATAATCTGTAAGACATGAGATTATTATTTTTTTTTCCTCAGAGCAATCTATCATCTCAGATCATGTGGTTCGGATGAATAGACTTCCTACCTTTGTAACTCTTGCTGTGGCTGACCACTCATCTGATGTCACACAGCCCATGTATTTAAAACCCATACTCTGAGCCACCATCCCAAGCTCCCTTCCTGGGTGAACTGCCACTCGTCAAAAGTCTCCAGAAATGGTAGAAATAACCATCAGTCCAGTAAACGAGAGAGGGAATAGAAGTACAAGGATTTCCTGTATCGCGGGGTTCAGTCAACCCTGGTTAGACTGAAAAAAAGTGGGAGCTCCAACTCTTTAGCCCCCTTTGATCTCTTTCAACCTACAGTTTCTCTAGTCCTTGCTACTTGCATTTTCAGTCTATAATTGACAGTACTGGGGGGTTTTGATGATTCTGCATGTCACATGCAAAGTGTTAGGTCTGGTGGTCTGTAACAGATACAGAGCTAATATACAAAGCCAGGGGAGAGGCAGGAGATGGGGGGGGGGGAGCACATTCCTACCTTTAAGCTCACTTCTACCTGCTTTCTTTTCCCACAAAACCCACTGGCTGACACAGAGGGTGTTCAGACTATGAGGAAAAGAGGCCAGGGAATGGAGTGGGGGGGGAGGAGGGGAGGAAATGCCAGTATATTTGCTTAAACTGAACACAAACCAGGTGTGCAATATCTTTGCATCACCCTGTTACTAATAATCACATAAGCAATGGGATTGCATCCAGGATTCTGCAAAATAGAACAACAGAGACGGTTCCTGCCCCGAAGGGGCTCCCGGTCTAAATTCTACAGAAAAAAAATACAACCTGGGCTAGAGAGCATGATTTACAGTAGCCGAGATATGGAAACAATCTACGTGTCCAGCGACACATGAATGGATGAAGATGTGGTAAACACATATGCACGTGTACACATGTATGTATGTACATGTGCGCACACACACACACAGGAATATTATGCAGCCACAAAAAAGGACGAGATCTTGCCATTTGTGACGGCACAGATGGACCTAGAAGATATGACACTAAGTGAAGCAAGTCACACTGAAAAAGACAAATATCGTGATTTCATTCATACATGGATCTTAAAAGCAAAACAAGTAAGTAAAAAAGCAGAAGGAGACCTAAAAACTATAGAGAAAAAAAAATGATGGTTGCCAGAGGGAAAAATGGGTGAAGGGGAGACTTCCAGTTATGAAATGATCAGTCATAGGAAATACAGCAGAGGAAATACAGTCAATGCTATTGTAACAGTGTTGCATGGCGACAGATAGAGGTTACACTTGTGAGCAGAGCATAATGTAGAGAGATGCTGAATCACTACATTGCACATCCAACACTGATGTAACATGGTGTGTCAACTATCATCAAATAAAAAAATTTAAAATTGATTAATTAAAAGTGGGCTGGAGAAGCAAGCCTGGCCAGGTAGGCAGGAGGAGGTGCCCATGGCCAGAGGAGACGGTGCCTCGGGAAGCTCAGGGGCTGCCCCTGAAAGGAAAGCTTGAAAAGCTCCAGACTTCAATTGGGCCCTGCACCTGACTCTCATCTGTAAAACAGAACTAACTTTCACCGCTAGGCAAGACCGTGGTAACTGAGAATTAGGTGAGATAAAGTATGGAGAAAGAGCTCTGTGAATTATGAAAAAACACGCACACAGAAACTAGAATACAACCTGACGTGTGAAAGCAGATTTCCCATGAAAATGGCATGTTTGGTCTATGGATTAATAATCCTCACACCTTTCTTTGCCTCCCCGGGTAACTGTGTATCCATATTTATTACACATCTACCTACATGCCACCCACATGCATTGAACTGACTTTGATCATCCCCCAAACCTGCCGGGTAACTACCATTATTCTCAACTTACAGAGAAAGAAACATGATCGGATGAAGAAAATAAAAGATTTAGAATTTGTTTTACCAACTGATCATCTTCCCACAATTGTCTCGGTCCGTTTTTAGGACTTCTTTCAACATATTTCCACCAGAAAATCAAGTTTGGGTTTCAAGATCCTAGTCCCATCCAGTAATTCATTTGATTTCCTTCGCTCATCCATGCAGGTGACATTTATGGAGTCCCTACCAGATACCAGAGATTGCCCCCAGGTCCTGCAGTCACTGGGTTAAACAGAAAAGAGAAGGGCTCTGCTTTCTTTACAGGTTGTATTCTAGAGGGAGGAGACGGATTAAAAACAGGCAAACAAATACATCAACACAATATTCTCGCGTGCTGACAGATGCTATGAAAAACATTCACACGACACTTGAGCAATGACTAAGTGAACAAACAAAACTGTCATTTACCCCATTAAAAAGCTAATATTCTCCTCAACAAAACATCGAATGGAGTCTGCATAATGCCATCATCTATCCTGTTCTTCTGCCAAAGACAAACGATCCAAGGGCTGAGATAAAAACTTCCTGTCACCAGTATACAGGTATCAATACGGAGGAGCTAGGTACATGGGAGGAGTGCGCGAGTTCATCCGACAATCCTCTTTGAAATATCCCGAGCTATTTACACTGCCTTTCAGCTGGCCCACCGGCCCAAGGCTGGGGAGTAAAACAGGGATGTCTCTGAAGATGCTCCTGTCTGAACATTCCATAGCTCCGCTGTGGTTACCCGCCCATTCCTGCCAGGCCCCACGGAATCCAGGATCTGCGTGCCTTCTACATGGGGCGCAGAAGCGGAAGGGACTGCTAGTGACAGAAATAGAACTAGGGGCCCTTTAAGCCCATATGAGAGGGAGAGAAAGACCACTTAAGAACAATTTGAGGACGTGTCCGACAAGAACCATGCGGACTCTCCGTCAAGGCTTCTTAGTTTATTACCACCAAAGTTTAGTCGGGATTGGTTAGCTACATTGTAAATCAGAATATGTACTACAACCCTGTGGTTTTCTAATGATCAGAATAAATCCCCAAACATCCATCCTAGCTCCTGGGCTGTGACATATGCAGATCTTCCTGGCATACTGCCAGCGCAGGGCCCGAGACAATGTGATTCGTGCCTTCAACAAGAATAACTCAACTTCCTCGTTTTTAAAAAAGCACTCTCGGTAAGTAACCCTTTTTGACAGTTTACTACTCCCTGGGTGGAGAATCCGAACAGCAAGAGCATACTATTTGGAGATTAGTATGTAGTTTGAGACATATCTCTGCTATTTCCTGGGTGAGTCACCTTCTATAAGCTACTTATCCTCCCTGAGACTCTGCTTCCTCATCTGTAAAATGAGAATACTAACACCCATCAATCAACATTTTTGTGAGGATTAAGTAAAAGAATGTGCACCCACACATGTCACAGGGCAAGACATCATATACCTGGTTATGGGTACTCCTCGGGAGCCCTGCTACAACCCGGATAAGACAAGACATGTGTCAATCTGGGAGCCTCCGCAACTATTCGTCAACGTTTTTCATTATGTAAAAGCAGGTCATTTAGGTCTTCTAATATTAAAATACAGAGCAGAAATAACAGAGCCTTATCTGAACTCCGCTATGTCCCTGTTACTGAGGGCATCTCAACTCCGAGTTAGGTGTTGCAAGAATCGTAAGCACGGAGCAAGTATTTCATTTATCTCCTCATTCATTCATTTGTTTCCCGTCCACCATTAAACATCATTCAACAAGTCTGTTGAGAGCCCAGTGCTGGGTTGGGGGCTGTTCGATGGCTGGGTTCACAGTGCAGGGGACAGGCAAGTCCATCAGTGACCCCACCGTACCGTGATGAGGAAAGTAATCACTTCAACAACAATGAAAATTTTTTTGAAGATTTTATTCATTTACTTGACAGAGAGAGAGAAACAGTGAGAGAGGGAACACAAGCAGGGGGAAAGAGGGACAGGGAGAAGCAGGCTTCCTGCTGAGCAGGGAGACATGGGGCTCGATCCTAGGACCCTGGGATCATGACCCGAGCCAAAAGCAGATGCTTAATGACTAAGCCACCCAGATGCCCCAAACAATAATAAAATTTAATTCTGCTGGTCAAACTTCTGATTGTAAGCAGCCAACACCAACGCTGGTTTATTTGAGCAGAAAGAGAATTTATTGGGGTCAGGGGGGCAGGGAATTGCTCCCAGAATTTCTGGGAAGTTTGGCAATCCAGATGCTAAAAATGGGCAGAAACTAAGAGAGGCCACACAACGGGACCATAGCCAAACTGCCACCACAGAGGAGATCCAGCGAGGACACAGTGGCTAGTCCCGTTTCCCCAGGTACTCCGGACAACAGGCTAGGCTCACTGCTGCCAAATTCAACAGGATAAATCCCCACATAATGGGGGAGATGCAACACTAACTCTGAGGCTAGGGTGTCCGGCGAACCAAAGCCAATGGAGAGGGGAAAGCAGCAGCAGGTCGTTCAGCTTTTAAGGTGGATACAGATGGATAGTCTTTCCAGGACTCATCTTAAGAGAATCCTCCTAATACAAGGGTGGGTTTCAGATATCAGGCAGCCAGATGTTTACTGAGAACTTCCAATGTGCCAGACACTGGGCTAAGCAACTCAAATGCAGTATCTCATCTAATCTCACAGCAGTCCTGTAAGACAGGTAGCTTACTCTCAAAGTCATTGATCAACTGAGGCTTGACCAGAGGAAGAAACCTGCCAAGACTGTAAGGCTAACAAGGGGCAGAGCCCTGACTCCAACTTGGTTTTTGACAACTGCACTATACAACAAGAAAGAAAGAAGTACAAAGGTTCTCGGGATCGTAGACCAGAAGCCCCTGAGCTGGATTGGGAATTGAGGGAAGGCACCCCAGAGGAAGAGAGGTTGCAATGAGATTTAACAAGTAAGTTGGTTAAATACTGCAGGGAGGTGTGTGGAAACCTAGGGTAGGGGCGGTATGAGTTAAGAGACCCCAAGGAGAGGGAACAATGTATGAAAAGAAAAAACGGCATGAAACAAATTCAGATTTCTTGGAACCAAAGGTCTTTTTTTTTTTTTTTTAAATGCTGTACAGTTAAAGAAAAAAGAGTACAAAAGGAGGGGATATAAATGAAAAATGTGGTGCCCCAACCTCAGGCATGTTTGTCCCTAGAACAGAATGCCAAGAGATTTCAGATTACTCCATGATTAAAGAGTGGCCATTTCTGAATTCCGGTATTAGAGAATGACACTGGAATTGGCTCATTCCTTTTGTCTTCGCCGAAGAAGTGGAGGGGATGACGTGAGCAGAACATTCTGACAACTCTCAGCACCATCTTCCTGAAGTGGTCCCACCATCCCAACCCTACAGTCCACGGAGCAAGAAATCTCCCAAGAATCCCAGAGACAGAGCAGAGTGCTCAAGTTGCCCCTGACAACTAGGTCGTGATTCAGGTGTTTGCTGCGGGTGCTGGGGGGCCGCCTGAGCCCAGGTCCGGATTCCATGAGACCTTCTCCCAGGCAAGGTCAGCAAGGGGCAACGCGTAATGCCTTACTCGCTCTGCCCAGGCCACGGCCCCAGAGTCTCATCTCACAATCAGCATTCGAGCTGACTCAGTGGGTTGGCATGATTGGTTCAAAGTGTGCTTCATCAGATTAAATTTTCAAGCACTTCACTTTTTCTAAACAGAGAAAGTTATACTTTTAATTTCATGTAGGAGTGTATATCAACAACTGTTAAATGTCCCCCCAAATCCATTCTTTCCTTCCTCTATTTAGTATAAGAATACACACACGCATGCCTACATGTACTTCTACCCTGAGTTTTAGCAGAATACATCCAGAAATGTATTCCCCTGACCCCCGTACAGCAAGGTGCACCCATGTGACTGTGTTTTCCTGATAGTGTGTAGGGTTAGGAAGTCATGTGCACAACTTCTGGTCACTTTCTTCACAGTAAATTCCTTGCCTTCTTATCATTCTTTCTCCCTTCCCAAAGGTTAAAACATGGACCTGTTGCTGGCAAAAAATCAACTATGAAGATAAAGAAAGCATTCTAGGAGATAGTGCAGCAGCACTAAAAAAGGAACCTAGGTCCATGAATGACCTCGTGGAGCTGCCCAGCCATCCTAGGCCCTCCATCTACAATAGAGTTGTGACATGAAAGAGAAGTTAACTTCTATTTAATTTAATAGTATATTAATAATATATATTATTAGTGTATTATATATTAATATACATAATACATAATAAAGTATACTCATATACAGTATATTAACAGTATAATATATTGGGATGCCTGGGTGGCTCAGTCGGTTGGGCGGCTGCCTTCGGCTCAGGTCATGATCCCGGCGTCCTGGGATCGAGTCCCTCATGGGGCTCCTTACTCCACGGGGAGCCTGCTTCTTCTCCCTCTGCCTCTGCCTGCCACTCTGCCTGCCTGTACTCTATCTCTCTGACAAATAAATAAATAAAATCTTTTTTTAAAAAAGTATAATATATTAATATTTATAAAATTAATATCATATATTAACAATCTGTATAAATAATGCATAATTATGTAAGGTTTGTGGTATATTAACAGTATAGATAAATAATACATATTTATTTAATCCACTGTGTATTTGGGTTACTGTGTTAGAGCTTAGCCTTTCCTTAACTATAGAGGTTTCATCTGAAGGTAAAAACAGAAAGCATATGTGTTTTTTGAAGGCCTACAGATCTAGGTTCTAATTCTAGATTTACCAGTAATTAATCATCTACATTCAGTTAATCATCCTAGGTCTCATTTTTCTCCCACAAAGAAAGGGCAAATAATATCAAATTCTCAGACTATTGAAAGGATTGTAAATAGCGGACCTCATATGATTCTGGTACACAATGACTGCTACAATTGCTACTATTTTTGTCATCTTATTTCAGAACACTGATAACGCCTGCTGCAAATCCCACAATGCCCTGAGGCATCCAACGTGGAACCTGCTAAATACGTTTGAATTCTCAGGCTTCGATATCCAATCAACAGTCACATTTATCTGATGGAATGTGATATGAATTCTATCAGCTGGGCCTGGACTTCATCCCACTTCTGAACATCTACAGCCTTTCAACTTGACACTTCGCCCGTCAACTCAGCAACTAGAACGGGAGGGCAGCTTCCACCACGGAGCAGTAGAGTGCGGGTCTACACTGACTGAACCCCTGCACACGGGCAAGGTACTTTCTGTCCTCTGTCTGTATTTTAGTTAGAAGCTGCTCCTTTCCCTTCTCTGGTATGACTGCTTCCATTTTATCACAGGCGGCTTTCTGAGACCAGCTGAAGTGATAAACTTGGGGCGTGAGAGAGACCCATGGAAGGGCTTTACCATCAGCTCTGCTGCCTTCTTGCATTTTACCAAAGGAGTTTCCAGAGTTGCAGTGTGGAAGCAACAATTACCCCTTGCAGTACCAGCAGCACACCCTGGCCAAGCGGCTAATTCCAGTCCTGAAAGTAAAGCTCTGAACCACGTCCGTGCTGAGACGTGATAACGGCCCGATCTTCAGAGCTGTCTAACTATCCCTCATATTGTGTGAAACCCGAGCAACGCAAAGTCCTCTGACGACTCCCTCACCCATGACAACCGAGTCCTCCATCAGGAGCCGTATGTCTGTCAGGTTGGGTTTTCTTTTTCACCACTTTATTGAGGTATGACTGACATACAAAATGTTGTGCACATTTAATATATATAACTTGATGAGTTTAGATGAGTGTGAATACATGACAGCAGCCTTAAAAAGGCGAACAAATTCTCCTCTGCTCGTCAACCCCAGGTAACATCCTAACTAAGTGAATTTTTTCTTTAGGCCTCAGAGAAGCCAGCTCTGTCAGTTCCTATGCCAGGACAGACAGAGTAGCTCCTTGTCTGCCATGGGTTCTCCAGGGTCCATTTAGGCCGCCTATTGTTGGCCAACATTTTAAGCAAAACTTCCTGGAATTCATGGCTAGAAAACGTTGCACTGGGTATCAAGACAATCAGCGAGGCAAGGCTGTGGGCAAGCTTTCAACAAAGGCTCAACAGCACTTTTATGCCTGAAAACACTATTCTGATTCAACTGCACTCTACATTGCTGAAGGCTGAAAGAACGTGAGTTTACGGAGAAACAAAATCCCAATTGCTAAATAAACCCCTGCACCCTCCCGCATGCAGAGCAGTACCCTCCTACTGGGCCACTACCTTCCCCTTCCTCTTTCTCTCTCTCTTTTTAAAGATTTCATTTATTTACTTAACAGATAGAGATCACAAGTAGGCAGAGAGGCAGGTAGAGAGAGAGGAAGGGAAGCAGGCCCCCCATTTTGAGCAGAGAGCCTGATGCGGGGCTCGATCTCAGGACCCTGAGATCATGACCTGAGCCAAAGGCAGAGGCTTTAACCCACTGAGCCACCCAGGCACCCCTCTTTTTCTCTTTTACACGCAAAAAGACACAAAGGTCCTTCCCTGGAGACTCTGTAAGGCAGGAAGGAGTCCATGACCCTGGCAGTGAAAAGGTCAGTTCCAGCCCCTGCCCAAGGTCACCTGGCAGGTCAGTGGTAAAGCCAGGATCTCACAGCCGATCATCCAAAGTGCCCAGTGTGCCAGGGGTTTTCACTGCTCCGCTGACAGGTCCTCTGCCATGTTCCGCCTCGGCTCATTCCCTTTCAGGGGCCAGAACTCTACCTTCCACACAAAGCGTAAGAAATGCCAGCTCCCACGAAAGGAGAAACACTGCACAAAACCCAGCTCCCCTCAGAGTCGTGCGTGCCGTGAGGTCGGAGGCCGGGAGTCTTCTCGGGAAGGTGCGCTTTCCATACGGAATGTCTCAACTTGCCAGCTCTCAGGGAAGTTGGACGTCCACCAAGGAGAGTTTTGCCCTGGCTCTTGATAACTGTCAGCACGTCTCACAAAGACAGGAACTCCTGAGACCAAGATGCCAAGCAGCCGGGAACCATTACGGAGAAAACCTGAGCTGCTGCAGGAAACTGGAAACTGCTTGATCCCTCTTCCCAGGGCTGCATCTGGCAAGCCTTGAGAATAAAGTGTCATTTGTCGTGGACCCGCTCTGGGCCTGGCTCTCAGCACTCTTATCTTCACTGAGGCCGGGTGGGACAGGGCAAGGCTTCTCAACCAAGACACTAGACACAGAGTCCTCTGTCGTGGAGGACATGCATTGTAAGATGCTCACCAGCAGCCCTGCTCTCCACACGCTGGATGCCAGTGGCACTTCCTCTCACCACATGTGACGATCCAGATTCTCTCCTGACATTGCCACGTCTTCCCCGAGAGGCAGGGTCACCCCCAAAAAAACCACTACTGCGGTAGGTAATTCTGTAGGCTGTGGCATTAGAGAGCCAGAATCCAAATCCTGACACTCTGGCCCCATTTATCAGGTAGCCCCACAAGGCCACAGCTTCTCTGTTCCTCAGGGCTCTTAACCAAACACAGAGTTAATGTTCAGTCCCACACATGGTGGTTATGAAGATGAAATGAGACGTCACACGTGAAGCACTTATGACCGGGCCTGGCCCAGAGAAAGCCAACACTCAGCTACATGTTATGATCCTCGGTTTTCAGAAAAGGAGAGCGAGGCTCAGGGAAGTGACTGAGAGACCACACGGCCAGGCAGCTGCCCCACGAGGACGCCCACACGGCATCCTCATCACGAGTTCAGTGGCCGTCAAGCGGGCTGCTGTCACACAGCCAGTCCTGTTCTGGGCTCTGCAGCTGAAGCGGAAACCAGACATGACTCCTGTGCTCAAGAAATCCCAAGTCCGGTAAAGGAGGCAGACAGGGGCCCGGCCATTTCAGTAATGCTTACGGTAGGCCACAGTAGAAGGGCAGAGAAGCCCAGGGGCTGCTTGTGTGCAGGGGTGAGGCGCCTGACTCAGCCCAGGTCGTGGGTGAGGGGACACCCAAAGGGATCCTGAAAGCCTCCAAAACTTTGGCCACCTGCTGATTTCACCAGATGACAGATGGCCTTCCCGAGGGACCACAGATGTGCCTCCGAAGGGTGAAGTCTGCGGCACGTCCAGGCAGGGACAAGGGAAGCAAGCACAGTCTCACGGAGGCTGAGTGGGACCTCCTCGCTCAGGGGGGAGCTTGTGGGGGGGTCAGCCGAAAGCCCCACCCCCACCCCCACCCCCACCAGGAGCCCGTGGGAGTTAAGCAGCTCCGTGAGAGAACCTATCGCAGCCCAGTCACCTGCACTGGGCTCTTTGCTCAAGACGATTAAAACTTACTCAGCATGAATAGGCAGCGATGATGAGTAAGAACCCAAATTGCACGAGAGCAGGTCCTTTTCCTTGAAGAAGCTGATTGCATAAGAAGGGACCATGATCCTTGTGATAGACAAAAGGGTTTCACAAGCAGAGATATTTTAATAGCCCTATATTTCACTTAATGAGCTGACTGCTGAAGGCACACATTGACATTTCCACTTGTTGGACTCCACACCTGCATCGTGGCCCTGTTGTCCACCGGTACGGAAGCCTGTTCACTCGGACCTGCCCCACAGGACAGCCCCAGGCCCCTGCTGGGAAGGTGGGAGGGCCAAACCACATTGCAGTCCTATGAGAACAGGCTCCGAAGCCATTTCTTTTTAAAGATTTTAATTTTTATTTATTTGACAGACAGAGATCACAAGTAGGCAGAGAGGCAGGCAGAGAGAGAGGAGGAAGCAGACTCCCCACCGAGCAGAGAGCCCGATGCGGGGCTCAATCCCAGGACCCTGAGACCATGACCTGAGCCGAAGGCAGAGGCTTTAACCCACCCAGGTGCTCCTCCGAAGCCATTTCTTATCATCAGTCTCTGACAGGGAAGAGGCTGCCCCAGGCGAGTACTCCCCCAAGTGTGCCCTGACAGCGGCAGCCGCCACCCTGGGGAGCCCGTGACAGACGCACATTCTCAGGCTCCACCCCAGACCGCCCAAGTCAGAGTCTCTGGGGGTAGGAAGCCATATGTCAATCAGCTCTTCACACGATTCTTGTGTGAAAGCTTGAGTACCCATCCCACAAACCACCGTAACTTCCCCTGCCCTTTTATTAATTCATCCAACAGATACGTACTGAGTATCGACTCCTTAATAACCCTGCAACCGCATGCTGGTGTAAAGCACTGGATAAAACTGACATGATTTTTGCACTTGCAGAATTTAAATTCTCCCCTGGGGAACAGCTGGGAGTTGGTGGCTACGTTTGATGAGAAACCCATGAGGAAGTTAAAAACCAACCCTCATTCCTGACAGTCGAGTATAGTCATTTCACATCACAAACATGAGCAGGCTAACCCAGAATGAATACTTAGTAGGCATCAGAGCTGGATGAAAAAAATGGCAAAAAAAAAAAAAAAAAAAAAAAAAAAAAAAAAAAAAAAAGCTGGATTGAAAAAAAAAATGACAAAAACAATGAATGAGATTAGGCGATCCCTACTCTGCCTTTTTGCAGCCCTGGTCTACTCTGCCCTAGGACTCTGCATTCACTGCTTATTTACATTTCTGTTCCTGCTACCTGAGTCTGAGCCCCTTGAAGGCAGGCCAATGTGCCATTCAGCCTGCTTTCCCCCAGGGTTCAGCATGGTACCTGGAAATCACTCAATATTTGCTGAATGAATGAGGAAAGGAATAAAGCCCAATTAGCCTGGGAGGTTGCTCAGTGCCCCTGGTATTCTAGAAACCCCCAAGACTGCAGCCTACCCTGCACGCTAGGAAAGCCACCTGTAACTTGTATGTCCACCAAAATTCTGCCAGCAGGACCCTAACTCTATTTATAAGCCAGGCCCCAACCTAGAGGGTTGTGGACCAGAGCTTCGTTCTGGGAAGTCGGATCTCTCTGGAACCACCTCTCTCTGTGCTGGGAGACTGTAAGACAGACTAAGAAGAAGGGCTGGAGTGATGGGCAGCTGCCCCAAGGGCAAAAGTAGAAATAAGCCTGGGGCGCCGGGCGCAGGACACAGGGAAGTAGTGTCCCCTATCCAGCTTTCCTGGAAAACAGGAACATCAACCAATTAACAGTAACAATAAGCAGCTCAGATCTCAGAGATTTCATTCAACTGGAAATCCTTGGGCAAGCTCACAGTGGCAGATTTTTGCCTCATTTGGATACTTGATGGACTTAAGCCAGTCTGTGTATTTACTTAGGAAGGAGAAGAATGAAACATTCAAACATACTCTTCATGCTAAAATTGCATTTTCCAAAAGCAAGGTAAAAAAAAAAAAGAGTTCTGATATCATTTTTCAGCTCTTAAGGAATAAAATCCCCTTCGGACATGTAGATGTATGTTTAGGTTTGACCCGTGCACTTTCTTAGAAGAAGAACATAATATACCGAAGCGGGAGCTTTCATACCTAATGGAAGTAGAGACACTCGTGGGCGACAGGACAGGAGAAGGAGAGGTGGGAAGAGCGACAGCCTGCATGGCCGAGGCCTCCGGTGAGCAGCAGTTAGACGAAGGGGGCCGTCTGCTCTCCATCTCGTGCGCCAACAGAATCCTCCTCTGGCTTAGGAGAGTAGGCCAGAAGCTGATACAAATCTTGCTCAAGGCTCAGGCGTGATGAGAGAGGGTTCAAGCGAGGCTGACTCTTGCCCTCAGTGTACAAAAGCTTCTAAGGCAAAGCACGAGCATAAAGTTTTGGATCTTCCTCACCGTAGGCCGAAGGAAAGACTGGAAGATGAGGAAGGGAAGGGGCGAGAGGGTCCCTAGCCAAACCCCCACTACGGCCTGGCGCAGGAGTCCTGGGCCTGAGTTCACAGCAAGGATGCTCAGGAGGGCTCTGGGGAAAAGAATCCCCGGGCCAGGCTGGAGAGGACATTAAGGCCCAGGCAGCTCCTACAGGCCTGGGGGATGTGGGTCTCCCGGGGGAGCCCAGAGGCCTTATGGGCCCAGAGCAGGTGCCTGAGACCCTTCTACCGGCCTGGCACCATCCTCCCACACAACGGGTCAGGGAGGGGCAGAGAGAGGCCTGTGACTTCCCAGAACCAGGACACAGAGGGAGAGGAAAAGAAAAAAAAAAAAAGGCTGAGATTGAGAAAAGGGGAATAAATGAAACCCCGAGAGAGAGAGAGGGAGACAGACAGCAAGAGAAAAGTAAAAACAAGAGTCACTGGGGTTGACTGAACGGTGTTTTAAGAGTCCCACGTATATTAACTCATTTCATCAACTCCTTGCAACACCGTCTGGGGCGGGCATTATTATCCTCCATTTTATACGTGAGGAAAGTCAGGTGTAGAGTTTGTGAATGAAATGAACATTTAGACCTAAACAGTTTGGTTCCAGAATATGAAAAGGAAAGAGAAGCCACAGGAAGTTACAAGAATGGAAGGGAAGAAAGGGAAAGAAAATCTTCATGTGGAAGACGTTTCATTCAGCGGATAGATGGGTAGATGGATGGACAGATGGACAGACAGATGGTAGGAAACCGAGGGATAAGTGGAGCAAGTCCCTCATCTTCACTATTAAATCTGAGCACGAGACTCTGGAAACTACTAGTTGCTGCACAGAGGCCGCTCCTAGGCTGGTCTAGCTTTCATTCTACTCTGTCCAGGGTCTACTGCTTCACAAATTTCACACCCCAAATCAAACATTTCTAGAAAGCAAGAAGTGGCAGAACACATGTAGCCTGCAAGGGGGCAGTTGGTATTACCCTCCAAGAAAGGAGTCTGAGAATGCGTTCCCTAGATTCTTGCACTCGGAGAAAGTTAAGTGACTCAACATCTTTTAAACTCTGCTCAGCAGACGGTCGCTGCATGTTCATCCAAGGTCAGGTCCTCTCTCGGGCAGGAGGGAAGAATGCGGAGGACTCTGGGCTCTCTCGTGGCTGACGGCTGTCTCCACCACCCCCAGAAGATGCCATGAGTCCTATGTGCATCACAGGAGTAAAGCCCACATGAGCCCAGAACAGGGGAGCAAACGACTTTGCCCGAGAGCGTTGAGGAAAGCTTCATCTCAGTGGCATTTGAACTAGACCTTGAAGATGACCTAGAGTTTCCCCAGTGAGGAAGAAGAAAGCAGAGAGGACCAGCAGAGGAAACCACAGAAGTGCAGGCGGGTAGAGAGAGTGCAAAGAACCTTCCAGAAAATTGTCAGAAGTTCCGACCAACAGCACTGAACAGGGAGGAAGTGGCGGGAAACAATCCCAGTAACAAAGGCTGACAACCTTGAGTCTTAACTGCTCTCTAAGGCATGTGTATGTTAGCCTTTAAAGTCAGGGACCCTTTGAGAATCCGGCCAAGCTCTGAATCCTCTCCCCAGAAAATACACAAATGCAAAATTTTACACTCCGCATCACAGCGTGCTCATACCTGGGGTTAGATACTCTCGCTCTACCTGGTACAGAGCTATGGACTGTTTTCAGCAAGAGAGTGCTATGATCAGATCCTGTATTAAAAGATGGCAGGACAACAGAAAGGTAAAACCCCCATTTTAGGGTCAAACAGAACTGAATTTGAGACCCTGCCCTGCCCCTTCCGAACTGTGAGACCTCAGGCATGCTGATTTAAGAGGTAACCACCCCATTTCTCATTATAAAATGGTCATAGTTTTAGTTCCTCCTTCACAAGGCTGTAAGCAAGATGGAGAACCACAGAGCCCAGGGCACAAGATGAGCACTGGCCCCAAAGAAGCTTTTTAAACAATGAATACGGTTCTGATAAGGGACGGGGGAGACCCCAGGGAATGAGCCAGGGAAACTAGCTCACCTGCTGCCCCTCGGGCTGCCTGGTCCCAGGTCCCTGCTATGTGGACGCCTGGCTATGCTGTGCACATTCGTTTAATCGGTTCTGGACAAGCGGGCCCACAGGCACGTGCTACTACTTTCTTTGGGAACAGAGGGTCCCCGAGCCTTCCGAAGCCAGAAACACAGAACTGGAGAATGACTGAGCAAAGGAACTCACTCATGGTGTTTCCAAACAGATTTCATAACCAGATTATGCCTCACATTTGAACTTGGCAACCACGGGTCTATTCTTCAGATTGTGAAACCAATAATCACAAAGCTGATGAGGCAGATTCCCAGTCACATCACACGGGTGCCATTGAAGATGCCGACCGCAGATACAGCAGGGGCACGTCGCTCTGGCTCATTCAGCGGGAAGGGCACAAGCCGCTGGAGAGACTCTGCCTGGAGGGAGAGCACCAGTGGTGCCCGGCACACAGCAGGCACTCAAGAAATACTTGTTAAATGAACAAATGAAATGAAAATTCCCGCTGGACTTGCCAAAGTGAAAGAGAACATATAGAAATGGGGCCTTGGGGTGGATCTAGCTAGTCCCACCTCCCATTCTACAGGCATGGAAAGGGACCCTCAGAGAGGCAAAGTCACGTGCCCAATGACACAGTATGTGTCATGAGTTGAATTGTACCCCTCCCCAAAAAAGGCATATACTGAAGTCTTAGCCCCCAGTTCTTCAGTGAGACCTCACTTGGGTCTTTACAGAGGTAATCAAGTTAAAATGAAGTCATCAGGTGGGCCCTCATCCAACAGGACGAGTGTCCTACTGAAAAAAGAAAATCTGGATGCAAACACAGGAAGAACACCAAGGAAAAATCAAGCCAGAGACTGGCTTCTTCTACAGGCCAAAGACCTCCAAAGGTTGCCAGCAGGCCACCAGCAGCCAGGAGAAGAGTGCAGAACAGATTCTCTCTCACAGGCTCCGGAGAAAACCAACCTTGCTGACGCCTTGCTCTCAGACTTCCAGTCTTTGGCACCGTGAGATGACACATCTCTGTGGCTGAAGCCACTCAGTCTGTGAGACCGTTACAGTAGCTCTTAGCAAGGCAACAAAGTGCGGTCTCTGCTCCAGAGCAACAGCTCGGAAGAAAATGGGAGGCCGTTCTAGCTGACTTCTACCGGACGAGCCTCAGATCCTGCTGCTTCACAGGGCAGTCAGGAGGCCAGGGAATTAGAGGCTGGGGACGTGATGGTTCATTCAGGTGACTAGAATGTCCTGAGCACACACGCAGTGCCACCGTCAGTGCAGCTCCGGCCCTACAGCCGGGGAGCGGGAGCACGTGTGAGCCACAGAGGCAGACCTCACACCCGGGCCACTGCAACAGAGCATGGTCAGGCTCAGAGGATGCCAAGCAGCTGGGGAAAACTCACTCCCTCTGTCTGGGAGGGTCAAGGAAGATGTCACGCAGAATGTGACTTTTGAGAAGGTCTTAAGTGAGGCATTTCCCAAGCAAAAAAGGTGGATAGGGGCCTTCTGAAAACCCAGACCACAGAAGCAAAACTCCAGAGTGCCCACAGCAGGGTTACAGGTGGGCTACAGTGCAAAGGGTCTCCTGCATGAAGAGGAGGCCGGGGAGGAGCCACAGGACCTCACAAAGGGCTGAGGGACGGTTGTTAGCTTGTGTGCAGTCACACCACTTTTCAGGATGTTCACTCTAAGGAGGGAGTCCAGAGGCTGGGAGAGCCAACGGCAAGATGCTCTTGTCACTGGCCTGGTGAGAGAGAAAATGCAGAGGGGACAAATGGGTCCCCAGGCCACTCCTGAGGCCAAATTAGCAGACTGTGCTGACCCAGGCTCCATGGGTACAAGGCTGCCAACAGGAAGGGACCCTGGCCTCTGAGGACGATGCCCAATGTCTTCTTCCTAAATTCAGGAAAGGGAAAGGTGCCCACAGGTTCTCAGATCTCACACTTTTCTTAATGACTCAAGGAAGAAACTCATAAGGGAAACGTCCAGAAGAGAGGAGCCCACTGAGGGCCAAAGGTAAGTGGGTGCTGTTTCCCTTCAGAGCTCGTGCACACCTAGCTAAATCTGCCTGCCCCAGGGCAGGGGGTACACTGCCAGGGCTCTCTGCCACGCTAAATGGGCTCCAGATTAACCAACCCTGTTAGTCCCTAGCCTCACCGAAGGAGGCAGCCCCAGGCCTGCAGAAAGAACTAGAAATGTCAGAACTCTATGCAGGACTCCAGGAGGGAGTCACGGGAGACCAGGTGGAACTGGAGCCCTCCAAGGCAACATCCCACCCTGTCCTGCAGCTCAGAATGCTGGGATTCAAGGGACTCAGCAGACTTTGGGCCCAATGGGCTTCTAGAGCCTTCCATCAGCGGTTTGCCTAGCGTGTCCTTAAAACCCTCCAGCAATGGAAAAGCCTGGCTCTCACAGGCCAGCCAATCTTTAGAGAACTGGGACTATTTTCCTCATATTAAGCCTATGAGACCTCCTCGATTTACCTGAGTGCTCCACCTGCTTCACTTTTTTTTTTCCAGTGCTCCAAGATTCATTGTCTATGCACCACACCCTGTGCTCCATGCTTAACTCTCTTTGAGCATCCGAAGATATAACCATGCACGCCGCACACCTGCTTCTCCTGATTAAAGGCAGCCGGTGGCTCCAGCCTCTCCCCACAGAGTGACTTCACACCCGCCCGCACTCTGCTCGTGCTCGTGAACTCTGGCCAAGGCCAGATCACTTCCAGTTTGCCGCTTGAGGTTCTGACCTAGGAAGGAATCTCATTTCATTGGTTTCTCCTTACTTCTCGGGCACTCAAAAATCACAGTCACCTCCTCAGGATGTCGCCACACCTCTGTGCCTTCCAAAGACATCGCTGGTCTTTGAAGATAAAATGCACAAAGGATGCAAAGGAAAAGACAGATGAAGCCACGGGAAAAAGGGAAGTTGGGGTATATGTGTGGAGAAAGCAGGGTGGTGGATGGAGCTGGTGGGTAGAGATGCCCCCCTTTTGCTCCGCTGATTCCTCTGAGTGTGTACCCAGCACGTCATTGTCATTCTCTGGGAAATCTGGAAAACAGTAAATTTAAGCATGGTGCTGGGTGACCATAACTCGGAGTTCAGTTCTTTTATACAGAGATTTGCTTTGTTTAGCAGAAGGACACTGCATAGTCTGAATTCTGGGGGTAAACGTCCACAGGTAGTATACAAGACAATCCAATAAGGTAGGGGGGGATGTATTAGCATTTTTATTTCTGATTGATTCATCTCATAATTTAAAATTTCTGATTTTTTTGCATGTGCTAAATTATACATTGTGTAATTTATAACTAAATAAAAATGCACGTGTTAGAGATGCCTGCTCAATAGGTTGTCACTGAGACACTTGAAGAATCGAAAAGGTTTAAAGAATGCTGCTCGGGATTGCAGTCAGTTAGCCCACAAATGCCTCCTTCTGGCCTCGGGACGGGTAGATGAGAGTATGGCTACTGATGGCAGGCATCTGCACCACTGTAAAGACGAGTCATTCTGCACAGGACCTACTGACTTTGGACAGATACATCATTAAGACGGCATCATTTGGTCACCCGGGTGGCTCAATGGGTTAAAGCCTCTGCCTTCAGCTCAGGTCATGATTCCAGGGTCCTGGGATCAAGCCCCACATCGGGCTCTCTGCTCAGCAGGGAGCCTGCTTCCCCTTCTCTCTCTGCCTGCCTCTCTGCCTACTTGTGATCTCCGTCTGTCAAATAAATAAATAAATAAAAGACGGCATCATTTAAGCTACGTTAACAGTAGGAGCATATCCAGAATGAGGGATGGGGGCAGTCACATTCAACCTTACTTGTCCAGACTACACACAGAAGATTGTGCTCCATGCTGGGGGTTAGATTTTTATTTTATTTTTATTATTTGGGGGGAGGCGCAGAGGTAGGGAGAGAATCTTAAGCAGGCTCCATGCTCAGGGTGGAGCTCGATGAGGGGCTCGATCTCACGACACCAAGATCATGACCTGAGCTGAAATCAAGAGTCAGACACCCAAGTGACTGAGCCACTCAGGCACCCCCGGAAGTCATATTTTTAAAAATAACTCCAAAATTAGAGTCCTGTCAAAGAACAGTTATTAAATATGTCAAGAACACTTGAAACCACGTCATCTGGATGTAACTGGATGGAAACTGTGTCCCTGGATAGAATTGTAGCTGGAGTGTGTCATATCTGAGAGCGGGCTTCATATTTCTAAAGAGCTGTGCAGAGAAGTGAAAATAGACACAGCCTATGCGACACAAGAATTAAAGACAATGGGTAGAATCATAGGTAAGAAATTTGGGGTACAAGCTACAGAAGAACTTTGCTATTGCTGCCCCAATAGAGTGAGCTCCCTGTTACTAGAGATATGCAAACAGATGACTACTCTTTGAAGACGTTACAGAGCAGACTGTCTTCAGATAGTGTGGGAGGTGGGGGGGACAGTCATCTGAAACACAGGTATCTAACAAAGTCAGTGCATGGACAACGGGTAGTTTTAGGTAGTACCTGAACAGGTCTTTTTTTATTTTAATAGTTATAAGGTGATCCCCTAGATCTCTTTGATTTAGATGAGGCTGATTTACTTAAGTCAGTCAATTAATGGAAAGAACTCCCATACTCACCCTCCAACCAAGGATCACTTTTGATTTCTGCCATTCTCCTTCCAGCAAAGCGTGGGCCCCACGGCTGGAGTCGCCAGAGCCCTTCTGCTCACCTGGTCTCCCAGAACATCCAGTCTTGCCAACCCTTCCCTCCCTAAACAAGTCCTGGATCCTGAACGACCAGCTTCCCTGTTAGAAGACTAAATGAAACTGATAAAGAGCCCCCACTTATACCTGGGCTCCTCCCAGGGAGTCCCCCTTCTCAAGGAATCCAGGCTTATTTGAGCAATGGGCTCCTCTAGGGTATATTTGAACCCTGAGAAGAAACTCCAGAGTCAAGGAGGGTAATCATTAAGAGATCTTTGAGGACAGTGATTTTCTAGTCCAAAAGGATCCCCTCCGCCCCCTGCCCCCCATTATGCACTTACAATCACATTAGAACCCTGCACACCTGCTTCAGTTTCTGGGCAAAGGGGAAACATACACTTGTCTTTTAAGTAGTAATTATCTCCATTCTAAGGAAGACCAATCGCTTTGTCTTTTTTGGAAAAGTGAAATTACTCTTCCAAATAAACCCTCAACTCATCTGTTCCTCATGCAAAAAGAAAAAAAGAAAAAGAAAGAAAAAAGAATCATGCACTCAGCTCTTCACAGTTTACAAAGCATTTCCCACATCAGTTTTTCATCTGATCCTTACAACGGTCTGGCGAGGTATGGATTACAGGGATGACCCCCATCTGGGGCCAAGGAAATTGAGGCTCAGAGAGGTTGCTTAAGTTGCTCAAGGCCACAGAGCTTTCAAACCCACACCCAAATCCTCTAATGCCAAATCCCAAGCTCAAACCACTATACCACACTGCCCTCCAGTGTCCCAGAAGAGGGATTCTAGGCCATCTACAAAGGCAGCAAGAGCAGCTGCCATCCTTACATTCCCAACAAATAAGGGCTCTTTCAGTTTACGGACTGTCTGGACTGTGATGTGGGTGGTTAGCCTCCGAATGATTCTGGCATAGCTCACTTCTGCCCTTCAAAGAGCCAGGCAATATCCTCATCTGCTTAATGGATGTGACTGATACCTACCTGTCTCCTAGCACGGTTCTAAATGGGATAACATAAGTGAAAGGGCCCGGTATACAGTAGGGGTTCAATAATTGCACACTGGGTCTGTTGGCACTCCTTTTCTACCTGTGATCCTGGATAGAAGCAGTCTGAAACTAGCAAAACCCATAAGCTAAACTGACACGGAAACACCCGATTTCCAGATTGCACATTTCCATTCGAACTAAATGCAAGCCTCTTCTTGTTCGGCCTGCAGGAATTTTACAAAATGAATCATTTCAGCAAAATGCATCTTCATATTAGGAAAGGCAGAAACCCAGGAATTTCGGGGGAAAGGCAATAAAGTGAATACTATTACACTCCATTGACTTGGTGCACGGGGCGCCTTAAGCACGTTTTTACCACGTGTCCTGGATTTTCCGAGATGGTCCCCCTTTCAGATGCTCTGGGCCGTGGCTCAGACCACAGGGTGCCCACTGTGCCAGACCACATGACTCCATTTGGGGTTAGGAAAAGATGCTCAGTGTCAGGGCATGCCAGACTGCAGCCCTCGGAGCGCTCACGGTCTAGGAGAGAAGGTGATGGGGAAAGAGGAGACGAGTGTGTGAAGTGACGCGGTAGAGGAGGGAACTCTTGGGCCAGCAATTCAGAGCACACTGGAGAAGTCAGAGGAGGCTTCAAGAAGGGATGGGTGGATCCTAGGAGTTCAGCCATGGAGAGGAGGTAAAAGAAGCCATCTGTGACCCACTCGGCCTGCCAACCACCCCCAGCGACCTGCCGGAATCCTCCGCTCCGTATCTGACTCTGCTGGCTCATGTTCCCCACCCAGACCCTAACATCGCCCGCCTCCCTTTCTTCCCCTGATCCCCATCCAATCCATGTCTCCCTTCTCCTCCGCATCTTCCTTCCACCGTGAATCACGAGACCTTCGTGAATCTCAGACCTTCCTTCCCTCTGAAAGACTCAAGATGGCTTCTTTAGCTGGGTCTCTGCCTCCACCCCCAGGCCGCTGTCCTCAGAGGACAGCAGAGTGAGGAACATGCCAGACCTGACAGAGAACAGAGTACGGAGGTGCTCACTGGCTCGTGACTCATGATTCAACAGAGATGAGTGAGAGGCTGTGGTGGGTGTGGGAGCAGCAAAGGCAGAAAGACAAGGAGAAGGATTAATTGAACCAAGCCAAGCTCAACCTTAAAGATCCTGGTTTGGTTTGTTCCCCAAATAGGGTTGAGCTTACGGCTGGTTCTTACTTGTTAGTAACCAGTCCACCCATCCCTTAAGTCCTTGTTCATTAATCTTCTTAAAGAAAGCAACTTGACTCTGTTGGGTTTACTGGCTGTGTGTCAAAAACCTGTTCTCCCACTACGAGATTCCAGAGGGGAAGTACACATATAGAAACCGTCCGAAAACTTCCACGTCGTAAGAACATCCTTCTCCTGACCCAGCGTCCTGACCTACATACTGGTGAAGAGCCATATGCCTAAACACCAGGAAGCTGCATTTACTTACTCATTCTCTCATTCATTCATTTATTCACTCATTTAAAAATATGTATTGACTGTGATCCAGACATGAACTAGGTATTGTGAACATGAGGAACAGTGAAGAAATCAGGTGTGGTCTCTGCCCTCACAGAATGATGAGGAAGTTAGGCATACGGGTAACTGCAGCTTATTGTAATCGGTGATGTAACAGAGACCCTAAGAGCATGCTCTGGGAATTACCAAAGGGATTAACGATATTTTCACAGAGAAAGTAATACTTGCGGTCTCTTTGAGATCAAGGACGGTGTCCTACTCATCGCTGTGCCCCCTAGGCATAACAAAGGGTTTCGCTGATCAGAGGGTGCTCAGAGACGTGTGCCAAGTCAATAATCAAGATCTCAAAGAATGAGTAAGAGTCACTAGACAAAAAAAAGAGAGAGGAGGCCCAGCAGGGGGAGCGGGCACCATGATGACAAGGCTCACTGTGCTGGCCTCTGCGGGAAGGACAAGGCTCACAGCACGGTGCGGCATTGCTCACAGCCAAAGAGGGGCTGGAAAAGGAAGCTGGGCTCAAACTGGGAAGTGCTCAGTATGCCACACAAAGAAGCTGGAACTTCCTCCTGGGAACAGAGGGTATATTAGTGTGGGCTTGCCATGGTATATCCATGTGGACATACTTTCTCAATTAAAAACATGTGTCTTGGACTTCAGTAAATCAGAAGCTTTTTCTTTTTTTTTTTCCTTTTTTTTTCTTTTTTTCTCTTTTTGTTCTTTTTTTAAGATTCCATTCATTTATTAGAGAGATCTGAGAGAAAGAATGAGCAGGACGAGGGTGGGCAGAGGGGGAGAGGGAGAAGCGGACTCCCCGCTGAGCAGGGAGCCTGACATGGAGCTCGATCCCAGGACCCTAATATCATGACCTGAGCCGAAGGCAGACACTCAACCGATTTAGCCACCCAAACGCCCCTTTTTTTTCCCCCTTAACAGCAAAGACATTCATTTGGTAGGTGTGGCATAGCCCAGCAAGTGAATGCTTAGGGATGTCAACCCAAGTCTAGCCAAGTCTGCCTGATCTCTCTCACCCAGAGGCCCCCTCCACACTGAGGGTCCCAGTCCTCCACCTAACCCTTCAAGTGTATCAGAAGTGTCCCTGCCCACTGGCCTCTGCTGCTCTGAATCAGAGCAGGCAGCAGAGGTAGAGGGCAAGATCCAGAGGAACACACGGACACCCCCAAGCACCAAAAAGATTATAAATGACAAATCAGCATTTGCAAATGCTTCAGCCATTTAAAAAAAAAAAAAAAAAGAAAGACAAGTTTGCTCCGTTTTCTTTTTCTTTTTTTTGTTTTTAGACAACGTGTGTGTGTGTGTGTGTGTGTGTGTGTGTGTGTGTGTGTGTGATTAGCCACCGGGTACAATCTTAGCTCTCCAGCTCACTGTGAGACATCGGTCAAGTCACTTAAAGCCTGTGACTCTCAGTGACATCATCTATGAAGGAGAATAACACACTGACACGGCTACTGTGGGGACTGACAGACAGGAGGTCTCTAAAGCCCCTGCCAAAGGGTCTGGTGCTCAGCATGCACCCCCCACCCCCAGACACCTGTCACCCCTCCTGGGTCCCCACCCCTCTGGGAGAGCAGCACGACTTGCCGGGTTCACGGTGCTCAGTTTTGCCTCCCTCGGAACTTCAGGCTGCAGGTACCCCAAATGGAAAACCTCACTGCTGTCTGCTTTACCAGATAGTGATAATGATGGGTCGTTTCCTAGTGACTAGGGACCGGTAAATCAATAGCCAGGAAATTGATATGCATCAAGTCTGTGCTGTTTAGCTGGCTTCACAGGGCCACTGTGTGCTTCCTCCCTCTCAACCAGCGTCGGCTGCCCCTCCCCCAGCCCCACACTTAGCACCCGCGGCCTGTAGACACTGCACGCCAGTGCCCCGCTATTCCTTACCCTGAGCCCTCACCCAGGAACATCCTTCCTAAATCGCCTCTGCCGTACTGATTCTTAAATTTTTCTTTTTTAAAATTTTATTTATTTGACAGAGAGATCACAAGTAGGCAGAGAGAGAGGGGGAAGCAGGCTCCCTGCTAAGAGGAGAGCCCGATGTGGGTCTCGATCCCAGGACCCTGAGATCATGACCTGATCCAAGGGCAGCCGCTTAATCCACTGAGCCACCCAGGTGCCCTGCCAGACTGATTCCTCAGCGTTCAAGTCTCAGCTCAGGGGCCAGATCCTCTGGGAAGCCCTGCATGAGCTCCTCTATCAGAACGAGCACTGCTTCCCCATGTTCCTTTCAGACCTCGTGCTCACTATCTCATCATATACCCCATCACACCGAAAATCTCTGCTTTTGAATCTGTCACCCCAAAGAGCCTCCAAGACTCTCAAAAACAGGAGCCAGGACTTAGGCTTCGTTTTATCCAGTGTCCCTCACAGAAATGGAGACAAAGTGAGCATAGAGCAGAGTCACTGAACGGAGCTGATGATAAGCATAAAAGGACTCTTGGAACACTGTTTCCGTGAGTACCTGTCAACAAACCTCTGGTTCCAAAGGTGACTCCCCTGCCTCCCCCCGCCGACATAGAACCAAACCTCCCTATGTCATGCCTGTGTATAGTCCTTTCTGCGTGAATCTGGGCTGGCCTTGGGGCTCTCACTGGACGGGCAGAATGCAGAGACAGTACATCTGCCTCACTTCCAAGGCTGGGCCATAAGAAGCCTGGCAAATTCCACCTGGGTTTCTTGCAATACTAGGGCAGTAGTTCTCAGCCCAAGGTGATTTTGCTTCCCAGATGACAGCTGGCAATGTCTGAAGACATTTTCTGGTTGTCACACGTCGGCAGAGGGAAGAGGGGTTGCTACTAGCATCTGACGGACAAGGGGCAGGAATGTTCCTAAACATCCTACATAATGCAGACAACCCCCCACAACAGAATGGCCCAAAATGTTCCTAGTGCCAAGGCTGAGAAGCCCTGCTCTAAGGGAAACCAGATGCCATGTAGGAAGTCCCACCCCTTCAGACTGCTTCGCCAGAAAGAAGTCCCAGTTAGCCAAGTGGCAACACAGAGAGAGACCTGGACAGCCTCTCACTACTCCAGCCATGCAGCTGGATGTTTTAGACATATGCAAACTCCCTGACAGCTGCTCTGATCCTACCAGTTGGGGCAGCAGGAATCCTGTAACGCCCTGTAAATGGGGAGCTGAGGCCATTTTCACTTTACTGGGAACCTTCTCCCTGGGGAAAGGGGGACAGGAAAAGTCAGGCTGCTGCTGTAGTTCACAGCAGTGCCTCGGGGATAGCACTGACCAGGGTGAGAAGGTTCTGCCAGAGAAACGGGAGTGAGCTCAGTAGAAGGGGGAAACCAGTGTTTGTGTCAGGACGCACTGCGGTATCCTTGGCTTCCAAACCACGCTAATTTACCGCCCAATTCAATTCAACTCAGCAAACATTTGTTGAACACCTGCTGGGTGTAGAAACTGAGCTCACTCCCGTTGGAAGATGCAGAGATGAGATGATCGAGTTCCTGCACAAAGGGGTTGATATTTTAGTCAGGGGGACGAACATAGCAACGCAAGCTATCAAACAAAATGACAAAACGAAATCAACACTCAAGCGAGACGCAAACAGATGAAGAGACTGGGGGTTTGCACTACTGTGTAAATGAAGGGACACTCACCCACCCCACCATTTGCCAAGCACCCATTATATTCCAGGCACAATACTGCAACCAAAATCCAGCAGTTGGAGGTTTATGACCCTATGTAAACTCATCATTCACACCTTCAGGACAGTATGGAGTCCTGGTCATTCAGTAAATAAGTAACTGGGAAAAAGCGGGATACACTCCAAAAATTCCCAATTGACAGGTTGATTTCGGTCTGTATAGTGAGACTCTAAATCTGAGCATGACTCACAAATCCCATACTGTCTGCTGTATTTTAAAGATTTAAAAAATTAAAAAATTAAATTAAGAATAGTCATCTTTCTGGGAAAGTTGGGGGTGGAGGGAGCCAGTATTTGAAATTTTTCATTTCTCATCTGTGTCCCTCATCTTCCAAAATGTGTGATTCTCAACAAGATGCTCAAGGCCAGGGGTGCCTGGGTGGCTCAGTGGGTTAAAGCCTCTGTCTTCAGTTCGGGTCATGGTCTCGGGGTCCTGGGATCAAGCCCCGCATCGGGCTCTCTGCTCAGCAGGGAGACGGCTTCCCCCCTCCCCTCTGCCTGCCTCTCTGCCTACTTGTGATCTGTCAAATAAATAAATAAAATTAAAAAAAAAAAAAAAAGATGCTCAAGGCCACATTTTTGAAGTGGAAGACAGGATCCCCTTCAGAAACTTGGTGGGCAATGAAAGGGAGGAGAAGAATGTCAGCGGGGACAGGCTATGTCATCAACGGTGACCAATTCTCATTGGCTAGTAACCACAGCTCTTATTTCCTATTCACCCAGCCTAGCTGACAGAGGCTTCCTCGGACCCCATGTGCCTACTCTCCACAGCAAAGAGACGTGGCCAACTGCACACGGGTCAGACCTGCACACTGGTCGAACCCCGGTCAGACTAGTTACACAGCCAGTTGTGCCAGACTTCAGGCAGACAGAGACACGCAGTCCTACTACAAGCCTTGAAGCAAGGACCATAAATACTTGACAAGCAGCACTAACAGCTATCAGGAGTCATACATTCAGAGGAGACCCTCCCAGAACATCAGTCCTACTGAAAGATTGATGATTCAAAACACTGACTGAATATTAAAACAAACATAGATATATAATGGGCTGATGTTCAAGACATGTATAGATTTTCAAGTTAAAATACAAAATTTGGAAGGGAATTCAGTCTTCTGGATTCTAAAGACAAAACCTCCAAATTCCCCTCAGTCACTATACTTGGCTGTTTTTAGTGGTTCCATTTAAAAACTCAGAAGTAGGGACACCTGGTAGCTCAGTTGGTTAAGCCACTGCCTTCAGCTCAGGTCATGATCCTGGAATTCCGGGACTGAGTCCCACATCAGGCTCCCAGTTCCACGGGGAGTCTGCTTCTCTCTCTGACCTTCTCCCTTCTCATGCTTTCTCTCTCTCAAATAAATAAATAAAATCTTTAAAGATAAAAATAAAAAAATAAAAACTCAGAAGTACTAGCAGAGGATAAGTATTCCACTTGAAGGAAATGGAAGAAATAGATGTTTGAAGCACTCAAGATAGGCAGTGGGTAACATTCTAGATTGCCTGACAATTCAGGCAGAAAGAAAACATAGTAACATCACTCATTTCTGCCAACAGAAAACAAACATCTCCACAGACAGAGGTAGGTGCCTCTGTGGGAGGGCACTAGCTGGGTAATGAAGCCATCTCCAACTGTCCTTTGTGAAAGAATACAAGTGCTATGTGCATCAGCTGCTAACAGCTAAAGAACTCACATCAAAGATGGGCCCGTGAGAGTCAGTTGCTCTCTGCAGATCAGATCTAATTCAGAGGCAGGCTTAGGCATGGTGGGGGTAGAACTCGAAAGATGGAAAATAGCTACACACATGAGTGCTTACAATGTGCACTGTCCTAAGTCACTGTGTAATAGCTAGTTAAATCCTCAGAAACACTCTACGCAGTAGGTGCTATTATCATCCCCATTTTATAGGTAGGGAAACTGAGGCACAAAGACATTAACATGCCAAAAGTCACAGAGCTTAGAAGTGGTGGAACCAGATTCTAACCCAGGCAGTCTGACCTCAAACCCTCACTCTTTCTTACACATCAGGCGATTCTACCTCAACTGATTGACTTTGGCCCACTGGGCATCTTCTGAGTCAGTGAGCTCTGGACAAGCGCTGGAACTTTGCTCCATATTAGGTCACCTTCACGGGAACGGGGTAGACAGGCTGTGCTCTTAGTCACAGCACAGTCAGTGCGC
The DNA here is from genome assembly GCF_011764305.1 of Mustela putorius furo. Lineage (NCBI taxonomy): Eukaryota > Metazoa > Chordata > Mammalia > Carnivora > Mustelidae > Mustela > Mustela putorius. Next base: position 12,418,932 of record NW_025421423.1, read on the forward strand.
CTTCCTCCTTAATGATCCCAGGGAAGCCCTGCCTCCTCCAAGGATCCTTCTGGACCTGACTCCGCTCCTGCCCCTACCCCAAGCAGTCCAAGTCAGGCCCAGCATAGACCTCCAAGGCCAATGTAGTTTTCTGGAGGGAGATTGATGTTTTCTCCAGCTCACTTCCCAGTGATTGATGGGGACCCCAAAGCTCCCACACATTAAATGAAAGGGATGACCTCAGCATGGAAACATTTAGAGGATATAATACCAGTTACCCACCCTTTCTGTGACAGAACTACCCAAAGTGGACTGAATCGAGCCCTAGGAATGCTCCTCACTTTGAGAAAAGAAGAAGAAGGGGGGGAAAAAAAAGCCCTCTTTTTTAAATTGGAGCTCTTAGAAGAGACTAGCTTTGGATTATTTTTCTTCTTTGTGGGACACACTGACCAAGCGTCTAGAGTGTGCCAGGTGTGTGCTCTACAACGACCCCACTACCATCACCACCACCACCATCATCCCTGCCCCCCAGGAAACGTCCAGAACTATGCCCGAATCTGTGCCTGCCACAAGGAATTTGGGTCTATTCAATCCCAAGCTGACAGTCAGCCCACGGGGTTGAACCAAACTGTAACAGAGAGTGTGGTGGCCGTGGGCGCTGGGTCGGGAACAACCCGGAAGAGCTGTGTCATGCGAGTGTGGGCCTGGCCAGGAGCAGGCAGCGTACCTGTTGGTGCCCTGGAAGGAGCACTGCGTGTGCAAATGGGGAATGTGAGCCAGGAGGATATGCTCCGCGGAGCATGGGTCAGGCCTTGAGAACAGACTGCGGTGAGCGGGAAGGCACACGTGCTGTCTAAAGACGTCCGTTCCCGTGCCACATGGTCTTTCTCGACAAACAAGAGGCAGCCCAAAGCACCCACGTGTGGAGGCAGAACTGGTCTGTGAGCTGCCCACCGGGGACCTCTGTTCCACATGAGGTGCCAACACTGAAGGCTGGGGAGGGCGGGGGGGGCGGCTGGCCGTGGAGCTTCTCCGAAGATAGACTTCCTTATTGCTCCATGAGGAAAAATAATTCGTCTCAAAGGGGTTATCTGGAGAACTCAATAATGGTCAATAACGTTCCTTGTATCCATTCAAGGTTGAGGTCCTGGAAGCTAGTGACTTTTCCACCACTAGCCTACGACATTACCTCCAGCATGTCGTAGGTGACTGCAGAAACTCTGCATGAATGAAACGCATGCCTGCTGTGTGCGCATACCTACTGTGTGCCAAATGTTGCCCTGAATGCCCTACCACAATCTCAGTAAACAGAAAGGGGCCCAGGGTGCGTGGGCAGCTGAGTGGGTTAAAGCCTCTGCCTTAGGCTCAGGTCATGGTTCTCCGGGTCCTGGGATCGAGCCCTGCATTGGGCTCTCTGCTCAGCAGGGAGCCTGCTTCCTCCTCTCTCTCTGCCTGCCTCTCTGCCTGCTTGTGATCTCTCTGTCCAATAAGTAAAATCTTTAAAAGAAAGGAAGAGAGGCAGGGAGGGAGGGGCAGGCCCCAAGGCAATCCTGCCGATCACATCCCCACATCTGCCAAGGGCATTCCTTGTCTCTTTTCCACCACGCATGCGACCAGTTCTTTTCAGACAGGAACTGCTTAAGCGGGCAGTGGGGCTGGGATCACGGCTTACTTTAATCAGCTCTTCTGCCCTTGTACCAACTGCACCGCCAGCCTCACTCTCGTATCCGTTTATTCGCCTCAAATTCCCTGAGCCCTGACTTTGTGCTGTGGCCTGAGCCGGGGGACAAGGAGGCCGTGCCCTCCACCCTGCCCGCCAGGAGCTCACCTTCTAGATACCGCATTTGCAGGACTCTGGACAAGAACACTGCAGCCGACGCCAGGTCTCTAAATCACAGCAGTGTTCTAAGGAGCAGCTGTGGTCTTATTTTTTATTTCCTCAAGCACACCCGTCTCTCCACATTTAGTTGATATGTTCTAAAGAACAGGCTCTGACACCTGGGGGTATGTTTTGCAGAAATGTGTGGACCATATGTATACCTAACATGCAACAGGGCCATGGAGAAATTGGTACAATGCGGCTTGGCACCGGCCAGTTTTTTGGGGTTTTTTTTGTTGTTGTTTTTTTTTAATTCCTTAACATCTTGCCTACAAATTGCATCCTCAAGCACTTCAGAGAGTTGAATAACCCCCAAATGCTTATAGCTTATTTCATTATGCTTTATTTGGGGCTTTAAAGGAGGGGGGACCAGAGAATGTCAGGAACAGTTTAGCAGCATCAGGGCTGATTAGGTTGAAGAGCATTCAAAGAAATGTATTTCTGTCTTCCTTTTGTTACCAGGATCATGTGTTTCGCTGAAAGCAATCTTGTGATTGCCTCACAAGTATGCTTCCTACTCTCTCACGAGGCCGTTAGCCATTGCTTGGCTGCCTTTTATTAATTTTTTAAAAAGAAAAGGGGGCAGGGGGTGAGGGGCAGGACCAGAGAGCACTCTTAGGGCAGCAGCCAGAGGGAAACCGGCCATGTTCTGGGAATAGAGAGATCCAGCTTCTAGGCCCCTCTATGGTTTCTAATGCTGTGTGGGCTCACACCAACCATTGCACTCCTCTGGGCTTTAGTTACCTGCCTTGTCTGAATGCAACAGAAGTGATGATGTCCATCTCTTTGGGACTTTGCTGCTTACAAAGCACTGCTTTATGCACTGTCTCGGGGGCATCAGGTCAGGCAGGCATGGAATCCCGACTCAAACCTGTGAGCTGGGTGGCCTTAGACAACTTAACTAACCTGTCTGAACCTCAGTTTCCTGGTAGAATAGAGAAAGAAACAGAACAGTAGGTGTGAGGCTCAAGTTAAACAGGGGAGCCAAGATTTCTCTTTATTCTATTTTTGTTTTACCACGGTTTATTTAGAAAGTAGTTAATTGTGCGTGAGTCATAATCACATTGTTGATGTGCCTATATTAAATTTATTATCAGACTTAGTAGCTAAATGTTCAACAAATAATAGAAGTAGCAGCACAAACATCTACAGTAGCATTTGCCAGGGTCTGCACTAGGATGTTGACACACAGTTGCCTTTTAACAAGTTATATAAACATTTAGACTCAGCTCTCCCTTGGCCCACCTCTCTCTCCATTACCTTCACTAATATTTCCCCTGGCTGCCCCAAATGCACAAATGCATATGCATGTAAACACAGTGTTAGGCCATGCTACCTTGCATGTTAGAAGCAGGTCTCTTAGAATCCTCTTCTAGTCCAACTGCTTTCTTCAACTCTTCCCATATAGCAACTGCCACTTTGAGTTATGCAAATGTCATACTCATCCTCTTCCTCCCCCTTCCTCTTCCTCCTCCTCCTCCTCATCACCCACGGTATGTATGGCACCCAGTTATTCTGGATCCTCATGACTTTGCGATCTAAAGATGTCTTTCAATAATAACCATAGGTAGGTTCTAACTCAGGTGGTCTGTAACAGGGCACAGTATTCCAAAAAATAGCTAATACTGACACAGTAATTTACAACAACTTTCATATGCATTCACTATCCCACTCGTAACAGCCGTATGTTTTTACAGATAATGGAACAAAGTCAGAGAGATAAAGTGACTTGCTCAGGTCACACGGGGGTAAGGAACAGACTGCAGGTAGGAGCCTCGGTTTTTAGATTCTGTATCTGGTAACTTCCCCTTCTCCGCTCTCCCTCTGGTCATACAGCAAAGGCGCCTGCCCTCGCTCTTGTTCCAACAGCCACCCTCACTTGAGGTGGGCGATCCCGCATGATTAGCACTTTGCTTCCCTTCCTGGGAAAAGTAAGACATGGAAGGAAATGGGATGGTTCTAGCTAGAAGTTTTCTGCGTACCCTTCCCCCTTAATTTTTTTTTTTTTCTCACGACCACTTAAAACAGCTTTTTGGCCTACACCAGCAGAGTGGTCCTAACATTTATACATATGAAAGCTGTCTGCTTCCTACGTGGGTTGTTTTTTTTTTTTTTAAGAGGTGTGTTTCTTTTTAGACCAACTTCTAAAGCTGGGCCCATGGCCATTTACTCTTCGCGGTCAGACACAGGATCCATCCACGTGTCTCACTTTCCACACTCCATAGCCACAGCCTGGGCAAACACGCAAAACCCTTCTCCGTTTTTTGGTTTTTTTCTTTTTTCAATTAAAGATTTTATTTATTTATTTGACAGACAGAGATCACAAGTAGGCAGAGAGGCAGGCGGAGAGAGAGAGAGGAGGAAGCAGGCTCCCTGCTGAGCAGAGAGCCCGATGCAGGGCTCGATCCCAGGACCCTGGGATCATGAACCCAGTGGAAGGCAGAGGCTTTAACCCACGGAGCCACCCAGGCACCCCCCTCCTCCGTTTTTTATATATCACTATCAGGACCGAAAATTGCTATTCGGATCACTGGAATGGGTGTTTTAAGCAATGTTGTATATAGGGAAAGGAAGGATCCAATTTACTGAGCCCATCCCATGTGCCAGCCCCAATAAGAGGTCATCAGTCCTCACAACGGAAGAGAAAGAGACCATTACCCCATTTTTCAGATGAGGGGATTCGCTCAGAGAAGGCCCAGAGTCCCACGGGAAGATGAGCACAAAAATAGAAGCCAGACTTGGGTGAGTCCAAAACCTAAGCTCTGCAACACATGCATGGGCCTGGCTATATGCTTCCCCAAAGGCATCTCCACTTCTAGCTGGTTATCCCGTCGGGTGGAAGGAAGCATTCTGTTTCCCAGTAAAAGCAGTTTAGGTAAGTTAAGAATTGGGAAGGGGAATGAGTGAGGGAAGTCAAGGAAACCACAGGAATCTCACTAGGACAAGCCACAAATACCATGTGGAAGGTACAGGAGGGGTTAAACTGAAGAAGAGAGTGGAGGTCCCCGAAATGGCTTCTCTCCAGCCCCGCCGAGAAGCCCAGTCATCACTCCTATTGCAACTCCTGCTGCTGGGCAGAAGTTGGGGACCGTGGCCAGCAAGCCCCATCCCTTTAGACTTTCCCAGGCTCAGCTCTCCTTCCCACTACCTTGACTGTAAAAGTCATGGCCGTCCTCCTCCCTGCCCAGCCTTCCAAGGGCATGCATCGCAAGATGTTGATTTAGTTGGCCTTTTATAACGTTTTTATCCACAAAGATGCCCTGGAAAGCATCCCGTCTTCCTGTTCCTTGTACCTCCAAGAGATGACCCGGTGATCTCTAACGAAGCTCATGAAAAGATGCATCTCCTGGTAATTCCTCCTCTCGGTTTGTGAAGAGTGTCACTGTTTTACTATGTCTTGCAAAATACCCACACAGTAGTTTCTAAGCAGCAACTCTGTTCCAGGCATGACGTTTCTAGGCACAATTTCATTTCATCCTGTCATTAATGTGCTATTAGGAGTGTTATCCCCCTTCTACAGATAAGATCAGGATGGCCGAGAGAGTGTGTGAATCACCCAAGGTCATGCAGGGAATACAAAGATTCTCCCTTGGGTCTCCCAGATCTAATGGTCTTTCCAGTCGCCCTGTGCCATTCCTGGACTCGGCAGAGAGAAAAAGACTGTATTCAAAGATAGAGCACTGAATCATGCTGCAGAGTTATGTCAATGACAATGATTGTACTGGTCTGGGCCATCTTCCCAGATGGGATTAAATGTACCTAAAAGGGACCATGAGAAACGGCTGTGAGTAGAAGACAGCAAGGGAGTCGGAAGAGGCAGGAAGAGGCGGCTGACCACATAAGAGGTCCAACCCTGAGTGGGAGAGACAGGGAAGAAAGGCAAGAAAAAAGCCTCGTGCAAGCATCTCAGATGCCACTCAGGCCCAGGGGAAGTCTGGCCACACCACAGGGGGGCGCTCCTCGGATTAGCGGCCCACCAGAGAGCACCCCACTGTACAGGACAGGCCTCCTTCGGTATGTCCACCAGGCTCCTCCCGTGCCAAGAGTCACTGTGGGAAGGTTTGGGCGTGACTGCGGGGACAAACTTCAGAGCAGCCCAGGGGCTTGACCGGCCAGGCTCCCCCCCAACCCCGCCACGGTCAGAGAGGGGCACCCTCCAAGCTGCCATGGTCCTTTTGTGTGGACTCGGGTAAAAACATTTAGAACTCTTTTGAAACACTTGTTTTGTTTGCAACCCGAGTTGAACATTTTGCAACTTTTTTTTTTCCTAAATACAAAAATAGCCAATATAATTTTTAAAAAGCCTTTTTAAAGAGACATGGACTCAGCCTAGAAGAAAGTTCAGACATCCTATTTAAGATGAAACTCATTTCTCCCAAGAATACAGAATATAGAGGATAACAGAGTTCTGTGACAGGTGCCTGCTTTCTCATCCTACCAGGCTCAAGCGGAGTATTCATGTTTCTGGTGCACCTGAATGGCCAGTTCACTGGGCAAAATGACAAAGGGTCATAAATGACAGGCAGACCCTAAAGTGATCCCCAGCTCCTGGTGTTCACACTCATGCCTAATCCCCTCCCTGAGCGTGTGCAGGATCTGTGACTTGCTTCTCCCCAATAGAATACAGCAAAGGTGATGTCACTCCCACAATTACACAGCATTACATAAACTCTGTCTCCCCAGAGTCACTCTTGTCCTCCTGAAGAAAAAAGCGGCTGTGCTGTAAAAACTTCCTATGGAAAGGGCCACACGGTAGGGAACTGTAGGCAGCCCATAGAATTAAGGGCCTTGGCTCCTACAGGCCACAAGGAAATTAATTCTGTCAACAACTTGATCTGTTGTTTTTTTTTTTTTAAGATTTTATTTATTTATTTGTCAGAGAGAGAGACAGCAAGCCCAGGCAGACAGAGAGGCAGGCAGAGTCAGAGGGAGAAGCAGGCTCCCCGCAGAGCAAGGAGCCCGATGTGGGACTCAATCCCAGGACACTGGGATCATGATCTGAGCTGAAGGCAGCCGCTTAACCAACTGAGCCACCCAGGCGTCCCAACAACTTGATCTTGAAAGCAAATTCCTCCACAGTTGGGACTCTGGAGGAGAATTCAGCCCATCAACAACCTTGACGGCAGCTTTATGAAACTCTGAACCAGCTAAGCCAGAGCCGGACAGATGAACTATGTAAATTGTGAGAAATAAATGTATGTTTTTTAAGCACTTAGTTTGTGGTAATTTTTTTCATAGCAATACCTAATTAATACAGCCAAAAGCATGCTCTAAGTTGGGCACTGTTCTAGGCACAACTGTGCTATTAGCTTGATGAGAGCATAGGCACAGTTTTAGGTTGGGAGAGTGGGAGTAAACGACTAAACCAACATGATCGTTTGTACAATATAACTTACAAAATATTATAAAAGACTTAAAAACAGACCTCCGGGTGTGTGCAGCTATAGAAGCAATTACTTCTGCCTTAGGAAGCTAGAGAAAGCCTTCTAAATACAACATGTGAACTTGGAAGTAAGTTTTAAAATCATGAAATCATTTCACATTCACAGGAATTTCAACGCTTTAGGTTAAAATGATAGCATCCTTCTTTTTTTTTCCCCCCCCTTTTCTTTTTAATGCCCATTTAAGTTCTACCAAGAGAAATAGCTTCTCCATCATGGAAAAATGGCGTGATTAGGAGTATTTTCATGTTGGACTTTCTCCTGTATACTTCCCTAGCTTAGCAGAAGACACACCTGTGCTTCCTCCCACATAGGATGTGAAAGAATTGCTCGTGCATAAGACCCGGAGGAATAAAACAGCTGTTGACCACGTCACTGGCAGGATTTCCCTCACCCAATCGTCAGTCTCCATGGCGACTGCCAGCCACAGCCTACAAACAGTTGCCTCGATTGCATTACACAGCCCTGCAGAACTCCCACGGAGGGAATTCTTGTTGATCTCCTGGTCACCATGGTTTCAGTTCTCACCATGCTATTAGGTGTTCTCTAAGCATGTGTGTGCATGCGTGTGTATACATTCATGTGTGTAATGGAGCTTAGTGCATCCTGCCTTTGCTCTCGGTGGAAGCCAAAACATGCCTGTGGAGTGACTAGTGTAATCTTTGTGATGAAAATGACAGGGTGATCCTTGCCCCAGTAAAAGGTTTGTGGTTGCTCAGAGGATCAGCCGAAAAATTCCTTCAGACTGACTGATGGCAATGCACTGTGATTGGGTCTCCCTAGAGGAGAGTACATCTGCAGGCATTAAAACTACTTTTTAATTTTGGACTTGTAGAAAATAAGTCACCGCTGATGGGTCATTTTAACTCAGGCTCCAAAGACAGTCAACTTCAGATTGGACGTTAGTGTGCACATTCATGATGCTTGTTCTAAAGGACTAACACCTACTGTCTCAGCGGGGCCGCCCCTAACCCAGACTATCAGAAGTGTGAAAAAAGAGAGACCTCCTTGGAATGATTTTTAAATGCTACATTTGTATTTCTTTTTTTCTTTTTTCAAAGATTTTATTTATTTATTTGACAGACAAGGATCGCAATTAGGCAGAGAGGCAGGCAGAGAGAGAGAGAGAGGAGGAAGCAGGCTCCCTGCCGAGCAGAGAGCCTGATGCGGGACTTGATCCCAGGACCCCAAGATCATGACCTGAGACAAAGGCAGAGGCTTTAACCCACTGAGCCACCCAGGCACCCCTACATTTGTATTTCTACTCTGAAGCTGAGGAAAGTGCACCGTTGTGATATGGGAACCATCAGCACTGCTCAGACTCTAAGGTGAGTGTCAATCACCCTGAAGGTCTTGTGAAAATGCCTTCTGATTCAACAGGTGAGGCGGGAGATTTGCTAGCTCTGCCATGCCCCCAGACAGTGTCGGCGCTGTGGCTCCACGGCCCAGTGCTGCGAGGCTGTCAGGAGTCCTCACTGTCACTGGAGTCCCTGGGATTGTAGTAAGAATTCTCGGCAATGATCTCATATCTGTGACATGCCACACAGCACCTTACATGGAACAGATACTCAATAAATGTTGTTTCTCTCCCCTGCAAAGTGTTTCCACTCTCATGGGGTGGAATCCCCATTTTAAGGATGAGGAAACTGAAGCTTAGGGAGTTGACATAATTTGCCTAAACGTACAGAGGTAATGAGACAGAGGCAGGAATTAAACCTTGGTCTTTTAAGCCCCAGTCTTGTGTTCTTTCCATCACACCATCTTGAGAGCCTACACGTCCATGTTAGGAATGTCACTTAATTGATTCAAGATGAGGACCATCCTATCATATTTTTGAAAGCTAGAAAAACTCTGAAATCAAAACCTGGCACAGACACTCCTCTCAAAAACTCTATAGACCAAGCTCAAAAACATAGAAGCAAAACTCCTAAATAAAATATTATCAAATCAAATCCAGCCGTGCATTTGAAGAATAATACAGAATGACTAAGTACAGTTTATTCCAGGAATGTAGGATAGTTTAATATGAAGAACTCTATTAACATAATTCATCACATCTATAGGTCAAAGGAGAAAAACCATATGATCACTGTAAAAGACGCCAAAAAGACATTTGATAAATTCAACAGTCATTCAAGGTTTAAAAAACAACAACAACAATAACACCTGGGAATTGAAACTTACTTTTTGAACATGAGAAAGGATAACTGTCTGAAGCACCAGCCAGTAACTATTTAACTGGGAAATACTCAGGATAAGATAGAACTGCCAACCCTCACTCCTATTTTTAAACCTTGTTTGAGAAGTTTTAATCAATGCAATAAGACAGGAAAAATAAATAAGAGGCAGAAATAGTTGGAAGGAGAAAATCAGGTTATAATTATTTTCAGATGGTAAGATTTTCCTCCCAGAAAAATTAAGAGAATTTATTTTAGAACCGCTAAACAGAGTTCAGAGGAATCAGCAATAACTAATTAAAAACAAAAGAATTTTTAAAAAGTCTCAATCAAAATAAGGAACCAGAAAAATTAAAATACCAACTAACAAACTTAAGTAGTATTCATTAAACTTCAGAATTTTATAATGAGACATAGACGAAGATTCAAATATGTGGAGAGAAATTCCATATTCCTAAATGGGAAGTCAATTTTTGTAAAGGTGGTAAGCCTTCACATTAATTTGCAAACTTAACGACTTTTTCAATCAAAATTATAATGGTATTCTTGGAACTTGAGAAAGTGAGTTCTAATTCGGCTAGAAAAATAAACACATGGGAACCATCAAGAAAATATTGAAAAAGAAGAATAATGTGGCTAAACTTGCTTTACCAGATTTTAAAATATACTATAAACCTACAATAAATAAAATATTGCTGTACAGGTGCCAGAAGAAAAAGATAGATCAAAGAAGCAGAGTAAAAAGCTCAGAAATGGTTCCAAGTATAACTATACAAGAATTTACTAAATGACAAAGATAGCATTTATGTTCCACGGGATACTTGGCTGAACTAATGGATTAACTATGTAAAAGTAAATTAAGTCACACTTTTACTTACATCAAAGTCCAAAATAAACTACAGTAAGACTCCAGAGTAAATGTTCTTAACTAAATCATAAAAGAAATAGAACTATATATATATATAGATATTTTTTATATACATATATTCCTCTTAAATATAACAACCAAGTCAGAAAACTTAAAGGGAAATATGGTTATACTGAATAATCTGAAAATAAAGAATTTTCATACTATAGAGGGAAAGAAACCAAATGACACAATGCAAAACTTAAAACATATATGATAGGTAAGGAATTAATATCTTCAATACATTAAAGAGACTTTACAACTCAATGATAAAAAGATTACTACATTATAAAAATGGGGAAACTATATGGAGTCCATTTCCAAAAGAAGAAATATAATTGACAAATATATGAACAAACATTCAACTTTACTATTTAATCAAAACCATTCAAATTAAAAGTTTAAGATGGGTTATGCTTCCCATAAAGTTAGCGAGGACTATAACTCACTGAGGGTGTCTGGATCCTGCCACTCTTCTTTACTGCTCAGAACACAAATTGGTCCACACTTTAAGAAAGGCAAAGAGCAATATGTCTCATAAATCCAAAAATATGCGTACTCTTCAACCAAGCAATTCTACCCGTACAGATTCATTACTCCCTTCCCCCACAAAGAAATATAAAATAGACATGTGCCCAAGACTATGTGTAGGAATATATCTTATAATGTTACTTATCATATAAAATAATCAATGCTTTATAATAGGGAATTAAGTCAATTACAGTAAATCTAGTCAATGGACTGTAATAAAGCCATGGATTCTTTAAACCAGTGTACTTAATGTCCTGAAAAAACGTTCAGAATATATTACTAAGGGACAAAGCTAGGTATGGAACAGTACACATTGTTTGACAGCATTTTTATAAAATAGAGAAGCACAGAAAAAATGGAAATATTTACAGTGATTATCTTAAAGTGATCGGATAATAGATGATCTGGTTTTTTGGATTGGTTTTGTTTTGTTTTGTTTTGTTTTGTTTTCCATCCACTTTTCTGTATCTTACTATTTTGGCACATCAAGCACGAGTTGCTTTTGGAATAACCACAAAAACTGAGTGTGCACGCATGTGCGTACTTCAATGAGGCAACTGGGAGCCAGTGTTTAATTCTGAGGAGTGCAGTGACGCAAGCTAAGTGAGGCTTAGGAAAATCTGTTTTCACTGCTGTGAGTGCTTTAGGTCAAAAGACTGAGACTTGAAGAGAAGGAGATGCACGGCTCACTTTGGCCGTCACAGCTGCAGCATAAGATCTGCTGGTCGCAGCCTGGAGATGGGCACCAGGTTGCAAACAGGTGAGACTCAGGAAGAATCTCGGGCGAATCACTAGGCAAGAGTTATAGCAAAATAAAGATGTGGTCAATACAGAGAGAGAGGGTGGAGTGGGTCCGAGGACAAAGGACTGATGATACACATGCGGCCCCAGCAAAGGCAAGGCCACGGATGTAGACACAGCCGTACAAGGTGGGTCCTGGCACGAGGAGGTTCAGCGAAGAAGCTTTGTAGGAAGGAGGTCCAGGGTTCCTCTAAAACACTCCCTCCCATGTGAATAATGTTTTAGCATTCAAAAAAGCTGCTCTCTCATCTGATGCCCACAGGGTACCTGGTATAACAGGCATGACAGTCAGCATCCCTCCACCTGGACAGATGAGCGAACTGACCACGTCTCAAGCAGTGTACCCAGGCCTCTGGGATGTGGCAGAATCAAGACTGAAACTCTGGCCTCTGTCTTTGGATCCATTATTCTTTTAGGTCATGTTATTTTGCTAAAAAGACAGGGAGTAGTTGAGATCACAGAAGCAGATGCATTTGTTAAAAATTAAAAAAAACTTTCTTTTTAAGTGGGAGGTGGACAAAATAGGGCCTTAGAAGTTAGGCCAAAGACAGTATAATTACACAAGTGAATAAGAACGAAAAAGACTTACTTAGGATTCACAATGTAGTAGGATTTATTCGGACTTACAGTGGTGAGAATAGAAACTAGGAATAGATTTCTCCAATTCTTATTTCTGTCAAGATAGTCTAGGTTATAATATGCTAGAAAAATATCCAAGCTCTCGGTGTCTTTTTTTTTTTAAGACTTTATTTATTTATTTGTCAGAGAGAGAGAGAGAGATCACAAGTAGGCAGAGAGGCAGGCAGAGAGAGAGGAGGAAACAGCCTCCCCACCAAGCAGAAAGCCCGATGCAGGGCTCGATCCCAGGACCCTGAGACCATGACCCGAGCCAAAGGCAGAGGCCCAACACACTGAGCTACCCAGGTGCCCCAAGGCTCTCAGTATCTTAAAATAATTATTATTTTTTTTCTCCTGGCTCATAGTAGAAGTTGATCACAGGACGTCAGAAAAGCTCTCGGCTGGACAAAATTACTCAGAGAACCAAACTCAGCAAGAAGCCAGCACCTTCTAGAACACTGGCAGTCACTGCTTTAGAAAGAAGAAAAAGTACCAACAACTAAATGCTTTAGGGAAGTAAAACACATCACTCCCCATCCCAACCCATGGGCCAGAAGTGGCCACGTACCCATCCAGCCACAGGGCCAGGAATCGGGAGAACCACAAAGATGTGATAAGGGGCATTCATGAACACCAGGCCTACAAAACATCTGTGCCCAGCGACAGAAAAGGTGTCTCTATTTATTGAGCTCAAGGGTATCCCAGTGAGGAACTTGACAGATGGATGTAGCCAGAAATGTGCAAATCCATCCAAGAAAGGAATAAACCATTTCTTGATTTCTAATAACAATACTAGTTGGGAAAATCATTTGAAGGAAGGCTGCTTCTCTCAGCTAAATGGGAAAACTAAATAATAATAATAATAATAAATAGTAATAATAAAGTCCTGATTCTTCATCTCCCAGAACAGAAGTGAGAAAGGATATCAGAAGAGAACTGAGGGTCACAACACAAAATCAGTGACTGAGTTGTAAACAGCCATTCAGTCAACATGCATTTTAAAAGTACCTGCTGTGTACAGAGCGTTATCCTAAAACCCTGCTCCTACCCTCAGCTCAGAGCCCTACCTCAGTCCACTCACACACGACAGACCGTTTACTCCTGGATGTTGAGGGACCAGAATTCCTCCTCTTCCCCAGGTGAAACTATTTGGTGCCCCCTGGTAAACTCTCTGACATAGTGGGCTTGGAGTGGCAGCAAGATGCACTCAGAAAATGATTAAATCCAAATCTTGACTCTGTGCAAGGTATTTAACTATGCAAACCAATGATAATAGTAGCTTCCGCTCACCAGGCTGCTGTGATGAGGTGATGTGTGAAAAAGCCTAACACGCAGTAGGTGTTCAATAAATGCTCTTTCCCTTGCTTTAACACAGCATCTCCAAGTGTAGAATATGTGCCACAGGCAAGATTCCAGATGTGCAAAGCGTGTTTATGACCTCAGATTTCATTTTACAAGACTTCTATCTGGACCTTTATAGCAACTTCGATAGAGAAGGTGTTAGACTTTTTTTTTCTCACATAATTTCTTTTGCATATTGTACCTCCTTCAAAGGCCAAATCGTTAGTTATAAAGCAACCCCTTCTAGAGGCTTGCCTCATATCATGTGACAATTAGACAGCTCAAAAACAGAGCTCAAACATAATTCAGCTAGTGAGGAGTTTGAGGGGTTTATCAGTCGACCAAACACCAACACCAGGAAAACTGACAGCCTGTTACTGATGCACAGGCCTGTCCTTTGAGTCAGGTAAGAACAAAAGCGTTTGCCATAAGGACCTAATTTATCATTGGAAAAGATAGCAAATATGTTATTAATGAACGAATAAATCACTCTCAGGCAAGCAATGACTTCATTTTCTCTCGGGGGTACTCAGCATAATATTTTTCCTGCAAAACGTACCCGTAGGCCAGCTCACGAGAGTCTTGGGGGAGAGGCTAGAAGGCATTTCTCTGCAGGCCTCGAGCCCTGCACTGCAAGCAGAGCCGCAGATACCCAGCGTCCCGCAGTACAAAACCCTGTCTGCAGGCAGGGGAGTCCGTCTGCCATAGACTGAGGCTTGTGCCCTGTCCCCCAGAATTCATACACTAAATCCCATCACCCAGCGTGTTGGTACTTGGAGGTGAGGCCTTTGGGAGGCGCTTAGGTCATGAGGGTGGAGCCCTCACGAATGGGATTAGTGCCCTACAGAGACAATCCTTGCCCCTTTCGCCGTGAGGGGACACAGCAAGAAGACAGCCGTCTATGAATCAGGAAGCAGGCTTTCACCAGACCCTGAATCTGCCGGTGTCTTGGTGTTGACTTCCAGCCTCCAGAACTACGAGAAATAACATTTCTGTGGTTGGTAAGCTACCCAGTCTATGGTGTTCTGTTATGGCGGCCTGAGCGGAGTAAGACGCTGCCCATCCTCGTGGGGTATAGCTGGGAAGTCAGGCTCTTCTCTTGGACCTTCGACCGCCTCTAACTGTGAGAAAAACCGTCAAAATACCAGTGACCCCATACCGGGTGGTACTCGGGCTTCCTAGGAAACATGTACCCTGGGGATTGAGCCACGGGCTGCCCAGAGAGCAGAAGCAAGCAAGGAGAGGGAGGCAAGGGAGTGGAGAGAAGGAGAGGAAGGCAGCTGGGACAGGGAGCAGGGGCGCCCCAGGAAGCTGCTCTGAAAGAACCACGAAACTGACACAGGAGTCACAGTGAAACTGCTCCGAGCGCGTGAGGGCAATGGGGTGAAACAGACCACCCTGTAATTCTAACTTGTCTATGGTACTTTGGAAAAATCACTTCGCCTCTTTGAGCCTCTGCCTCCTCGTATGTTAAAGAGGGATACTGTTCATCCATCTCAGAGAGTTGGAATGAAGATTAAATTAGATGGTATACATGAAACCACAAAGCCCGGATAAATGCCAGGCTTCCATTATGATTATGAAAGTTTCACTTGTCCTTTCACTGAGCATTTACTGGCTGCCTTCTCTATGGCAAGACCTACGCTCCGTGCCCGTGACACAAAGACGAACGTCAAAAACAACAAGATCGAAACGCCAGCATCTAGGCGCTCTAAATCTAGAGGGGCAGAAAGACAGAAAATACTGTGGCAATATTACAATGCTAGGATCAGCAAGGTTTTTTTTTTTTTTTATTTTCTGCTAAGACCAAAATGTAAATATTTTAGGCTCTATAGCAACTACTCTGCAACCACAGACAGTATGCAAATGAATAAATGTGGGCCATGTTCCCAAAAATGATGGTAGGAGGCAGGGTCAGAAATGTAAACAGGACTGGATTTTGCAGAGGCTTGGAGGTCAGGCTAAGGACATGGATTTTCTCCGAGGAGGGAGAGGACAAAATAACCATCCCCCGTGGTGTACGGTGGCATCGTCCAAAGTCCTTTCTTCAGGAACTGGAGACAGTGAGGAGGCCCATCAGAAAGGCTCCCATGCCCTCTGACTCTCTCTCTGGGATAGTCTCAATATGCATGTTAAAGGCTCTCAGAGTTCTCTCTCTCTCACTCTCACACCTATTTAATTTTATTAAACTTTTTACATTTGCCCGATCACAAGGCCCTTTTTCCAAAGAACACCTAACATAATCCCCAGGACCCAGTGTTCTCTGATGGATACACTTTGGGAAGCAGTAGTCAGTGGGTGAGAAACAGCCTCCTTAGCAGCTCGTTCACAGCCACTGGCCTCACCATCAGCTGTACCCAAACGCTCTAGACTCAACCGACACGACATCCCTCATTTTCCCTACGAATCTCATGCTATGTCATGCCTCCTTACATTTACACGTTCTGTTCAACATGCGTGGAATGTTCTTATCTTCGCTGTCTTCCTGCTGAAGTAAGCGATCTTAAAATCCAGCTCAAAAATGTCCTCTTCGGTGAAGTGCAGAAAAACACCTCTCCCTGAGCCCATTCTGCCTTAAACAAGACCACATGCATACACACGTATGCACAGGCATGCACACATATACGGACACACAAACACAGGGCACTATTCCCTTCTCCGTATAACTTCACATCTTGTGTTTAATTCTGTTACTGTCCATCTCATATCATATTGTAAGTCTGCGTCTACCTACTTGTGTCCTCTATTAACAAAGACCACTCCAGCGCCTGCTCAGTACTAAATACTATATGGATATGTTTAAAAGGATAAATTCATTCATTCATTCATTCATTCATTCATTCATTTCATCTGTGAGAAAAGCATACTATGCATTCCACCCCTTTTGAGGTCCTAACTCCCCCATTCTCTTGTGGCAAGGCAAAGGCTATTTAATTGGGGGAAAAACCAAGTTAACATAAGAAGTCATTTCTAGGGGCACCTGGGGAGCTCAGTGGGTTAAGCCTCTGTCTTCAGCTCAGGTCATGATCTCAGGGTCCTGGGATCAAACCCCCCATCGGGCTCTCTGCTCAGCAGGGAGCCTGCTTCCCCCTCTCTCTCTCTGCCTGCCTCTCTGCGTACTTGTGATCTCTCTCTCACCATCAAATAAATAAATAAAATCTTAAAAAAAAAAAAAAGTCCTTTCTAGTCTTTGATCCTATGTTGAAAGACACAGGCTTCGTTAATTCGAGGTACTGCACATGCAGCTGCAACATTTTGGTGAACCGACCTCCTCCCCTTCTTGCTCTCAGCATGAGAGAACATCACTGCAAGGGAGTTGAGGGGCACTTAGGTGGCTCATTCAGTTGAGTGTCTGACTCTTGGTTTCAGCTCAGGTCGCGATGTCAGGATTGTGAGATCAAGCCCTGCGTCAGCTCCATGCTCAGCAGGGAGGGGGTGGGGGGTTGCTGTGGGGAGTCTGCTTGAGGGTCCCTCTCTGCCACCCCCACCCCGGTCCCAATCCCTCTTTTTCTCTCTAAAATAAATAAATAATTTTTTTTAAAATTAAAGAAAAAAATAAAAGGGAGTCAGGTGTGTCTCTGCCTTCCCACCATTCAGTACCAAAGTCAGCGTGCGAGAGGGGCAGCGAGATGTAGACCTCACGATGACCAAAACCAGTGCTTCTCCAGCTGGAGTGGGTATCAGAAGCCCCGGAGGACTTGTTAAAACATGGTTGTTAGGCCCCACCCCAATGTGACAATTCAGGAGGTCTTGGGTGGGGCTGATAATCTGCATTTTAACAGTTCCCAGGGGATGATGGTGCTGCTGGTCCAGGAGCCCCCCTCGGAGAACGACTGATCCACGGTTCGCTGACTGCTTCCCAAAGCCATAACCATACTGGCAATGTAGCTGTGCACGCTGCCTGATTGCTCTTCTCGGAGATGGCAACAAGGACCAGAGCTAGATTTGGATCCCAAAGACCAGCTCCGTGAAAAGTGGCAGGTCACAGAACCTCAGAACAACTTAGCTTCTTCCACCCAAAAATGGCAATGACAAGCCCATCGCTGCCTACCCTCACTGGTTTGCTGTGGCAATATGGTGCAGAAATGACCTACACGTCTTTCTATATCCTAGAAAGCCCTCAAGAATCAGAAACTTGATCAGGAAAAAATAAACATATGTGAACGGTACAAAAAAATTTTTTTAGGTGTGTGGGGAGGGGAGGGTAATTCAGAGGAAGAGTTCAAAGATTAGTTTCTCCACATTAATCAAAAAAGTTTTCATACATGAGCATATAGCCATAGCTTTAGTCGCTGAAGTGTTCATCTGTTCCTTTTTATTACTGAGTAGTATTCCAAAGCATAGATGATAGCTGTGCCATGGAATTTGTTAAATCATTCAGTCATTGAACGAAGCAGCATTTTTCTTTTTAAAGACAAGGCTTTACATCTCACGTTTAGGTGTTTAATCCCTTTTGAGTCTATTTTTGTATATGGTGTAAGAAAGTGGTCCAGTTTCATTCTTCTGCATGTTGCTGTCCAGTTTTCACTCACATGTGGAATTTAAGAAACAAAACAAAGGAAAAAAGAGACAAACAATAAAACAGAATCTTAAATCCTGAGAACAAACTGGTGGTTGCCAGAGGGCAGGCAGGTGGGGGAATGGGTGAAACAGACAAGGAGCAGTAAGCGTGCTCAACGTGATGAGCACGGAGGAATGTATGCAACCATGGGATCACACTGTCTACCCAAAACTACTATAACACTGTATGTTAGTTGTCCTGGAATTTAAAATTTTTTAATTTTTAAAAAAGACATAGAAAGTAAGAAAGTTCAAGTGGTATTCAGGAAACAATGAACATTTTTTAACTTATTCTACCTCGTTCCAAAAATTATTTTGGAGACAGGGACCAAAAGTTGATCCACTTGGTTAGAGGAGTTGGTAAACTTGTCTCCTAAAAGACCATACAGTAACTATTTTAAATTTTGTGTACCAGTCTCTATCACAACTATTCAGCTCTGCTGCACCGAAGTATCCGTAGACAGCATGGGAATGAATGGGAATGACTGTTTCAATAAAACTTTACTTTCAAAAAAAAAGAAAAAAAAAAACGGGTCCAGGACTTAATTTGCTGATCCCTATTTAGAATAATAATGGAAGACAGAGTTGAAAAGGCAGGTTCGGATTGTAAAGAGCCCAAAATGCCGATGAGTTTACAATTTGTTTAGTAACCATTCAGAAGTCCCCAGAGCCTTTCTGAGCAGGTATTGGGTGGAGAAAGGAACATTTTAATCATAATCAGAGTGAAATGCTTGGAAGATTAATCTGGAAATGATGGGTAAAATGAATTCATGGTGTGAGCAAAGGAAAATGGGAGGAGAGAAGCTGAATGACTACTGCAATTGTCCAAGCTAAAAAGAAAAAGGTCCTGAATGGGGCAGTTGTAATTGGACATAAGAGGAAAGAATGGAAATAAAATAAACTTTACAGAGTAGAGTTGACAGGTTTTGGAAACTGACTGGATACCATAGCAAAACAGAGAAAGCAAAAAATATCTCCGAGTTTTAAGTACACACTGTGGAATGAAGCAGACCTGAGCTTGACTTGTTTGTGCTAACATTTAGTTGAGCAAATTATGAAATTTCAGTTTTAGTCTCCTCGTCTGTGAAAGGAGTAAGGGCAGTGTCTTCCTCAGAGTGCCGTTGGGCAGGTGGGATGGAATAATACAGGTAAAGCCCTTAGCACCATAACTGGTATTTAGCAAGCATTCATTAAACATCAGTGATCATAACATTGATTCTGCCAGAAAGATCCCTCTCCAATCCCCGCCCCTGTTCTAGTAACAATTTTACTACCTATTCTTTTCACTTTAAATATCAAGAGAACTGCATGATATCCCATCCCGGGAAGCTTCCACGCTTTAACCAATCCACCATTGTCAGACATCTTGTTTGTTTCCAGTATTTTGCTATTTTGTAAATCACTTAGGGTGTTTTCAACTCCAAGGGAAAGAAACTTTAAATCAAACCAATTTTTTTTTTTTTCAACAAAGGAAATTTGCTGGGAGAGAAAGAAGGCTGCTGTGGAGAAAGGAACAAATCTTATCAATTGTCTCCCGCTAATTCTCCCCCCCTGCCTGGGTTATATTACTCTTGGAACATAACAGTCAGGTTTTTTAACTGCAAAAGCTCCAAATGATGGGACTATATCAAAGGCCAGAGGCAAGAAGAACTTCTCTTAGCAAAGCTGTATTTTCTTCCTCTTCTGCATTCAGATGGATCACCTTCAGTTAAGCCTGTCCCTTTCTAGTAGAAGCCGCTGAAGACAGAATTAGACCACCCAGGTTAACATCCCGAGTTGTTCTATCATCCCCCAGTACTGTATCTCTGAAGGCATACACTTCAGATCCTAAGGTATCAACGGTACAAGGTTAAGAAACAGGTTCATGGTGATAGAACAAGAGTTGCCGGGATGCCTGGGTGGCTCAGTGGATTAAGCAGCTGCCTTCGGCTCAGGTCATGATCCCGGGGTCCTGGAATGGAGCTCCACATCGGGGTCCTCACTTGACAGGGAGCCCGCCTCTCTCTCCACCTCTGCCTGCTTGTGTGCTTTCTCTCTCTCTTTCTGACAAATAAATAGAATTAAAAAAAAAAAAAAAAGAACAAGAGTTGCCAACTTCCCAACCTGAAATAAATGACCCATCTTAGCCCAGGACACCTCCCCACTGCTTAGCCACTTACACATTTTAGGTCAATTACTTGTAGTAACAGCCTACTCTTGATACCAAATTATGGGTCAGGAAGGACTGCAAATAACCTTGAGTTGCAAACAACAACAACAATAAAAATAAAAACAAAAGAACTCCACTCAAAATGACTCATGTGCGCATTATTTGACACAGCTAGAATAGTTGAAGGGGGTAACTTCCACGGGTAAACCAGATATTTGTTACAGGCTCATCCTCTCTATTTCTCAGTTCGTCACTTGCCTGTTTATGTCCTGTGCCCGTTTCCATTGCAATATTTGACTTTTTCTTTTGATTTGTAAAAGTCCTTTATAGAATAAGAATTTCAACTCTTTTACATGTTGTGATGAGCACTGGGTGTTCTATGCAACTAATGAATCATGGAACGTTCCATCAAAAATATGATGTACTTTATGCTGGCTAACTGAATGTAATAATTTTTAAAAAAAGAATTTCAACTATTTTTTCTACCATACATGTTGAAAACATTTTCCCACTTCGATAGCTCCTCTTCAACTCTGATATTTTTGATATATGGAAGTTTATACTTTTATTCATATATTATAAAATTTATCAATCTTTTCCTTTGGAGTTCTATATTTAGCTAATTTGCTTAGCAAGCCCTTTCTTCCCTAAGGCTGAATAATCTATTTTCCTCTAAAATATTTATGGTTTAATAACATAAGAAAATTTAAGTTGATTTATTTGAAATTTATTTTGGTGTTAAGTGGTGTTAAGAGATGGGAATTTAACGTTTTTTCCTAAATGGTAGCTAGGTACATCCCCTCTCTTCTCTGGAAATCAGTGTCACTTGTGCTATACACTAAGCTATTGTGTAAAGCTGATTTAGCCTCTTGAGTTCCCATTCCATTTCATTCATATGTCAGCCTACTTAGGGTCACTTTTACTACTACACATGGGCCACTGTTACTATTTTAACTATCATAGCATGATAGTTTTATTATCAGGCATGGAAATTTCCTGCACATATCCCTTCTTTTTTTTTTTTTTAAGATTTTATTTATTTGACAGAGAGAGATCACAAGTAGAAAGAGAGAGAGAGGAGGAAGCAGTCTCCCTGCCTAGCAGAGAGCCCGATGTGGGACTCGATCCCAGGACCCTGAGATCATGACCTGAGCTGAAGGCACAGGCTTAACCCACTGAGCCACCCAGGCAGCCCCATATCTCTTGTTTCTAAGCCTCTTGGTTATTCTGATTTTTTTCTCTCAGATGATCTTTGCACTTGTTTTTGATAGGTTCCCCCCAAAATCCCATTAAAATTTGGTTGGAATGGAAATAAAAGTTGACATTAATTATGGAGAGAACTCGCAGTTTTATAATTTTTATCCTCTGCAACGGGTATTTCCAATATTATATCTGGTGGTTTTTTTCTCATTATATTGACCAGAATTAAATTACCAGGAAAATGTAATATATATTAGTGATAGCAACCATCTTGATATCTTGTTGTTGACTTTAATGGGAATGCTTCAAATATTAGGATGAACCATATGAAAGTGCCATTTTTTAGGCTTTTCTCCCCCACTCCAAAAAAAAAAAAAAAAAAAAAAAAACAATGTCAGCAATTCCCTATCTTTAAATCTATTATTTGGCCATTTCATAAAATATTGGAATTTTGTTTCAAAAAGAACTCATATGATTAAACAAATATTTTTGAATGCTTACGTGTGACAGACATGGAATTAGGCTGTGGATATGTAACCCTAAGCAAGACAAACGCAGTTTCTGCCCTCTTGGAGTTAATATTACCATGGAAAAGCAGAGAGAATTCAGCTAACCAAAAAAGAAAAAAAAAAATTTTTTTTAAATTAACGAACTAATTAAAACAGTAAAAGAGCTCAGAGGAATTATTACGTGCTAGAAGCTGGAGCAGGGGCACAGTTCAGACAGGGCAATCAGGATCAGTCCTTTTCAGGCAGGACACTGAAGCCGAAAGCCAAAGGCTGAGACACAGCCACCCCCGGGACGGGCTCTGAGGCTCACTCCAGCAGACACAGCTAGGAGCAGGCTCTGTAATGAGACGTGGCGGGTGAGCTCTAGAATTCATCGGGAAGCCATACGGCCGGAATGCCACAAAGTGGGTCCCCAAGCCACAGGCCAAGCCTGAGCTGGTGACAACAGGAAGGAAGAGAGTTTTGAATCAGAGGTGGACTGAGATTTAGGCTTGGATGGGGCTTTCAAGACTGCAGGTGACCAGCAAATGACAGGGTCTGTTCCAAGTTGGGACACTGGGTAGGAGAAGGGGTGATGGAGCCCCTTTAGAGGCACTGGTGAGGGAAAAATAAAACCTGAGCGTACACCACTGCCTTCCGCCGTCCTGTAAACCAGTTCCACAGGCTGCAGAGGCAAGGCAAGGACAGACCTGCGGAGGTGGTGACGTTTATTGTGGAAACCAAAAGGAAGCAGTAATGCTTTTTAAGCAAAGACTTGGTTCTCCAAAATCAGAGAAAGCATCACAGGACTAAGACAGAAGGGGAGGCACGGATTTGCCTCTCGGTGGCGGTCACCCATGGCTGGGTCTGCATTATTTGTACACTCTTTAGAATCCTGCAGAACGTGCCAATGAAACAAAATACATTTTCAGAGCTACCTGCAGGCTGGTAAGTGACTGAACAGCTGTCCCACTGGGTGGCTGTCATATTTCAGAAAAGACGAACAAGTTGCATATAAAGCTGGCTACAAGACCAGGGGCAGAGAAAAGCCAGAGCTGGGTTCCAGCCAAGCCTCTAAAGACTAGGGGGAATTGTGCTGGGGAAAGCCCACATGACAGTGGCCATTCTAGCAGGTAGTTAAGGCCTAAGCATAGGATCCAAGAGAGTAAGGCTCAGGAAATGGTGGGAGTCCCAGATGAACATACATATGGTATGCTAGGAAGAGGGAGAATGTGACAGGGGCAGGGGGCACTAGAAAGCCCGGCTGGAGAGGTTGATACCATATGGTGGAAGCGGCATGGAGAGGTCATCACATCCTCGTCCCCAGGAGGCAACTGGACCCCAGGCCAGAAAAAAGGCTCTAGACCTTGCAAGAGGCTTACAGGACCAGGCAGCTCATTTGAACCAGAGTATGAGACAGAGAAAGAGATCTCCAAGGGGCTGGGGCTGTTTCCTCAGGAGATTCCCAACCGATTCCTTTCCTCAAAGGACTCTAAGGGTGGGCCAGTTGCAAGAAGGCAAGTCCATGAGTCTAGCCTGGGAGAAGGTAAGGAAGCAGAGGCACAGCCGGGGCGGGGTCTACTGGGCCTCGCGGGATTTCTTTAGCCTGATGACAGCAGCCCTAAGACCTCACCCCTTTCCCTTTCCATAAGGAGGCTCTCCTCCCCCAGCCTTTCCCTGCTTCTGCCTGGGCATGTTAAAACTCTGACGTGAGTTACTAGCAACGTAACTTGCTACTCGCATGTAACGATGTAACAGAAGAACAAGGAAACACTGTGAGCGTCACACAAGAGACTCAGGACTAATGGGCCACTTGTTGCCACGGTAACAACAATCAAAACAAAGACTCTAGCTTTCCTGCAGCTCTTGTTTAATGATGCTTGTGTTACACAGAGGGTAATCCCACAGTGCATTATAAACAGAGTTGCTAGTATCCAACATCATCTATGACGGAGAAAATAAACTTCTAACTGGACAAAGTACATTTCTCAGGATGTATGCGCAGCTCAGGCCAAAAAAGCAAACAAACAAAAAAACACGGAATCTCCGCTCAGCTTGAAGTCACTTGATGTCCTTTTTTCCTGTCCACCCCAGTTCTTAGAGAGAGATACCTTTATGAACTCCTGAGACACATGATGAATTTGCTTATAAACCCAAATATGCATATCCCTACCCCTATGGGTAAACAGGACAGAACTGTAATGATTACTATGAAATATTCACATTCAGAGTGGATTTAATAAGTTTCTTTTATGTGAGCAGGGCAATATATAATCCAGGCTTATCTCTTTGAACCAGATTGTTCCTTTCTAAATGCCTGATGCAAATGTGAAACACAACCTTCCCTCCCCTTTTCTAGAGACCCTCTCCCCTAGCTGGGAAGCGGGGCTGAGACTCTAGGCCCATTGCTGCCACCTACTGGCTGGGAAGCCAACACACAGCTCCCTGGCCTTGGGTTTCCTAGTTTTTCCAAGGCCTGCCAGCGGAAAATTCATAGTGACGCTGGGATAGAGCACAAGTTCACCATCTCTCTTCTCTGTTTCAAAAACTGTTCCCCTTTCCATTTCCCATCCAGCTCTCATAACAAGAGAGCAATCTGGATAAGAGAAAATAAGCACACAGGGAAGCCAACTTCAGTTTTCTTTTCCACTCTGACTCATCATTTGGGCCAAAGGCCCAACACCAACTTACCCTAGTTCCCACGTCTCATTCCATATTCACATAGAGAGTCTGATAAGTTGCTGATCAGACGATGACTTGACCACCCCACGATCAGGTGTCCGCCCCTGGACCAATCAGCTCTGGCCCCAGGTGAGGATTATCTTGTACCAATATGGCTAGCCAGTCTGAACCCAGGGGCCGTTCCCAGAGAATGGAAGTGAAGTAGGGTTCTCAGAAAACCATTCTTGGGGCACCTGCGTGGCACAGTTGGTTATGCACCCAACTCTTGGTTTCGGCTCAGATCGTGATCTCAGAGTCATGAGACAGAGCCCTGGGTTGGGCTCTGCTCTGCTCAGCGCAGAGCCTGCTTCAGATTCTCTCCTGCTTCCTCTCCCGCTTGTGCTCTTTCTTTCTTTCATAAACAAGTAAGTCTAAAAGAAGAAGAAGAAGAAAGAGAGAGAGAGAGAAAGAAAGAAAAAACGAGAGAGAGAGAGAGAAAAAACCGCATACTTCTGTGGGCTCGGACACAGCTTAACCCTCAGCTGTCACTTTCTTTCACTATGTGTGCAATTCCCAGGACTTTAGCATGGAAATGGTGTCATACAGAGAGCTGTAATCAAGTGTGTCTCCTTGGTGGCTGCACCTTGTTCTGGCTGTGCAACCACAAGCAACCACCCGCAACCACCCAGCCTCTCTCTGACTTCTCCTTCCCCCACCCTAGAAAATGAATCTGTCTTGTGGGATTTTCACAGGGATTAAAAAACAACAACAACAACAACAACAAAAGAAGTGCACATATATAAGCTATTAGTACGGGGCCTGGTACAAAGTCAATGCAAAATCACTATCAGTTGCTATTATCACCATCCTTATCACTACCATCATCATCACCCTAGAGGCAGGAAAGCCATTTCCGAGCTTCAAGTTGAGCACCAGATTTACTCCCAACCAACTTCTGCCTCCCCGTCCTATTTCTTACATCAAAAATATTTCACGGGTCATGAATTGAAATACTTGCTGTTACTACCCAGGATCGGAGTCCTCCCATCTAGCATGGTGAATGGAACAGATGTCAGTTCTGACCAAATCTCACCAGAACCTGGATAGGCCAGAGATGCAGAAGGACATTATCTGAGATGGGGGGAGGGGCAGGGGGAACATGTTCTCCGGCTTTATAACTCCTGGATGCTGGAACAGGATTCCTCAGAATGACGTGAAAGCTAAATAAATCAGCAAAATGGAATTTTCAAGGTAACTTGATCCCGTGCCAATGAGTCTATTTGGGAGGAAAAGATTCCCAAAGAGCAGGAGTGTCTCTTCAACAAACCTTCAAAAAAAAGAAGCTCCTTATTGTGATTTTGTGGGTTTAGATGACATTGCAAAGCAGTATGGGCTGCTCACATCCTCATGATCTTTCTAAAAACCAAATAATTGGGAAAGGAATCGATGGCCAAGGTTACCGGCGCCTTCTTTCTAGTTGCATTTGTGGAAGGAACTTTGCCAGCAGATGCAACTGAGTAACACTTCAAAGGAGTTTATGATCTAAATTAGAGCAAGAGTAAGGGAGGGAAGGATGGAAGACACAAAGGCAAGGCCACTGCCCTGGATCCTGGAGAACTGACTCGCAATACACCAGCTCAGAAACCCCGGGAAGGTAACCCTACCTCTACGTAACTGGGGAGAACTGAATCAGATCAGTGATTGTCAAGCACCTCCACCTAGCCCTGCGGTCCCTCTATAAATTCAGAGGCCACTGCAGGCTTGGTGGGGAAGATATTAAGAAGCCCAAGTAAGGGTGAGCCTCTGGGTCCCACCACTACCACGATGACTCCTTCAGCTAGATAGTCTCTGCCCTTTTGATGATCCAGATAAGATTCTGTTGAGAAAAATCCTTCACGCTGAAGCAAGAAAAGGAACTAGATGATCTCCAAATCCATTCCAGCTCTCACAGGCTGTGGTTCCGAGGAAACAGGATCACTTCAAGAAGAGGCTGGAAGGGAGGGTTAACATGAGATCATGGAGGGCCCTGCACACAGGGCATTTGTGCTTTACCCAGCAGGGAACCACCACAGGGGAATGATAGGACCAGGTGAGTATGAGTGGAGGCAGCACTGAGCTGGGGGGGGGGGCGGGGGGAGTGTTATTCGAACACCATCCAAACAGGAAGCAGCTATCAGTGTTTTATCAGAAAAATAGGAAAGAAAAATGAATGCAAGAGGGGGTAGCATCCTTCACTCACCAGCATCCCTCATCCTGTTTTGGGTTTGTTTGTCTTCCAACTGCATTCCCATCCTCAAAAAGCTGAGTAAACATGACTCCTTTCACTCACAGAAAATGTCTCAGACAGTCGCCTTATACCACATGAGCACAATGACACCAGGGTAACAGGTGTGCCACCTTCAGCTAATTAATAAAGGCCAGAATACTGCTCCACCATCAGATCAAGTCAATGGTTGGCCACCTGTCCAACTTCCCCATGACCCAGATGCCCCCAAGCTCTGAGCTATGCACCTGCACCTCCCTGACCAGCTTTGAAGAGGGACTTCCAGAAGGTCTCTGTCCCAGCAGCTTTCTGGCTCAGCAGACCTGCTCCTGCCATCACCTCCATCAGGGCAGGGAATCCCCACACACAGCCCAGTGGACTTGTTGAAGATGGAAAAGCCACATCCAGGCCTCTGATTTACGATGTGGCACGAACTCAACACTTTCCTCATGTTCTTGAGTCCAACACAAATGAGCAAAAGCAGATATGTAAAACTGGCACTAAGAGACTATGTTGCACCTTTAAAGACATCTCGGCTGTCTGGCAGCCCGGTATGGGGAGCTCATTGAGAAGCAAGACACCACTTCCTTGACTGTGGCTGTGAACCTAGTTCTGGAAAGAGCTGTCAGCCCACACCCCTGGCGCCAGGCTTCTCCTATCACTCCCTGCAGGTGGCCGAGCCCTTGTCAGGGCATGCGTAGGTGCTAGTCCTCTGCTAGGGACACCCTTCCCCCGGATTCTTTTTAGGTGCATTCAAATCATACATACATTCAAATCATTTTTGAGCTAATTCAACAGAGTAATGAGTAGATAACCATGGCTTCTTGCAACCCAGATTCTGTAAATCAACTCTGTTCCAAATATTAGTGGCAAAGTTTTGGGAACCAGAGAATCAAAAGGCAGGATTTTCGATAGTCCTCAAGTCCCACGCATTTTGAATTTGAAGAAACAGACCCAGCGAGCGGAAATACCCTTTCCAAAGTCATGCAAGAATAACCCTACAACCAATGCTAGCAAGTACTGACGCTCGGGGTCTAGGGGCTGCGTCAAGTGTTTCGTGTGCATGAGCACGGTTGATCTCACGATGACCGTATGAGGTTGATGCTGTTACTAGCCTCATTCTACAGATGGGAAAATGACTAATCCAAGTTATATAAGCATGATGATGTCAGATAAAATTCTAGATGGGAGATCCCTGGAGGGGGGGTGGCCAGGGAGGCAGAGAGAAAAGGTACAGTGGAGGATTGTCTCCAGGAATGAGCCAATCACTTCTCCTCTCTGAGCCTCAGTTACTAAATCTACGAATTGAGAACAATTCCCTTAGCCACAAAGCACTATGCAAGTCAAAGAGAAACAGGTGTTTTTATAAAATAAAAAGATTTCTTGTTATTTTCTATTTAAAAGACTATATTCTTAAGTTTAAAAAAATTATAAAAAAAAATACTGGAGGAAAAAAGCATGAAGAAAGTAAACATCATCCATTCCATTGTCCAGAAATTATTAGCATCTTAATGCTAATACCACAAGAAATCTGTTTGTGTTTCTATGCGTATGCATATAATTCCTAATAAATGGGATCATCCTCTTCATGCTGTTTTGTGATCTATTCCTTTCACTCAAGTTCTACTTGGTGAAAAAATCAAGAAAGTTCTATTTTTAGGAGGCCATTCTTCGGAGCTTGGATCAGCTCTGTGGAAAGAACCAGGTGGTTTACTTATCATCCTCTTAATGGCTTAGGAACCTAGTCCTCCGAGGACCAGGAGTGCCTCCTCACTCACCACCTGCAGCGCCCTGTGCCCTGCACACAGGCCGTGTGCCCTGCAACACGCGACAGCTGCAAGCCAGCCTGCTCTGGTCTCCAGGCGAGCCCCCCCAGCACAGTGACAACGTCCAGGGAAGGGAGCACCTGTGTGATCTGCACGGAGGCAATGTGTGTGCTGGCCTTTGAGAAAGGCTGACGCTAGCCCTGGAGACCGTGGATCCAGAGGGCCTGCTTCGGGCCACACTGGAACCAGCGAGGGCAAGCACAGTTGGCACCATCCATCTGTCGCATCTGTGCCAGATGGATGCCCCGTGCCCCAGGGCACAGGGTCAAACCGCGGCGTGCAAAGAGCATACTCTGACAATGGGTGCTAAGCCAGTTCTGTTCTCATGCACAGAGTGCTCGTGGCGCTTCCATTCGTTTCCTCTAAGCAACTTTTAGGAAAATACCCAAGTGATAGGAAGTTGAGCAAAGCTTCAGCCCAAACGCTTTGCTCATGTGCCGCCTAGGAGAACTGGAGGCTCCCAGCCCAGCTTCCTAGGAGGCGGTCTCTGGTGGTCTCTGTATTTAGCCAAAGTTCACTGAATGCCTCTAAAGCCGTTGCAGAGTGAATTCATTCCCTATTGCTGCACAATAAATTACCCCAAAATTTAGTGGCTAAAAACAAGTGTTTCGTATCTCCCAAGTGTCTGAGGGTCAGGAATCTTGAGTGCAGCTTAGCAGGACACTCTCATTCAAGGTTGCTGACAAAGCCAGGGCTGCCCCTGTCTCAAGGTGTAACTGGGCTGGAGAAGCTGCTCTCAAGCTCGCCCACGTGGCTGCTGGTAAGCTTCAGTTCCTTGCCAACCCGCCCTCTCCATTGGGCCGCCTCGTAACACAGCAGCTCACTTGCCCCCCACACCAGGGAAGCTGGGCAGGGGGGGGGGTGGGGTGAGAGAAGGAGAGGCGAAAAGTCCAAAGGGGAGGGGAGAGGAAAGAAGGGTGGATATATTCTTTTTGTAACCCAATCTCAGGAATGACGTCACATCACTTTTGCTGTATTCTCGTCACCAGAAATGAGTCACTAGGTCTAGCCCACACTCAAGGCAAGGGGATTACAGAAAGGCACCAGCCCCCGACCTCTCGCCTGGAACAAGGACAGGACGGCTAGCATCCTGCCGGCCACCCTGGCTGGTGAGGATGAGGGCCACACCCTAGAGATGGTGGATCGGAAAACAGGAAGAAGCCCGAGTCCCCGTGAGTTCACCACATCATCACTGCCTCTCCACTTAAAAGAATAAAACCCTAAGTGTTGAAGTCACGTTCAACTCGAGTTTCCCTCACATGTGGGTGAGTCTAATCTCACCAGAGATAGGTTGCTAGCTCTAACCTCAATTAAGGGTTCGCATTCAGTCCCGCATCTGTACCTTTTACAGATGGAACATCAAAACCCAGAGGTAAAGTGATTCACCCAGCACTACTCAGCTAGAGACTGGCAGGCATGAGACCCACACTCCTGGTCTCCACATTTACCCGAGCCAGTTCTGAGTGTCCCCAAAATTTGTTGAACACTCAGAGCTCTGTTTGGGATATTCCTGGCAGCTGGGAAAGTTCTGATTCCCTCAGGCTATGTATTTGTACCAGAACATTCTCTGCTCTGTTTCTCTGCTTACCAAGTAAACAAGTGAAATAGAAGAGGAAAAATATTTTGGACGAATGGATGAATCGCAGTTCAAAAACTTTTGTCTTACGCGCACTCAAGCCAGTAGCCACGGAAACCCTCATGTCATTTCTCAGCCTCTCTAAGCACCACTCCTTACTTCTGTAGGCACTGAGGTGGTATGATTTTTTCAAAGGACTTTGGTACACATGTCCATAACCTGGAAACGATCATGTTTTCATTACAGAGCTGTCTCAGATGGCTTGGCTCTTTAGAAAGACCCTTCTACCCCACAACATTTTTATGTTGTAGAAGACAGGCTTAATGTCCTTGCCCAGCCACATCCCTTGCTCCAGGAACGCCTATGCTCAGTGCCACTGCAGGACTGGGCCTAAGCCACCACGTACGACCCGTGTGATTCCCATTTCCTGCTTCCATGGTCTCAAGGCAGCTGAGACTCGGCTTGTCACCTGACCCCAGGGAGGCCAATGTAGCAGTTCAGAATCTTTCTCTTGGGAACTTGAAATAAAAAATGCAGAGACTGCCATTAATTGATCAGAGGTGGCTAAATTAAAAGATCATACAATGGGGCACCCGATTAAGCACGTGCCTTTGGCTCAGGTCATGATCTCATGGTCCTGGGATGAGCCCTGCATCAGGCTCCCTGCTCAGTAAGGAGTCTGCTTCTCCCTCTGCCTCCGCCATTCCCTCTGCTTGTGTTCTCTTGCTCTTGCTCTGTCAAATAAATAAATAAAATCTTTTTTAAAAAAGTCATATAGCTTTAGAGCTGGAGGTACCCTTCTTGGCCTTTTACATAATTAGAAGGAAACAGGGGCGCCTGGGTCTCAGTGGGTAAAAGCCTCTGCCTTCAGCTCAGGTCATGATCCCAGGGTCCTGGGATTGAGCTCCACATCAGGCTCTCTGCTCAGCAGCGAGCCTGCTTCCCCTTCTCTCTCTGCCTGCCTCTCTGCCTACTTGTGATCTCTGTCAAATAAATAAATAAAATCTTTAAAAAAAAAAAAAAAAGAAGAAGAAGAAGAAAAAGGAAACAGTCTACAAAGAAGAGTGAGATTGGCTCAGATAGGAAAAAAAAACGGGGGGGGGGGAGGAAGAAAGAAAAGAACTCATGTAGTCCCAGAGAGAGAAAAAGATAGTAGCCACTTCAATTTCTTCTTTTATTGACTTATAAATGACAGATCATAAATTACTTGCAGGTGCATGATATAGTGAGTTTATGTTTTTATACACTATGAAATGATCTCCTTGGTAAGTCTAGTCACCACCTATCCCTTTACTAAGTTATTACAATATTATTATGTACCCTATACTGTACATAATATCCCTGTGGCTTATTTATAACTGGAATTTTGTACTTCTTAAGCCCCTCCACGTATTCTGCTTGTCACTCCATCCCCCTGCCACTGCCAGCAACAATCAGTTTGTTCTCTGAATCTAGTTGCCTGTTTCTGTGCGTTTTGTTTGTTCATTTTTTGTTTTTTAGATTCCCATATAAGTGAAATCATATGGTACTGGTCTTTCTCTGACTTATTTCACTTAGCATAATAACTTATAGGTCCATCTACATTGTCACAAATGACAAGATTTCATTCTTTTTTATGGCTGAGTAATATTCCTGCTTGTGTGTGTGTGTGTGTGTGTGTGTACACGTGTGTATACCTCTTTTACCCATTCTATTGATGGACACTTAGATTGCTTCCATATCTTGGCTACTATAAATAATGCTGCAATGACATAGGGGAACAAGTACCTTTTCAAATTAGTGTTTTTGTTTTCTTTGGACAAATACCCAGAAATGGAATTGCTCGGTCATCTGGTAGATCTGTTTCTAAAATTTTGAGGCGCCTCTACAGTGTTTTCCATAGTGACTGCACTCATTCACACTCCTACCAACAGGGCACAAGCCACCTTAAATGGCTTCCCAGTTCCCGGCTCCAATTTTCACAGGCAAGGCTGTGCTCCGTTCCCGTGTCCTGCCTCGGGATTCATTCAGGACTGAGAATCTGAATTTCTGCTCTCTGCTTGCCACAAAGATGACCCTCGCTTTAGAAATCTTTTCCACCGACATTATCTTGATTGCCCTTCAAGTCCAGGAAGACCAGGAGACCAGGAATGGCGACCCTCACTCTTCTTTTACAGATAGGGAAACTGAGGCCCAAAGAGCGGAGGGAAATGACCCAAGGTCACTCATCCAGCTAGCAGAATCGGAACTCAGGTCTTCTAACTCAAGGTGTGGTGTTTTCCCCGCTGTTTCATGCGATCAAGACTAACAGAAATTCAGAGTGAGGTTGACTGGAACTCCCATAATTCCCTTGGGCACTCCAGGTTTCCAGAAGAGACCAGTAGCTGTGGATCCTCAATGGTGAGAGGAACAAGCCAGATCATGAAGCCCATTTTATTTATTTATTTTTAAAGATTTTATTTATTTATCGGGGTGGGGGGAGAGCGAGCACAGGCAGACAGAGTGGCAGCAGAGGCAGAGGGAGAAGCAGGCTCCCTGCTGAGCAAGGGGCCCAATGTGGGACTCGATCCCAGGATGCTGGGATCATGACCTGAGCCGAAGGCAGCTGCTTAACCAACCGAGCCACCCAGGCGTCCCATGAAGCCCATTTTATTTTAATAATTCTGTTTGACCTCTTGGACTGCAAATTAACCACCTAGAGGATCCAGGCCACTGAATTAGAGAAAAGAGGAAAACAAGCCAGTGTGTTAGAGGTGGGAACGGAGGAGACCGGAGCAAACTGCCGCGTTCGTGACAAACTGGTAAAGGTGTGTGGCTGTTCGGCTCATCAGCTGGGAAGGCAGATCCTCTAGGACGGGATCTTCCCAAGTGTTACGAAAACGTAGACATCAGACTTTTTTTTTTTTTTTTAAGATTTATTTATTTATTTATTTGACAGAGATCACAGGTAGGCAGAGAGGCAGGCAGGGGGCGGGGGGAGAAGCAGGCTCTCTGCTGAGCAGAGAGCCCGATGTGGGCCTCGATCCCAGGACCCTGAGATCATGACCTGAGCCGAAGGCAGAGGCTTTAACCCACTGAGCCACCCAGGCGCCCCAACATCTGACTTTTTATGTTTAATTTCCTAATTGTGAAAACATGCATTAGCCAAACCAATTACACTCATGCTGGCTAGATACAACCCCTGCACTGCCAACGTGCCACCTCTGCTCTAGATTACAAGCCCCTGAGGATGAGACCGTGCATCATTCGTCTGTACATCTCTAATACCAAGCACAGAGGAGGCACTCAGGGGACCTGAATCATAAAATGGCTTAGAGGAAAAGCATGTCATTCTGGTCTCTACTCAGGTGACGCCTCCTCAGAGAGATCTTTTCTCACAACCTCTGGCTATCCCCCAATGTCTATTCTCTACAAAAAAGACCCCTGATTTTTAGCCAGGTGCAGAATAAAGCCTGGAATAAAGAAGACCCTCCTCAGCCTTTCTTGCAGCTCTGTGTGGCCATCTGAGTCTTATCTGACCAACAGAATGAGAACAAAGGTAATGTGCACTACTTCCAGGAAAAAACTCTGAAACCCCGCTCTTTCTCTTTCCGCCTTCCTACTGGAATGCAGATGTGATGGCTGGAGCTGAAGCAGCCACACACCGCCATCATGTGCAAGCCACATATTGAGGATGATGGACCAAGAAGATAAAAAGAGCTAGACTGTTTGATTTTGCATGAGAAAAAAAAATTGTATACTTCTACCTTCTTCCATCTATTGTTTTAGGGATTTTCTAAAAGGACAAATCCTCCCTTTCTTGCCTCTCCTCCTGTTTACTTTAACACTCAATATACCTACCATAATAACACATATTTGTTTGTTTTATTTATTCCTTTTGTTCTGTACTAGATTATAAGCTCCATGAAGGCAGTGGCTTTGTTTTGCTTACAACTGCTTCTCAGTGTGTAGAATCTGACATATGGTAGGTAGGTGCCTAAAAAAATAGTTCTTGAATGTATAAATTTAGTAGATTAGATTAGGTTAAAAGGGAAACTGCATCAAAGGACAGCCTAAACCCAGTTTAAATACCTAATACCAACCTAAACCCCAGTCGCCATCAGCCAAATGTGTTCAATACATCCAACACATTACCCCAAAGGTTTTGGTAAAATGCAAACAAGGGGAAAAACTTCAACCATCCCAAGGACTTGTCCCAAATTTACAAAGATTATGAAAAAGGAGGAAAAAATTCCCTAAACACATTTCCACCTCTGAAGTCAGCACTTTCCCAACAGCTATGCCATTTTGAGTCTGTGACAGCCAGACCTGGGGTCCAGGTGGGGCTCCCGGGCAGAGGCAGTGCGAAGAGAGCCCACGCATCCAGCCCAGCATGGCTGGAGGGAGCCACTCCGGCTCTGGGTTCGAGGCTGGCCTCCTGGATTCTAAAGAACATACATTCTTAATTGTTCAAGCCACATTTCAGGAGTTGCTGCCTCCCTCACAGGAAGATAAGCCTCTTTTCAAACAATGAAGCCACTGCGCAAGGCCTGGCCCAGGCAAGTGAAAGCCCAGAAGATGTGACCCAGACCACCAAGGAAGGTGGCAAGGCCCAAGGCACTGTGTGGCTCCTTCTCAAATCAGTAGCAGTGACTTTCCTAATTAACAGAGCAAGTCTCCAGGGAACTGAGGAATGCCCTCCCCCCGGGCCCCCTTCCAGAAGAGGTAGGAAGCTCAGTTATAAAGACTCCAGAGTCACAACACTAGCTCAGAGGCCCAAGCCTAGAGCAGGCGCACAGAGCCAGGACCTTTCCTGAAAGAATACTTGGGGTAGAGCAAGGGCGCGGGGGGAAAGCAAGATTGTGTGTGCTAAAATGCCACATTATAGACTCAAAATAAACACCTGGCAGAACACCTCCACATCTGGAGCACGTCACAAGACTCAATTACATTTGGCCAGGCCAAGTGCCCCACAGCTGCTACAGAGTAAAGACGGATAATCAAAAACAGCAGGTTGCCATGGCGCAAGATTGGTCGCTGCTGAACAACGTGTGTGTTTGTCTTTGTAGCTGAAGGACTAGGAGTGAGCTCTGTCTTTGAGGCAACAGGAAGGCGATTTCTCAAGACAACCAAATGAGCGGAAATAAAGGATAAAAGGTACGAGCTGATTGAGCACCTCCCCTGTGCCAGGCGCCACGTGTGCATCTTTTTCTGTTCCTCCCCGCCACCATCCCATGAAAACAGGAGCTATTAACCCCTTTGTCCAGACAGAGTGATGGAGACTCAGTCACAAGCCCAGAGTCCCACAGGAGAGCCAAGTGGCCAGGCCAACATTCAGCCTAGATCTGACTCCAGATCCTGTCCTTTTTTCCTCCTACCACCCGATCCCGGTCTAGACCTGTAAATGCAGATGTTGCCGGAAGATGCCTGGGCACGGGGGCGAAGAGAGCCAACAAGCCCACAGACATGGGGAAGGTGCTGGTCCCCAAATCATTTGCTGCAAAAGGGCAATCTTTGAAAACACACACACACTCACACACACAAGTATGTATTATACATTCATCATCTGGTAAAGAAGGGGTCTCAAGGCTTTGTGAAAATCAGCAAATAGTTCTCTGACCGAATTGTGAAGGCTTTAGAAGGTGGGGTATGATTGCGCATTTGTGGGCGGGGGGGGGGGGGGCGGCAGGGCCGTGAAGGGGCTCTGACCTTCAGGACCAAAGCGGATGTCTGGTTGGAGAGAAATAATGCTCCCTACACAGCAGCATGGGCTGAAAGGAATCGCTCTGACTCTGTTCTCTCCAGCTACACCCCATCAGCTTAGGCCTCTGACTGTGACCCTCTTCCGCAGGTTGGATTGGGTCTCCAAAAAGAAACGTCCACATCAAATCCCTGGAACCTGTAAACGTTGCCTTATTTGAGAAAAGGGTCTTCGCAGATACAATTACACTGAGAATCTCGAGATGAGATCACCCTGAATTATCTGGGTGGGCTGAACTCCAATGTCAAGTATGCTTATAAGAAAAAGGCAGAGGGAGACGGAAACACACAGAGAAGGCAGGGAATGCAGTAAGGCGGCCTCGGGGAATGGCAACAGCCACCAGAAGCTGGAAGAGGCAAAGAAGCGAGTGTCCCCTGGAGCCTCTGGGGGAAATACAGCCTGCCAACAACTTGCCTGCAGACCGCTGGCTACAGAGCTGTAGGGGAGTAAGTTTCTATTGCTGTCAGCCACCCAGATGTTTGGTAAGTTGTTACATCAGCCCCAGGAAATTAACAGAACCCTTTTCAAAGTTTCCGCTCTGCCCCAGCAGGACAGGGTGACCACACACGGGCACACAAGCCAGTTCTGGGCACCACCCTAGAGTGTCCACCAGTTTCCTTTTCTCTTGTTGTGCCCCCCTTTATCCGACTTGGGCCTCTGTTGACTGGCAATCATGTCGCTGTGTCCCCCACCACCGTACTGCCAGCCCCCACCAGCAAGGGCCAGTGAATCCTGGCAGAGGCTTTGTCCCTCGATGCTCCCAAAGCTGCCAGCCCTGCTTCGTGCCGCTGCAAATACTTCTTCAACTGACGCTGCCACCTCAGGGAGCGGCGGCTGCCATCCATGGGAAAGCCTTGGGAAAAATCCCCCAACGGCGCCTGATCACCTAGCATCGGCCTCGACAGGATTCCTCCTCCCAAGGGGCAGAGGGGAAACTAATAAATCCAAGGTTAAGCCCTCTTCTTCTAAGATACCTGCAGGTCTTTACAGAAGGAAAAGGGGTCCCGTCCATTAAACCCACACACAGAGTCATCATCCTCTGGTGTCAGAAGGGTGCTGTTTGCTCTTCTGAAATGTTAGCTTCCATAAATGAAGATTAAAGAGAAACTTGTCCCTATGTCCTAAATGAAGCAAAACAGTCTAATTGAATTTCATCTTGAGTCTACAATTTGCACACCAAAGTGAGTAATAAAAAGGGTCAGTGGAGGCCCCCTGTCTTTGCTGGAAGGCAGTGTTGGCCAAGAAAGACCTGGCAGTGAGGAGAACCCCTCACTCTTGGTCCAACCCCATCAGCTCTGGGGCCCAGGACCCTTCAGGCAATGAAGACCCCTACTGCCAAGCATGATATTGCTGGACCATTGAATCTGATGGTGAATTAAGCCTGGGTGATACTCTGTACCAATCTCTGTCTTCAGTGACCCCAAATCTCCATCCCATCCACATCAAGCAAAACCCAAGAGTCAGGCCCAGAGAAAAGAGGTATCCCCCGTGAAAAGACACCATAGCGCTCTAGCTAAAGACTCGACCTCTACCCACTGATGTCAGCCGCTCAGCCAAGACCCTTACTAAGATAACCAGAGCCCTGTGCTGCCCCCCTGCCAACTGGAAGAAGGCCTCTCTCCTACTCCGTGCACCACGTTCTATTGCACTGATTCTCAAGTTACACGCTCTTGGACTTAGCGTCCCAGAATTGTTTTATTTTATTTTAACTGAATTACTGAAATATAACTGATATGCCAAAAACTGCACACTTACTGTATACAATTTGATAGGTTTAGACACATGCATGCACCTGTGATGCCATCACCGTAATCAGGGTCAGAAACATATTCATCATCACCTCTGAAAGTTTCCTTGCATCCCTTTGTGGGTGTGTAGTAAGAATGCTTAACAGGGGATCTACCCTCTTAACCAGTGTTCAAGTGGTACAGTACTGTTAACGCCAGGCACTATGCTATAGAGCAGACCTCTAGAACTTACTCATCTTGCACGGATGAAACTTTATACCCATTGAGCAACAACTCCCCACTGCCTTCTCCCCTCTGCCCCTGGCACCACTCTACCACCCACTCTCTGCTTCTATGACTCCGACTAATGTAGATTCCTCATATAAGCGGAATCACATGGTATCCGTCCTTCTGGAACTGGCTTATTTCATCTAGTATAATGTCCCCTGGGTTTATCCATGTTGTCACAAATAGGAGGGTTTCCTTCTTTTTTAAGGCTGAATAATACTGTAGGCGTTCCCCACATCATTTTTCTTTAATTCTGACCAAAGCCAACTTTAATTTTTTATCTTCACTCTTAAAAGGTCATCTGACAGCCACCAGTTTTCCATTCCTAGTCCTGGTTACTAGCTTAGAAGTCTTAAGGTAACCTCCTCTCATTTACCTAACGTTCAATTTCCATCAGTTTTAATATACACCAGGGTAAACACCATTAGGGACTGCTTTGTGAAATTCAGTATTCTACAGATCCCGTGGCGTCGTGGGATGGAACCAGAAGCCTCCACATTTTCTGTAAACTTCAGTGGACTATGGAGACCAAGACAATTTCGCTTAGGTTAAGCAGGATTTAGTTTTCACTTGTAAGAGAACCTTCTTGTGGTGAGTTTATTCAATTCTCCTAAAAATGGGGGCATTCTTTTAAATTATTCCATCAGATTCAGTGGTTAACACAAATGGAATACTGGATGCAGCCTAAAAAATGTATAGCACATCTTCTTTATATATCTGTCAATGGACACTTGGATGGTTTCCATACCTTGGCTATGATAAATAATGCTGCAGGGAACATGGGAGTGCAGATACCTCTTCGAGATCCAGCTTTCAACACAATATTATTTTATACCTACGAAAACAGGAGAATTATTTTTACACATAGCACTCTCTCATCTCAGAACCAAGACAGGAATGCGCAAGGGCTGATGTTGAAGAGAAATCTGAATGAGAGCCGGGTAAGGGTCACCCCTGCTCTCAAGGGTGCTTGCTCTGGACCAAGCTATGCACCTGATTCCTTCTCCCCTTGGATGAACCTTCCGCAGAAGGCCCCGTGGTAGATGATGAGAACAGATTATGGGGGCATACCCCCCAACTCTCTATCTGGCTTTGAATCTCACAGGTTACTTGCTACATGTGTTCTCAAAAGTCCCACACAGTCTCTACATGAAAACAGGAAACTCATCCTCAATTCTGAGAGCCCTTTTCTTCTGCCTAAAGGTATGAAGAGGAGGTATTTACTAAGCAGCTATTACATGCCATCCATGGCAAAGACGTCATCTCACTTCATCATTACCAGCTGTGCAGGACAGGTTTCATTACTCCAGCTCTACGTGCTTCCACCGTGACCCATTCTCTAACTGGGGACAAGATTGCAAGAGGCCGGAAACAGATCATGAAAAATATTATGGCCAATAAACATTTAGCTGCTGTAACAAGTCCTGGGCAGGGTGTGTCACAGGCTGGAAGTTTTCGTTCTTTCTCAAAACATGAAGTCCACAAATTAGAGGGCACCCTGTCTGGGCCATCACATCAGCATCCGCTTTTCTGGACTCTTTTCTTTAATAAGCAAGCTATTTCTCCTCAGGAGAGAGCTCTTTGAATCCAACACAAAAGCCGAGTCTGGCATGTTCTCTGAGCATTTAAGACTCAGCAATCCAGTGATTGATGGGGTGGGGAGGGGGGCGTGGAGGATGATAACTGAGAACTCACGGGTGTTGAAAGTTTAGCAAGGCTCTGCAGCCAGAACTCAACCAAAATAATAATACTGCTGGTTCTGCGTGTTTGTTTCAAAGTCTGACACAGATCCAGTTAGACCGCAGGGAGTCCGAAGACGCTATCAAACCCGCCGTAAGAACAAGACCAAACCAGGTATGCTACAAAATCATGGTTTTGTAGAAACACATCAGAGAGGCAGTAACATAAAGAAATCCAAATGAATGAAATTCCAGGAAGTGGGAAACTTATCCTGGGGGAGAAGACGGAGACCCACTATAGACAGGGAGGAGGGACCCCGCTGAACGTTAACCAGCTGTTATCGCCTAGGTGTAGAGGGCAGCAGCAGATCAGAATGTCAGGGGTGCCGGTCACAGAGTAAGCCTGATGCCCCCAACCATCCCCTTGCCACAGGCTTTCACTGAGTACATGGGGATGCTTTCTAAAGGCTTGAAGTGTGGCGGAAGAGCTGAGAAAGATCCCCTAAGAAGCACAGAAGACCTGAGGAAAATTCCTCTGAGCCTCTCGAGGACTTTACAAGTGCTCAGCAGTGGTCTTCCAAAAATACGGGGCAGGCAAAACATCTAGGAGTAAATCTAATGAGAAATGCACAATATGGCCACGCTGAAACCTACAAAGCACTGCTTGGGACAACAGAAGCCTTAATTAAATAAGTGAATATCAGGTTCATGGATTCAAAAAGGCAACAGTGTCAGGTGTCCATACCTCCAAGCTGATGCTAAATAAAAAGATAACAATCAATTTTCTAGCTGACAAGTTGGTTCTAAAATGTATATGGAAGGCAAAGCCCTACAATGGCCAACACAACCTTTAAAAAACAAAAGCAAAGCTGGAAGGTTTATACTATGTGATTACAAGGCTCACCAGAAAGCTATTGCAATCAAAATAGCATAGTACTGGTATAAGATAGACAAGTAGATCAACGGAACAAAATAGAGTATCCAGAAATAGACCCACACGTATAGTATCAATGGACTTTTTACCAAGGTACTAGGTCACTTCGATAAGAAAAGTTTTTTTCAACACATGGTGCTGATACACTGGATATCCATGTAGAAAAAATTAATATATAAAGAGCCCTTACAAAGTAACAAAAAAAAAAAACAATTAAAATGAGCAAAAGACTTGAATAAATATTTTACAAAAGCAAATATACAAATGGTCAATAAGCACCAAAAAAAAATAAAACAAAGGCTTAATATCATTAGTTATCAGACTAATCAGACAAGGAGACTTCTACACCCTTCACAAAAACCAACTCAAAATGGATCACAGACCTAAGTACAAAGTGAAAAACGATAAAACTCCTAGGCGGTAATATGGGAGAAAATCTAGATGACCTTGGGCATGGTGACACCATAGACAGGGACGAAGACCAAATACACATTTTTTATTGTAAATCACAGTATCACAGGGGATCTGGGGGATCCCATGAACTCCCCGAAATTTTATGCAGGATCTTGCGTATGTACATGCTTGGGGCAGGGCAGGGAAGAGGGTGTCCTTAGCTTTCATCAGATTTCCAAAGAGGCTTGTAGCCTTTTTTAGTATTAGGTTACAAGCTCTAGCCTCTATACTCTCCCCCGCCCTTGGCAATTCCCCATGATTTCAACTCCTCCTTCCGTTCCAGTGACCCTCATTCTAGTAATTTTGGACAAGTTACTGAACCTCACTAAAGTCTTCACCTTTAAAATGAGAGAAGATGGGGCGCCTGGCTGGCTCAGTCGGTAGAATATGCGACTCTTGATCTCAGGGTCGTGAGTCCAAGCCTGTGCTGGGCAGAGAGCTTAAAGAACAGAGAGAGATAATAAGCTAATAAAATCTATCACACAGGGTTATTGTGAGCATTGAATGCCATCATTCTATAAGCAAACTACATGCACACCTGCTATGTAATAGACCAGGGGTCAGCTGACTTTTTCTGTACGGAGCCAGATAACCCATATTATTCCCTTGAGAAACATTCTTTCTTGCCACTACCACCTACCTCTTTCTACCTCTGACTCCGAAATCCCTCTTCAAGTCTCACTTCCAGCATCTCTGCCTGCCTGAAGGGAAACTTCACTTGAATGTTCTCAGAAATGCATCAAGAATGGAAATAACCATTTCTCTTATCAGCTGAATCATTCTCACTAAACCTAACACCCAGCCTGTTTGCATGCCCCAGACATGTCAGCACTCCCATGCTTTTTTGCTTCTCTGGCAACTCCCCCGGGTTCCCTTTCACCATCTACCTGTCAACCAGCTGTTGAACTCTTACTTATCCTTCAAGACCCCAGGCAAATGTCACCACTTGTCGACCGCATTTCCCAACATTCAGCCCACTACCAGCAGCAGCAGCCGTGGGAGATGGATTGTGCCTTCATGGAATGTGTTATGGTTATTTGAGCACATCTCTGCTCCTCCAACTAGAATGAGAGCTCCTTGGAGGCAATATTTTTTAAGTCAAAATTAAGGCAGAAATTGGGCCAAATTAATGAAAACTTCATACGACAGGGCCAGTATTACAGAGAGGCAGTTGAAGTAAGTCAGGCAAGTTTGGGATCAGATCCTATTTTATTTAAAATTTTATGGGACACCAGCTAAAGATCTGCCTTCAGCTCAGGTCATGATCCCAGGGTCCTGAGATTGAGCCCCTTGTCTGGCTCCCTGCCCAGTGGGGAGTCTGCTTCTCCCTCTACCTGCCACTTCCCCTGCTTGTGCTCTATCTCTCTGACAAATAAATAAAATCATAAAAAATAAAATAAAATAAATCATAAATTTTTTGCATTAATGTTGCTTTTTTAAAAATATTACATTAAAATATTATTTATCTTGATTACTAAGTTTGTTGGTAGCCTTTTAAATTTAAACCAAAGGTAAGTGCCTCACTCCCCTCATCCTTGTCCTGGCCCTAAATTAGTAACCAGCAGCTCTGAGATTGAAATCCAGATTTTTCTGATCCCAAAGCCATTCTTCCAAAAGTCAAAAAGACAAAACAATGTTCAACCTCTCAAGAAGCATCACAGATAGCAACAAGCACATGGGACAAATGACACCGTCCTCCAGGGGCGTGACTGGAAGGGGCTGTGCGCAAGAGGAGTGAGTGGCTAATCTTGCCTGAATACATCAGCAAAGAATCCATGACAGAGGAAAGGCGTGAACTTCAGGGGTTTCCCTGAAAGGGATTACTTTGCTTCTGTGAGAAAACAGCAGCTTCTACAGTAAATTCTGGACAGTTTTTCATCTCTGTACAAACTACATTATGACAGTCTCCCCACTGATTCTCAGTGACACGTGGCAGATGCCCGGAGAGTGGGGGTGGAACGTCTAAGAGGACAGACCAATGAACAGAAGGCAATGGCTGAACACCGCAGCACCCCCCCCACCATCGCCTCACATATGAAAGGAGCACAAAGGCTCCAAGCACTGGGGTGCTGCAGCCTGGTGACATTTGTGGACAGACGACAGGGACAATCTTCCCAACCTCATTCCTGAGAGGCATACTGACAGACTGTCTGACCCCAGGGGCCTCACCTGGGGACTGAGATGCCTGGGCAAGTGCACACATGTGGGCCCAACAACACCGCCTTTCAGCAGTGCACGGAATGTGCCTCCAGACAGTATCAGCTATGAAGAGCCTCCAGTGTCCACTGGGCAGACAGATGGCACTGGCCTGGGAAAAGTCTAGCTCTGTGCCCACAGCAATAAAAATACCATCCCAGCCACAGTGGGCGGGGCTGGAGACACACCAGCGGAGGAGGCGGCACGTGATGAGGGCTGAACAAGACACTACTGTCAGCTCAGACCACAGCCAAGGACAAATGCAGAAGCCAGTACCTCTTCCCGGAAGAAGACAGCCCAGGCCCTGAGAGAGAGTGTGATGTTCCACAGAGTCAATACATGACCTGGACAACTAGCTCCCTTTCCTCATCTATTAAATGGGGGGTAAAATTTCCTACCTCCTAGTTCTAAGAAGCAAAAGAGTTTAGGGATAGGAAGCCCGGCTGGCTCAGTCAGTCAAGTGTCTGCCTTTGACTCAGATCATGATCCCAGGGTCCGGGGATCAAGCCTGATTCTCCTTCTATCCCTCCCCCTGCTCATGCTCCCTTTCTCTCTCTCTCTTTCTCTCTCTCTCTCTCATGCCTTCTCTCTCTCTCTCTCTCTCTCAGATAAATAAATAAAATCTTAAAAAGAAAAAATAAAAGAGTTTAGGGATAAAAATGCTCCCGCCGGTGCTCGGCCCACAGAAAGTATCTAATTAACATTAGTTCTATTCTCAATCTATCTTTCCCATCCATCTACTTATCCCCAGAGTTTCCTTGGAGCTAAAAGTAATGGCTACATGGTAAAATACAGAAAAGGCCACTCGTGCTGCTTCGCAGGGTTCCAAGGCGAGACCCAGCCCCGTCATTTACTGGCTGCTACTTTCTGCAATTGACCAGATCCCCCCGCTCTGTTTCTCCATCCACATAGCAAGGATAATAACAGCGGTGAG
Organism: Mustela putorius furo; assembly: GCF_011764305.1. Lineage (NCBI taxonomy): Eukaryota > Metazoa > Chordata > Mammalia > Carnivora > Mustelidae > Mustela > Mustela putorius. The sequence goes on from NW_025421423.1 coordinate 12,463,259, forward strand.
CACTGATGGCTCTTGGAAAAGCAAAAAATGTATTCCGAGTTTGCTCGTCCGCTTAATGGTTGGGTCCGCTTCTTTGAGCCTCCAGTGGGCCAGGTGCTGTGTATCCAGAGTTCGTGTGGTGCTGCAACAATTCTCTGAGGGGGAAACTGGGCTCACAGAGGTGAAGTGATGGTCAAAGTACCAAAGTCAGAGGGGACAGAGCAAGATTTGAACCCCGGATGTGTCTGCCTCCGAAGCCTCGGGTTCTTCCGTGACGAGAAAGTGACGAACATGTTGAACGAGGCAGCAAGTTCTGTATTTGTAACAGTAAAAGGCAATCATTTTGAACGCCCTGCCCAGTGAGTCACAGAGGAGATGATATTTGAGCTCCGTCTTTAGAGGAGACGCTGGTGGGGTCTCCAGCCCAGCAAACGTTGGCCTGATCACCGTGCCCATCCCCCAGCCGCCATGTCAGGGGCTAAGGACTCAAGGGCTCACAGCCTCACACTTCTGAGAAAACCACCTGCGCAGACAGAAGCCACTGGGCCTGACAGAGCCTAAGACAGAGCCTCTCCCCCACCCCACAGAAACCAGCAGGAACCCTCAGTCGGTGCCCGACTGCTTCAGCATAGACAGGGCTGGCCCCCTGCTTCATGGGCACTCTTCACGCTCCAGAGCTGCCCCGTGGGATCAGGCTGGGGCGAGGGTTTAGCTGGAAACTCCTCTTGGATTGGCTCCATCCCTGCCTTATGTTGTTACCCTCACCTCCTCACAGGATCTTCCTCTGAGAGCACTTCCTCAGTAAACCACATGCGAAACTACCCCCATCTCAGGCTCTGCTTCAAGGAACCTGACCCAGGACAGTCTTAGGAATGAGGGGCAATGTGTTTTAATGAAGAAAAAAGGAAAGGACATTTCATTAAGAAAAAATGTCTTGGATTAAAAAAAAAAAAATTATAAAGCTCCTGCTTTGTATCAGGCCCAGCAGTCTGCGCCGAAAGAAAATACACAATCAAAAATGCTCCCAGCTTCAAGGGGGAAGTAGGGCTCACAGAGTTCTGTGACAACAGAGGGGTTGTGTGAGGAGGGATGTACTCAGGATTGCACTTGAGGGAGACGCTCCTTGTCTCAGCAGGTCCACGGGAGATTAATCAAAATCGAAGAGGGAGAGACTAGAGGCAGGAACATGGCACGTGAGAATGTGTTATCATCCAAATGACTTAATTAGAGGGAGGACACATATTGGAAAGGAAAACAGTGTAACATTAAGGAAAAAATCAAGTAACTAAAAATGGGAAACACTTATTAGTAATAGTTTTCAAATTTCAATGTAATCTGTTCCTGATGACACTCTAGGGCTCAGGGATATAAATGATTCCAAACCCAATTCCACTGGGAACCCCCCGGGGGCAAGGCCCTGGGCTACATGCTCATCCCGGTCCTGGAGGAACCCACAGCCTGGGGGGCGGGAGACCATGGCACAGCTGCCTCAAGGATCCAAACCTAAGCCAGCCACCACCTTTTTCTTTTAATGTCAGGTCTCCCCTAGCTCCATCTGTAGTATTTCTCACTTAATGGACTCTAATCCAATGTGTCATTGATAAATAATGTAATTTGGGCAAGACCAGGGAGTCCCGGCAATCCAGGGTTTTTGTAAAAGCCGCTGCAGTTTGAAAAAGGACTCCAAGATCAGAGGGACCTGGAATCCAATCCGGGTTCTGCTTCCTGCTGGAGGCAAATCCTTTAACCTCTTTGAGCATCATTTTCTCATCCGAAAACTGAGGATGTTTCTTCCAAAGTATTTGAGAGAATTCAATAGGACAAGAGAAATAAAGCACGTAGTACAGTGCCTGGCTCAAAGCAGATGCTCAGTAAGTGGTCACAAATTTATTACCAAGATTTCAATCCTGCTTCAGTCATTCCAAAATGTGGACAAGGGGAGATACTGATCTCCAGCCAGCTTCCTCCTCAGACCTTTCCTCTCCTGATTTGCCAATCACCGCATCACTTGAAGAGCTACTGTTAAAAACAGACGTTACCATGTGTCATGAGAGCTGCTATGTGGTTTCGGGACAATTATTGGCTCAGGCAGATCAAGTGGCATCTGAAAAATGCATACGAAATATGTATCCTGGCGCAATACTCTGAGAAGCAAACCTTTGTTCTCCCCACCATCTTACTTTCAAAGCAAAGAGGTGACATCTGTCTGTGCTCCACATGCCTGGGATGCCAGAGAGACACAGCCAATGGGTGTACCCCACAACGGAAGGACCCAGCGTCTCGGCTATACCCAAAGGCCCAGAATGTCGGGATACAGGGCAAACACCTACTCAGTCACCGTGCAAGATCTCCTCTAGGCCTGCTGCATGGAAGGACAGAAACCAAGGAGGCCATTACTGCAGTCCCCTACACCCATCAGGATTCTAAGATCGGAAACCTCAGTATCTCTGCTAGTGTAGCTCAAGGAGTTGTGTCTGAAATCTCAGGGCCATGGACCATTCTCCTAAATTCCAGAAGGTCCTCTGGACTCCATTCACTGTCACCCTGTAAAGTAGTGAGCTCCCCACTGAAGGAGGAATGCAAATAGTTCCTAGGATATTACTAAGAATATATGCAATCCTGATAAAAATTCTAATGATACTTTTTACAGAAATAGAATAAGTAATCCTAAAATTTGTATAGAACTAAAAAGACCCTGGGCACCTGGGTGACTCAGCTGGTTAAGCTACTGCCTTCGGCTCAGATCAAGATCCTGGAGTCCCAGGATCAAGTCCCGCATTGGGCTCTCAGCTCTGCAGGGAGTCTGCTTCTCCCTCTGACCTTCTCCCCTCTCATGCTCTCTCTCACTCTCTCTCAAATAAATAAATAAAATCTTAAAAAAAAAAAAAAAAACTAAAAAGGCTCTGAATAGCCAAAGCAATCTTGAAAAGGAGGAACAAAGCTAGAGGCATCATGCTCTCTGACTTTAAAATATTTTATAAAGCGTAATTAAAACAGTATGACACTGACATGGACACATAGATGAATGGAAGAGAACAGAGAGCCCAGAAATAAATCCAAGCATGTATGGTCAACTAATTTATGATAAAGGAGCTAAGAACATACAATGGAGAAAGGACAGTCTCTCCAATAAATGATGTTGGAAAAACTTCACAGTTACATTTTTTTAAAGATTCAATTATTTATTTTAGAGAGAGTGAGTTAAGGGGGAGGGGTAGAGGGAGATGGAGAGAATCCACAAGTAGACTTTCTGCTGAGCAACGGGGCCCAACACAAGGCTGGAGCCCAGAACCCTGAGATCATGACCTGAGCTGAAATCAAGAGCCAGCCACCCAACCAACTGAGCCACCCAGGGTCCCCTGCACAGCTACATTTAAAAGAATGAAACTCAGGGCACATGGGTGGTTCAGTTGGCTAAGCGCCTCAGTCTTGATTTCTGCTCATGTCATGATCTCAGGGTAGTGAGACTGAGTCCATGTCAGGCCACACTCAGCAAGGAGTCTGCTTGAGGGTTCTCTCTCTCCCTCTCCCTCTGCTCTTCCCCCCACTCACTCACTCACTATCTCTTTTTCTCAAATAAATAACATAAATGAAAGAGAAGAGATCACAACTAGCACCAAAGAAATACCAACAGCTATAAGAACATATTATAAGCAACTCTACGCCAGCAAATTAGACAAATCTGGAAGAAATGGATGCATTCTTATAGACTAAAAACTACCAACACTGAACCAAGAAGAAACAGAAAACCTGAACAGACCCATAACCAGTAAGAAAATCTCCCAACAAACAAGAGCCCAGGGCCAGAAGGCTTCCCAGGGGAATTCTACCAAACCAAATATTTAAAGAATATATACCTATTCTCCTGAAACTGTCCCCAAAAAATAGAAATGGAAGGATAACTTCCAAACTCATTTTATGAGGCCAGCATTATCTTGATCCCAAAACCAGACAAAGACCCCATCAAAAAAGGAGAATTGCAGACCAATATCCCTGGTGAACACAGATGCAAAAACTCTCACCAAAATACTAGCCAATAGAATCCAACAGTACATTAAGAGGATTATTCACCATGACCAAGTGGGATTTATTCCTGGGCTGCAAGTTGGTTCAACACCCACAAATCAAAGTGATACAATACATTAATAAAAGAAGGAGCAAGAACCACATGATACTCTCAACAGACGCTAAAAAAGCATTTGACAAAGTATAGCATCCTTTCTTGATCAAAGTGTAGGGATAGAGGACACATACCTCAATATCATCAAAACCATCAATGAAAAACCCACAGTGAATATCATTCTCAATGAGGAAAAGCAGAGAGCTTTTCCCCTAAAGTCAGGAAAACAGCAGGGATGTCCACTATCACCACTGCTATTCAACATAGTACTAGAAGTCCTAGCCTCAGCAATCAGATAACAAAAAGAAATAAAAGCCATCCTAATCAGCAAACAAGTCAAACTCTCACCCTTTGCAGATGATATGATACTTTATGTGCAAAACCCAAAAGACCCCACTCCAAATCTGCTAGAACTTGTAAAGGAATTCAGTAAAGTATCAGGATATAAAATCAATGCAAAGAAATCAGTTGCATTTCTATATACCAACAGAAGAAAGAGAAATTAAGGAGTCAACCCCATTCACAATTACACCCACAACCATAAGATATGTAGGAATAAATCTAACCAAAGAGGCAAAGAATCTGTACTCAGAAAACTACAGAATATCATGAAAGATATTGAGGAAAATGCAAAGAAATGGAAAAATGTTCCATGCTCATGGATTAGAAGAACAAATGTGAAAATGTTTATGCTACCTAGAGCAATCTACACATTTAATGCAATCCCTATCAAAATACCATCAACTTTTTTCAAAGAAATGGAACAAATAATCCTAAAATTTGTATGGAACCAGAAAAGACCCCGAATAGCCAGAGGAATGTTGAGAAAGAAAACCAAAATTGGTGGCATCACAATGCCAGACTTCAAGCTCTATTACAAAGCTGTCATCATCAAGACAGTATGGTACTGACACGAAAACAGACACATAGATCAGTGGAACAGAACAGAGAGCCCAGAAATAGACCCTCAACTCTATGGTCAACTAATCTTTGATGAAGCAGGAAAAAATGTCCAGTGGAAAAAACACAGTCTCTTCAACAAATGGTGTTGGGAAAATTGGATAGCCACATGCAGAAAAATGAACCTGGACCATTTCCTTAACACCACACACAAAAATAGACTACAAATGGATGAAATACCTCAATGTGAGGCAGAAGCCTATCAAAATCCTTGAGAAAAACACAGGCAACAACCTCTTTGACCTCAGCCACAGCAACTTCTTCCTAGACACATCGCCAAAGGCAATGTGAACTACTGGGACTCATCAAGATAAAAGCCTTTTGCACAGCAAGGGAAACAGTCAACAAACCCAAAAGACAACTGAGGGAATGGGAGATTTGCAAACGATGTATCAGATAAAGGACTAGTATCCAAAATCTATAAAGAACTTACCAAACTCAATACCCAAATAACAAATACTCCAATCAAGAAATGGGCAGAAGACAGGAACAGACATTTCTGCAAAGAACACAACCAAATGGCCAACAGACATATGAAAAAGTGCTCAACATCACCCAGCATCAGGGAAATACAAATCAAAGCCACAGTGAGATACCACCTCATGCCAGTCAGAATGGCTAAAATTAACCAGTCAGAAAATGACAGATATTGGAGAGGATGTGGAGAAAGGGGAATACTCCTACACTGTTGGTGGGAATGCAAGCTGGTGCAACCACTCTGGGAAACAGCATGGAGGTTCCTCAAAAAGTTGAAAATAGAGCTACCCTATGACCCAGCAATTGCACTACTCAGTATTTACCCTAAAGATACAAACGTAGTGATCCGAAGGGACACCTGCACGCCAATATTTATAGCAGCAATGTCCACAACAGCCAAACTATGGAAAGAGCCCAGATATCCATCAAGAGATGAATGGATAAAGAAGATGTGGGGTGTGTGTGTATGTGTGTGTGTGTGTATACAAATGAATATTATGCAGCCATCAAAAAACATACAATCTTGCCATTTGCAACAACATGGATGGAACTAGAGGGTAATATGCTAAGTGAAATAATTCAATCAGAGAAAGACAATTACCCTATGCTTTCAATGATATGAGGAATTCAAAAAACAAGACAGAGGATCATAGGGGGAAGGGAGGGAAAAATAGAATAAGACAAAACCAGAAAGGAAGACTAAACAGAAGAGACTCAATCTCAGGAAACAATCTGAGGGTTGCTGGAGTGGAGTGTGGTGGGAGGGACAGGGAGGTTGGGTGCCGGGCATGGGGGAGGGGATGTGCTGTGGTGAGTGCTGTGAACTGTTTAAGACTGAGGAATCAAAGACCCGTACCCCTGAAACCATAATACATTATATGTTAATATAAATAAATAAATAAGGCCATTGGGTATTAATTTTTCCCAACCTTTTGTCAAGTGAGCCCGTCTTCCTGGTTTCCCGTACCCACAATATTCCACTTTGTGATTTTTGTCATATGTACATCATCTGCACTGTTTATGTATTTGGTTAAAATTGCCTCACTTCCTCACTTTTTTCTTCCTTGAAATTGATTTTAAAAGGAAACTTGATAGAATTACCGTGAATGGAAACCGCTATCACTTGCCAGAACAGGAGGCAGCCATAAAAGTAAATACGACAAAAAGAACAATGCTTTTAATTATGTCTGGGAAGTGCTGTCTCTTGAGGACTGGCTGCCTGAGATTGGCTGTTCCTGAAGCACGGAGATTCATAAGTGTCGTTAACAAGAACATCCCAGCACCCACTTGAGACCTTCCCCTGACTCATCAAAAAAGACTGAAAGAAACCTTAAAAGGGAAGAACTTCTCACTACAGAACCTGATGTTAACGTCCTAACCTTATCACCTAAATGATCTCACTATACCTATGGTTTAGGAAACACTTGATCATTTCTAAGGTCTTCTCCCGCACTGATATTTCATTAGGCCCCACTGTAGCGGAAGGGGAATCATAATGAGTGGAAAATATGAGTTACAGACTATTCGGAGAGAAATTACTTTCAACATCTAAACATCTTCAGAACATTTTCCAATTAGAGACCTTGAATATACATTAATAAACAAATAGAAATCATTTGTAATCATTTATTTTCAAATAAACGCTTCTAAATAATTTGGCAATCCCTAAAAAGTCTTTCAACCCCTTAAGTCATTTAAACACTATTCCCCCCAAATCTTGTTTACATTATCAACGTGCTTAATGAAGCGTTTTGTCAGGCCATACGCAAAGATAAATTTAACCAGAGCCTATGTCATCAAATTAACACAACTTCCAAATCAGTAAAGTTCAGACGAATCATGACATCAGGGACATTATTATGAAAACAACATGCAAATGGATGTTTTGGCTGTTTGTTCATTAGAATGAATCTGTTAGATTCACACTGCAAAAGTTTCTTCATAGGACTCTCCAAGGCACTCAGCTCCTTGAAACCATTTAAATGTGATAATATTATTTGGACAGATAGGAAGTAAGAGAGGGGAAAGCACCTCAAATGTCTCTGAATGACCTCAGAACAACTGACATGTTTAGCCTCTGGACTGCAGTTCTTTTCTAAGTATTTGCCTTTTTGCTTTTGCTAATTCTTTAAGTGATCTTGGGCCATGTCCTTTCTCTTTCTGGAATTAATTTCCAATAGTTAAGAAAAAAGAGAGGGGGATATCGGGCCAGAGCAGAAGTCAGCAAACTCTTTCTGTAAATGACCAGATAGTAAATATTTTCGGCTTTCTACACCACATGGTCTCTGTTGCAACTACTCGCTCAGCCTTTGTAGCAAGAAAGCAGCCGCAGGCAATATGTAAACAAGGGAGTAGGGCTGTGTCCCAATGTGACTTTATTTACAAAAACAGGTGGTGGACCAGATTTGGCTCACAGGCCTAGAGCCTGCCTTTCCTAGACGAGAGGACCCCTAACTTCTAGCACTGATATGGCCTTTTCACCTAAAAGGAAGGAAGCTGCCCAAGGCCTCTCATTGGACAGAATCAGAATTGAAACCCAGGTCTCTGAATTCTAAGTTCAACGATCATTCCTCCACAGCAGACCGTCTCCCTAACCAACAAACCTCTTTTTTTTTTTTTTTTTTTAAGATTTTACTTATTTATCTGATAGAGATCACAAGTAGGCAGAGAGAGAGGAGGAAGAAGGTTCCCCGCTGGGCAGAGAGCCAGATGTGGGGCTCGATCCCAGGACCCTGAGATCATGACCTGAGCTGAAGGCAGAGGCTTTAATCCACTGAACCACCCAGGCACCCAACAAACCTCTTGCTCTAAGACAAAGTATTATAGGCCTTCACAGAGAATGGAAGAACTTACCATTTAGGGCATAATTAGTTTAAAATTACTGTAGCAGGAAGTCCTCGGGTTCTACAACGAAGGTGGCATTAACGTCTCCCCAGTCCCCCCAAAACTGATCAGATTGAAAGAGCAAAATTCAAGAAGGTTGTTGGGGGAACAGATATGGATATCCATCAGAGACCCACAGTGAAAAGGAAATACTTCCTCTCTACCCCATGTGCGCGTGGTATTATATGGCTTATAACAAAGCATTTTCATGTCTGTTATCTGACTTCATGTTCACCAGTATCTCTGTGAGACAGGACTCATTGCTCTCTATTTGTGACAAAAAAAAAACCTGAATCCCCACGCTACAGGCACTTAGTAATTGACAGCAGAGCCAGGAGACAACGGTCTATTTGCCAGCCCATTGATACGGCAGGGGACAGGTAGTTAAAATAAGCCATTTTGTCCCAGCCCTCAGGGAGCTCACGGTCCAGTATGCGGGGTGAGAGGCCACAACCAGAAAAAGAAATGATTGACTAAGTCATTACAGACACTGACAGGTGCTAAGAAAACAAACATGGCACAGTCACGCCGATCATAATAGCAGGATCAGGAGTAAAACTCAAGTCCGGTGATTACACAGCCATACCTGGCCTCTCATTACTACTCCAGTGAAATAGCAGAGACCCAGTTCTGTCCTACTACGGGGAAGGCCTCCTGCCCCGCACTGGTCCCTTGGGAGCTGAGATCCCTATGGAGGGGGTCCCAGCTCTACTCAAGGTGGAGGTAGCTGCTACCTAGGCTAGCCAAGGAGGGCGTTCAGTCCTAAAAGCTGCATGCCCTCTCTACCCATCAGGAGTCTCCATCAGGAGCTCCCAGCCACTCCGGTGAGCTAAGCACCTTCCTTGCCCTCCGTCCCCGGGTTCTTTCCCGACTCTACAAAAAAGAACTCCAAAGCTCAGAGAACTGAAATGACCAGCCAGGAAATCACACAAACGGCAGGTGGCAGAGTCCTAAGTCAAACACGAATCAGCTTGATTCAAAATCCGCAATGTCATCACTTCAGGAGACTGCTTCTCCTTAAGAACAGAAGCATTTGGGGTAGTGCATGGCATTCTAGAGACTTCAAGTCTTAATAATAAGGTAGGATAGAATAGGTTAGGGACGGGCAGGGTGGGGTGGAACAGAACAGACAGAACAGAACAGTGTTTTCCCTCAGATAACACAGAAATCAGGCTCACTGACAAGCCGCAGTTGAACACATTCTATCAGTTTTCCTGCTTTCTGCTTTTCTTCCTAAGCTTTAGCTCCATTCACCCACCCCTCAGAGGTGCTCTGAGAACCTCCCTAGAGATGCTTAAACACCTAACTCAATAGCATTTAGCCTCTCAAAAGGAATTCCACTGAGAGCCACCAGTTACTGAATACCTACTATGGCACTATGCAAGGTATTTTCCTAACACTGTCTTCTTTAATCTTCGCAAAACCTCTACCAGGTGGTCAACATCAGCCCTACGGCAGACAAGGAAACTGAGGTCCAGACAATGAGGTTCCCACAGCCATGGAGAAAAGGCCAGAGCAGGGATTGGACCCTGGACTTCACTTCTAAAGCTGTCAGGCCACTTCTCAAGAAATGGAAGTGGGGAAGGGGTGCCTGGGTGGCTCAACGGGTTAAGCCTCTGCCTTGGGCTGAGGTCACGGTCTCAGAGTCCTGGGATGGAGCCCTGCATCGGGCTCTCTGCTCAGCAGGGAGCCTGCTTTCCCCCTCTCTCTGCCTGCCTCTCTGCCTACTTGTGATCTCTCTGTCAAAAAATAAATAAAATTTTTTTTTAAATTAAAAAAAAAAATCAATGTGGGTTGCTTCGCAAGGAGTGAGTGTAACCTGGTCCTTGCCCAGGAGCCCCTCTGGACCAGCATCTGGTGACCCACCTGGGAGAGGTGCACACCAGCGCTATTCCAGATGTGGTCCCCCAACCAGCAGCAGCAGCGTCCCCTGGGGGCTGGTTAGAATTCACATTCTCTGGCCCCACCCAGACCTACTGAGTCAGAAGAGCTGGGGGCAGAGCCTGCGACTTGACATTGGCAAGCTCTTCCACGCGTCCCCATCAAACACTGAGAACTTCTGCTGGATGTGCCATCTCCGTGCCATCCGTGGCGGCCAGTACCATGAGCCAGCCGCAGACTAAAAACATTAGGCCCAGAAAAGGAATGCATCTTCCTCCAAGGACTCAAGTCCCTTGTGGAATGGAGCACTGAACCCAGAAAGTCTCACTGGAAGTTCCGTTCCCACAGCTAGGCACTCACCCATCCTCTGCAGCGAGAAGGAACAGACGCCGACACTAAAACAGGCAAATCAGATGTCCGGCAAAGACAGTCCTGCCTCAGGAAACGCGGGGCCCGATTTCGCTTGCCCTCACTGCTCCCTCAACTCGCTAAGGGAATTCTGTCTCTGGTCAGTTAGTGAATCCAACCCTCCCAACAAACCAGGGCTTGCTTTTCTCTTTGTGGTTCTTAACTGTTCGCTTGCGTGCTTTCTCACAGCGATACTGAAGACAAAAGTACTCTTGTCGGTTTCCATCTTGGCAGTCCTTCTGCTTTTGAGTTTGGGGATTGCCTTGGGACTGATGCTACAAAGCCTGGATTACAGATGCTTGAAGAATATTTATTGACTCCAAGGGGGAGAAAAAGTTGTGAAATAAAGTAGTTCTTTAAACCCAGTTCTACTACTAATAATGTCTTGCCTTGTTTTTCTTAAATCAACCTTATATGTGTGGTCAGAAAATTTCTGACTTTGCTTTCTTCTGGAAACATCTTAACGATGGAAAGCAATGGCCCATAATCTCAGCACACTAACAGAATTAGTTTCATTTTTGCCCATTCCATTTCAGGCCTTGTTTTCATATTCCTATGCAATTTCTCATGGTGGTAATCACACAGTAGAAGTGATACTTCAGGCTTGTGTTTCTCCTGGTTAAAGTTCCAGCATATGTGAGTTTAGGTATGATCTTCAGGAGGATCATTTTACATTTCTGGACAATGGACTCATGAGTTGGCATGCCACCCTGAGTCAAGAAGTATTTAATGGACTCCTACTGTATGCCAGATGTAGCTCCAGGTCCCCAGGAATCTAACAGGGACCAAGATGAGGTCCTTGCTCTCAAGACTGCAATAGCACACAACTCCAGGGGATACCATTTATGTCTCGGTGTATGCGAATGCACAGCCTGTATGGCCCACAGCGGGGTATTGCTTGCTTGGGGCAGATTCCATTAATTCCTTTAGGGGGTCGGTGAATGGGACTAAGGCCAGAAGCAGGCCTAGGGATACACACAGATTCACTGCTTGGTGCTATAGATTACCAGTCTGTTCTCCTAAGGCATTGTACTGATTTTCACTACTCCTGGTAGACAGCGAACATGCTGTTTTCAACAGAAACTCATCAAACACTGAGTGTCAACATTTTTTTTAAAAGCTTGCCAACTAAGTTAGTTCAGAACAGTCCCTGAAGAGAAGCCACAGACTTAAATAGGCTTGCTCCCTGATGATCGTACACTTCCTCCAAGCACGTCCTTTCGTGGGACATTGATATGTTTCAGTGATCTTCCTAGAGCTAAAGGCAGAAGAAGGCTTTCTCACTGGGATTAAGTTTTCCTTATATGCTCACTTGGTCCCTTGTGGTGGACATAAGAAGGAAGGAGAAAGGGTGAACAGCCTCCTCCAACAATCCTGACCATCTCTTCCTCCTCAAGTCTGAGAGGCAGCACACTGCTCCTCGGGAGCTGGCTCTCTCCACTCCCATCACTGGCTCCTCCACAACCTTCTCCAGGCCCTCAGCAGCCTCCACCCCCAGCCCAGACACTTCCTCCTTGGGCAGGTCTTCCCTGACCCCTGACTGAAAGGCAGGACTGGATGTTCCCCTCACCTCGCTCCTTGCCGGATGAGGCTTCAGCTGAAGCCCTTTGCCCTACGTGTAGTGAACTTGACTTTTCACCTGGGTCTTCCCTATCAGACCATGGAGGCCTGGACCTGTCCTTGGCCTCCATGTATCCCCAGCAGTGACATATGCCTAGATCATGATGGACGCTCAGTAGATGTCTACATGGCCCAATGGAGCAGAGGGTCAGAAAGAGGATAAATATTCTGGCAGATTGACAACAAAAGATAAGAAGCCCTGGTCTCAGGGTGCCTGGGTGGCCTCAGTGGGTTAAGCCTCTGCCTTCAGCTAACGTCATGATCTTAGGGTCCTGGGACTGATCCCCACACTGGGACCTCTGCTCAGCAGGGAGCCTGCTTCCCACTCTCTCTCTCTGCCTGCCTCTCTACCTACTTGTGATCTCTCCCTCTCTGTCAAATAAGTAAATAAAATTTAAAAAAAAAAAAAAAGAAGCAGCAGCAGCAGCAGCCATGGTCACCAGTTTGATACTATCCTTGGCAATCTGGCCCTTCAGGAATCCCCAATGAGGTCTAGATTCTGACCTCCCTTTTCTCAGAAGCTCAGGGACATTAGCAATTAGCTAATTTTGTTTATTTTTCCTACATAATCCCAATCACTCTTTTCTTTTTATGTTCAATTATCCTTAATTCAGACTCTGCTATAGCTCACTGATGTTCTTCAAGTTCTCACATTATTCAGCCTCATTTTTTTAAACCCTACCTAAACCCCCATTTCAGGACAGAGAAGCATGTTTCATTGCCCTTGGGCTTCAAAATGAAAGAAATAAAAATAGTCTCATATTCTATAAACACCTTACAGGAATACTTTCTTCTCAAGCCTGAAACCCACCCTGGGCAGCGGGTGATATTATTATCCCTTTCACAAGAAGGACAGTAGGGCTCAGAGAGGTTCAGCTACCTGCCTAAAGTCACACAGCCAGTAAACAGCAGGCAGGACTTAAACCCACACAGGTGTGGGTTCCATCCTCTGTACTCCTGCTGCACTCAACCCCAAATGCCTCACGTGTATCAGAAAATGGAGCTCTTTTCCTAGGCTGGCCATGTGCTTCCATGCGAATACTCAAAACCATTGCTTTCACACGGCACACTGCCCTGCTTAGCAAATAGAAGTAGATGTTGATGCTGTCCCAATGTCACAGGACCATAAAAAGGAGAACCCTGGGCCCCAAAGCCAGACAGGGGAGCCAGAGTCGTTGATGTATTCTTGTGTTGCTCATCAGAACAGCTTGTTCCAAGGCATAATGTCTACTTTGAGAAGCCCGAACATGGCTCCAAGGGCTACGTTGCTACAATACCCATATATCACAGTGACATTCAAATTTATGACATCTCTGTCTGCTCTCCATCACCAGAATCCACAGACCTCGGGTGAGCTGGAGAATGGGGCTTGTGAGCGTGTCCTCTAGATTCGAAAGTGGAACAATGTCAGCGCTGGGAGGGCGTTAGGAAGTACTCAGCCCCATCCTCTCAGTTCACCCATGAAGAAACTAAGACCCAAGGTCCTAGCCCCACCCTGACCCCCGTCTCCCCATCTGGGGGTAGCTGGGACTCACGCCTCCATGAAGGCTCTTCTTCTTCTTCCTTTTTTTTTTTTTTTTTTTAAGATTTTATTTATTTGAGAGAAGGAAAGAAAGAGGATGAGCAGGGGGAGGGGCAGAAGGAGAGGGAGCAGCACACTCCCCACTGAACAGGGAGCCTGACACCGGGCCCCAGCCCAGGCTCTGAGATCACGAGCTGAGTTGAAGGCAGAAGCTTAACTGACTGAGCCACCCAGGTGCCCCCATGAAGACTCTTCCTAACATAACTATCTCTGAGGCTCAAACCCAGCTCTCTGACCCGAAGTTTACTGCTACAGCTCAAGGAACACAGCCGGAGACAATGAACAAAAATGGAACTGGGAATGCTTCTTCTAAAGGCAGGAAAGAGGAGCCACAGCACATTTGGGGCCACGGATGGACATTCTTAGTTGCATAAAAGATAATGGATCAAAACCAGTTTCACTTCCCTTCCCATAAACTGTCCAAACTGTCAGACCAAGACACAAGGTATTGGCTGAGGGTATTACGTGTACATAAAACAAAACGAAGGCTAAACTCTGGGTAGCCAACTAACAAGGCTCATCCCCCAAATGGAGATCAGCAAAAAAAAAAAAAAAAAAAAAAAAAAAAAAAAAAAAAAAAAAAAAAAGAAGGATTCCACATTTTACAAGACAGCACCACTGTCTTAATTTTATGACAGTAATTTGAATAGGAAAGGAATGCAGGAGCAGGCCATTCATCAACTCTTAAATAATAAACATAAAGTTGCAGAAGGTGAACTGCACATACTGCTGGCTTAGAATAGAAAAGATAAAAAAAAAAAAAAAATCAATCATGGAGCTCGCACGCCTCCTAGTGGCAATACGAGGGATTACTACAGGGGAGGATTCCTCTTCATCCACTCAGGGCCATTAAGCCTGTCCAGGATTTGCTCTGACGCGGCCAAGTGGACATCCGTTGAAAGTCTTCCACATATCATGCTCTGGCATATGTGCCTTCATATACCTAGTCTCACTAATGCTCATATTAGGTGACTCTCATTAGAGCCATTTTATAGACAATGAAGCAGCTCAAAGAGCTTAAATCACTTGTCCAGAGTTACCAAGCCAGTAAGGATTCCAACCAAGACCTGGGGAATTCCCGGTGCAGGGCTCCTTCCTCAACATCACACCGAGTACAAAGTGCTGAGGACACAGAGATGATTACCATCCAGCCCCGTGGGGCTCTTTGATCTTACTGTGTTCCCGAATTTTAACTAGGCAGGCCGACTCCTATTAAATAATCAGACGCAGAGTCCTAAGTGCTGTTTGCAGAGAGGCAGGAACTGAGCGAGCACAGGAGGTTGGCTCAGGGCACCCGTCCCCCCCACCCCCGCCCCGGACCCCAGGGCGCCCTGGACAAGGAGCCCAGTGAGCAGGGAGCTGGTGCGTGAGCCCCTCAGCTTCTTCACGCTCACGGCTTCAGAACGGCTTCCCATCAGCCTGGCAACTGGGTAAGAAACAAGGCCCCGGGTTGAGGAACTGCAAAAACAGACATCATTAACCAGCCGCAACCTTCAAACGCTCCAAGTCAAGGCCGAGTCGAAAGAGAGTTAACGAGGCTTCCAATTTGTCTTTTAAGGGGTTTGACATGTCAGGTTAAGGAAGATAGGAACCCTGTGGGAAGGCAGTGCAGAGAAAGTCAGACTATTATTTTGGCTTGTTGATAGGAGTGACAGGTTAAAGAAATGACCATGGCCAAAAAAGACCCAAGCGTCTATTTTTGCAAGGTACCAGAGGGCCGTTTTCCGCCTGGCACCAGCAGCAAACCATCCCACAAGAGAGAAGACCAGTCACGGATTCCTCCAGGTGCCAGCTAACCTTCCGTCACATATATATAACTTATATGGCGGGGCGGGGGGGGGGGAGAATCTTCTTTTGTTGATGTTTATAAATACTGTTCATAGAAATAACGTACTTTGGACACTATTTTGAAAACTGCTTTTTTTAAAACCTGTATTGCAAATAATTTCTCAAATTACTTAAATATTCCTCTCTCTCATTTTCTGATAATTGCCTAGTGCTCCCGTTTGTAGATATAACTAATTTTAAAAGTTATTTTAAAATAGAAAATAAAATTCATGTGGCTTCAAATTTTTATTATAAAAATATTTTGTAAAAATTCCCTAAATAAGGCTCTGCTACATGTTCATTCTCTACATTTACATCTGTGTGTGACTCGTTTTTCCAAGTCATTTAGCCAGTATCTTTTATTCATGTAAGGCAGAGGTTAAGGGTATGAACTTTGGTGTCAGCTCTGGGTTGAAATCCCAACTCTGCAATGTACAAACCAGGGTACTTCCTTCCCTTGTCTGTAATAAACGGGTAATGATAGTGCCTGCCTTCTGTGGCAAGAAGTAAATAACACACGGAGTAGATAGTGTTCAATAAGTGTTACTCAGTTGTACTTTTCCCTATTAATTCAAAACACTACCTTTATCCCACTCTACATCTGTACACATACTTGTCTTTTTCTGAGGTTTCTATTCTGTTCCATTGCTCTGCCTGATTACTCCTGCACCTTTTAATTACTTTATTCTATAAATGGTTTCAGTAAAACTGGGATATGCCTCTCCTTGTTACTCTTATTTATTTTTTTAAAGACTTTATTTATTTACTTGAAAGAGTGAGAGAGAGAGCATGAAGAGGGGAGAGGGTCAGAGGGAGAAGCAGACTCCCCCACGGAGCTGGGAGCCCGATGCAGGACTCCATCCCCGGACTCCAGGATCACGACCTGAGCCAAAAGCAGTTGCTTAACCAACTGAGCCACCCAGGGGCCCTCCTTGTTACTCCTTTTTACATTTCTGAGCTTTTCTCACATTTATTCTCCGAAAATATTTGAGGACCGTATTTGTCAAGGTCAAAAAAAACTTCTAGTTTTTAATCAAAATTTTATTAAAGGGGCACCTGGGTGTCTCAGTCTGCCCTCAGCTCAGGTCATGATCTCAGGGTCCTGGGACCAAGCCCTGTCTGCCTCAGAATGACAGACAGCTCTTCGGGGAGCCTGCTTCTCTCTCTCCCTCTGCCTGCCACTCCCCCTGCTTGTGCTGTGTTGAACAAATGAATAAAACCTTTTTTAAAAATTTTATTAAAGTTATAGTCCTCTTGTTCATCGAAAATCCTCAAACCAAGTCATCAGAGAATATCTCATTTACTCCAGTCTTTCCTGCTTCTCTGGAACATGTCATAGTTTACTCACATAGGCCCTGCATGTTTCTCAAATGTATCCCTTTTCTGAAATCTTTTTTGTATTGCTCTTGTGTTCAGGACCCATGCCATTATGTTTTCTAGCTCTTCCTGCTGGTATTCATTCACTCATGTATGCACTCAGAAATATCCAGGGAACACTCTGTGCCAGGCACTGGATAAAGGGCTTCGAACACATTTGTGAACTAAAGACACACACACACACACTCTGTCTCTCTCATACACACACACCCGCCTGTGGAGCTTACATTCTAGTGGCAGGAAGACAGAAAACAAAACCAAACATGATCGACACAGGTAATGTAATATTTCAAAAGAGGTTAAGTACTATCGGGGGTCGGGGGGAGGCACAGTAAGCAGAATCAAGAGTTTTGGGTAGAGCGCAATTTTAAATTGGGTGGTTAGAGTAGGCCTCACTGATGTATCTTTGAGAAAGGATGCAAAGCAGGTGAGGTAGAGCTGCCCACGCCAGTGCCCTAAACAGAAGCGGCAGCCAGTGCAAAGGCCCTGAGGGTAAGTATGGCCCGCATGGAAGAGCAAGGAAGCCATGTACCAGGAAAGCCAGTGATTTCTGCATAGTGCTTTAAGGACATGACTCAGTACCCACACTGTTAGTGGAATCTTGGAAACGGCAGCATCTGCAAAGACATCCTTGAACCTCGAGAGTCTCGGTTCCTTCAGAGGCACTGCCTTCCACACCTCAATTGAACCTTGTGACTCTGAACCAGGGACCCCTCTCTTTGCCCTCAAATTCAACATTTCTCAGTGTGTGGATGCCATGGGTCTTTGGGGCAGCACAATTCTCCACTGCACTGCAGTACAATTAGAATCCCTGCCCCCTGCCTGTTAATTATGGGCGACACTCTTTGTCATTGTGACAATCAGAGCAACTCCAAACATTTTCCACATACCTCCCAGCTGAGAACCCCACATGGGACTCTCAGGAACCATTATCTTAGGCAAGTCTCGCTATTGGAGTTTTGCCGGCTTATTCGTGGAAAGGCATACTATGTTGGTGACTCAGTGGGGAGCCCTGTGCTTCACATACCTGCCAGATTGGCAGGAAAACTGACATTCTACCCTGAAAAGAAGAACACGTAAAGAAACATGTTTGTTCAACGTAACACAGCTGGTAAGGTATCAACACAGAAGCTCAGATCTTCTGGCTCCTTTTACACATACATACGAGAACTGAACTACCAGCAATCCTAAAATTCACTCAGCTCATTTCAATCTCAATAAATCCTTTTCACATAAAGAGGGAGACAAAGGAGGGGGGGAGAATGGGCCTGATTCTATGTAATTTAACATTAATAATAATACGGCATTAATAATAGCTAATGGTTGGGGCACCTGGGTGGCTCAGTGGGTTAAGCTTCTACCTTCAGCTCAGGTCATGATCTCAGGGTCCTGGGATCAAGGCCTGTATCGGGCTCTCTGCTTGGCAGGGAGCCTGCTTCCCTCTCTCTCTCGGCCTGCTGCTCTGCCTACTTGTGATCTCTCTATCAGATAAATAAACAAAATCATTTAAAAAAAAATAATAGCTAATGTTTATTAAGTGTAAACTGCATTTCCTACTTACACTTTTACAACAGGTATAGTTATGGCCACTCTTAAAACATCGGGAACTAAGCTTAGAAAAGTCACAGAGAGAGAGAGAAAGGCGGGGGTGGGGTTTGATCTCCATAACTTATCTCTCAGCCATGAAACCATGAGGCTACAGCCCAATTATTCACACTTCCTTAAGCTTCCATAGCAGCAATTAGTAGATCGAACAGAATTAACAAACTGGATTACTTTCTAATGGGCTTTCATACTCCAATCCAAAGTCTCTTTTTAGAAAGTCTTCTGGGGGCACTGGTGTGGTTCAGTCAGTTAAGCCTCCAGCTCTTGGTTTCAGTTCAGGCAATGATCTCAGGGCCCTGAGATCAAGCCCCGCTTTGGGCTCTGTGCTTTGCATAGAGTCTGCTTCTCCCTCTCCCTCTGCTTCTCCCTCTCCCTCTGCTTCTCCCCATGTATTCCCTCTCCCTCTCTCTCTCTCTCTCTCTCTCTCAAATAATTAAAATCTTTAAAAATTTTAATTTAAAAAAAATAATAAATAAATAAAAATTTAAAAGTTTTCTGTACAACAAATCAGCCAGTCTAAATGACAGAATCCCAGAGTGGGGTCTAAAAGCTAAATTATCCCCTAATGACCGTTAGGAAAGTGTTTAGTTGAGAGTCAATGGTTGCCTTTTGGTAACTATTAGCATCTAAGTTCTTTTAAAAGCACATCGAACTTAAAGCTTTTTGCATGTCAAGTCACAGAGGTTTCATAGGTGTCCAGTGGGTTCTGACGAACACTGCGGGGGAGCTGTACTAGGAAACAGCGCCATATGCTTTACACATCCCTGGAAACACGGTACACATCTGGATCTTAGCAACCGGGGACGCATTCTTGCCAATAGCCATCACTTTTTGCCAAACTCGCAATATTTGAAAAGATTTTAAACCACTCTGAAAGAGGTCCAAATGTACCTTTTTCCACTAAGCCGCTGAAGACATTTAATAGCTGGAATAAATCATAAAAATAAAATGTTCAAGTGGAAGAGTCAGAGGAGAAATCGCCCAGGAGTTATTAAGAGCCAAAGGGACTAAGAAGATCACTTAGCCCAATCTTACCTCAGACTTATCTGCCAAAGGGAAATTTTTTTTTTAATAACCATGTGATGATTGTTTTTTAAATGATTACACAACTTGGGGCCACTGGGTGGCTCGGTCAGGTAAGCAGCCAACTCTTGGTTTCGGCTCAGGTCATGACCTCAGAGTCGTGAGATCGAGCTTCCACTGGAGCGCCATACTCGAGTCTCCTTGAGATTCTCTCTCTCTGCCCCTCCCCCCACTTCCGCTCGCTCTCTCAAATAAATTAATAAATCTTTTCTTTTTTTTAAAGATTTTATTTATTTATTTGACAGACAGAGATCACAAGTAGGCAGAGAGGCAGGCAGAGAGAGAGAGAGAAGAGTGGCAGGCTCCTCGCTGAGCAGAGAGCCCGAAGCGGGGCTCAATCCCAGGACCCTGGGATCATGACCTGAGCCGAAGGCAGAGGCTTTAACCCACTGAGCCACCCAGGCGCCCCAATAAATAAATCTTTAAATGATTACACAACTTGTTAGCAGCAAAACAGATAGCTTAATATGTTTATCTGTTTGTTCGTGTATTTGTAATTTTATCCCCAAAACACTTCCATGAAAATTAGGATTAAAACAGAAAGATATCGGCTGGTAAAGAGAAGGGAATAAATATGAAAATCCATAGCTAACTGGGCTAACAGAGTTATTATAATAAAATATTACATTTAACCTTCCTTATTTCTACCATCCAAAGCCAAAAAAGGAAAGGTTATCAACTCTTAATGCCTTATGAAGGAAGACTAATTGATTTCCCTTTTTCAGGCAAGATAAGCATTTTCCTGATACTAATTTCTGGAAGGAATTTATCATTTGGCATGTCATGTGAGGGACACTGAATGTCATTCCCAATGATTCTCCTCTGCATTCCCAGGGAGCATCCTCCACACTGATTCTACTGAAAATACACAGATTTCTTCCAGTGGTCATTTCTCATATTGACCATGAATAAAAGTCAAAGGCATGACATTAAACTGTTACTTGGTGACCCTTTTTCCTTGCAGGTGGCTGAGTTATTGCAGTCCAGGTATGCATGGTGATGCTGACCGGTTTTCACCGCTCTGAGGAGAGAGCTTAGAGTATAGGGATGAACCAAAGAAATGTCATTCAAATTTACTTCCTCCAGGCGCGTGGGTGGCTCAGCTGGTTAAGCATCTGCCTTGGGTTCAGGTTGTGGTCCCAGGATTCTGGGATCCAGCCCTGCATTGGCCTTCCTCCTCAGCAGAAAGCCTATTTCTCCTACTCCCCCTGCCTATCACTCCCCCTGCTTATATGCTCTCTCACTCTCTCTCACTGTCAGATAAATAAATAAAATCTTAAAAAAAAAAAAGAAGGAATTACTTTCTCAAACTGCGATAGCCCTGGCCTAGCTCTGGACAAGGACTAGATCAGTTCTCAGTGAAATACACTCCCTACTGAGACCCAAAAGTGTAGCGACTCCTTTGGTGGCTGTGTTTAACAAAACAGAATGGAAAAAGAAAGTGACAAAAGATTCTGAGAACTTCTGACACAGTGGCACTAATATTCAGTAATGGCCCCTAGTCACTCAGATCTCCCCTTCCATAGTCCCCTCGACTCCAGGGTTGGCCATGTAACTTGCTTTGACCAGTGAGATTTGCCCTCAGCCTATCCTATGCAGAAAGCCAGACTAGCTTCCTGGGGAATGAGAGATCACATGGAGTAGAGGAGAGCTTTCCCCGCCGAACAACCAGTTTGCCAGTCACCAGACATGTGAGTGAGGTCAGCCGGTACCATCCAGCTCCCGCCATCTGGTCAGAACAGCTTACTGCAGTCAACAACCAACTCATGAACAATAATAAAACTGTTGTTGTTTTAAGGCGCTAAGTTTTGGGGTGGTATTTATACAGCAATGTGAACTGAAATGGACACCCATTATAAGCAAATTCTGAAGGGAGGAAGAGATATTGGTCATTTTAATTTCTAGACTGAGTGGTCCTATGGCCTCAGTGTATTAGTGAATAATGTCCCCACAACGTGCGGAAATGCTGTACAGAATACAAATGCATTTTCCCACAGAAACTCTGACCTAGATGATGATGGACTTCCTAAGCTGGTCCATAAAGGTATATTTAGCCACTATGAGATATTGTTTAAGAAATACATCAAGGTATAAAAATGTTAAGTAATTACTATAATTAAAGTAGAAGTGCAATTGAATAAGCAAATTTAAAATCTGAATGATGGTGCTTGACAAAAAGAAGTTCATTTTTAGATTTTTTTTTCTTAATTACCTAAGCCAGTGGTTTCTGTGGTAAATGGGATCTTATGTAGCACCCAGTGATCTCCTCTCCTGGTATTTGTCCCACTGTGTAATCTGCTCTCTCTTTAGTGCTGGCTGGACCTAGTGAGTTGCTTCTAATGAGCAAAGTGATAGAATGTCATTTCCATGATAAGGTTGCAAAAGACTGACTCCCATCTTGCTGGAAGTCTACTGACTTCCTCTCTCTTTTGCCTTCTCTCTATTGCCCGCCCAGCTAACACACTTTGATGCAGCAAGCTGTCCCACTGGAAAGGGTCACATGGCAAGGAAATGATAGTGGCCTTCACTAATAGCCATTAAGAACTAACTGAAGCTCTTAACCCAACAGCCTATGAGAGAGCGAATTATGCCAAAAACCATGTGAGTGACCTTAAAAGCAGAGCCTTTCCCAATAGACCAATGGAATGAGATCACAGCCCCAGAAAACACCTTGAGAGCAGCCTTTTGAGAGATCCAAAAGCAGAGGGCCTAGGTAAGCCATACCTGGATTCCTGGCCCCAAAAAAGTATTATATAACAGATGTGTGTTACATTAAGCTGCTAAATTTTGAGGTAATTTGCTACATAGCAAAAGAGTACATATTTTGATCTCTAAATCTGTATGAACATCAAAATCACATGGGGAGTTTTTATGTTTTTTAGTCATATTTAATTTTAAACTGTTTTTTTTTAATTTTACAAGTAAAAACACCCTAAATTATTTAAAATTTGTTCCCTCAAAAATAACTTTCCTCTCCAAAAAAAAAAGCACTCTACCCATTTGAAGCATATCCTTCTACATCTTTTTTATATAAGTACTTATTATGTAATAGTATCATACCATATGTATTATTCATTAACTTGTGCTTTCACATAACCCTATGTCCTAGAGACCTTTTCATGTTGGCCAACTTTGACCTATTACATTTATTTTTTAACTGCCTCAGAGTATTCCATGAAATGAATGAACCATAATTCATTTAATCATTTTCCTACCAAGAAACATTTGTGTTTTTTTACTATAAATGTTTTAGGGCTACCTGGGTGGCTTAGTCAGTTAAGCATCTGACTCTTGATCCCAGCTCAGGTCTTAATCTCGGGGTCATTAGTTCAAGCCCCACATTGGGCTCCACACTGTGTGTGAAGCTTACTTAAAAATAATAATAATGATGCCTTAGTAAATATTCTTGGACATGCCTCTTTGTATATATATCCAAATAAAGGATAAACACATTTTTTACTTCAACAAATAGAAACAAAATGTTCTCCAAAAGGGCTATATCAAATTAGTTATTGATGCAAGATAATAGTGCATATTATACTTTATATATTAATTACCACTAACATAATAGTATATAATAATATAAACTTATCAACTTTACCCATACAATAGATAATATATCTTTGTTATTCTTGCCAATCTGATGAATGAAAAATTTTATTTCATTTTTAATCATGTTTTATTACAATCTAATAACATTGGGGAAAAAGCATGTGGATTTCATTTCCTGCACACAAGTGAATCATGAACATAAGCACTTTCATACATGCCTTCCAGGATGTAGGGATTTTTTAAATTTATGGATAAAATAAAGAGAGATTTTTCTGAGGCAACAGACATGTGTCAGAAGATACAGAAGAAGGAAAAGGGTTATACTTAAAAATGGGTGCAGAAGTAAAGTAAACCAACCAACAAGACAGAAGAAAGACAAATTAAGGAGTTGATCCCATTTATAATTACACCCAAAACCATAAGATACCTGGGAATAAACCTAACTAAAGAGGCAAAGAATCTGTACTCAGAAAACTATAAAGTACTCTTGAAAGAAATAGAGGAAGACACAAAGAAATGGAACAATGTTCCAAGCTCGTGGATTGGAAGAACAAATATTGGGAAAATATCTGTGCTACCTAAAGCAATCTAAATGTTTAATGCAATCCCTATCAAAATACCATTCATTGTTTTCAAAGAAACGAAACAAATAATCTTAAAATTTATATGAAACCAGAAAAGACCTCAAATAGCCAGAGGAATATTGAAAAAGAAAGCCAAAGTTGAAGGCATCACAATTCCGGACTTCAAGCTCTATTACAAAGTGGTCATCATCAAAATAGTATGGTACTGGCACAAAAATAGACACACAGATCAATGGTACAGAATAGAGAGCCCAGAAATAGACCCTCAACTTTATGGTCAACTAATCTTCAACAAAGCAGGAAAGAATATCCAACGGAAAAAAGACAGTCTCTTCAACAAATGGTTTTGGGGAAATTGGACAGCCACATGCAGAAAAATGAACCTGGACCATTTCCTTATACCACACACTAAAATAGACTACAAATGGATGAAAGACCTCAATGTGAGAAAAGTACCCATCAAAACCCTTGAGGAGAACACAGGCAGCAACCTCTTCAACCTCAACTGCAGCAACTTCGTCCTAGAAACATCACCAAAGGCAAGGAGAGCAAGGGCAAAAATGAACTATTGAGACTTTATCAAGATAAAAAGCTTTTGCACAGCAAAGGAAACAGTCAACAAAACCAAAAGACAACTGACAGAATGGGAGAAGATATTTGCAAACGGCATATCAGATAAAGAGCTAGTATCCAAAATCTATAAAGAACTTATCAAACTCAACACCCAAAAAAACAAATAATCCAATCAAGAAATGGGCAGAGGACATGAACAGACATTTCTGCAAAGAAGACATACAGATGGCCAACAGACACATGAAAAAGTGCTCCACATCACTCGGCATCAGGGAAATACAAATCAAAACTACAATCAGATACCACTTCACACCTGACAGAATGGCTAAAATTTACAAGTCAGGAAATGACAGATGCTGGCGAAGATGCAGAGAAAGGAGAACCCTCCTACACTGTTGGTGGGAATGCAAGCTGGTACAGCCACTCTGGAAAACAGCATGGAGATTCCTCAAAAAGTTGAAAATAGGGCTACCCTATGACCCAGCAATCGCACTTCTGGGTATTTACCCTAAAGATACAAATGTAGTGATCTGAAGGGGCACATGCATCTGAACACTTATAGCAGCAATGTCCATAACAGCCAAACTATGGAAGGAACCTAGATGTCCATCAACAGATGACTCGATAAAGAAGATGTGATATATATATAGAGAGAGAGGAATACTATGCAGCCATCAAAAGAAATGAACTCTTGCCATTTGCGATGACATGGATGGAACTAGAGGGTATTATGCTGAGCAAAATAAGTCAATCAGAGAAAGACAATTATCATATGATCTCCCTGATATGAGGAAGTTGAGGGGCAAAGTAGGGGACTTGGAGGGTAGGGAAGGAAAAAATGAAACACGATGGGATCGGGAGGGAGACAAACCATAAGAGACTCTTAATCTCACAAAACAAACTGAAGGTTGCTGGGGGGAGGGGGGCAGGGAGAGGGTGGTGGGGTTATGGACATTGGGGAAGGTATGTGCTATGGTGAGTGCTGTGAAGTGTGTAAACCTGGCAATTTACAGACCTGTACCCCTGGGACTAATAATACATTATCTGTTAATAAAAAAAATTTTTTTAAAGAAGTAAAGTAAACCAGAGACAGCAGGAGAAGAATGACAGTATTTAGCACGGGGTGCAAATGAGGTGAAGAGGCAATGAGAAGTAAAGTGGCTGGATTGATTGGGAGGAAGGTGCTGTTGGCCTGGAAGAGATATTTGTTAACTCAGGTGTTTAAAACTGTGGACTACACAAATGCCTATACTTGTTTCTTGGGCTTGTATGTGTCTGTATCAGTGATCCTTGAATCGATTCCTCTGAAGAAATTACGTGCTCAAAGAAAACCCAGCAAGAGCCTCTCTGTCTTTTGATCATGTGAAGGGAAATGTATACAGTATTTCTAATACCACAGCCGTTCTTCAAAGAACATGCTATTCTCCTCACTTTACAGATGGGGAAAGTGAGGCTTGGAGAGATTAAGTAACTTTGCCCAACTTCACAGTCAGTAACTGGCAGTGCAAAGGCTTGAGCCCAAGCATGTCTGGTACCAACAGCCTCGCTCTTTCCACCAGGCGCTGCTGTCTCCAGTCAGAAGAACTTGGCCCTGACTCTGGTTGGTCATCATTCATTTTGTGATCTTGGGAATACCACTGGGTTTCCTTCTTTTGGAAGAAAGACATAGAATCAGATCATCTATGGGGTTTCTTCCAAGTCTAACATGATTTGACTCATTTACTATCTCCTGGATTACAACATTGAGTTAGGGCCATACAGAGAGAGAGAGACAGGAAGCTTTCATCTGGAGACTAATTTTACACAGTGTGTGTGCCTTTTAGAGACATGGTTCCAGAAAGATATTTCTTATTCCTGAGAGAGAGAGAAATCATAAGTTTGGGAATGGGAATCAGAGCAGCATGGAGGCAGCTCCAGGAGACTGTTCAGAAAGCGTGAAGTTTTGGAAGACTTTGACCCTCAGTGGGATACAACATGGTTCAGTCACGCTTACGGATGAAGAGAAGGGAGAAATGAAAGGACTAATTTTTTCAAAAATCAGATGAAAACTCGATCTACACTTGTTTTGACAAAGCTAGTTTTTCAATTTTTATTTTTATTTATTTTAATTTTTTATCTTATTTATTTTT
Organism: Mustela putorius furo; assembly: GCF_011764305.1. Taxonomy (NCBI): domain Eukaryota; kingdom Metazoa; phylum Chordata; class Mammalia; order Carnivora; family Mustelidae; genus Mustela; species Mustela putorius. The sequence goes on from NW_025421423.1 coordinate 12,489,899, forward strand.
TTATTTTATTTATTTTTTATTTTATTTATTTTTATTTTTATTTTTAACAGTTTCCTGGAATGAATATGAAATCTCCCCTTAGACAAAGCTGGAAACTGGAAATTAAGGATGAGAAAATGACACCATGTTTAGTGTGACAAAAAAAGAAAGGCACAGATCATCTCTTTTAGTGTGACCTTATTTCTCATTATGAGAACAGAATATATGCATTACAGAAAATTGGAAATGGATAAAAATTAAAGATATAATCCTACCACTTCCTCCTGTATGTGGGCACCCTTCTAGTGCTTTTCCTATACACATATTTTAAAAGCAGAACTGGGAGTCTATCACGCATGCAATGTTTCACTTAGATTTTTTTAAATTCAATACTGTGAAAAGAGCATTTCCTCAAGTCATTAGAAATTCTTCAAAAAAATGGCATTTTTAATGGCCACATGACATTCTGCATTTTGAGTGTGCCATGATTTACTGAACCATTCTTCTGCCAGGGGACAGAAGACAACGTACCTACATGTCTAACAAAGGACAGAAGCCAGAGAACCCTGGCATCTTATGTTCCAGTTACCTATTGCTATGGAACAAACTACCTCAAAACTTATTGACTTAAAACAATGCAACATTTGTATATTTCATGAATCTTCAGTTTGGGCAGGGCATAGGGTGGGAGGTAGCATCAGCTGAGCAGGGCCAACAGCTCACCTCATCGTATCTGAAGGCTCTCTCATTTAATGTCTGGCAACGGAAGCTGCCTGTTACCTGAGACGTTAGCTGGTCCTGTCAGCTCCAGTCCCCACACAGAGCTTCTCCCTGTGGCCGGGGCTCCCTACAACATGGCGGTCTGGGTTCTAAGAGCTTGTATAGCTTTTTCAAACCCAGCCTCAGAAGTCATGCACCATCCCCTCTGGCACATCCCATTAGTTAGAAGTGGGTCTAAAAGGCAACCCAAATTCAAAAGGAGTTTAGGTTCCACCTTTGGAAGGGTAGTGTCAAGTAAAATGCAAACTTGTTATAAAACCACCATACTGAGCACTACCATAAAAGTCTCACACTGGAGTCCTGTCTTAAAGCCACGTTTCCTAGCCCAGGAAGCATGCATTCCTCCCCTTCTCTGCCCGTGCCAGACTTTAGGCTTGAGAGCTGAGGACATCACAGATGGGCCTATGTTGGAATTAACCATGGATGGTTCTTGAATCCGGAGCCAGAAAACAGGAAGGGTCTAGCCTCAGAGGGGTAAGATTCTCCCTCAATGGCCCCATAATAAGCCTACCACCCCGTGAAGCTCTAGGGTTTTAGTTCCTACTCCTCCAGAAGCCTCTTCCAGTCCTACCAAGTTAGGTTCATGGGCCCAACTTCTGGGGCAGCCATGACAGAACTTAAACCATAAGCTCACGAGCGTATTATGCCAAATGAAATAATGAGAAACAACAAGTACCATGTGATTCACTCACACGTGGAATCTAAAAAATAAAACAAGTAAATAAACAGAAAGCAGAATAAGACTTCTAAATACAGAAAACAAACTGATGCTTGCCAGAGGAAGGAAGATAGAAGGATGGGCAAAAGAGGTGAAAGGGAATGAGAGATACAGGCTTCCAGTCATGGAATGAGTAAGTCAAGAAATAAAAGGCACAGCCTAGGGAATATCATCGCTATTACAACAGCACTGTATGGTGACAGAAAGTCCTTACACTTGTGGTGAGCATATCATGACGTACAGAGATGCTGAATCACGACATACACCCAGCATTAATGCAACATTGTGTATCAGCTATACTCATATAAAAAAAAAATTTTTTTAATCAGAAGACACAATAAATTAAAACAAAAAAGACCAAAACAAAACAACAACAACAAAAACAGAAAAAAACATGATCTCATGCATCACACCTTGCGGACACCTCTCTTCACCCAGGCAATGTTCCTTGCGGTCCCAGGGCTCACCACACTAATGGTCGGATTGGTCCTAGCCAGCACTCCCTCCCAGGGCCTGGTGCAGGGACCGTGTCCTTATTCCGCCCCACAAGCAAGCAGGCGGGTAGACTAAGACCCCCCCGAGTCAGAGTGGTATTGAATGGGGAAATGACCGTCACCTTGGACTAGCTACCACTCCCCGCCCCACACCCTTTCCCCAGACATTTCAGGCTTTGGGAGAGGGTCCTAAAGACAGCAGATTCAAGCAGGGGGTGGGACCAGCAGATCTAGTAGAAGGCCACAAACCTGAGGCAGGAGGCGGCTTGTAGGAGTGAGGAGGAAAATAGGCCTGGGGGAATGGGCAGACACAGGCTGAGGGGAAGAGGAACAGGAACATTTTACAGAGAAGCTAAAATCTGACCTGCATCCTGAAGGAGGAGTAGGAAATATCACATCAGAGAATGACCCTTTATGATCCCAGTTTGTTTATGAACTGCCAATCTGCTTTGAGCCATGCTAATAGACTTTGGCCGCACTCATTTTTAAGGTCTCTCCGCCTTGGGACAGGGTAATTGTGAACTACATCTTTAAAATGTAAGCAATGTAACTGGGATTCAAACTTATAAATCCATTTGCCATAGATGATCGTCCCTAGTCAAAAAAGAAAAACATTTCCTCTTAGCAGGTGACATCACAAAACTCTTGATTGCTCTGGAAAGGAGAACCATTCCCCTACACTATCTTTTTGTATCTCTGTTACAAAGAAAGTTTTACCAATAGGTCTCTGATTCTACTAAAGGAAACCGTCAGAATATTATTTTTGGATGATTATATTTTAGATCAACTCCTTCCTCCAGGATCCTGGTGAAGCTTTTTTCTTTGAACCTGGATATCACTCCCCCCCACCCCTTTTTTATTTTCAGTTTCAAGAGTTTAAGACTTCATGGTTTGGATTTCATTCCAAGTTCAGACTTCTCAGAAGCCCGGTGGGATCACAACTTGGCAAAATATATCTCTGTTCCTGAAATTAAGCAACTGTTCTAAACATCTGAGCTTCCACATTGGTGCTGCTGAAAGGGCATTTTCATATCACAAGTGGAGACTTCCTGCTGGGCCGTGGGTGGAGAGGAGAGATGCTCCGCAGGCCCAGCTGAAATCTTTTCATCCCCGGAACCTTTTTCATCCACGCCCCCACCACCCCTCACCTCCTCAGATTTGCTGGGTCTGTCATTTGAGGCTAAGTCATATAGACGAAGTCAAGGTTCACCCAGGGATGCGGACAAGAAAACAAAACAAAACACACATTATTCTTGACAAAATCTTTTCCCAGGTCCTGGATATTGCCTGGCACATAGTCGGCACCTAACATAGTTTATGGAAGGAAGGAAGGGGGGAGGAAAGTAAGAGAAAAGATCAAAGAGAAGGACAGAGGAAGGGAGAGAAGAGAGAGGAAGGAAGAAATGGAAAGGAAAGAGATCCAGGAGTGATTTTGAATAAATACTTATATAGTTACATGCACAGTGTCTTCTAATTCATTGTAAATAGAGTCGGGGACTTACACAGCAGGTGCTGTGCTAAACTTCATCACACACACGAACACCATGAGGCAAGAACCATTATTAACCTGATTTTACAGAAGAGAAAACTAAGGTTACAGAGACTAAGTAACTTGTCCCACAACTAACGAGTGTGGGGCCAGAATTTGGACTTCGATCTGGTAAGAGTCTGACTGACTGACTCCTTTTTACCTTTTCTTTCCTCTGCTGTGCCTCCGAAGGGCCCCAGACAACTTTGTTTCTCTTCTTCTCACTGTTTTAAAGGGTGGTGACCACCTCTGCTCATGGGCACACACAGGTTAGCCTTACTAGTGGTCAGCAAGCCCATGGCACACCGAGCTCCTGCACCAGAACCCAAGGTCCACCGTCTCGCAGTCCACCCACTGACAAGGAGCCAGGCTGGCTTGGGCACGTCACACTGAAGGAGCAGCCAGCCCTCTGGATAGAAGGGAAGTTCTACAAGCGGGAAGAGATATTCCAGGATCTGAAAGGACCCGGTGTGGCTCTAGTGACATGCACAGTAAGATCAGAGGGAGCCAGAGGCCACCATCGTAAAGATTCTACCCAGACTGCACCCGGAGACCACTGAGGAATTTTAAGCAGATGAGCAATATGACGCCACCTGTTTTTAAAACAATACTCTAGCTACTGGGTGGCAATGGACTGGAGCTCAGTAGGAGGCAGTTTATGCCAGAAGTCCAAAGAAAACCCCATGACAGATCGCTCAGCAAGCCTTCTGACCCCTGCTTGGTGCCAAGGACCCCAAAATGAATCAGGCCTGATCCTCGTCCTCTAAGACCCCTGTCTAGCGAGGGAGAGAGACCATGACCAGAGAACTCTGTGCTATAACAGAGGCGGTGGTGGCAGAAAGACCAGAAGTGGGATTCGTGGACACTCTACTGAGGAAGATGGACTTGTTTGAGCTGGGTCTTAAAGAATGCAGACAAGCTCTGCAGGGGAAAGGCATTCCAGGCAGAGGGCACAGCGTGGAGAAAAGTACGGTTGCCTAAAACCGCATACTCCACTTAGGGAACTTGATAAAGTTCCATATAAAGGGTCAGGGTGGGAGTCAGAGGAGAAGCAGTGGGGAGGAGGGGCTAGGGTCCAACACGGGCCCAGAAGGACCTCTTACGTCATCTTGCAGGAACTGATTGTACTTTTTCCTGGGGGAATGGGGAGCCATGGAAAACTACTGATTGCCCTGATGAGAAGGGAGAAACACTGAGGGCCCACTAGAAGGGAAAAACATAAACTATCAATCTCTAATCAAAGTGATCTGCAATCCGCCAGCAATTACAATCCAGTTTGGAACAGCTGCCCTCAGTCCATGGCTTCTCACAAACGCTCAGCTCAGAGCAGTCCTCTCAGTCCTACTAGACGCCCAAGAACCGGGGGCGAGAGACTCCTGCGGGGAAACCACATAGACGCTCTGGCGCCGAGCTGACTCAGAAGAAATCTCCAAGTCCTGTGTTGCTTCTACTTCCTAAGCTCCACCCAGGGTGGCTCTACTGTGTGCAGAGCCCCTCCAGACTTGTCCCCGGCGACCCTCTTCTATGTCCCTGGAGTCGCTCGTTTCCGGCACTCTCCATGCTGTCTCCTAAGCTCAGTGTGATATGGTAAAAAGAACGCAGTTCTGTCCAGGAGACTGATGACCTAGATTCCAAAGTCCCAGTTCCAAACTTCATAACTACCCTCTGTCCCTGGCCTTCAGTTTCCCTGTTTATATTCCCACCTCCCTCAAAGAAAATGGATGAGAATGAGCTTTAGAGAATTTCGAGTACCATGGAAGTAGAAGAAATCCTCCTCTCATGCCAGAAAGTTTGGGTACTGGGTTTTACATCAACTGCCTGATGCGGAGATGTTTTCTTCAGCCCACAGTACGGGTGCTCACTAAGGAGCTCTGCTGTAGAGACTATGGGCTTTTCCAGAAGAACAGTTCTAAAGCATGGGGCTCACCATCATTGCTTTGATGTTTCTCCTTTATTTTATGGTCAAGACCACTTTAAGCCTCATGAGCAGAAGGAATAGACCCAAGTCACTTCCACCAGATCCCTTGAAACTGAAGTGGCTGTCGCTTCTTCTAGTGCCAAGGACACAGCTTTAGAGAGAGAACCCCGCCTTCCTAAGTCAGAGATGGGCCAAAGGCTATTGTGCAAAGGGAGGTCGGTTTCCTTGCAAGAAGGAGACCAGTGCCTGAGTACAAGCAGGCATTGTTTGCCCCTAGGGTCTGGCAAAGTTGAGCCTGAGTGGGCAGAGGAGTGGCCCGACAGCTCTGGCACCGTGGGGGCAGCCTCTGTGGTGGGGAGGGAAGCACGGAGCTGTGTGGGACAGCTGGGCTTACAATGTAGGCATTGTTCCCTCCCTGCGCTACATCTGCTCCTCTGAGGGTGGAGGGCCGGGAAGAACTGAGTTGGGGAGCCTCTGCCAGAGCCCTGGGAGAGAACTGTGCACGGCCCATCTAGAAGGAAAGAGAAATACTGAGTGGGGCCCACCCATAAGCCAACCTGACAAAGGCTAGAGACGCATCAGAAAAGTACTGACTTCCTCTGCTACCGCCCCTCCCCACCCCCGTCTCTTTGATCCTTCCTCTTATTTCGGTCATTTCACACCATGCTGTGATTTGCCTACTGGTGTCATTTTTTTTTTTTTTTTTACTTTTTAGTATCTAAACATTTCTTTTGAACACTTCGGAATATCCCTAAGTATCTGTTAGTATCATATTGCCTGTTATACTGAACTTTAAAATCATAAAACTCGATTCTGGTAAGTTTGCCCTCAAACCTATGTACACCCTTATACCACTGGTGATTTTGCCTCCTGAAAAAGAATTTGGTGATATGCATCGAGAAGAATGAAAATGTCTATCCCCTCTCAACTAACTCATTTGAATATGCTAGGCGCTAATACTCAAACGATATCTCATCAATGCTCATTAAAGTCCTTTAAGGTATGAAACCACATAAATCAAGTTTACAGGTGAGAGAACTGTAGGTCATGGACGTGACGTAATTTGCCCAAGATCACACAGGTAATGGATCAAAGATCAATCCCAGGTCCCTGACTCTAAATTCCGTGTTCCTTCTGGAGCCAGCCTTCCCTCACCACCCAGTAATCCCACTCCAGAGGATTTCTGCTGAGGAATTTTGCAATTTCATTTTAAAATAAAATGTAAAAAATGTTCACTGGGTGGCTCAGTCAGTTGAGCATACAGGACTCTTAATTTCAGCTCAGGTCATGATCTTAGGGTCCTGGGATGGAGCCCCGTGGGAGGCTCCGTCCTCAGCACTGTCTGCTTGAGATTCTCTCTCCCCCTCTCCTTCTGCCCCTCCCCCCACTTGCTCACTCTCTCTCTAAAATAAACAAAGTCTTTTTTTAAAAGTTCACTGAAGGGCACCTGGGTGGCTCAGTTGGTTAAGCAACTGTCTTTGGCTCAGGTCATGATCCTGGAGTCCCGGGATCAAGTCCCATATCAGGCTCCCTGCTCGGCAGGGAGTCTGCTTCTCCCTCTGACCCTCCTCCTTCTCAAGCTCTCTCTCTCATTCTCTCTCTCTCAAATAAATAAAATCTAAAAAAAAAAAAATTTTTTTTCACTGAATTATCAAAAATGACACCAGAAATGGGAAACAATCTAAATATCTAATTACAGTAGAATAATTAAGCAAACCGTTGTAAACCCACTAGAAACACTATCACTCAACCATTAGAAATGACAATTTCATAGATTATAGAAACATGGAAACTTTTTATAACTGAAAAATGTGTATCTCATTTTGCACACTGTGGAGAAGTTTATCTATGTAAATAAGGACAGTCAGAAAGATAAAATGGACAAATCATTTGCAGGAAATAGAATTCCGGGTGTATTTTTTTCTTTACAATGGTTTTTCTAGCTCCATGATGTCTTAACAATAAGTAGGTTTAGGGCGCCTGGGTGGCTCAGTGGGTTGATGCCTCTGCCTTCAGCTCCGGTCATGATCTCAGGGTCCTGGGATAGAGCCCCACATCGAGCTCTCTGCTCAGCAGGGAGCCTGCCTCCTCCTCTCTCTCTGCCTGCTGCTCTGCCTACTTGTGATTTCTCTCAAATAAATAAAATCTTAAAAAAAAAAAATAAGCAGGTTTATAATACCCCTGCTGACTTTTGTCTTTTTTTCTTTTCTTTAGAGAGAGAGAGTGAAGGTGTGAGTGTGGGTGGGGACAGAGGGAGAGAGAGATTCTCAGGCAGAGATTGAACCGAAGAACCTTGTGGTGTGTGAAACAATGACCCTTGAGGCAGTGGTGTGTGAAAGTCAGCTCTTACTGGACCATGAGACCCAACGGTTAAATTCAGAGGAACTTCTTGACTTGTTGTTAAACACAGCTGTTATAAAAAAATAATTAAGTAAAATACTTTAACAGTTAAATAGTTTATATTAAAATTCAGCAGTGGGGATGCCTGGGTGGCTCAGTGGGTTAAGCCTCTGCCTTCAGCTCAGGTCATGATCTCAGGGTCCTGGGATCGAGCCTGCTTCCCACTCTCTCTCTGCCTGCCTCTCTGCCTACTTGTGATCACTGTCTGTGAAATAAACACATAATCTTCACAAAAATGAAATCCAATAGTGAAAATGTCCCCAATTAGCCACTTCCTAGTTACTTTACTACATTGTACTGTCATGTCTGCCAGGGGTCAGCAAATGTTTTCTGCAAGGGGACAAATATTCAGGCCTTGAGGGTCACAGACAGTCTGTCGTATATTGTTTGTCTTTTGAACCACGCTTTTAAAAGTTGGAAACCCTTTGGTGAGTGCTGTGAAGTGTGTAAACCTGGCGATTCACAGACCTGTACCCCTGGGGATAAAAATATATGTTTATAAAAAATAAAAAATTTTTTTAAAAAAGTTGGAAACCAATCTTGGCTCATGGGCTGCACGATTCAGATGCAGCCTCTAGGCCATAACTGGCCAATCACGGACCTACGAGCCTGAGGTGATATACACCTACGTCACTCAGACGGCGAAGATACTATAGAATTGTGGGCTCCTGCACATCTCTGCCCAACTCCATTTTCAGTGCCATCCCATTAGTAGCTTAAAATCAGCTATGGTGAAAGTATTTACACTACGAAAATGGGCCAACGCTGCAAATCAAGGCTTCTCTTCCTGGAAGCTGGTTGTTGAAAGTTTCCCAGCACACGACTGTCCTGAGGTTACTGCGGAAGAGAATCACAGAGAACTGAAGTGCTTTACCAGCTCACCCAGGAGATCCAGACAGAGAAGCCAAAGGTAAAGGGCAAACGCAGTCCGTGGAGTCCGAGGAGGAGCAAGACAGGAATACCCAGCCGGCCGCGTCTGGTCGTGGCTTAATTAACAGGTGGTCTTTTGTGACCAGGCTCAGGATTCAGGCTTCCTTTTCTGGAACTGAGACGTATCCTATTTTTCCCTTCTCTCACTTTGAAAATGCTATTTCTGGCTCTGCCGCTGCCCTGGGTGGTAACAAAGCCGCTGAGGTCTGCCTGGAAGTAGCCAGGGACAGAGACTGTAGCAAGCGTTCACGGCTGTGAGGGAGACGAGCGAATGCCAAAGGGCAAGGCGGTTTTACGCGGGGCAGCCACCTCTGCTGTTCTGGTGTGGACTTGGGGCTTCTCTTAAAATAGAACGATAAATGTGCAGGTCTAGACTACGCAGCAATTTTGGTTTTAGGGAAAGCTGATACCCAGCAGGATGAGGATAAACCCTGAGAAAGCTTGTTTTCGGCAATTTGGGCTCAATTAACCAGGAAAAGTGCCTGGCCGAACACACACACACACACACACACACAAACACACACACACAGAACCAGGAGTACACCTTCAGGGTATTTATGAGATGACCCTCCTACAAATTCCCAGACTATAAGCTCTGCCTTTGGGGAGATGAGGTGAAATCTTGACAGTTCTGGAAGAAGTCACCTCTGTGCCCTATTCCTCTCTCCACGTCCCAGGATAAAGCCACCCTGGGCATTTATAGTGCCTCTCATCCACCTGCTTTGCCTGCCCTTCATGATCATAAGGAAAACTAATGGAAACCAGAAAAAGCAGTATCTTTGCCCAATTCCCAGTTGCCCGAGTCGGATAGTACAAAATGTGGGGAAATGGAAGGAAGGAGAGAGCAAATTCTGGTAGGGGTGGTGCAAGAGATCTTCGCCCACAGGCAGGCCGACACCAAGACTGCGCACCAGATCAAGTACAACGCACGGCACATGCTGTTTGGGAAATCACAGGGATAACCTCTGTCCACCAAGACGGAGACCGCCAAGATGAAATGCAACTTCAGACAAATTCAGGCTGAGATCTAGCCCTCAAAGGCCAAAGAGCTCTCCAGGAGGCTGCCATCACTGATGGGGACAGTGCAGGCCATCAAGGACACCAACGCCAAGCTGGCTGAGCTGGAGGGTGCCCTCCAGTAAGCCAAGTAGGACATGGCACAGCAGCTGCATGAGGACCAGGAGCTCGTGAACATCAGCTGGGCCTGAACATCAAGATCACCACGCACCACACTGACGGAGGGGGAGGAAAGCTGGCTGGAGTCTGGGATCCAGGACCCGAGTCTCCACACCCAGACCATCAGCAGCTACTCTGGTAGACTGAGCTCAGTCGATGGGCATCTCGTGAGCCCCGGCCTCAACTACACTGAGCTTCTTCCAGTCCAGCTTCACCTCTGTGAGGGGCTCCAGCTCCTTCAGCTGCTCAGCTTCTCCAAGGCCATGGTTGTAAAGAAGATTGAGACCGGCAGTAGGAAGCTCGTGTCTGAGTCGTCTGATGTCTCGTCCAAGTAAACAGCCATTGTGGTCCCTCCCAGTCTCTTCTTACCTGTGGCAGCCAGGGAGCTTTTGAGGGAATGTGCAGGGGAGTGGCTGGGAATAGGAGACCCACCTAAGGCTCATTCTGAGCTCTCAGTCTACCCTTGGGGGTAGCCTACTTCCCTGGGGAGCCTCTCTTGCCCATGCCCCCAACTAAAAGTCAATTTCAGTGTCTTTTCCCAAATAAAACTTGAGCTGGTTCTGCCAAAATAAATAAATAAATAGATAGATAGATAGATAGATAGATAAAGGCAGGCTCAAACTCATTAGTCATGAAAGAAAATCAAATTAAAAACCACAGTGAGAGATAGAAAGCCACAGGAGAACACACCTCCTAACCCAACAATGAGAGAAAACCAGACAACCTATAAAATCTTAAGTTTCAAGTTTCCTTGAGCCCATCAGAGTACTGAGATTACAAAGCAAATCAGGAGATCTGAATTCCTATGAATGATAAGCCCTACCACAGAGAGACATTACACAAGAACTGTTTCAACTTTGTCAGAGCCTCTTTGGATGAACAGGGTAAGAAGAAAAGACCCTGCACTATAACAAATTCTTTTTGTTTTTTTTTAAAGATTTTATTTATTTATTTGACAGAGAGAGATCAGAGGCAGAGAGGCAGGCAGAGAGAGAGAGGAGGAAGCAGGCTCCCTGCTGAGCAGAGAGCCCAATGCGGGACTCGATCCCGGAACCCTGAGATCATGACCTGAGCCAAAGGCAGCGGCTTAACCCACTGAGCCACCCAGGCGCCCCGCACTATAACAAATTCTTAAAAGTAAAGTTGAGTTGGCATGAAGTTAAGAATCCACGGGAACCCCATATAGTAGAGAGGTTCATATTCCCAAGCTCTTTTCCATAATCTCTACTAGGTACTCAGGAGAAAGACTGAGGCAGGCAGGACAGCTGAGAGAGCCCTCTTTGGCCTGCAGGCATGCAACCCCATCCATTTTCCAGAACCTTCTCTCTCTCTCTCTCTTTTTTTTTTTTTCCAGATTTTACTTACTTGAAAGAGAGGGACAGCAACAGAGGCAACACAAGCAGGGGAAGTGGAAGGAGGAGAAGCAGGCTCCCCGCTGAGCAGGGAGCCTGATTCGGGGCTCGATCCCAGGACCCTGGGATCATGACCTGAGCTGAAGTCAGATGCTTAACAAATGAGCCACCCAGGTGACCCAGAACCTTCTCTTATATGAAGTCAAAACCTTAAGCCACAAGGGGAATGATAGGCAACCGCAACTCCACCCCAACTCTGGAGGCCCAAGCTGAGATCGTCTGTTTGCAGAAGGGACAGACATAGCCATCTGCCTCTGGGGAAGAAGTAGGAAATCTTCCTATCCCCATGGTAACCCTTGCATTGAATAACAAGCAAGGACCTTCTTCTCCTGGCGGGGAAGAGCAGAAAACCCTCTTGCAACCAGTTCTCAATAAGGAGCTACCACTACACACCTAACCGGAATAACTACAATTAATTAGACTGATGATGCCAAAAACTGGCAAGTTTGCAGAACAACAAGGACTCCCCTATGCTCCTGGGAAGGGTCTAAACTGATGCAACCACTTTAGAGAAGTATCTGTTAGCACCGACCAAAGCTACACACATGTATATCCTATGACCACTTCTAGGTACTAATCTGAGCGAAATGAGTACAGAGGTGAGCAAAAGACATACAAAAGAGATTAATAAAGACATTCATGGCTGATCTACTTGAAACAACCCAAACCATAAACAAGCCAATAATCACCAACAGTACCATGTATAAACTGTATAACTGTGGTTTTTCCCCACACACCAGAATAAATACTACACAGCAAAGATAATGAGCCACTACTACTGGCAACATGAATCAATCTAATCAACATGATGCACAAAAGAAGCCAATTAAAGTGAACCCAAGAATTCATCTATATGAAGTTTAAAAACAGGAAAACCCAATATATGGGATGGAAATCAGACAGCAAGTATCCTTTGGAGGATAGTAAGTGGACAGGAGGGAGTGGGGGTAGGGGGAGGCACTGGGAGTCCTGGCAATGTTTTACTTCTTATTCTAGTTCTGGGTATATGGGCGAGTGCATGTTGTGAAATTTCATTGAGCTGTACCTTTGTGATTTGACCCCTTTTCCATTTGAACATTACATTTCAACTGAAAAGAAAAGTTTAAGGAAAGGTGACTGGTATGAAATGTTGACCAAGTCAGCCCTGCAGAAGTGGCGAGAAAGGAGCCTGAAGGCAGGAGAGGGAAGAGCCAGAGCACGGAAGGGCCCTGAGTTCCAGACCAAAGGGCTGATCCTTCGTTCCACAGGCAAAGGAGGGCCACCAATTGTTTTTTGCTTTGTTGTTTGAGATAACTGTAGAATCATATGCAGTTGTAAGAAACAGTATAGAGGGGGCGCCTGGGTGGCTCAGTGGGTTAAAGCCTCTGCCTTCGGCTCATGATCTCAGGGTCCTGGGATCGAGCCCCGCATCGGGCTCTCCGCTCAGCAGGAAGCCTGCTTCCTCCTCTCTCTCTCTGCCTACTTGTGATCGCTGTCTGTCAAATAAATAAATAAAATCTTAAAAAAAAAAAAGAAACATTACAGAGAAATTCAATATATCCTCCATCCAGTTTCCCCCACTGTAGACATCTTCTAGACCTATAGCCCAGAATCACAATTAATAAAGGGGCACTGATACAATCCATCCGTGTTACTCAACTTTCAGCACGTATGCACCCACTCGTGTGTATGTGTGTTTTGTTCTCGGCAATTGTATCACGTGTGCTTATTCACGTGGCTGCCACCACAGTCCAGAAACAGAGCAGCTCCATCACGAGGCTCTCCACTCATGGTTGCACGAACAGTAATACATATTGACCATGGGATATTGCTCAGCGACGAGAGGGAAAGAACTCTTGTTACACAGAGGAATTGCGCCCCGTGCAAAAGCCCACCTTCAACCAGTTGCAGATGGCGCGGTTCCATTTATAGGGCATTCTTGAAATGACCAAACGACAGAGATGAACAGATGAGTAGCTGCCAGGCAAGGGAGCTGAGGGGTGGGGGTGGCTATAAAAGGGAAGCACTACCAGTTTTTTGAGCCGAGGAGGGACAGGAACAGCCAGGCCAGTGCATCTCGCTCATTCTAAGTGCTTCAGCTCTGACTTTCCAAGACTTTAATCGCCCCCCCCCGCCATTCCACCTCTACCCCTACCCCACTGCCACCCTCAGTCTCTAGCTCTTGCTGATCCAATACCTACTCACTTAGCAGTGGCTTAGGCTTTGATTAAAGGGTCCTGTTGAACACGGGACCTCCCCACTGGCAGCCCAGTCACGTTTCCTGTCCAGGCAGTGCAGGCACTCACCCCTCCACACGGTGACTCCTTTTTGGTTCTCCTGCAGACCTCCGAGAGGAGCTCCGAGTCCCTGCACACGCTTACCGCATTAGCGGTCTTGTGAATTTGGGAGGGTCCTAGGTTCTTTCCCCCTCTTGTTCCTGCTTCTTCCCTGAATATTATTCTATTAAACTTTCAAAAACAAGTATGTTGTTGGGGGGGGCTGGGAGGAGAGGTTAGTCTGACATCACTCTGTTACTTTGACATGAGACCCACAGGATGCCTACGGGCACACGGTAAAATCTGACCTAATCCCGTTACAAAGGAGGATTAAAAAGGCAGAGGATCTCCTAAGCATGAAGAGGCAACTCCCTTCTGCACTAACGAGAGGCACTCTGGGTCCCCGAAGCCAAGTAAGGAGAGAAAGTGCATTTCACAGCCACAAGCAGGGAGAAAATCCACGTACTACCGAAGAGAGAGGCACGCCAGGCCTCAGCAGCAACCAAGCACTAAGACGAACTTGAACTCTGTGAGCCAGGCCCTGCACGCTGGGCTGGGGACGCCTTCCCTGCAGTAAGGAGACAATGCAAGATAGCAGGAGGGAGGGGCTTCTTGGAGGAAGCCCTGTGAGCTGGGTCTAAAGGATGAGTAGCTTGCCAGGTAGGAAGGGGGAGGGGAGGGCGGTATACCAAGTAAAGGGAACAGCATGAGGAAAGGCACAGGCTCGGAGTAGACAGATGAGACTGGAAAGTATGGTGTGCAGAGGAAGTAGGGAACACAGAGACAGGAGAAGTAAGGGGCCGCTGATCAAGAAGGATCAGGAAAGGCATCAGCTTTTAAGTGATGGGTAAGCAGTACAAGTCGTTTTTGTTTTTTTTTTTAATATTTATTTATTTTGGAGAAAGAGAGCATGTAGGGGGAGGAACAGAGAGGGAGAGAGAGAGAGAATCGGAAGCAGGCTCCATACTGAGCAGGGAGCCCAATGCGGACCAATCCCAGGACCCTGACATCGTGACCTGAGGCAACACTTGAGAGTCGACCCCTTCACAGAGCCACGCAGGGGCCCCAACAGTACAAGTTTTGAAAGCAGAGGAATGACTCCGTAGCTTAGCAAGATTACTCAAATGGCCTCACGCAAGCAGGTAAGTGACAGGGCTGAGACTCCCGTCCCAGAGATCAGTGAGGAACCCACCGCTTTCCCCCATCCTCCTCACTAAGACCGAGCCAAAGAGATGATCCAACTTCCCAGGAGGCTTACACGCTGAGGTGCTTTGAGGGCAAGCACTGCCTTCTCTTGCTGGGACAAGACTTTTCAAAACAAGGATCAGGCTTCTGCTGGTTGAAAAAATAAAAGAGCACTGAACGTGGTTGAAGAGGAGGAGGGGCTCCCAGCACAAGCCTGCAAGGTTCAGGCCTTCTCGAACCCATGTGCAAGCCACCAGTGCGCTGCCGGCCACCGCAAGAAAGATCCAGTACGACGTCGAGGCTGGAGCGTCGGGGTGCCCGCACACACCTGGCCAATGAGGGGAGGCTGGCTGATGTGTGCAGGGCAGTGAGCTAAGGCGCCTCCTGGGAAGGAACATACCCTAAGGGTAAGAAACAGCCTGTTTAGCTGTAGGAAACTTAAGGATGGGAACACTCTGAGCTCAGCCAGGTATCTGCCCTTCTCACTCGTCTCTTGACGCAGCCCCCAGTGGGATCGGGTCAGACGTCTCTGTTGAGCAAAAGACTGGAAACGAACATGAAACACTTGGGAGTTCACGCAGCTCTGCCTGGGGACCCTCGCACAGAGTGTAGTTAAAGGAGAGGAGACTGTCCTCCTCCACAGGCTTCTGGCGTCTGAGGACTGGGGTCAGCAGCCAGGGAAGAACTGCGGGAGAAGTCACAGCCGCCTCCAGACGGGCACAGAACGGGGTCCCTGGCTGTGCCCGCCTCACAGCGGCGATGTCCACCACGGCAGGGGTCACACCCAGCAGAGTGCTCCGCGGTGGCACAGCAGGGACACTGAAAGCACTGGATAGGCTCTGAGCTCATCACAAACACACCCCGAGAGCGGCTGGGGGCCTGGACGGAGCCACTGCACAGGCAGTCAGGGATCCAGTGAGGCTAATTTGTGTCCCAGTGTGACGGCATGACAGCCTCACCAAAGCGCTCGTCTGTCAAGTTCGGAATGAGGGTTGTTCATACAAGAGACTATCAGCACTCGCAGGGCTGCCCAGTGGCAACGCAGCATTTAAACTTAACTAGTGGGGGGGGGCCCTGGGTGGTGCAGTCTGCCGGGCGTCCCACCTCAGGCTCTGCGCTCAGCGTGGAGTCTGCTTGAGACCCTCTGCCTCTCCCTCTGCGCCTCCCACCCACGTGTGTGTGCACTCTCTCACGCTCAAACACACACACACACACATCTTTAACACCCAACTAGGCTGGGAAGAAAACAATCTGACACATCTCCTCTGAGCATAACAGCTTTGAGGAACAGACGTGTGTGTAACAACTCCCACATCATTCCTACTGTTCCCAGTTACGCGAGGTGCCTCCCAGGACCTGTCATTTCCCTCCAGCCCCTTCTCAGGAACCAACCCTACCTACATGCAAATGTCCAGGTAACTGGGGATTTTTCAAGCACACGGTCATGATGAAATTCTGGAAATATGAAATGCCAAGACCAGGGCCCTGGACAAGGTAACAGGAAGAACTCTTGTGTAATGGGTTACTACGGTAAAAGGAGCTTGATGGACTTGAGAAAGAAAAAAAAAAATCTAGGGGAATTATTGTAATGTGAGAGATCATACAATCTTTGTGTGAGTTTCTACATCTGAGTTGGGCATGGACCAGGATAACTGCCCTCCTTGGATGTGGTGGACGCTACGTGATCCACAAAATATCCAAAGATTACCCTGCTAAGACTCTGTGCTCCAAGTTACTTTGGAAATGCAAGGGCCCAACTTACGGAGCTGGGGCAGTCGAGATCAAGGTGGTGCTTCCTTTCCAGTCCTGAGCTGGGAGTCATATTACAAACACAGAGCTCAAATATTGCTGTGCTACATCAACAAACTGGTACAAACTGGCCTTCTTTCTGTCCCTTGAACATGCCATGTTCTTCTTGGCTTCTCAATTGTTCTCGTTTTCGGGAATGCTCTGAG
This sequence comes from Mustela putorius furo, assembly GCF_011764305.1. Classification (NCBI taxonomy): domain Eukaryota; kingdom Metazoa; phylum Chordata; class Mammalia; order Carnivora; family Mustelidae; genus Mustela; species Mustela putorius. The sequence goes on from NW_025421423.1 coordinate 12,506,629, forward strand.
CCTAGAGCTTTGCACAACCACCTAGGTAGCATGCGGGTCTCAGCTCAAATGTCACCTCACCAGGGAGTAGGGGTGCCCCCAGAGTGTTGGTAATGCACTATTTCTTGCTCTGAGTGGTAGGTAACTACACATATTCACTCTGCAGAAATGCATCAAGCTGTACACTTAGGATGTGCATACATTTTTGCATGGATGTTACACTTCAGTGACAGTTTACAAAATAAGTCACCTCCTCAGAGAAGCCTCCCTGACCATCCCATGCCCCCCCACCCTCCGCCTCTCATGTTAGCCTTATTGTCTTCATGACACGATAATCATTTCAAATTAACTTGTCTATGTTTCTGTTTACTTATTGATTTTCTGTCTCCTTTTCTAGAACATAAGCAGCAAGAGACAACAGGGACAATATCTGTCTTGTTCCATGCTGTATCCCTATTGTCCAGAACAGTGCCTGGCAAAGAGTACTCAGGAAAGAGTGATACATGAATAAATGGAGACCAACTCTCCCCCAGCCCTGTTGAGAATGAGCTGCACACTTGGAATGTCTGTGAATGAAGCAGAAAGATGTCTCCATCTGGGAGTCACAGAAACCAAGGATTCCCAAGGCCTTTGACACCATAATACATTCTGGTCAGTGAAGGATCACACATTGCTCCTGGTGGAGAAGCCAAGACCCTGCCCTGAAATCCCCGAGTCCTGGGACCCCTTGCAGGCTGTGTGATCTTGGGCTCCCCATGACCACCACTTTGTTTTCTCATACATTTGCTCTTCCATTCATTCATTCATTCATTCAAGGTCTAGGCTGAAGAACATTCACATGTCAGGCATCATGCCAGGTGCTGGAAGCACAATGACGCACTCACACAGATGTGGCGCGTGTCCCTGTGAGGTCCGCAGCATGGAGTGAAGCAGGGCAGTGTGGGAATATCGTGAGTTCCTTTGCTTCAAGAGGGAGGTTCTTCGTGCAGGAAATGAGAGCAGGAAAGTCTCCCCTCTGGTTTCTCACCTGTCTTTCTCCGTCACAGCATATCGCAACCTGGACTAGCCACATTTCACATGCCCAAGAGCCGCACACGGCTCAGGGTCACCTTACTGGTTACCCTGCAGCTCTAGATCCTTCCTACTCCAAGCGCAGCCTGCTAACCAGCTACATCTGTACCAGCCTGGGGGCTCATGAGAAATGTCAGAACTCATTTACCTTTAGATGGTATTAAGAATAGATGGAAACTAAAAGCGACTGGTGTCTAAGAAAAAGGTGTGCTTGTGTGTCTATCAAACAAACAACCAACTAAACAAACAAACAGAAAACAGTGGCGGTCTGCAAGGGAGCATGACTGAATTTTCCAAGGTACTAGTCACATTCTGTTGTGGGTTTATTTGCCCCTCCCCCTTTTTCTTTTTTGAGAGAGAGACAGAGTGAGAGCATGTGAGCAGGAGGGGCAGAGGGGGAGGGAGGAAGAAATTCAGCCGGGAGCCCGACACAGGGCTTAATCCCCCGAGAGCATAACCTGAGCTGAAATCAAGAATTGGATGTTTAACCGACTGAGCCATCCAGGCACCCCTGGTCATGTTCTCTTTCTTAATCAGAGTACGAATTACATGAATAGATTCGATTTGTAAAATTTTGAGCTCTACACTTAGGATTTTTACGTTTTTCCCAATGTAATTATAGGTTAACCAAGAAGTGTTTCAGATCTGCGGCAAACTTGGCTCTATCTCTGTTAGAGTCCTTCGAGGAACACCTCCACTCCTCCTGAGTGCCTCCTGTACTCCCCCATGACTGTCACACTCACAACACTCCTGCCACCAGGTGTGGTGGCTCTTTCCCCAACACCAGTCAGTTCTGTGATACCAGCCTGATGTCCTGTAATTTAACTCACTTCTGACACGGTCTACCCGGCATCAGATCCCACAGATGGAGGGCTCAGCCCCACAAGACTGCCCCCCAACACCACCACTTCAGACACCAAAAGCCAGTCCAGGCTGTGAACTGTACTTCTGACCAACAGGCTGGACATGGAAGGTTCCCACGACCCCTTCCTCAGGTTCACTTATCTGCCAGACCAGCTCATAGAATTCAGGGAAATACTTACCAGTTTATTATATTTATATATATATGGATCAGAGACCACATATTAGAACAAAAGATGCTCCTAGTGTCTTATCATTTAGGAAATTAAAAAGGTTTAATTAATATAGTTTTTTCACTATCATTTCACAGCTACTAATATAAAATACATGACACAGGCTTCTACAAGATGTCCCTAATTGCTGGTATTTTCAGTTGGATAGCACGAAGAGTCCCCTTTGGCTACAAGACTGACCTAATGGAAATGACCTATTTTGCCAATTAACAAATTCAAATTTCTATTTATACTATCATTGTGGAGAACTGCTTACATCCTTATTTAGGTACAAAGTTCCTGATTACAATTCTCAGGATCAAAATAATTTGCTAACCTTGGGTCCTGCTGTAATATACATAATAACAGACACATAAGCAGAGTGCAGAGAAATCAAATATTCTCACTTATTTATGGACACTGATTCTCTCATTCAGAACAAAAACATCTGCAAAAAGTTCATAAGGAATTAGGACTGAATAAATAATATATGTGAGGCCAGTCAATTAACTTGCAAATTGATTCCCACCCGCCCCCCTTGAAAATGGCCACAAGTTTGTCAGATTCTCATCAAAGTTTTAAGACATGAATCAATTAGGCCCATTAATGAAACTCGTTCTACTGAGCGGTGCCCACTCAATTCTATGCATGTTTCCCAGGCCCCTGATTGTGCTTATCTCTGTGCTGGTTATTAAAATAACCAAGATGAATCCAATGCCATAACCCCGCCCTACAGAGCTGCTTACCAAGCAATCCCACCTGCCAAAAGACAATTGAACTTCAAGTAATTAATGGTACGCATGATTAGTATTAACTGAGTTTTAGTAAAACAGCAGGAAGTGACTTCGTTCCTGATTTTTAAAATTTATTTATTTATTTATTTATTTCTACATTTCTCCCTATTTCCACATTCTATTTTCCTGAAATACTTCCAAATGAACTAAAATTAAATGTGTGCTTTTACATTTCCTGTGGAAAACAACTGGAAAAATATTTGGAAATTGCCTAAAATTTCACAAAATCCCACAAAGACTTCCCAAGATTCAAAGAAACTGCTGGAAATTTTTTTTTAAGATTTTATTTATTTACTTGGCAGACAGAAATCACAAGCAGGCAGAGAGGCAGGCAGAGAGAGAGGAAGGGAAGCAGGCTCCCCGCTGTGCAGAGAGCCCGACATGGGACTTAATCCTAGGAACTTAGGATCATGACCTGAGCCAAAGGCAGAGGCTTTAACCCACTGAACCACCCAGTTGCCCAGAAACAGCTGGACACTTTTAAATAAATAAATAAGCATACTTTTCTTCCCCACTAAACAGGAAATGCTTCTACTCTTACCACTTGCTCTGAGTTCATGAATCTCTTCTCCAAATCGGCTAATCATATCACAAATAGTTTCCAGGAAAATACGATAGCTTTGAAAATAACCTCTACCCCCATCTTTCTCAATGGACCTTTTCCCGCAAATGAGGCGAAAATCTCATTGAATAGTGTTTTGAACATATGAGAAGAACTTGATAAGACAGAAGAGATGCTTGCTTTCAAAGCAAGGATGAGGCAAACACAGACTTGAGAGGACCACTTACCAGGTATTAGAGCTTCATTTCCAGATCTTGAGCAGAGGGTGGGAGCCCCTTCCAGGCACAAAGTGAGTAGAACCCACTCCTGACCTCAGGGAGGAACTGTCAGGAAAAGAAAGCAGGGTGCTCCCTCCACAGAGGTTTCTTCCAGGTTCTAAACCCAAAGCCTAAAAGTAACATATATGTGTATTAGGTCAACTTAAAGAGAAAAAGGAGTAGAAAGGAAGCTAGAAAATGTGCCCTTCCTAAAGGATTTTTTTAAAGGTAGTTTAAAATCTAAAATTTTTTTTAAGATTATATCTACTTGAGAGAGAACATGAACAGGGGAGGGGCAGAGGGAGAAGGAGACTCCTCACTGAGCAGGGAGTCCGATGCAGGGCTTGGTCCCAGGACCCTGAGATCATGACCTGAGCCAAAATCAAGAGCCGGACACTTAACCAACTGAGCCACCGAAGTGCCCCTAAAATATAAATTTTTTTTAAGTACTCTATAGAGAAAAGCTTCGTACTCCATATCCAAACTCCCCTGCTTTCTTACCAATAGAACCCAATTTTTTTTAAAGGTGAGTTACTTATTTTAGAGTGAGGGAGAAGTAGAGAGAATCTCAAACAGACTGCCCTCAGCACAGAGCCCTATATGCAGCTCGATCTCATAACCCCGAGATCATGACCTGAGCCAAAATCAAGATTCAGATGCTTAACTGACGGAGCCACCCAGGTGCTCCAGACCTCAATTTTTATTAAGGGCAGAAATGACCCACTTAAAGACTACATTTCCCAGCCTCCCTTGCAGCTCACTGTAGTCATGTGACTATATTTTGGACAAGAGAGAGGTCCTATTAGCAAAGAGGAAAGGAGAGGCTGATGGGAGGAGAACCAAGAGTATCTGCCTCAGTCCCTAGCCTCAGGGAACCTACATATATATAGTGAGGAAGACAGACAGGTGCATAACACAAGTCATGGTGTGTATTACATTCTGTTGTGTACAAAGGGCTATAGGGATCCTAAATGGAAATTACCCATTCATACATTGAGGTTATTTTCCTAGTGTTATATAAGAAAATGGATTTTAGAGCAATGCCTAGTTACCAGCTGTGTGACTTTCAGCAAATGTTTCAGCAAATGTTCTACCTCTCTAAGCCTGGGTTATCTCATATTTGAATAGAAAAATAATGGACATTAGGGAGGGTATGTGCTATGGTGAGTGCTGTGAAATGTGTAAGCCTGATGATTCACAGACCTGTACCCCTCGGGCAAATAATACAGATAATATAAAAAATAATAAATAAATAAATGAAAAATAATTTAAATTTACTAAATTTAAATAAAAGTTTAAAGCATTCAGCATCGTACAAACCCATATGGTAAATAAATCTAAACCTGACACACCTCCTTCCCACCTTTTTCTCATGTTCTCTGAAAACTAAATGCCACTGTGCAGAGCCAAAGAAGTTGAATGCCGATGGGAAAGAAGGATGGGGTCTGATAACCTGTTGATCTGCCTTCATTCACAGGACAATTTCATAAACCATTCACTTTCACGGGAATCTTAGTTTCCGCCCTCTTCACTGAAACCAGATCATTTGGAAAAGTGGGAACTTCTTCACCATTACTAAAATACTCATTTATTGGGGTGCCTAGGTGGCTCAGTGGGTTAAGCCTCTGCCTTTGGCTCAGGTCATGATCTCAGGGTCCTGGGATTGAGCCCCACATTGGGCTCTCTGCTCGGCAGGGAGCCTGCTTCCTCCTCTCTCTCTCTCTCTCTCTCTCTCTCTCTCTCTGCATGCCTCTCTGCCTACTTGTGATATCTCTCTCTCTCTGTGTCAAATAAATAAATAAAATATTTTTTAAAATTAAAAATAAACTCATTTATTAATATGGTGTCACTCATGCCCCCCTAGGATGCTGGAGCTATCTCCTCCCCATCACCATGCCAAACACACCAAGTGGGACCAGAGAGTAGGGAGCAGGGAAGGAGGGAGCTCAAGAGCTTTGCAGTCCATTTCTATGTGTTTAGCAAGCATCCCATACTTAATTGTCTTGGTTTATGAGGAAAACCTGGCCAGAAAAATCATCCGTGATCTTCAGGGAACTTGACAGTGAGGGAATAAAACCAAGTTGTTGGGCTTGGAGTGAAGGGTTTATCTGTAGTTATCTCCCTCCACCCCCCCAATTATAGGCATATTCTCATAGAAAAAACACATAGAGCCTCTCTCCAGTTCTGCCCAGTACAGGATTCAAGAATACAGCAGAGACCAATTAGGCCAACGCCACCCCCCCACCCCCGCCATGGAATATTTCACTCTGACAATTATTTTTTTTTAAGATTTTTATTTATTTATTGAGATAGAGCATGAGCGAGGAGAAATCAGAGGGAGAAGCAGACTCGCCATGGAGCTGGGAGCCCGATGCGGGACTCAATCCCAGGACTCTGGGATCATGACCTGAGCAGAAGGCAGTCGTCCAACCAACTGAGCCACCCACGCATCCCTCACTCTGACAATTATAAATCAACTTTCAACAAGTAATTTCAGGCTACTGTATAACAACTCAAAAACGTCATGGTGCCCCCACCAGCAAGTCAACAACAGTTTTAGCAGCATCACGTTCCTTGCCCCCAAAAGAAGGGTCTATATCCTGTGTCAAGAGTTTATTTCGGTGACTCGGTGATTTTCTTCCATGTTGAGTTGGCAGCCATCTGTCTGCTCCCGTCAGAGCCCCTGCTCTCCCTTCCTGATTCCACACACAACACATCCACTATTCCAACCACAGCATGTTCCAGTGCTCTGCTTCACTTTCTAGGCTTGCTCCTAAGGTTTTATTTGAAAAAATGCTAAAAATCCAAGGCTAAAACTTTTGAGAAGCATTGTTTCTTTACCCTTAATATTAAAAAACAAACAAACAACAACAAAAACAAAACCTGGGGCATCTGGGTGGCTCCATCGTTAAGTGTCTGCCTTCAACTCAGGTCATGATCCTAGGGTTCTGGGATTGAGCCCCATATTGCGCTCCCCGCATAGCAGGAAGCCTGTTTCTCCCTATCCCACTCCCCCTACTTGTGTTCCCTCTCTTGCTCTTTCAAATAAATAAAAACCTTTAAAATATATATATATATTTTAAAATGGATGGTGGGAAAAATTAAAATATTAATACTATTGGTAAGATCACTATGGGACACACAAACTTAATATATTTGAGAAAAATGAGGGCACTTATCAAGGATACTAAAAGCATCAAATCCTTAGTCACAGTGGTACATTTGATAGTTAATTATGTTTTCAACTATGAAAACAATCCTACAAAATCAAAAAGCATGTATGAAATGTTGTTAAGATAGCATCAAAGATTGTGGCCAAAAGACAAGGTATAGGAAGACAGAGTCAAGACCAGAGGTCAAACTCGGGGTCGGACAAGATGGCCAGGCGGCCCTGGAGGTTTATCAAAGAAACCCAGCGGCTGCTGGGAGAACCTGTTTCTGGCATTAAAGCAGAACCAGATGGGAGAAATGCCCCTATTTTCATGTGGTCATTGATGGCCCCCAGGACCCTTAAGGGCAAGACTTTTTTTTTTTTAAGATTTTATTTATTTATGAGAGAGAGAGACAGAGAGAGCAAGAGAGCACACGCAGGGAGGAAAGGGAGAAACAGGCTCCCGGGCTCAATCCCAGGACCCTGGGATCATGATCTAAGCCAAAGGCAGACGCTTAATGAACTGAGCCACCAAGCACACTGAGGGAAGGACTTTTAAACTTTAACTATTCCTTCCAGAAGAATACCCAATGGCAGCCCCTAAAGCACATTTCATGACCAAAATTTGTCATCCTAAAAAATGTGGACAATTTGAGAAAAGTATGTTTACATTTGTTGAAAGAGAAGTGGTCCCCAGCACTGCAGATCTGCTCAGCTCTGCTACTGATCCAGGCTTTGTGAAGTCCCCCCAGTCCAGATGATGCATTAGCAAATGGTGGAGTGCAGCAGTGGAACACCAACGAAGCCCAAGCCACAGAAACATCTAGAGCATAGACTAGGCTATGAGCCATGAATAATATTCGAAATCGATCTGATCATCAAGTGTGCATCACTTCTCCTCCTCTGCCAAGACGTCTTCCTTTTTTGTTTGCAATAAGTGGACACAGTCTTAGAAACATTACAGAATAAAAGCCCAAACAACTTCAGTCCTTTGGTTACTAAATACACATTGGCAGATCTAGATCTTGTCCTGATTCGCTGTTGTAAAGCATGATCAGAGGCCAGAAGTACCATTGGGATTGCTGCGAAACCTTTAAAAGCAGTGGCCCCTCTCTGCTTTTATTCATACCCCCCACATTATGGTTTAAGTATAAAGAACTATGAATGAAGGTGGTTGTCAGGGTTAGCTGCAGGGTTGTGGGTGTTTTCCTTTTTTTTTTTTTTTTTTTTTTTTTTTTTAGGGGAATAGGTAGTTTTATTTTAATTTTATGGGCTCCTTTCCCCCTTTTAATAGCAATCTAATAGCATTTGGTTAAAAGCAGCTAACAAGTTATTTGTACTATGCTCCCTAGCCAAATCTAACTTTATTTAGACACTGTAGATGGACAAGCTTGATGAACCAAAATGGGAACGTTAAGCAAATATCACAGCCCTCACTAATAACATTGTGACTTTGCTGTCAAGTGTACAATCCTTCCTTTAAGAAAAAGCTTATGACCATTTTGTGTGGCTTATCTGGAAATTTCTGTAAATCTTACATTTTAGTAAAAAGTATTTTTTGTTATTCAAAAAAAGATAAGGTATAATATATAATGGGAAATGGGCACACTCTTCAATAAACAGTATTAGAAAAATGGAAAAAAACGTGGACAGCCACATGCAAAAGAATGAAACTGGACCTTTACACTATACACAAAAGTTAACTCAAAATGGATTAAAGACTTGAACATTAGACCTGAAATCACAAAGTTTGTACAAGAAAACATGGCCAGTAAGCTCCTCAACATTAGTCTTGGCAACAATTTTCTTAATCTGACACCAAAAGCAAAAGCAACAAAAGCGAACCTAAGCAAGAAGGACTACATCAAATTACAAAGTTTCTGCACAGCAAAGAAATATCAACAAAATCAAAAGGCAACTACTGAATGGGAAAAAATATTCACAAATCGTATGTGTAAGTTAATATCCAAAATACATAAAGAATTCCTACAACTCAATGGCAAGAAAAAGAAAGAAAAAAAAGAATTCAATTTTTAAAATAGGCCTAGGAGAGATGTCCATTGACAGATGAATGGATATATTCCACACAATGGAATATTACTCAGCGATCAGGAAGGAGGAATACTTACCATTTACATCGACATGGATAGAACTGGAGGGTATTATACTGAGTGAAATAAGTCAGTCAGAGTAAGACAGCTATCAAATGGTTTTACTCATATGTGGAATAAGAGAAACAGTGCAGAGGATCATAGGGGAAGGAGGAAAAGCTGAATGAGAAGACATCAGAGAGGAAGAAAAACCATGAGAGACTCTTAACTATGGAAACAAACTGAGGGTTGCTGGACGGGAGGTGGGTGGGGGGATGGGGATTAAGGAGGGCATGTGATGTGATGAGCACTGGGTGTTGTACACAACTCATGAATTACTGAACTCTACATCTGAAACTAATGATGTACTCTACGTTGGCTAACTGAATTTAAATTAAAAAATAGTCATCGACTCTAAATAGACATTTTCCAAAAGAAGACATATACTTGGCCAACAGGTACAAGAAAAGATGTTCAGCATCACTCATCATCAGGGAAATGCAAATCAAAACACAATGAGGTATCACCTCGCACCTATTAAAACAGCTATTGTTAAAAAAAAAAAAAGAATGAAAGAAAAAGAAAAACAAGAAATATCAAGCATTAGTGAGAAATGTGGAACAAAGGGAAGCCTGTGCACTACTGGTGGGAATGTAAATCAGTGCAGCCACTGTGGGAAACAATATGGAGCTCCCCAACAAATTAAAAATAGAACTACCGTATGATCCAGCAACTCCACTTCTGGCTATTCAACCAAAGAAAACAAAAACACTAACTCAAAAAGCTACACGCATCCTCATGTTCCCTGAAGCATTACTTCAATAGCCAAGATATGCAAACAACCCAAGTATCCATCAATGCATGAATAAAGAAACTGTGTCATGTGTATAGATAGATAGAGACAGATACATAATGGAATATTACTCAGCCATAAAAAAGAGTGAAACCTTCTCATTTGTGACAACATGAATGGACCTTGAGAGCATTGAGCCATGTGAAGTCAGACAGAGGTACTTTATAATCTCACTTTACATGAAATATATTATTTTTAAAAACATAGATACAGAGAACAGATTGGTGGTTGCCAGAGGCAGGGGTTACAGGGTGGGCAAAATAGGTGAAGGTCAAGAGTTACAAACTTCATGGGGAATGTACAGCACAGCGACTATAGTTAATAACCGTGTATTTGAAAGTTGTTAGAACAGTAAATCTTAAAAGTTATTACAAGAAAAAAATTTGCATGCATGGTGATGGATGTTAACTAGACTTACTGTGGGGAGCATCTGCAATATATATAAATATTGAACCGAAATAAAATAGAAGACAAGGAATTACTTAAGACTTTTATTTAGGCTGTTGGGTTTACAGTCCTCACCTTATATAGTTCTATTTTGCAGGTGTTGAACTCTCACATATGCTTTCAGGAATGTGGATACGTACAAAGGTGCTACCTGCAACCTAACGTCTTCCACAGCTGTGGCCAGTCACGTCCTGCACAGTGGAATGCTCCAAGCAAATAGTCAAGCCCACACAGACCCAGGAGGAGGCTGGCCAGGAAGCACCAAAATCAAGCATGGTAGAATTAGAACTTGCAGCGTGGGGGGGGGGGGGGGGGGGTGTGAGGGGTGGCCACAGGTGAAAGTGGAACCCAAGACACAAACTCAGGAAGCCTTGAGGATGGGAAGGAGAGTTAGAAGGCCATGCATGCCAGACTGGCTGTGGGGACTAAGCACCGGGCGGAAGTAGGAAAGCTCCTCACAGAAACTCTGAACAAACCCCAGTGAGCACCCACAAGAGACTCTACTTGTTTGGAAGGAATAGTAATTAGCCAGTACCTGATAATCAAATTTACATTGCTCCAGAGACGCCTTCTTTGACAGAAAAGTGAAATTTGAGCTATGATCTGCACTGTCTGGTCAGGAAATACATAGTCAAGAAAACACAAATGTTCTTTCTGAGCTAATTCTAGAGTAACGCTGTCCAAGAAATACTATGTAAGCCACATGCATAGTTCTAAAATTTTCTAGTAGCCACATTTAAAAGTAAATAGAAACAGAGGAAATTAATTTTAATGTTATTTTAGCTCAATATATCCACAGTATCATCTTTTCAAAATGTAATCAATATAAATATTATTAGTAAGATGTTTCACATTACATTGACCATACTAAGTCTTCAAAATCTAACATTTTTTTAAAGATTTTATTTATTTATTTGACAGAGAGAGATCACAAGTAGGCAGAGAGACAGGCAGAGAGAGAGAGGAGGAAGCAGGTTCCTTGCCAAGCAGAGAGCCCGATGTGGGGCTCGATCCCAGGACCCTGAGATCATGACCTGAGCCAAAGGCAGAGGTTTAACCCACTGAGCCACCCAGGTGCCCTGACATATTTTTTAATACTTACAGCACATCTCAATATGACTGCTGCATTTTCACTGGAAATACTTATCTGTATTTACATCATAAAATTTACAGCTGGATAAATAGATTCACATACCCAAATTGTTTCAAATATACTTACAAGTTTGCGGGTTAACTAAAATTGGGTTTCGGGTTCTAAACCTCAATGTATTAAACAAACTTTAAAGCTCAGTTCCTCAGTAATAGCAGCCACATGTGGCTAGCGGCTCCCATAACGAACAGCACAATTCTAGACAACCGAACTGCATGTCTGGCTATTTTCATCTCAAAACCACCACTGAATGTCTACACAGGAATAGATCATAACATAACAGAAATCGTAATGCTTTGCTTTTGAAGAAGGCTTTGAGATTTATAAGATCCTATATAAAGCCAATGGAATAGGATGGATGGTCTATGGGCTTTGTCAGAAAAAAAACATGTGTGTTCCAATTCCAGCTGTGACACCTCCTATTACATCCTTCACAAGAGTCTGGCACAGCCTCAGCTCCATGTTTGTAGAAGGGGACAGATACAGTATGTCCCATCCAACTCACGGAGCTGACCTGAAGATCAAGGAGGAAGATGAATGGAAAAATGACTGCAAGTTAGAGAGATATTAGTTGTCATTATTACAGTAACTATATGAGGTAGGTATCCACCTTGTTTTTATAAAAAAGAAACATAGTCTCAGGAATGTAATTAAGTAACCCAAAGTCATAGAGCCGGGATATTGCTGAGGAAGGACCCCAAATTACATCTTCTAGCTCTATATCAAATACTTTTTCCACCATTGAGACCACAGACGGCTTATATACAATCTCAACATTTAGTTCCAATCTGAGAATACTTAGAGGTGAAGTAAAGAAATCTGAATCAAGAAATGAGGATACCATACGGCTAAAGATAGTGAGAAAAGCCTAACATGTTCTAAAAAGAAATATGGACCATGACAGGAATGACCAGTTTCATCCCACCAAGTTTTAAAGACTGGTTTACTGAAGTATTTCTTGAGACTGTCAGAAAAACGCCAGAGATTTCTCAAGCGTTTTCAGATATAGGTCGCTCTCTGTCCCTTAAAGAAACATTAACAGCTCCTCAGAAGACGAGTCATTTCTTGAAAAGATACAGAACCTTTCAGGATAGACCAGAATCAAAAAACACTTCTAAGCCTAGCCACACTTCCAAAGACAACTACTGTTTGAAACCTGAGGTTCAAGTAGTAAAAGGACTGCTTCTTTTAACAATGTGAGAATCTCCTTGCTTTAGTTTACTGCGCTGATTTATTTTAAAGTCAAAGGTGATGCTTTATGGGTAAATCTTTCTGTGAAAGTAGAGAATTGTCCAGTTACCAACAAGGTGACTATCTTCTAGAGGCCAGACATTGTATAGGGTCCTGGCAGGGGAGGAAGCAGCACGTGATAAATAATAAACCCCAGTCCCTCCTCCCACAATCCCCAATCTCAGCTGATGTCTGGATTTTAATTCATGCGTAAAGTGAAACACCAGGAGACAACCACCCAACGCTCCCACCACCAAATCTACCATCTTTCCTACAGCTAAACCCATACACACTGCCTTCCTTCCAGTTGCTGAGGATAAAGTCAGAAATAGCAAAGGCAAGACCTCTACCTTAACTTTGCTTTCCAAATCTCATACAAGTGCATCTGACGGCTGGAAGCTGAATTACATCCAGAATTCGAATGATCAGGGAGCCCGGAATCATTTTCCCTCCTATCCCATAGACAATAGAGCAGCAAATTCTGATGATTCCACCTTCAAAACAGATTCTGAATCCTACTACTGCTCACCTCCTCTACCCACAGATATCCCCCTAGTCCAAACCACCATCATCTCCACCCAGACAGCAAGAGCCTCGTAACCGGATCCTGATTCCAACGACACTCCCCTGGAATCTGTTCTCCAAACAGCAGCCAGCATGATTTTAAAAACTAAATCAGATCATTCCATGCCTCTGCCCTCAAGTCTCCAATGGCTTTCCAGAGCCTCTGACACAGCAGGAGAAAGAAAGAAAGAAAGAAAGAGTCATGCTTTCTAGAGGAAATCCAAGAGCAGGAAAAGCATGACATCTACCCTCACTCTTGCCTTCTAAATCTTAGGTAAGTGCAAGTGATTAGTGGAAACTAAATTACATCTAGAAGCCAAATCAAGGCAAGCTGGGATAAATGTAGCCTCTTACTATAGGAAGGCCCTGGAAAAAGAGGTTGGAATATATATGAAGGCCAATCTACCATGTTCCCACAATGTTCATTGCAGCAGCATTTACATGAGCAATGGATAAACAGAAAGCAGACTAAACGCCCAGAAGTAAAAGGCTGGTAAAATAAAGTGGACTACACCCAGCTAATAAAATAACATGCTCATTTTTTTTTAAAGATTTTATTTATTTATTTGAGAGAGAGAGAGAGAGAACACGAGCACGGGGAGGGGCAGAAGGAGCCTGACATGGGACTTGATCCCAGGATGCTGGGATCATGGCTTGAGCCAAAGGCAGACACTTAACCAACTGAGCGACCCAGGTGCCACAAAATGCTTATTTTTGATGGACATTTTATCAATGAAGTGAAAAATCTTATGTCATTTACCAAGATAAAATCCTGTCGAAAAGTAGCACAATCTGATCTCACTTTTGGGGACAACTGGGTAAATTTAAATATGGCCTATATATTATTTTTAATGGCATAGTAATGGGATTTTGATCATATAGGAAAATTTCCTGTTCTTAAGAGATGAATGCCCAAGTGTCATGAACTTTTTAATTAGTTCAAAATAATTCAGAATAAAAGCATATATAGAGAGAGAATTTTAACCATTGCTGAATCTAGGAAAATGACATACAGCACTCATTGTACTACTCATTCTTTTACTTTTCTGTTGGCTCAAAATTTCTCAAAATAAAAATTCAGGGAGAAAACTGCCAGTTTGTAAGGCTGCTCTGAGTTCAGGCTGTTTTCTTTACTCAGGCCACATCTGAAAAAAAATCTGTGCTCTCAGATTGCATGTATACAATGTTGTCATCTCCAGTAACCCAATATGGGTTTAGCCTGCTCTTTCTTCCTGTTCCCATTCTTGTAACATGTTCTGAGAAATTGCAACTGTTCCAGGAAACAATACACACACACACACACACACACACACACGAAAAATAATTAAATCGGTGATGCTAAATACATGGCACATACACCACCAGAACCACCACCACACCAACGGCAGTCATAACTAATCAATCAGGCAGTCATAACTAATCAATCAAGGTACTCTTTCCTACTGGTGAGATAAAATCTTTGCCGTCCATTGATTAAATAGACTACCTCAGCAAAACCTTGCAATACTATGATTTTCATGAGGGTCTCCAGGGCAGCTGTGCAAAAAAACTCAAAACCTGAAAGGGGCAGTGCGGATGAATTACACAGGTGGGGTGAGGATTAAAGGGGGCACGTGTGGTGATGAGCACTGGGTGAGGTATGGAAGTGTTGAAACACTATATTGTACACCTGAAACTAGTATCATACTGTATGTTAACTAACTGGAATTAAAATAAATATTTTTAAAACTACATTAGGTATATTTAAAAAGAATAAAATAAAAACTGAAACCAAACACCTCCATCCACCCACTGCCTCTGATTTCTCAAACCTTGGCAAAGTCTCTGAAAGTTCTCTGGCCTTCAGTTCTCCTGTCTGTAATGAACTTTCCTCACAGGGTTATCAGTGGTTAAAAGGAGACAATGGGGGGGGCACCTGGGTGGCTCAGTGGGTTAAGCCTCTGCCTTCAGCTCAGGTCATGGTCTCAGGGTCCTAGGATCGAGCCCCGCATTGGGCTCTCTGCTGAGCAAGGAGCCTGTTTCCCCCTCTCTCTCTGCCTGCCTCTCTTTCTACTTGTGATCTCTCTGTCAAATAAATAAATGAATAAAATCTTAAAAAAAAAAAAAAGACAATGGACACTGTGTAAATGCCAAGGCATTTACACATCAAGAGTGGCATCATGGGGTGTCTGGGTGGCTCAGTGGTTAAGCTTAAGCAGCTGCCTTCGGCTCAGGTCATGATCCCAGGGTCCTGGGATCCAGCCCCACATCAGGCTCCCTGCTCAGAGGGGAGCCTGCTTCTCCCTCTCCCACTCCCCCTGTTTGTGTTCCCTCTCTCACTCTCTCTCTGTCAAATAAATAAATAAAATCTTAAAAAAGAAAAAAAAAAAAAAAGACTCTGATTCCCTACCTAAAGAAAACTGTAGAAGATTTACTGATACCTAAGAGTAACCCAAAAAAATCATGGTACTCACCAGAGTTTTCACCCAACACCAGAAAAAACGATACCTCCACCGAAAAAATGTTAAAGGGACATCAGGAGACAAAAACAGAACCATGTTCTCCTTGATTTCCAGAGCTGTGCTTCTTTGCAATACCTATTATTTTGCACACTGTATTATCACAATACCTGCTCACAGGGGTATGATAGCCATCTCATGATTCTCATACCCGAAGACAAATTCTTAGTTTCCAACGCCCAGACCTTATCTTCCCCATCTCACCACACAGGAACCCAGCCTTCCACTCGGTCCGGCCCATATCTTTAAAGTCATCCCTGAATCCTTCTTTTTACATCCTGGTTCCAAACCATCAGCAAATCCTACAAGCTCTACTTTCAAAAGTTATTCTGAATCCAACCACTTTTTACCACCATCTGGAGCCTCAATTGCGTCTCCCCTGGATTATACTAATAGCTTCGTAGCAGGTGTTCCTGTTGCTACTCCTGTCGCTCCACAGCCTGTTCCCAGTGCAGCAGCCCAAGTGACTGTGAATCACTTATAAGTCTACTTCTAGGTCACACAGACCCACTCAAGATCCTTTAGTGTCCCTTTTTTTTGGGGGGGGGGGATAAAAGCTGTGCTATACATACACAACGGAGTGCTATTCAGCCATGAGAAAGGAGGTTATCCTGCCTTCACTTTTAACTTAGAATAAAAGCCAATGTCACCTGCATGATCTCCTACAGGATCTAGCCCCTAACCTTGTCAAACCTCCTCTTTCTACCACTTGCACTTGCTTGTCCTCATCAGGCTACACTGGGCTCCTTGCTGTTCTTCAAACAAGCTAAACACTCCTCCAACTCTACAACTTTACACTTGCTGTTTCTTCTGCCTGGAATTCTCTTCTGCTTTTAGGTTTCTGCTCAAATATCCCTTATCTGAAGAGCTTCCCCTAATTGCCTAATATAAATATCAACTCCACTCCCCCTCCCCCCTTCTATTTCCTGAACCCCCTCACTGCCTCCCTTCACTAGAGCTATACCCATGTCACTCAGAGCCACACATCGATTTGCTGGTTCATTGTCCGCCTTCCCCGTCCAGCACGCCAGCCATCCAAGCCTAGAACTCTGCTTGGTCCACTATTGCAGGCACTCAGTATTTTTTCAGGGAATGAATAATTTCCACTCAAGTACTTATAAGAGCTCCTAACATACAATCATTTTATATTTTTTAGAAAGATCTTCCACAGCCCCTTGTAATATTTGGAAACAAATGCTGAAATGGGGAATTGCTGGGTCCCCGCAGTCACCTCCTGATTCCTTTCAGGCCTACATCCCCTCCACCCCCCCTTCTCATCTCTCAACAGGAACACAAGCCCTTCCCACCCTGGGAGCCTTTCCAGGAAGACAGATGGGGGAGGAGGGAGACGGGTCTCTCCTGGACAACTCGAGCTGCGCATCAGGACTTGACTCTGATCCGTGCGGGCACCAGGGCCAGATTCGGGCCGCTCCAGGCCTCTGTTCTGACCGCCAGACAAGAATGTCTGTCTCTGTTCATTTGATTTAAGCTCTGTTTAATTACTAACTTGGTAGTTTCTGTTCTCTGCTTAGCTGCTTGTCAAGTATGTGGCACTTTTGATAATTTAAGGGTTGGAATTTAGTCTATTTTTGTAATTGAACATCAGCCTGGAGCCAGAGTTTCCCTTTTATTCAGGAAGACGAAACAGACAGCACATCAAAAGCGGGCATTCTGTAATTGGGTCTTTTCTGATACATTAAAAGCAGGCCTTTGCAACACTGGTGGTTGGTATCCTCTGGAAATCTCTACTGGGCCTGTAAACATGGAGTCTAGTGCTTTCATATCATTCATTTTTGTCTGTGTCCAGCTTAGTCCAAAAAATTACTCAGCAGTGTGGGGAAGCCACATGGAGAGGTGGCCTCGGGGGTGCCCAGAGAGTATGAGGACTGGGAGCTAGAGCCTGGGCTCCAAGACTGGCCCCACAGCCTCCAAAGTCAATGACTTGAATGCTTACCTAAGGTAATTCAGCGTTCATTTGGGACCTCACAGATACCAGGCACAAGGCTCACACGAGTGAGAACAGGTCTGATGAGAAGACAGACACGGAAAGGGACCATCTCGGTCTATACACTGTTGTAACCAAGGTGTACAGAGAGCATGTAGGAAGCCTAGGGATCAGGGAGTCCGTCTACTTGGAGGGTGCACAGGTATTTTCCAGGATTCAGGAAGCAGGCTCAGAACAGACAGGACAGCCCCTGCAACGGCCTGAGACAGCCTGCACGGCACCGAAAGGGGAAAGTTCAGGCTAGGCTCTGTGTGAAGGCGGTAGTGAGGCTGAGGAGGATGTGGAGCCACAAGACAGGGAGGACAAGATACAGGAGTAAAAAATTTTAAAAAGTAAGGTCGGGCCTATTAGGTTAAGGAAAAAGGTTAGGTTATGGAGAAAGTTGAAGTCACTGGGTAAAATGGGCATGCTAGAAACACGAGCTAACCGTTACTGAGCTCTTCCCAACCACACTGAAAGTGCTTCCCACTTGAATCTATGGGGTTCGGGGACAATCAGCTGCCCAGGATGGTTTAGCTGGAGAAAGGTGAAGAAGGGAATTGGAAGGCAACGTACAGACTCCACAGCCCATCACATGGGCTGCATATAGTGAAGACTTTGCAAATATTAAATGAGCTAACGGATACGAAAGGATTCTGCAAACTGTGAAGCACTGCCCAAACAGAGCCTCTGGTGTTTATTAGTTCTGTTACAGGGATCCCCAAACGGGAGGCCTTGCTTCTTCATCAATATTTGACAGCGCAACCCTGAGCATTTTCTCCCAGCTCAGCCTAACAGGCAAGAAAGGCTGTGAGAAACCAAAATCACTCTAGATGAAAGGAAAGGAAGTCTGGGCTTGCATGAGTCATACTGAGGGATGGGAGAATGATACAATCAAATGAAGCAGCCCTTCTGAAAGCTTGGCCTGTGCTGGCACCTGCTGGTGCCCACAGTGGATATGCCAGCTTCGACAAGGATTTATCCTGTGGAGGGCGAATGCCCCAGGACAGTTAGATGTATGAACCGGGCCCGGGGGGGGGGGTAGGGGATGGGTTGCAGCTAGGCTAAAAGGCACTGGGAGACGTCTTTTCCTTACCTGAAAGGCATCTGTGGGAAAAAACTTCAGCCTGGAATTCACTAATCATAACCACTACTAAGGACCTCCTATGCGCCCACACAGCTCTGAGCACCTCACACACCTTCCCCAAACACTGCCAATCCCACCAGCTAGGCAAGACATCGTTCTCCTTGTTTTAGAAATGCAGATAGCTCCAGGTTACTTGATTTGACCAGAATCACATAACTAACCAGTAAGCGGCAACCCTAATTCAGGATCAAAGTTTAATTTAATCCATACTCTTTACAGCACCAGGTTGCTTCCCAAAAACTTAAGTCCAGAGCCTAATTCTCCCCAGTTGCTCTGTCTGAGATCCTGGCCGTATCACTTCACACAGGGAGTTTGGTTTTGATTGACTGATGGGTTTGTGCCTGCATTAACCCAGAAGTTTAACTTCTTACATTCTCTCCCACTGTTTTTGTAGAGATCCTGGAAAGGGGATGAGGTCAGAAACATAAGGAACACTGGAATGACCTTTAAAATCTGAGGACCTGGAGTGCCTGGGTGGCTCAGTCATTTAAACCTCCAGCTCTTGATTTCGGCTCAAGTCACGATCTCAGGGTCCTAGAGCCGAGCCTCAGGCTCCCCACTCTGGGGAAGAGTCTGCTTCTCTCTCTGCCCCTCTCCCTATGTCCGTCCCCCAATCTCACACACTCTCTGTCTCTCAAAGAAATCAATCTTAAAAACAACAATGACGATGACAACAACAACAAAAAACCCTGAGGATCTGCTACCTCATAAAAATATATGTTTGGACTTCATCGCTCCAAAAAGAAATGAGAACTCCAAGGTGCCCCCTGTAAAGGTTTCCGAATTTATCAAATATGGAAACCTATGCCCCCGGTCATCAGTTAGTTAATGTTCACACCCTGAAAAATTCTCTTCACCTTGAGTGTATCCAATCAAAAACCTAGAAAATTCATTTTCTAGAACTCAGCTAAAACTTCAAGAAAACAAAAATCCTAGGTTAAACCATAGGTTACCAATATTTGACTGTTTTTTGACTTATAAAAAAATTAAAACAGTAAATTGATTTTGGTTTGACAGAATTGAGACAGGTTTTCAAAAGTTCCTCTATCACTGCAAAATGAATGAACAAGCCCATCCTGGGCCAAACATCAGCAGGCAGGCACAAGAACCACCCGGAGAATTTCTAACATGAGGATTCCTGGACCCAACTCCATATTCGGTACCAGAGTTGGGGTGAGATAGTTCGGCAATTTGCCTTTTTTTTTTTTTAATATTTTATTTATTTATTTGACAGACAGAGGTCACAAGTAGGCAGAGAGGCAGGCAGAGAGAAAGGGGGAAGCAGGCTCCCTGTTGAGCAGAGAGCCCGATGCGGGGCTCGATCCCAGGACTCTGGGATCATGACCTGAGCCGAAGGCAGAGGTTTTAACCCACTGAGCCACTCAGGTGCCCCGGGAATTTGCCTTTTTAAAAGGCATTCTGGATATTCCAAGGCAGAGAGATTGCTCTAAAAAACGCTCCCCTGGAAAACTTCTGAACTGGAAGACTGTTCTGTTCCTAACTACTCAGAAGACAGCACAAAAAATGCCATACTTCTCGAAGGGAATCCTTAATCTGCTGCGAAGCAGACAAGAACCTGGTGACAGTTTCAAACCCTTCTTCCACAACTTTCCAGCTTTGAGAAGACTTTGAGGGCCCAACTTTTTTGTTTTAATGATTCCATGTGTGAGGGCTTTTTTTTTTTTTTTTAAGAACACAGAGATTTTTTTTTAAGATTTTATTTATTTATTTGACAGACAGAGATCACAAGTAGGCAGAGAGGCAGGCAGAGAGAGAAGAGGAAGCAGACTCCTTGCTGAGCAGAGAGCCCGATGTGGGACTCGATCCCAGGACCCTGAGATCATGACCTGAGCCGAAGGCAGCGGCTTAACCCACTGAGCCACCCAGGCGCCCCGAGGGTTTTTTTAAAAATATTGTTTATTTTGTTTTGCTGCCTAAAATTAATAATTATTGCAGAGGGCTCTAGACCACTCTTTAAATAGCAGTGTTTGGGTGATGTGCCCAGCCCCCCTCATCCCAGCGACAATCACCGCGGCCGGCGCTACTTGTTGGTTTAGAGACTATTTACGCCCATCTGCCGCATCGCAGATTCAAACCAAAGCCTCCTTATTTCCACTATGTTTGTTTTGCTGCGTAATGGTAACATTTACATGGAAATGGGTCTTTTTTCTCTATCCTATAATTTGGATTGTTTAGTTTTCCTTTTTGGACGTCTTTGATGCTGCTCAAGAGAGAAGTCCGCAGGAATCTGGAGAGAGGAAGGGAGTGGGCGGCAGGGGGCGGAGTAGGCGGCCAAGTTGTTTGCTTCTCTGTCTCCTTGGTCCCCCATCACCACTTTCTAGCTGGACTAAGCTATCTCCTTCCTGTTTCTGCTTTTCTGCCTTCTACAGCCAGGCCGAAATATGTTAGCATTTAGGGCCGGAGCTCCAGCTTTAATGCTGACTTGATAATGGGACCCTGAGCACGTCTCTTTCCTCGCAAGGCCTCCCTCCCGCTGTGAATAGTGAAGGTGTCCAACCAGAAGACCTCGAAATTCAATCACTTTCAGAAGCCCACTGGGCTGTCACTCCTCTGCACTGAGGTCATCAGAAAATAAGCCCTTGACTAGCCATATGACTTTCGGCAAATTATTTAACCCCTCCGGTAGACCATCAAAATGAGTCACACCATTCTTTTCTACTTTCAAGGAAGAAAAAAGTGGATTGTTTATACCCAAGGCATGAAAATAGCAATCAATCCATGTTCCCTCATTTGTCTGAGTTCCAAAGATTATGCCATTACTGCGTAAGACTTTTCAAAGACTTTCCAAAGCTTTTAAATCCTGTATATCCCAAACACGCCCACCACCACCTTGTCACACCCACTAGCTCCAGTGCAACCCTAAAACCTTCTCATTTTAATTTCTTCTCCCCTCTCCCCTTTATTTCTTGCTAGAGGGTTCTGTGAAAAATGTAATTCCCCTTCTAGGCAGGTTTTCTAGGGAAGCGCTTGCACATGTCCGCAGTAAGGCATACAGAAGGATGTTCACTGGAAGCTTGTTTACCATAATGAATAATAAGAAACAAAGATCCATTACCTTAAATAGCATGGTAGGCAACTCATTTAACAGAGTACTATGTTGCTCTTCAAAAGAATGAAGTGCTAATATGGGTAGATGGACAAGATATACTGTTGAATAAAAGAAGCTGCATTAGACTGGTATGCACAGTATAATATCTTTTATGTAAAAAAATAAACTATACATATTCTAATTGTATACATATCCGTGTGTGTGCACACGCACTCTCTCACACACACACTACAAGCATAGAAAATGTTTAAAACAATGTATAAGAAACAGATAACATTGCTTACTTCCAGGGAAGGAGTGGTCAAAGGGACTTTAGGCTATGTGAAATGTTGTTAATATTTTTACACCAAAAAGTCACAGATTATTTAAGAAATTTAAAATTTACTTGAAATAATACAGCCTCTAAGTATATGATAATAGCACAAAGGATGGGGGGAAAGAAAATATCCTGTTGTAAGGCCCTTACACTATACATGAAGTGGTATAATATTATTTGAAGAGGACTTTTATTTTTTTTGGAAGACTATTTTAAAATATGTAAATGAAAGATGACTATTTTAAATCCTGTGAAATGCACAGAAAAAAATATAAAAAGGTTTCACAAGACAAGAGGGAAGAGAAAAGAGAATCATAAAAAATAATTCAAAAGCAAGTTGGCAAAGGTGGCAAAAGGAACAAAGAACAGATGGAACAAATAAAAAACAGTTGGCAAGATGGGAGATTTAAATATAACCATATCAATAATAGCAATGGAAATGGTCTACCTACCTCAATTAAAAGGCAGAGATTGTCAGATTGGATAAAAAAGCAAGACACCATCATATGCTGTGTACAAGAAACTTACCTAACTAAGAAGTTTCAAAGATATAAGAAGATATACCATGAAAAAAAATAAAAATATATACCATGAAAACACTAATCCAAAGAAAGCTGGGGCCCTTTATGAATGAATACCAGACAAAGTAGACTTCAGGAGTATTACCACGTATAACAAGAGTCAATAATAATAAAGGAGATATTTATCAAGATAATAATAAAGGAGACAATTTGCCCACAAGACATAAGAATCCTAAGTGTACATACATCTAACAGTGGAGCTTGAATAATGCATGAAGCAAAAAGTGACAGCTCAGGAGACACACACAACACCAGGACTAGAGTTGGACAAGTCAACAATCCTCCCTCAGGAATAAAAGCAGAAAGAAAATCAGGAAGGACATGGAAGACAAAAAATACTATAAACTAACTTGACCTACTATTTATAGAGAATTCTATCCAACAGCAGAATACATATTATTTCCAAGTACACATGAAAACAGTCACCAAGAGTCACCTTTTATAAAACAGACTTCAGTGAAGTTTAAAATATTGAAATTGTACAAAGTATGTTCTCTCACCATAATGGAATTAAATTAGAAATCAACACAGAAAGGTATTTGAGGAATTCCCCAATATTTGAAAATTGAAAACATACTTCTAAGTAACCCAAAGAAAAAGTCAAATAAATTTAAAAAATAATTCCAATGGAAAATGAAGATGACGTATCAAAATGTATGGACTACAGATAGATCAGTATTTATAGGAAAATTCATAGCATTAAATTTGTATAGGGAAAGTATCCACACAACCACAGTAAACATTCTTAAAACCCAGGAGACTTTCTCTAAGATGTGTGGCAGATACCAACATAGTAACACAGTATGAGAAGGACAAGGATTTTCATGTGTCCAGGGGAAGTGGTGTTGGGAAAGGAGGCAGAGGGGTTATGGTGAGCAGACGAAGCCAATTTTCCAGAAAAAGGCTGAAACTCCAGAGAAGATTGTGCTGAGGTGAGAATGAGTGGAGCCCAAGTACAGATCAAAGAGAACACCAGCTATCAAGAGTCGGCATTTTGAACAAGGTGGAGATAACAAAAGGCCAAATGATCCAGTTTGAGCTTAACCCTAAAAGCCAGAAAAATAATAAAATCAATAAAACGAAAAGCTGTTTCTTTTGGGGGGGGTGGGAAGACAATTGATAAACCTCTAGTGAGACAGATCACAAAAGACACAAATCACCAGCATCAAGAAGGAAAGAAGGCACAGTACCAGATCCACTAATATTAAAAGAAAAATAAGAAAATATTATGAACTATGGCAATAAAGTCAACAAATTGTACGAAATGGACAAATTACTTGAAAAAAAAATAATAAAGCCCCTGACCAACTGCAGCGGATGGTGAAAATTCTAGTGTTTACCTGCCTGAGGCCTCCATGTAGAAAAATCATAATCAGTAAAGATATGGAAGCACTGAACAAAATGGACATTACTGGAGTAAAAACAAAAACAAAAAAATGAATACTAGGAGTAACAAAAGAAGCTAAAAAAAAAAAAAAAAACAACAACCAGAAAGAGATCAGCAATAGAGGTTAAGAACAGAGATTAGTAAAGAGACTATGACATAGTAGGTGAGAGATGATGGTGAGAGATGATGAGGACCCCAATTACCAGGGTGGGAGTAAGAATTGAGAGGAGATGAAAAGTTGAGAACTGTTTAGCAGACAGGTGCTAAATACAGGTGACTGATTAACCATGGGAAGGATGAAGAGGGCGGAGCAGAGAAAGGCTCGCCTGTTTCTGGACCAGGTGCCACCAACTGATACTGGGGCTAGGAAAGCAAGAGCCCTGGGCTGGCAGAGCTAAATTTACAGATGTTAAGTTTGGGGCACCTTTGGGAAATCAAGGTTGGGAATATTAGCAAGCATCTCCATGTATAAATTTGAAGCAAAAGGGAGAAGTTGGTATTGAAATAAAACACTTAATAGGTAGAAACTTCCCCTAAGGAGACTGTAGAAAAAGAAAAGAAACGACTCAAGAGTAGAACCCTGATTAGAAACTCATCTGAAGTTCGGGAAAAGCATTGTGATTTTTGGAGTAAGACAGTTCAGAAGCAAGTACGATTACCTACAAATATGTTTGTCAACAACTTACAATATCAAAAACTTAGAACAAATCTGAATATCAAAGAAAAAACAGAATGGTTAATTAATATGTAATATTAACTAAAAATTATGTTTAGGAAGAGTATACAATAATGTACAGATTGCATATGATAAAATGTTAAATGTTTTCCGACCTTTCAAATATATAGATGTATATATATTATTTAAACACCAAACATACGCATAGTAAAGTCTGGAAAGAAATACATCAAAGTGTTAGTTTTACACGGTTGAGGTGGAGCCTATGAGCGCCACTACTACAAGGTAATCTGTGTCTTGAAAATTTGCTAGATAATACTCATGCAAGAAAACCTGTCCCAAAAAAAAAAAAAAAATAGAAACAAACCGTAGCGTCGGCTCCCGTCCCTGGTGACGACCGTCAGAGCCAGAGGCCCTGTCTAACACAGGGCCCAACACTGAGAGCCCCTCCACCAAAGCAAGGCTGTGATAGCAGCTTACCTGAGTCGTGAAGGCTGCTCCCCCCGCCGTGCTGGGGGCCTCGGGAGTCTGCATGAGCTTCTGCCTCTGCCCCTCGGGGACCGCCTCGTGCCTCCACCATCACGCTGCGCTGATGGCCTTCACCTGCGGGTTTCAGGAACCATGCCCTGGCCTTGCTGCAGGCGCCGCAGCCTTCCAGGCAGTTCTCCAAAAAACAAAGCCCAGCGCAGCCTGGGCACCCTCCGCCGTGTGGCTCCCGGTCCTGCGGGTGGCATGAGATGTTGGCCTCGCCAAGTCCCCGCAGCAGCCGTGGCAAAGCCTCTGGGCCAGCCCCGAACCCTATGCTGAACATAGGTTCTAGGTCCCCTTCCACTTCTCCTTCCACTCCCGCGACAGCCTCACGACGCAGGTGTGTGTAGTGCTCCAGCCCCTGGGACGATGACACGGGGACCCCGGCCCGGGCACTTGCCTAGAGCTGGGCAGACAGGGTGGGGCAGAGCTCAGCGCACAGAGGTCAGTGCTACAGTGATGATGATGAAGATGGCCTCCGCCGAGCTCCAGCAGAGACGGCGGCTGGTGCTTGGGGTCTCTCTGGGCCCTTGGAGGCCGCCCTTGGCCCCCACTGTGAGGTCCTGCAGGGCTGCGGCGAAGGACAGCTAACGAAGCTCCTTAGGCAGGGGTGAGCGAAGGTCCCACCCTAACCTCGTCTCTGGGGGTAAAGCCCCAACTCCTCTTTCTCGACTTAACATCCATCGGAGAAGCGGGGCGGACCACCACCAGAATGCTGGGTTACCCCAGGGCAGGCCCCGCCCCCACGCCGCGGCCCCGCCCAGGCGTGGCCCCGCCCCTCACGTGGCCCCACCTTCAGGCCACAGCCCCGCCCCCAGGAGTTCCTGGAGTTTGGCTCGTGAATTCTCTTGCACCGTTATTACTGACCGTTACCTGGATGGGACACACCAGGCCAGCCGTGATGGAGATAGGGCCCCTCGGGGAAGCTCAGAGACGCTGGACGGTCGTCCAAAGTGACAACACAGGGTAACAAGAGTTGTGATGGTCAAAGTGAGAGCACCGGTCCCTCCTGGGGAGGGTCACGGGATGCCTTCCAGAAGGACCCCTCCTTCACACAACCCTAAGGAAGGAGGAAAGAAAGGTGGGATGCGACGGTTTTGAAGACTGACGATGCAAAGTTCCTATCCGAAGGTGTGTGAGCCACACAGCACATCTGTCGAGGTGGTGGGCGGGGCAGGAGCTGAGGAGGATGAAGGAGGTTTGAGAGTTTTGTATGGCTGGAGAGGAAGCCGACACAAGGACCAAAGAGGGAAACTCGACAAGGGCAGGCAGTTTGGTTTCTCTCTCTGATGTGTCTCAAATGCTTGGAATGATGACTGCGATAGTTTACCCAAACTCTTCTCTGCTTTCAGCGGGTTGTGGGCAAGGCACAGGTGATGGAGGTTTTTTGCAAGCGATCTTCTTGCCCTGAGGGGGGGCAAAGTCACTGAAGCAAGCATCTCATCCTTTGTTCCCAAGTGACTATTTGTAGAAGTCTCTTCCAGCTGGGGCAAAAACCGAGTCTTGCTCATTAGGGTATCACCTAAGTCCCTGGCTGGGAGGGTGACTCTTTGGCTTGGTATATCCCTAATCCTACCTCCCTTCTTCGATGCATTTATGCTGTGGATCTCCTAAGGTCCTCTCATCCTTTGGGGCTGCATTCTTTTTCTGGCTTTTCCTTGGGGCCTGAAGCTTATGGACACAGGGCTTCTGCTGCCCCAGGCTGCCCCAGAACTGGGAATGCTTTGGCCTTAACTATTTCCCTCCATGATAGAATTCCAATTCATTCCTAAACTCATTTCCATGATCATATTCCTAAAGTGGAAACTCAACTTAGAGAAGATACATACCATCCTTCTTTGGTAAGTTCGTTCTCTCTAGAACTTTTCCCCTAGCT
This sequence comes from Mustela putorius furo, assembly GCF_011764305.1. Lineage (NCBI taxonomy): Eukaryota > Metazoa > Chordata > Mammalia > Carnivora > Mustelidae > Mustela > Mustela putorius. The sequence goes on from NW_025421423.1 coordinate 12,533,913, forward strand.
GGGGCTAGGCTTTAAAGTGGGGAATTGGTTTTTCTGGGGAATGGCTATCTGCCTTTTGATTGCAGGAGGAGGGCATTAGAGATTGAATAGGTGGAAGGGAAACTGGTGGGAAACAACTATCAAGGAACAGGAGAGGAGCCAGCAGGGACTCATTGTGCAGAGCAGGGGGCCTCAGAAGAGCTGGCTACATTTCTGCTACAGAGTCTGTGAAGGTTTGGGGATTTGTAAGCTCCTACATGCTATGCAATTTCTCTAGTTCACCTTCATATCTCCAGAAGAGTCTGAGGGCTATGGAGTACGGCACAACATTAAGGGGTGCTTACCAACAATAGAGTTGGTAATGTGTCCTTTATTGCTTTAGAAATGATCCCCTCTTCTTTCTCCTCCCAAATCTGGAAATCCACACTTTTGTGATTTGTATCTCCAGGAGCTTCTGGACAGTAGAGTTGAGAAAGAGTGTCTACCTGCATCCACGTTTCTGGTTATAGGATCTCCCCAGAGGAGGAACCTCATAGAATACAAACAAAACAAACAACTCCGGCTCGAAGTCACAGAATGAGAAGGTAGGGAGAAACAAGTCCTCAGCAGACACCTGCCACCAGAAGGTTGATAGGGGCAAGTGTTTTGAGCAGTCAGTGCTTGAGGTTGTTGTAGCATAAGAGGCCAGACAAAAGGGCTCTGAAGCTGAGCCTTCTGGAACAACATTCAGTAAGACTGAAATTGAGACGCACTGAGTCATTATTGCAAAAGTCTGGCAACAGTGGGGTAGAGACAGTTGGTGGAAGGGGCTGACAGGCACATGAGTCCGTGGGATTCATGGAGTGAATGAGGTTTTGGTGAGAAATGAGAGGCTGAAGAGGGTAGCATCACGTGAAGGGGTGGGATCTAATTGGGGAAGAGGGTCTAGTATCTGAATGTGTTCCAGGGGAGAGGAGAAAGGGTACATGATGGGTGTAGAGGACAGTCTGTTAGGATTATAGCTCCAGCGGCAAAAAGGGATCCAGTGCCCCGTGATGAGAATGAATAAGGAGACCCTGGGGGACAAATGGAGGCCAGGAGACCCTGTGGGGAAAATGAGGAAGCTGGTAGTGGGGGTGAAGGAAGGATCCTGAAAGATTGGGTGAGACCAAGGCAAGGAGGACTTCCAGGCAGAGAAGACAAAGCCGTGACGGGAGTGGAGAAAGAGCTGCGTGAGAACGTGGGAGAGCCTCTGCTGGCAATAATAGGGTGAGGGGCGGGAAGAGGGAGTGAGACCCACTGCGAAAGGCAAGACAGACGCAGAAGAAAACAGGCTCTGTGGGAGCAGAGTCAGACACAAGCCAGGAAAGTTGCAAGGGTTGATGGGACTCTGCAGGGTCCTGGGGAAAAAAAGGCTGATTAATATGGGCTCAGCCTGAAGGACAGGTAATGGGTTTTCTGGAAGGTCAGTAAAAGAGTGGAGGACAGAGTTAGAGAGGGCCCAGGTACAGAAGCTGCAGGAACCAAAGGAGACAGTGACAGAGCAGCATCTTCCAAGGCCCCGCTAAGGTCAGAAGGTCCACCTCCCTGAGCAGGTCTCGACCCCACAGTTACTAAAACCAGGAACAGAATAGGAACAAGAGGGTCTGGAGAGAGTGAGGGCACCTAAGGCAAGCTGCCTATACCCATTCCCCCCACACCCTACCTAATACAGGTACCCTCCCCCCACCTTTTCCTAAGTTCATGTAACACAAGTTTGCTTTTACAAAAGACCTCTATGAGTATCTGTTTTTGCTAGCTGAAAGAAATCCAAAGAGGATTTTCACCTTACAGCAGCAAAGGATGGAAAGCAAAAAGTATAGTGAGCCCTTTTTTGGACACCAACCTGTATCACTATCTTACTATATCCAAACACCCTGGTAAGCACCCCACACGTATTCATTCATTTCAGCTCCCAGAGAACACTTGGGTAGTTCCAGATTTCCCCTGCTTTTGGAAAATCTGTGTTATGCAGCCTCGCTTTTAGGAAAGAACTAGTTACTACCTGGTTTTGCTACCCAAAAGACCTCCAAAGAATTTTTGCTTTTACAAAAAAAGGTCAACAGTGACAATAGCGTTGGGTGTTTGTGTTATGGGAGCCTTTACGGAGGCAGCGCGCCCAACTCCTTCCCCAGAACTACACTCAGCCCCTCAGCATCATGCCGTCCACCCTCTGAGCCGTGTCTCTGAGCATGTGTCTGCTCTTGAATTATTCTGTGCCTCCTTTAGCAAGATGTGCCTAAGGTATCAGAAAAGCCTAAGAAGGTTTTCTTTCCTGCAGGGGGTTATTCTGGGAACATCCAAAAGCTTTTCCATAAAAATTAATGGTAATGCTTCTTTGCTTTATGCCTTATTTGGGGGGCAGGGCTTATGAAAATCTTTATAGGAACAAACTACTTTTGGATAGTGGGGAAACCAGCATACCTTTTGTACTTCACCCCAAGTCTTGCTTTCTCATTCTGTGCCCTATGGGTTCCTCCTTCAGTAACAACCCCAAGCTGCACTGGGCCCCCCAAATTACACAGCCCATCCTAGAAAGCAGGGAAACAGAAAAGAAGGGAAGAGGTTAATCACTTTCAGAAAAGGTCCCACGCCACCAAGGCTTCCTTCTGGCAAGCTTCACAAGCTGGTAAAACAACGGATGGAGTTACATGTTGAGAAAGTGAAAATTAGTTTGGCCTGAGAAACTGAAAATCCACCCTTCCATTCATCAAGCAGGGAAAACAGACACAGAACACAGATAAATCCAGCTGCCACGTTAGCAGAAAATTCTATTTCTCCCAGGGAAACACTGTAGCTGTAAAGTGTTCTAAAGACACTCAGTAGCATGACTATTACTTGGTTACTGAGGAATCTTGATGTCTAAAAATCGTAGTTTATCAGAAACTTTACTTTTGAAATAATTTCATTAAGAATGAAATATCCTGCTTTTGCCTACAGGATCTAATTCACTTTGACACAGAGCAGCTGTCTTGATATCCAACCCAGGAACAGATTCAGGATAAGGGTTTGGGTGTACAACATTCCACATCTATCTCAATTTGTAATTTTGAAGAAAAGGAGACTGTGTGCCCCTTTCATCATCCAGACCTAGTATTGCCCCCTTTTTCACACAGTCCTACTCTGCTTTAACTTATCAAAATACTGTTTCACATAAATTTCACTGACATGCCATGCTTTCTCAAAACTGTATCCTAACTTTTCCCTTTCTTGGTGACACCCCCCATGGTTCCTCTGGTGTGTAACCTCCATCACTGCAATGAGCCAATAAACCTGACTTTGTCCACTACAACTTTGCTCCTGTTGTCCTAAATAGGACATTTGGAGGTTCTCTGGATATTTGGTCAAGACCTTTCCTACTAAGCGCTGGCCCCTTGACTCACAAATAATGTGCATATCTGAGACTCCTTGAATCTCAAGACACTGAAGGTATCTCTGTCTTTGATTGTGTGGCTTTAGACTGAATTTAGATTCTGATATTGAAGAACCAAAGATAACAACCAGTTTAATATTTGCTGGAATTTTTGGTTTCTTGATCTGACCTGAGTGTCTGCTGGTGAAATTGGCTTTTAATACCATCTTCTGTTTGTCTATGAGAACTTTCTCTAGTCTTCTCTGGATACGAGAAATTGGCTTTGGGAAAGATCTCTCCACATAGTTGAGCCAGGTGGCTGCTGATTTTTCAGGTCAGCAAATAGAAGCAGTCTAACCTTAGGACTGAAGACTTAAAACACAAGTGATATTTTACCTCTGATAAACAGTCCAAAAATCTCTTGTGGGCTTGTCTGCTAATGAGCTTGTGCTAGCACCTGGCATAACTTCACCAAGGATAAATTAGAACTAGAGTAGCCGCTTGGAGAACTTTGACATGAATAAGACTGTTCATTTGAGAAATGCTGAGGCAAAAAGGGAATAGAAACTCTCTGGAGGAGATTGTATAACTGGTCTAAAAGAAAGATCACTGTGATTAATGTAGATTTCACCTCTGTTTCCATTCTATAGGGATTAATAAACACTGGCTTTTAATTGTATGGCTTGATAAAATTGTCAAGGGCTTGAGTAACGACTTAAACCTGTAATGACTTTCTCTTTTGTGTCTATATATGAAAAAGTTTTTTCTGCATATAAAAGTACTCCCTTCTCCTTATAGAGAGAAGATAAGCTTTTTACATTGATAAATTCCATATTTGTCTAAAGCTACCTTTCACTCAACTTTGTTGTTCTAGCCCTCTGTTTTACCCCTCACTTGGGAAATTCTAAAGATCCAATTTGACACTCAGGAAAAAAAAATCATTGTCATTATTTTGCATACTAGTCAAAAATATGTAAGAAAAAAGAAAATTAAAATGTCAGTAAACTATTTTGCATTATAAAATATAGACAAATGTATTTAAATAATAACCCTCATTACTATAGCTATGAGAGATCAAGCTTCAATATAAAAGCTTTTAAATATGACTTCAAGATTATTTAAATTTTGTTTCATGAATACAAATTTTATAAAGTATATATATTTTTTAAAGACTTTTTTTTAATTTATTTTCAGCATAATAGTATTCATTATTTTTTCACCACACCCAGTGCTCCACGCAATCCGTGCCCTCTATAATACCCACCACATGGTACCCCAACCTCCCTCCCCCCCGCCACTTCAAACCCCTCAGATTGTTTTTCAGAGTCCATAGTCTCTCATGGTTCCCCTCCCCTTCCAATTTCCCCCAACTCCCTTCTCCTCTCTATCTCCCCATGTCCTCCATGCTATTTGTTATGCTCCACAAGTAAGTGAAACCATATGATAATTGACTCTCTCTGCTTGACTTATTTCACTCAGCATAATCTCTTCCAGTCCTGTCCATGTTGATACAAAAGTTGGGTATTCATCCTTCCTGATGGAGGCATAATACTCCATAGTGTATATGGACCACATCTTCCTTATCCATTCGTCCGTTGAAGGACATCTTGGTTCTTTCCACAGTTTGGCAACTTTGGCCACTGCTGCTATAAACATTTTATTTATTTGACAGACAGAGATCACAAGTAGGCAGAGAGGCAGGCAGAGAGAGAGGAAGGGAAGCAGGCTCCCTGTTGAGCAGAGAGCCTGATGCGGGGCTGGATCCCAGGACCCCAGGATCATGACCTGAGCTGAAGGCAGAGGCTTTAACCCACTGAGCCACCCAAGCACACCTACCTTTGTTGTTATATGCTAAGACAAATTATAATTAACACTAAAATTAACTTTATTATATATACATATATATGTATGCCTACATGTACACATAAAGACACATTAATAACCTTTAATTCTATAAATGACAAAAAGATAGCTTCAAGAATATATTCCATATTAATGGATTTATTCACAGAAAAAGGCTTTTAAGCCTCTAACTGCAAATTGTAACACAGACAGTACACAAAAAGATCAGAATTGGGGTTTTCTTTCCATAAAATGACCCAAGTTAGTTTGTGAATCACCAAAATATTCTGTTAACTCTCTGTCCCGTCATTCTCTTGAATAACACAAGTTTCCTTATTTTTTTTTGTTCTAGAGGAGACAGCAAAGAAAGACTCTGTAAGAAGGACCTTACCAGGTACTGTTAACAACTAAACACAACAGTAAACTCGTGCCTCCCGAGTCAAAAGACGTAAGCCACAGGAAACCACCGGGAGGCTGTCCTGAGACCTCAATCGGTGCCATGTGAGGGATGGTTCCAAAACAGACAAGGGCAGGAAGCTGCACCTTCCCGCCAAGACCACTGGGACCAGGCTGGTAACTGCAGGAAGTGCCACCTTCCCTCAAGACCCACCAGACAAGACCGCCAGAGCTACCCAGGAGGGTGCTTTAATCTGCATGTGCTTTTGCTCTTTTTCTCTCCTCTCTGTCAAGTTAAGGTTTAAACGGTTGATGCTTCTTAGCTATTAACCATGATACCTCCAAGGTCTTTCATACTGTTATTCAGTTGTTCGTATTTTACCTCAGTCCCTCCTCAGTTTGAGAGTCCAGGGCCAGGCTGCAACTTACTCACCATTTGGCTACAACATGCGATTACACAGTATGCTGGCTTTGTACTCACCTGCCTTTCGGGGCCATCCAGCTTTCTTTGCTGTCAGTGTCATGGAATTAATCAAATTACTTCCTAGGTGATAAGACTCAACCGAGAAGTGATCTGGGGATTTAAAATAGTTTAACAGGTCAAACAACCAGAATTCTAGAACCTCCTATCACGTCATACATAGAAGGGAATTTGGGGGTCCTAAACAAAAAACGCTCAGAAACCTTTTGTTTAGCTTTCCCTTTTTGTTAGCTTTTCCACGTAAACTTTCACAAAAGGAAAGCCAGTGGTAAGGGTAAAATGAGGGACAAAGAAGTGTTTTGAGAAAATGGGACCCAATGAGAGGAAAAGAGATGGTAAGAGTTCAGAGGGAAGAGGGCCCCCAAAGGGTACTCAAGCAAGGAAGCAACTGAGGTGAATATGCCTCTGGAGAGTCCGCAGAGAATACAGAAGGCAGCGGTATGGAGTCTGCAGACGGTCTAGAACGTGGACATCTGTAGAATCCAGTGAGAAAGTAGAAACCAAAAGTACAGGGACTGAGTGGTCCATTATAGGTCTTCAGAAGGTCCGTGAGCGGCTGAAGGCAGAGATTGATCTAAGCCCCTCAGAGGAATGGTGGGAGCCATAGGGCGGTGAGGCAACAGCATCTTCCACAGACTCCCAAACAGCAGAATGTCAGCTTCCATGGCCGCTATATCACACAACTCACAGTGGGGATCTTGATAAAAGTGCTGCCACAGACTGCCTGTAATTGGGACCTTGTCCAAGTGGCTGCAGAAGACAAGAGGAGTAAGCTAAGGTCAGTGAGCTGGGATGGGGCCTGGCAGAGCTAGAAACACTCTATGTTCCCCCACATCCCAAACTTCACAGTGTTTCCCTCATTCCTCACACCAAGGCTTTCTTTCACATTCCCTTCCCTCCAGGCTTCCGAGCCGACGTCAACCGCAGGCTGCACTAGGCCCTGCCACTGCATAAGTCATTCTAGGAAGGGGGACCCCAGGAAAGAGGAGAGAGAGAGTCCTCTCCTCTGTTCCCCAGGAAAGCTTGTCCTGTGCTCCATCAGATTCTTCCAGATTCTCCAATCTGAGAATCCAAGAACTTGGTTTACTTGTGGTAAAAAGAGGAACAAAGTGATATTTTAGGAGTCTTTGTGGAATGATATCTTGGGGCAGACTCTTGGAAGACTAAGACTCTGAAAGCAGGAAAACTATTACACAAGGTAAAATTGTCCATGACAAGAATGGGAAGTCTCTTCCCAGACATTCTCTCGTGCGATCCTCACAACAACCCTGTGAGGTATGGAGACCAGGTGACACCTCAGAGGAGGAGCCTGAATCTTGTGGAGGTCAGGACCTGGGAGTTCTGCCCCAACACAAAAAGTGGTTTCAATAAATCTTACATGACTGTCCCCCACCCCCACCCCCCACCAAGAGCTCTGTTTTCTAATAGGGACTTGCTCTTGGAACTGCCATCCTCAGAGACTGTGGACCTGGGTCATCACGGAAACGTGAGATTAAGGTTAAACCTTGGGTATCCCACAGCTGACTGGACAAAACCTTGCCTTTTAGCGCTAGTTTTGTTCCTCTTTTTGACTCTGCACTGATCTTAAAAGACTAGAGTGAGTGACTAGGACCAAATTTTCACCCTCTTCTCTCTAGGCTAGCTGCACAATTCATCATTCATTATTCATGGATAACCTGATTTTCTATATTGAATTAGGAGAGCTCTGGGATCCATCCCTGTTACTCACTTTAAAGTGGGTGAAATAATTGCCACTTCTCAAAAATTTCAAGGAGGGTTTTCTATATGTCATGCTCAATTGATTTTTCAGCCTATCCTCTTCAGACGAGAGACACAAATCTCCCAGAACAGCAAGCTCATGTGTACTCCTTCATATAATACTTGACCTTGATGACAGAACTTGGGCTCTAGCATCTGAGTCGAGGCTTTCAAAGGCTGGCAGCATTGTTCTTCCTATCAGCCCTAACACAAAGGGAAACCTTGGCCCAGAAATAGACCTGAGTTGGGAGCATGACTGATGAATAGAGTTGAGGGACTCCGTCCTGCAGGTATCCGCAATTTTCTTAATGATCCAGTCTATGACTGGTGACTCACTGTTGTCAGGGTTGTATTATGGAGCCCTCTACCACACCCAAAAAGAGGGTCTATGAGCTTCGAATATAAACTCTACTTCCCCCTGTAACCCTTGCCCTGTGCCCTTCAGTGAATTCTAGTCTTTCCTGAAAATTTCCATCTCTGGTGGCTCTCTGTAGCAAAATAATTGACCTAGGAAAGTAGGAAGAGGAAAAGGTTCATTGCTGCTGGGTCTGGCCCTAAGGTTCCTTTGCCAAATTGATGTGTCTGTTTTTCCTAAATGTTGGTAAATTTTGACGCCTCTGTAAATAGCAGAGGAACAGAAAAGGAACCCCATACTCAGAGAAAATATAAAATGGGACTAGTGCCCTGAAGCTCATGAGAAGCATCTAAAAGCAATTACTCTGAAGTGCATAGAAGCCTCACCTAACGCTGAGAATATGCACCGTGGCTAGAGTTCTAAGTCCCCGTCATGGAGTTAGGGGACAGTGACACTGTTTTTGAGGTTGGAGAGGGTTCTTAAAGAGGAAGGTGAACCCACAATCCCTCCCCACAGCATCCAGGCTAGTAGATCCCTTCATCCTTCCTGGGGCCTTCTAGATCCTTCTATCCTTCTCTGGGCCTTAGCATTTTCCCAATTCCACCCTTTCTTCATATCCTAGACACACTCATATCTCCTACAATTCAAATACTAGCTGGGTCATTCCCATCGGTCATCTCAGCTTGGATCCCACCAATTATATAGCCTTTGAAAATCCTCAGTTCTTTCAGGAGTTTCTGCTAATTCCTGAGGATTTGAATTCTCAGGATTTTCTGTTTCCACTTCCAGATTCCCACCCAGCATTAATCCAGACATAGGCTACAGCTCTGCCTTCATGAAAGAGTCCACTTCCACATAAAAGCATTAGTGAGCAATGTAGCCTTCACAAAATGATGCTGATGAAGAGGACTGGGCAGACCTCACCCCTGGCAAACAACTGTAAAATCCCCACCTACTGAATTAAGCACTGACTTCTTTCCTTACCTGAAGTAGTCCTAGCCTGGGACACCCAGTCCTTTCTCACCCAAATGATGAAGCTTTGCCAGAACTGACAGCAAAAAAAAAAAAAAAAAAATGTATGAAGGATAGATCCTCAGTTAACATGGCTACTGGGATATTGTTGCCTTTAGGTTCTTTCAGTGAACAGAGGAAGTAAAAATACCTAAACCTTGAGTTGATATTAATATGTCAAATTTAACACAGGATTTTTATTTTTTATATGTATCTCCTTTCTCTCACAATGAAAAAAGTTTGGATCTTAACATGTTCATTTGTTCTTTTTGAATATATAAAATTATATATTTCAAAATTATACCACAAATATTACTTCTAATAATAAAACTATGAAGCTAAGTTTGAAAGTATTTGCAATTCTTTTTTCCTTAGAATATACCTTACCAAGAATGTATACCAGAAGAACATCTTCCAAAGTTACTAGAAATAATTCTTTTCTCTGTGTGGTTATGTAACCAATTTGATAAAGAGTTAAGGTTATTTCCATTTCTTTTCAAGTTAAGGGTTAGCTCTATTTTTCCCTGATAATTTTAGTCTTCAGGAAAAAAACAAAACATTTACATAGTTCAAAAGTCAAAAGTAAATTATCCTTAAGAGAAGTCTCATTTCTAACCCTTTCCTTTGATTTATCAACAAAAACCGAGATGACAGAACCTGGCTTTTATTTCTTTCCTCACGATGCAGAAGGAATGGGAAGAACAGGAAAGAACAGAAAGACTGTGGTTCAAATCCACTACTGTTTGAAGTTGGACATTTACTAGTCTTTTGAGACTTGATTTCTTCATATGAAAATGGAAATATCTATTTCCTAGAAACAACCTACAGATCAAATAACATGTGAAATGCCTTGTCCATAGTAAGTGCTCAAAATATGAGAGCTATTCAATAGAAAAAGATTAATAGGACTTTGAAATTTTAGACCAACTTGTGGTGGTCTAAAGGACACCTTTAGTGCTTTTAAAGACACCTTTGGTGTCTTTAAAGGACACCAAACCAACATGTGGTTTGGTGTCCTTTAAAGATAATTATAACATGGAAATAATAATGTATGCTAATAGTCTGGGACACAGCTCAGAAGATCTAAACAAAAACCTATATTTGAAGAGATATAAAAGTAAACATTTTACAGGGCACGTGGGTGGCTCAGTGGGTTAAAACCTCTGCCTTTGGCTCAGGTCATGATCCCAGGGTTCTGGGATGGAGCCCCGTATCGGGCTCTCTGCTCAGTGGGGAGCCTGCTTCCCCCTCTCTTTCTGCCTACTTGTGACCTCTGTCTGTCAAATAAATAAATAAAATCATTAAAAAAAAAAAGTAAACATTTTACCTATTCGAACCAAAAAAACCTGGACTTGTCTGGGGGCAGTAGTGAGGCAGACTACCAAGAAAAGGCATAAAAAGGAAACTGAGACTATGTTAGGGACTGAACGTTTGTGTCCACTTCAAAATTTATGTCAAAACTTCCCATCACCACCACCACCACCACCACCACCACGTGATAGTATTAGAAGTAGAGCCTTTAGGAGGTGCATAGGATTGGATGAGGTCACCAGGCTACAGCCCTCACTCTAACCCTAACCCTCTTAAGAGTCACAAGAAAGCTTACTTCCGGCGTCTCTTTTCCCCCTGTGAGGACACAACTAGAAACCACCCTCTAGGAACCAGGAAGTAGGCTCTGGCCAGGCACCCAATCTGCTAGCGCCTTGATCTTGGACTTCCTAGCCTCTGGAACGGAGAGAAATAAATGTTGTTGAAGCCATTCAGCCTATGGCATTTGTGTCACTGTGGCCCAAATAGATGATGACTTTTGGAAATAAGAAGAAGGAGCAGAATAAACATCTGTGACAGCACTACAGGGATGTGGGATAAAATCCTTAGAAAATGAAAAACTCAGTTTTTCATTTTTTAGCGCAAAAATGAAACCACTGTCTATGCTGTCTAAACTTTATGCTTATGGTAGAGATTTAGAAAAATTAGACAAGCCAAGAGAACTGATAAAACAATGAAATAAAAGTAGCTAAGTAAAAAAATAAATTCACAAAATCATGAGTTTTTCAAATTTTACTTAGGGATTTAAAGGAGAAAAAAATTTGTTCTAGGAAAAAAAGATACACGTTATTTTAGGATGGAAAGACACTACATTAGAAAGATGTCAGTTTTCCCTAAATCTATAAATCATTACAATTATAATGAAAACAGCAACATGATTTGTAGTGATTTGGGTCAAATATTACTAAAATTAGTATAACAAGAAAACATTGGAGCATGATCCAGAGATATTCTGAAAAATTATAGTAATGAGGGGGACAAGTGTCCCAAAAGTATATTTTAAAAGTTTAAAATAGTTTAATAAAGGGGCACCTGGGTGGCTCAGTGGGTTAAAGCCTCTGCCTTCAGCTCAGGTCATGATCCCAGAGTCCTGGGATGGAATCCCTGGGATCAAGCCCCGCATCAGGCTCTCTGCTTGGCAGGGAGCCTGCTTCCTCTCTCTCCCTCCGCCTGACTCTCTAGCTGCTTATGATCTCTGTCTGTCAAATAAATAAAATCTTTTAAAAAATAAAATAAAAATAAAAGTTTAATAAAGTTACAATACATACAGCAGTATGGTATGGGCACAGAAATATACAGGAATGTGAGCGTGAAAAGTCTATAAATTAACCTGTGTATTGAAATTTTGTATCTTGTAAATTACAAATAACATGTCAAATCAGGGAGAAAAGATGGGATATTCAATAAAAATTGGGGCAACTGCCTGTGTGTTTGGGAGGAAAAGCTGGCTATAACTTGCTCCTTAAATAAGCATTTTTTTTAAAAGATCTTATTTATTTATTTAGAGAGCAAGCGAGCAGGGGGAAGGGAGAGGGAGAGAAAGAGTCTTAAGCAGACTCTGTGCTCAGCTCAGACCCTGACTCTGGGCTTGATCTCACCACCCTGATATGGTGACTGGAGCTGAAATCTAGAGTCGGACACTTAAACTGACTGAGTCGCCCCATATAAGCATATTTTAAAAAAAAAAAGCTTTAGAAGACTATCATCTTGGAGTGTGAGAAGCATTTCTATGCTTTAAAAATACTTTAAAAGTATAACAGCAGAGCATGCTTTTTAAAATAAATTCAGGGGTGCCTGGGTGGCTCAGGGGTGCCTGGGTGGCTCAGGGTTAAACCCTCTGCCTTTGGCTCAGATCATGATCTCAGGGTCCTGGGATCGGGCCCTGCGTCGGGTTCTCTGCTCAGCGGGGAGCCTGCCTCCCCCCTCTCTCTGGCTTCCTCTCTGCCTACTTGTGATCTCTCTTTGTCTCTCTCTGTCAAATAAATAAAATCTTTTAAAAAAATTAATTAAAAAAATAAATAAATTCAAATAACACATAAATGTATAAATCCCAAAGTGTAAGCGTTCTCATCCCTTTACACTTCCATTCTGAGGAAGTGGGCACAGTTAACAATCTGGTGTGTGTGGAAAGACTTTTTTTTTTTTTTTAAGATTTTGCTTTTTTTTTTAAATTTTTTTTAACATATAATATATTATTAGCCCCAGGTGGGAAGGCATTTTAAAGCATAACCTGAAAACCAGAAATCTTATAAAGACTGATTCATGGGCCAAAATAAACAGGTTTAATTTTTCTGTACTAAAGGTAAAAACAGTCAAAACCAAATGACATACTGGAAAAAATCAGAGCTCAAATGATAAGGAATATCCCTATTTTATGCAATGTTCTTACAAGACAATCAGAAGATGATTAATTCAGAACTATAAATGAAAGCTCTTCAACTCATTCATGAAACATAAATTCCAAGAACAATGAGGGTATCTTCCTCTCTTAAGAATGGCAGAGGTAGGGAGAGGGGGGTGGGGTTATGGACATTGGGGAGGGTGTGTGCTTTGGTGAGTGCTGTGAAGTGTGTAAACCAGGCGATTCACAGACCTGTACCCGTGGGGATAAAAATATATGTTCATAAAAAATAAAAAATTTAAAAAATTTTAAAAAAATAAAAGAATGGCAGAGGTAATGAAAATTTAAACCAAAATAATTTTCTGTACCCGTATATTAAAATAATACTGTGGGGGCACCTGGGTGGCTCAGTGGGTTAAAGCCTCTGCCTTCGGCTCAGGTCATGATCCCAGGGTCCTGGGATCGAGCCCCAAATCGGGCTCTCTGCTCGGCAGGGAGCCTGCTTCCTCCTCTCTCTCTGCCTGCCTCTCTGCCTACTTGTGATCTCTCTCTCTGTGTGTCAAATAAATAAATAGATGTCTTTAAAAAAATAAAAAAAAATAATACTGGGACCCGCATATTTTCTATCACCACGTTGAACAGTACTAAGAACAAGCACAATTAATGTAGCCGTCCTTTCCAGGAAATGCTTTACTCCTAGAATACTACAATACAAAACAACTAAAATTATTTACTCATCAGGACTATTACTGACCCAGGCTTGCTGCAAGATCTTTGCTTCCTTGTCCCCACTGATCCGAGGCTACTATAACATTGAAAACTAAACAATCCCAATCAATTTCACAACTGGCAAGCCTAGCCAAATTTGTTCTTTCCTTGGATACTTTTTTTCACAGCCCTAGTCATACTGGCTGCTCCCTACATTTGCTATTTATTTTTTTCCTAATAGAATTCTTTTTACAATTTAATTTTTTTTTTAACTAACATATAATGTATTATTTGTTTCAGGGGTACAAGTCTGTGAATCATCAGGCTTAGACAATTCACAGCACTCACCATAGCGCATACCCTCCCCAATGTCAATCACCCAGCCACCCTCCCCCGAAATCCTCAGTTTATGTCCTGATATTGAGTCTTTTATGGTTCATCTCCCTCCTCAGTCCCATCTTGTTTCATTTTTCCCTCCCTTCCCTCCCACGTGACCCCCCCCCAATGTCCACATATCAGGGAGATCATATGATAATTGTCTTTCTCTGATTGACATATTTTGCTTAGCATAATACCCTCTAGTTCCATCCACATTGTTGCAAATGGCTACATTTGCCATTTCTATATTCTCCGGAGCTCTCTTTTACTTTTCCTATTTGTTAATTACCTTTTACTAGTTAACAATTCTTTATAAAGTTGTTCACATTACTAGTGTGGCTTATGCTCCTAACTAGATGTTAACTCGTGTGTCTACCAACCGTGTGGGTGAGGGCCAATATTTGTTATGTGACCCTAACAAATTATCACCAGTGTAGGAACTTAAAACAACACAATATATTACCTTATATGGCCTGAAGGTCAGGAGTCCAGGGAGATTTCACTAGACTAATCAGGGTGTGATCAGGCTGCATTTCCTTCGGGAGGCTTTAGCTAACTAAGAATGTGTCTCCTGTTCTTGGGGTTGTTGGCAGAATTCAGCTAGCTCCTTGTGGCTGTAGTACTGAGATCTCCATGTCTTTGCTGGCAATCAACTGAGAATCATTCCCAGCATACAGAAGCTACCACATTCCTAGACTTGTGGTCCCCTTCCTCCATCTTCAAAACCAACAATGCGGCGCTCAACTCTTCTTTCTTCTTCTACCTTCTCTCTTTAACCCAGCCAGGAAAGGTTTTCCATATGGATGACTCTTTGATTAGATTGGGCCCACCCAGGTAACCTAGAATAATCTTTCCATCTTTTAGCTGCATCCCATGTAAACCCCTTTTGTCATATAAGGTGACATTCACAGATTCTTAGAATTAGGGTGTGGACATCTTTGGAGGACAGTATTATGCTGCCTAACACAAGGTCTTTTCCAAAAATCTTCAAAAATAGTTGTTAATCTTTCCAATCATTGATTCATCTCCCTAAAAGAACACGAGAGAAACCTGTTGCTCAAATGAAATTACTAGGCATAATGCAGTGAAGGATCAACATATTAACTGTATTGTTATCACATTCAGAATGAACTCTTCTCCCCATCTCAAAACCGATTTTCTTCTAGTGTTTCCTACCTCAGCACCAATACTCTTCCCCTACTGCCTAAGTCAGAAATCTCTATTTATCTCCATAGCCTGATAGCCTGTACTCTTATCTCCTTCCCTATTGCTACTATCTTTGTGCTCATTCCTCTCCTATGAGTTACTTCCAACAAACTCCCGTTTCTACCAGTCTCCCTGTGCCCAGACTTGTTTTCTTAGAATTCATTCATATTGCAACCAGAGGGCTTGAATTACTTAGCTCTTGCTACTATAACAAAATATCATAGACGAGATGACTTAAACAACAGAAATGTCATTCTCAGAGGTCTAGACATTAGAAGCCTGAGGTGCCAGCCTGGTCGGTTTCTAGTGAGGACTCTCTCCCTGGCTTGTAGGCGGCCACCATCTTGCTGGTGTTCGTATGATGGGAAGAGAGGATGAGGGCAAGGTCTCTGGTATCTCTTCTTATAAGGACTCTAATGCCCACCCACATGACCTCACCTAAAACCTAATTATGTTCCAAAGGCCTTATCTCCAAACTGGGGGTTAGGACTTCAAAATGTGAATTTGGGGAAGGGACACAATGCAGTTGATAGCAGAATTTTTTTTCCCCCAAAGCAAATACCTTGCTTAAAATCTTTCTATGGCCCCCCATGCTCTTAGGATACAGCCCAATTACCTTGACTTTCAAGATCCTGCATCATCTCTCCCTACCTACCGCATCTTATACCACTGACTCACATACCCTGGTTAACTGACCATCTCTGCCTTCTAGAATGCGTTGCATGCTTTCTTGCCTGAGGGCCTCTGCTTCTGATACTCCCCTCTGCCTGTATTGGCTTGATCTAGTTCTTTTGCTTTTCCATGGACCCTTCTCCAATAGCCTGGGCAGCTCCTGGTCTGGGTCTGGTGCCCTCCCTAGGTACTCCCATTGTGCCCTGTGTTTCCACTTACCCCACTGCCTGTTATTCTCTGTCATTCCTATTAAGCTAGAAGCTCTGAGAAAGAGGTATTACCTGTTTTGTTAACATTACACTCCTCGTGTCTAGCTCATTACTTCATATGTGGTAGCATACAACACATGTTTGTGTGTGTTTGGATGGATGGATGGATGGATGGATGGATAGGTGGATGGATAAATGTGCTGCATTTGAGGTAACTGTCAGGCATCCAGATAAAGCCACCCAATAGACAGATCCATGGACATGGAGTTCAGGAGAGAATCGGGACTAGAGAAAAGCCAAGTTCAGCCAAGAACATGTCATCAGCTTTCTCTTAGAACGGCGTACTTTGAAAAGTCCTTGAGTTGTCAGTACTGGGCCAGACCCTAGTTTTGAGTGTATTTATCTTTATCCTCTGGGATAATCTTTCTGCCACATCTTAATCCTAGCCCTTTGGTATTCATGATCCTGAATTTATCACTAACTATGAGCTTTTTTCCTAGCTACTTTATTATAACATGACCCTTTGAGGTAGTTACCCTCATTTTACAGGTGTGGAAATAGAGGCCATGAGGGTTACCCTCCTCAGTGATGATCTCAAGTGTTATAATCAGTGTTCTGGATACTATGAATTGGCTCATTCCATTTCCCATCTTCCTTCCGGAGCTGCACTAATCAATACCCTAGCTACCAGGCACACATGACCCTTCAAAATTAAATTTAAATAACTAAACTTAAATAAAATTTTAAATTTACTTCTGCAGTTGCCACATTTCAAGTATTCAATGGCCACATGTGGGAACGGTAGATCTAGAGTGCCTTCCCTTATGGGAGGTCAGAAAGCAAAAACTATACTTCCCACATTCTTTTGCAGGTTCTGGATGCAAAATTTGTTTACCAATTAAATATGCCTCTAGGAGTTTGCTGAGGCAAAAATAAGATAAACATGGGCTACCTGGCTGGCTCAGTCAGTACAGCAGGTGACTTTTGATCTTGGGGTTGTGAATTCAAGCCCCATGCTGCGCATAGAGCTTACTTTACAAAAACAAAAACAACAAAAATTAAACACATCCATGAGGATGTCAAGCTTTTCTGCAGCAGCACATTAGAGTCTGTTTAGCTTTCTACAGGTCAAAGGCAGTTGTGGTGTTGGCATTGGCCTTGCTGGCATTGCCAGCAGGTTTGTGATTCCCACTGCCTTATCTCAGCTCAAACCTACAGTGATAGGTTCTTCAACTCAATAGTTCTTAAGGCTTAAGAGGTGGTAGCTTTCCAAGTGCGTCATTTCTGTAGTGTTCTAGGTTCCTAGAGGTCCAGAACCAGAACCAGTTTCCCCGACACTCATCACTATTCTGGTAAGCAAAATTGGAGCACCTGGGTGGCTCAGTGGGTTAAAGCCTTTGCCTTTGGCTCAGGTCTTGATCCCAGGGTCCTGGGATGGAGTCCCGCATAAAGCTCTCTGCTCCGCAGGGAGCCTGCTTCCCTTCCCCTTTCTCTCTGCCTGCCTCTCTGCCTACTTGTGATCTCTGTCAAATAAATAAATAAAATCTTTAAAAAAAAAAAAAGATTTAATGTATTAAAATCTCTTCCTGCTTAAAATATTCAGAAAAGCTACCAAATTTTGATTGATGACGGAACAAGGCAGACTGACAATACAGCTCTTGTGTTTCCAGATCATTCCTTTGCTTTCCAAACTCCAATACATGCAATCAGTCTTCTAAGCAATTGAACTGGGTAGCTGTGCACTTGATTGTCTTTTGAAATTATTTCCCCATTTCACTCTCCTTTGATATATGACTTAGGCCTTTCCAGATGAAACCTCATCAGTCTCTAAAAATGAAATGTGGTCAACAAGACAACCTAATTCCTTGACCTGACCCAAGCACACCAGTTGACTATAACTGTACTGTGGTAAAATACAAAGAATAGAAAGCGAATTTTTCTAGGTCCACCATGCTGCATGGCATAGATTTTCTTAGATAACAAGCATGTTAATGTAAATTAGTTCAATCAGCTTGCTTTCTTACTTATTCCTTTGTGAAATGAGCCAGACTGAGGAGTTGGGGAATTCGGCTCAAATGCAGGGGAGGCAGCAATTTGTAGGGAAGGAAGGGCAAAAGCATAGGGGAGAGTGGGCATACGGCCCTGGTCACTGGAGAATCGTCATCTCCATCATGATTCTCTTTCCTTGCTCGCTAGCCCCAGAACTCAGACAATAAATTATAAAGGTGTCTGGGAACCAGCCTGGGTATGTGTCACCATGAATCACATTGATTCTATGCAAAAACATGGTCTCGGTTCCAAACAACAGGAACATAAGTGAATGGTCAGACCACTATTATAAATTGGGTACAGCCTGTACCAGCTTCCTGCCAGCCTCTACCTGCATGAAACCACCAAGCCCATTCTACTTATTAACTTAAGACTTTAAAACCACCAAATCATCATGAGCACTTATTTTCAGAAACACATTCTGGCTTATTGGGAGAGGCAGCATGCCACCGAGCCTAGCTCCTGGGCCCTGGAGTCACCATGACCCAAGTTGAAATCATATTCCTGTCATATAGTAACTACATGATCTTGGGCAAGTGACCTGAGTCTGTTTTCTCACATATAAAAAGGGGGGGGACCCCTATTCACAGGATTTTTATGAGAGATTTATATGAGACAGCTGATTTGCTTACATAGGAAAACTGTCAGAAAAGGAAAAGTGATAGATAATAGCTTCCCAGAGAAACCCCACGCCCAGTCCAGTAGTTTTCCAAAAGGGTGGGACTTCTACCAGCTCTGGCCTAGAGTCCTTCCAGTTTTGTTCAAAATATCTCCCATTTCCTATTGTGCTCTCCCCAATGAAGTTAAAGGATAAACGTACACATCCAAAAGATCCCCAAAATAGAGTAGTTTAGAGGAGATTTCTGTCACTAAGGTCTCTGTGGTCCAGGTTGGTGAGTGGTTTCTTCATGTGGCCATTCAGGAACCCAGGTT
The DNA here is from genome assembly GCF_011764305.1 of Mustela putorius furo. Lineage (NCBI taxonomy): Eukaryota > Metazoa > Chordata > Mammalia > Carnivora > Mustelidae > Mustela > Mustela putorius. The sequence continues at coordinate 12,552,930 of NW_025421423.1, forward strand.
CCCTCCATCCTACTGCTCTGCCATCACCCATCAAAGGCATCATCCTGGTCTGCATGGACAAGGCTAGATCACAGGCACGTTCATGTTCCAGCTCAAGGGAAGAGAAGAGGGAGCGCAGCAGCAGGACACCGGTTTGTTAAGTTGAAGATGACCCCGGAAGTTGTATGTGACACCTCCGCTCCCACCTCATGGGCCTGAGCTTAGTCACACAGCCACACTTAGGTGCAAGAGAGGCTGGAACGCAGTCTCCAACTGCAACCCATGTCCCTGGCTACAAATCCTATCGAAGAAGTGGAATGTTTTGCTTGACAACTATTATTCTCTGCCACAGCCTTCCTCCTGCTTCTTCAACAACACTTGGCCTGTTCTTGGTCTAGCTGTGAGCCTTTGCCATTTACTAAATCGGGCCTTGCTTAGGGGAAGCTTCCTCGAGGCCCTCGGACCCTCTGGTGAGCTATAATTGGCCATTTGGGCTCTCTAACTCTGATGAAAAGCTGGGGCCCAGAAAGGGAGCCCTGGGAGCTCGGTTGAGGGCGAGGGCTCTTCCCAAAGCACCATCCAGTTGTTTTCTGAAGATCAGACTTTGATGTGAGGGGCCTTTCCCCCAGCAGGGTGTGAGACACTGGCTTGGCTGTTACTGGAGGTGACTCATTCCTGCTCTTTCTACAGAGAGCAAAATGACATTATTTCTGCCAGGAGTGTGCTCCTGTGGCACCCACAGACCAGTCTGTTCCTCTCTGACTCTCAAAGGATTATAAAGTACACAGTGTGAAGGCTTCGATGTGTCGAGCTGCACGTAGCTCAAGGAGATGCTCTCAGGGTGTGGAGAGAGTGCACGGCCAAACACCAGGATCTCACGATGGCCTCAGCTCCTGTACTCGCCAGCCATGTGTCCTTGGCCAAGCTGCTTCCCACCCCTGGGCCTCTGTTTTCTCATCTAAAAGTATTTGAATGGATAAGGAAGATGTGGTCCATATACACTATGGAGTATTATGCCTCCATCAGAAAGGACGAATACCCAACTTTTGTAGCAACATGGACAGGACTGGAAGAGATTATGCTGAGTGAAATCAGTCAAGCAGAGACAGTCAATTATCATATGGTTTCACTTATTTGTGGAGCATAACAAATAGCATGGAGGACTTGGGGAGATAGAGAGGAGAAGGGAGTTGGGGGAAATTGGAAGGGGAGGTGAATCATGAGAGACTATGGACTCTGAAAAACAATCTGAGGGGTTTGAAGTGGCGGGGGGTGGCAGGTTGGGGTAACAGGTGGTGGGTATTAGAGAGGGCACGGATTGCATGGAGCACTGGGTGTGGTGAAAAAAACAATGAATACTGTTATGCTGAAAATAAATTTTAAGAAATTAAAATTAAAAAATATATATATAAAAAGTATTTGACCAGCTCATTTCTAGAGTCTTTGTTCCAAACCCCCAGTCGTCCATGACCTTTTCTTGTCTGTTTCTTATTTGCAACCCCTCAGCAGTAGTTCCTAAGGGAAAAGATACTTCTTTCCTTCTCATTCATTTATCCTCCATCCACTACCTGAAGTGGGGAAAACCCAAGGTCTCCCAAAAGCCTTGCCCTGTGCACTTCCTGGGCACCAGGACCTACGGCTGGCCTTTTGCTGGGGCCAATCCCAGCCAGATGTCAAAGCGATGTTGATATAGTGTTGACTACTGTCCCTACAATCCAAGTCTGCAGAGAGACTCAGGTAGACAGCAGGTGCTGGGAGAAATGAAAAATGTATGCAGCAGTTGAGCAGTATTTTCTCCTAAAGCTGAGATTCTGTGGACACACCCAAGCACAGAGATGTCCTGGGGCATAAACACTTGTTTCACAAGGTAACGTGACGAAAGCCACAGATCTCTGCAAAACCAAACTCATAACTACAGGAAGAACAAAATGTAAATGGGAGCCCCTTTTGCAGGCTCTCACATGGCTGCCCCAAATTCCTAGTTTTCTTCCTTTCCTTAAAAATAAATTCCATTTGAACAGGTAGCATGTTTGGTTGGAGGAAAACTCAAAGGGGCGGGAAGGGTGTAGAGTAAAAAGCAAGTTTTCTTCCCACCATTTCCAGGGACCTCAGCTTTCACCGGAGCTGTCCTTTCCCAGACAGCTCATGTCCATTCACACCTAAACTAAATCCAACAGGTCTCTGAGCCTCACTTTTCTCATCTAAAAAATGAGAATAATGTTCAACACCCCCCCCACCCCTCTTTCTTCTAGGCTATTTGTGCAGACAGAATGTCACAGGGAAGGTGTTGTGTAGCCGAAAACAGCTGCACAGTTGTTACAGATGTTGCTAGTGTCGGTACTACTACCAACAAATAGCAATTCTAACTTAGTGATAGAGAAATAGACAACCTGTATCTAATTTGATTATTCAATAGTTTTAAACAGTGGAAGCTACTAATTGCTTCCTAAGGAAGAAGAGCATGCGATTTGGCAACCTAAGGACCAGGCTGAGGCGAAAGTTCCGACAAAGAGAAGGAACTGAGAAGGTGAGACACGCCAGGCATTCCCCAATAACCAGGAAGAGGGTACCAAGAAGAGCAGAGGGCAAGTATCCACTGGAGACAGGAATCGATACGACCTAGATACTGCCCTGAAGGATGCCCTTGTGGAAACCCCAATCCGCCAGATCCAAACCAATGCCAGGAAGTTCACCGGACACGGCCAGACGGCAGTTTCTAATACTTTTCTTTTTTTTTTTTTTAACTATTTCGCCAGTTTAGGAAAGTAAGACCCAAGCCAATGCCCAGGGGTAATGCCAATGTCCAACTACCTTATGGCTTACACACCCTCAAGTTAGTGCTGAATCCAACCATTTCCCCAAGGCTTGGGTCAGCAGGAAGGTTTCTCCTTGGTTTCAAAAGGGGAAAAAAGAAAAAAAACAACCCACCAGACTGAAAAAATATTCTCCTATCTCTATGTTCCCCTTCGCCAATCTCTGAAGATTCATCTGGTAAATTGCTTTTAATTTATTGAGCCAGAACTTTCAAAACTTAATTTACTTTGGGAACCAGCACATATAACCAGAGATTACAGTGGCTGGAACAATGTCCTTTGAGGTGGAAAGATGGTGGCTGGTTCACACAAAACTTCAAATTCTTGGAGGAGCATTAGAAAACCTGCCAGATGGCCGACACCGAGACTGGTCCCTTACTCCCAATCCCTCTAGGAGGTAGAAGACCTTGAATCACTTGGTCTCTATTTATACACACACAGTTGGTCAATCAAGAAATTTGTCTTAACCCAAAAAGTACACTAGTGATCAAGACATTTCCAGTTGCATATATGGACTTTTTTTACATAAAATTGCCTCAGTTCTCTGATCTATTTGAAATAATCTAAGACTTCATTTTACAAATGTTCCCCTAGTTTAATTAAATTTCTAGTGAGCACATAAAAAATGGTGGCTTCTTTCTCCTGAACACTGGCATTCTCTTCATTTTGTGCAAGTCTGAGACTTGAGTGTGTTTTTAACTTACCTTTGTAATCAAACACAGGCATTAGGAGGAATTCCATATTCAGGAATGGGATGCCACATGTCCTAGTTTGTTCTTGGCCCCGGTGTCTCTATCTTCTGGCTACTTGCTAAGCAAAACTCATTTCAAACCAAGTGCTTCCTTATTCTCCACTGGTATTTCTCCCTCTCACACTTAGTTTCATCTATATTGGCAAAATGAATTCAAGAATTCAGACTGTTGTTACCGGATAATTCAATCAAAACTGTTCTAGTGAGGGGGTGCCTGGGTGGCTCAGTGGGTTGAAGCCTCTGCCTTCAGCTCAGGTCATGATCCCAGGATCCTGGGATCGAGACCCGCATCGGGCTCTCTGCTCAGCAGGGAGCCTGCTTCCTCCTCTCTCTCTGCCTGCCTCTCTGCCTACTTGTGAGCTCTGTCTGTCATATAAATAAATAAAATCTTTAAAAAAAAAAAAAAAGAGTAGATGGTCATTTGGATCTGCCTGGTTGAATATCTAAAAAAAAAAAAAAAAAAACTGTTCTAGTGGGATTGTATTTGTTTATGTCTCTTGGAAGTATAAGTAGGAGCTGACTTTTCCCCTAAATTACCCGGATGCAGCAAGCCCATGACCAGGCGAGTTTTGCTGCAACAATCTGTTTATACTCCTAATACCAACAGTGTTATTATTTACCTCGTTGAGCCTCAGGCTCCTTCTCTCTGTAAAATCAGAATCACAACTCCTACACGGTCAGCTTGTTGATGAGACTAAAGGAGACTATAAATACAAGGACTACTGCCTCCAGCAGGCATTCTGTACATATTTAAAAACACACCCATTTGCACGTTTGTACAACACACACGGTACGTGGATCGGAACACTTACACTGCTCTTTACAATTTATGAAATACATACCCACAGTTTCTCTTCAATCTTCAGAAAAGCACGGGAAGAACAGGTAGCCACCATTTTATAAATGAAAGAGCCAGAGGTTAACTGATGTTAAACGGCTTTCCCAAAACCACATAGCTGGTCTGAGTTGATCTGTGTAACCCTTACCTTTCCATGGCCTCTACGCCGAGACTCCATGCTCCACACAGCTGACTAAGGTACTGGATCTCAAACTTGGTTGCACACTGGAACCAGCTGGAAAACTTAAAAATTAATGCTAACACCCCATCCCACCCACAGAGATTTTGATTTAAAGTATAGCCTTGATATGAGGATACATTTCTTTTCTCAGTTATCTCTTTGTTTTCGATTAAATTTTTTTTATTGTAAATTCATGTGCAGTTGTGAGAAATAATGTAGATCGATCCCGTGTAGCTTTTAGTCAGTTTCCCCCAATAGTGACACCTCACAAGACTGCAGTGTAATAACCGAACCATAAGACTGGCAATTGTGCATCGTCAAGATGCAGAACAGTTTCACCACCACAAGGATGTCTTGAATTTTCCTTTTATAACACAGCCAACTCCCACTACCCAGCTTAACCTCTGGTAATTGCTCATCTATTCTCCGTTTCTGTCATTTTGTCATTTCAAGAATGTTGGATAAATGGAATCACGCAGTCTGTGGCAATTTAGGATTGGCTTTTTTCACTCAGCAAAACTCCCTGAAGACTCATCATCCAAGTAGTTTCATGTTTTAATAGTTCTTTTTTTTTTAATTGCCAAGTGGTACTCAATGGTAAGGTTGTGCCAGTTTACTCAACTGTTGAGAGACATCTGAGTTGTCTCGAGTTTCTGACAATTATGAATAGAGCCGTCGTGCACACTCAGGTACAGGTTTTTGTCGGAAGACAAGTTTTGATGTCTCTGAGATCAATGCCAAAAACAGTGGCTGGGTGGTATGGAAGCTGCATGTTTAGTTTTATAAGAACCTGCCCAAGTATTTTTAGAGTGACTGAACCATTCTACATTCCCATCAGCAATGCACGAGTGATCAAGTTTTTGACACCATTTTTTCTTGAATGCCAATTTGATAGGACGGTGATAATTTTTGTGGTTTTAAAATTTGCATTTATTTCCCTAATGGCTAGTGACTCACCCTAGTGAATATCTTTTCATGTGCTCATCTACCAACGGCATATCATTTTTAGTGAAATGTCTGTTCATGTCTTATGTCCATTTTTTAATTGGATTGTTTGTTTCTAAATGTTCAGTTTTGATAATTCTTTGTATATGCTAGATACTAGTCCTTTGCTGGATGTATGGTTTGCCAATATTTTCACCTGGCCCATAGATTATCTCTTGTTTTATTTTTTAATTAACAGACTATTTTCGTAATTAAATTATTTCTAAACAGGTTTAGATTTACAGAAAAATGAGCAGATAGCACAGAAAGTTTCCACATACCATACCCCCAATCCGCCCATAAAATTGCCCTATTATTACATTTTGCAGTAGTATGGCACATTTCTCATTATTAATGAGCCAATACTGACACATTATTGTTGAAGTCCATAGTTTTTATCACTGAATAACGTTCCACTGTATAGATGTACCACCATTTATCCATTAACCTATTTAAGGACATCTCTGTTCCCTCCAGTTTTGGGCAATTATGAGTAAAGCTGCTGTAAATATCTTGTGTGTAAGTTTTCTGTGGACCTGAATTTTCAGTTCAATTGGGTAAATATCCAGGAGTGTGATTTTTAGATCATATAAGAATATGTTTATCTTGGTTAAAAATACAAAACAAAACAAAACAAAAAACTTCTCAAATGGCTTTTAAAAGTGGATGCACCATTTTGTATCTTTTAGATAGGATTGAATACACTTTCATATGCTTATTTGCCATCTGTATATCTTCTTTGGTGAAGTGTTCATTCAGATCTGTTGCCCATTTTTTAACTGTGTTTTGTTTTCTTATTGCTGTGTGTTGAGTTCTTCCAATACAAATCCTTTATGGGATATGTTTTGCAAATATTTTCTTCCACTCTGAGTCTTGTCTTTTAATTCTCTAAACAGTTTTTTTTCACAGAGCATAAGTTTTTCATTGTAATACAATCTAAGTGATCAACAGTTTCTCTCATGCATTGTGCTAGTGTTATACCTGAAATTCTATCACCAAGCCAAAGGTCACCTAGTTTCCTCCTACATTGTCTTTTAGAAGTTCTGCACGTTTGTGTTCTACATTTAGGTCTATGATCCACTTTGAGTTAAATTTTATGGAGGGTAAAGTCTGTCTAGATCTTTTTTTTTTTTTTTTGCAAAAGGATTTCCAATTGTTCTACCTCTGTTTATTAAAAAGGTTATCCTTTCTCTATTGAATTGCTCATACTCATTCGCCAGCAACTGACTATATATTTGTATGGATCTGTTCTGGAGCTCTCAGTATGGCTTCCATTGATCTATTCGTCTATCCCTCACCAAGACCTCACGGTCCTCATTATCGTAGCTTTACAGTAAGTGTTTGCATCAGATAATGTCAGTCTTCAAACTGCCTTTCTTCTTCCTCCCTGTTGTGGTGGCTATTTGGGGTCTTTTGCTTTTCCATATAAACTTTAGAATCAGTTTGGCAAAATCCACAAATCACTTGCCTCCAAGGGGAGGTAGAAGATTAGCTCCTCACCAGGCCCCATTAGTAGCAGAGGAGGAACAGGCAGGAGGTAACTGCCAGCTAGCCCCACCTCTCACCTCACTGCCGCCGGGTGGGGATGAGGGTACAGCTTCACACTGGATCGCACACACACACTCCCTGACTTGGGAAATCTGACGATGGCCCTCATTTCCATGCGGCAGGGGGTGGGCTGGGAGACCAACTCCTTATTCTTTCAGCCGCCCTGAAACCCAGTCTGTCCGTCTTCTTCCATTTTGTCTGTTTGGCAAACCTTCATCAGAGGACCAATTATACAAACTACATTTTCTTTAGAGATCCTGCAGAGTACTGGAAAGGAAGCACAACAAAAACTCGAGGCAACAGAAAGTAAGGAGTCTAGGAGCAATAAATGCAGCATACCTTTCCCCGGGCACCTTCTCCATGCCAGACCCAAGCCGCCACCAGGACTCAGAGATGGAAAAGGCACAGCCTGTCCTTTCCACCAAGTTGTACACACACACACACACACACACACACACACACACACACACGCCATGGCAGACCTGCAAACTCACAGCACTGCAAAGGGGTTCAGGGAGGAAGCTCCCCACCCCAGTGTGTCAGGGAACATATTCCAGGGGAGCGGACAGGGGGCTGTGCCTTGGAGGAAGACTGGGTCTTAAACAGGTAACCAGAAACGTTATGACCCAAAGGAGCAGCATCTCGAAACCCAGAACCTTCAGCTCGTCCCACGCTTGGCCACAGCTTCTGACTGACTTCGGAACACTGACGCTGTGCTTACTGCGTGCCCTGCACGCTTCCGAGCAGCTTCCTTACCATGAGTGCCTCCTAGAATCACCTGGGGGAACTTCTCGCTTGCAGACCCCGAAGGGCTTTCCCAGGTCTATTGATTCAATCTAGGAGGATGGTCCATGCCAGTTTTGTTATTTATTTTTTGGAACTAGCTCCCTAGACAGTTCTGCGGCCCACCATCTCTGCCCCACCTTCCTGCTTCCCCCCTTAAATGAACTCTCTGTGGGGGGCCGGGGACCCTGATCTGTAACACCTGCTGATTTCTGTGGTAGCCAATACACCCACCAGGTCCAATTCAAGCCACCAACACAAATCAAGAATTTAGTTTGGCTAGCAAAATTCCTGACTAGTCTAACAATGGGCTCTCACAGCCCATCCTAAGAGCTAACCCCTGCATAACCAAGGGCCCACACTCCCTCTCCCCATGGGTTAAGAAATACTGCATTCCAGGAAAATGTAGGACCAAACAAAAAACCCACCTAATGTCAAGTAGAACACCATTAATAGTTTGTATTGTAATAAAGTTCATTGCTGGAGCACCTGGGTGGCTCAGTCCATTAAGTGACTGCCTTAGCCTCAGGTCACGATCTGGGCTAGGGTCCTATCAGTTTCCGTGCTGCTCCCTTTCCCTCAGCCCCTCCCCCTGCTCATGTTCTCTCTCTATCAAATAAGTAAATAAAATCTTTAAAAAAAAGTTAATTGCTTAATAAGCCCATCTTAGGCAGAAAACTCTTAATGCAAACTTGGTAATAACCACTGGGGGAAGAGAGATCAGGCTGCCCAGACAGGCAGTGAGCATGAGAGACCACCCTCTGTGTCCAAAGAGTAGAATTTTACCACGTGAGGTCACTCTAGTACTTGTTGATTTATGCCTCCGGCTATCTCAGGCAAGAGAATTCGCTCCCTCTCTAAAAGATCAGCATTCTTCACTTTCGTACCTCATCATGAAATTCCATCATATATGCTGTTGATCATTACTTTGTATTTGTTGTTCACAATTTGAAAGCAGTTTTTATGACTTCTTTTTTCCCCTTGGTTAAAGAAACTGGTAATTTACAGGAAGGCAGGAAACAAAGGCAAAGGAGGCATTTCAGAATCACAAAACTTCCATTTAGCACAAGACTGATTAACCAAGCAGGTGAATTTGGACCCCTTGGCTCCCTCTCCAGACTCTAATGTCCTCATCTGTGAAATGGGGGAAATAACTTGTAACTTCTACATCACAGGCTGGGAGTAAGTTATCTTGCTCAGTAGTTGCGTTGAGCACTGGGGTTCCAGAAAGCTAAGCTAAGAAAGTCAAAGTTCCTGCTTTTAAGGGGCTCCACCTTTAACCTCAGGGACAAATATGGACACCAGATAATATAGGACACTGGCCAGTAAACACTCTTAGGTTTCTGCGTTTCAGCATTGTGTGTTACCCGACACTCTCTGAAATCTTAAGAAAAGGTCTTCATGTGTGGTAGCCGATTTGAGGGGAAATAAAGTGTTGGTCCTAAAATTTCCATTGTAAGAGCCCTCTCCAACCCCTCCTCCCGCAAACCAGCCTGGAAGAGCACCACTACCGAGAAGGAAACTGAAGCCGAGCGTTCCACGTCCCACGTGCCAGACAGGGCGAGAGCGTCGGTCATGGAAACAGCCTGCCGGTAGAGGGCGCTCCGGGCCCGGGAGCATTCTGAGCTCATTTTCCCATCAGGGCACCCGCGACTGAGTCCTGCGCTCAGGCTGGCCCAGCTTCAGCTTGCTTCCTGGTGACAAACGTTGCTGCAGCAGTTCCAGTTCACACCAGTGGCATGTCAAGCTTCCCAGCGAATGGCCAGTGACTCGGCTGAAGCACCCTGAGTCCCATGCTCACTCCAGCCAGACAGACAGATGGTGGCTCTGATTGGCTTCACCCCTTGGCTCTGGGGAGGAGGTCCGCCCTGGGCCACACGTGATGCCCAGGCAGAAGATGGATGTTATGGGCAAGGGTTGAGGGGGAATCGGAGGCATCAACTACCTGTTCCACCTGGGGCATCGTAGCTAGACCTGGGTGTGACCGCGCATTGGGGGTTGGAGGCAGAGTTCATGAGCAGGTCCACATGCACTCCTCTTCCCTGTAGGAGCACTGCTTTCACGGAGAGTGAGCTCTTCAGCTCTGAGAAATTCACACTCCGAGGCTGACCATTCTGCTCACCCCTCTACCTGCACGCACAGGAGGGGGGCTGTGCTCCCAGGGGCCATTCATTACCGCCCCCTCCCCATCCTGTTTTATCTCACAAGCTTCAGTGGTATATCCTCCCCTACGTGGCATTTCCAAGTCCCCATTCTCTACCTGTCCCACAGGACAGGAGGTCACCCTCACCCACCAGGAGCACCTTGCAAGCTTCAGGCCGCAACCTTCCTGCCCTGCATCTGCTTTCCTTCTTCCAGAATCAGGAAACCTCCGGCCTCCTGCAGCCCCTCTACCATCCTTGTTTGCAGTGTGGAGACATCAACATCTCCTATCACTATAACGTAATCCTACGAGGGAGAGGAGGTAAGCGCACGTTTGGATGGTCATTTTGAGCGGGAAATCACTGACTCGTAGTATTCCGCCAAAATTAAATCTCCTGTTGTGTCTGTGATGGGCTTGGGTAAATTCCTGCCAAGGAGGAAGTGTTTCTACAGCCTCTGCCACACAGAGAGGAGGAGAGCAGTGGGGCAGGGATCGCGGAGAGGGAAGCTGGAGCGCAAGCAATCTAATTTAGCAAATGATGCAGCAGCAGCACCTACAGGTGAAGAGATCAGGGTGGGAGAAACTGGCACAACCTGCAGCATGCAAGCCCCACTGGAAGAATTTGCATTCCAGAAAACATCCAGACACCGTGCTGGCCAAAGGTAATGTGCCTCCTGGCATCATCAACCTGCAGCCCCCAGTCCACAACCACCCTCCCCACAGGAAAGAGCGGAGGTCCCTGACTATCACCATGGTCCTGCCAGCCCCCTTCCCCCAGGGACTCCCACCCTGGGCTAGAGACCCAGTTCCGGGCGCTGGGGAGAGACTAAATGGCCAGCCACTAGGAAATGAAGAATAGGCAGTGACCTCCAGCACGGGCCCGGGACAGATGCAGTCCTGCAGGGTGTGGCAGATCAGGACTCCTAAGAGGCAGCTCAGCACCATCCGATAGCCCATCAGATTCCACAGCTCACGAGTGTTTGATCCCACAGATGCTTGGTCATGGGCTCCATCAGCAGAGGGGAGCTGGAGAAAGAGGAAGCAGCCACCCTCCTCTCGGCAGACAGTCATCCCTGAGCTGAAATCTCACAGGACGCACCAGCTTCTCCCTTAGCCCTGAAGCCACCAAATGGCCACCATGCCCAGCACTTCTCTACTTAGAGCTTTCCAATACTACCTCCACCTTCCCACCCCCAGAAATACGGAGCTCTGGACTCATCTCCTTACCACATGGGTGACCACCATGTGTGATCCTGAGGGAAGGGCCACATTCTGGTCATATTTGCTATTAAGCAGCACTGCTATAGACTGTTTGTCCAAAACCCGGCCCCTGCCAGTCCCCTTGGTCAATTCATATGTTGAAAATCTAGTGCTCAAGGTAAGGGTATGAGGTGGGGCTTTGGAGAAGTGACTGGGTCATAAGGGCAGCCCTCATAAATGGAGTAGTGCCTTCATACAAAGGCCTCAGAGTTCCCTATCCCTTAGGCCAAGTGAGAACACAGCAAGGTGTAGGTAGTCTACAACCCAGAAGAGGGCTTTCACCAGAACCCAGCCATGCTAGCAACCTCAGCTTGGACTCCCAGCCTCCAGAAATAAATTTCTGTTGTTTAGAAGCCACCTGGTCTGTGGTCTTGTGTTAGAGCAGCCCACCCTAAAGCAACCATGATTACCCTTTTAGAAGTAATCATGGCCTGGGCCGGAAGACTTGGGCTCAACGACTGTCATAGGGCCCTCTCTCCTGGTCCTCAGTTTCCCTGTGTTTGTAGCAAGCAGAGAACCACAGGGTTCCCAAAGGGCATTCTGGTTTCCTTTGGCATCCTCTGGATTCAGGGGCTTGGCTTTGCCAGTGCAAACACATCTGCTGTCTGGGCTGGGGTTGGCAGGGGTAGGGCCCCTGATAGGCAGAAATGGCCACTCCCAATCAGAGCACACACAATCGGGACGCACACCCACAGGCTGCACCTTTGGAAAGGGTGGGTTGTGGGGGTGGGGGTTAGTGAGAGCGTCTGGGGAGCTCCAGCAAGCAGCTGTGGGCAGCAGTGAGAAGATGGGTGACCACCAGAGCTAGAAACAGAAGACTGAAGTCTGACACCTGGCTAAGCCTCCCACCCACCACTGAACTAGGGGCCCCAAGCTAGCCCCTTCACTTGAGCCTTGGTCTGCCTCCTGGCCCATGCTCGAGCAAGCAATACGCCTGTCAAGCAGGGTCTTGAACTCGGGGGAGCTAATGGAACACTCCAGGCTCTGAGACGATGTCGCCCTCATGATGGGGGGTGTGGGCATGGGTCGTGAGCCACTGCGCACCGCCCCCCCCCCCAGCCCACCGGGTCAAATTGACCCCGAAGAGCAAAAGGTGCTGAGATCTTTGAGTCTAAATCCCCACCCCCCACCTGCTGCCAGGCGAGAGCAAGAAACGCAGACTAGACCAGAAGCACTGCACTTGAAGTTTTATGAGAAATTCTGTAAATGCGCAGAGTGGCCGGAGGCCGCTTGCCCACCAGGCCCCGCCCGCCGGGACCCCGGCGCTCAGCACTTGCTGTGGACGGCCGCCCCGCCCCGCTCCTCAAACTCTTCCTTGCTGACCCAGAGCTGCTGGAAGGCCTGCAGGGAGGCCAGGATGGAGCCGCCGGTCCACACGGAGGTCTTCCTCTCGGGCGCGGCAGCCACCACGGGGCTGTCTCCGGGGCAGAGGAGGCTCAGCTCCCTCTGGAAGCGCTCGGGGAAGCCATCCAGCATGGTAGAGCCGCCACACAGCAGCACGTTGGCGGCCATCTCCTCCTTGAAGCCCGCCTCCCGGCAGCGGTCCAGGCAGGCGGCCGTGAGCGCGGGGAGGCCGGGATGGTTGCTGCCCACCAGGCTGGGCTTGAAGAGCATCTCGGCGCACTGGAACCGCTCCTGGCCGATGGTGATGAGCTTGCCATCGGGGAGCTCATAGTCCACGCGCATGTCCTCCAGGCACAGGGTGAGCTCCTGCTCGGGCACGAGTGCTGAGTAGCAGCACTTCTTCTTGATGTGCTCGATGATGTGCAGGTGGTCGTCCGTGAACTTGTGGCCAGCCTCGTTGAGCAGCTGCAGCAGGTAGTTGGTGAGGTCACTCCCAGCGTAGTCGGCGCGGCTGGTCAGGCCCGGCAGCACGTCGCCCTCCGAGATGGGCACCACGTGCGAGACGCCGTGCCCGCTCTCCACCACCAGGCCCGAGGTCTTGCCGTAGGAGTAGATGGACAGGAGTGACTGGGATGTCACGTGCATGGCAGGGATGCCGAAGGTCTCGAACATGAGCTCCGCGTACTTCTCCCGGTTGCTGCTGGGGCTGAGCGGGGGGTCAGAGACCAGCACCGCATGCTCCTCAGGGAGGATCTTCATGGCCGTGTGGAAGACGTACTCCCAGATGCTCTGGACGCAGTCCCAGTCCACCACGATGCCGTATTTGAGCGGGTTCATCAGCTTCAGGGGCGCCTCCGTGTTGAGCAGCTCATGGCCCACGTAGGTCTCCTTGCGGGTGTCGCCAGCATCAGCCGCCTCCGAGTAGCGCTTGCCCACGGTGGAGGAGATGAAGTAGGTGGGCCTGGGCTCGCCGGCATAGCCGCACTTACAGTACTGGGAGCCCAGGTCAATGATGAGGGCCTTGATCTTGCGCACCTTCTTGGGCTTCATCTTCAGCGGGGTGACCAGACCTGTGTCCCGGATGCCAGCATCGGAACCTGGCAGTGTTCCTGCCTCTCCGGGATCACCCTGAGCCGTACCCAGGGGCATGGGGCTAGGGCTGCTCCTCGTCGCCATCTTTCTTCTTGGCTCACCTTTCTCACATCCACATCCTAGAGCTCCGTGGGGAGAAATAAGACGGCCCGCCTCCAGCAGTGCCTTGGCAACTCCTCAGGATTGTGATGTCACTGAGGGCCGGTCCATTCTGACAGCCCGGGGAGGGCTTGGCCTCCGCAGGCCCTTGATCTGCCACCCCCACCGCTGTCCACCTAATTTGACTTTGCTCTAAGACATAGCAGGCGTCCAGCAGTTTTAGAAGCCCAGGCACACTGGGGTGTCCGGTTTCCACCCCCTCCCCTTCCACCCCTGCTTCTAATGCCCTGTGCACTGACTGAACACCTTTCCCTTCTCTGCTTCTTGGCTGAGAGGATAATAAATATTTGAGCCCCTACAGTAAGCCAGGCACTGTACCAAGTACCGCACATATGTTACTCCCTAGAATCCTCAGAGGTATAGGGCTGAGCTGAGGACATGAAGGTTCAGAATTCAAATGACTTGCTCAGGAGCAAACAGCTCTTGAAATGTTTGTATTTTTATTCAAATTCATTCAACTGTGTGCACCAGATCTTAGAGCATGAAGGTTCCAACAGTACCCTCATCCCTTCAGCATCTACTGGGGCTGGTGGCAGGTCCAGCCCAGGACAGCTTGCCAGTGACAGACGCCAGAAGCCTGGCCACAGCAGCGTCCCCTCTAGGTGGGAAGGAGACAGAACGGATGCAGACAAGTTTGTAGGTAGAAGTCTACTGGGAGAACAAAGGGGCACGAAGAAGGAGCGATTACTGGAGGGAACGAGTCAGCAGGTTCTAGAGAGAGGTGATCCCAAGTCAACTACCATGTGGGTATTTGACAAGTAGCTAGGAGGAGGGGACAGCATCCCAAGCAAAGAGCACAGCCTGTGCAAAGGCCAGGGTCGGGGGGAGCGGGAAATGTTGGGAACTTCTAGTAGTTAAATGTTTGGAAAAACAGATGAGGCTAGAGAGTTTATGGAGCCAATTAGGGAGGGCCTCTAACACTTGGAGTAAGAGCTTGGGTTAAATGGAGGACAGGTGGGGAACAAATGAAGATTTTAAGCAGGGGGGTGGTCAGATCTGACCGCTGGAAAATCTGGACAAGATCTGTGTTTAGCTGTGATGTAGAGGGGCACGGCCACGGAAGACATTCCTGTAAGACCTGAAGGAGACCTAAGCCAGGCTGGGACGGTGCGGAAGAGAAGGACAGACAGATTCTCCAGGAGTTTAGAAGGTAGAATCTCATCCACTTGGTTGGCTCCCCAACTATCTCCCATTCAACGCAAGTTCTTACTCTAGCATTTAAGGCCTCTCTCATTGCTCCTGTGACACCTCTCACCTCAAACACTGCATTTACATCAGATGACTAGACCAGCTGTGGGGAGTGAGGGAGAGGGAGGGATGAATCCCTCACCTCCGCCAAAGCGAAGAAAGATGGCCTGTCATCCAGAGCAGGCAAAGTCACTAGGTTTCCATAGGGCCCTCCATCCCAAACCGACCTCCTTCAAAAACAAAACAAAACAAAACATCTCCAGGTGATTCGTAAGAAACCCTGTACTTTGGCATCTTCCTTACTAGATTATCTTTCTGCTCTCCCATAGCTGCTAAGATCACAGGGACCCAGTTCACCTTTCTTTCCATAATCAAGGGTAGGTGGTGTCCCAAAAGCCAGAGCAAGGATACCAGCTCAGGGAGAGATGTGTTTCTGGGTCTAATCTTTCCGGTTTTTTCTTCCACTACAGGAGGGCCTCAAAGTTGCTTTCAGGAAGGATCACCTCACGGTTTTCTAGCCTTGGGCCAGAGGAGCACAAGTAGGTGTGATCCCAGAGAAAATATGACCTGAGATACTTTGGGCAACCGAGGGTGCCTCTAACCAGGAGGGATCTCACCAGAGATCCCTGGGAACCCACGAGTACCTCAGATGGTGAGTAACAAGTACAGGGGCTTCTGCATGCCAGGCACTGAAGGTTTGGAGTGCAGTGTGCCACGGGTCTCCATATTCTCCCATCATCAATACCATTAACTGTCTCCTGACCCCCGAGAAGAGAGAAGGAACACGAAGGGAGGACATAGAAGCTAAGGGCAAGGGGGTTCACTTAAGAGAGAGCGTCCAAGCATGCGAAATCCAGAGAGGTGAACTAAAAGGAGTGAAAAGCATCCAGTGACATTAGCCTGAAGGATCTAGCGTAGACCAAGAGTCCCTGCGCTCTTAGGCCTTACAGACAGGAAGGAGCGGGTGTCTTTAAGCCCGCACAGCACCTTTCCCACCCACACTGACAGAAAGAGCCAAAGAGGGGTAAGCCTGGGTGGGGGGAACACAGGCAAGCCAGCCTGGCAGGCTTTAGTGTCTCAGCGAAGTGGGAAGCACAGGTCAAGGGACAGGGTGAATAAAGGCCCCCAAAAGATGTCCCCATCTTTAATCCCTGGAATCTGTGAATGTTATCTTTCATGGCAAAAGGGACTTCACAGGTAGGAGTTAAAGAGTTTGAGATAGGGAGGTTACCCTGCATTATCGCGGTGGCCCTGAACTAATCATCAAGGTCTTAATAAGAGCCGGACAGGAGGATGAGGTCTGAGATAAAACAAAAGAGGCAGAAGTCAGACACGTCTTTGAAGATGAAGGGGCCCCATGCCAAAGAATGTAGGTGGCCTCTAGGGAGCTGGAAAAGGCCAAAGATGATCACCCAGAGCCTTGGGAAGGAACGCAGTCCCACCAATAGCTTGACTATTGCTGAGAATGCAGACTTCTGACCTCCAGAACTGTAGTTAATAAATCTGTGTTTGAAGCCACTAAGTATGTGGTAATTTTTTTTTTAAAGATTTTATCTATTTATTTGACAGACAAAGATCACAAGTAGGCAGAGAGAGAGAGAGAGAGGAGGAAGCAGGTTCCCCGCTGAGCAGAGAGCCTGATGCGGGGCTTGATCCCAGGACCCTGAGATCATGACCTGAGCCGAAGCAGCGGCTTTAACCCACCAAGCCACCCAGGCGCCCCAGTATGTGGTAATTTGTGACAGCGACCACAGGAAAGGAGCAAAGGCTCTTACAGGAATTTATAGGAATCCAGGGAAGTGACAATGCACTAGGTAGCTGCACATCTGTCCGAATTCAAGATGAGGGTTGAGAAGGAAAAATTGGTCACCCTACATGAAATGTTCCTTTGGTTATCACATAAACATTCTTTTGAAGTCAAACGATCCAAGTTGGCCATGCAAACCCCCACTGAACAATAGGCAAGTACAGTTTTTTAGGCAGCCAGGCATAGAGAAATACTTTCCTCTTCTTTCAAAACTCAGTGCTATCTCATCCTCTACCCATCGACCCAAGTAGACACTCTGAGGTGACAGCATGTCTGCCCCCATTAGGCGGTCACAAGACTGGACTCAGTGCTTTTCTTCTCTTACCCCACACAAGGAGCCAAGAGCATGCCCAGTAACCTCCTCAAAGGGGAAAGCCCCCTCTTTGGAGCAACTGACTCTTTCATGAAAAGCGTGGGACCGCATAACAAAAAGCTGGTTTCTGGATGCCCTGACAGTGACGGGTGTCAGCACCACCGTGCCTACCTGCAGAGATGGCATGTGAGATGATGGCCGTGTGTGCTTAGAGACACATTTTGGGTCTCACTGAGGTGTGTCCACACCACACCCCTGGGTTGAAGTCCCAGTCAGGACAGCTTGACCCCCACAGGCTGGATCCCACAGGTGAGCCATGCCCCTAAGAACCTCAGTGTTCTTATCAGTGCAACTCTGTATGGTCTGATTTCATCGCCGACTCAAGGACCCACATGAAGGAGTATGTGTACACATGTGACTAAACATTCTTCTGCAGGCTGTCATAAGGGACAACTGAGACACAAGTGCTTGGCACGGTCACTACAGCAGCAAGCAGTCCTGCCCAGATCTCCATCAGGTAGTGTCAACTGTGTGCAAGTCTCTAGTGCTTTCTGACCTCATGCAGAGTCAGAGCCAAAGTCATAGCAGTGGCCCCAGAGGATGGATGTGGGCTGCTCCCCCTCCCCACCCCCTTCTCCCACCTCACGTACTTCTCCTTGCGGTCCCCACTCAGCCACACAGGGAGTGGGATCCTCTAACTTAGGGGCCAAAAAACATTTTCTGTAAAGGGCCTGATAACCAGCATTGTCAGGGTGGCGGGCTGTGCACTCTTCGTGGCAATGACGTTATAGCATAGAAGCAGGCACAGATAGTACATAAGGTACTATCTGTACATAAATGAGCATCGACCGAACACAGGGGGCCGGCACTAGTTTGCTGGCCCCTCCTCTCATCGGTCACAGGTGCGCCTCCAACATCTGCATCTGCTGCTCCCAATATACACCCGACACACGTGGCACTGTCCGTCCCCTCCTTCTGGTCTTCACTCAAGTGTCACCCTCTCAGGGATCCTTGCCCAAGCCCAGAACGTGGCCACCGTCCCCAAGACCCTTCCCTGCCTTTTCTCTTTTGCCCTTAACCATTTCCCAACAGCTGTTTGTCTTGGCCATTGCCTCTCTGCCCAGCCCCCACTGACTACAGTGTAAAGTCTACAAGAGCAGAGATTGTTGTCTTTTTTTCCTCTACAGCTGCCTTCTATTTCCAGTGTCCTTTCATGTAGCAAGTGCTCAATAAAGAGCTGATTGGCTAAAATCAGGTTTATTACCAAATCTAGAAAAAGGTTAAGTGACCTCTAAGACACCACCCAAATCCACCCTAACATGGGACACAGGTTTCCACTATCTAGAAAGCCCCCGGTCACCAGATTACGTCACAATCAGTGATGTCATTGTTGGGAAAATTCTCAAGTTGCCCTCTGATATAAGCCTTTCAGGCCTTGAGGCCGGTGGGATCGAGGAACTTTCTGAGAGTAAGATGGCTCTTGATAGCATGTGGGCTCCCCAGGCATCAATCATCGGGGATGGGCCTGCCAAGAAAGTGGGTGAACAGGCACCCCTTCAATCACACTTCCTCCAGACTGCCTCCTTAAAAGATGGCCCAGCGAAGCGGGCAGTGTGGGTCCGCTGTAACCATTCAGAGCCAGAAGAACCTGCTAAATCAACGACAGGCAAGGAGAAATCCAAGCTAGTGGTGACCAAAGCAGTGGTCGTGGACCTTGGCACTGGCTCCTGCAAATGTGGCTTTGCCGGGCTGCCGAAGCCCACCCACATCATCTCATCGACAGTGGGCAAGCCCTACATGGAGACCGCCAAAACCGGGGACAATCGCAAGGAGACATTCGTGGGGCGGGACCTCATCAATCCAGGGGTTCGTCTCAAGCTAGTTAATCCTCTGCGGCATGGCATCATCGTGGACTGGGACACAGTGCAGGATATCTGGGAATATCTCTTCCATCAAGAGATGAAGATTGCCCCAGAGGAGCATGCGGTCTTGGTTTCCGATCCACCCCTGAGCCCACACACCAACAGAGAGAAGTACGCTGAAATGCTGTTTGAAACCTTCAGCACTCCTGCAATGCACATCGCCTACCAGTCCCGCCTGTCCATGTACTCCTACGGAAGGACCTCTGGCCTAGTGGTGGAGGTCGGCCACGGCGTGTCCTACGTGGTCCCCATCTACGAGGGTTATCCTTTGCCCAGCATTACTGGACGTCTGGACTATGCAGGCTCTGACCTGACAACCTATTTGATGGGCCTGATGAATAATGCGGGGAAACACTTCACCGAGGACCAGATAGGGATTGTGGAGGACATCAAGAAGAAATGTTGCTTTGTGGCCCTGGACCCCATCGAAGAGAAGAAAATCCCGGCCACCGAGCATACAATTCAGTACGCTCTGCCTGACGGGCAGGTGATAAACCTGGGCCAGGAAAGGTTCCTCTGCGCCGAGATGTTCTTTAAGCCTTCTCTGATCAAGTCCATGCAGCTGGGGCTCCACACCCAGACTGTGTCCTGCCTTCACAAGTGTGACATTGCCCTCAAGCGGGATCTCATGGGCAGCATCCTGCTGTGCGGGGGGGGCACTATGCTCAGCGGCTTCCCCAACCGCCTGCAGAAGGAGCTGAGCAGCATGTGTCCCAATGACAATCCGCAGGTCAACGTGCTGCCCGAAAGAGACACAGCGGTGTGGACAGGCGGCTCCATCCTGGCCTCGCTTCAGGGCTTCCAACCCCTGTGGGTCCACCGCTCTGAGTACGAGGAACACGGGCCTTTCTTCCTCTACAGAAGGTGCTTCTGAACTCCGACCAAGTGTGGCTGCCATGCGTCCGCTCTGCTGGGTGAGCACCCGTCCGACGCATAGGGAGCTACATTCGCACGTTTTCTTCTGTAGTATTAAACGATCCTCGTGTTCCCTCCATAGCGTGTTGTCTGTATTTCCTGACTCAGTAAGAGCAAGTTCATGAATGCAGCAGGTGCCCAACAAAGTTGGAGATGTGGGTGAAACAACAAAGGCACATATTACGTGCCGCTTGCTTGAACATTCTTGGGAAAAACTAGCTCTAACCTTATTCTGTCCCTTTTTGTATCCCGTTTTAAGAACGATCACACTGTTACATCTCAGAAAGGGAGCGTGATCAAGATATAGAGTCAGTGCTTTAGGGCATTTATGCTTAGGGCATATAAAATATTCCTTTTGATCAACAACAGGAAGTCTGCTACAATGGTTCGGTCTCCCACACAGCTGTAGAGCATACTTCATGCTTCATGAAGGCTTGTGAAGAGTGGACTAGGGTGTGTGGTTCTTGTGGTTCCTGTAGGAACACAGGTTCCTGTGTGGTTCCTGTTGGAACTAAGGGAAAGCAATTCCCTTAGTTCCAAAAGGAACTTATGTCTCAATACAGCTCTTACCAAACCATCATGGTGACTGGCTGCTGAAACCTGCATGTAATGAACAAGGTGTATGTGTGTGTGTGAAGGGGCAACTCTTCAGCTGCTCATCACCCACTAGACTGGATTCCCCATCAACCTGTAGGATACACAGCTGGGATTGGGGATGGGCGTGGGATAGAGGTTGGCAGTTCTGGGGCTAATGATGTAGGTTTGCGGGAACCTGCCCTACACTGGTCATTCTATCCCAACTGAGAAGCCAGTAGGAACATTCAGTCCTTCAAGACCAGAGAAGCCCTTCTGGGGCCCTGCATGTTCTGTGGTGGTCTTACAGGGCCACTTTTTAAAATGGAACAGGGATTTTTCAGAACAGTCCCCAGTACAGTGTCTGTCCTGTCTCTCAACCTCAGCATCTGAACACTGGCAGGGAGCAGCATCAAACAGTGGAAAGAAATGGGTTTGAACTTTGATCTGAAACCCTATTTCACTACCACCTAACTGTATGGCTTGAGTCTACTTACCTATAAAATTGAATTCAAAGGCCTACTTCAGGGGTGCCTGGATGGCTCAGTGGTTAAGCCTCTGCCTTCAGCTCGGGTCATGATCTCAGGGTCCTGGGATCAAGTCCCACGTCGGGCTCTCTGCTCAGCAGAGAACCTGCTTCCTCTCTCTCTCTCTCTCTGCCTACTTGTGATCTGTCAAAGGCCTACTTCACACAGCTGATATAAAAAAAAAAAGAGAGAGAGAGATAAACACTGAAATACTAGTATCTGGCCTCTGGGAGGTGATCCTAAGAGCTAGCTAGAATTATCTTGTAGACTCCTCTTATACAGGAACCCTGAAATCTTACCATAGTTCTTTTCTGTTTTTGTTTTTTAAAGATTCATTTATTTATTTTAGAGAGCTAGCATGGGGCGGGGAGGGCAGAGAGGGAGGGAGGGTCTCAAGCAGACTCCACACTGAGCACAGAGCCTGACACGGGCTCAATCTCATGACCCTGAGATCACAACCCAAGCTGAAACCAAGAATGGGATGCTTAACTGATTATGCCACCGAAGTGTCCCTTACCATGGTTTTCAGTCACATGCACACCCAAAGGCACCTAGGCATTCAAGCACTCACAGAAGAGGTCTGGCATCTCTACCATGCCCAGGGAGAAGCCCTACCAAGCTATCTTCCTAGTATCCAGGTTTGCCTAGACTGCCTCGAAAGACCTAACTGCCCAACCCTGCATCCAGGCCTAGTAAACACGGCTGACAGGCACCAGCAAGCTGGAAGAGAGAAGTACGGCCCGACACAGAAGGGCTTCTCAAGTTCCTAGAGTTAAGCAAGGGGGACTAAACCTTACCCGGCAGGATCAGAGGATCACCTAGCAGCTGGGTACACAGGGTGGTATAAGGTCTTAGTAACCTCAGTTTCTGTCCAACATTTCATGAACATTCACTGTTGAGCAGGTTAAAATTTGATTAATTCTAACGTTTGACCTCACTGGCAGGGTGCTAAAGCCTTTGGACCCTTCCTTAGAATAATATGTTAAAATGCATAAAATAAAACACATAGAATTACAGAGAAAACCAATCCTATAGAAACATACTATCTTTAAATCCCTTAAATATCTATGGATCCCAAGTCACGGATCCCCAAAAAGGTGAGCTTTGATGAAGGGGAAGCATGAAAGGGTAGTTCTGGAGGGAAATCCCCAGGCCACAGTAGGTCTAAATGTTCTGCTGCAGTTTAAAATGAAAACATACCAAAAAGAATAAAAGAGAAAAGTACCAATATAAAGCTGAATAGATATGTACCTTTTTCAAAATACCTTTATGGGAGCACCAGGGTGGCACAGTCAGTCAGGCATCTGTCTCTTGCTCAAATCATGATCTCAAGGTCATAAGATTGGACTCCACATTGTTAGAGGGAGGGCAGGGTTCCACACTCAGCACAGAGTCTGCTGGGGTTTCTCTCTCCTGCTCCCTGTGTTCTCTAAAATAAATAAATCCTAAAATGGGGCGCCTGGGTGACTCAGTGGGTTAAAGCCTCTGCCTTCGGCTCAGGTCATGATCTCAGGGTCCTGGGATCAAGCCCCGCATCATGCTCTCTGCTCAGCAGGGAGCCTACTTCCTCCTCTCTCTCTCTCTGCCTGCCTCTCTGCCTACTTGTGATCTCTGTCTGTCAAATAAATAAATAAAACCTTTAAAAATAAATAAATAATTTTTTTTTTAAAAGACAAAAAAACCCCATAACCCATTTCCATGAATTCTCACTTGATCTTTACACAATTCCCCTTGTAGGAAAAAAAAGTCATCCTCGTGAAAGAGAGAGAGGAGGAGATGAACAGTTTTAGTAAGTACATGAAAGTCAGTTTAGTGATTCTCAACTGGGGGCAATTTTGACCCCCAATGAGAGACGTGGCAATGTCTAAAATTGGTTTTGGTTATCAGAACAGGAACGGGGGATATACAGTGCTGGCAGCTAGTGGGTAGAGGGCAGAAATATTGCTAAACATCCTATAATACACAGGAGAGATCTCTACAACAAAGAATGATAACCCAAAATGTTAATAGTGCTAAGGTACACAGTGGTGCTAATGGGTACACAAGGCAATATTCAGTGAAATTAAATGTGCCTGTCCAGGGGTGCCTCCTCACTCTCTCTCTCTCCTACAAATAAATAAAATCTTTTTTTAAAAAAAGTCTCTGTCCAAGGACACTAAGATGGGTGGACCCACGGCCTTGTTCTTTCCTGTATACCAGGAGAACATCTGTTGATGTTAAAACCCTTGGGACTCCAGAGCCAGTGAGATTAATATAGGCATAAGGCAGAAGGGCTTATCAATTCAGTGTCCCCAAATGTCACCATATTAGCTTTGATTGTCTATAGCTTCAGGGATGTTAATGGGTTACCTAGCTTCTAAGATGTTTATTCTCCTCACCTCGGTTACTACTAAATATGGCAGACAAGCAAGGACAGCCAGAAATTCCTAAGGGCTTGTTCAGGTGGTGCTTCCAGTGACACACACATTTATGGGGAAGCACAGGAGGTGAGGAAAAAGCTGATCTCCCTTCCCAAACTTGTAGTAACCTTAAGTAATAAGAATCATTAGTTTTATTTATTTTTGAATACACCCTCTTCAATTATGGCTATGAACAATCCCTAAAAGGTAAACCTGTGTGTGTGTGTGTGTGTGTGTGTGTATAATACATGGAAAATGAATTTAAAAGATGTGGCAGTGCTAAAAAATTACATCAAACTACTCATAAAGACATAACAAAAACATTACCTCCTGCCTCTGTTCTTTTTTAAATGTATACTTAAAATGGGTTGTCAGACACAGTCCTCTGCAAGTTCCCTCTTGATGTCTGCAGCATCGAGCAAAACTGACACCATGGGACCAACAAAACAACTGGAGTTTTTAGCTTACTGCAGCAGGAACTTGCTTTGGGACAGAGTTCAAATCTAGTAGAAGACTTATATATTCTTTTCCAGGACCTTGACAGAGCCTTTCCCCCAAATTAAGCGTTTATCATTTCCAGACATTTCTCTTCTTCCCATACACTGCACTTTCCCCATGGATTCTTCTGTGACCTTGTTTGGAAGGTCTGCTCTAGGCTGCTGCCTCTCGAACAAAATTCCATCTTGCTCACAGGAAATAGCTAGTAATTGATAGGTATTTGTATTCATACAAATTCTTTCTTGATGCTTCAATACATTATCTCAAGGAAATGGAACATCTCAAGGAATAGAACATCTATGAAAAACCACCCTATTATCAACAACACATTTACTTCTATTCCCAATCTATAAGGCATGGGTGCCCTTACCATTATCCATAGCAAGAGCACTAGAATATATTAAAATGCCATATAAGATACTATGTTTACTTACCCAGGCCAAAGAGTAGTCACAAAGCACTTTCAGCCTTTCAGTGTGAGGCCCTTTAATTATAGCAATTCATTATGGGTATAAATCATAAAGTAGATTTCTATAAGGCAGGATATACCTTCTTTTTCTTTCCATTGTTTTTTAAAAAAATTTTCAGACACAGAGAGAAATTGAGTTGTACAAGCAAACACACCTAGACTCTACCATTTACATTTTGCTATTTAGGGAATGACTTTAATTACAATTCTGGGCATATCTCTACTCCGCAGATCAGAGGCAGCATTTCCATTCACGCACAGTCAGGAAGGTCTGGGTCTGGTATTAAAGGCACGGAAGAAATTTTTAACCTTACCCAAGAATCAGCCACAAAACCATTGTCAAAATGAACTGAGCTTTTTCTAGATTAATCCAAAAGAGAAACATTCTCATATTTTTCCAAAGAAAGCAACTAAAACAGGTCAGTGAAGCACCATAAGGAAAAATAAATGAAATGGCCTTGACACGGACAAAAACCTTTTAGTTAATAGCAGCAATTACTTGGAGAAAAAAGGAATAACTCAACAATCGTGCACACCGTTCACCATACTCAACGTGCATGATACTGTTTCCGACATGCTCATGTGCGCCAGCTCTAATACTGCTAAATCCCTCACAGAAAATTCACAGGCAGTAGAAAGAGTCCCTGTGGACATTGCAGTGCTAGGAGCTCAATACAGTTCTAACTGGAAGCACGTGATGTGGTACGAGATTACAAAGTAAACAGCTGTCAGCATAGGAAAGCTTAGAATTTCAAAGGATATATTTAGCTTTTTATTCTGCTTTAGTTCCAGGTGAAGAAGTCATTTAAGTGATTCAATTTCACCAACTGTTGGTAGCACAAATAGCCATGTTGTTTATACATAATGCTCTCCTCCCAGAACATAAAATATTTAAAAAACATTATTTTCTTTTCCTCACACTTTTGAGGTAGGAGCCATGAAACATTATTCCCAATTAACTGAGGCACGAATCAGTTAATTATGTGACTTGCCGAAGGTCCCAAAATGAATGGGACTGGTAGCTGGGAATAAAAGACAGTCTTCTCGGTGCTATAAATACCGGAAACACTCTTGAACAGCACTAAACAAAAGAGCAGTAATTCTTACAAAATGCTGCAATACTGGTTAAAGCGTAAGGTTTTGCTAATTAAAATTATACGCAAAATAAAGCAGAACTGCTTGGTGTCTGGTTAGGTCTGCTGTATGGAGCAGCTCTCCAGGCTGCTAAGGCAGACCGCTATCTTACTCTTCCCAGCTCCTGACGGCCAGGCCCCGAAGAGAAGGGAAAGGAGAACCACCTCTGCTGGGGTCATTCACTCTAGAAGACTCAGTTTCCACTGGGTTTTTCTGTTGATCTTTGGGGGTATAAAAAGCTCAGCATCTAGAAGAAAGGAAAGGAAAACTGTGATAGACACACTTTCTTGCTAGGGGGAGCTGAGGCAGTAACTCTGTGATAATAAAACTAGTGCCTGGGCTTTGCAGCTACAAGATAACCATCAGACCAGAGAAAGCTAAAGCTCCTGTTAGCCTCCAGCCCCCAGTCAGAGCAAACACAGCCTGAAGGCCCTGCCCCAAGAATAGAGATTTCCACTTCCGGCAGGTGAAGGGTAGAAGAAAAGAACGCCCACTGAGTGATTCAAAGAATGTTCTAGATTTTGAATGGGAGGGGATGGTGGTGGTTACAAAATCATATGTAATTAATAAATCTCATCAAATTTTACATTTCACTATCTACAAAACTTTCCTCAATTATAAGAGAAAAAAAATTGTAAGAGAAAAAATGTTATCTGAAAAAGAGTTAATGAACAGAAAAAACTTTTATGATAAAAAAATTCTACACATGATCAATAAAAATGTCCCTACTTTTGGAAAAAAGCAAATGGAGGAGGAGAAGACGGATGGGGTAAAATTGTCACTGTCAACAAAACTCCCAGGCCCTCTTTCTTTTCTTTTCTTTTTGAAGATTATGTTTTTAAATAATCTTGTCACCCAACACCCCAAGATGAAATGACATGGCTCCACCAGGGCCCTCTTTCAGATCTGTGGGAGCAGACATATATACAGGCAGCGGAGATACGAGAAAATACATGTATAAAAAGATGTTCTTTCTCAGCATTACTTGTAATACATTCCAACAAAGTATATCTATATACATGAGCCACACAGACATTAAAAATTATTTTTAAACATATTTAACCAATGTGAGAAAAATGCTCAAGATAGTTTTTAAAAACATGATTTTCATATTATATATACATGTACTAGAAATGATCAAATTTTAATATTCTTTAACACGCTTTTCTGTACAATCCAGATTTTCACCATTAACCTCATCAGTTTTATAATTTCACACACCATTAGTGCTTTCTGCTCCAACAAACAAAAAGTTAGATAGACAAAAAGACCATAGGAAGTTTTCCTTATATATGGACACTGATACTGAAAATTCATTATTAGCAAGGCCCACCAACTTGCGTGAAATGGTGATTAAACTTTAAATGAGATGATCTTATAGAATACCCAGTGCTCATGACATTACGGGGGTATTTAAAAGACTGATGAACCACTGAGCTCTACCTCTGAAACTAATAATATACTACATATTAATTAATTGAATTTAAATAAAAATAAACGAGATGATCTTTTTTTAAACATCTTTTTTTCTTAAAGATTTTATTTTTTTGACAGACAGAGACCACAAATAGGCAGAGAAGCAGGCAGAGAGAGAGAGGGGGAAGCAGGCTCCCTGCTGAGCAGAGAGCCCGATGTGGGGCTCAATCCCAAGACTCTGGCATCATGACCCAAGCTAAAGGCAGAGGCTTAACCCACAGAGAGGGGGAAGCAGGCTCCCTGCTGAGCAGAGAGCCCGATGTGGGGCTCAATCCCAAGACCCTGGCATCATGACCCAAGCTAAAGGCAGAGGCTTAACCCACAGAGAGGGGGAAGCAGGCTCCCTGCTGAGCAGAGAGTCCGATGTGGGGCTCAATCCCAAGACCCTGGCATCATGACCCAAGCTAAAGGCAGAGGCTTAACCCACTTAAGCCACCCAGGCGCCCGATGATCTTTTTTTAAAAAAAAGAAGTTAAGGGGCACCTAGTCAGGTAAATGTCTGCCTTTGGCTCAGGCCATGATCCCAGAATCCTGGGATCGAACCCTGCATCAGGCTCCCTGCTCAGTGGGTGTCTGCTTCTCCCTCTGCCTCTATCCCCTGGCTTGTGCTCTCTCTCAAATAAATAAATAAATAAGTAAATATTTAAGAAGTTATGGAAATATTCTTATTAAAAATTTAGACATAAGCACAATTTTGATATCTACATTGAACTAAGAATACCAAGCACTGACTTTTTAGCAGGAAAGAGCTGTGCGGACAAACTGTTACGACAACAAAACATGACATCCTTCACCTTTCCATGTCTGAATTTCACAGTGTAAGGGTTATTTTTGCAAAAATACTTTGAAGGTCTTATCAATTATTCCAAGGGCTCTTCTTACTCTTTTGTTAGTCGAAATCATTCCCACTTGAAGCAGTTACTTTGTTATCAATGATAACAAGCCCAACTCAGCTATGATGATTCAAGCACTTCTCTTGAAATACTTAAATCCATTTTATAAAACCCTACATTTTTGCAAGACTTACAACAGATCTGCACAATACTGCAATGTAAACATGGAACATGAAACAGAGAGAATGCCTATCAAACCACGGACCCCACTCGCAGGCCGTGTGAGCATACTTAACTCCTCCTTTGGCTAGGGAGGAGCAGTTGCAGAACAGTGCTTGGGACTTTGTCAGTAGTTCATCTGCCTATTTTTAGATTATGAGAACCTCTCTTTCCCTATGCCATCTTGTAACCACAAGGACATTGATAATACTTATGTACTCAGATAATGAGGAGCCTCAAATAGCATCTCTAAAGCTCAGCTGGAAAATGAAAGTGCTCTTCGATAAAGCCACCAGGATACTTGAAGCAAAGGTGTGACTAGACTCCATGTGAAGGTCAGCATCAGGCCAGTAGTGAGGAAAATGGGGCAGAAATCACAGCTGGATTGTGGAGTACAAACTGAGCAATGACCAAGCTGCCTTGGTCCAAGATGTATTCTTAGCATCTCAGAACTAAGTATACGTTGGGGCTGATAGCAAAAGCAGCTTGTCAGCCTTCAGGAAGAAGGGGAGCTAGGAATACAGCAGCTACTGTTCCAATACGTGACATAAGCTGGATAAGAAATAGCTCATTTGTTCCTGGTAGCAACATTAACTGTTCAACTTCAAATTTAGTGTAAACACCCACGGCTACTTCAAATGTCATCAGAAAGCTAGTATAGCACAGTATTTAAAGGAAAAAAAAATTGTGGAAAATCCAAGTTACAGTAGTAAAGACTCCCAATTATTTCAGAACATACCACTAACTTTTGAAAGCTAAGAGGCTGGTATGCTTGATTGATCCACCTAAAGGGTAAATACTCAAGCACCAAATTGATCTGTCAAAAGTTTCTAACTAGGGGCGCCTGGGTAGCTCAGTGGGTTAAGCCTCTGCCTTTGGCTCAGGTCATGGTCTCAGGGTCCTGGGATCGAGCCCCGCATCGGGCTCTCTGTTCAGCAGGGAGCCTGCTTCCCTTCCTCTCTCTCTGCCTGCCTCTCTGCCTACTTGTGATCTCTCTCCCTCTCTCTGTCAAATAAATAAATAAAATCTTTAAAAAAAAAGTTTCTAACTAAATTTAAAAAGAGCCTTTGGGGCTTTAAAATATAAGGGCTACACAATCTAATCAGGAATCATCTCCCCTGCCAACAAATAAAAAATGAAACATTTTCGGTAAACTTAAATAGGAAATGCAAGTAAAATGCTAACATTCTTTGGATTTGCTTTCAAATTATATTGTCAATCCTGAAGATGGTTATGAAAATGCCCCCAAGATGCAGCGCATAACTGCCAAGAACCAAAAATGATGACTTGGGAGAATCCTTAAAATATATATATAAATTGTATTGTTTGGACTCAAACTTCAACTATGGTGTGCCTGTATGGACAAGTGTATGTCAGATGATCTTTTAAAAATTTATACATTTAATGTCATGTTGGGCTCCCCACCCCTCTGGTTCCCAAAACTAGAAGCACTAAGTCAATTTTATTACAGATATACTCATAAAATTCAGGGAAAATTGTTGTCAATACCTGATCTTTCCTGACTCCAATGACTTTCTCGACACAAAGAGAAAGATATTCCTTCTGCCAAATACTGTGACAATTTGAAGAGAAAACAATACTAACCAAGAACAGGAACTGAAGTCTTCTGTTGTTGATAAGAAGCCATGATACTGTTTGCAGTAGAATCAGGACCTAGAACCTAAGTAGAAAACAGATCAGCAAAGATTATTTTACACTTCTGATGACCGCACATACCAAAGGCCAAGTTTCTACCAGCAGTAAATAGCAAGTCATTTCAAATTATCAAGCACAGTAATTCTCTTCTCCTTTGTGGTTTTTACTTTGCCAGGTGTTCCAGTCTCAATTCAGACCTCCAAATCTCCTTTCTTCCAGAAGACAAGGTAATGATCAGGGGAAAATAAAAAAAGGAAAATCTTAAGGAATATAAGCCATACCCTAAGGGGAGGAGTACAAGAGGTTATAGAACACACAGAGCATCAAAATGCCTTCAAAAGATCTGTGGGAATTTTGATATAAAACAAATACGTGGCTCAGTGGGTTAAGCCTCTGCCTTCGGCTCAGGTCATGATCTCAGGGTCCTGGGATCATGCCCCGCATCTGGCTCTGGCTCTCTGCTCAGCAGGGAGCCTGCTTCCCCCTCCCCCTCTGCCTGCGTCTCTGCCTGCTTGTGATCTCTCTCTCTGTCAAATAAATAAAATCTTAAAAAACAAAACAAAACAAAACAAAAAAAAACCCCCAATACGTGCATGTATCAGGGAGTAGAATGCAAACTGTGCACACGTGTTCAAGGTAAAACCAGACTCCTCACAGGAATTCCGTGTTTGTGTAAGGCTCAGGGGGGCACATGCCAGGCCCTCTGCTTTGTCTTCACTTGGCTCAGCGTGCATACCCTTGGGGACACCTTCTCAGCAGCAATGTCCTCCTCAAAGCACTTTCACATGACTCAGGGGAACCTGCACCTGTGCCATTACCATAATTCACCAACCAAAGCAAACTCATGATTTTCTGGTCATTTTCCCCAGAAGACTGTTAAAGTTGGTGTCTCGGAAATTAATATGATCTTCAGCCATCAAAAAGAATGAAATCTTGCCATCTGCAATAACATGGGTAGAGCTAAAGTGTATTATGCTAAGCGAAATAAGTCAGTTAGAGAAAGACAAATACCATATGATCTCACCCATATATAGAATTTAGGAAAGAAAACAGATAAATATATGGGAAGGGAGAAAAGAAAAAAGGAGCAGGTAATAAGCCATAAGAGACTTATGATAAAGAGCAAACTGAGGGTTGATGGAGAGACGGGGGTGGGGGATGGGCTAGATGGGGGATGGGGATTAAAGGGGACACTTGTTATGAGCACTGGGTAAATTATTTAAGTGATGAATCACAAAGTTCTACTCCAGAAGCCAGTACGGCACTGTAGATTAAGTAAAATTTAAATTAAAAAACATTAAAAATTAAAAAACATATAAAAAGTTTTTTTTTTTTTTAAATTACTATGATCTGACTGGAAGAGGGTAGGGGAGAGCATGAAGCAGTAGTATAAATTGCTAAGCTTCAAAACCACTACAGTTTCGAAGATGATCACATTTCTTCTATGAAATACCTATTTTAGTAAATTCAAGTATTTGTAGGGTGCTGATTCTCAACTTTTACTTTCAAGGTATGCTAAATGTGCCCACATCTACCCTCTTATCTAACCTTCAGAACATTCCAGAGAAGCATATAGGGAAGTAGAGCCCCATTTGTAAATGAGGAAATCAAGGCCCCAGTAAAGCTTATGTGTTTCTAATCAAGGAGTTCAAAACCAGTCTCTCTCCAGGCTCCAAACCCTTCTCTGTGGGTTGTGGTCCCAGCCTGTGATGCTGGGACTGGGAACCTGAGAAAACATTCTGCCCTTTGTCAGCTGCCTCGTTATGCTCTGCCCATAGCAGACACCAGAAGAAGAGGACAAGGCTGCTGTTTGCTTTCACTCAATAGTTCTTAACCCTCATAGTAGCCATTCATTTCAGTTTCCTTATTTCTCTACACTTAGAGCCATCGTGCCCCCTCAGAAGTATCAGCACCAGCTAGCTGGCACCCCTTCTCAGAGGGTCAAGAACCGGCGCAGCAGGGACCCCCCTCCACGCTTCTGAACTACAGTAAACCTGAACTCCTCCTTGTTCCCTCTCAGTCACCAACTCAGCGCTCCTTCTCTGTGTTCTCCTTTTGCTTTCTCAGTTGTCCAATACTTGTTCCACCAGTTCCCTATATTAAATTCTTTCTGTTAAAATAATAGCTGTGGTTCTTTTCCTTAAGCGTACCTGACACACCAGCCCTTCTAAATCAAAACAGGAACTCTTAACAACAGGCCTGAGGTGTGAGAGACTGAGCAAAGTTCACACAATAAATAGATGACAAAACATCAGAATTCTCGACAGGACAAAACTGCCTTAAACATGAGCGGCAAAGCTCCTTGTAACAAGAGTAGAAGCAACAAGTCAGATAATCCATAAAACAATAGGGAAAGCAACTGTCTGGTTTACTTTTTTGTTGTTGTTAAAGATTTTATTTATTTGAGAGAAGAGAGAGAGAGAGAGAAACAGCACGTGTGAGTGAAGAAGGGGCAGAGCAGAGGGAGGGAGAGGGTATCACGCAGACCGTGCTTCCATACCATGACTTCCATACCATGACTTCCATACCATGCCTCTGAGATCATGACCTGAGCCGAAATCAAAAGTCAGACGCTTAACTGACAGAGCCACCCAGAGGCCCATGTCTGGGTTACTTTAAAAAAACACCGATATGATCCAAAGTCTGCGCAGGGAGGTGAGAGGCCAACTCTGGCCCTGTCTCCCTCTTTCCCCTACTCTAATCTCCCTGAAGGCTGGGGCAACAGTTGAACTTGCCCATCTTCTCCACAGCAGCTGTTTCACGTGGAAAGGAGAAACAAAAGCAAACTTAACCCTAGGCAAGGCGTACTCAAGTAGAAAATCTTCTTAGTGACAGCATAAAAATAAGCCTAGGATAATGTAACTATGGTATATCACGTTTTTAAGAACAAGGAAAACTCTGGCTTTGACTTTCAAGAGATCGTGTGAACATTAAGAACCTGTGAAATGGCTTTAAAAAATGCACGTTCTGTCTCTGAGGAAAACTTACAGGTGTAGCTGAATTCTGCTGGTGGGTGAGAGTCCAAATTTCTGGAAGTGACCTTTCCATCATCTGGAGGGTATCTTCAAAGGCCTTCTGTAATCCCCTTCCTTGCTCATCAAACTCAAAGAGAAAGAGCACCTTTAAAATATGGTATACTTCCTCTAGAGAGAAGAAATTCGAGAAAGGGGTTAACTTGGGTCCCCAGCTCCATTGCTAGGATCCGTAACACAATTTCTTGCCCAAGCAAAAAAATATTTAATATTACACTGCAGCTGCCATCTCCCACATTTTCCTCTGTCTCCCCAAATGCTGGAGTAATTCATAATTCAACCTGTTTATTACAAAAAGGAAAAGGAACACGCTGGGGCTCTAGCAGGAAAGGGTGTCTTCATAGTCCTTTTCCCCAGCTTCAGTACCAATGTCTCCCAGTGGGGCTGGGCAGGGCCCAGTGGAGGAAGGCTTAGCTTCCCAACTGAGGGTGGGTCAGGAACGTGCCCTGAAATGATACTTCCTGCCAAAAGTCTGTCTTTCCCCAAGTTGGGAAAACTGTATCGTAATTATCTGCCAAACTCTGTGCTATCCATTTACCTTTTGGGGGGCAAGAATCATCAGTATTGAGAACACACCTTTCAATTTTTCAGTGCTCTGTACAATTTCACTGAGGGCCTCCAAAAGGGCCAGATCCTCCAGCGGACTCCCTTCTTTGAGGCTATGCTTCTTCCGCTCTGCTTTGCGGCGATTCTTAGATGATCGCCTGTTAGAAGAAATTGGAAAGATGTTATAAAAGGGGCTCTCTTTGCACTGAACAGATTAAAATAAATGTACCAGTTGGCCACCAACTTTCTGGGAACCCAGAGAGTCAATAGATGGTATGTGTATTTGGGGGAAAATGGTGATGAGGTGTTGGGAGTGACAGCTAAAATAAATTTGGGAACGGCAAGTCTTACAGACAGGAAATAATAAGGAAAACCCTAAAAAGTAGTGTCTGGCCTTGAACTTTTAATTAAAATACAGAGGTTATATTTTTGATAATAAGAGCTGGAACAACAGAACCACCAGCTTAAATTTTCTAATGAAAAACAAATCTAAAGTAAAATTTAAATGAGACATAGACACGGCACATTGAAATTTGGATATAATAAAATATATATGGCACCCGCATCTCTCCTGCTCAGAGGTCTTTAATTATGCCACCTGTCTGGGACTCTCGCCCTGGCTCTGAAAAGCCCAGCTTCTTTTTTTTTTTTTTTAAGATTTTAATTATTTCTTTGAAAGACAAAGATGACAAGTAGGCAGAGAGGGGGGGCAGGCTCCCTGCTGAGCAGAGAGAGCCCAATGCGGGGCTCGATCCCAGGACCCAGGGATTATGACCTGAGCAGAAGGCAGAGGCTTTAACCCACTGAGCCACCCAGGAGCCCCTGAAAAGCCCAGTTTCTAAATGACTCTCTTGCAGTTTCTGATCACCCCATATAACCTCATAAATCTCTATTCTGAATTCCTAAAGCACAATTCAGTTTGTTTATTTATCTATTTTTATTTTTCAGTTCATCTATTTTTTTTTAAAGACCTTATCTATTTGTCAGAGAGACACAGAGAAAACGCGCGTGCGCGTATCCACACACAGCAGGGGGACCAGCAGGTAGAGGGAGAGGGAGAAGCAGTCTCCTTCTGAACAGGGAATCTGATGCAGGGCTCAATCCCAGAACTCTGAGATCATGACCCAAGCTGAAAGCAGACACTTAACCGACTGAGTCACCCAGGCCTCCCATCATGATTCAGTTTAAATATACTATGTCTTGCATTGTTTTATGATTCCCAAGGATGACTATAAGCTCTTATAACCCACATCTCCTTAAAAATTTTGGTAACATCCACTACAACTAGCATATGGGTTTTCTGACTGAATGCTACACTGCATAAGCATGATGACTTATTTTATATTAATAATCTCTCCTAATTCTGACTTTGAACTAAAGATGCCTGATACCGTTTTCCTTTATAAACTTTTAATTTTTTAAGTGCCCACATAATCTGGTCACCTAATATTTGTTAAATGAATGAAATCAGATGTCATAAAAATTGAGTGCCAGCGTAGGGGCCTTGTGGGTACAGACAAACACACGGTCCACAAAGCTGCAGTAGAAAAACATTTCAACACCAAGTCGAATTCCTTAGGTATGCGGGGAAAGCCCCTGCACACCAACTCCCGGCCCTGAGAACTGTCCGGATGA
This sequence comes from Mustela putorius furo, assembly GCF_011764305.1. Taxonomy (NCBI): domain Eukaryota; kingdom Metazoa; phylum Chordata; class Mammalia; order Carnivora; family Mustelidae; genus Mustela; species Mustela putorius. The sequence goes on from NW_025421423.1 coordinate 12,587,947, forward strand.
GAAACTGACCTCCGTCCTTGCACTCTGTCCACACACCCAGGGCCGCATCAATGTGCTACGTAAATGTGATACATACGCGGATATCCTGGAGTTGCTGTGGGAATATCTGCTGCTCGTGTCACCGCCACTCATGACACTGCTAGTTTCAGAGAAGAGGTCTGACTCTTGGCCCTGGGGCAGCTCATTATCTAGAAAAGAAGAACCAGATACAGAATGAAAACTCCCCGCTGATGTAGCTTTACCTTCAATAGGGTAAGTGGACTATAGTTCACCAGGGCATAGCTGAGGATGGGTGAAAATTATTAGAAAGTCGATCTCAAAGTGAAATGAGATAATATTAAATACAGTTACTACTACCATACACCAGCACACCAGTACCAAAGTTATTTTTCCTTTTCTTTTCTTTCTGAAAGCAAAGGAACCTTTGGAGGTGAGGATACTCGTTCTGCTCCGCTTGGTGGGGGTGTAGGGCATGTGTGGCAGAGCTCTTCCCATTCATGCTTGGTCCTGCCCCCAGCCCTCCCCAACACACACAAACACAGCCATACACAGTCCCCAAGGGGTTTCACGAAGGACCTAAACATCCCCCAGCACAGTAATCACCGTGCAGGAGGCACAATAATCCACTAAGACAAAGTATGATATGTCCCCACTATGCCCAACTGTCAGTGTCTTCATGTAGACACTCACCCAGATTCACCTGCTGTGCCCGCTCCTTGAGATCTCGAACCACCAATAAACGGTTTTTATGGCGATTGAATGTGGCTGTCTGAGAGTCCAGAAGTGCCATATAATTCTTCTGGGCTGGGGGTGCGGATGGAAAATATTTTGAACAAGATGTTTAAGTAAAAGAGAAAAACACTCAAGTAAGGCAGTGAGGGAGTAAGAATTTAAAAAAAAGAAACAGATTACTAGGTTTTCCAAGCAAGATTTTTTTTTTCCTTAATGAGAATTAACCTACATTGTTTTAGGAGAATGAACTACACATTAAAATTTCAAATTTCAGAGTTGATCAACATCATCCTAGAACATCCTCTATCACTAAATTAGTAATATCACCTGAACAAAAGACTCGGTACCCAAGAGCAGACTAGCAAAGAAAAGGAGTATACAGGAAGCTATTAACAAAAACAGGACAGTGACTGAGATGTTTCTGAAACATAGGTATTAGGCCTATGCAAAACATAGGTATTAGGCCTATACAAATGAGGAGTCAGCATTTTTCTAGAACTCATTAGGGGAGAAAATCCAAACAAGAGACAGCTAGATGGACGGCTGGAGGGTCAGGATGGATGCTTTCAGTAACGTAACTAAGCGAATGCTATGAAAAGAATTCTCCTACGGTGTTAATGAGGATGGGAGAGGGGGGACGCAGGCTGGGTAAGCGTGTGAGCACATGTACACATCAGAAAGGCCTGATCCTACTCACAGGGTGGACTGTGCTAAAAAAGGCAGAGCTTAAAACCAACCCCAACTGCTGGAAATTTCTGTAAGCCAAACTGATGTCTTTCTTTTCCACTTTGCTTTTAAGGAGTCATAGTGATCACCCCAGTGTTCCAGAACTGGTAAAACTCACCTGGTTCAATATATAAATATGTATTCCACTTAGATTTACCAACTGTAAACATTTTCCTTCCTGTTTCTCTCCATACACACATACACAACTTTTATTTTTGTGGAACCTTTTGAGAGTAGGTTGCAGATATGATCCTTCCTTCTTAAACACTTCAGAACATCTCTCTTAAGAATAAGGGCATTGGGGCACCTGGGTGGCTCAGTGGGTTGGGTTGCGCACTTCCGCTTAGGTCATGATCCCAGAGTCCTGGAATCAAGCCCTGCATCGGGCTCTGCTCAGCAAGGAGCCTGCTTCCCCCCTCCTCTCTCTCTGCCTGCCTCTCTGCCGACTTGTGATCTCTCTCTGACAAATAAATAAAATCTTTAAAAAAAAAAAAAAGAATAAGGACAGTATTATGATCTCATTGGTTGTGGGATCAAGCCGTGTTGGACTTCACACTCAGCATGGAGTCTGCTTAAGATTAGAGAATCTATCTTGCTCCGCTCCTCTGCTCCTTTCCCAACTCTCCAATAAATAAATCATTTAAAAAAAAAAAAGGATATTATCTAACATAAGCACAATATGTAAGAAATTGGCCACTAACAGAATACTGTATTATCTAATATCTAGTTCATATTCAAGTTTACCAATTACTCCCAAATATAGATTTTTTAAAAAAGATTTTATTTGACAGAGAGAGAGAAAGAGAGAGAGTGTGTGTGTGTGTGCATGTACACATAAGCATTGGGGGGAGAGGGAGAAGCAGACTCCTTGCTGAGCAGGGAGCCCAAGGTGGGGCTCAATCCCAGGATCCTGAAATCATGACCTGAGCTGAAGGCAGATGCTTAACTGACTAAGCCGCCTAGGCATCCCTACAATTAAAAAGATTCTTAACCGTATCTTATCACATTTTTAACATTCAAGTATTTTACATACTACCATTTGACAGTTAGCATATTTACAAATTCTAATCAGAATTAAGTGTTACACCCAGTGGAAAACTCTGATCAACTCTATGATTAAAGGATGTAATAACAGGCAGTATCCTTCTCTCGCGCTTCCCCACCTCTACAATTCCAAATGTAGAATTCCGAGATGCAACCCTTACCTTCTAAAATGGAAGGCTTTATGTTGGTTTCTATTATATCTGGTCTGTTATATTTGTAAACCTAAAAGGAAAAAGACAGTAGGTTTAGGCAGGAAAATGCCATGTCACTGTAGAGGTAAGACATCTGGAAGGAAATGGATGACTTTCGGAGGTCACCAGGTTATTTTCAAGCTACAAGGTAGCTAATGAGCATTTAAGTCATTTCGGTAAAAACCAGTAATATTTCACATTTAAAAAAACTAATTCCAAACATTAAGAATCAATTCTTTAAATGGTTTTAAAAATACTGCTTATCCTTAGAGCAGGAACCGAAACTATTTTGACTTAATTTTGCTAGCCTCCGAAGACAAGGGATTCCAGCTGACCTTTCTACCCTGCACTCTCACTCTGCTAAGCACCTAACACAGGGAGGATTTTAAAGGTTTTCCTACCAGTCTCAGAGCTTCTTCCCAGGCAGCTCCTTCTAGTAATAAGAGCACAGCTTCTTCATAATCCTGACCGGAAACAGCAAGGCAGATAACAGGTGAACGGGGCAAGCGTGTCAGATGCCACCATGATAAATGGTGCCACCGCCTACGGAGTGGCCTTCTTTGCCCGCCAGCCCCCCTCTTATGGTCCCAGTTCCTAGAATCAGGTCTGGCCTCCAGTCCCTACTCAGTAAACAGTGATGCAAAAGACAATGGGTGGTGGGTAAAGATAGATTCTGGAAATAACCACAGAACACATGGCATCATCTCCCTATGTCCCTGAGCATTGAAACCACCAGTGAGGTCTTGAGAGAAATGCCCACCGCCCCAGCTATACTACCCTGTTCAATTTGACAGGTTTAAGGCTTTTAAACTTTTCTTTCTGCTTTTCGTTTTCTTTTTCCCCCCTCCAATTTTTATTTTGAAACACTTCAAACCTCCAGGAAACTGAAAGATGAGTGCAATAAACATGAGTGTAATAAACACCTGCATATCCTAAGTCTTCAAACATTTTTGATGCTTGTGGCCTTACCAGTAAAAATTTTTGAGCATGTACTACAGTATGTAATTACTTAATGTACACATAAGGCATATAAAACAAAGCATTTCTATAGGTACCAATCGTGTTTATCTTTTTGCTACTGAAGTACAGTTGACATACAATGTTAGCGGTTTCAGGCTTACGACACAGCAATCTGACAGTTCTACACATTACTCCGCGCTCCCCATGGTGAGTACAGTCCCATCCGTCACCACACACCGTGATTCCAATATTACTGACTATGCTCCCCAAGCTGTACTTCTCATCTCCGTGACTTATTTACTTTATAACTAGAAGTTTGTGAAACTGGAAGTAAGTGAAACAAAACACATTTTATGTTTTTTAAAGGGGATGCAGAGAGCTGAAACCAAGAATCAGACACTTAACCAACTATGCCACCCAGGTGCCCCTGGATTTCACCATTTTAAAATGTGTTTTGTGGGTTGCCTGAGTGGCTCAGTCGGTTAAGTGTCTGACTTTTGGTTTCCACTCAGGTCATGATCTCAGGGTTGTGAGATCGAGCCCAACATCAGGCTCTGCATCCAGCATGGAAACTGCTTAAGATTCACTCTTTTTCAGGGTGCCTGGGTGGCTCAATTGGTTGAGCCTCTGCCTTCGGCTCAGGTCGTGATCTCAGGGTCCTGGGATCGAGCCCTGCATTGGGCTCTCTGCTCAGTGGGGAGCCTGCTTCCCGCCCTCCCTACCTGCCTCTCTGCCTACTTGTGATCTCTGTCAAATAAATAAATAAAATCTTTAAAAAAAAAAAAAAAAAAGATTCTCTCTTTCTCTCCCTCTATACCTCCCTGCTACTTTTTCTCTCTCTCTCCCCACCCTCTCAAATAAATAAATAAATCTTTAAAAAAAAAAGTGAGATACATAAAAAACTGACTGGGTTTCCTCCAGTAGTCATGGTGATTAAAAAAGGTGGGGATGGGTATGCATTAGATTAAAAGAGATTTAAGAGACGAAGATACAAAATGCAATACATGACCCTAAATTGGAACCTACTTTGGATCATCCTACTATAAATTATAAATAATTTGGAACCACTGAGGGAACTAGAATTTTAATTTTTACATAAATTAAAGTGTATGTACCTGGAAAGATGAAGACCATAAACACTTAAAGAAAATTTATAAAGACCACAGTATAACTTCGTTTTGGTTAACCATGCGAGAGAGACAGAGAAAGAGAGAGGGAGAGCGCGCACGCGTGTGTGTGTGTGTGTGTGTTGTGCGCACACGCATACGAAGAGCACTACGGGAAGAATTAGAAAATGGAAGGGATGACTAGGAAAGTCTTGAGTGGTAGGAATGACATGCTTTGTTTTCTTATTACTTCCAGCATTTTAAAGAATCTACAAATATATACATACTACTTTAAATTATTTTTAATTAAAAATATTAAATAGAAGTAAGCATTTTCTTCCCAGGCCCTAGTGCATATGCCCCACTAACAGGCCCATACCATAGGTCCACGAAGGGACATAGCAGGGTATGTGCTATTTGACCCACAGAGAAAGAAAGAGGGTGTGGGGGGGGGGATGGCTGTTCTACCAAAATGACAATCACATGACATACAAGGACTCTGAAGTGTATAATTTGTGGCATTTACTGTGTTCACAATACTGTGTGACCACCAACCTTTTCAAATTCACCTGATTAAAAAAACACCCCCATTTCCCACTCCATTCCTCCCCTGGTAACCTCTGATGTTCCCTTTCTTCGGGTTTGCCTACTCAGGACATATTATACAACAGAAATCATACAACAGGGGCGCCTGGGTGGCTCAGTGGTTTAAGCCTCTGCCTTCGGCTCAGGTCATGATCTCAGGGTCCTGGGATCGAGCCCCACATCAGGCTCTCTGCTCAGCAGGGAGCCTGCTTCCTCCTCTCTCTGTCTGCCTCTCTGACTACTTGTGATCTCTATCAAATAAATAAATAAAAATCTTTAATAAAAAAAAAAAGAAATCATACAACAGGTGACATTCTGTTTGGCTTTTTTCACTTAGCATAATGTCTTCAAGATTTATCCAAATTGTATTATGTATCAGTTCTCTGTTCCATTTTTTAAAATTAATTTTTCTGATTATAGTATAATGCACATAACATAAAATTTATCATTTTAACCATTTTTTTTTATGTCGAGTGGCATTAAGTAAATTCAAATTGTTGAGAAACCATCACCACCATCGTCTCCGGGACATTTTTCACGTTACAAAATTAACTCTCTACCTGTGAAACAGTAACTTCCTATGTTCCTCTCCCTCAATCTCTGCAACCACCTTTCTACTTCCTGTCTCTATGATTCTGACCACTCTAGGTACCTCATAGAAGCAGAATCCTGCCATACTAGTCCTTTTACATCTGGTTTATTTCACTTAGCACAATGTTTTCAAGGTTTATTCAAATTAAAGCATCCATCAGTTTTACATTCCATTTTATGACTTCATTTATTCATTTGAGACAGAGAGAGTAAAAGAAGGGAGAAAGGCAGAGAGAGAGGGAGAAGCAGACTCCCCACTGAGCAGGAAGCCCAATGCAGGGCTCAATCCCAGGACCCCGGGATCATGACCCGAGCCAATGACAGACGCTTAACTGACTGAGCCACCCAGGTGCCCCGTATGTTGAACTTTTTAAGGAACCATCAAACCATTTCCCATAGGGGCTGTGCCATTTTACATTTCCAGCAGCAATGTATGAGTGTTCCTATTTCTCCACATCCTTGCCAAGTTTTCATTTTTTTTTCTTTTTTTTTTTTCTAAATATTTTATTTATTTATTTGACAGACAGAGATCACAAGCAGGCAGAGAGGCAGGCAGAGAGAAAGGAGGAAGCAGTCTCCCTGCCGCAGAGCTGAAGGCAGAGGCTTAAACCCACTGAGCCACACTGGTGCCCCAAGTTTTCTTTTTTTTTTTTTATTAAAGCTATTCTAGGGCACCTGGGTGGCTCAGTTAAGCATCTGCCTTCGGCTCAGGTCACAATCCCAGGGTCCTGGGATCGAGGCCTGCACTGGGCTCTCTTCTCTGAGGGAAGCCTGCTTCTCCCTCACCCACTCCCCCTGCTTGTATTCCCTCTCTTGCTATCTCTTGCTGTGTCAAATAAATCAAACCCATAAATAAATAACTAAATAAATAAAACTATTCTACTGGGTACTGTAGTTTTGATTTGCATTTCCTTAATGAACAATGAAGCTAAACAACTTTTCATGTGCTATTGGTTATTTGTATGTTTTCTTTAGAGAAATAGCTATTTAATTCTTTTGACCATTTTAAAAATGGGTTGTTTTGTCTTGTTGTTAAGTTATAAAATTTCTCGACATTTTCTGGATATAGTCAGTAAGCTATAAACCAGTACCACTCATGGACAAATACAAAAATCCTTTAGAAAATTTTAGCAAACCCATCAATTATGAAAAAGGATAATACATTATGACCAAGATAGGTTTAACCTAAGGACTGCAAGATTGGTTTAATATTCAGAAATCAATGCATTTCATCCTAGCACTGGTCTAAAATGAAATACATTAGTTTGAAAAATGCATTTGACAAAATTCAATATCTCTTCTTGATAAAAAATCTGGGCACCTAGAAGGGAATTTCCTCAACATAAGAGCGCAAGGATTGGTAACTTCTTTTCAGTAACAGGCTAGATAGCAAATATTTTAGGCTTTGTAGTCAGACCATCTTTGTCACAGCTCCTCAACTCTGAGGTTATAGATATAAAAACAGCCACAGAAAATATGTAAACAAGTAAGTGTGGCCATGTTTCAATAAAACTGTATAAAAACAGGTGGCTAGCTAGATTCCTAGACTAGTTTGCCAACCCCAATAGCACTACCAAGTTCTCACATCTATTAAAAAAACAATAGCATGGGGTATCTGGGTGGCTCAGTTGGTTAAGAATCTGCCTTCAGCTCAGGTCATGGTCCCAGGGTCCTGGGATCGAGCCCCACTGAGCAGGGAGCCTGTTCTCTCTCTCTCCTCCCTGCTCAGATCCTTGCTCTCTCTCTGTCTCTCTCAAATAAATATGTAAAATCTTAAAAAATAAAAATAAAATAAAAATAAAAAAGCAAACATCACATTTTTAATGATGAAAGACTGAATTTCCACCCTAATACCAGGAAAAAGGCAAGGATGTCCACCAACCCTTACCACTTCTATTCAACACAATACTGGAAGTCCGAGCTAATACAGTAAGGCTAGAAAAAAATATGAAGGCATACCAATTGAAAAGATATAAAACAGTCTTTAGTCAAAGAAACCATGCTCATTAATATAGAAAATCCTAGAGAATTTACCTCCAACAATCCTAGAACTACTAAGTAAGTTCAGCAAGATTGTAGGATATAAGGCCAATTTAAAAACAAAACAAGGGGCGCCTGGGTGGCTCAGTGGGTTAAGCCGCTGCCTTCGGCTCAGGTCATGATCTCAGGGTCCTGGGATCGAGTCCCACGTCGGGCTCTCTGCTCAGCAGGGAGCCTGCTTCCCCCTCTCTCTCTCTCTCTCTCTCTCTCTCTGCCAGTCTCTCTACCTACCTGTGATCTCTCTCTGTCAAATAAATAAATAAAATATTTTTAAAAAAATAAAATAAAAATAAAAACAAAACAAAATTCATTTCTATTTACTAGCAACAAAAAAATTGGGATGTGGAAAAAAAAATACTAGTCAAATACTAGTCAGAATTACTGTAAAACTCTTCTCCTTTGCCATACCGTATCACCACATCACTAAAGCTTCTTTATCGAATTTCCTTACACTTACTACATCGTGGCAGGCTTCCAACAAAAAATTACACAAAGAACAAAAACCCTTTGAAAAGCTAGAACAAGCACCAGAATAAGACTAACACGTGCAGGAATACTGAAATTACAAGCTCAAGAATTTAAAATAAGTATGATTACACCTGAAACTAATATCCTACCATATGTGAATTATGTTTCAATTAGAAAAAGAAAAAAAAAGAGGTATGATTAATATGCTCAAAGCTCTAATGGAAACAGCAGACAACATGCTAGAACAGATGGGTAATGCAAGCAAAGAGATGGAAACTCTAAGAAAGAATCAAAAAGAAATGTTAGAAAACAAAAGCATTATGTGAGCAAAAGAAGCCAGACTCAGAAACCACATACCAGATGGTTCCATTTATAAAAAATCCTAGAAAAAGCAAAACTGTAGTGACAAAAAGGACGTCAGTGGTTGGTAAGAGCTGAGAGTAGAAGGAGAAGACTCATTGCAAAGGGGATGTGGGGAACATTTTGGGGTGTTACAAATGTTCTATGAGCATGGTTGTAGCAGCATTTGTCAAAACTCATCCAACTGTTCATTTAAAATTGTTAATTGTATTATAAGTAAAGTATACCCAATTAAAAATATACAAATTATGAACATATAAATTAAATATATATATGAATTAATCTTCATTTGTATAGAAAAAAAGGATGGTGGCCTCTTCTCCATTTAATTAACCATCTTAGATGATGTATCGTTCTACCCTAGCCTTGTTACTGTGCATTATTTTATTCACTGATGTTTTTGGTTCAATCACCCAGTGTAATTTCTTGCTTGTAATTTTAGTGATCTTCTTTCACTCACCCTGGTTACATCGAAGACATTCAAGTATTTTAAAAGCACAGTTATGTTATACAAATGTGCCTCCTAGTAACAACTGTGAAAAACACTCTCTAATCAAAGGCTAAAACTCTAGAAGGCAGTAATCCCTGGTGTCAACTGTGTATTTATATCCTATTAGTCTGTGGCAGGTGTCGATGCATAGTTTTTGTTGTTGTTGTTTTTTTGATGATTTATTTATTTTAAAGGGAGAACAAGTGGGGAAGGGGTAGAGGGAGAGAGAAAATCTCAAGCAGACTCCCCACTGAGCATGGAGCCGACGCAGGGCTCAATCGCACAACCCTGAGCCAATGACCTGAGCTGAAATCGAGTCGGACACCCAACCGACTGAGTTACCCAGAAGCCCCATTTCAGTGCATAGCTTTATTTTCATAATAAACTCTACAATTCTGTCCAGAGCTGGTAAAGGTACTCGTCTTTATAATCTGCTGGAAAATTGGAATGTATCAAGCTGCCTGAGTAAAAGGCCCTTCTAACAGGGAGAATGATTCTAAAAGCCAAAAAAAATCTGAAATCTAATCCCTTTAAGAATGGTCCTTTCTCACTGTTTCTACCTCACAAGTTAATACAAAAAGCACAACTCCCTTGAGATTTAATTTAGTACTTTCTACCAAGGTCAAACCACTAGTGCCTATTGTGGTAGAGTTCTTTGGTATTCTACCTTACAGAACTTATTGTTTACAGAACTAATTATTTAGAAATAAGTTAAATTTAGATGTGTAAGTCAGGTCAGCAAGAGAGAAGATCTGCAGAGCTAATACTGTCTCAGGACTTCCGAATTACCCCAAGTTCTTCTTAATTTTCATGATCAGTTACGTACAACTGGGAAGACCTTGTTTGTTGACTGGGTGGCTGAGGGAGGAAATGAGGTTACCTGGGCATACTGTTCCAAGACTGTGGCTGCGTCACTGTGCTTCCTCTGCTCAACCAGCTTTCCTGCAAAGATAATAAACATTTGACCATAGCTGGCTTGCTAACAACAGGATTACCAAAACACTCAAGCTGAAATGGCTTTGGGGGTTTTGTTTTGTTTTGTTTTTTTAAGATTTATTTGTTTATTTGAGAGAGAGAGAGAGAGAGAAAAAGAAAGCGAGCACCCATGTGGCCACACAAGTGGGAGAAGCAGAAGGGGAGAGAGAGAATCTCAAACTAACTCCAGGCCAAGCACAGAGCCTGACACGGGGCTCCATCTCACGACCCTGACACCACAACCTGAGCCCAAACCAAGAGTCGGGTCCCCAAGTGACTATACCACCCAGACACCCCTGGAGGTACTTTTTAAATAAAAACAGACCCCTACAAACTGGAGATTGAGCTCTTGTGTACGTTCAAGCAGAATGGCTTTAAAACAGCATTTTCCAAAGTGTTCCCTAAGACTGTTCTGTAGGATAATAAAAGGCAAAACCAAAAAACCATTCTTGGGTCCATGTAAGTTTGTGAAACAGTGGGCATAACAATGCTCAACAGATTCCTTTGCTGAAATGTTTCATTAATATATCTTCATTACGCATCAAACTATATACTTTGTGAATTTCTATCAGGAAACAGGAATACTACGGAGTTCTCTTAAATGGCAGTTACAATCTAAATTTAGCACGGAATGTGAAAACCATGTACGGTCAAAATTTGCCAAGAGAACAGGCTTATAAAGGCACACACAGGACCTAGCATCTCCAGCTCATCCATTTCTTCCTCAAAATGGAAGAGGCTGCTGTTCTCCGGTTGAGCACTAAGATGAAGGTACTTGGCTTAGGGGTCATGCAGCATCTTTAGATCCTGGAATCACTCAGCAAGCTGAAATAATCCTGCTTCGAGAAACACGGAACCTGAAGCTGACGACAGCCAGCAGACTCCTGTCTCCCATCTTACGCAATCTCCAGCGCATTGTCTCCCTGACAAAAACAGGTAGTATCACCTCCACAATCTCAACAGCTACCTTTCTTTTCCTATATAAACTGCCCAAGTTAAAGTGCACATGAAGTGACTCTGCCTTATACCATTTCTCAACAATCTCTGACCACCACCTTTCCTACCACTTTTGCTAAGCACCGGGGAGAACTGGGTGTGCACCATACGGCATGACAAACAGCAAGCTAAGAGAGATAGAGAGTGTATGACAAGATAATAGGCCCTAAGAACAGAGCTGGAAGATATAACCTACCAGAACATAAGTTGCTAAAGCAGAAGTAACAATGGAGCCAGAATAAATACCTAAAAGGCCTAACACAGGGAATTCTCAGAAACTGAAGAGTTCACCATGGAAATGAAGAGGGCTTACAGAAGAGCATACAGACCTAATAACCAGAAAATACCAGACAAAGAAAAGTGATAACCTCACACATTTTTATGACCCATATAAAAAGGAAGAATGCAAAGGGCTAAGGAGGACACGTACATACATCTCACAGGGTTTAACTGGGAATTTTTTTCAGGACTGCATTTTTGGGGAAACCATAACAATATTTTTAAAACTCTTAAAGAGCAAGGGGAGAATATACCAAGCATACCTGAGAAGGCAGGGCACCTATTCACCTCTTCTCCCAAGCAGTCCTTTAGCTCTCCTCCCTCTTAAGGAATCAGACTCTGACACAGGCCCACCTCTGGTTCAGACAATCCCTCGACCTAACACAACACAGGTAAACTGCCTTTGCTTTCAGAACGCTTATACCTCTGGCCTTTTCTTTCACCTCGTTTCTCATAAATGCTATTACGATTCCCAACTATCTACTGTCTATACCTGAATGGCCCCATCCCAAAACTCATGTTTACCTTCTCACAGGGCACATGGCCGCACAGCGACTCTGTACTATGATGTAAGTTTGGCCAAATGAGATGGAAGACAAGTAACAGTGTAACTTCAAGGTCATTTCTAACTTCAAGTGTTCTCCTAAGCCTCTAGCTTCTTCCCCTTCCTAAGGCCTGGAATATGGGTATGGAGAAAATCCAGCTACAACCATCTGCTTGAGATGACAGAGCCACATAACAGAAGGACTTCTCAGTCCTTATGTGAAAGACAGAAGCTTTCATTACCATGCCACTGTATTTGGGGACTCTCACTGTAGCAGTGTAACCTTTACTTTAAACGACTCTAAATTATCCAGCTAATTTTTATTAGTTAATATGAGACTATCTCAAGGTATGCTATCCTAAATTTACTTGCAAAATTGCCAAAGAAAGGAAAAAACAAAAACACTTTAGGGAGAGCTCTCCTTTGACAGAACCTAAAAAACCACGTTTACCTGCCAGAGTTCTGCCGAGGCCAGCCAGCTGGTCTTTGGTCAAGTTAAGCTGGGCTGCCATGCAGAGAGCTTGTTGCCAGCTGCCACTCGCCAGAAAGGCATCGAGAGCTTTCTCATGAGCACCGCAGCGGGCAAACACAAGCCCTGCCGGCTCATAGAGGCGCTCCTGTGTCAGGTGTTGCCCGTAAGCAATGCTGATATCCTGTAGCGAGAAGAGAAGGGAGGCTTGGTGAGGAAAGGCAACAGTCACTTCTTAGCCTCCAGTGTAGGCTGTCTCAGTCACTACATTTAAAAGTCTCTCGAATTACTTAGAAATACCCTGTGGTTAATCAGTGAATTCCATCAGCCTTCCATTCAAAACCTTACTGAGGATGTGCCCTGTACTCACACAACAAATAATTACTGAGTACTATTCAGGGCACTGGGAATCACAGAGCAACGCAAAAAATAAAAACAAACAGTTAAAACCCAAACAGTAACAAGAACCACCACCAAGTTCCTGCTCTTGTGGCAACACTTATAAACACAACATGACCTGGGGCATAGTGATAAAGGGACAGGGAGCGACGGGAGTGCTACTTCCGAGGGCTGTGAGGAGAAGAGCCATGTGAAGGGGCACAGGAGGGTAATCCAGGCCGAGAGCTGCAGAAAGCACCATGGCCACCTGGCAGAAATGTGTACAGAACACACGACAGAACAACAAGAAGGCTGGTGTGAGTGGAGAAGGGAGTGCGCGGGAGGGAGGAAGAGACAGAGAAAATGAGAGCAAAGAGGCCGCCACTGTCTAAATTCTCTGTCCCCAGGCTCAAGGTCAGGCAGGGCCACAGAGAGGAATACAAGACAAAGCCCCTGCCTTTAAGCAGCCCAGGGCCTGTGGGGAAAACAACTGAGTGCAGCAGCAGTTGGTTACGTGCCGCCTCTGAGCTGAGAAGGTGATCTGGGAGCTCAGTGAGGCATCTTGCCCAGGAAGTTTTCTGGCAGAGGACACCCGAGAGTTCAAAGACAAGTGGGGCTAAAGCAAGGGGCAAGGAGAAGCCTATTAGAGGCAGCTGGTGCTAAGGAAGCAGGCAGGAGCCAGAACACAGACACGGAGAACTGCGGAGGGCGGGGAGGGTGGCAGTGATGAGTCGTGGTTACGGCACAGGCTCCGGGGCCAGAGAGCCTCGGCTCCACATCCCAGGCTTCACACATGAGCTCCCAAGGCAAGCTGTTTCCTCATCTGTTTACCTGATCAGGTTGTCATAAGAATCACAGAATATACTAAGCAAATACCTGGCATATTAAAAAAACTACACAGATGTCTGTTTAAACAAATAACCAAACTGGATCCCTTTCTCCTAAACGACAAGAGAAAGATCTACACACTTCAGGACGATCAGTCACTTGACAGCAAGGCTGGGCTAGAGCAAGGGGTGGGAGGGAAGCAGGGAACCCCAGGCAGAAGCTGCCACGGTATTCATAATGAGGAATGGCGGACAACGCCTAGCTTTCCAGCCTGGACACTTCCTTCAGAACAGGAGCAGGTCAGGGCCATTCTCCCAGATAAGAGCTCAGGACGAGGTGACTTCATCTGACGATAAACCGTGAGGTCAAGAACGGCATTACGGACTCAGGGTCCTTACCCCTAACCAGCACAAAGTCAGAAGAGCCTCATTTTGGCACCACTCACCTTGTACTGTTGAGAGTCTGACGGATAGAACTTCAGAGCTTCCTTATACAAGTTTTTATCTTTTATTAAGTTTAAGCATTCTGGGAAGTACTCGGATCCTGAGGAATAAGATTCATACATACACAAGTTTAAGACTTTGGAAGTGTAATGGATTTCATTTTTACCAGTGTTCCCTACATGAAATCAACAAGGGACTTTTTTAAGACCCACAGAGTCAGAGTGTCAGAATCCAGGAATTGTAATTTTAGCAAAGCACCCCAGCAGACAAGAGGTATGAGAAGCACAGGCTGAGATCAGAGTTCCATGTAAAAGGATGCTTTATACACCATCGCTGATAAATGACTGTCCAACCTTCCATTTGCTCAACCTCCTTCACCATAATCAGTCGGGGAGCTCATCAACCATTCAGACACTGGAGTCCCAGCCCATCCCAGCTCAAGCAGATTCTCCAAAGCAGCTGAATAATACCCAGGCAATTTCTTATCCCCATCTTAGCTCTTGGAGAGAACCACACCTGCTGAAGTCAGAAACTCCGGCATGGGACAAGGATGGGGTGAGGCGGAAAAACAGGCACTATGCTCATCCTATTCTGTCGCTGTGATGTACACCTGCGTCCTTCTGGGAACAGCCAGTGCACATGGCCACTCACTCCAGACAAGCTACGTTTCCCTCGAGTGTTGGCAAATAAGGCAAGAAGCACATTATCACACAATTTTCATTCTGAGATACTGAAATGAACTTAGGAGGTGATCATCCTTAACCCAAAAAGGATCTGCTCTATTTTGTTTTAGTTGGGGAGCTCCTCCAGTTCATTAAAAGCCACTTGCTTTGTCTTTAGCTTTTCAGATCATCTGATAAAAGAAAGTGCACATATCTGCTAAAATTTTTAGGAGTGGAAACTGAAATCAGTCTATGTCTAAACTAACACTTTAATTTATACCCTGCCTAGTTCCAAAGATGAATGCAGAAATAAACATACTAATTCTCACACTTACCACATTTACTGAGGTGGCCAATGGCTTTTTCATAGCGTTTCAGGTATTTATCGATGGTGAACCGCTGATAATTAGTTTCCATTTTCTTAAGTGTATTAAGAAATGGAAGATATTCTTTGGGATCCTAAAACAAATAACAAAAAACAAAAAACACCAATAGGAGATCTTTCTTGCTTATGAATACATGTACTTATAACAATGCAAATAAGTTATAACAATCAATAAACCCAAAGATACATAATTTTTTATATACATACCATATTAGTGTATTAATTACATATTGTATAAATATACAAAATGAAACAACATTTAACAAGTTTTGGCAAAAATGCTTTAACGTCTAGGTGTTGTTTTCATTGAGAATGATGATGACGATCTGTGCAATCTCACGAAACCACTTATTTCAGAGGCTAACAAGGAAGACAAGGTCATTCTAGAAGATACTCAACAAATGTACCCAAGTTTCTCCAGAAGTGCAAGACACTGTGCTTGAAGCTGTTTGCATGACATTGCATGTCCTTCCTCTGCAAGTCTTTTCCAAAAGATTTTACTAATTCTTGAGAGAGAGAGAGAACACACGTGTGCGTGAGCACATGTATGTGCAGGGGGCAAGGCGAGAGGGAGAGAGAGAAACCCAAGCAGACTCTGTGCTGAGGGCGGATCCTGACCCAGAGCTCAATCCCAGGACCCTGAGATCATATCCTGAGCTGGAATCAAGAGTCGGATAATTACCAAAAA
This sequence comes from Mustela putorius furo, assembly GCF_011764305.1. Taxonomy (NCBI): domain Eukaryota; kingdom Metazoa; phylum Chordata; class Mammalia; order Carnivora; family Mustelidae; genus Mustela; species Mustela putorius. Next base: position 12,603,887 of record NW_025421423.1, read on the forward strand.
AAAAAAAAAAAGAGTCAGATAATTAAACGCTGAGCCACCCAGGTGTCCCTCCCTCCAGCAAGTTTTAAAACAAAGGTAAAATTGTAGTGAGTTGAAGATAAAACTCTAAGGGGGCGCCTGAGTGGCTGAGTGGTAGTTAAAGCCTCTGCCTTCAGCTCAGGTCATGATCTCAGGGTCCTGGGATCAAACCCCTGCATCGGGCTCTCTGCTCAGCAGGGAGCCTGATTCCCCCCTCTCTCTGCCTGCCTCTCGGCCTACTTGTGATCTCTCTGTCAAATAAATTAAAAAAAAAAAAAAATCTTAAAAAAAAAAAAAGATAAAACTCTAAGGCCCTACCAACCAAGATTTTATCAGCACTGATTGTCCGCAGTTCTGTGCCATGCTCCAGAAACCGTTTTCTTTCTAAAGAACAGATGCTCCCTGTTCTTAATGCAATTTCACTGGACAAACAGGATAAGTACTTAAGAACAATCTAGGAAAAAAAAAGAAAACCCAAAAGAAAAAATAATAAAGTACTCAGGCATTTAATATAGAGAACTACAGGCCAAAGTGTCCAAACAATATACATTTAGTAAGAATTCGCTAATAACCAAGCTTGCTTACTCTCAGGAGACCCACCACCTAGCGGAGCTAGAATGATACACAGGGATGGGCGCTGGTGCAGTGGAAGCACAAATGTGGCCCACCTCCTTCAGTCCCTGCATGGCAAGGAGGCAGGGAGGCAAGAACGGAGACAAGGAGAATTAGCCTGGTGAATGGAGAGGGAAAGAGTGGTGAAGGGAAGCGGAAGTAATGCTACCTGCTGCGGTGTGTGGTGTGCGGTGGCAGGGGCGGCAAAAGCACTGCCTCCCCTCTACAGGCTGAGAAAAAGGAACATCAAGAGAAGAGCACAGATGGATACACAGAGACCAGATCCTGGGGGAGAGGGTTAAGCAATATGATGGCTTCTGAACTTTATCCTAGGGCCAATGGAGAGCCCATGAAGGATTTGAAGGAAAAGAATGAAGGATCACCATTTGGCTTTTGGAAAGATCACTCTGGCAAGATCAAGGAGAGGGATGACAGGATGAAGCAGAAGCTGAAGACCCAGACCAGACTAGGGGCACTCAAACTCTCTTAATGCAGCATGCTACAGTGGGACAAGAGGCCCCAAACCTTCCTATCCTCTGTGTTCCCGCTTTCCAGCCACATAACAAGAACCGGATGGGAACACAAATCATCTGCAGTGTTTCTTTTACAAGAGGCAAGTTCGTTCACACATATGTCCATAATCTTAAAAATAACCAAGTAACTTTATTTCACTCGTTCCACCTGGCATTCGAAACACTTTGATCAACCCTGAACTGTGACAGAGAATGGGGCTTGGAAGCAGGTGCCCTGGGAGCCCCCAGCTCCGCCCCCAGGCCTGTACTCGCTGTGTTCGCGTCAGCAAGATCCTGCGCCGCCAGAGGCAGGGCTGCTTTCTGCCACGACCGCAGAACTGAGAACTGAAAGGTGGCTAACGCAGTAACTGCACCTACCTTCTGTGACTTCTCAGCTACCATGAGGACCAAATCAAAGTTGTAGGTCCCAAGAGAATGATCATATAAGTCATTGACGTCTACCAGAAGCAGCAAATACTTCAGGGCTTCCTCGGCACTCACGGCGTCGGGAACAGGTGGAGCGCTGGCTGTCAGCATACAGGAAAACAAAACACAACAAAGCCATTTGGGGAAAAAAGCCCACATTTCTAACAACATAACCAAAAAGACAAAGTAACTGATTTTCTTGACAGAATTGGATATTACAGGACTTCTCCTTCTGTACAGTTTTATAGGCAGGTGCTGTGAAAAACAGACACAGGTCTTCAAATGGCAACCCACAAGCCCCGTACTAAATGTGTGATGCGGTGCTGACCATGGTCCGTGAGCTCCCCAGAAGCCGGGAAGCCTGGTGCCACCCTGTGAATGGGACTCTTACCTTGAAGCTCGTGGACCTTCTGTAGCACAATCTCCAGCTCTGGGGTTGTTTTCTTTACATGAGAGGTGAGTATGGACAGGCAGTACCTGAGGTGGGAAGTGAAGAACCCCAGAATGAGGATGAACGGCGGAGTCAGGACATCAGTACATCTCATGACTCAGCAGATCCCGGCTAGTGGGAGGCACGTACTTGTGGGGGTTTATGCTCTCCATGGCTGCTCTCAGAGCGTCACAGACAATGTCTACTTTTTTCCCATCGGGATCCTTGGACAGCTGGACAGTGCTGGCAACTGGCGGAGGATACATGGTCTTTGTAACATCTTCTTCCCTGAGAACAAGTTCTTAAGAGGTCACTACCTGAACACGTGTCCCAGCTACCAAAGGACGGACATCTACCCAGGCAGGTCAAGGAGGGAATAAAAATGACTTTTGTCGAACAGTTTATCAAATTCACATAAGGTGAAAATGAAGAAACAAACTGAAAAAAGAAACATTTTTATACAAGACTCGTACAGTGATGTTATAGATGTTTTATTCACATTAGCCCCGAACTGTGTACAGACAAGAGGCCCCCTCCAGGAAACAAATAAACAAACTGTAGCATATCTGCACCAGGGCACAGGACTGAGAGCTAAACATAAAGGAACTAGTGATACCAGTCAAAACATGGGTGAATCTCAAAGTGCTATGCTGAGAGAGCAGCCTAAATTACACAGAGTAAGAGTAAATACTATATGCTTCCACTTAAAAGTTCTTCAACAGGCAAAACTGATCTACAGTGAAAAACTCCCAGCAGTGGTTGCCTAGTGGGTGGGGACAGGACGGACTGACACGAGGTTTGGTGAACTTTCTGAGGTGAAGGAAATGTTCTCTATCTTCATGGACATCTATCTACATGGAAGTACACACTGGTCAGAACTCACTGAACACTGCATTTATGATTTATGCATTTTACCACACATGAATCTGACCCACAGAGAATGTACTCTAGTCAGTGTTCTACGAAGTGAAATACTGAGACATAAAACAGACTGAAGGCTACAATTAACTTAAAATTTGCATTAAAAAAGATGAATAATGGATGGATAGATGGTACCTTGTGACAAAGCAAATACAGGAAAATATGAACTAGAGAGTCTAAATGGTGGTACAGGATGCTAACTGGACAACTTTTATGTTTAAAAAAAATTTTTTAAGGGACACCTGGGTGGCTCAGTGGGTTAAGCCTCTGCCTTCAGCTTAGGTCATGATCTCAGGGTCCTGGAATCAAGCCCCACATCGGGCTCTCTGTTCAGTGGGGAGCCTGCTTCCTCCCCTCTCTCTCTCTGCCTGCCTCACTGCCTACTTGTGATCTCTGTTTGTCAAATAAATAAATTTTTAAAAAATCTTAAAAAAAAGTTGTTTTTTTTTTTAAATTGGAAAAAAAGTCATCTCAGAGAAACATACCATTTGATTTCATTTTTTTCTTTTTAAGATTTTAATTATTGGGGCGCCTGGGTGGCCTCTACCTTCTGCTCAGGTCATGGTCTCAGGGTCTTGGGATAGAGCCCCGCATTGGGCTCTCTGCTAAGCAGGGAGCCTACTTCCCCCTTTCTCTCTGCCTGCCTCTCTGCCTACTTGTGATCTCTCTTTCTCTCTCTGTCAAATAAATACATAAAATCTTAAAAAAAAAAAAAAAGATTTTATGTATTTATTTGACAGAGAGACACACAGAAAGAGAGGGAACACAAGCAGCGGCGAGTGGGAGAGGGAGAAGCAGGACTCCTGCCGAGCGGGGAGCCTCATTCAGAGCTTGATCCCAGAACCCTGGGATCATGACCTGAGCCAAAGGCAAATGCTCAGTGACTGAGCCACACGGGTGGCCCTGATTTCAACTTCATAAGACAAACAGTCTTATATGTACACCAAAAAACAGTCAATTATAATTCTAAATGACATATTTTCAAGTCTTAGTTTTAAATAGGCTGATTTAAAAAAGAAGGGAAAAGGGCAAGAATCTATTACAGGTAGCATCTGAGAGGTACAGTGATAAAAAAATTACCAAACACAAAGTTAATTTTTCTCCTCTAGCTATCTGTTTGATTTCCTAAACTAGATAAATTATGGATAGGTTTCATGAGTTATTCAAAATACTTACTTCAATTCTGTGAAAAACAAATTAATATGATTTACAGAGTCAATCTGTCTTATGAAGGTTTCCACATTTTCAAGAAACACCTACCCAACAACAAAAAAAAAGGATAAAAAATTTTAGTTCCAATCACACAGGATCGTCTTAGGTAAGCTAGAGTTAATATCAGACCTAGAAAGTTACCTTAGGGTTGTGGTCATGAATCAGATTGAGATTAATTCTTAGTTTCCTCATACATTCAAATGCTTCTTTAAACATAAGTCTTTGAAGAGACAGAGAGAATGGACAGAAAGGTCATTTTACAAAAACTAAACTCCCTAGATCCAACACCGTTAATATGATATAAACCAGTTGTAATTAGAATATAGTCCAAATGCCAAACAACTACTACTGGATTTCTACTTCCAACTCAAAAACGAAAAATCAGTTACCAGATTTGCTTGCCTTCGTTTAACAGACGGGACTTTTGCACCATGGCAGTCTGAGCACTATATCTCCACATACACACGACAGAAGATCCACCACAGAACTTAGGTTAAAGATCATTCTCATACAAAGTTTCCCCCAAATAAAGTGAAAATGGATCATTTCCTTCACAACAGTGGCTCAGGCATTCTTGGGTCACAGGCTCCTCTGTACATCTGCCAAAAGCCTTAGGCCTTCTGCCCAAATAAATCCACACAGACATAGTCTGGTGCAATTTCCCTAGATTCACAGAACATCTAAAACCCATATGGATCCCCTCAGGCTAGGAAACTGTATCTTATATGATGCATTTCATGATTCTTTCTACTAGGAATATTTATCAGATTATGTAACATACACATCAAGTGTAGGAGGAAAAAAAGCCTCTGAGAATCTGACTGAAGACATACATAATACAAGTCTTCCAGGCTTCTACGTTTTAAAAACTTCAATAGAATACTTACTATCTTCACATATAAGTCATAACAACAAGCAAACTAGTCATATACATGGTTCTTACTTGTCCAGCCACTTCCGAATCTGAGATAAAACCAGAGCTCGATGATGAACAACTTCTAAGTTTCCCCTTGGCATCTTAAATAGATCAGAACAATAATGTTTTTAATTAAATAGAAAAAATTTAAACACCCAGGATACACAACTTCACCTAACTCAACTCTTCATAATGAAGGGAACTACCACAATCCTGTAAGCACATGAGCACACTTTCAGCAGAATCTGGTTATGCACAGTATTTATTTTGACTTCCAGAGAAGCTTCCCTTCTAGCCTCGCTGGGCACAGCCTGTATAAGCACTCCTTTGTATAAAACTAATGGAGAATCTAGTAAGGAATGGCTTATAATAAATTGTTACAGGGGCACCTGGGTGGCTCAGTGGGTTAAAGCCTCTGCCTTCGGCTTAGGTCATGATCCCAGCATTCTGGGATCGAGCCCCGCATCGGGCTTTCTGCTTAGCAGGGAGCCTGCTTCCTCCTCTCTCTCTCCCTGCCTCTCTGCCTACTTGTGATCTGTCAAATAAATAAATAGATAAATAAATAAAATCTCTTAAATAAATACATAAATTGTTACAAATGATAAGAGGACCTAAAATACAATCTGCAAGAATTGTTTCATATTGACAGCCTAATGACGATCAGAAACACAGCCTGAAAAATCAGCTTACCTGTAATATAAGCTTTGTGTCCTGGGGCACAACAGTGACAATACGTGAACCCCTCTCCACCTTCCGCAGAGACTCCCCTTTAGACAGATGGCTGCTGCTCAGACCTGCATGTAATGCTAAAGACAGTACTGGCTAAGCCGTAAGAATCACAGTGATGACAAGCCACTGTCCATTAACTGCGTTTGAAACTTTGAAATTTGAAATACATGGTCCAAAATAGGAGAAAGCAGGAATGCCTTGGTGGTTCAGTCGGTTAAGGGTCTGCTTTCAGCTCAGGTCAGGATCCCAGGGTCCTAGCATCGACCTCTGGAACAGGTTACCTGCTCAGTGGGGAGTCTGCTTCTCCTCCTCCTTCTTCCCCCTCCCCTTTGCTTGTGATCTCTCTCTCTCTCAAATAAAGAGAATCTTTAAAAAAGAAAGAACAAAACTAAAAACTTCAAAACAAACAAACAAACAAAAAAAAACAAGCCCACAAAAACAAAATAGAAGAAAGCAATTAACCACCATACCCCTTTGCTCTCCCACTCAACCTTGAGACCTGTAGCCTTTCTGACAAACAATCTCAATCCTGGAACCTGCCCTCTCTCACAGAGCCCTTATGCATATTCACACATGTAGCGTCTCCACTGATTCAGGCAAGCAGGAGGATGCAGTTTCTCTAGTTCTTAGTACTATCAGTTCACTGTGATCACATCAATGAGAGAATCCCAGTTTCCAAGTTGGAAGCAAAGACAGGAAGTAGAGTTTTCTAGAATAAGAAACACACACACACACACACACACACACACACACACACACAGAGTGGGGAGGGGACACATGGAATTAAAGGTAAAACGGACAGTTTCCTATAAACCACAAGATGGAGTCTTTCAGACCTATAATGGAGGGTGGTCACAGTGAGCAAAGGAAGATCACAAAGTTGTTAGAGCCAGTTTGTATCTGCATGGTAACCCAGGTAAAATACTGCATTAGTTATATAATCCTGAAAAAGTTTTGTTTAATTTCACAATGCCTCAGGAATGCCTCAGGAAGGACCTCCTTCTCTGGAAGTTCTTTGCTGACTCATGCAGAATACTGAACTGATTATGTGTTGAGATTAGGAACTAAGTACATGAATTCTAAAGGTTTTCTTTCTTTTTCTTTTTTTAGAAGATTTTATTCACTTGTGTGACAGAGAAAGAACACTAGCAGGGGGAGCAGGAGAGGGAAAAGCAGGCTCCCCTGAGCTGGGAACTGGATGCGTGTCTCCATCGGAGGACCCCGGGATCATGACCTGAGCTGAAGGCTGACACTTAACTGAGCCATCCAGGTGTCCCTAAAGGTTTTCTCACAGTCTAGAACTCTATGATAAAAAGCCAAAGTAAGTGATGAACTTTAAAGTCATCAAGATTTCAAAGCACAAAAGATAATAGAAGAGGGACTATTTTCTACTATACACACTGAACACTTACCGTTAACTGAAGCATCTCTCAAGCAAAAACACTGGCAGGTATGGGAATGTGTTGTCAACAACAAGAATTCACCATACACTGCAAATGATGTGATATTTGAAGCAACCTACAAGAAGGCAAAGGGAAAAGTTAGCTTTGTTACTTGGAGTCAATACTGAAAAGGATCCTACATCAAACCAAGCCTTGTTACCTCTGTGTCATTGATGAAAAAGCGACACCTATCACTCAGACCAAGGACACATTCCTGCAAAGAAATAAAACCGAAATTACAAACAACTCTAACCAAACTAGTTAAACCTAATTTTTCTATCCCTTAATTCTATTGCCCTGTGGTTTCATACCTAAGTCCATGTCAAGACTGAATAAAAAAGACACCCATCCTCATGGCTACCATCTTCTCAGCAGCCACCAAACCCCTCAACCCTCCTCTACCAGACCCTGTTCCTTTCCTTCATTCTCCTATCAGAGGGCATCGTCATATCTACACTGATAGATTACAAATTCCAGAAGAGCAGGGATTAGTCAGCTGTTTTGTTCTACAACTGCTGTATCCTACCACCCACCACAATTATAGACATTCCAACATCTGATGAATGGCAAACTCCTGAATACTATTTTTGATATTACATTTCTGCTGTCCCCAAATGGTAAATAACACTAACTCTGATGATCTGTACAAGGGGGCTAAAAGTCTGCCAATCACATTCTCCTATCTCTTATAAGTTATTCCTTTTAGGAAAGGAATCAACTGGCCACTACATACATGTCAGACAATCTCTTAATTCCATTTCATAGATGAATAAGCTGAGGTTCAGAAATTTTCCACTGTTGCCCTTAGAGGCAACAGTGCTCCCTTAGGAGCCCCAGATCTACCTCCAAAGCCCATATTCTTTTATAATGCCGGCAGTCCCTGGACCACTGCTCTAAGTGGTCGTTTTCTGCCCTGTGTTCACTTGCCTCTCCTCCAATCATGGCCAATTCAGTCTGTGTGCATGGATAAGGAAACTGAACAGGAAATCCACCGGAGTTCTTCCATGGCTCCACAGCCAGAGAGGGTGACTCTGCAGGATTGGCAGATGAAGTTTACACAAAGCGGCTATGCTCACTATGAAACTGTTACATCAATACTTGCTGAAACACTTAACATGCAATTTGGATCACTTTCCAAATATATTTTGGAAACTCATTAGAACACTCTCGTCCATTACAGAATACACCTCCAATTCTACACTACAGCTTAGGGTTTTCCAGGACAGTTAAAAGACCTAACCATCAACGTAGCCCTGATAAGAAACTCACAAGTACACATTCTCAAGAATTAAACATTTAAGTAAATCATAAACACGCTTTCCTAACATTCTGATACTCACCCCAAAAGTACTTAAGTATCTGGCCACCAGCCAGCTGCAATGCTACTGACTTGGTCTTGGAATTGCAACACAGACTGATGATGATTCCATCCACTGTCACAGATGAACTGATGAAAGCAAAAAAATAAAAAATTTTTTTAAAAAAGCAGGAATCAGAGTGTGAACAGACCACTTTTCTCAAAAGTAGTAGTATCCCACCGATTTTGCAGAAACAGGAAAAGAAATAAACAATTTCCCTTTGGCCTGCACTGCCTATTTCAATACAAGATAGATATAATACATACACACAAATGCACGTATATACACATTGATAGATACACATTACTTTGGCCAGCAGAAAGCCAAAGTAATGACCTGTCACACAATGCCAAGACCTGTTTTCCACAATGCCAAGAAGCTAGATGTCTCTGCTGTGAGGTCATCACTCCCATGCCAGCAGCAACTTAATATAACTTATGACAACCTACTGCCTTCATTAGATATGCATGGTATCATTTCTGTCTCCTTAAAATGTATACTGCGGTAAATAAAGCTGTAAGTCTATAGGAAAACGAGCATACTCAATATCTCTTATTGCTATCATATTCATTCATGGAAACTGGTGGGTCTTCATTAATCAGAAGAGGAGAATCTGTTCCTGTCATATTTTTTCCTGTGTCAATGAACAGAGAGCAGACATGTTTAATAGACGTGGAAGAAGTAGCAATAAAAGCAAATGTTGCCAATCTTAACATTTATTCAAAGAATTTTTAGCCAATATACAAAAAAACTCAAAATGTCTCAAATTTCGTGAGGATAAATGATCTGAAAATAGGTTAAGAGGACAGACTCCAGAGCCAAACGGCTGGGACTGGATCGAGGCTCTACCTACATGATATCAGGCCAGTTACTGAACTGCTCTGTGCCTCAGTGGTTTCAGCTATAAAACAAGGACGCTAATAATACACAATTCCAAGAGGTAGCATGAGAAAGAAGTGAGTTACCACAGCAAAAGCACTGAAGAGTTTCTTTTACAAAACTTAAGCTAGAATAAATATAAGGCATTAAAAGCTATAAGCTCAAACGAGGGACTTTATAGTCCCTAAAGATATTAATATTTTATAAGAACAAAATACTATTTTTGAGATACAAAAGTCAAAGTAGCAGAAATATATATATAAATATATATATACATACATATATATATATTTTAAAGATTTTATTTATTTATCTGACAGACAGAGATCACAAGCAAGCAGAGAGGCAGTCGCAGAGAGTGGGGGAGGGGAAACAGACTCCCTGCTAAGCAGGAAGACTGATGCGGGGCTCGATCCCAGGACCCTGAGACCATGACCTGAGCCGAAGGCAGAGGCCCCAACCCACTGAGCCACCCAGGCACCCCAGCAGAAATATATTTTAAGTAACTTCTCATTTCCTTTACAGCAAATGAAATGATCTAGTTTTTCTTTCTACAAGCTGATGATAAAGAATTTCAAATTTGGAGAAGCAGAAATGTGTTCAACTTAGGTATTTCTATTATAAATTGCTCTACCTTTTATTATTTTTTAATTAAGCTTTTATTTTAATTCTAGTGTAGGTAACAGTGTTGCCTTACTTTCAGGTGTATAACAGAGCGATTCAACACTTCCAGACATCTGCCAGGGCTCATCACAGTAAGTATACTCCTTAATCCCCATCACCTGTGTCACCCATCCCTTCCACCCCATCCGCTCTGTTTTTTAAATTTAAAAAATTTTTATTTTTTCAAGACTTTATTCTTTCGACAGAAAGAGATACAGTGAGAGAGAAAACACAAGCATGGGGAATTGGAGAGGGAGAAGCAGGCTTCCCCCAGAGGAGGGAGCCCAACGTGGGGCTCGATCCCAGGACCGAAGGCAGACGCCCAATGACTGAGGCCCGCCCCCGGCTGCTCGCAATCTGCTTTTTTAAATTAAGCTCCTGGTTATCGGAGTTGTTGCATATAGCTAGAAAAATTTTCTGTACCCGTCCGGATATTCACAAAAAGCTTTGTAAAAACAGGAAGTACTATGTGTCAAAGAACAGGAGTTAACGAATACACTAGAATATGTTTTATGTACACAATGAAGAAACGTTCCTAAATTTTGCAGCAAGGGTTTTCATGGAAAACTGAAATCTAACTAGGAAACCCTTAATTACAAATGAGTGTGAAGATTAATATCAGCTTGTTTCAAGAGCGAAGTTTTGACAGGGGAAGCCTAAGGATTCTTGGAGATGTCCAGGCCGTGCCACCTACCGCTCAATGAGGCTTGAGTTACATGAAACAGCCTCACTCGTTACCTGAAACCTGTGACAAACATGCAGTGTGAAACCGAGGGCCAGGGAGCAATAAATTTTAGCAAAGAGAAAGAGAGATGACTTTCTAGCAGTACATGTAGTCAAGTGCCTGAGAGAACACAGAGAAGCCAGAAGCAGCATTCAGAAGTCACCATACCCACTGCAGTGCATGTACACAGACCTTATCATTGATCTTAGTAACTAACCAGGGTAACCACAGTAGCTAATTCTCTTGGGCTAACAGTTACCTGCTGGAGTGTAGTATATGCTGAATTAAAAATTTTAACACATCTTATAAATGTTTCGACCCATTTACTGGTATCTGTCCTGTGGTCCAGCACCCCTGGGTGCATTTTCAGGTTTGTATTGTGACATGACTCAAAACTACACTTAACCGTCTTGCTAAGTGTGTTTAACAAGGAAGCAGTTGCCCTCAACCTTGTTTGCTAGAAGTCAAAAGAGTCCTCCACCCAGCAAAGACAAAAGCATAACTACACCGAATGCAGGAGCACATGGAATGCAGGAGCACACGGAATGCAGGGAAGTGTCGCCATACCTGATACTGAGTTGTCCGTGGTCGTCATCCATCTCGGAAGGGGCCACAGTCAGATGGTGAATGACAGACTGTACGCCGGACGGACTATGGCTTACAGCCAGGAAAACGTCTTCTTGAATCCAGGTGAGAAGGCTGAGCTTCAGAGGGTTTCCTTCTTGATCTTCACCATTCTCAAACTGAATTCTGTTTTAAATATTGAAGAATATCTAAATGAACTTAGTGATAATATGAATAAAGCTCTAATATCACTGAGATTTTCCTAAACGATTTTTAGATTTAGATTTTCCTAAAATGATTTTCCTAAACGAAGAATGAACCACCGTGTACAGAGTCAATTCCTAATTATTTAGAGGGACAAAACCTGCAGTAATGCCAGAATGTTTTTCTTTTTTTTTTTTAATTTATTTGACAGACAGAGATCACAAGTAGACAGAGAAGCAGGCAGAGAGAGAGGAGAGAAGCAGGCTCCCCGCGGAGCAGAGAGCCCAATGTGGGGCTCGATCCCAGGACCCTGGGATCATGACCTGAGCCGAAGGCAGAGGGTTTAACCTGCTGAGCCACCCAGGTGCCCCCAGAATGTTTTTCTATTTATTTTCGTTTCCTATGTTCTGAGATCTTCAGGTTTGAAGAGAACACCTCAAGAAACTGACTACACAAGAAAATCACTTGCCCCAGGCCTTACGTAACAAACCCCAGAGGTTTTCCACTGTCGCCACTTACCAGCATTCAAACCAGGCTCCAGCAGATGTGTAGGTCTCAGCAGAGTGGGCTATTTTTAAGCATCTCATGTCATAATGACTAATTAGCTTCAGAAACGGATCTCTGGCCTCTAATACCTGCCTCCTGTAGCGTTAATATCTCAGGGGACAGCAGATTTTTGCCAACTCAGGGGAACCCCTAATGTCTACTTCTCCAGCCTTAAAGCCTAAGTGACAAATCCTCAGCATGCACTAAAGAAGCTGGGTCACTACCCTGATCTTCCTACTCAATCAGCTCTCCCTGGTCTCAGTCCCTCCACTGCGTTCCTCCCCACATAGGGGCATTCCCATCTCTGGTTCCCTCCATCATGGCCAGTGCTCCCAGGGCATTTCTGCCAGTCCTAAACTCATCTTTTCTTCAAAGATCAAGATAAGTATTCATGTCCTTCACGAAATCTCCTAAATGACCAGGAACTATCCTCTCAATTTTTTAAAAATCAAATTATATTCTAAATTGCCTTACACTTCCTAGTTTGCCTTAAGTCTGTCCTCCAGTGGGTTCAGTTCTGTGGAATGAAATAACCCACATAAATGTTCTTTGAAAACGACTAAGCATTATACAGACAGCCCCCAAATCACAGGTTGAAAATTTATACACATTCATTACCCATACTGCATATATTTAAGAAACATATTACTTATGAAATTCAGTTAGTTTATTGTCCCTATTAATTTATAAATAAAGTAATTTATTTACAGTGATTACAAACATAGGCTTATCAAGTAGAATTAAGTCTTGGATTCTCACAGAAGTTGTATTATAATTAACAATTAGCTTCAGGGTCATTTTACAATACTTACAGTGCACCGGAGGTACTCATTTATACCTAACCATTTATAATACTGTTTTAATGAGAAAATGCAGTCTGATTTCCAACCTGGGAAACTCAACATGCAGCAACCCAAAGTTCTGGAGTGTGGGAAGACCGAATTCGGTCAACCTTACGTGAACAACGCAGACCCCCTCATGTACATAAGTCAATGCGGCTTGTTACCATCCTCATCTCCGCCTTTCCCACACAGAGAACCAAGGGCTACTGGAAAAAATGGGTTCTAAGCCAGCTACCATCTTGGCTCCATTGCCACCCATCAGCACGTGGCATTCAAATCTATAGATAACTGACTTCCCCAGCGGACTCAAACACCAGGACCCAGGCATTGTATCTACTTCTTGTTCCACTCAGCAACAGGCGTGGAATAGTAACAGCTACTCCCAGAGGTCCAAATTAATTGCAAACAACGTACTTGTATCTCTTTTCCAGATGAGGTGTTCTAAGAGAAACTTTAAATCCATTTCCACCCACAGCTCCCAGCTTCACTGTAGAATCCACACTTGGACTATCACCTAAAACACAAGAACAGTTACTATCACAGTAAACTACACACATTTTCCCTGATGCTAAAAGTATTGAATTCTGCATTTAATAGGTTCTAGAAGGTAATCCACTTTAGATATAGAGAGATCAGAAACAACCACATCACAACCTCTTTCTTAAATCTCTGTCTGCCTTTCAGACTGAAAATTCAGGACCATTTGAAAACAAGGCTGTCAGTATCATGTGCCAGTATAATTTACAACATAATCATAGAACTCAAAATAAAAACACCTTTCCACTTCTCCTGGACATCAGGAAAGCAACTAGCAACTGACAGAAATGGGATGGTGGAAGGACAACTGGATTAAAAGCTACAACACGTAAGCCGAGATCCTTGTCCGTTCTTGTTCGAGCAAAGTGCAAACACCCTGGCATTCTCTTCCCTCCTCTATGTAACAGAAAAACACCAGCTCTGATGCTGCTCCTAGGAAGGCTGTGAGATCAACTAGAAATATGTGCAAAGGCAATGAGAACCGTAAACCATGTTAAAGACACATAAGATACTATGCTACTTCCAGGGTGAAAGTTATTCTTAAATCATTGACTCTTTAAGTTCAACAAACAAAAGGAAGTGCTCTTATAAACCAGAGTGGGGTTAGCCTCCCCCACCCACCAAAAATCCCACAAGTCAATTATATATCAATATCAATTATATATCAATCAATTATATACCTCCATATATATTATCATAATCATGATATTAATTACAAACGTCAAAGTTTTTAGAAACACTGGAGCTAAGGCAACACCACACTGTAATTTGATTTTGTGCAAGAGGGACTTGGCTCAGAACGTCTTAGTAACAATTTTTGAACATACCACATTTATAAACAGAAATCTGGTTACTGGCGTCCAGGATTGCAAGGTCGTTACTCTTCTGGGGGTGTGCAGAGAACACGACCTGATTCACAGGGTGTGGGAGCAGCAGTTGGTATGTGCACATGGGAGGTGGAACCACACTCTGTCGGAAGACTGTCACCAATACCCTGTCTGTGTATGAGAGGAGAGATTAGATACATGGATGTTTAATTTGTAAAATGGAGCATGTGACAGCACAGTACCACTAAGAATGGGGGTAGAAAACATACAGCAATTCCTAAAAATCTTTGCTTTTTTTTTTTAATATAAATAAGCTTAAACACAATATACAGGGAAAATTATGTATCAGGGCTCTGTATCTGACTACTGTCACCTCCAGTCCAGTTGGACTCCTCTGGAGTTGGAGTCCAACTCTTATGAAAAAGGGGAAGAAGGCCAGGGTTCCAGCTTGAAACTGAGGCCAGAAACCAAGCCAGACTGAACCAAGGGTACGATTCTCTTGAAAATCGTTAAACGACTCCCTATGTATGTTTTTAGTAATAAGACATATCTGATTAAACCCTCTGGACAAAACACAGAATTATAAAATCTATATTAGGACTACTACACAGAACAAAATTAGCACACCCAGGCACATTACAATCTTAGAAACAAAGTTTTTCTTTATGTTAGCAGCAGTAAGTAAACTGTCTTTTCAGGTGAAATTGCCCCAATTTCCTCCCCCTCAGCAAACAAAATCCTCACACTAGACAGTTGTCTGTGACTTGAACATACTGTACAGATTATATAGTTAATAAGTATTATGTCAAAAAGCAACCCAAATCGGGGGGTGCAAGGGTCAATGTAAACCTGTGTCAGGGCACAAAGGTAAGGCCAGCACGCCCAATGTCACAGGACCACTGCTGTCTTTCTCCACACCTGGGGTCAAATTTTCAATGTCTTCAAAGAGCAGACAAGTAAATTCGTGAAGACTACAGATGGGGGTGGGCAGCAGCAGGGGTGACGAAGGACTATGGTTCTCAGAAGAGTACATGCCCCCTCTAAGGGCATCCCTATTCAATCAAAACAAAACCCGAAGTAAAAATAAACCAAACCACCAAAGCACCACACACATCAAAATTCCCCAATTTTAGTCAAACCACCACATCTGCAGGCACAGGCTCATGGACACACTTCCCAGCTCCTTACTTCCATCAATGACAGCGACATTTGCCATGTCACTAGAATTGTCTCCCGAGCTCCGGTCAGTCGTCCAGTGCCAGTCGTAGCAGAGGTAACGCCAGCCCTGACACAGAACGTGCAGCCGGGACGGGGTCACCGGGTCCCACATCAGAGACACGAGCTTGCTCTTCCCGCAGGTGCTGAAGGGCAGACTCTGCTTGAGATACCAGTGATAGTTCCCCACAGTCCAGAGCTGCACTGCAACGGGAAACGCAAGGACGGCCATCAAATGTCAGACAACCAGACTTCCCATCACCTCCCGGACAGGGGATGGGGGGATATTGTTTCTTTTTCAAATGACCCCTCCTGCTCAGCATCTTCATCCAAATAATACTGTCAACAATAATAGTCAAGAAGTAGTTTTCCATGGGGATGAACGAAGGCCAGAAGCACATATGTTCAGGTTATCTCTACTTTCAAACTTTAGGATCACGAGGACAGAAAGTTACTAGGATGACAGTGCTTTAGTGAGTTGGTTTTTTTTTTTTTTTTAAAGATTTTATTTATTTATTTGACAGACAGAGATCACAAGTAGGCAGAGAGGCAGGCAGAGAGAGAGAGAGAGAGAGAGAGAGAGAGAGAAGCAGGCTTCCTGAGGAGCAGGGAGCCCGATGCAGGGCTCGATCCCAGGACCCTGAAATGATGACCCGAGCCGAAGGCAGCAGCCCAAACCACTGAGCCACCCAGGCGCCCCGTGAGTTGTTTTTTCATACAGATTTATACAGAAGAAAATCAGGCAAGTAGATTAAAAGTATTAAAACACTCAATCTGAGAGCTCGAGTTTAGTATCTCTCTGCTGTATTAGGCTGATTCTTTTCCCCCAGGTGCTTTCCCTACAGTTATGCCCCAGGTGATCTGTTATTAAGCATGACTCAGCTCTCAGAGAATAATCACTACTTATCCTTTATCAGCAGCTGTGCCTTCCAACATCTTTTAAAAGAGTAAGACCTAATGCTGGGGTAGGGAGGAGATGGGAGAGATACTGGTCAAAGAGCACAAACTCTTGAGTTCAAGTTCCGGGATGCTGATGAACAGCACGCTGACTACAGGTAACAGCCTGTACGGTACACCTGAAAGCTGCTGTGAGACTACGTCTTAAATATTCTCACCATGTTAACCAAACTGGGAATTACGTGAAGTGAAGGATGTTAACCAACTTCACTGTGGTAAACACGTTGCAACATATACATGTATCACATCGTCCCAGTGTGCATCTTAAGCTTACACAGTACTGGGGCTCAATAAAGCTGGGGGGAAAAGACCTAATCATGTCGAAACCAATCTTTAAACACTTCTACCAAGCTGTAAGTTGCTGTTAGACCATATACTCCTGTTCTGTGAGGACAAAGGGGCTGTTCCTATGCCACACTTTTATCCCGAACATACCACACTGCCAGCCCCTGCCACCCGGCCTAATCAGTGGTCCGCAACTCTGGCTGCATGTTATCACTAACTTGGGAGCTTTTTTATTTTTTTAATTAAGCATTGACGAATAGTCCCCATTCTAACACACTGAATCCAACTCTGAGATGAGGCCTGGATGGCATTTTCTTCCTAAAGGTACAGCCAGCATTGAGAAGGGCTGTGCCATGAATGAATAAATCACTTCTAGACAACATCTCAGTTCTAATGACTAAAAAGTTTGAAAGCCACTTAAAGAATAAGCAACTAAAAAGATTTATGAACAAAAATATTCAGTGTGTTGCTGTTGACAGGAAAAATTACAAAACTTCAAGTGCCTAACAGCATGAGATTTAATAAGATGTGGCACAAATGAGTATTACAGCAATTTAAAGTGATGCCCATGGGTACTTGAAATGGAAACGTTTGTGACATTATAAATCTACATGTATCATATACATAACTGAGATCAGAGCTATATTGTTTCATACACATAAAATCTGGAAGACAAGAAAATTTTAATAGTGCTCATTACTGAGCAATAGAATTATGGAGAAACTTGTTTCTTCTCATCCTTACTTTCTGATACTTTCATATACTACACAGACACTGAAAAATACTTATCTACAATCTGATCTACAATAAAAAGGTAGAGAGACGGTTCTTTCTTGTAGCTAATGCCATTTCTCTTTCACTGCTACAGCTTTTCCAGCACTTCACCTTCCTGCAGCAACACCATCCATGCAGAGGAAGCACTGATGGCTTGTGACAGTTGGTTTCATTTGTCGACTTGGCTAGGCTATGATGCCCAGCTATTTAAACAAACACTAGTCAAGATAGTGCTGGAAGGTTATTTGGTAGATGTGATTACCTTTCACAATCAACTTTAAACACAAAAGAGTATCCCTCAGAACGTGGGTCTCATAGAAAGTTTATGGTCTTAAGAGCAAAAACTGAGGTTTCCCAGAAAAGGAATTCCTCAAGACTGTATCACAGAACCTGCCTGAGCTCCAGACCATAGGTCAGTCCTTACAGACTTAAGACTCAAGACGGCAACATCAACTCTTCACTGAATTTCCAACCTGCCAGCCTGCCCTGAGTCTATTTGTCTAGAGAACCCTGACTGATACGTGACTAAGATCGATAAACAATCAAAACTAAACGACTCCCTCATTTCCACCTATCTATCCCCTCAGTTACCTCTGATTCTACTACAGAACAAAGGGCAAGGGAGAAAAGCAACTCCACAGCCTACTACTTTCAACCACATTTTATGCAGTGCAAGGCTCAGATACTAGCGCTGTCTCACCATAGGTTTGTAGCGTGCACTTTTCTTCCCTTTGAAGGTCTTCCAGCCAAACTGCAAGCACAGTGGAATCTGCATTCCAGAGCAGGCCATTTACCTAGTAGGAAAAAAAAAGACGTGTCGCTGGCTTTTAACTATGTATATATTTCAAAATCCTTATCAGAGCTGAATTCCCTGCTCTCACAAGCCAAATAATCCTACTACTTGAGCTGATGCCAGACTATAAATTATGAATTTAATAAAGCAAATCTAGGTAATATGTCATTATGTGTAGGAGATGTTAAAAAAATGCAATATTCTTAAAAATTTAAGACTTAGCCAAATGCAAGTTGACATTTTTAGACAGCAAGTTGGCATTTTTAGACATTTTTAGAAATCTGAACATGAACTAGGAATTAATAGTAAGGAATTATTACTAATACTGTAAGGTGTGATAATGGACCTACCTGCTAGAAATGAATATTAAAGATACAATTTCTAAAATTAAAACCCCAGGAAGTAAAAACGTGTGCGTTTAGGTTAGAAAGCAGTGACTGCGTGAAAATGCTACAAAACGTTGGCATCTTTTGAAAGTGAGTACAAAGGACATGGGCGTTCATTAAATTCTTCTCTCAACTTTAACTTCAATTTTTAATTTACTTGCAACATAATTTTAGATATTTATGTTCATATAATTAAAGCTCACCACTTGGTGTTTCTGTGACCCTAATGGGACACAAGTCATTTAAGGTTTAAATGTTATTAATGAAAAGTACCTACCACTGGAAGCACCATGCTTTTGTTCAAATATGAGATTTTCTATTTCTATCTGTGTTTTACCTAGGGTACAAAAGAATGCCATTTCTTCTTTGTCAAAGGTCCTTAAAAAAAAAACTCTCTTTCAAAAAAGATTCAATTATAAGAAACCACTATTTTTATCGCTGTCTACTCTGGAGCTTCTCTTTACACATCCATTCAGATAAAAGCCTCTATAGCTGTGGGAAGTCCTCTCAATTTGAAACAACTCAGGCACTTACCTTAACCTCATCTTTGAGGAAAGGAAGCGTAAAATGTCCATGAAGAAGGCCATTTTTCTCAAAGAACACAATATCCTGCTGATTGGGTTTCTCTTGGGTAGATGCAATCAAACTACCTGAGGGCCTTAAAGCAAACCCCGAGCGTTAGGACATCTGAAAGCACAGCCCGTGGGCTAAGAGCAAGAGGAAAGTCAGAGAAATGATTTTTCCAACAAAAAATTTCGACCCAAGGAAGGTTTAAACTGCACGTCTCTTGCCAAGCACTTCAGCCTGCCCAGAGGAGAGATGCCTCTTCCGAATCTGCACAAAGGTTCCATTTACCCACAAAGACTTACAAATTTAGACTGCACCAGTGTGACTTCTAAAAAGGAAAACAATAAATTTCTAAAACTACTCCAAATATAATGTCTTATAAAAACATAATGTAGCTCTCCTTCAAGCCTATGACTTCAGCAACCATTCCAGGCTCAGGTGCTTCATAAGAATTCTCAATCGACTTAAAATATCCCAATCACCTCATCTTGTTCATATTTGTCTCTACAGTTTTAATTTAAATCCCTCTCTTTGCTCCATCATTCAATCGTCATTCAAACACTGGTAGGAAACATGACATCTAAAACCCAGAGACCTAGGGGTTTGGCATGTAACAGATGCTACTGAAAAGGAAACATTTCTTCGGACTTTACTCAGGGCAGCTGCAGAGACCGGACAGGAGGTAAACTGAGCCTGAATCCAGCCTGCATTTTCCTTGGCAAGCAGAACCCTCCAGTGAAAGAGCTTGTGGGCTGTGCAGAGAAGAGACCCCTTTTCCCAGTTTTCACCAGAGCTCCACTGCCCCATAGAGCTTTGTAGACTATGACTTCCCTTCTAAGCACCACTCTCTGCGATACACAGTGGCTTCATACAGGCCTGCCCTATAAGTTGTCAAATGTGCGGGCCTTGGAATGACATCTGTGAAGAAGCTCTGAATCCATTACTCAAATTGAATTCAAAATGAAGAAAAATGAAAACGAAAAAGATATGGGCTTATGGACAAATGAGAAGTTAATATCCTTCTGAGTTACTTTAACACCTGTACTCAACAGGTACCACTATCCCTACCAGTAGTTCCAAGATCCTCTCAGAGGAAGAAGTTAACAAAGTTTCTTCTCCAACTCACTTCCAAGCCAGAGCTGGTCCCAGTCCTGCCACAGGCTCACTGGTCGACTGCAAAGCAAATTCTCGGTTCCAAACTCTGACCTTCCGAGCTCCTGGGCAGCAGGCAGGGTCAAAATAAACAAACTTAGAATGTTGTCAAGTCAGAACTATTCAAACATCTCATTAATGAAAACCACCAAGTAGATTAATCTGGTTAAGAATTTATACCCAACAGGTAGGAGGCTGGACCAGATGACTTCAAAGAATTCTTCTAGTTCTTAGCTCTAAATGCATTTAATATCTAAAGCAGCACCTTGTATGTATAATTTTAGAAAGCAAAAGGAAGAGGGGCGCCTGGGTGTCTCAGTGGGTTGGGGCCTCTGCCTTTGGCTTGGGTCGCGCTCCCAAGGTCCTGGGATCAAGCTCCCGTGGGGCTCCCTGCTCAGCGGGGAGCCTGCTTCACCACCCCAACACCTGCCTACTTATAATCTCTGTCAAATAAATAAATAAAATCTTTAAGGAAAAAAAAAAGAAAGTGAAAGGAAAAATCCTCCTTGAACTTCATTAATTTTTTTTTTCTTTAACTGCAATTTATTTCCATACCTGTCTCTGGGCAAACAACACTCACAGCAAAAAACTGGCCGTCACCACGCCACGTCACTTGTGGTCTATGGTCATCCCAGGGCAAAGCCGACTCGTACTAAAGAGGTGAAGGAGCACAAATGTTACTGGAGGACTTAAATGGCCCAGAATCAAACAAGCCCCAGGCTATTAAAGTTACATCTTTTACATGAGGTTTCAGCTATCTAGAAAACCAACTTCACAGAATCCTCAAGAAGCCTTCTAGAAGGTCTCTTAGGCCCAGAAATCATCAAGAAAAGAGAACAAAACAAAATCTGTCTTTAGGCATAAAAAAAAAAAAAAGTGGCCTCCAAGCACAGCAACATAGGAAAAGAGCTGCACATCTGGATATTAAATAAAATGAGCTCAGGAATCTGCCAGGTATCTAGGATAAGGAAATAAAATGTTTCATTTATCTAAATCTAAGAGGGTAGACTTCTGGTTCTTTGATGACTGTGTAAGCTTCACAATAGTACAGAGACGAGTTAAGAAGATGAGAGGAAGGCAGGCAGGGAAAACCTGAGGCAGTAAAACCAGTAGCAATGGGCGAAAACACAGAAGAACTCTATGTTCCACAGTATGGAAAGAAGAATGGTCTCAATCCTGCATCTCAATCCTAAAGGCCGTGAAGAGAGAGACTCCCCATTCCAGTAACAGGGTGCAGCAGAATGGTACCAGTGCCACACTCTACACAGGAGGGAGTACACAGGCCATCGAATAAGACCTAATCTCAATGACATTGCCCTACGGCGGAGAACACAAACTCCTCTAGCGAAGGGTTAAGAGATGACAGATGAGAACTCATTATGGATGGACAATGTAAATGACAGGCAGTGTATTACTGATCCACCTGCCCCACGGAGCTCATGGAAACGTCTACATGTAACATAAATGATATGCTTCCATTTGCTCAGCCCAAATCTTGTGATCATTCTCAATTTTTCTCTCTCACCCCACATTTAACCCATTATCACTAACTCCTATAGTTCTACCTTCAAAAGGTATTCATAAAAAAGGAAAACAAAGAATTTCATCCAAAGGGAAAAAAAGTCATACAAAGTATCTAATATATATATGTAGGAAAAAAGTGTGAAAACACCCATGTAAATGATCAACAGCGAATGAAAGGCAGCAGCTCTTTCTGGAAAGGAAAGAAAGAGTAAGAGGAAAAGATACACAAAATGTTTCATTTCTATCTGTGATGATATATTTTTTAAACTGAGAATTGGTTATAATTAATCTCTATACAGAGAAGAAATTACAAAGCAACTTGGCAAGAAAAAAGGTCTTTCTAGAATGACTCTTTCCCTGAGGGCTCAAAACAGTTTCAGTTTTACTAAAGCACAAGAGCTCTGTCCATTATCAGCCTATAAGAGGACACCCAGAGTTTCTGGTAGATAGCAAAACTTCTCTATTTGTTCCAGTCAAGGCTCTGTATCCATAGAACCAATCTTACCATTTGCACCTGAAAGGCCGCTTGCCGGCCTTCCGATCCGTGGAACTGCGTCTCCTTCCTGCCCCATCCAACAGTGATAAACTTGCCTACGGAACAATGGACAGAGAACAGGCAAGACAACCAATAAGTTAAATGAAAAAAAGCAGTTTCACTGCTATTCTTTATTAAGTTAGGCATTGGAAATTATTTGAGTCCTCTCGGACCTCTCAATACATTGACCAGCACTCAATATTTGAAAAACCAATATTCCATATTATACACAGCAATGATTTTTGAAGAATTTGAAATGGTCTTATTTGGGAAAGCACTTTACTGCCATCTTATATATTCTGAATTCCCTTGATAACAGTCAACAAATATGGGCAACATATTTTTTACTATGCAAGTAAAAAGAATGAAAATGAAGAATTACAAGACACGTCCATAGATAAGAACATTAAACTCAAGACGAGAGTTGGGAATAAAATTCTGATTATAAGCATTCAATCAACTAAATGTATCCCATCTCCCTATCGGTGGTGGAAGGAACTTTAGATTACAGAGTTCACTCCTCACACAGACACAGACTGTGGAAGTGGCCAAAATTAGAACACAGGTTATTTGCCGTCTAGCCTGAGGTTCTCTTTAAATCGTAGTCTTTCTCTCGCATAAAATATGAAATCAGAGATGCTAAAATAATGCAGCCCCCTGCTCCTGGAGGAGGATCAGGCATCTACTGGCAACAGTACTACCAAGATGTCTCTAAAAGCATCAGCCAGATCCAAAACCCAATACTTCCCTCCTGTCACTGCTTCTGATGAAGCAGGGCTATTTTTATAGTTTCTATATATTATGGGTCAGCATGACATTTCCTGTCTGCTTTGCATGGGCACATGTGAGTACTATAATACCTCAAAGTGTACCTTGCAACTGTCTATGAGCAGCAATACCTACCCCAGTGCACACCCTTGTGCTTCTGAAACCTTCCAGAGATCTCTCTTCCAAAGAGATGTAAAGGACCAAGGAATGAAGCAAGACGACTGTCCCAATGGGAGTAGACAGTATGCGATGGGGTTATAGCAGGGATCAGCAAACTACAGCCTATGTCTACATTTACAAATAAAGTTTTAATGGGGACATGTGGGCAGCTCAGTTGGTTAAGCATCTGCTTTTGGCTTAGGTCACGATACTGGGGTCTTGAGATCGAGCCCCACACGGGGCTCCCTGCTCAGCGAGGAGTCTGCTTCTCCCTCTCCCTCTGCCACTCCCCCTGCTCGTGCGCATGCTCTATCAAATAAATAAAACTGCATCTAAAGAAAAACAACAAAGTTTTATTGGAACACAGAGGTGCTCATTCCTTTATGTGTTGTCTACAATTGCTTTCACACTACAATAGTAGAGGTGAGTAACCTCAAGAGAGGCTAAGTGGCCTGCGAAGCTGAAAATAACTCCTATCCAACCCTTCCCAGAACAAGTTTGTCGACCCCTAGGTTAGAGGAAAAATACCTACTCACAACTCCACAGACTGATTTTTTTTGTACTGACATATATATATCTAAGACCTAAGACTCTAACTTGGATACCTTCTCCCTTGACTTACACTCCTCTATTAGGCTTCTTCTGAAAAAGTTAGTGGGATTAGCCAGGCCCAGTGCACTTCCCCATCCAAAGATATGCTGGTTACTTCTATCATCAAAACAGATGCCCAGGAATTCCACCAGGGATCCTGGACTCTTCCAGTACCATACCTGCTCCTACCAATTTCACCTCCTCCCAAGACTGGGAGGTTCCCTCCCTGCCACTGACTCCCAATCCATGGGTCTGGCCTATCCTGAGCTCCAGCTCCTTGTATCTTCGTACTCCACATGGTGATCCCATTGGGCCCTTAAACAAAACCCAGAACAGAACTCACCACCTCTCGCTTAGAGCCCAGCACTTCCCTACATTCCCTCTTAGTTGCTGCCATCTTTATTCCCATCACCTGACTTCTGACTAGAGTCCCACTAACTCTTTCTTCCTCACCTTACACACCCAAGCCCATTTATTTCACTTTTTAAACTGCTATTTCTCAAACTGGCTAGAATGGCAGGGGAACCATGCATACATAGTGCAAAGACATTTCTCAGATAATTCCAAAAATGTATGCCCCTTTCTGAGAACAAAATCTTTCCTGAATTCACTCCTCCTTTTAGCCCCACACCCAACTTATCTGGATTCCTGTACCTCTCCTATCTGATCACCCTTCCTCCAGCCTCTGCCCTCTCCACTAATCAACCAATCTTGCACCATCAAAACCTTTAATGGTTGATCATCTGTATATCCAAATTCCCTACCAAACTTAATCAAAATCTATCCTGTTTACTTCAAGCCACACTCATGTCCTGCCAGCAGCAATACAGAAGTACTCCCAGCTGCCTCAACAAGCCGTGACTCACTGAGGAAGCATATGTGCCTTGAAATGGACTAACCCATTGCTTAGACCATTCCTCTCCACCCTCAACTCTCACCAACCCAAAACGACTTCGGCCCGGCCAAGACTCAGTTCACTCCAGCCTGGTCTGGGAGGTCTTCCCTCCCCACTGCTCCCTCCCTCCCCTCATGCTACCCTAATACCTACACATCACGCTATTATGGGACTCCTCAAAGGAAGACCTGAATTATCCACAGCACCAAACACACTGCTGTGTTCATAGCACCTACTCAAAAATCATTTCTGAGTAAACTGTTTTTGAATGAATAAATGAGTAACAATTTTGTAAATGATTTCTCAGAGTTGGCAGAACAAGAAGGCATGAGGTCAGGAATCAACAAAAGTAAAATCACTTCTCCCCTCATCCCGCCATCTATCCGGTGTCCTCATGTTGGTCAGGGCTTCTTACATACGATAAACCCCTGCCCCCTTCTCCCCTTTCAATAGTACCACAGATTCGGGGCGCCTGGGTGGCTCAGTGGGTTAAGCCGCTGCCTTCGGCTCAGGTCATGATCTCAGGGTCCTGGGATCGAGTCCCGCTTCGGGCTCTCTGCTCAGCAGGGAGCTTGCTTCCCTCTCTCTCTACCTGCCTCTCCATCTACTTGTGATCTCTCTCTGTCAAATAAATAAATAAAATCTTTAAAAAAAAAAAAATAGTACCACAGATTCAAGGCCCAAATCACCCCAGCTACATATAAGCAAGATAACAATCTGCTGGTTCCCAAGAAAATGTAGAGTCAGGTCTAATCAGCAAGAACTAAAAATCAGCCTTCTATCCAACTTCTCTTGTTTTTGCCCCAAAACTGTACCCCAGAAATGCTCTCTTTATTTTAGCTAGCACAGTTCCTTTCATTGAAGTCCCAGCCTAAGCCTGTCCTGAGCACTGGGCAACAACTATGCAGGCACCATGAAGCAGATTTCTGTTCCCCAGGTCACTGGCAAAGTGAACTCTCAGACTCAGAGAGGCACCAGCCTCTTACAGTCTGGAACAGGCTAAAGGAATGGGCTTCTCAGACATTTAACACACAAGGCCTCATGTTTCATAATTTTGGGGATTTACGATGTGGCTATTAATGTACAAGAAAATGGGGGCGGCTGGGTGGCTCAGTAGGTTAAGCCTCTGCCTTCGGCCCAGGTCATGATCCCAGGGTCCTGGGATGGAGCCCTGCATCGGGCTCTCTGCTCAGCAGGGAGCCTGCTTCCTCCTCTCTCTCTCTGCCTGCTTCTCTGCCTACTTGTAATCTCTGTCAAATAAAATAATAAATTAAAAAAATATTTTAAATAAAAAAATGTACAAGAAAATGATCAAACCTGAGAGGAACTTCAGATCACAAAATGTTTCGAACAAAGTTATACTCACTTTCACCAAAATCATCCTGGTGGATCTGCTGTTCCATGATTGGTTCAAAGTCTTTTGTCATCATAATTAGGGTCTGTTGACCTTGGATAGGCACAAACAAGAATGATTTTGTTTTCATGTAACAAATTCGGCATTTTGTAAGTAACTACAACACTGGAAGTTATAGAACTGGAGTGGAGGAGTTTAGAGTCAGAATAGGGAAGATATAATTCGTTCTAAATATTTTGACTCTCACTTGAAAAAAGAAAAAAAAGGGGCACCTGGATGGTTCAGTGGGTTAAAACCTCTGCCTTCGGCTCCAGTCATGATCCCAGGGTCCTGGGATCGAGCCCCGCATTGGGCTCTCTGCTTAGCAGGGAGCCTGCTTACGTTCCTCTCTCTGCCTGCCCCTCTGCCTACTTGTGGTCTCTGTCTGTCAAATAAATAAATAAAATCTTAAAAAAAAAAAAAAAGAAAGAAAAAAGAAAAAAAAAATCTTTGACCAGCTAAGTTAGTTGGTGCTTATTCTCAGACATTTTTGTATGGAGAGCTAAAATAAAAGTCTACCTAGGCTTCCTCTATTAACTTCAACACTTCACCAAGGTATCTCTTCCAACACACACCTCATCAGAGGGGTCCCAGCTTACAGAAACTCATCTGGAATGAAAAGCCTTAAAGGAAAAACAGTAATTTTTAAGAGCTCATGAGAGCTCCTAAAAGAGCTGTAAAAGCAGTCTTTAGAATAGGTTTATAGCGACTCTTCCTCTTGGGCAGGTTAAATATTGTTAACATTTTTAGCTACAACTGTGGAGCTTGTAGATTCTCCAACTTCTACAGCTTTGTTTCCCATTTCCAAAAACTGAAAAAGTAATATGAAATAACTTCTTAAAACAATGTATTAAGAGGTGAAACTTAAGTCAAAAAGAACACATTCTCTCTAGATTACAATGCTGGTATCACTGTTCCAAGTTTTTTTTAATAAACCCTGCAAAACATAAGCCTCTAAGATATTAGGAGTCATGTTTTATAAAAGTCACAGTGAGAGACAGTGACAAGCCTACCTGTAGCAAGAAGCACCAGCTCTTGGTCAGGACTCCAACTCATGACAGAGATACCACTGGCCACACTCCCAACACATTCCAGCTGCATCAGCAGACAAAAGAGAGTTTTTGAAATATAGCCAAAGCCATGCCAACAACTTTTTGTAAAGAAATACATCACGGAAAGGCTCTAATTTGCAAAATGCTTAAATGTAATACTTAAGCATTAGCTCCAGTTTTTTTAAGCTTCTACAGAAAACACACAACTTGTGTGAGGATGCGCAAGAGTTCCTCCTCACTGGACTGCTCCACTTACCTGGCACGTGCTGAGATTGCAGAGTATGACATCTCCGGAGGCTGTGGCCACGCACACAGACTCCTGATCCAGCAAGTCCTGAACACCAACAATGCAGCCACTTCCATCGTCTGGAAGAAAGCCTTCAGCCACTAAAGAAATTTCATTTTTCACCTTTCACCAAAACGAATACATAAGTAAATTAGGCCAGTCTATTTGCAAGAACATTTTCAAAAAAAATTAATGCTTCCTTCCTAATATAAAAGCTTTCAATTTTTTTCTAGATTAAAATCCAAACTTTCATTTCAGAAATAGCGCAACACTACTATCTTTAATAAAAAAAAAAAAAAATAGCTAATCAGACCTTTTTGCTAAGTAAGCACTAAACAAAAGCAAGAAGCATGGTCTCAAAAAAAAAAAAAAAAAAGCCCAATAAAACATGAAGATGGAATTGGGAGGGAGACAAAACATAAGTGACTCTTAATCTCACAAAACAAACTGAGGGTTGCTGGGGAGAGAGGGGTTGGAAGAAGGGGGTGGGATTATGGACACTGGGGAGGGTATGTGCTTTGGTGAGTGCTGTGAAGTGTGTAAACCTGGTGATTCACAGACCTGTACCCCTGGGGATAAAAATATATGTTTATAAAAAATAAAAAATTAAAAAAACAAAAAAAAACATGAAGTTAAAAACTATAGTTTTCTGGGGCACCTGGGTGGCTCAGTGGGTTAAAGTCTCTGCCTTCGGCTCAGGTCATGGTCTCAGGGTCCTGGGATCGAGCCCCAAATCGGGCTCTCTGCTCAGCGGGGAGCCTGCTTCCTCCTCTCTCTCTGCCTGCCTCTCTGACTACTTGTGATCTCTATCAAATAAATTTTAAAAATCTTTTAAAAAAAACCAAAAAACTACGGTTTTCTAAAATTTCTGTAGTATGGGATAAAAGAATTAAGGATGTAATCACCTAAAATACATTAGTAGCAAAATATATAATTAAAGGAAGATCTCAGCATCAACTCAAAGATTTTTTAAGTATGTCTATAGATATATACACACATGTACATATATATGCATACATGTAAATGTAGGTATATACACACACATATGTACATACACTATACACTCAGAATCCAGCAGTGAAGATTCTGATTTAGTTGGCACAGGATGGAGGGTGAAACACAATTTTAAAAATTTCTACAATTTTCATCAATCGGAGAAAGGCAACTATCATATGATCTTCCTGATATGAGAAAGTGGAGATGCAACATGGGGGGTTAAGAGGGTAGGAGAAGAATGAATGAAACAAGATGGGATTGGGAGGGAGACAAACCATAAGTGACTCTTAATCTCACAAAACAAACTGAGGGTTGCTGGGGGGAGGGGGTTTGGGAGAGGGGGGTGGGATTATGGACACTGGGGAGGGTATGTGCTATGGTGAGTGCTGTGAAGTGTGTAAACCTAGCGATTCACAGACGTGTACCCCTGGGGATAAAAATATATTATATGTTTATAAAAAATAAAAAATAAAAATAAATTCAAAAGAAGAGCAGAACCTAAAAGCAAGAACAGAACCTAAAGGCAAGCCAATGTTCAATACAATGTTCAATACAAAAAAAAAAAAAAAGACAAGCCAATGGTCAATACAAAACGAACAAATTTTTAGTACTTATTGTAACCAATTTCATTTACCTAGTGATGCTTTAACTATATACTTGTGCAATATTCTGAAGTCAAGTCAATATTTTTGATAAATAATACTTGGTAAGGTTAAATCAGTCAATATCCTACTATGAACATTTTCTTGATTTTTTCATTTTTGTTTTTGTTTTAGTATATACTGAAAAGAATCCTAAACATAATGGTCAGAGACTGGAATTCAAGAATGTATCAGGCATCTTCCAACTGTGTAAATTTGGCTATCACTTAACATCTCTGAATCTCTCAATGTTGAGCAAGTACAAAACTTTGTTGTTACACATTCACACTTCTTCACAGGATTACTGTGATGGACCGGTATCATTTTGGAACTTTGTGTAAAATTGTATAAAGAGAATTGTATTAGTTTGGTGATCTGGAATCTTTGGTTTTGGCACAGGCACCTGTAATTGCTAATGGCAAACCATAGTAAAAATAAAATTTTTAAAAAGTTTTAAAATAATAAAGGAATAGAAAACAAAACAAAAAAAAAAACCTCTACAATTTTCATTTGCTCTCCCTGTTGAGATTCACTGTTACTTACATGATGGAAAAGTAAAAAGCAGGGCACCCAAACAAAATACAAACTCAGGATCTTGTCAACTTACATTTCAAACAGATGCAGAGTTAAGGGTAGGTTACTATTTAAGTAATATCTAATATGACACCAATATAAAGCAAAGGGAATGTTCGTTTAGGAGAATATGAATTCAGTAAGATTTAAACTAAAGACTATCTAGGGGAAGGTTTGGAAAAAATTAAGTTGAGGGTCCTGCAAGCGTTAGCATTCTCCATCACTAACTTACTTCTCTTGTGACAGGGTCTACTTCTATCAGTCCAATGTCTGAGCCAATGAGCACCGTCCTCTGTTCAGTTCGGAGAGAGAAGCACTGAGGTTTCCCCGGAGCCTGAATATCCCTGAACTCCAGGGTCCGAAATAACTTTAGATTTCTCATGATGAAGCAATTCCTGAAAGAAAAGAACAAATACCTCTTGATGAAGGATTACTGAGAGAAAGGAAAAGCTTACTAGTGATAGATGACACTCAGAGAAGCAAAATGGTTCAGGGGCAGGGATGTGGTAGTGAGAATAGCCAAGGAAAAAAAGAAACAGACCTAATCTGAACCCACAAAGGGATGCGTGCTAGCAACCTCACCAACTCAGGGTGTTCATCTATGCTCTACAAACTGAGGCTCTGAAATCTACTTTACGTTCCTACTTTATGGGAGAGGAAAGATCCTCAACTTCACAATTTTTTCTTCAAAAAGATTTAACATCAGTTATTTCTCAGCAAAGTTGAAAAGATCCAATAAATAGGAAAACATTTCATTTTTGCATGTAAAAATATCTTTATAACCTGATTTATAAATCATAATATATATGTATACATATATATATGTATGTATACTGTCAGTTAAAGAAAATCTAGAATAAAATGGCTTTAATATCACCAAATAAATTCATAAACTGGCTTTATATGTTCATTTAAAATATAATGCTGAGGGGCGCCTGGGTGGCTCAGTGGGTTAAAGCCTCTGCCTTTGGCTCAGGTCATGATCCCAGGGTCCTGGGATCGAGCCCTGCATCGGGCTTGCTCAGCTGGGAGCCTGCTCCCTTCTCTCTCTCTGCCTGCTTTTGATCTCTATCTGTCAAATGAATAAATAAGATCTTTTTAAAAAAGAAAATTAAATAAAAAATAATGCTGAAATTAAAGACAGAAATAAAAGTATTTATTATTCTCAGGGAGAAAATAAAGACACTATGAAATTATAGCAGTTTACTTCAAAATGACGACCAACATCTAAAGAGCCTGATCACTTGATAAAACTACTTCATACTTCACATAATTCTGCTTTCCTGGCCTAGTTTTTGCCAGTATAATAGAAAAGGTGAAAAAGGATGATAAATAGGAAACCTACTTTGGTCTGGCCAAATCAGACTTGCTTTAATGCACAATGTTAGCTAAGAGGAAAAAAAAAAATTAATGTTAACACGCTGGGTATTTGCACTCAGATCCCTTTAAAGTTTATAATTATAAGTCCCTAACTTACGGTAGGCGTGGCAAATATATAGAACAGAATGGCCCTATTATTACCTTCATCCAAGGTGAATTCTCTCATCTTGCATTTCATACATATGACGGTGTAAGAATATAATGAGTTAAGCCTTCTCCTACCACTGCACATAATTTTAAGTGTAATATAAAATAAGTTACATCTAATGTACGTTAAGAGGGAGGCAAGATGATACATGGTGGGAGTAAAGAAGAAAATCAAGACCAACAATGGTTTTGTAAGCTTTGGTGACACTCACATTCAAGAACTTCTGGAAACTGTCTGAACTGTATTACACCATGCAGGTTTTTAATTTAGACCTAATTCTATGTAGAAAACTTGGGTTTTTAAAGAAATTTAAAATCACCTTTCATCTTTAAATATACACATGACCAGTGACACAGATCTGAAAGGATGGGCAGATTCACGATGAGAGACTGACTGCTGGTTAGACATGAATAAGCGAGTAACAAAAGAGCAAGAAAAGAGAACAGACAGGCAACTGGGATCCAATGTGTAGAGTCTCCTGTCTTCATGCTAGTTTCCCATCTAATAATAACCATGCTATTACTGTTCCCATTATCAGATCATCAAAATGTCTTCATACCCCTTGCTGTGAACTTGGATTCCATTTACCAACAATCTGTGGAGCCCTGAGGTCCAAGGGCCCCATGGTAAGAATTTGGAGGATAAAGACAGAAGGAACTGAGGACTTTCTTTTTCCTGTTATCTTGCTGTACGTGTCACTGTCATCCCAGCAATGGGCCTTCATTCTTGAAGGGGTCTGTGGTCCCAGTTCCTAGTACTCCCAGGATGAAGCTCATCAACCTCACCCCCAATAGATACGAGCACTAACCAGGCAGTCTTTCTCTAGACACTGAAATCCAGAACGCGGGACTCCTCCTCTGAATTCCACAGTCATCAACACCAGAAGTCTGAGTCCCAGACTTAATAGTGCCTCTCCTCCCACAGTCATCAACACCAGAAGTCTGAGTCCCAGACTTAATAGTGCCTCTCCTCCAAGATTAAGTCATGATAACTCCATCTTCCCTTGTTTCAAATCCCAAACCTTAAGCTAAGTGCTGTGGCTACTTCCATCAGTTTACCCTTGACACTACTTCACTGCTCCCTTTCTTTTATTTCTCTAAGAGCAACTTAACTAATTCTTCATATAAAATTCTGTTGAAATTTTGTGTGATCCCTACTTTCCTGATTGGACCCTGACTAACCGAAACAGCAAACAACTGGAGTTCTCAAGTCACAGAGCCCCCAAAATCACTAACAAAGGCGAGCTCATCATTCATTCCCCCCATCCCAACCCTTCTAAGTTCAAAAGGAACTTCTCTAACTTTTCACACCTACATCCTTATTCCCTTATCTTTTCAAGTCTAGGGAATTCATATCCTCCACCCTCCCCCAGGACATTATTAGTACCCTTTCTTTTCATTCTGCAGTGCCCAACTCTCTCACCTTCCATTACTCTATTCCCAGCCCTTAATTGTGCCATAGATCTCTTCATAACACAGATCAAGTCTGTATCCTCTCTGAAATTTCTGGCAACTCCTCCACCCTGCTCCTCTGTTCTCTCAGCTCTTGGCCAATTATCATGCCCACGACTACAGGTACAGCTCACAGATATACTGATTAGATCTACATGTCTAGCCCCAACCCTTCCCAAAGTGAACAATAAACCGACATTCTCAACCTCCTATTATTATCTCAAGGGTGTCTCACCAGCACATCAAATACCACTTGGAAAACGAAGTACTGCGATTCTCTATTCATTTGAGTTTCTATTTGAGGACATGGCATTTCTTCTACTCTTCCTGCCCCCCAAGATGCAAACGGTCTTTCCCTTCTTTTTGCTCACATTTCATATTAAACTATTCATTTACTGGTTAGTTCCCTGGTTGTCAATATGCATTTTCAATCCTTTGCAACGTCTCATCGATCCTACGGCCCGGTTTGTAGGCCCCATGAAACATCTACGGAGCACTTGGTGAGTGCTAGGATCTGAAGACAAGTCACTGCCTACATGGAGGTCTCCTACACCCGAGAGAGGGCCATAGAGATGGAGAAGCAAAGCAGGCATCTCCACGAAAAAAAGTCGTAGACGCGAGCAGCAGCGCGGAACTCTCATCCAATCCACTAATAGCAGCCTGTTCCGCGGTACTGGCCACTCCGGCAAAGAATTCAGAGGCTGGGTAAATGTGCAGCCAGGGGAGCAACACGTCGTCCCCTGCATGCAGCGCAGAGCCCCGGCAGAGAGCAGTTGGCATGTCTGCAGAAAGAGAACTTAAGGTTCAAGGGCAGAAGCAGTCACGCCGCACTCCACTCCGGGGCCTCCTCCAGCAGGCAGAGGCTGCACGTTCAAGGGTTCCCTTAGGACATTCCGAGCACACGCCCGATTCCGTGCCCTCCACCCCGAGGGAGTCGTTCGAGCGGTCACCTGCGACGAGCTCCGAGGACCCGCAGACAGCGGTGCGTCCACCCTCGCCTCACCCGCCACGCAGAGCGGGCCTTCCAGAGCCCGCGCGAGGCTGCACACACGCCTCTCTCCGTTCGCGACTCTCCAGCTTTTAGGACACGCACGGGGCCACCCTGTAGCTCGACCACGGGGAGTAGTGGCCGAAGCTGGGCTGAGGGGCAGTCCGCGAGACTGTTCAGATCCCGGGAACCAGGTGGAACACGCTCCCAGCGGCGCGGGAGTGACGTCACGAGGCGCAGGGGGCGTGGCCGGCCTTCTCCAGAGCCCCGGCAAGTAAAAGGTGGGGAGCGGCGTGGCCACTCCGCTCCTGTCCCTCCAGTCTCCCGCCAAGCCTATAGTATTCGATAACCGCAATGACGTCGGACTCCGAAACCCAGTGCTAAAAAGCTCCGGTGGCGGAGTCCACGGGACAAGGAGCAGCGCGCGTGCGCACTCCGCGGGCCGCGCGCCGGAAGTACGCCTTCCTCCCGGGCCTGCTCGGAGGAAGTGCTGGGGTACCATAGGGCGGGGTAGGGGCATCCGCGGTCGCCATGGCCACCGAGCCCGCGGCCGCGGAAGGTACTGTGCCGTCGCTCGTGGATCGTTACTTCACTCGCTGGTACAAAGCCGGTAAGTGGAGAATGATGTCGGCTTCTGCTCGGCCGCGTTGACCTGATGCTGTAGGGACAGCGATGACAGATCATGAGTCACGCGCGTTTTCCCGGCGCTTCCTCCACTTGTCAGAAGGAATTGGCTGCCTCTGTTCCCTTCTAGGCGGAGGCAATGGCAGTTGCAAAGCCGTGGAGGCCTGCCGTACAGCCGGGTGCACTCAGGGGCTGGCGTCGCAGTGCGAGTTCAAGGATGGGTCGCTTGCGGGAAGATAGTCCTAAGACGAGGCACCACCCCCAGGAAGGTGGATTGCAATCGCCCTGAGTGCCTGCAAGGATTTGACGGGTTCAGTCCTCGAAACTGTGCTACAGGCAGAGACGGAGAGGAGAACTGGGTTAGAATGGAGGCATTTAGAAAGCAGAATTTAACAGTATGGATAGAATCGTATACTTGTCACTTGGAAGTAGAAAACCGTGTTGTCCTGCTTTGTGTACCCAGTAAATATCAGTGGTGGGAGCATCGTTGAGGACCCTTCTCTAACCCCTACTTGCCCCCTCTCATTCAGGGGTAATAGGTGTACTTATCTTTTAAAATATTTTGGCACACAATGTTTTAGCCAAATTTAGGGTGACTAGCCGTCCGGGTTTGTTGAAAACTGAGGTATTTCCTAGAATCTGAGACTTTCAGAGCCAACATCAAGACAGTCCTGGGTCAACCGGAAGAGTTGGTCACTCTAAAATTGACCCACAAAACATATGCTGCTGTATTATATAAAGAATGCATTGCGAATGGCACTTTTTCTAATAGAAATAGTGAGTTTACTCATTTTTTTAAAGTGAGGATGAAGAAAGAGCAAAGAATAAATAATCATCTAATATTGAATGACGGATTTCATCTGGGCCAGATCTCTTTAAATACCTTACAAAAAAGGAAGCCTTTATATATTTTTTTATGTATATGTTTTTAAGTAATGAAAGAATACCAATGATTAGCGTGTGTTCAGTCTCCATAATTATCTCTACAAACCAAAGAAAATACCACACAGTCGCAGTAAATATTGACCCAACAACCAACAGACTCGTTCATTCATTCTAGATGTCAAAGGCAAACCCTGTGAGGACCACTGTATACTACAGCACTCCAACCGGTAAGCAAATTGGGAATTTAAAAAATTTTTTTTTTAATTTCTGGTTTCATAGCCTCCTATTGTCTTGGATTAAACAAATACATACTAAATGACTATCTTCCATTGTGTTGAAATGGCATTTATTACAGGAGTTTGGCTGACAAAAGTGAGTCTTTCAGTGCAACAAACTTGATTACCCAAACATCCAAATAGAGAACCACACCGTCAGTCAGCCCCTAGCAGAAGTAACCAGCCTGTGCCTAACCACGGAGAATTGCCAGGGATCACAGAAGGGAGTAGGGTAGAGGCACAGGTAGTATCCCAGACATACAGGGATGCCTTACTTCTCTCTCTTCTACCTCAGTTCTGCGTAAAGACTTCTAGTGCTCTTCCTTTTTCTGGGAAGGATATTCAGTCTCATTTTCTCTTTTATTATTGCATTCCCTTCTGCAGTTAAGCTCCAGCAGTAGCCAGAGGAAAATGCGGCAAAATGATAGTTTAACTAAACATTTAAATGTCAGTTCATGTATTCTCGTACCAGTAGGAGTCCTGTGTGGTATGCGGAAGAATTGTACCAATAACACAGCCTCACGTTTTTGATCCTTATAGAATATGTGTCATCACATTGGCAGAATCTCATCCAGTTCTTCAAAGTGGAAAGACAATTAAAAGCATCTCCTATCAAATCAGTACCAACTGTAGCCGACTTCAGAACAAGGTCTCTGGGAAATTTAAACGGGTATGTTCCCGTCTTTCTCTACTTAAACCTTCAGTGTCTTAGGAATGATAGATCTAGTCAGTCTTACAATCCAGTGACATATGCTCAGCATACTTCTCTGACAGTTTGATGTGCTGATTTTTTTAAAAAGATCTGTTTCTTTTAGAGAGAGACCACAAGCAGGAGGGGCAGAGGGAGAGAGAGAAAAATCTCAGGCAGACTCCGTGCTAAGCGCAGAGCCTGATGGGGCTTGATCTCATCATGACCCTGAGATCACAACCTGAGCTGAAACCAAGAGTTGGACACTTAACTGACTGTGCCACTCAGGCACCTCTGATGTGATTTTAAGAATACTTTAACCCTGAGGGCCCCTGGGTGACTCAGTAGGTTAAGCATCTGCCTTCGGTTCAGGTCCTGATCCTGGGGTGCTAGGATTGAGTCCCATTTCAGGTTCCAAGCTCAGCAGAGAACCTGCTTCTCCCTCTCCCTGCTACTCATGTTCTCTCTCTCTCTCTCTCAAATAAATAAATAAATAAAATCTTAAAAAAAAGAAAAACCTAAAGAAATTCTTAGACCAAAAAATGAGGTATTTCAAGAGGTTCAGGATTTGTCATCTTTTCAGTTTTGTACCACCATTCCTATCATTCCCGGGGTGGAGGAAGAGGAAGGCAAGCTTTTGAAAGGACAACTTTGATACCAATATAACAAGATACTTTGTCTCTTCTATTAAACCAGTATCCTGAGTTCTATAAAATTTAGGTGACCAACTCTTCTTTACCATGTATTTTCAAATGTAAATTAAAAAAAAAATACATCCTCAGGTAGTGAAAAAAAAATCCATCTGAAAAAAATACAATATTTAATCCTTACCATTTTCCATTCTTTAATTGTTTCCAATTTGATACATACCTAGCCACACCCTGTACCTCCACATGGTGCTGCATAGTACAGGATATTATTGCTACGCTCTACAACCTTCAGCAGGATGGACACATTTTATTAGAGGATCACACCAAAGACAGTTCAGTAACATACTGAAGAATCCCCACATACTCACTGGATAAGGTTTCAGTGGATGATGTAGGTCCTTCATTTTCTGACGTGATACTAAGAGTTTCTGCTAATTACCCACACTAATATAGGCGACCCTTGTTTATTCTCCCCTTTGTAGGTTTGAAATTCCCCTAATAATATACCTTGCAATTAATTTTTCCTTGCTCAGGAAACACATGGACTTAGAAAAGCATGAGCCTTTCTTTTATTTATTTATTTGACAGAGAGAGAAATCACAAGTAAGCAGAGAGGCAGGCAGAGAGAGAGGGAGAAGCAGGCTGCCCGCTGAACAGAGAGCCTGATGTGGGGCTCGATCCCAGGACGCTGAGATCATGACCTGAGCCGAAGGCAGAGGCTTAACACACTGAGCCACCCAGGCACCCCAGCATGAGCCTTTCTTAAAAGGTAAAGTCTCTAGGAGTACCTGGGTGCCTCAGTAGGTTGAGCATCCATCCCAGTCTTGCTTTTGGCTCAGGTCATAATCTCAGGGTTGTGAGACCAAGCCCTGCAATGGACTAGTGCTGAGCATGGAGCCTGCTTGAGATCCTCTCTCTCTCTCTCTCTCTCTTTTTGTCCTACCCACACCCTTCCATTCCTCCCCACAAACCCAGCTTCTCTCTCTTAAAAAAAAAAGTCTACAAACTACAAGTATAACAGTGTTTGTGAAGTTCCTGTGATAAATCTTTCTCCAAAATAGTATCACTGTTGTTACTACTGAAAAATAGAGAAGAACCTGCATATGAAACTCACTACAGATAGCTTTTGATTCTCAGCACTGCCAATCATTTATTCTCCCAAAAAAAAAGGGTCAAAACACTTCTGCTCTTTTAACGTAAACCCAGTGATACATACACCCTTTGGGACAAATCCCCAGCCCCTCCTCCCAAAAGTGAGGAGTTACACTGAACTATTTTGAAATGAAGTACCCATATGCAGACGACTTAAGCTACTGTGGTAGCATTTGTATGCTGTGTAATGTTTTGAGTACAGAGGACGCCTGGGTGGCTCAGTCGGTTGAGCATCTGACTCTTGGTTTCGCTCAGGTCATGATCTCACGGTCTTGGGATCAGGCCCCATGTCTGGCTCTGCGAAGAGCTTGGAGTCTGCTTGTCCTTCTCCTTCCTCGCCTTCTGCTACTCTTCCCACCCCCACCCCACTCACAAGTTCTCTCTCAAATGAATAAATAAAAATGAATAAATAAAATCTTTTTTATAAAAGAGAGGAAAAAATAATATTTTGAGTGGTAAAGAGTTCATAGAGAATAGCATCGTGACCTCAAATACCCATGTTAACTATAGGAAAATTTCCGGGGAAAAAAGTGAGCAACAGACATGCATGAATCGGTTTCCCGTGGTATTTGTCAGAACCTCACCAAGTACATGGACATAAGGGAGTACATGAAACAGTCATGCCATAGCGTTCAAACAGAGGAGTGTTAAAATGTAGTATTTGCTTCTGGATTATAAGGATAATGGGTAAACCATTCTTGTTTGCTATTTAAAACTTCCTGTATTTTCCTAATTGTCCTCAAAGTGCCTTCTTTTTAATTAGAAAAATACCACTGCTTCAAAAAGTGTTAGTGATTGAACCTGATAAAGAAGTTCCTTTATCTAGTAAGTTCTAATATAAAAATATTATGAATCGTAATGAAAGTAAATTTGTATACTATTCTTTCATACTGTCATGTTGAATCTCCTATTACTGCTTATTAATAGATTTTCCTACATTTCTGAAATCTTTATATCTGGCCATATGTAGCTTTCTCATTTAACGTTGATAAAATATATTCTTAATCTTTAATTAAACTACCTGTTATACATCTTAGTCTGCTCTTCCCCCCTGAGCCTTTGATGGCACCTGGCCCATAGTAGGCACTTAACGTAAATGTTTGAATAAGTGGTTTTTCTGTACTTAAGTCATTTTTATTGAAAACACCAGTTCCAGGAACTGGTGTTCTCTTACCACACCAAGGCCTGCCTCTCAAAGGAAAGTGAATATATGCATCACTTAATTACTTCTTCCCTTTCATTATTAGGGGGCACAGTTTCTAACAGAGCTTGCACCTCTGTGTAAGATTTACTGCTCTGATGGAGAAGAATACACCGTTTCTAGGTGAGTTACTTCTTAATCACAATTTAGGAGAAAGAAAGAGGTAGTATTTTTCTTAACAACTTTTTTTTTTAATAGCTGTGTTAGAGGACGGTTGATGGAAGTGAATGAAAACATTCTCCATAAGCCATCTATTCTTCAAGAGAAGGTAAAGGAGGCAGAAGAGAGTATGACCCCATGCACGTACTCTTTATCTGACTTGACACTTTTGACAGTACTAAATATTCTACTTCCTCCCCAGCCATCCACCGAAGGCTACATTGCGGTTGTGTTGCCCAAATTTGAAGAAAGTAAAAGCATAACGGAAGGGTTACTGACACAGAAACAGTATGAAGAGGTTCTGGTGAAGCGCACGAATGCCCCGACAGCCACATCATGAGGACTGCCGCGCGGAACGAGTACCACGGCCCGCTTCCCCCGCCCTGCCTCCGCGATCCCTGCGCTAGAGAAGAACCAGCACAAGGGACGCGGGCGTCACGCCCGCCATCCGCAGAGAGCCCGGATGGTCCCGCTTCACCTAGTTTCCCCTCTTCGTCTTGCATAACAAGACTTGGTTCCCATTTTGTACTCGCCCCCCAGATCCTCCCTGCCCACATACCCACTCTGTTCTTTTGCTTTTCTAAAACTGGCAAGCAAAGGATGTTTTTGATTAAAAACAAAGCACTTTGAGGAAATTTGGACAAGACAGAAAAGTTTTAAGTAGCAAAGTAAAAATAATTTACCCATCATCCTGTAATCCATTGGTAAATATTACATTTTGACGTGCTTCGGTTTGAATGTTACGGCACGGTTATCGTTTTTTGCCTCAATTATCCCTTAGTTTGAAGTTAAAAAAAAAAAAAAATCAGGTCTTTTTTTACCCAGTCTGCTTCCGAGTGATGCTACCAAAAAGGCCAGTGCCACTTCTGCTGCCCCAGCTCTTGTCCCCTTAAGTCGCAGGGGAGAGGCAGAGGATACTTGCCCGCTCCTTGTGCGGTTCAGATGGCCTTTCTCTCTGAAATGAAGTCCAGGGTAACACTGTGGCTTCTTAAATCAGGGAAACCGGAAAAGGCTTTGAAAACTACAAAGGGCTTTCCCAGCATGGAAGTATTCTGATGGGGTGTAAGGCTGCTAATTACAGCATATACAGTGTAGCCGCTCAGCCTCAACACTCTTGCTATGGGGCAGCCAGCCCAGAAGTTAAGGACAAATCGCCATCATCCAAAGATATAGATGCCTTTGAATGGAACAAAAACTTTCATGTCATCTAAACTGAAAACGGAACTGATTTATAAGATTGTCTACTCATTTACACTGAATTTCAAATAAAAGGGCTTTTTTAAATTGTTATTTTTTTCCGTAAAGGCTGCAACACGTGTACATTTAAATATCTGTGTAAATAAAGCAGAAGATGTAATTTAATACAGAAGAAATAACTTTACCTGTACATTCCTTTGGTTCTCTATCCTCTTATGCTGTTGAAGTCATAAGGCATTCCTTCCCTTCCCCACTTAAATAAGAGAATATTCTCATTTCAGGTATTTAAAAGTATTTTGTAAATAAAATCCAAAAGTTATTTGTGACTCAAAAAAACTTCTTGTAACTTGAATGCCAGTGTGACAGTCCCTTAAATACACCCACAAGACATAATACAGGCAGTAGCTCCACAGACACCTACACTGATGAGCTGTGAGCTGGAAACAAGCACAAACCAGCACATCCCCATTTTGTGTAGCGTAACGATTCCTGAAGACCTCAGAAAACCAAGATGTTAAAGATACTAAAAGAAATAGAAATACCACATTCTCCCATATTCCTACTGTGTGATTTTAAAGAATATTTTGGTTTCCAGGAATAAAAGTCAGACGATAATTTTTTTTTTTTTTTAAAGACTTTATTTACAAAGACCGAAAGCAAGAGAGATCACAGAGGCAGAGGGAGAAACAGACTCACCACCAAGCAGAGAGCCTGATGTGGGGCGTGATCCCAGGACACTGGGATCATGACCTGAGCCAAAGGCACACACTTAACCAACTGAGCCACCCAGGCGCCCATGCCTGGTAATTTTTATAAAAGAAGTATTTTGTAAAAGTCATTAGGCCAAGTGTATCCCATTTTCTCATGAAGGCTTACAGTAGGTTCAAGTTTCCTTCAATAAAATATTGACTAGTTAATTGGTAGTACTGTGGTTCTTCAGGATCTTGTGAATATTGATTTGATAGCAAATCATACCAATCCTCAGACAACCTTCTGTAACTGCTGCCATTTGGCAACTGACATGTTCTATCAGATTTTAAAACGAATTTCACAGTTTGGGGATACAAGCACTAGCAAGAGCTCAAAACAAAGTTACACTATTTAAGGGCAAAACATACAAACCAGATTCTTCAATAAAACCCCCAGCCCAAAACAAAACAAACAAACAAACAAAAAACACCCAAGAAAACCTTTAAACCCTAAAATTAAAAAGATGAGAAATGTTTGTTTTATAACAAACATTCCCAAGGCACATATACAAAATGCACAATTATTCAGCATTATTTTAAACATCTTAGTTCCATTGTTGTCTCCTATCTTCCATTCTATCAGTCACTATAGAGAAGGTTGGGCTTAGGATTCCAGCTAACAATCAAGGCCAGCCAGCTACAGAAGAAGAAGTGAAAGCCATCTCCCAGTGAGTTCCTGGAGGAACGCCACCTGGAGTGAGCTCCACCACCCTGCTGAGATACTTGCAGCACAACAGAAAACGTGTGCTCTGAAATGCTTGTTAGAGAACAAACGTGTGCTTCTAGCACGGGGGATCTGTGACAGGACAGCAAAGAGGCCAGTCACAGTGGTGGACAGAGGAAC
Source organism: Mustela putorius furo (assembly GCF_011764305.1). Taxonomy (NCBI): domain Eukaryota; kingdom Metazoa; phylum Chordata; class Mammalia; order Carnivora; family Mustelidae; genus Mustela; species Mustela putorius. The sequence continues at coordinate 12,646,182 of NW_025421423.1, forward strand.
TGAAGAAGAGCCCACAGATTTAAGGAAAGCCCTGTGTTCACCCAGACAACTATATATTTTCTGCTGAAAATCAGTCTAGATGATAAGCTTAAATAAGAGGAGAAAAGAGGAAATTAAGGTATTTATGCCAAAGGTGAGCACATATTCAAAATAGCTTCTTTGGATTAAACTGTCATTAAGACAGGATATTTGGTTTTTCAAAAACATCATTAATGGTAATGTCCCACTGAAAATTCACACTGCAATTAGGAATATAGCATCTATCAAGGCATTTATTAGTTGTCAAAAAGCATCACATCAGTTTCATGATCAGAAAATAAAGCAAGATATTTCATAATTGTTTTCCTTATAAAACTGTTGAATTTTTTAAAATATAAAGGATCATTTGCTTTCTAAAAATACCAGCTTTGCCGCATGCTGTTCAAGAGATCTGACCCCAGAAGCTTCTCAAGTTTTACCATCCATGGAGTCCTTATTTGTAACTGAGACCCAGCTGTTATTTTCCATCTGAAGCTGGAAAGAGTTAAGACAATTAGTTTCTACTTTACTTTCAAAATAAGAATTATAATATTAAATAGTAACTATTTCTTTTGCATTTTTCTGGAAACTAGTTTTTAAAATGTGATTTTCAGACAGAAAAACTATCTTACCTTCTTTAGCAGTTTATAGCAGAGTGAGAGAAGTTGGACCAAAATAGCCATCATGGATCTTGTCTTTGTAATACACTTATCAACCTATAATGACAGAAAGCAAGCAAATCAAATTCTACAATGTGTACTTCAAAAGACTGTATCTTTGATTTTATTTTAAGCTGATAAGATTTCTTCATTGTAGAAAGTTAAATGGATCTCAGAAGGCATATGGATTAGGGCACATGAGCTGACTTGAGGCCCCTGAACACAAGTACAGGGCCTGCAGCCCAGGTCTCCTACCCACTTCACAGAACCCCAGGAAGAAGGGATGGAAAATCAGCCTGTTCTATTTTGAGCTGTTTAGGCATTTCTTAAAACACTCCAAATAGTGGTAGCAAACCCCCTACTCTGCAACTTCTGGCACTCTGCTTTGTGGGGACAAGCTAAATTCCCTAAGACAATGGGAGCCCCTACTCTAAGGAATCTGTGCCCTAGTTAGACAGGTGACAACATCAGGATTTAAGGATAGCTGCTCAATGTTGTGGAATAAATCATATCCAAAAAGCTGATTTATTTGGTGAACCTACTGCTCCCTGGGGTCAGTTACAATTACAGATGATAAGTGATCCTTGCAATCAAGGCATGAAAAAATGGAAGTAGACTGCCTATCTGTGGGTAATAAGACTCTGAAGAAAAATGGGCTAGAAGCAAACCTGAGAAGGGTGAAAGTTTAAGTTTCTCAAATGTTTCCCTGAATAACCCACTCTTTCTTTTACCTTTAGAAACACTTGATTTTGCAAAGGTGTCTTAGTTACTGTTTGGAGCTGGTGGCATAAAGGAATTAGCTTGTTTATTTCCAGGAGAAGCATAAGCTTGTCATCGTCTTTCAGCTGAAATATAATTTAGAAGTTACAACTCAAACACCATCTTTTAAACCTCAAATACCCTTATAACTTAATAATATAGCCCGCAAGTAGGTATTCATGACATCACCACCAAGACTAAGTAAGCAGGTAGACTAGCATAATACCTGTTTTGAGAAAACTTGTACACTTGAAGCAAGCTTTAAGCCCTCTTCAGCAAAAACCTAGTGGGAAAGAAAAGTATCACTACTTAGATGTAGGTCTTACAGATAGTTCATAAGAAATATACTCATGGCTAATTGTTATAATGAATTTTAAAAGTAAAACTTAAACATAAAAGGTTTGACATGGAACTCCTGAAGCTTTTCTTCTACCCAGGAAACACAAATGCTTAATTGTATTCAGAAGACTTCTCAGGCCTGATGCAGAATCAGTGCCTAGCGAGGCTCCTCCGACACCTGGAAACCTCCAGTTAAACTCTGGAAGGTCATATAGACCAATGATACTTAACTATACAAATGAACCATACGAATTATGTCTTGGCTTCTGGGAGGATCTGGAGCTCATCTTATAATACTCCAGCTATAAAGGATGATGAATTGTAGAACATGAGGTCCAAAGGGCTAGGACTTTCCTACTTCCACTCAAATTTGTCACCCACACACATCCCTTAACCAGCCATCTGAGAGGACCAATTTAGATCGGTTCTTGAGTATTCACCATGCATTTTACAATTTAGTGAGGAGAACAGGATGATGGCAAAGAACAGTGAAAAATAAGGTTCGACAGATAAGACAGGAATATTTAGGATGATTATTTTTAAATGGTAACAGAATGTTTCAGAGTAAGAGACACCAGGGGAATAAAGGGTAGGAGTCTTAACTTTAGATGGCAGCCATCAAAAAGTAGAGAGTGGCAAGTGTGAGGGTGGTTTGTGGAGAAGACTAAAGCGCCTTGGTAATGAATCAGATAAAGAACATGAAGGAGGAGGCAGTACTTTGAGCGTTAACCTTAACACTCTATCCAACAGCCTTAACACTTTGCTGTCATTGAATGAACTGATCTCCAGGTCAAATAATCCTTTGTTCCCTTCCTTATCCTTTAAAAGGGAGATCAGTGAGTTTTACAGATAGATTCTAACCAAACAGAATGACTCACTTACCCATAAGTTCCTCAGCATCTCACATTACCACTTTCTGTTGACATCTCTCCCATTCTGGCCCACAGACCCTGCGGGGGCAAGATCCTGTCTATCTCCTGGACTCTCCTGGTCTTACAACCATCCGAAAGCTGAGGGCTCCCCAGTCTCCCCATTCGTGAACCATCCTGACACCGGCCTTTTACATACTACTTGAGCAAAACAAACCGCTTGATTTCCACCCACTAAATCTGGTGTTCTCCCTCCGTGTTCCCTAGTGCAGTAAATGGCACAATCATCACCCTGCTGGTCACGCCAAAAACCTTTGAAAACTGTCCTGCCACCACTCCTCCAACCCGTCAATGGGCTCTCCCTCATACCTGAGGGAAAAAGTCAAAGTTGTTCCCATGGCTACAGAGATGTCATACCTTACCACTTTCCTCCTGGCTCTTTCCATTCCAGTAAGAGAATTTGCCTCCTTTTCTTCAGACCCCTCCAGCCTACCCCAACATCTCAGGGCCTCGGCACTTGCTCTGTTTACCTAAAATATTCTACCCCCAGACATCCAACTTACTCTCTCATTCATTAATGTTTCTAGTCAAATTTGACCCCCTTCAAGTGGTCTTTTCTTGCCACCCTTCTATCACCTCTCTCTTTATCTTTCTTGATTTTATCTCTAAATGCTTATATATGGCTATTACCTACTTAACTTTCTCCTGCCTACCTCCTCCCACTAGAATGTAAGCTCCAGGCCAACACTGGCTTTGTTCTGTTCTCTTTTCTCCACGGAGATCTTCCCTCAGGATCTGACACAGGGTGGAAGCTCAATAAATACTTGATGAGCGCTTCATGTTCATCATAGACTATTCAGCAGACACTGGTTTAATGAATAAACTCCCACAGGAGGAAGGTCACTAGTGGATCTTTGCAGTTCAATATCCCCTGTGGTGTGGTATGACTTCAAATGGATATGAGCCAAATGGAACACAGTGAATCCAGAATTTATTCCATCTGTTTCAAAGGGAATTGCTCATTTATAGTTGACTTTATAAAAAAAATATTTTCTATAAGTCTTCTGACTCTGATGATAATCATCCACCTAAGGTAAAATCCCTTTACTGAAGAGGCTCTGGTAGCAGCGCATGGGAATGCCAAAGGAAACTATTAAAGGTAAGAAAGTGACAGAAATGACACATTTCTAATAGGAGAATGCCCATGGTTCTAGAAAAGCAAACAAAATAACATGAGAATTAGAGAAAGTAATCTTGCAACCCACTCGCCAATTGAAAGCCTCTAACTGAGGGAGAAGAATTCAAGATGGGCCTACATGGAGTTCCATTAGATACGCTGGTGCATGGGGTGGGGATGAGTGTGTCTGCCCCTCCCTGAATGCCTTATATCAGCAGGAATATGGAAGGGAAGAAGGAAACTGTGCCAAGTACCCTCCAACTGCCTCAAGCCTATGACAGATCCTTTTCCATGTGCTGTCCTCATTTGCTCAATATCATTCATCCAATCCAATAATGAAGAGGCCAAAAAGCCTTCCTGGAATTCAGGAAAGTATCCAGGATACTGCATCTGCTGACAGGATATTTCCACCTACTTGGAAAACCTGTAACTTACTGCACCTATTGACGGTCAACAAAGTCCATTCTGTTTTATCCTTATAATATTTGAATTTTATACAAGATATTCCAAAAAAACTTCATGAAATGCTACTGCAAGCCCTCTGCTTTTTCACTTTTCTCTAAACATGTGTGTGCAGAGGTAAGCATACAAACATGATATGGTAAATCATTTAGAAAATCTGTTATTACCCACTTTACATCCAGAATTAAATTAATAGCATAGAATGGAAATAAAACATACCTCTAGTTGATGAATTAAATCCTGGGAAGTTTTCAGTGGCCCTTCTCCTCTGAAATAAAATGAATTATTAAGGAGGTCTAAGAAAAAGTTACTGTCTGATAACTGGTTTCATAACATAAAAGTTCAAGAGTATTTTGTGTATTAATAGATCCCAAGTTTTGAAGAGTAATATTGAATAGACTAATAATATTGTGACTTTATTCTTTTTTTTTTTAAAGACTTTATTTATTTATTTGACAGACAGAGACCACAAGTAGGCAGAGAGACAAGCAGAGAAAGAGGGGGAAGCAGACTCCCCACTAAACAGAAAGCCTGATGCGGGGCTCAATCCCAGGACCCTGGATCATGACCGGAGCTGAAGGCAGAGGCTTAAACCACTGAGCCACCCAGGTGCCCCTATGACTTTATTACTTCTTAGGGCACTTTAATTTTTTCAGGGAACATAATATAAGTTGATTTTATAATGTAAATAAATTTAAAATTGGCAATATTTAAGTCTTATTTTTCCTTTTTAACTTTCTCATTTTGCTTCACAAATTAAATACATGAGATCTGACAATATGTCTTAAACAAACGGCCTTTGTTACATAATGTTGAGAGAATCAGACCAAAGCTCAAAAAATTCTCATTTTTAATTCTAAAACTTTGACAAGGCTTATCATTTAAGTTTCAGCACAGAGTCTATAAAATAGTCATAATATTTGTGCTACCACTCTCATCAGAAGATTAGGGAACATCAGATTGAAAACTACCAAGAACCATGACCCCTACAAACAAAAAGCAAACCACAGCAAAAAGAACAGCAGAATGCATTAAGAAGAGCAGTAAACGACGCGTGAATCAGAAGAAATCTGGTAACAACCAATTCTGCCCTCAACATCTGTGACCTGTACAAATTTTCTGTTCTTTGATAAACCCCTGTAATCATCAAATGAAATTATGGAACAGAAGCCACTTAAAGATCTATAAGGCTCTAGTAAGTCTGAAATTGTTTTAAGCTATAAGGCACTAGTCTTAAATATGTAAATTATTAAGAAATTGGGATGCCTGGCAGGCTCAGTTGGTAGAGCACGTAACTCTTGATCTCGGGTCGTAAGTTTGAGCCCCTTACTGGGTGTAGAGAGTACTTAAAAGTAAAACCTTTAAAATTATCAAGAAATATGAATTATCACCTACAAATTACTAAGAAATTATATACATTGTTAAGACAACCTTAAACAACAGCCTGAGGAAAAGCTATAAAATTGCCCAGGAAAACTGTAAAACTGGATATTGTGAAGGCTAACAGGTGGGTCTCAGAAACAAGAGGTGCCCAGGTCATGATCTCACGGGTCATGGGATTAAGCCTCACATTAGGCTCCCCACTGAACAGGGAATCTGCTTGAGATTCTTTCCTTCTGCCCCTCCCCCTGCTCACACACATTCTCTCTCTCTCAAATAAATAAATCCTTAAAAAATATTTTTAAAAAGATGGGGCACCTGGGTGGCTCAGTGGGTTGAGCCACTGCCTTTGGCTCAGGTCATGATCCTGGAGTCCTGGGATGGAGTCCCACATCGGGCTCTCTGCTCAGCGGGGGGCCTGCTTCCCTCTCTCTCTCTGTCTGCCTCTCTGCCTATTTGTGATCTCTCTCTGTCAAATAAATAAATAAAATCTTTAAAAAATATTTTAAAAAAGAAACAAGCAACTAGGCGAGGCTGGCAAATCCCAAGTATTAAGGGAAAACAGAAAAAAATGTAAGGGAAAAACAAAGGCTGACAGTGTGGGTAGAAAACAAAGCCAGCCTGAGATTTTACCACAGATCTACCACCCACATGTGTCAAAACGGCACAAAGTGTTACCCATTCCAGAAAATCCATTCTTTTCCCTGAACTGAGCATTTCTGTCTAATAACTATGTCCGGTAACAAGTCCCATTCCACAGAGCTTTAGTTATTCCTACCCCTCACAATGCAGCCTCTCTTGCTTCCTAGTCTCTACGGGATGCATGTCATCCCTTACCAGAATCCACTATCCTGACCCTCAAACAAAAAATGCTGACCATATCACCCTGGAGTATTCTGAAACAAGAAACAAGAAATAAAAGAAGCAGCTAAAAAGTTAAACAGAAAATTCTACTAATGAATCCTCTGTTCAGGAAGATTTTATATACTGAATTACATTTATTTAGTGATAATGATATTCCTCCAGTTTTCATCAGTCAAAACAAATTTTTGGTTTTAAAGATCTGACTTTTATCACTGGGCGATAACTAGCATGATGGCAGCCAAAGGTCAAGATCTGTTATTTCAGCTAACCTGTGAGCATTTGGTGTAAGTAAACGAAGGAGTTCCATTTCACTTTCTTCTGCAAATGTCACTCATCAGATTTTAAAAAGACAGGAACTAAGAAAAAAGGTGTTATCAAGACTCAATCCCAGGAGAAGCTTGCGGAGAAAAACAATTAAGCACAAAGGAAGGAAACCACCGAAGAGGAAAGGTCACCGATGCTGGAAAGTATGGTCAAGTATTAACAGATGACTGCTGAGCAGAGGCCAAATCATTCAGCTCCTACCACTTCTCCTGCGCTCTCCAGGAGAATTCTGTATCTTGAAAAGGCAGAGTGCCGCGAGAGGGAAATGCATCTCCTCCCTCACTCCTACCCTTCCTTCTGGGCCGAGACATCTTCACCAGCAACTTCCCTCACTTCTCTCAGCTCTCCCTCTTGTTTCTTCCCAGAGAAGAGTGTGGACATTTATTTAGCTTTTCAGTCTTTCTGGTGACTTTGCGAAAATAAATTGGATGTGGTAGGCCTTTCCTTTTTCTTTCTTCTCTTGGAAATAAAGCTGCCTTTAAGGAGGCACCTCCTCTGTCAGGTATTTTAAGAGATGCATTCTGTCCCTGTAGAGGAAGATTTCTGAATTCTGGAGATCACTTTTAAAAACCTACTTGCTGGGCGCCTGGGTGGCTCAGTGGGTTAAGCCGCTGCCTTCGGCTCAGGTCATGATCTCAGGGTCCTGGGATCGAGTCCCGCATCGGGCTCTCTGCTCAGCGGAGAGCCTGCTTCCCTCTCTCTCTCTCTCTCTGCCTGCCTCTCCATCTACTTGTGATTTCTCTCTGTCAAATAAATAAATAAAATCTTAAAAAAAAAAAAAAAAACCTACTTGCTAGTGGATATAAACTACATTATCCAATAATAGCTTTATCACTATAAACATTACAGTGCCTATTCTTTTGCTTATTTTTTCATTTTCTTCAGAACTTGGGTAGGGAAAAGGGTGCTATTTATTGAACCCCAATGCCCACAGAGTTGTGGAGGTCCTATCTGTTGGGTCCCCAATGTTGGGTCCCCCAATGTTGGGTCGCCCAATGTTGGGTCCCCCAATGTTGGGTCGCCCAATAATGGGTCCATGGTCAAAGGAGCAAGACTGATACAAAGCAAAGGTCAAGCAAAGTTTTATTTCCGCCAAGCACCAAGAATCAAACAAACCATTCGGGCCACGCCTCTTACAGAGAGGGCAACCCCTCCCTGCCTCACAGACTAACTTTTATAGAGCAAAGACCATGTGGTTGAGCCTGGCCACACACAGGTGGCCAATGAGATTGCAACACACAGAGAAAGCTGCACAGTCATGCTAGGTCACACACGGGTGGCCAACTGAGTTACAATTCACCCCATAGTAGCTATTTGAACTAGCCTATCACCTTGGTCAGAATTGGCGCCCAAAAGGTGGGGCCCACACTCCTTGGTAGCTAGGGAGACAGTATGCTCGATCTACTGATTGGATGTCTCCACCTGACCCAACTCATCCCTGCATTCGGGCCGTTATCTCCACCTGACCTGACCCACCCTTATATTTGGGTTTTGTTCCCTGGGACTTGTTTCCCCGGACTTGCTTTTAAGTAAGTTCCCCTGGGAGGGGGGGGTAGGGTCAATTTTAAGTTTTACTGCATAAACAACAAAATGGCTGCTCTGGCTAAATAGGCCCTTACACTATCTAGTTCAACTGAGCTTAAGACTCCAGATGAGGGGCGCCTGGATGGTTCGGTTGGTTGGGTGACTGACTCCTGGCTTCAGCTCAGGTCATAAGATCGAGCACCACCGCAGACAGGCTCTGCTCTCAGAGGGGAATTTGCAGCAGACTCGCTCTCACTCTGCCCCTCCCCCTGTTAACAAGGGCATGTTCTCTCTCTCTCTCTCTTTCTCTAAAACTAAAGAAATAAGTCTTTAAAAAACAAATGAGGGGCGCCTGGGTGGCTCAGTGGGTTAAGCCTCTGCCTTTGGCTCGGGTGGTGATTTCAGGGTCCTGGGATCAAGTCCCCAACAGGCTCTTTGCTCAGCGGGGAGCCTGCTTCTTCCTCTCTCTCTCTCTGCCTACTTGTGATCTCTCTCTGTCAAATAAATAAATAAAATCTTTTTTTAAAAATGAAAGAAAAAAAGACTCCACATGAAACAGATTACATTGCAAAATACTGAAATAACTTATAGGTGTGAACCACTGCTGAGAATATTTTCAAAATCAAAAGGTGTAGGAGTAGAGCCATAGCATTAGAGATATCAAGTATTTTTCAGGTTTCCAATAATAAAAAAGACAAATTTCAGAAAATTAGTGAAAAGTCTGAAGTTATTCCTTGAAAAAATTCTAGAACAGATTATTGAGCAGATAACTGATAAATGTTTAGCAACATGGAATTACTATGCCTTAAATATACATTGTAATAGAAGATTGTAGAATGTGATCAACATGGACCTCGATGAGGCATTTGGTAAGAGTCTTATAATGTGGTCAAGACAGAGAACATAGGTTGTATAGTTTACTACTAAGTTACTAAGTTTACTAAGTTAGGAAAATTCTCTGCTATATAATGAATACTGATTCATGGAGATCTGGCACCCTGTTAAAGCTGTAGTCCTCATGGTTCTATTCTTTGATCTGTATTATCTAATCAATTATTATCTAATAATTATCTAATTATCTAATATATATAATATTATCTAATAATGTATTATCTAATCAATCTGTATTATCTAATCAATTATAAATCACTTGCATAAAGGGTTAAAAGGCATGTTATTCTAAACTTACTGATGCTGGCTGGAAGAGAGAATGATACACAGAATGACAAAAATCAGAATGCAAAATTATTTCAAAATTAGGAAAAGAACAGGACACAACCTGGTTATTTTCTAAATCTAAATCCTATTTATATAAATGTCTTCTTGTTGCATTCACTTAATTATCATAAGAACTTAGTTTTTTTTACAGACTATTTGAAATTGACTCTAACCTATTAACGATTAAAATGAGTTTTCCCGGGGCACCTGGGTGGCTCAGTGGATTGAGCCGCTGCCTTTGGCTCGGGTCATGGTCTCAGGGTCCTGGAATCGAGCCCCGCATCGGGCTCTCTGCTCAGCAGGGAGCCTGCTTCCCTCTCTTTCTCTGCCTGCCTCTCTGCCTACTTGTGATCTCTGTCTGTCAAATAAATAAATAAAATCTTAAAAAAATAAAATAAAATAAAATGAGCCTTCCCTTGCATTGACTATTATGAAACTGATTTAAAAGAATCAAAGTGTAACTATATTTACCTGGTAAATAAATACACAGAATAGGCCATACTGGACATGGTTCGCCCATTTTGAACAATCTCATTTTCCTGATCCCCCCATTTCTTGATCTCACAGTTGGCATCAGAGGTAAGCAAACCCAGCTTAAGTCCAAGCTTTGCTATCTTGGCTTGCTCCTGTAAAACACACATTTTAATCACCACAATATTGTCATTATTGATGTAAAAGAAGATTAGAAGTAAGACTGTTAAAGGAAAAAGGTCTTACCTCTGAGTCAGGCTTGTCTGGTTTTAATGATTTCAGGTTTGCGTTATTCTTCTATGACAATGAAAAGATTAAGACATCTTAAAAAGCATTACGGTTAATTGTGAGGAAATACAATAGTGATAGAAAATGAAGCAAATTGCCTGTAATAAAATTTTAATTTAAACATTTTCAGAACATACTTAAACTATGTTAAATTAAGTTGAAACAACCAACTATTTGCAAATACTCTTCTAGCATGTAAGTTGAGCTTTGAACAGGTTAAGTAGTTAGAAACCCAGGACCAGGGAAAGCAGATCATGTACCAGAAGGACTTAAAGACTTCTGCAGTCTTCTCAGAGTCCAGTTATTACACTTCCAAACATTCCTGGTCCCTCTATTGAGTTATTTTTATGAAATGTCATAAAATTAGCCACTACATGTAGTTTTCCACATGTTCCTACTGTTAAGACTCTGGAGCTCAATTCCTTTAACCAATTTCCCCGTTGAGGGCTAAATTTCAGCACTCTAGTGTCACTGACATCCCCGTTCCTGATCCTCTACCCCAGGCTGGATAGGAAATTATACTTAGAATATAGCACTTCATATGTGAGTCAACATATTTGATGGGCCCCTATTTCTGAAAGAGCAAGTTTGTTTGTGTGTAAGCTATATAGAACACAGAATATGGTTCCTCTAGGAGAGGCGAAAACATTGCTGTTTGGTTACAAGGCTAGCCCATAGATGCCTATTTCCATGAACAACAGTGGGGCATCTGCCTTTGGCTCAGGTCATGATCTCGGGGTTCTGGGATCAAGCCCTTCATTGGGCTCCCTGCTCAGCAGGGAGACTGCTTCTCTCTCTCCCTCTGCCTCTCCCCCTTCTTGTGTGCTTTCTCTGTCAAATAAATAAAATCTTAAAAAAAAAATAGACACCACTACCAATAGCAATGTTTCTTTGAGAAATATATGCAAAAGCTCTCAGAAGATGGCAGCCCAGGTTGGCCATTCCCCTCAATATAAAGTCTGGTGGGAGCTCCCCTAATTGGGGCAGGAATTCCAGAATGGTTGGGCTAGTGAACATGAAGGGGCAGGAGGCTAGTAGCATATGTGTATCTCCTTGTTTTTTGTTTCCCTTATTATTACCACAACTTGATACTTCTGACCAGCTGTTCTTTCCCCAGTTCCACTGCAGAACAGAAGAGCCTCAACTCTTCTCAACTCTAAATGAGCAAATATAAACTTATGGTTTATATTTATAAACTTATAAACCATAAGTTTATATTTGTTCATTTAACAAAGCCCTTTTGTGATTTTCTAATGCTGCTTACTAGAGAAGAAATAGGACAGACAATGAATGTGGGGAAACTCTAAAGCCACACACATGTACAAGAACAAGCTGCCCCTTATGTTCACGGGAAAACACAGATGATCCATGATTTCTCTGGCCCCTCCTTGTACAGAGAGTCACATCATCTGTATCTTTTTCCTTTGTCTGGTAGACTAGAAAGCAATTGATAAAGCAATTAAGACATAAGCTTTGAGGTTTTGAGGGTTTACTTCTTTTTAAAAAGATTTTATTTATTTATGTGACAGACAGAGATCACAAGCAGGCGTGGCGGGGCAGGGGAGCAGGCTCCCCGCTGAGCAGAGAGCCCAATGTGGGGCTCGATCCCAGGACCCTGAGATCATGACTTGAGCCAAAAGGCAGAGGCTTTAACCCACTGAGCCACCCAGGCACCCCTTGAGGGTTTATTTTATTATAGAACTTCACACCCACCCTGTCTTATTATTTTTTAATTCAGTTATGTTTTCATTATTTTTACTTTTACAAATGATTATTATTAAAGTATGTAATGAAGACTGAAAGGGAACAGTCTGAAAAAGTACAGAGGCCATCTTCATACATGTCACCAAGCTGGCCATCTAGTGGATACTATTTTAGAATGCAGTCTGATGCATCAGTTTCAGTCTCAAATTTATAATTTGAGTTCAAAACATTCCAGAATGTACAAAACTCTTCTACTTACCATTGGCTTTGGAAGTGACAGGTAGCCATACTTCTCTCCTACAAATAACACATACAACTTAAAACAAATTTTCTATTAGAGTATTTTCTATTATTCACGTTTAATCTTCTTAATATTATTAAATAGGAATGTTAGTATATTAGTTTTGGTAATTTAGTCTATTAATTACGTGTGTTTCAGAAACAAAATTGTAATTTGGTGAACACGAAGGTTGTCAACAGTTGTATCTCTAAGGTACCTGGTTGGAGAATGTCTCCCTCCCCCGGATGTAACGGCAGAAAGGCAAAGTATCTCAGTGCTATTTACTTATATTTACAACAGCTTCATTCCTAGTGAAATCTTTTACAGCAGCTGCCTCTGATGAAACCAGATTCTTCTTTTATCCATACTGGTTATTAGTGCTTGTTTCCTTTTCTGTGACTATCAAACCAAAGCATTTACAGCTAAATTCTTAAAATATTCTTCCTGTCAAAGAGAGCAACTCGAGTATACAAGATAGGAGGATGAAGCAAACCAAACAGCAGTCTCTCAGCTGTGGGTCAGCCCCCGCAGGAAGCACAGGAACTGAGAAAAGAAGGAAGGAGGCATGTGATGTGCAACCCTGTGCGTTCACATTTCAAACTTCTGGATCATGGATGAACTCAGGTTACAATGGACGGTAGATTGTTTTTAAAGCCTAGTTTGTGACTAGAGGAAAGAACTCACAGGAAGATTGAACGGTAATTGCTTGTTGACTTCAAGGAATGGGAGTTTGTTCAGCTGTAATATACCAGGTAGAACCATATGAAATTGCTGATATTCAGCCACTTTTGAAATATAAAAAGAGCAATTTCATACCGTTTCACCTAATGAAAGTAAATACTGTGTAAGAACACTAAGTCATATACTTTCTTACAGAACGACTGTTCCATGAACAGAGTGAGCCTGTTCACAAATATTTAAGTTTTCGCCTACAGCTGTGCTGCTAAATATGGAATCCACCAGCCATGGTGACTGTTGAGCAACTGAAACATGACCAGCCTGAATTGTGATGTGCTGCTGTAAGTATGAAGTACATACTGGATTTTGAAGATTTCATATAAAGGGGAAAAAAATGGAAAAGACCTCATTAATAATTTTTAAGTATTGATTATAAACAGATACATTGGGTTAAGTAAAAAACATTGAAATGAATGTCACCTATTTCTTTTTAAGTTTCTCTTGTGTCTCCTAGGAAACTTTAAACTACATATGTGGCTCACCTTCATTTCTGTGAAACAGCGCTGATCTAGAAAATGAATTGTCATTACAGGTCAGCCATTGGTACTCGGGAATAGCTTTATGGTTCAAATCATTTCTTTGTAATGTCAGAATTGTAAGTTACTTTTATTAATGATTTTCTGTTCTCAGAATTGTGAGAGAGAAAAAAACAATTTAAAGACATTATTTCCGGGGTGCCTGGATGGCTCTGTGGGTGGAAACTTCTGCCTTTGGCTCAGGTCATGATCCTGGGATCCTGGGATTGAGCCCCACATCGGGCTCTCTGCTCAGCGGGGAGCCTGTTTCCTCCTCTCTCTCTGCCTGTCTCTATGCCTACTTGTGATCTCCGTCTGTCAAATAAATAAATAAAATCTTTAAAAAAAATACATTATTTCCATAACTTGTCTCCTAGCCCTGATATAAAAAGTGCCTGATTTAGCAGTGAAAGATTAACAGAAGACTTTAAGTCATTTAAAACCTCAAAATTGATCATATATCTTAAATCAAAGTCCAAATGCTGCCCATCATATCCCTAAAAAGTGGTCTTAATAAGCTGCAAAAAGGAGCATAATCATTACTTAAGCATAATTAGCTTAGGCGTGGGCAATCTTGTATTATCTACCCTTGTGATCCTCCATAGTGCCTATGACCCTGAAATGCTCACGTTTAGTCTCCTAGAGAAAAAACAAAAAACAAAACAAAACAAAACAAAAAAACACCTATCTTAGTACCTCTTACTTCTCTGAGAAACAACACAGTTAAAGAAACCAGAAGGCAGGGAGAAATAAATGCAATGAAAAAAGGGGCCTTTACATAATCTGGTTTGCTAGCATCACCACCACCAGTTAATCAATGGCACTCCAGTCCCCAAGACTGTCTTACACATACTTTGCTGTGTTCCCTATTCCCACAATTTAGTTCAACTCACAATGATTTGCATATTTGAGGATAATGGCAAAACTCACCATTCTTCAGGATAGCTTTTCCCCAAATGCTATGCAGGTAAGGTTATTCCTCTTTCCCCCAATTCCAATTTAAGCTAAGTTTAATAATCATTTTTTAAAAGTTGATAAAAATACCAAAAATCATTAATCTGAATCATTTTATACTTAATTTTATACCTGTTTTTTCCAGACAAGCTTAATTATTATCATTGATTCTAAGAGCAAATACATTAACTCAGTTATGTTTAGCTCTTATATCAAATTCAAGAAGTAGCATTAACAAACAATTCCTACCTCTGATGAAAACACATTATAAACATTAGAAGTAACTGGAAAAACAGGAATTTTAATGGGGAAAACAGAGTCGATATTTGAATTATAAAACCTGTTTTCAAAGCACTATTTTCACTGTTATAATTTTAGTACTCCCCAAATCCTTTGTTTAATACTCCCTAAATCAACACCACAATTGCACCATCTTTACTGCTCACCTTACCCCTCCAGATAAACCAAGTTCAGGGTTAAACTCAAGAGCCCCTCTCATCTGATGAGGGTACCAAAATGATCTCTTATGAAAACCTGAGAAATGCTGCTGTCATTTTCACTATCCAGAGCTCTTCTGCATCTCTATGAACTAAAGCTAATTTCCCAAGGACAAAAAAGTCTCACTATTTCACTAAAGATGTGCCATATAATTCCCTATTAGAAGTTCCCACAATTAGCTTTTTTGATTCTGGAAGGAGCTCCGCATGGCATGATCAGAAAGATCATGTCCTAGACCCACTGAAAATGAATCACTAACTATTGAAGGATAGGTGATTGGGAGCTAACTACAGGAGCAGGCCTGGGGTATTCTAATCCAAACCCAGTTGTCATCCTCAAACTCTCCCTTACCTCTACACTCAATCACCAAATCCTACCAATATGACCTGCAAAATTCTTCTTCAGTCAGTCCTTTTTTCTCCATTTCTACGATCGTCATCTCATCATCTCTTGTCTGGATAGGTCATTCCCTTGTTTTGAACTCCATGTTCATATTTATATGAACTCTTATTTAACTCATATTTATCCACAAGCATGTTCCTCCTTCTATGCCTCCCCTTTCCGCAAACAGCACCTTATACATCCAGTCTGCCAAGTGATAAGTTAGGCACAGAGCTATGGAACACAGCCACTGGGTAATCTCTGTATACTGAAGCCTAGTCATACTAATTCTAAGATGGTTCAAACAGAGCAAGAGAAATTCAGCCTCTTTGAAGTACAATTTCCAAGCTGTTAGAGGAGGCTTCTTTCAACACTTAGTTATCTAAAATAATCTCAAATTCTAAGCTCTATGACTACATATTCACCATTAAGGGAAAGTGGAGTCTTTCTGATCTGGTCCTTTCTAATATAAAGACCGTAGCTTCCCAGGAGGGTTTGGTAAGAAGGCAGAAATAGATGAAGAGAGAAAGCAGAAAGACAAGTAGTGATTTTTGAGTTCTCAAAACAATCCCAGGAGGCCCTATTGTGAAATTTGCATGTCTCAGGGTAAGAGGGACAATGACCTAGCTCTGAGTCCCTTTCTCATTGCTTACCATGTTATTTGCTTTAATTGGTTGGTTAAACTATTCTTGCAAACATATTTGATAATTCTTCTAGTAATGAGAGTCAAGATACTCAGAGCAGAACAAAGGTAGCTAGAATACAGCAAAGGCTTTTCAATAATAGCTGTAACATGAGTTATAACAGTAGCAGAGAGAAATCAGGATCTGAAGAATACACTGTGTCCTTTGTATGGAAAGTAGTGGACAGGTGCAAGGTAATAGGCAGGCTTGTCGTAATAATTGTACAGAACAGGAAAAACAACACTGTGACACTGGACTCAAGCCAATCAATAATTGCTCACCCAGAGCTGAACATCTTTGTCAGAAAAGCTATTCTTATGAGCTTACTGATAAAGGTCAGGACAAAGAAAGGAAGTACAAGAAATCAACCACCTCCATCTCAGTTAACTCCACTTAAGGATCCTTCTGAACAGCAAGATTCTTCTCCAGTTCAACAATGGATGTGTCATTGATGGAGGCAACAGCTCCCCACCTACGAAGCCCTAAAGAAGCCCTGATTTTTTTGAGGATATGTTACCTAAACCCAAAGAGGAGACCATTTTAATAACATCCAGCTTGAGAGTAAAAGAAACCAGAGACCATGTGGCCCAAACATAAGTACAGGGTTTTCCTGTTTCAGTTCTCATCTATCTGTAGTGGGTGCTCGTGCTGAGAAAGATGGGGAAGTCACTTTCTTCATTTCCTAAACACATCCTACAGTCAAATGACCTTCTTCAGACATGAATCAACATTATCACTCTACCTTTTAATATATGAAAACTGCCTCACATGAAAATCCACATGCTTATACTTTATAAAAGCATCAAAAGGATTAGCCATTTAGACTAGCTATCACAGAAAACTTTAAATGTAAAAGCATGGTAAACATTTATTATACTTCACAAATTTGCATATACTTATAAAGTCTATCTAATTTCTTGATTTTAAAAAGCAAATCAGCAATTATCCTAAATAGGTATTTTTTAAAATATGAAATGTTTAGATGTTCAAGTCAACAAAAATAAATGTGTAATTTGATGTTATTGTGGCTTTAAGGACATTTTATTAAAAAAAAAAAGCATGCTTGATGCTAATAGAAGCCATTCAAAGGGGGAAAATACATGAAAACACATAAATATAAATAAGAGGACACACAATACAATGGAAAATAAACAAAAGTCCCTGTTATTAAAATAAAGAATAAAAATGATGTCTTCCTATACATTGTATAGTGCTATTCTACATGTTGTAGAAATACCAATGAACTTACCCATCACAGGAAATTTTCCAAGATTATGTAGTCATCAAGAAAGAGATTCCATCCAAGTGGAAGGAAAGCAATTCAAAAATCAAATAACTACATTCATTTCATTAGTAGAATTAGTAGAAGTTAGTAGAATTAAATCAGAGAATAATTCTATTACAGAAGAGCTTTTGTACTAAAACAAAAGAACAATTAAGATAAAATATAGAATGACTGAATTTCAATAGGAAAACTAGAATATTAATATTAATTCAAAGACATCTACTATACTGTTGTACAATAAATCATACTGCTTACATACTACAATAAAGAAGGACACACAACATTTTCACAATTTCTCTGTGGAAGATATGTTACTATAAAAATAACCCACTGGGTTATTATAATTCATTTTGCAACTGAGGTCTGACATTAAAACTAATAGAGCTAATTAAAATATTACTATATCTAAATATGTGGACCATTTCTCACCTCGTCTTCCTTCAAACACGTCATTAATTTCTCTTAGCAGTGTTGACATGTCACCAATTTGGGATTCCCAAGCTTCACAAAATACGTCTAGATTTTCTTTAGCAATTTTACTAGATGGATGCAATGTCAATGTTTCAGCAGCAGAAATTATCTAATGAAATACAACAAACACAGGTATCCATTTCAAAATCTTAGCTCTCAACATTATATTGGAGACCAAACTTAAATCTGTACTGTCCAACTCAACAAACAACGATGAAGTGCCTTCCACACCTAAGCCCCATGTTGGCCAACATGGAGATACATGGAACAAAACTTTTTTTTTTAATGTGATCCACAAATAAACAGCATGCATCATCATATACAAATCTTTATTCAGGGAGCAGTGGTCTTTATTTCAGGAAAAGTGTTTCAACAGTTATTTCCACAGCAGAATTCAAAGAGTTATAGTCAGGCTGGAAAGAGTATAGTGCGCACTGTCGCACAAGAGACAGGGCCATGGCTGTGGCAGCAGGGGCCACAGTGTAATGGCGCTGGTGGAGGTAGGAGGCGTGGGAGTGGTAGGAGTAGTGACAGTGGTAGGCTGCTAGTAGTACTGGCACTGGCAGGAGTGGTAACATACACACATACCCGCGAGTACACGGCAGATACCTTCTAGAGATAGTGTCTTAGAGGTCTGATGTACATTAGTATTAATCTTCGGAAACACACAAAATATATTATTCCCATTACACAGCTAGAGAAACCAAGGCTCCAGTACACAAGTAACTGATACATGGCTCTTCATTCACCTACTCTGTGTCAGGCACTGTACCCATGTTCCAGGAGCTGGGGACGTGGTTGAATGAAACAGACATTTTCATTCAAGATGCCTGTCTCCGTGAAGCTCACATTAAACTGGGGGGAGACACGGGACGCCTGGGTGGCTCAGTTGGTTAAGCAGCTGCCTTCGGCTCAGGTCATGATCCCAGCGTCCTGGAATCAAGTCCCACCTCGGGCTCCCTGCTCAGCAGGGAGCCTGCTTCTCCCTCTGCCTCTGCCTGCCACTCTGTCTGCCTGTGCTCACTCTCTCTGACAAATAAATAAATAAAATCTTAAAAAAAATAACAAAAACTGGGGGGAGACAGATAAATAACATACAAGTAAATGATCAGATACTGTAAATTATGTATAAAAATCCAGGGTAAGGAGGAGAGAGGATGTTAGGCGGTCACGGAAAAGGTGGCATGTGAAGGCAGAGAACTGAAGGAGGCTGGGGGTGGGGAGACAAAGGAACCCTAAGGTGAGTTGTTTGGGATGAGGCGGGGCACCTCTAGCATGTCAAGGATCAGCCAATAGGCCAGGGAGACTGAACCGACAGGAAAAAAAAAGGAAGGTCATCGGAGGCCATGGGATGCGGAACATACACAGTTAGGACTGGACTGGACTGTGAGAGAGGAAGTCACCGGAGGGCTTTCAGAAGACTGATATGGTCCCCGTCACCCTATTTTTAAGGGAATTAGAACTACATGCTCCAACCGCGTGGGCACAGTCACATGAGCACAGGACTTGACAAGCAGGTGGCAGCTTCATGAGCAAAACAAGGTTCCCCATGTTCAGGGAAGGCGGGCACATGGGCTCACCAGAAAACCATGGGCTACATTTCAGGGTGACTCCCCTCTTGACCAGAAGCCACTGTATGGTGTACAAACTGCTCTGCTGTGTCCTAGATAGGACTGAACATGCTAAAGGAAATATAAGGAGGACACAGCTCAAGTAGAGATGTCCAGAAATAAATACAAATTATCCCAGAGGCACGCTCTATTTCCTTAAATGATCCCTTTGCGAAGCAGATGGGAAGGACTAGGAGTAAAAGCTAAGGCTGTGGGAACAAAAACGCTTCTCAGGTTACGGAAGTTGCCAACAGGCTCTATCACCATCCTGGGGAAGAAAGTGTGGTTATTCCTAATATCCCTGTCACATTAAAAACAGTAAGCAGAGAATCACAGCCACATAGCAAGCACGGCTTCAGAATAGCAAGAGCTGAATGCCTAGGCAGCGGAGTCCAACTCTTTAATTCAGATGAAATATATTGAAAGCCAAGACAAACAGGATGAACCTCAAGTAGAGATGTAAATATTAAAGCCTTGGTTTCTCCTAATAAGCAGAGATCCTCTGGTTATAATAAAATGTTCAGCAGATGATCATTGCTAAGGATCACTAGTATACTTCCTCCTTCCGTGATAAGCCTTTGACACTGTTCTCTACAGGAAAGCACACATCCCTCCAACATTCCACATGCTTCTGCTGGAGGACACAGGCCACCACCACTCTATGGTGTTGCTGTTCTCAACTCTAAATCCAAGGGCTCTACTAGTAATGGAGTTAGGAGTATCATCCTTTGGCACGACAGATAAGAACACCTAGTAAATTGTATTTTGGAGCTTAGACCTAAAAAAGAAAGAAGCCCCTCGCTTTTCTCTTTAGATTAATTTGACAGGGATAGTACTAAATGGGATATCAATTTTTTAAAGGTTCTGGAAAATTATAAGGACAAAGTAGTATTTCAGAAAATTCAGAAAAAAATCTAATTCTTCCAAAGAAGCTCAAGAACTTTCATTTCTACATATTCCCATGTAGTCATTTTCTATTTTTTTTTTTAAGATTTTTTTATTTTTAGAGAGCAAGAGGGAGCATGAGCAGGAGGGGCAGAAGGAGAAGAAGAGAGAGAATCCCCAATATGGGGCTTGATCTCACGAACCTGAGATCATGACCTGAGCCAAAACCAAGAGTTGGATACTCAACTGAATGAGCCACCCAAGCATCCCTCATTTTCTTATCTATGTACATTTTACATAGTATCAATTGTAGTAAGTATACAATCTGTATCCTGCTTTTATCATCTAACATTTTAACAATATATTTTTCAATGTTGCTAATTCTAGTTATCATTATCATGCTAAGGTCATAATGTACTATTTATCTAACTTAAGAGAACTATTTTGGTTCCAACTGAATCTTATTATAAGTAATGAGGGAACAAATATTGCTTTAGTTTCTGTTTGTCTAATTTTCCCTATGTCCTTGGGAATCCTAGGTCAAAACACATAAATATTTTTATGGCTTGGTCCATAACAGTAACTTTTTTTTAATTAAAGATTTTATTTTTGGGGGGACTCCTGCTCAGTCAGTTAAGCGTCTGCCTTTAGCTCGGGTCATGATCCCAGGGCCCTGCGATTGAGGTCTGCATCTGGCTCCCTGCTCAGCAAGAAGCCTGCTTCTCCCTCTGTCTGCTGCTCCTGCTGCTTATGCTCTCTCTCTGACAAATAAATAAATCTTTAAAAAAAAATTTTATTTTTTTGTTTTTATTTATTTATTTGAGAGAGAGAGAGAGCATGAGTCAGGGAGACGGGCAGAAGGAGAGGGAGAAGCAGACTCCCCACTGAATAGGAAGCCCAAAGTGGGGTTCAATCCCAGAACCCTGAGATCATGACCTGAGCCGAAGGCAAACACTTAATTCACTGAGCCAGCCAGGTGCCTCTAAGATTTTATTTAAGTAATCTCTATACCCAATGCAGGGCCGGAAATCACAACCCCAAGACCAAGAGTGCACACTCATACTCCACTGCCTAAGCCAGCCAGACGCCCCGGTAAATTACTTTTCAAATATGTCATTACAACTTTCACTGCCAACAGATTCATTGAAAATAAATATAAACCAGGAGATCAATTAAATGGGTCAATCTCCAGTTTCGCAGATGAGCAGCATCAGTGTGAACGACAGCTATGTTCTGGCACACTATCCATGACAATGCCATTTCCTTCATTACTCTCAGGAGAATTGACCTCGAGTTATGCAGAACCACGTACATCTTCCTTCCACACAATTTGCTATGATACTCAGACAAGACATAATAAAAAGAAATGATCTGCTATTGACCATACATACCTGT
This sequence comes from Mustela putorius furo, assembly GCF_011764305.1. Classification (NCBI taxonomy): domain Eukaryota; kingdom Metazoa; phylum Chordata; class Mammalia; order Carnivora; family Mustelidae; genus Mustela; species Mustela putorius. The sequence continues at coordinate 12,667,933 of NW_025421423.1, forward strand.
TGGCCAGTCACCTGAAATGTTTCCTCTGCATGTATACAGGTTATTTCAAGAGGTTCTGTCCCAGATATATGCCGTAACAATCGACAGACCTATGAGACAACATTTGAACTGAGGGTATAATACTTAAGACTGGAGTTAACAGTACTGTTTGGTATACTTGAGAGTTGCTAAGAGAGTAGGTCTTACAAGTTCCCATCACAAGGAAAAACGATTTTCTGTGACTATATGAGGGCGATGGATGTTAAACCAAATTTACTGTGGTGATCATTTCAAAATATATATATATATGAGATCATTATGTGTATACCTTAAACTTACAGGATGTTATATGTCAATTATACCTTTAAAAAACTATTTTAAAAAACATAATCATCAAATCTGTTTTAAAGATTTTATTTATTTATTTGACAGCCAGAGATCACAAGTAGGCAGAGAGGTAGGCAGAGAGAGAGGAAGAGGAGCAAGCTTCCCGCTGAGTGGAAAGCCTGATGTAGGGCTCGATCCCAGGACCCTGGAATCAAGACCTGAGCTGAAGGCAGAGGCTTTAACACACTGAGCCATCCAGGTGCCCCACCAAATCTATTTTAGAACAGAGATGTATCTACAGTCATTTTAAGAATGCTCCCTAGCAGTTTTCATGTGTAAACAAGTAACGGAGAGGAAGCTAGTCCACTTAGTCTAAGGACTCCTCTAACTGCTAGTCTTTGCGATTTGGTGAGCCAGGCACAGCAGGTAACATGGAGACAGCTCTGTGGTTCCTATCTGTGCATTTACATACATGTTGGCTATATACCTCATACGCACAAGTTATACACAAGTTAAGTATATATTTTTTTACTAAGAGATATCTGGTGTTTTCAGTAAGTGGCAGGCTTAGAATATCAATTAATAACTGAAATTACAGCAAAAGTGACAGGTGAAATCCCAGTAACACCCAGAAAGGTCTGGGCAGAACAGAAGAGGTTCAGAGGAGGAACACTGGGCTGAATGTCTTTTCTCTGTCCATCCACATCCACTTTCCTTCCTTCCCAAACTGCTTTATGCCCTGGGACACTGACATTTGTGGTCTCCAGCTCCGTGGGGGCAATGGGAAGGACCAGCAACAGACCAGCAGGAATGCAGAGCCACGGCCTTTATTCTCATGCTCTTTCCCTGCAGGGTTGCCTTGGGCTGTCTCTGTGTCTAGTCCTGAAATCAGAACCTCTCACGGTGGCTTTCTGAAAGACTCTGTGACCTTCCAGTTTCCAGTAACCACTCCTTCTCCCTATGAATTTGGGCCTATCAGCAGTACCAGCTCTATCACTAACCCCAATTACTGCACTCCCACAGTTCCCCTCACACCCTGGCTATTCAGTTGTAAACAGCTCTTCTATTAAAGGCTCTTTAAATTATTCTAATTCAAGTGTGCCATCTCTTTCATGCTGAGACCCCCACAGATTCAAATAGAAACAAGGTCATACAATGTGTCTGCACTGCTCTACTCCAAAGCCTAACCTCTCTGAGAGAATAAGGACAAGAAGATTAATAAGTGCATCTGCGGGTTCCAGCATTTTCTGTTGTTTTGTTTTAGAGGTCAGACTGGTGTTAAGACAGATAAATATTATATCTTAAGATTCCAAAGGAGACAGAGAAAATGCTCATATAAGTTACCCAAAAAAACATATTTGAGTTACTACCCCTAATACAGCTATCATGAAACCACAATTTCTTTAACAAACGAACCGATTACTCACCTCGACAAGCTGCTCTTTCTGTTCAGAGAGTTTACACGCATATTCAGCCAAGCCTTCTAAATTTCCTTCTACTCCAGTAAGTTTTAATGCTTTTAGTACCACATGATCGGCATGGTATTTTAACAGATCTGCTGCCAGCTGGGTTGCTGTCCTATGGAGCTGCAGATGTGGGGGGTGAAGGGTAATGAAAGAAAGACAACAAACAATCTGGTTTTGTCATCAAGTACCTCACAATCCCTTTAAAAACGAAAAAGGAGCAACCTCAATGCGTCCGCACTTGGTGCACTGAAAGGAAAGTGTGCAGCAGAAGCTGCGCAGCACAGGGGAGCCTGTCAGTTCTCCCAGGGTGGGAGAGACATGGACATCTTTGAGTTTCCTCCTGTGCGTAGAACTGTTGTCTGCAGAAGACGAGCTGCTCGGCTGCTGTGGCGTGGCGGGGCCCTTTTTATCCTGCTATTCACCAACTCTTGGCCACGCAGCTGCTCTCTTACTTAAAAAATGCTCCCTTTGGGGCACCTGGGTGGCTCCGTGGTTAAAGCCTCTGCCTTCGGCTCAGGTCATGATCCCAGGGTCCTGGGATCGAGCCTCACATCGGGCGCTCTGCTCAGCAGGGAGCCTGCCTCCTCTTCCTCTCTCTCTGCCTGCCTCTCTGCCTACTTGTGATCCGTCTGTCAAATAAATAAAAATCTTAAAAAAAAAAAATGCTCCCACTACTCTAGAGGTTAGTAGGCAACACACCAGTATTAAGAGGACGGTATTCAGATACTAGGAGGAAAGGCAAATGGCAGTTCATGATCAGTAAGATTCTTCAATAGACTTTTGAAAAGGTCTTGATGTGAGAGTCAATCTGTTAGGGATTCAACAGAATTTTATGAGATACCCAGATCATGGAAGACACTGTACTAGAGGCTGGACATACAGACAAGTAGGACACACTCCCTTCCCTCAGGGGGTTATAGCCCATCTGTAGTTGCTGTCTAGAACTTTACTCCCCAACTCTTGGGTCACAGGATAAATGACAGACAAACCCCGAGGCTATATTTGACTTGGGATGGATCTTAATCACAGCCTACTCTCCGCAGATATCTTTGGGTACTATTAAGTCCAAAATCTTCGTTTCATCCTGCTTTTTGTTTAAAAAAAAAAAAAATGATAAGGCAGGTTATTCTGGGGTTCTCCAGGAAGAGATCATTTTTAATACCACTGTCCTAATGAAAATCTGACTTGAAGGAAGCCTATTGAATGAAGTGATTTTTTTTTTCCTGGAAATAATCCAATGTCAATTCAAATTACAGGACCTTCTAAAAAATTGACAATAGAGTAGTCTGCGTTCACGCAATCAAGTGAGAATAATTACAGTCAGAGACAAAGACATGAAAATGTACTTTCCTTTGGAAACTAAATGCCACATAAGAATTTTAAGAAAATTTATTTAACCATCAGGGCCTTAGAGAATATCTAATGCCAGCCCTTTATTTTACAGACTATGAAAGAGGTCCTTAGAGACTGAGTGACTTGCCCACAGTCACGTAAATCTGAGTGGTTCTAGAGACAACTTACTACCACGCCTAAGGGAGGAAGGATGAATAAGCTCGAAGTTCCGCTCTGGGCAAAGAACTGACCACCCGGCTTTACAGACACTGTCTGCCTTAATCCTTATACAAATTCATTCTAGGCTGATGTTGTTGCACCCATGTCGGAGGTTAGGAAAATGAAGCTGGTGGAAAGCCGCTCAGTCTATTATCAAAGGATTTTCTCCTCATACTGATAGTCAAATTTTAACAATAATTTAGTTAAAGTTGAATAGGCTGGAAAAAATGGATAGGCTTTTTTTTTTTTTAAACCAAAGAAAACCATAACATCCTTCTATGTTTAATAAGATGTTAAAACGAAGGTTTCAGTAGAGGTCCATACTAAGTAAGATGTGAAACAAATCATCATGTATATAATTTATAAAAGAAAACCAAAACCCAATTCCATTCTCTTGAACCCCTGACTGCAAAAATATAAAAGAATAAAGGAATTAGAGATAAGGAAGCTCTGTCTGGACTGCTGACAGGTGTGTTCTGAGCATTACCTCCAGGCACACCCCAGGGTAGAAGGAGCAGGGTGGCCGGGAGTTGCAGTGAGGGGCTCTGATGAACACACTCAATCACCCAGGAGAGACAAAGTCAGCTTAACCAGACCCCAAAGCATTCTGTAAGGGCACCAATTCCAAAGAACTTTCCACCTCCCCCCCTCTTCTCTTTTGGCCTTGAGCCACACTGGCAAAGATCAAGAACTGAAGCTAAGGGCAAGGGGTGGGGGGGCAGAAAGCTGTGAAAAGAGACCAGAGACCACACCTTTCCCAAAAGCCCTCGGTGCGGCTGGGGGCTGGGGAACAGGGATAAGTCCTTAATTGAAGGACTATCAAAATAGCAATTTATACATTGGAGAACTCATTCTAATTTTGGAACTGAGATTTTGTTTCATCACCTAAAGCATGGACTGGCAAACTTACTCTGTAAGGGGCTGCACAGGAAATATTTTAGGGTTTCCAGGCTGCACAGTGTCTACTGCAACTACCCAACTCTGCTGTTGTGAAAAAACAGCAGACAATATGTAAGCACATGGGCAGGACTATGTCTCCCAAAACTTGACTTAAAACAGACAGCCTGGCTGTAGTTGGCAAACATCTGACTTACAGTGACTTTCAATTGCTTTAGAGTGATCAAATGAGTCAGAGATGGCCCAGTTTGGCAGGAAGCAGGGAAATCTCAACCAAAAAAATATTCTTAAAAATCAATTACATTAAGGTTATACTTTATATGCAGCAAAACGTACCAAAGGTACAGTGTGATGAGTTTTGACATCTGTATCTATGTAACCATCACCACAATCAATATTCCATACATTTGCTTTATCCCCCAAAGTTCTCCCATGCCTCCTAGTAAATATCCCCCAACTTCTGATCCCAGGCAGCCACTGATTTGGTTTCCATCACTATACATTAGTTTTGCCTTTTCTAGAATTTCCTCTAAATGGAATTACATATATACACATCCACTCACACACAAACACACACTCGTTGGTGTCTGACCTCTTTCAGTGTTACGTTTTAGTGATTTATCCACATGATTACCTGTATCCATATTGTTTCTCTTCATTGCTGAATAATACTTGTTATAGTCATACCAAAATTAATTCATCGATTCCTCTGTGGATGGAAACTTAGACTATTTCTAGTTTGGGGCTATCATAAATAAAGGTGTTATGAACATCTACATACAAGCTTTGAGAAGGATGGCACGAAAAAAACAGTGGCTTTAAAATGGAAAACCATCTTCTAGACACACAGACATAGTAATACTAATGCACTTCATACATACTATGTCACATGAAAATTAGCAAAGGTTTAAAAGGGGCTAAATTTCAAACTATACTTACTTCTTTCTTGAGTTCATTGAGACTGTGACTGATTTTCAATACAGCAAGTTCTAGTTCTTCAGCAATACTTTTTGTTTTCTTGTTTTGCTAAAAATTAAAAAATATACATATATATAGTTACCTCATCTTTTTAATCTGGCAATTCCTATTTTATTTAACTACAAATTATAATAAATGTTTAATATCATTCTGTGAATTATAAAAGTAGGTTTTAAAAATTCACCTATTTATGGTTAGAATGGAAAATAGAATTTTAACTCTCTAGTTATATTTTCCCATTCTAACTATAATAAGATAAATTTTTAAAATCTCATTTCTTTAAAAAATTTATCATGTCTAAAATGAATCTATTTTATCTTCTGCCCAGAATGCTCATCTCTTTGCTTTTAATGGAGTTAAAAATTAAAATCCTATTTACCTTTAACTCTCTATATAAATGTCTCCTTCTCAGAAAGGCCTTTTCAGATCACATAAACTAGGCCCTCTTCTTACCCATTCTAATCTTTCTCTAAGTAATCTAGTTTGCAATTACATACTTACTCTTTTAATTTTTTCTGTTTAAACTTGATCTTCCCCACTAGGCTCTGGTAAGCTCCAGGAAGGCTGGGATCACATTTATTTTGGTCACTCATGAATACACAATACCTGACACAGCAAATGGAAGGTAGTAGGTACTCCGTTCTTTGAACAGATAAATCTAAGTCAAATGTCACTATCTTCAAGCAGTCTTCTTGATTCATCTCCCTAAATATAAATTTGCTCTCCTTCAAATCGCCACAACACACAGTCTGTACCTCTGTTAGGACACCTACAAAACTTTCTGTACTTGTCTGACCCCTTCCCACACTTTTCTCCATTGCAAAATTCTTGCAGGCGAAGAATTTATCTTGTTCACCTTTAGATTTCTGGTGCCTGGCATATAAAACGTACTCAGTAACAACAAAAATGAATGAACGAACAATAATACATCTGGCATGCCAACTCAGAGATCTGAGCGCTTGTGAAATATGAGAAAGGTGCTAACTGCAAATTTAAGTTTTGACAGACTCGGACAGAGAGCATTTCCTCTTTATGTTGACTTCTTCTGTTGATGCTTGGGGTTAAAATTTAACACTGAAACAATCCATGCTTCAGGTTAGATATCACATAGATATTTCGAAGTAATCACAAAATGTTGTTTTTAGCCCTGACAACTCTCTACTCTAGGTTAATTTCCCATTGGTATGACCATTTGCTCTGTTGCAGTTCCAAGGAATAGGAGAAAAATCTTGATTTATATCTACTCTACCTTCATAAACCAATCTCTTTACACAAAAGTCAACTGCTCCTTCATTTGCTGTTCTCAGCCACATTCACCCCTCGGTCTTTACTGCCAAAGCTTTTATTCATAGGTGCCAGATTTGTTCCATCTATGCTTATGTTGTAAATCACATTAAATACTCTTTTTTACATAACCTAGGTCAAAGAAATAAATAAACCCTGTGGGAGCGAGAGTCTCAAGCCTCTATCTCTCCATTATGTAACCATTCTCTACAAGAGTCTGGATACAAGCTCTCTGTGCTATCCCACTCTGTCCGTCCTTTTTTTTTTTTTAAGGATTTTTTTTTTAATTTATTTGACAGAGAGAGATCACAAGTAGACAGAGAGAGACAAGCAGGCAGAGAGAGAGAGAGAAGCAGGCTCCCTACTGAGCAGAGAGCCTGATGCGGGACTCGATCCCAGGACCCTGAGATCATGACCTGAGCCGAAGGCAGAGGCTTAACCCACTGAGCCACCCAGGTGCCCTTTTTTATTTTTTAAGTAAATTCTATGCCACATATGGGGTTCGAACTCATGACACCAAGATCAAGAGTCGCATGCTCTCCCATAAGCCAGTCAGGTGCCCCCAGCTCTGCCCATCTTTACCATTCCTGCCCACATAACCTCCCAGGCTGTATACATGCCAGTCTATTTTGAATGGCTGCTCAAAATCTTACACCAGGAATCAGTACAAGTGTGGAACATCTTCTACCTGCTTGCTGGATCTATCCTTGTCTTCACTGCGTCTAGACTTCAAAAGGTTGTCTAAACTGTTGTGTCCGTAGGGGCGCCTGGGCGGCTCAGTTGGTTAAGTGTTTGACTCTTGATTCGCGCTCAGGTCATGATCTCAGGGTTGTGAGATCGAGCCCCACCTCAAGCTCCCTACTGGGTTTGGAGCCAACTTAAGATTCTCTCTCTCCCTATCTCTACCCACCCACCCTTCTCTCCTTCTCTAAAAATAAATAAATAATATAATAAATTGTGTGTGTAAATGCAGTGTCCTCAGAGTTAAGCACTGTACACGTGTAAATGGCTCTGCCAATAAGACTCAGGGGACAAGAACCTCTAGGTCAGAAGCATTTGGGGGAGGAATTTTCCAGAGGTGAGTTTGCTGGACAAGTGGAGATGACGGGATGAACTCGTGGTAGTGACGGTGGTACAGAATCCAGGATAGCAAGCCAGGTGAGAAACTGAGAAACGACAGGTCTAGAAATGTCAAGTACCATGAGCGCAGGACAGGAAAGATGCTCTGGGCCAAGAGGGAGGGAGAAAAGGGATAAGACATCCTGCCCCACTCCAGACCTCCTTCATACTCCTGGTGATTATGCTAGCTTCCACGGTTCTCAGAGATTTAGGGAAGAGCTACCCTGTAGGGTTTACTCTGACAAAAAGGGCTCTTACACTCTGAATCCACATGGACAGTAACTGCTGCAGGTCCAGTCTCGCCTGAGTTGACAGTTCCAAGATGCGTTCCCTGCGCTCGTGGCTGGTGTAGGCAGAATCAGTGAAGTCCTCGGTGCGCTCCAAGATGACTTCCAGAGTCGCAAAAAGACTCTCTTTCGACTGAAAATAAAGATTCTCCCGAAGAGCTTCAATATTCATCTGAGAATGAAAAGGATATCCATCTCCATGAGTCAATATTCCCACCTAACCAAACACGCTGTAACTTCTAGCAGTGCCCAGAGAGACGCTAGCAATTTCCTTCCCTGTCTGAGGGCTTGGGGGAAATACAGCCTCCAGCGATGACTCTGTTCTCCAGGACACATTGCTCAGGAGCCACCACCGGCCACGCAGAGATTCACTGCAACAGCTGCCAACACAACACTCCTATGAAATCAGTAAATACTGAGGCAGAAAAGCATGATCATGTAGCAACCGGCAGGAAAAATGAACCCGCCCGCAGGTAGAGAATCTGCATCTGTGAAATGCTGAGGCAAAGTCCTGAAAGACTTGTTACACCCAAATCTGAACTTGTGCTGAGCCCAGGGGCCAGGGTGTGGAGGATGTGGGTATGGGAAGGGCTGGGAAAGGCACCAGTTTTCCCTTCCTTAATTCAGCAAAACTCTCCAAGTCCCGAATTGATCTCCCAACATTTTGTTGTACACCGGACAGCACCTCTCTACCAGCATCATCTTTCTGAAATGCAAAGCTTCTGCTAGTGCTACCTCCCTTTAAGTAACTCCTCACCACCTATACAATTAAGCTCAAATTTCTACCGCATAACACCAAATCGTCTAGGGTCTTGATTTTATAGATCTTCCTGACAGTATGTCTCACCACCTCCCAAGTTCCCAAACAACCTGTCACTTCAGCCATCCTGTGCTCAGAGTTGCCCACACATGTGACAGACATGTGTTCTCTGGCACGTCTCTCTCTCAGGGGTCTAACTGACACTATGACACTACAGCTATATCTAACCTCCAGCCTGTGAGGTGTTGTAAAAATACCTTGGGCCAAGAGGCAATCAGTGGTGATGACCAGGACTGGCTCACACTGAATGTGAGGATAAGAATAGTTTACAGCACAGATTGCATGGAGCACTGGGTGTGGTGAAAAAATAATGATACTGTTATGCTGAAAATAAATAAATGAAAAAAAAAAAAGAAAATTCAAAAAAAAAAAAATAGCTTACAGCAACTGCCTTTGGTTTAGGTCAGGATCCTGGGATCCCAGGATAGAGTCCTGCATCAGGCTCCCTGTTCGGCAGGGAGTCTACTTCTCCCTCTGACCTTATCCCTTCTCATGCTCTCTCTCAAATTAAGGGGAAAAAAAAGGTAAGGGGTGCCTGGGTGGCTCAGTTATCAAGCACCTGCCTTTGGCTCAGATCATGGTCCGAGAGTCCTGAGATCGAGCCCCACACTGGGCTCCATGCTCAACAGGGGACCTGCTTCTCCCCCTCACACTCCCCCCATTCCTGTTCTCTCTCTTGTTGCGTCTCTATCAAATAAATAAACAAAATCTTTTTTTAAAAAAGTTAAAAAAGAAAAAAGAATAGCTTACATTTGTTTAGCACTTTAAAGTCCTTTCACAAACATAGACTCAAGTTAATCCTCGCATCTGACCCATTTTCACAGGACCCATGAAAATACCAAGATTTGGGAGGGTCAAGAGGCCACAGCGGGGCCTGCTTCCCCTTCTTCTCTTGGCCCAAGGTGTAACAGTAACCACCCCATTCAAGGTAGACAGCAATTTTTTTTTTTAAGATTTATTTATTTATTTATTTGACAGAGAGAGAGATCACAAGTAGGCATAGAGGCAGGCAGAGAGAGAGAGAGGAGGAAGCAGGCTCCCTGCTGAGCAGAGTGCATGATGTGGAACTCAATCCCAGGACCCTGAGATCATGACCTGAGCCGCAGGTAGCGGCCCAACCCACTGAGCCACCTAGGTTCCCAGACAGCATTTTTTTTAAAGATAGGAAAGAACATGGATAAAAGTCAGGTATGGAACTGACAAGGAACATCTGAGAATTTAGAATTGAAACAATTACAATATAAAAATCAGTCATGTTGACCACACACCATTTATGTTAAGGTTTTTGGTTCTCCCCTTTGAAAGAGCATACACATGCTTTTAAACAGCAACTGAGTAATTTTTTCAAAAGCCATTCATTTATACGGTTTCCTAAAATTTGTCCATACATTCCCAGTACAGATATCCAGTTTCCATCTACAGATCATACTCTCCACCAGTAATAATGGTTAAGATGCCAACAAGATGCCCAGTGACAGGGAGACAGAGTCTCTATTCCTCATAGCTCTGTCCTCCAGAACACCCGATGCTGAAGGATCAGCAGCCAGAGCGTCCAGAGCAGCTGGCAGCAGCTACAGGCGCAGCACTGCCCGAGTTAACCTGGAACCCAACTTGGCACCAGAAAGCAACAGACTTGGCTCTAGGCCTATTCGTTTCCCTAATTGTCCTTTAACCCTTGAGAAAACATCTCCCCCCTCAGCCTTTATTAAAAAAAACAGATTAGAAAAATAATCTCTAAAATCCCTTAGGTAATAAAAACTCTCAAAACAATGACTGGTCTTTGTAGCTTCTTTCCCCTCAGGAAGAGATGTAGGGCAGGGCCGGCTGCGACAAGCAAACCCACAGGCACAAACTGCAAGGTCATGGACTTTGGGATTAGCGAGTCCGGGTTCTAAAGAAGGGTTTCACCGGGGACTACACCTTTCCTCCTCAGAAACACAGTGATAAGAGTACCCACCTAACAGGGAAGTTAATGATTAAATTAGATACTATTCATGAAGACAATGACCCCTAAAAATAACTGGCCTTTCCATGACTTTGTTTCACCCCATATTCCAACCTAAGGAGGAGTTAAAAAGATGGAAGGGATGTTATCCTCGCTGCAGCCCTGGCCTATTAGATGACTTCCAAGGGCCCTATTTTTCCCAGTTGTTAAATGAGAGGTTGTACAAAATGACTCCCTACGGTCCTCCTCAGTCAGACCCTGCTCTGACCCAGAGAGCACCTTCCCCAGCTCTCTGACTTCCCATGAGAAGCTCTGCCCAAAAATGGTGGGGATTCTGTGTCAGACTGCCTGGGTTCAAATCCTGGCTCTGGCACTTCCTTGCTGGCAAATTACTTAATCTCTATTTCTCAGTCTCCTCAACAGAAGAGCAGCAATAAAATTTTATAGGTACACACATGTAAAGCATTCAGAACAGGGTTGGCACAGAGTAAATGCTCAACAGTACACATTAGCATGAATTAGTGTTCATTCTAGGTTTGTTTGTGTTTTTCTAAGATTTTATTTATTTATTTGACAGACAGAGATCACAAGTGGGCAGAGAGGCAGGCAGAGAGAGAGGGGGAAGCAGGCTCCCCACTGAGCAGAGAGCCCGATGCAGGGCTCAATCCCAGAACCCTGGGATCATGACCTGAGCCGAAGGCAGAGGCTTAACCCACTGAGCCATCCAGGCATCCCCATTCTAGGTTTTAATTAACATTAACACTATTACTATTACAAGAGTCTCCAAGTCTCCACCGTGGAGCTCAGGGAAGAGCAGGGATTCCAAAAGAAATGATTTGCTGTCTGTCATCAGCCTCGGAAAGCTCAGCACTGCTGATTGGGCAGGGAACACCTTTCTGTACAGAGGACAGGAGGCTCCCGAAGCATGCAGTGACACAGGGCCGGGGGAGCTACTATAACCCCAGCCCAACGATCTCCATACAGACGACGCTAAACCAAATGCTACCGAATACTAAGTTTACACAGAGTGGCACTGTCTTGAAGAAAAGTATCTGCTTTTGTGAAGCATCTGTTCTAAAAGATTACACCAACACATGCATACTACATCTAGAGCTGTTCCTCTGATACGGAAAGAAAAAAATATATCTTCTCCCCATTCTTACCTTGAATTCTTTAATTCCAGTAAAAATACTGACAGATGAAATGTCAGTCTCTCCACCTGGTTTGCAGTCAGTCACGATTTCTATCACCTTATCTAACGCCACTTTCATTCGGTTAAATACTCCTTCTTTGTTTTTGTGGGCTGATTCGCAGTTGGGATGCCTGAGACATGTCTTCAAAACAATTGAGAATGTTTATTTTCAGACTGGGCCCATACCATAATACACAAAATCTGACAGAGAACTTGTCATGCTAATAAAAATGATTCTTTACCAAAATCTCCCGGGTCCCTGGCTCACCCAGCTGCTTCTCCTCACTAAAAGTGGAAGCAGGATGAGTAAAAAGCGATAGCAAGGTTAAGTGAAAAAGGCAGAGTGCAAAACTGTATCTTTATGCTTCAATAAGATTACTTAAAATGGGGGGGGGGGGGACTATCTTCATCATGATTAAAACTATTTTTAAATGTTGCCTTCCAGGTGTGAAAACTAAAAAAGAGCGGGAACACATGACCACATGTTCTATGGCAGCGGACATATCTTTGACTTTGGAAAATGGTGTGAATGAAAGCTGCTCAGGGGCCTGGACGTGATCAGAGCCTTGCCAGCCCAGGGTAAACACCATGAGCCGAAACCACGACTCTAAACAAGCGGCTCCTGAGCGGCGGACGACTCTCCTCTCGGACTGCACCGCGTCGCTGGCCAGATGCGGTGCGGAGTCACCAGCACTTGACTGACGACTTCGCTAAAAGTAGCAAAAGCAATCAGAGGTGCGGATTTACACACTATACAAATTAAAGGCTGGATTACTACTCCACTGTTACTTAACAGATTCTAAGTCTCCTCGCTGTGTCGGGAGTACACGTGCGGGCTCCCCGATGACACCGGCACCCCTGCAGGCAGGGACCCTGCGTCACACGCCCTGACTTGGCACCTCCATGCCACCCTCCGCAGTGGGGGCGCTCAGGCAGCAGGGACTCGCGGACTGACTGCTGTCTGCAGGGCGGGCAGGAGTTGGCCCTCTTGCTGAAAGGTAACTGGGATTTGACTGCAGTAGCCTATGTTCCAATGTGTAACTGTAATCTCTTTAAAAAATGTAAAACATAAATTGGAGGCGTATAAGCGGGTAAAACAAAAGCGCCCCTACCTTTGAGGCTGTGAGAAGCATCATTGTACACTTTTCAAGAACTGCCCTGGCTGCTGCCATTTTTGCCTTTTTCTTCTCGTCTTTCAGATCCTAAAAATGAAATAAAGCCACTGAGCCGTCTAGGATCCTGTAAATAACTTCTTGAAAATTCATTTATGCAACAAGAATCAATTGAGTAACATTGTTTAAAAAGTGACAAAGTAAAAAAAAAAAAAAACAGGATAAAGTTTTATAAAATGCCAGCGCTTTGATCTAAATCCATCAACACAGTGTATGGAAAGAAACAGGTGCCCTTACTGAGGGCGGAGAGCCAGGACCTGAGACGGAGCAGGGGGGTGATGCCTGGCACCCCGCACTCTGGTGGCCTACACACTGACGATCTCGTGCCCACACCAAAATCCTTCCCTCCTGACCGGAAACAACCTTCTTATTCTTTACTCCATTAAGAGCGACCTATTTATCAAGCATTTGTACGCTATTATTTCCTTTAATTAGATATTTAGATGTCAACACTTTCAGAGACCATGTCTGGTTAAACTTAACCAATATGCTGTTCTAAAATTTTTTTTTTAAGATTTTATTTATTTATTTTATTTATTTATTTGAGAGAGAGAGCACAAGCAGGGGGAGTGGGAGAGAAAGACGGAGGCTTCCCCAAGAGCTGGGAGCCTGATGTGGGGCTTGATCCCAGAACCCTAGGATCATGACCTGAGTCGAAGGCAGGGCCTTAATGACTGAGCCACCCAGGCGCCCTGCTCTGAAATAGTCTTAAGATGTTTTCGGGTCTCTCATTTTCTCCAACTGGATTATGAAGTCTGAAGCAGGCGCCGTGCTTTGAATTTTTTCTTTTAGTTTCTCTTCATAGAGCCCTTGATAGGATGTATGCTATTACAGAAAGTACCTAAGTGCTGTGATCAAATCTAGAACTAAACACTCTTATAATAATTTGGTCACAGCCATCTAAATCAGAGGTCAGCAGCCATTTTCAACAAAAGGCCAGATAACAAAGTTTTCAGGTTTTCTGGGACAGAGAGTCTGCAACAACTAGTTCAGCCACTGCAGTGTGAAAGCCACACTGAGACAGTCCGTAAACAAGCTAACATGCCTGTGTCCCAATAAAACCTAACTACAGACACTGAAATTTGAATTACACAAGATTTTCACCAGTCGCATTAGTCAGTCTTCCCATTTGTGGGTTGTAGGCCATGCATAACACCATCTATTATACAGTAATAACAAATGAACGAAAAAAATCTGTTAGAGGGCTAGTCAACAGGACAAAAAGAGGTGTTCATAAAACCAGGCGAATACCCATCTTCCAATTCCAGCCACAACCAGGAAAGTTCATGGCCAACATGATAGTCTATAGGACTGTTCCAAAAATCTGAAGAGGTCCCTTATTACATATCTAACTTGCTGACAAGATCAACTCATGCATGAATACCACAACAAAGAAAAGTCAATGCTAGATACAATACGGTCTTCTGCCTCCCTAAATTTAGGAGCTTATAGTCTAAATTGAGGAAAAGACCTATGAAGAACTAATATCACACTGTAGGTTAAAAACTATAGGCTCCAAGATCAGACACAACGAAGTTCAATCTGTTAGGTGAGTGACCTTGGGAAAGTTTATTATCCTCACAGGTTCTATCTCCTTAGCTGTGAAACAGTAATAACAACACCTGCCTTATAGGAATGTTTTCAAAATTAATGAGATGTTGTGTATTAAGTACCTAACGCATAGCTAATGCAAATAAATAAGAGCTTGACTTATTATTATTGATTCTAATGGAGAAAACTGATGGAAATAGATAAAAGCAGAATATGTAACAAATTACAAAAACAGATATACAATAAAATACTAACAGAATATATAATTATGATGACTCAACTTATTTGTTTGAGCCCTCATAGAAGAGTCAAATATATTTTCCTAAAATAGGAAGTATTAGATCTGAGCTCTGAAGGCAAACATGACCTCTCCTAGTGTGTGTGGTGAGAACATATTTAACTGGTAAATGTATGTAAAAAAAAAAAAAAAGTCATGTAAAGTTACTTACATCATCCTAGCTCCTTTATGAAAGGTTTTTAACACCAAGATTATAAATTTAATAAGCAAATAAACCAACCCAGAAGATCACAAAGACCACACCTCCATCTAAATGACAAAGTATATGTGTATTTGAAAATGTTTAAATGTGGTAAACACATACGTTTTGTCTATCTCCAGTTAGATGTGCAAACTCCACCATTTCATTTCCAAATTGACTGAATATTTGGACAAACTCTTGAAAGCTATTCACTTTCTCTAGTCTTTCCATAGTTGCAAGAACCTGCAAAACAGAGAGTAATTGATTGTCAGGTGTAGATATGAAAGAGACTGAGATGTCAAGGAAAAAGGAGACACTGAATTCTAGGAGAGAGCTGAGAAGGAGTCGTCAGAGGGGAAGACAGGGAAGGAGGAGCCCAGAGAAGTAGAAGCACATCCGAAGGTTAGAATCATCTAGGGAACAATTTGTTTTTACGGTGGGGAGAATTGAGCTTACTTGAAAATTAAAAGGAGAAAGAGTACAAGAAACTACTCGAGATACAAGAGAAGAGATCATTTATGTAGCAAAGTCTGGAGAAGGTGGACATGTGCAGGACAGAGGTAATCCAATCTTCAGAGAACTAGGAAGACAGGGGGCATAAAGGTATTACAGGGAAGCCATAAGGTTCAGTGAACCAGAACTGGGGGAACCTTATTCTTCCCAAGAAAGTAGACGGAAGGTCACCTGCACAGGGAGGAGTGGAAAGGAAGGTGTGTCGCTTCGAGAGCAGGAAAACAGTTCGGATCAGTCAGGAATTGTCTGTGTTGAATAAATTAATTGCCAAGAGGCTCTGGGCAGCCAGGGGTAAAACAAACAAACAAACAAACAACTTCAGAAACCTATAGTAGAGCCAAGAGACAATGTTAGGTGTTTTCTTGATACTAAAAGTAAAGTGAACAGATGTGAAACATATTTTCAAATATTTTTCTCTAAAATAATAATACTGGATTAGCTCTTGTCAGACCAAGATAGGTAAAGAAAACACAGATATCCTGTGTTTACTTTTGAAAATGAGGATATGATGGCTGGTAAGCCACCCTGGCAGCTCAGGAAATCCAGGCGACCAGCACAGATAAGGCAGATTGCTACCACTGAGCAGAAATTCTGTCTTTTAAAGAGAGAGGGCTTTTTCCTATAACTCCAGCACTGCCCGATCCACTTCTCCAATTTCTTTTTCACTTGAAAATCACTCTCTTTAGTTGACTCAGTGCTCATCAGGTAGTGCTGTCCTCAAACTCCAATGAGACAATCCCTTCCCTGGCAAACTGTTTTCCTCCTTGCCTAGGGAATTATCCAGGGCAAGAAGTGACTCTCCATGCCCTGGCCTCCCCGGATGATGGGGGAGCACGACCATTAGCTCAGTGACTGGAAGACTTCTTCTAGACTGGGAGAGTTTAAATTTATTCAGCAAGCTTTATGATTATTCATAATCTCTAGGGATGCTGCAACAGAAATTCCGTAGATTTCCGTGGAAAACTGTGGTTTCAGATGATTGAATTTTTTTCTTAAGCTTACAAATTATTATCCTCTGAGTCTGAAAAAAAAAAGGTACTGAGGAATTTGGTATTTTTATCAACCAGGTTTTTACTACATACATTGTCATAGTTCTTGGCTTTTCTTCCCAAATCTGTGCACATGAAAAGCTTTCACGAATAAGCTTCAACAAGTAGATAACGATTTTCTGGGAAGAAATACTATTTACATCTAAATGTACAGACCCAGTGCATATATTGTTTAGGAATTACAGGTGCAAAAGAAACACCACTTTTAAACTACACTTTTAAACTGGAGGCATAAATAATTGAAACTGACAAGTATTGCCAAATTCCCTGTAATTAACCTAATAAACACTTTTGAACAACCCCAAAAGACATAACACAGAAACACAGAAAGACGAGTACCTTATTTCGTGATGTTATTATCTGCTTAATGACTACTCGGTCTGCCAGCAACAGCACTTTTGTCACTGAAGAAAGAAGTAATCTTGCAGCCTTTATAACTCCTGTCTTATCTGTAAAAATCATGATCTGGCCGTCAGATTCTGGATGATTCAAGCTGCTTATATCTGTAAGCGCCGCAATTGTTTCTCCTAACAAGAAAGGAAAGGGTAAAAAGTTAAACTGGGAATAAGATGCACTTAAATTAAAATGCAGGGTTTTCTCTATTTTTTGTTTTTGTTTTTGTTTTGTTTCTATATTGTATGTATTATTCTGCAAAGGGGGTTTTCTCTATTCTTGAACGGAATGTGCTCCAGTGGAATGTGCTCCATAGACACTTGACTTTAGGGTCTCATTTCAGGAAGAAGAAACAGCTTCTCCTTAATGAGCACAGGATTATCGTAGGAGGTTCTCTAATGACAAAACAATGGCACATTCTTAAGAACTTGGAGAAATGTGTTGCCTTCACCAAGTCTGCAAAATATTTTAACTTTTCTTCTAGCGATACAGCAAACTATATGATCTAAACTAAAAAAGCCTTCTCTGTAAGACCAAATAAGAGAAATCCTAAGACCCAATAACCAAAGAAGAACCAAAAGCAGGGCAGTAAGCAGTTGCCAAGACTTTGGCCAGGGGTGAAGGGATAGAAATGTACCGGACGGGGGTGGCAGTCACTGCCCATCTCCATAGCCTGAAGAGGCTCAGGCTTTTATGAACACCCATGGAAAGAAGACCAAGCGTTGGGTCCTTGGGAGGCATTCTTAGTAATAAGGGGGCATAGAAAAACCATCCATAGGCAAAGGGATATGCAAGTTTATCTGTTGAGCAGCCCGGGCTCTGAGTGGGAAAACAACAAATGTATCTTTCCTGAGAACTCAAGACACTTGCTAACCCTGAGGCTTACTCTTTGAACTTATACTTCTTATGATGCCCAGCATAAATTGTTCTACCAAATGAACGTCCAACCCCTCTAGAAAAAGTCTCTTCTTCACTATCAAAATGCTTTGATTTCTGGAATAGCAATTATCCATCAATAAAATAATATAATACAAATATTTGTTCTCCTTAAAAATGAAGCCTGTCTGTAGTTTCTTCCAAACTATACTGTTTAATTTAACAAGATTAAAAAAAATAAATTTCCATCATCTTGCAATGTTCAAGGTAATTGTTTATATCTTATATAAACCTCAATGCACAAAGGATTCATTTTCTCACAAAACCCCCCTTGTCAATATTATTATATCAATATATAATATTGTATATATACATATATATGTATATATGTATATGTGTGTGTGTACCCGATAACGTATCAGCCCATAAACTAAGGATCTTGAGTACAAGTACCTGAATTTTAATGGACAGGTCACAGGGTATGACATAAAGAAGTCAAGATTTAGGATCAATCTGGAAAAGGGAAAGACTCAAAGTCAGGGTACTACTCGGGCAGAATTTCAATTGTGGGTATGAAGCAGTGAGGATCTTACAAGAAGGCAGCTATAGGAATACAAAAAAGATGATTTGGGAGATACCAGGTAAAGAAAATATAAAATTGGCACCTGAGCAATGATAGGAAAAAGAGATGAAAAAAATGACTTCAAGTTTGTGAACTTGAATCACTTTAAAAATCAGAAGAGCATAGAAAGGGTGATGATAAATTTACTTCCAGGTGACAAGAATTTGAACAACACAGGAAAACTCAAAAACAAGCCTGTAAATATGGACTGGTTACATATCGTGACCATAACTGAAACTCTACTAATAGAGGAAGTCTGTGGCAGCCAGCATCCAAGATCACTCCCCGTGATGCCCACCTTCTGGAATTTACTACATCCTTGTGTTGTCTCTTCCCATATCATACAAGGATTGGTATGGCAGAAGTGATAGTATGTTACCTCCAAGACAGGTTTCTAAAGACACTAAGGTAGCCATCTTGGTTGCTCCCTCTGTCTCTCAGGGAAGCCAGCTACCACCTTGTAAGCAGCCATCCCTACAAAGAGGCATAGATAGGGAGAAACTCGGGCCTCTGCCCAAAAGCCAACAAAGAAGTGAAGCTGGCCAAAAACCAACAGAGGGAACTGGAAAGCAGATCCTGCAGTCCAGTCAACCTTCAGATAACCACAGGCCAAACAGACACCTTGAGTGTAACCTTGTGAGATACTGACCCAGACCCCACTAGCTAAGCCACTCCCTTATTTCTGATCCTCAGAAACTAGGTGTGGTAATAAATGTTTGTGGTTTTAAGTTGCTAGGTTTGGGTTAATTTGTTACACAGCAATAGATTACTAATACAGTTTATATCACAAAATATACAGAGGAAAAAAGGGTTAGAGTTAAACCTTCTTGAACACAGAAATGGGCAGGAGAAAAAGTATCAGTGTGCAATAGCTTTGAGGATAAAAATATTTCCTCTCGACCTCTGGAAAATATTACTTTTCCTACAGCTTTCAATCCTTAAAGATGCTACATAAGAGCCTGAACATATGGCATTATGTAACTTCTCTTTTTTCTGACTAAACCCAGGCATTAAATTCCTAACTACGTGGGATGATAACATTTGGTTAGTTCTACTAACATGGTCAAATTCTTCCGTAACATAAAATTGTTCAAAGTGTAGACTGCTCAGAAATTAGCTCCCTAAAAAAGTCACAAAGCTGTCCTTTTAGCTTCGTGGTTGCCATTTTTAACTTGTGTATGTAATTAGATTGTTGTGCCTTAATGTGAAAACCTGAAGTCAGTCAATATATTGCAAATATTTATTGCACTCCCATAAAAAATATGGGACTAAGTAGACAAGTAAAAATGCTGAAGGGAGACACAAATTGGGTGGAGTCAAACATTACAAACTTCTAGTTACCAAATAAGTCATGGGAATGTAATATATAGCTTGGCAACCATAGTTTAATACTCTATTACATGTTTTTTTAAAAAATTGCATTTTTAAAAAAGAAAATCTTAAAAATTCTTACTAAACACACAAAATTTTTAACTGTGTATGATGACAGATGTTAACTAGACTTACTATGGTGATCATTTCACAATATAGTTGACCATTCAACAATGTGAGGTTGAAAGCTGTGGGTCCACTTATATGCAGATTTTTTTCAATAAACAAGGCTACTACTACAAATGTATTTCCTCTTCCTTATAATTTTCTTTTTTTTTTAAGATTTTATTTATTTATTTGACAGACAGAGATCACAAGTAGGCAGAGAGGCAGGCAGAGAGAGAGGAGGAAGCAGGCTCCCTGCTGAGCAGAGAGCCCGATGCGGGGGTCGATCCCAGGACCCTGAGACCATGACCTGAGCCAAAGGCAGAGGCTTTAACCCACTGAGCCACCCAGGTGCCCCCCTTATAATTTTCTTAATAACATTTTCTTTTCTCTAGCTTACTTGGTTATAAGAATATATTATGTAATATGTACAACATACAAATTATCGGATAATCAACTGTTTGTAATTGTAAGACTTCTGGTTCAACAGTAAGCTATGAGGAGTTAAGTTTTGGGGGAGCCAAAAGTTATACATGGATTTTCAAGTATACAGGGGTTGGTGTCCCTAACTTCTTTGTAGTTCAAGGGTCAACTGTATATCCAAATAGAAAAATCACTGTTTGTTGTACACTTGAAACTAACATAACATTATAAGTCAATTACACCTCTATTTAACAAAATGTAAAAACACAATGAAAGAACTCAACAGAGGAGGAGCCCCTGGCTGGCTCAATCAATGGAGAGTGTGAGTCTTGATCTCAGAGTTGTAAGTTCGAACCCCATGTTGTGTATAGAGATTACTTAAAAATAAAATCTTTAAGAAAAAAAGAAAAACCTCACCAGAGGAAAGAAAAGTAAAACACAAAAACAAAAACAAAACTATAATGATAACTAATACTTATTGAATACTTTCTATGTGCCAAATGCATACATGCATTGTATCAAAACACTTCTATAAACACTAACAGGACCCCCATCTTATTGATGAGAAAACTGAAGTTTAAAACCCTTTAATAGCTTGCCCAATATCACACTGCTATCAAGAGAAGAGTTGAGACTGAAATCTGGGCAGTCTAACTCCGAAGTCCTAGTTCTTTATTACTACTTTATATTATTTCCCTCAAATAAATATTAAATTGTCCAAAGGAGACAGTAATAAACTATGGGCTGAGCGGGCTAGAAACATTATTCAAGTTAAGCCTGAGATTTGTACATGTTAAGAGAAAATAAGGTTTCCATACTACACAACTCCAGGAGGCGCCGTTCTCATTCTCTTACCAGAGTGACAAAAGAGGTAGCTCTCAAGAGGGGGAAGGGCACTTCAAAAAGAGACAACAGGTGGAGTCCATGACAACAGATGGCTTCCAAGTACCACAGTCTACAGGAGTGTGGGTCGGTGGACCACATCCTCTTTTCTCACCCTATACTGAGCACAGTGACAGCCTACAAAGCCCATAAGGTGAGTAGGACTCAGCTTGCCCTTTCATTCAAAAACCCCTACTCTTGCCTTAATTAAGGGCTGCTATAAAAAAAAAAAAACAACAGTAATATGTAGAACATCTCTACATTTTCTGTTGAATTGTCCATTGCATTATGTAATGTCTGTTGTATAAGCGCCCACACGATAATTTAGTGCCAGGAAAGAAGCTGCTCTCCACTTGACAAGCTGGTTTGTTTCCTTTCAACAAATGATGAGAATTATATAACCCTTTCTTTCCCACATTTGTGTCTTGCCTTCCAGGAAGTACAAAGATAAATTTCTTGCTTAATTAGAGTAACAATGTTGGTCGAAGTTTCCGACTTTGATATTTATTTTCATCACCCACTGTAATGGATTTAGTAAACATGTATCTTTTATTGTAAGCTACTTTAAATCCTCTTTACAACGAAGGCAAAATATAAATTATGAATAGAATAAAACCATCCTTCCTTCCCCACTTGAAATCTATTCACTAGCACAGTGAATGGCTACAGACTCAAGAGTCAACTCAGAATTCTCCCTGCTTTTAACCAATAATGAAGTCTATCTATTTAACCACCTTAATGAATATTTCATGTACTCTCCCTGTTCTTTATTATCCCTAAGGCATTGCCTTGACTTAGCCTGGTTTATTAAACAAAACTCCATATTCATCTCCCTGCCTTTATCCTCAACTCTCTCTACTTGACCCTTGTTTGTTCATTCCTTCTATCCTACCAAGAAAGATTTCTAACACAAAACTATGTCTCTTATCTGGCTGAAAATTCCTCAATCTGTCATCTATAGCGTAATACCTGAAGTCACTCATATAACATATAGGACCACGTATGATCTGGTTGGCCCCTCCATATTTCCTTGGCCTTATTTCACTTAGGATGATCCTCCAAACACACCTGCTCCTCCCTCAGGGTTGCCCATCTCAGTAAATGGCCACCATTTCCCTAGCTGTTCATACTTCAAACCTTGGAGTTATCCATGACTCTTCTTTCTATTGCATCCCACATCCAAACTACCAGCAAATTGTACTAGCTCTACCTTGATTTAAAAAAAAAAACAAAAAACAAAGCCAAATGCAATCTGACTTTTTACCACCTCAAACGCAATGACCTTATCTAAGTGGCCACCATTCATCACCTGAACCCCTGCAACAGCCTTCTAATTGGTCTCTGATTTCAACCTCATGCCTCCTAATATCTACTCCTCATATAGGAACCACCAGTGACTTTTTTAAAATATGAGATTATGTCACCAACCTGCATAAAGCCTTCCATTAGGCTTTGATACTTAGAACACAGCCCTGTCTTTGCCCTTCTAGAAGGCCATACCTGTTCTCACTCTTCTCCTTGCCAGAAATGCCATTCTTCCAGATAGTCTTTCATGTAGCTGGGACCCTCAATGGAGCAGACTCTGCTCCCATGCTACTTCCTTAGAGCGGCTTCCTGACCCCCTACCTCAATGATTCTCAACTGGGGGCCATTTTGACCCCATGAAGGACATTTGGCAATGTCTGGAAACATTTTTGATGTCACAGTGGGGAAAGCGGGGAATCTAATAGCGTCTAACAGGCAGAAGCCAGGGATTCTGATAAACACTTTATAAAGCACAGGCCATCCCCACCCCCAACAAACTATTAGCAACAAGTAACTATCTGGTCCCAAATGTCAACAGCATAAAAACTGGGACAATTTGACCTCTCTAAAATATACCTCCATTGATCTCTTAACCCATACTTGCTTGAGTTTTTCATGAATAACTATTATATATCTATTCATTTGTTTCTGGTCTCCCTTACTAGAATGCAAGCTCTATGAGGGCAGACATTTGACTGATACGTACACAGCTATATCCCTATGGCCTAGAAGAAAGCCTGGCATACAGCCAGTACTCACCAAATCTTTACTGAAAGAACAAATGGATAAATTATACGTCAACAAAGGTGAACTGTTTGTATCCATCAAAACACCCCAGGTTGTCTCAGGCTTTTGTGCCACCAGCTATAGAAAACTGTGGGCCATTACAAAATTTGAAGACGCTATGATTTGTCTGCTATGAATACAGGAATATGCTAATTTTTTAAAAGATTTTATGTAGTGTCTATACCTAATGTGGGGCTCAAACATACAATCCCGAACATGCTAATTTTTATTTCCATTTTCTACACAATGGCAATTAACTAATATGCTCCTCGAGGCCAAAGTCCATGCCTCACATTCTCTTATATCTCTGGCATTTCAATGGTTAATGGCAAGAATGGAAGATACTACCCTACCCAATGAAAGAATTCAATGTGTCAGATTTAGGATTTGAGCCAAGAGAAGTTCAATATTCCTGGAAGCTAATCCAGGCCTTTAATGTTGTAAGAATCTGTAATCACAGGCCTAAGACAGGTACCCACCTTTACTCAAAATAAGACAGTAATTTGTCATCATATCCAAAGCAATAAAACTGGTATAAATAGGCATTAACATCAATATCACATACCTGCTTGTTTAGCTTCAATGCAGGCAATATTTATTTCTTCTTTCAAATCCCAGTTTTCATTGGCTATAGCTTCCCCGACTTTCACAAATCTTCCGACTGCCAAGTTGACCGCTTGTCCTACACGCTGAATTGCTTGCAGAGTTTTATCAGACTTTTTGGTATTATCTTTATGATTAATAAGGGTGGTAATCTAAAAATAAAAGATGAAAGCAACCTGATTAAAATTTACCTCAGCATCTTTTAAAGCTGTATCACAAAGGCTAAGAAAATTAAGCCCAGTATACTAGACTAGGCCCAGCATATAGCAACAGTCTTTGGTCTAACAGACTAAATTCACAACTTTAATGCTTCAACAGAGACAACCAGCAAAGCATCATCCTGCATCCCTCCTCAGGACAATGTTTTTTGTTTGTTTGTTTGTTTGTTTGTTTTAGATTTTATTTATTTATTTAACAGACAGAGATCACAAGTATGCAGAGAGGCAGACAGAGAGAGAGGAAAGGAAGCAGGCTCTCTGCTGGGCAGAGAGCCCGATGTGGGGCTCGATCCCAGGACCCTGGGATCATGACCTGAGCCGAAGGCAGAGGCCTTAACCCACTGAGCCACCCAGGTGCCCCTGTTTGTTTGTTTTTAGGACAATGTTTCTATTAACATCAATTCCAAGTTTACCCAATGACAGTTCCCTAGAACACATAGTTTCAGAAGCCCTCTAGATATTTCAACAAATTTAAAGACCAGGAGAAAAGTAGGAAAGGAGGGATCATTACATTAAAACAAAACAACAAAAAGCCTACAGAAAACCAAAGCATTTCTTAGTTCTTACTGTGTACTACAGATCTAGTTTCCTCTAACATGGCTTGAGCTGCTGTAAGAGTAGAGACAGCACCGTATTCCCTTTGCATTCCACTCCATGGCCTAGCACAGTGTATAGGTTGTACAAAACGGTATGTGTGCCATACATGCTTACTGAATTAGCCAGGCATTTTAAAATGACCATTGTAATCTATGTGTTATACTTCTCTAAGTGTTGTTGTAGACCCAAAGTAAATTAAATGCCAAGATTTTTAACACTTGATTCCAGGCCTTGAAACAGAACATAAAAGGTGACAAGTTAAGATTGTTGAAACAAGGGACGCCTGGGTGGCTCAGTTGATTAAGCAGCTGCCTTCGGCTCAGGTCATGATCCCAGTGTCCTGGGATCGAGTCCCGCATCGGGCTCCTTGCTCGGCAGGGAGCCTGCTTCTCCCTCTGCCTCTGCCTGCCATTCTGTCTGCCTGTGCTCGTTCTCTCCCCCTCTCTCTCTGATAAATAAATTTTAAAAATCCTAAAAAAAAAAAAAAAAGATTGTTGAAACAAGGGGTGCCTGGGTGGCTCAGCTGGTTAAGCGACTACCTTTGGCTTGGGTCAGGATCCTGGAGTCCTGGGATCGAGTCCCGCATCGGACTCCCTACATAGCGGGGAGTCTGCTTCTCCCACTGATCTCTCTCTCTCTCTCAAATAAATAAATAAAATCATTAAGAAAAAAAAAAGATTGTTGAAACAAATACAGATCTTCAAAATGTCCCAGAGAATTAGTACATGAACAATACTGACATAGAAAAATATTTAAAGACTGTTACATGAAAAACACAGATCCTAAATAGTACATGTCCACTGAATATAACTATGAAATGATTTATGTACATGCATTAACAAAGACCAGAACAGAGAATTAAGATAAGAAGAAAGGAATGGTTCTTTGAGCAACTACCATGTGCCAGGCACTTTATATGTTACAGTATTACTAATTTAGAATCAGGAAGGCCTGGGTTTGAGCCTGGCTCTGCCACTACTAGCTAAATGCCCTTAGGGAAATTTAATGATCTCTCCAAATGTCCTCATCTGTAATATTATTATTAATTTTTAAAATATTTCCTAGATGCCAGGTCCTGAAGATGTACCAGTGAACAAGACTAACACAATCCTGTCCTACTCAGTTTACAGTCTATCAGGATAACAATAATGCAGTCATATAAAATATATTTGTTACCCACCTATCATATGCCAAGTAAAACTTTAGGCAATGAAGAGAAAGCAAGCAAGAAAGGCCCAAACTCTCATTCAAGTGGGAGACAGGGGAGGAATGACAGTCAAGCAAATAGGTAAACAGGAAAATTAATGTAAATGCTATGCAAAATATTAAAATAGGAGGATATGATAGAAAGTATTTGTGTAGGTATGTCAGATGAGTTGATCTTCCTTCTATGAGGAAATGCTATTTTTTTTTAAAGATTTTATTTATTTATTTGACAGCGAGAGATCACAAGTAGGCAGAGAGGCAGGCAGAGAGAGAGGAAGGGAAGGAAGCAGGCTCCCTGCCGAGCAGAGAGCCCGATGCGGGACTCGATCCCAGGACCCTGAGACTCACTTCTAATGAGTGAAGTGGAAGCAATGGTGTACTTCTGAGAACAGGTCATTCTGAGAATAGGTCATAAAACACATTGTAACTTCCATCTCTGCCCCCTCCTCAATCTCAGATCAATCACTCTGGGAGAAAACCAGCTATCATATCTTGGAGGACACTCAAGCAACTCTATGGAGAGACCCACAAGGGAATAAACTGAGGCTTCCGGCCAAAAGATAGTAAAGAACTGAAGACTCCTGCCTACAGCAATTAGAGTGAATATGGGAACAAACTCTCCAGCCTCAGTCGAACCTTCAGATTACTGTGCATCCAGTCAACATCTTGATTTTAATCTCAAAAAGGCCTGAATCCAGAACTACAAGATAAGCCATCCCAGAATTCTTGACCCACAGAAACTATGAGATGATAAATGTTTACTGCTTTAAGGCACTAAATCTGGGGTGATTTATTATGTATCAATAGATAACTGATCAATGTTTTGGCATCTCGGAACTGGGGCAATGCTGTAACAAAAACCAAAATGTGGAAGTGGCTTTGACATCAGGCCTTGGAAGCTGAATGGACTTTGAGGAGTTAGTAAAAGCTAGAGAGTGCTGAATAAACTTTGTAGAAGTATGGTGACCACTGAGAAGCTATGGGTGAAGGCTTTAAAGGGAAGTGAGAAAAATCTTATTGGGAACTCAAGAAAAGACGATCTTTGGTATGTAGTGACAGAAACTCACCCCCAGGAATGTGTAAATTAGAGAATACACCTAATGAACTGGGTGATCCAGCTAAGGAGATTTCTAGACATATTTTGAAGATGCTACTTGGTTTCTTGCTTAAAATGTAAAATATAAGATGTGAGACAGAAGCTAAAGGAAACACTGTGAAATAAAAAAGAAGCCAGGCCTTCTGGATTTAAAAATTCCCAGCTTCACCAGGAGGCCAATGATGCTAAATTAAGAATGGCTTCCAAGCAAAAACAAAATCTAGGGCACTGTCGGGAAAGCAAGGTCTAAAGCTGAAGCTAAGAGTGTGACTATAAAGTTGTACGTTAGGATCTCAGGAAGATTCAAGGTGGTGCTCCAGAGATCCATTCACTTAAACAACAGGTCTCCTGAGACGTTTTAGAGGTACTGTCCTGAGGAGCCCCAGCAGAAGCCCGGGTTAGAGCAGGGCTTATCATAAAGAGACTTGCGGGTATGGTTTGCCTAATTGAGCGAGCCCAATAAGATCCACAGGAGACCCACAAAACTTTAAAGATAATTATGTCAGGAGGAATGCTACCATCTTGGACTGAAGGAGATCGATCAGTATGAAATGAAGAGAGGCTTCCACAGGCAGTGTGCAGGCCAGGAAACTGTGCAGCTACAAACATGGGCTACCTCTCATGAGCGAGGATGGCTCCAAGGGCCGTGCTAAGAGCCATGAAGAACATCCCCACACCTCAGGTCTTCGTCGTACTACTAACCTGTGTCTGGGTGGGTTTCAGAACCTGTGAACCAGTGACTCCTATTCCTCTGTTTCCCATTTTCAAACAGAAGTATATGACAGTTATGCCATGCCAATTTTCCTGTTTGCTTTGTTTTGTTTTGTTTTGTTTGGGGTGGAGGGGTTGTTTTAACAAAAATGTCCGTAATGATTATTCTCTGCCTGTCCTACCACTAGAAGTTGTGTGTTTGGGAACAAATTATTTGTCGCTTTAGTTCACAAGTTTTCAGATCAAATGAAACTATACTCAAGGAACTAGACCTAAGGAACTACACATACAAAAAGCCTCACCGAATCAGAATTAGATGGCAAAATCTTGAATTTCCAGCGGATACTGTAGAGGGATGAGATGTTTAGGAGGACTGGGGTGGAGGCTGTTTGCAAACGGGAAGAGGTAAACGATTTGTGACCATAGTGTGAAGTGTGGTGATATTAAAATATGTCCACAAATTCTTTGCTATTCCTCCTTCAAGAGGTGGAGCCTAACTCCCCTGTCCTTGAGTGTGGGCTGAACTGAGTGAATCACTTCTAACTCATAAAGCAGAAGTGACAGTGCGTTCCTTTGGAGGGCAGGTCACAAACACACACTGGTTTCCATCCTTCCCTCTAGGAGATTATTCCCCCTACGGGGAAGCCAGTTACCATGTCACGAAGACACTTGACCAGCCTGATGCAGTCTGACATGACAAAGAACTGAGTGAGGCCTCTGGCCGACAGCTAGCCAGTCGTGCCTTCTGCTTACAGACATGTGAGCAGTCTAAAACCAGGCAGGTGCATCACTCACAAATTCCTGACACAAAGAATCTAAGATAATAGATGTTTGTTGTTTTTAAACCATTAAGTAGCAGTAAATAACTAATAATAACTAATACAATCTCAATTTTTTTTTTTTTTTAAAGAATACTCTCTTCTGGGGGAAGAGTGGATTGAAAAAGTGGCAAAAGTAGGAGGGAGACCAGTTAGGAAAGCATCGCAGTAGTCCAGGTAAAAGATGATGGCAGCTTGGGGCACGTGGATGGCTCAATGAGTTAAATGTCTGACTCTTGGTTTTGGCTGAATTCATGATTTCAGAGTCAGAAGATCAGGCCCTGCGTTGGACTTCATGCTCAGTGTGCAGTTGGCTTGAGATCCTCTTCCTACTGCTCACACTGTCACTCTCTCTCTCTCTCAGATCAGTAAATCAATAAAATCTTTTCTAAAAAATGCCAGCTTAGGGTGCCTGGGTGGCTCAGTTGGTTAAGCAGTCTGCCTTTGGCTCAGGTCACAATCCTGGAGTCCTGGGATCAAGTCCCGCATTGGGCTCACTGCTCTTCTCCCTCTCCCACTCCCGCTGCTTGTGCTCTCTCTCTCTCTCAATCTCTCTCTCTCTCTCTGTCAAATAAATAAAATCTTAAAAAAATTTTTTTTAATGCTGGCTTGAAATAAGGCAGCAATAGTCAAGAGAATGGAAAACAGATAAACTGGATTGCCTGATGGATTAGATTGGTATCGTCTAAGATGAACCTTCAATGCATGGTAGAAGAAACAGGGTGCATCGGCATAACACTAACATCTCTGCGTGGCAGGCACAAAAAAAGTGTTTTTGAACAAACAATGTAATTTAATCCTCACAGTAAGCTTAGCATGTAGGTACTACTTTATTCCCTTTTTACAAAGAAAGCAATAGACATTAAAAGATGCTTATTTAAGGTCTCATAGCTATTACAAGGTGAAGCCAAGATTCACAGTCAGACAATTTGACTCTGAGACCATACTTTATTTTTACTGATATATAACTTACATATGACACTGTGCAAGATTAAGGTGTACAGCGTGATGATCTGCTGCACACATACACTGCAAATGATTCCACAATCAACTACAAATGATGACCAAAAATAGGTAACACTTCTATCACCTCACATAATCTTTCTTTTTGGTGGTCATAAGAACATTTAAGATCTAGTCTTTTTTTTTTTTAAGATTTTATTTTTATTTATTTGACAAAGAGAGATATCACAAGTAGGCAGAGAGGCAGGCGGCGGGTGTGGGGGGCAGACTCCCCGCAGAGCAGGAAGCCCAATGCGGGGCTCGATCCCAGCACCCTGAGATAATGCCCTGAGAGGCAGAGGCTTTACCCACTGAGCCACTCAGGCGCTCCTAAGATCTATTCTTTCAGCAACTTTTAAGTATATAATATGGAGTTGTTAACATACAGTCACCATGCTGTACATCAGATCCCTAGAACTTAGTCATCTTAAAACTGGAAATTTGCACCCTTTGACCAACATCTCCTCTTTTCCCCTCACAACCTGGTAGCCCCTCACAACCACCACTGGACTGTTTCTATGGGTTTGTCTTTTGAAGATCCACATATAAGTGAGATTTGGTATTCGCCTTCTCTGATTTATTTTACTTAGCATAATGCCTTCAAGGTCCATCTGTGTTGTAGCAAATGGCAAAATTTCCTTCTTTCTCATGACTAATATTCCATTGTATATTTATACCACATCTTCTCCATCTATTTATCAATAGAAGGCCACTGAGGTTGTTTCCATATCTTGGCTATTGTGAATAATACTGCAATGAATATGAGAGTGCAAATATCTCTTCAAGATCCTGATTTCATTTCCTTAGGATATATACCCAAAAGTGGGATTACTGAGTCATATGACAGTCCTATTTTTTTCTGTGGAGCCTTCATGCTGTTTTCCATAGTGGCTGAGCCTATTTACATTCCCATCAACAATGACAAGGCTTCCCTTCTCCAAATCCTCAACAACACTTGTTTTCATTTCTTTTTAATAACATCCAATTCTAAGAAGGTTGTGTGGCATCTCATTGTGGTTTTGGCCTAATTTCCTTGATGATTAGTGATGCTGAGCATATTTTCGTAAATGTAGTAACCATTTGTATGTCTTCTTTCAAAAAAAGTCTGTTCAGGGGCACCTGGGTGGCACAGTTGGTTAAACATCTGACTCCTGCTTTTGGCTCAGGTCGTGATCTCAGGGTATGAGTTCAAGCCCTGTGTGAGGCAGTGCAGAGTCTGCTTAAGACTTTCTCTCCCTCTCTCTCTGCCCCCCACCCTGTTCCCACTCTAACAAAATGTTCAGATTTTATTAGTTTTTAGATTTTTAAATGTACAGATAAAATTGGACTACCTTTCATTCCCTTCACACCCTTCCCTGAGGCAGGGTTTGAAGTGAATCCAATAACTATCAGATAAATAGTATACTGTATCTTTCTGGATTTGGTTTCTTTGTTGTTAAATTTTATCAATTTGAGATCTACATTGATATATATAGATCTGATCTACATTGATATATGTAGATCTAATGTATTTATTTCATATCAATCAGTCACAATTTATTTATTCATTGCCCTACTAACAGGCATTTTGGTTGCTTTGAGTTTTTGTTCTTAAAAGCAGTTCTGCAATAAACAAGCAAAAAAATGTTCAGTTCCTCTGCCCATTTTTAAGTGAGATTTTCTTCACTTATGGTATAAGCCATATATATATATATATATATATTTTAAAAGCTAACCTCTTATCAGATAGATGGTTTGCAAATATTTTATTCCATTCCGTAGGCTGTCTTTTCACTTTGTGGATTTCTCCTTTTGGCGTGCAGAAGCTTTTTGGTTTGATGTAGTCCCACGTGCTTATTTTTCCTTCTGTTACTTGTATTCTTGTTGTCATATCCAAAAATCACTGCCAAGACCAATGTCAAGATTTTTCTCTTGTCTTCCAGGAGTTTTACAGTTTCAAGTCTTACATTTAAGTCATTGATCCATTTCCAGTTAATTTTGTGAGTGGTGTAAGATACGGGTCCACTTTCATTCTTTTGCATGCAATGATCCAGTTTTTCCACCACTTATTGAAGAAACTATCCTTTCCCCATTAGTTATTCTTGGCTTCCTTCTCAAATACTATTTTACCATATACGTATGGGTTTATCTCCGGCCTTTCAATTCTGTTTCATTGGACTACATGTCTGTTTTTATGTTGGTGCCATACTGTTTCATTACTACAGCTCTGTAATATAATTTGAAATCAGGAAGTGTGTTGCCTCTAGATTTGTTCTCCTTTCCCAGGGCTGTTTTAGTTAGTTGGGAATCTTTTGCACTTCTGTACAAATTTTAGGATTGTTTTTCTATTTCTGTAGGGGAAAAAAATGCTTTTGGAATTATGATAGAGATTGCACGAAATCTACAGATGGCTGTAGGTGTTATGGACATTTAAAAAATGTTAGTTCTTGGGGCACCTGGGTGGCTCAGTGGGTTAAAGCCTCCACCTTCCACGCAGGTCATGATCCCAGGGTCCTGGGATTAAGCCCCACATAGGGCTCTCTGCTCAGCAGGGAGCCTGCTTCCCCTAAACCACTCCCTGACTCTCTGCCTACTTGTGATCTCTGTCAAATAAATAAATAAAATCTTTATAAAAAACATATTAGTTATTCAGATCCATGAACATGGGCTATCATTCCATTTATTTGTGTCTTCAATTTCTTTTACCAAAGTCTTAACAGTTTTCAGTGTACAGATCTTTCATCTCCTTGATCAAATATATTTTTAAGTATTGTTTCTGATGCTGTGGTAAAAGGGATTATTTTATTTCTTTTTCAAGTATTTTGTTGTTAGCTTATGGAAACACAACTGATTTCTGCATGTTTACTTTTTTTTTTCTGGCAACTTTACTGAATTTTTTTATTGTGTGTGTGTGTGTCAAGTCCTTAGGAGTCTTTGATCCTTCCTCACACCAGAGAGACCCTAAGGAACCTTTTGTATGTACCACCTGAAGAACAGAGCACTTAATCACCATTGACTATTGCAAACAACTAAGACACTCTGGAGTGAAAAGGAGTTTAAGTTGTGTTTATTACCAAAAGCTTTAAATTTTCAATTGTATAGAGAAGATCAGCAATTAGACTAAGATGCCAACTATAGTTAGTTCTGAATCACACGTTTTGTTTCATTACAAGCATCCTCCCCAGCGTTTAATTACATGTAGCCGTCTTCCTTTTACTAGAAGCATCCTGAAAAATGTTTAATCCAATACAGGTACACATTTGAAACTGACATATACAGGAGCCAAATCAATTTACAAAATTCCGTATTAAAAGGTCAGTTTATATCCTTACATTATTCTCAAACTTTTTAAAAGGAAAGT
This sequence comes from Mustela putorius furo, assembly GCF_011764305.1. Classification (NCBI taxonomy): domain Eukaryota; kingdom Metazoa; phylum Chordata; class Mammalia; order Carnivora; family Mustelidae; genus Mustela; species Mustela putorius. Next base: position 12,700,896 of record NW_025421423.1, read on the forward strand.
TCAAAAAGTTATACATGTTGATTACTTTTAAAAAATGGGAAATGGGGTCTCTGGGTGGCTCAGTCAGTTATGTTTCTACCTTTGGCTCAGGTAAAGATCCCAGGGTCCTAGGATCGAGCCCCACATTGGGCTCCCTGCTCAGTGGGGAGCCAGCTTCTCCCTCTCCCTCTGCTGCTTCCCCTGCTTGTGCTCTCTCACTCTGTCAGATAAATAAATAAAATCTTTTAAAAAGGGAGGGGGATATAGAAAGACTAAAGAAATAAAAATTACTTATCATCACACTATCCCAGGAGCATTTTGCCATAATTTTTGCTCAGTCCTGTTTTATACAAACCTAAACACACAGTTTTACAAAACTGAGATCAAACTTGAATTTTTTTGTCATGTGAAAAATAAGACTAGATAGCATTTAACACTCAACAAATATTAATGAATTTAATGCCTATATCTCTAAGAGGCATATACTATTATTACCCTCATCTTACAGATAAAGACCTGAACTTTAAAAAGGTAAAGAATTTGCCCAATGTCACAAAGGCAGTAAGCTGCCAACGCTGTTAGTAACCACACTGCTTCTTTCCTCCCGGGATTATGCTAAAGATCAGGGAAAAGACAGTTGGTGAGAGTGTCTTGTAAATTATAAGTGCCACATAAAATTTTAGCATTATTCTACAAAAATAGGAGGCATATAGGATGCCTGGGTGGCTCAGTTGGTTAAGCAGCTGCCTTCGGCTCAGGTCATGATCCCAGCGTCCTGCGATCGAGTCCCACATCGGGCTCCTTGCGCCGCAGAGAGCCTGCTTCTCCCTCTGCCTCTGCCTGCCACTCTGCCTGTGCTCGCTCTCGCTCGCTCTCTCTCTCTGACAAATAAATAAATAAAATCTTTTAAAAAAAAAATAGGAGGCATATTAAATTGGGAGTCACGACCCAAAGATGCCCTGACCCCAGAGTCTAGAATATGCCTGAAAGAACTGGGAAAAAAGAGGGCAGAAAGGCATCCCATGGGGAAGAAAGAGCATCTGATACACTGAAGAATTCGGCTGTGGAATACAAGAATAAGAACTAGGGCTTATCTGATACCTTCTAACAAAGGGTATCAAGAAGTACCAATCTCCAGCAAAGTATATCCTAGCGGTTAAGAGCATGAACTCTGGCTTATTTTGCCTGGGTTTGAATTCTGGCTCTGTCATGTGACAATGTGGCAAGTCATCTAATCTTTCTGTAACTCCATATTCTCAAATATGTAAAAACAGGAATAATAATAGTACCCATTTCACAAGTTCATTGTGGAGAGTACATCAGTAAATTAAATAAAGTATTTAGAATAGTGTCTGGCATATAGTAAACATTACATAATTGCTAGATATTACAGTTTACATTTCTAGAATCTCTCTTCTCTCCTCATGTTTGTGATGTTATTCTTATTTTCTAGAATAACTCATAGTAATCTCTTCGTTGAAATAGATTTTCTTAGTTTACTTATTTTGTGGGGAAGCAAGACAACTAGTAAAGACCAGGAAGAAAAAAAATGGTAGTAGCCCAGATAAAAGAACAATGGCTTAATAATAATTTAAAAAAAAAAAAAAAAGGGGGAGTCAGCCTACAGAGAAATTTGTCTCTGGACTTAACTCATTAGCGAGTTCTCAAAATAATTACATATAAAAATTTGAGGTGCCTGGCTGACTCAGTCAGTAAAGCAAGTGGCTCTTGATCTCAGGGTTGTGAGTTCAAGGCCCACGCTGGGCAAGGAGCCTTTAAAAAAAAAAAAAAGGCTAATCAGCTATAGAAACCATCCATGGTTTGAATGGAAGTGTGGAAGTATGGATAAAAACACCAAATTATGGCAGTTGCTTTAAAAGAATCAGAAAAAAAGGGGCTCTTTCACTTACTTTATGTGTTTTATGTTTGCAGGTAAAAAAACCACATAAATTCTCATAAACAAATCAGCAAAGAGGGCCCCATACATTCTCTATTCATCTTCAATTAATGAGACAAGGATCCTGAAAAGCCTACAGGACAGGACAGAGAGAAACGGAAAGACAAGGTGAGCTACCTTAGAAACGTGAAGGGTCTGTACAACGGTGAATGCAGTAAATCTATCACAGACAGGAAAAGACTAGTGGGTGGTAGAATAACATTCCACACCAGGGTGGAGTATGTGGCAGACATCCCTTTTCCCTTCCTTGGATAAAACCGTTTTAAGACTGGGAGTGGGGATTTTGACAGGAAGAATAAAATGATTATTACTTTTTCTTTTTTTTTTTTTTAAGCTGGGCTTTAAAAAGAGCCCAGCTTTAAAAAATTTTTTTTTTCTTTCTTTATTTATTTGAGAGCAAGTGAGCATAAAGAGGTGTGTGTGGGGTGGGGGACAGAGAGAGAAGCAGACTCTCCACTGAGCAGGGAGCCCAAGACAGGACTCAGTCCCAGGTCCCTGGCAGACACTTAACTGACTGAGCCACCCCGGCGCCCCAAGAACAATATGATTATTAAAGAACGTACAGGATTTGTGCTTGGGACCTAACCCAGGGCTTTTTTTTTTTTTTTTTTTTAAAGATTTTATTTATTTATTTGACAGAGAGAGATCACAAATAGGCAGAGAGGCAGGCAGAGAGAGAAAGAGGAGGAAGCAGGCTCCCTGCTGAGCAGAGAGCCTGATGCGGGACTCGATCCCAGGACCCTGAGATCATGACCTGAGCTGAAGGCAGCGGCGTAACCCACTGAGCCACCCAGGCGCCCTAACCCAGGGCTTTTAAACAACTCTCTGAGTTAGAAAATATGTAACAAATGAGTATACATAATATACATATGCAAGCATAAAGAAATGGAAGCCATATGCAGCCAGCACCAAGCTTAAGAGAACATTACCATTACCTCTGATAATCCAAATGCCTTTTGGGCCCCTTTCCACATCACCCACCTCACTCTCCCCAGAAGAAACCACTGTCCTGATTTTCTGCTCATCACTTCTTTATTACTGTACAAATGTTATAACCCTAAATAATGGTTTCATTTTGCCTGCTTTTGAGCCTTTGATTTTGTTTCACTCAACATTATATTTTTGAGATTCAACCATACTGATAATTATAGCTGTGGTTCATTCATTTCACTGCTGCCCAGTATCTCACGGTACGAACATAACACAATTTATTTAAACATCCTACTGTTAAAAGACATTTAGGTAGATTTAGGTAGTTTCCAGTTTGGGGCCATTAGAAGCAAAAAAATAAATAAATAAAATAAAATCAACATTTCAATTTATGTCCCTAACACACATGCAGGACTTTCTCTAGAGGGTATGGATTTTGGAGTAGACTTGCTGGGCCATGGGTAATACCACATTCAAGTTTAGATGACATCCAACTGTTTTCCAAAGTGGTTTACTGTTGCCATTCCCACAGGCTCCACATTTTTCACCATTACTTGTTCTCATTGTGGTTTTAATTTGTGCTCCCCTGATTTCTGATAAAATTGAACATCTTTTACATTTCTTTTTGTCATCTGTTTCCTCTTCCATGAGATGACTATTTGTACCAATCTTTAATAGGTAATTTTAAAATTTTTGATTCACTGCCATCCTTTATTTATTCTGGATACTACCAATCATCTATTGGTGATCTGTGTTGCACTCATATTCTCCCATTTCATGGCTTATCCTTTCAATTTTGGTAAACAGATGTTCTTCATTCTGACGGAGTCAGATTTATACAATCTTTGTTCAGAATTTTTACTTCTGGTATATTAAAAAATCACTTCCCACCATGAGGTGATGAAAATATTGTCCAGTTGTGGGGTTTTTTTTTCCTAAAAGTGTTATACGTTTTTCATTTTCATACTGATGTCCTTAATCTCTCTGGAATTGATTTTTACATATCGTGTGGGACAGGCTTCCAATTTCATGTGTTACTATTAGATAACAATTGTTTTAGCCCCATTTTTAAAAGTTTTTCCTTTCCCCACTAACCAGCAGTGCCAATTCTGTGATTTATCAAGTTTCCATATATGGGTGGATCTGTTTCTAGGTTCTCTGTTCCCATTCACTGGTCTATTACCTTAATTATGATTGTTTTATAAGGCCTTGAACTCTTCCCACTTTGTTTCTCTTCTGGCTATTCTTGGCTCCTTGCTCCTTCATATAATTATATGAAATTATAACCACTTTTTATCAAATTCTATTAAAAAATCCTGTTGAAGTTCTCACTGGAAGTGTATTAAATTTATAGACTAATAGGAAAAATTGATAAGTCAATCTAGTCATAAACACAGTACTTCACTCCATTTTTCTAGATCTACTGTGGCTTTCAATAAATTTTTTAAATTCTTGGGCTGCCTGGCTGGCTCAGTGTGTGGAGCATGTGACTCGTGATCTCGGGGGATTTGAGTCTGAGCCCCAAGTAGGGTATAGAGATTACTTAAAAATAAAAATCTTTAAAAAACATAAAAATTAAAAAAAAAATTGGGGCACCTGGGTGGCTCAGTTGGTTGAATGACTGCCTTCAGGTGAGGTCATGATCCTGGAGTCGCAGGACTGAGTCCTACGTCAGGCTCCCTGCTCAGCAAGAGGTCTGCTTCTCCCTCTGACCTTCCCCCGTCATGCTCACTCTCTCTCATTTTCTCTCTCTCTCTCTCTCTAAAATAAATAAATAAATAAAATCTTTTAAAATTAAAAAAAATTCTTTTCACAAAGTTTGGCATCTCTTTTGCTATGTATATACTCCTAAGAACCTCATTTTTGCTGTCATTTTTATTCTAAATGGTGGGGGTTTTTTTAGAATCACCTTTTTTTTTTTTTTAAGATTTTATTTATTTATTTGTCAGAGAGAGAGGGAGAAAGAGCGAGTACAGGCAGACAGAATGGCAGGCAGAGGCAGAGGGAGAAGCAGGCTCCCTGCCGAGCAAGGAGCCCAATGCGGGACTCCATCCCAGGACGCTGGGATCATGACCTGAGCCGAAGGCAGCTGCCTAACCAACTGAGCCACCCAGGCGTCCCAAGAATCACCTTTTTTTTTTAACTAATGTAGAAAAATGCAGTTGACTTTAGTATCCTCCATTCAGTGAATTTACTAAACCTCCTAGTTTTTATGATTTATCTGTAGGCTCTTGAAAGTTTTTATTTTCCTTCTCTCTTTACACCTTTCACTTCTCATCTCATCACGCTGGTTAGGATTTCCAGTACAGTGTTGAGTAAAAGCTGCAACAGCACACATCCCTCCTATTTCTGGTTTTAAAGGAAATGTTTTGTATTGTTTTGTTTAAGCTTTATTTATTGGAGAGAGAGCAGGAGCACAAGAGAGCATGGGGCAGAGGGAAAGAGAGAGTGAAGTTCAAGCCGACTCCCTGCTGAATATGGCCCAACTTGGGGCTTGATCCCAAGACCCCCAAGACCTCGACCTGAGCCAAAATCAAGAGTCAGACGCCTAACACACTGAGCTACCCAGGCACCTGGTTTTCTGCAGATATTCTTTATCAGGTTAGGAAGTTTTCTTCTATTACTACTTCGCTAGGTGTTTTTATCATGGTTATAATTTGGACTTAATTGAGCATCTACTGATAAGAACATGTATCTTTTGCAATATGTGAATGCAGAAAATAATACACATTTGTCTCATACTAACTCAATCATGCATTCCTAGAATAAGGCCAGTAACCCAGAACTTTTTACCTGTAAAGTCAGAAGAGGTTAGATGATATCTGCTTAAAACTCACTAAATTTTATGATGTTAGTCTTACTTGCTCACCTCAAGGCCCGGTCTCCTCTACAGCATCGTTCCTGACTCATCCATGCATTCTCTGAGCTCTTAGAGCATTTACTATTGATATTATTCATTTGATACTTGGCATGTGTTAATTTTTATATGTCCTGTCTCCCAACTGGACTACAAGTTCCTCAAGGAGCACTATTAAGTACACAATAAATGCTTACTTAAAATATTCTTGTGGATAAAATAATGAAACATGAATTGGATAATAATGCAGCATCCTTAAAAAATGAGACTTCTAGACATGAAATTTCTAGAACGCTGAAGTTTTAATCAGCTAACAGTCACTGAAACATAACAATTACTCTGAATTATACTCCACACTGTCCTGCTTTGTTAACAGTATTCCGGCCATGCTTTACTCATTTCTTGATTTTAAGCAAAGTCAACTGTTATTTGTTGAGTACAGTCAATCATTAGGAATGTCAGTTATGGTGCTGTGCTAAAGATACAGCTGTGGATACATAACATGTGGGATGCAGAACCTCAGCTATGACCTTGAATGATTCTTTAATAAGAAAGAAAAAAGAAAAACCAAAACTGGCATTTTTTTCCCCTTTAGCACTGACCTCTAGTTAACTCTCAGCAGCAATTTACACAATTCACAGATTCACACATTTCCTCCTCCACTCCACCCTCTTTTATCCCGGCATTACACAATGCAGAGCTGTAGGACTGATCCATTTTTAGCAGTGATACTGTGAAAAGTTACCATTTCTCCAGATTACAAGTACTTTCCACCTTGTTTTTCCATTGTGGACTCCCTTCTCTGTACCTACCACCAGCTGACCTCATCACTGCTTCTAATCTCTAGAGAGAACACAGCATATGGTGTAACTAGGGGCACAGAATCTGGAACCAGGATGCCTGGGTTCAAACGCCAATTTGACATTTACAGTTCCAAGTCCCGGGATAAGTTACTTAAACTTACTATTCCTCAGTTTCCTCTTCCATATAATGAGAATAGACACATACCTACCTCATAAGATTGTTACGAAAATTAAAGGAGTTAATATTTATAAAGTGCTTAAACCATGGCCTAACATATAGTAAGCAACACACGTATTGTTAAATACATGGATAAAAATACTGTCAAGTATTTCTCATTTTTGGTTGTGGTTGTATTGTTGGTAGTGGTGGCATTCTTTTGCGGAGAGGAGGACAGTGCGGACGTTACTAACTGATCCTGGCGCTCCTTCTCTCTGGTCAGTGCCTCCATCAGACATGGAAGGGAAGAGGGGGGAGGTGTGTCAGGTGTACTCATTCACTGTTCTGTTAGCCAAGCTAAAGTGAGCACAGGTGTTTGTTTTTTTTTTTTAAAGGGGGGGCGTTTTATTTAATCAGCATAACAGGAATCTAGGGACATGTGTGACTGCTATTTTCAAATATTTGCAGGGCTGGGAAGGAGAAGAGACAGCATTTAACATTCTATGGAACAGCTACAGGCTCCCCATCACTGAACATGTTTAAGCAGGAGACTGGTGACCAGGTGTAAAGATGCTGTAAGAAAGAATTTTTTAATTTAGAGTCAGATAACCTTTAAGATTCCTTCTACCTCTAAAGTCTTGGCAATACCCGCGTTGAGTCATCAAGACATTACAATCTAGTTGTGAGTCACACATCGCCAACGCTCTCCTAAAGGCACAGAATTCTCCCTTCCTCACAGCGCTTGGCACACTACAACAGATCGAGGTGAGGAATGCTAGCCCGCAGGCTGCGTATAACTCGACTTACAGCAACAAAAACTTCTCTGAAACTCAGCGCGTCAATTAGCTGATTCCAGACTTCTGTTACGACCAACAAATACAATAAAGCATACATCCCAGACGGGATTTGGCAGAAAGATGCGTGTCCGGATTAACGATCAGACAGTGCTTCGCTGCACTCTTCCCAAGCCAGACAAAAGCGGCCCGAAGGGAGCCGCAGGTTAAGGGGCAGGGGCAGGCAGGGGGTGAACTGGCGCCCAGCGAGCCGACGCGCGCAGAGGACAGGGACAAAGGCCTCGGGGAGAGCACGCTGGACCTGGAGGCCGGCAGGAATGCCCCAGCCGGAGCGGCCAGCAGTCGGGGTGTGGACTGGGGCTGCAAACGTGTGGGCCACCGCAGGGTCCTCTCTGCCTCGGGGAAGCCCGTGCGGGGCCCGCCGCCGGAGCCACAGCCCAAGGCGGGTCGCGCGGGTCAGGCCGGGCGGCGCACCTGCCTGCCGGGCTCTCGGGTCCGCACCGGGGCTCCCCGCCCCTCCGCCTCCCCTGCCGCGCAGCCCCCTCGGCCTCGCCGCCGGATTTCGGATGGACCAGACCAAACGCCGAAGCCGCAGCCGCAGCCAAGGCCGGTCCCCGAGCTTCAGACCCGCGGCCCGACCCGACGCCGCAGTCCTGCCGCGGAATGGGGGGCAGCGGCGGCCTCCCGCCGGGCCGACACGACCCGACCCCGGGCCGTGCGAGCGGCCGCCGCCATCGCGGGCCGCGGCCGGGGGAGACGAGGGGCCGCGCCGGGAGCCACTTTACCTGAGAGACCAGCGGGAGCAGCGTCTGCTCCACAGAACGAGTTTTGATCTCCAGTCCCGAGTCGAAGGCGAAGCCGGACGGGCCGGCGCCGCTGACGCCGGCCGGGCCAGAAGAGGCGGCCATGGCCCTCGGCCCGTCGCGCAACCGGGACGCCGCGCCACTGCGGGCCTGCCGCCCGCCAGCCAGCACGCCCGCGGCGGCGGCAATGCACCCGCGCCGCCCGAGGCCCCGCCCCCGACCGGGCCACGCCCCCGGGGCAGCCACGCCCCCACGCGCTCGGGTCTAGGGTCGGTCCTGCAGCCCCGCTAGGTCTGTATCGCTCCAACTCCCCCGCCCGGAGGGATCAAACCAGGCACCTGCGGGCATCCCGCGGCTATGTGGCCTCCTACTGGAGCAAGGACAACTATCCCTAGCAGCCCTTTTCGTCCTCCTGGTAGGTGACTCGTCTTAACTCTGAATTCCCACGATGATTTCTAGAAGCTGAGCTAACTGGTGGAGCAGAACCAGTCAAGCCTGTAGGGAAGGGTCTTTTATCGAGGCAGGAATTTTACCGGTAAAGCTTCTTTCTGGAGCTTTCCAGAAGGTCCCACATCCTCCAGGCTCCCCTTCTGACCCTCTTTCTCACAATTCGGGCTGGGTTGAAAATGAAACATTTCATAATGCAGCCGTAAGGAGTACCTGTGTATTTGGCAAGGGGGCAGTGATTTGGGTATCTTTCAGGCTACTGTTCAAAATTACTCTTCAAAAGGAAATTAACTAGGGCATAGGGAAAAGCTTCACCTACTGTTCAACACTCTTACATTTAAAAACTTTTTTTGGCGCCTGGGTGGCTCAGTGGGTTAAGCTTCTGCCTTTGGCTAAGGTCATGATCCAGAGCCCTGGAATCGAGCCCGGCGTCGGGCTCTCTGCTCAGCAGGGAGCCTACTTCCCTCACTCTCTGCCTGCCTCTCTGCCTACTTGTGATCTCTCTCTCTCTGTCAAATTAATAAATTTTTAAAAAACTTTTTTTTCCTTAAGTAGGCTCCACACCCCGCGTGGAGCCCAAGGGGTGGCTTGAACTCATGACCCTAAGATCAAGAATTGAGCTGAAATCAAGAGTCAGTTTCCTGAAACTACTTTTCAGAATTACCACTGAGCAGGGCCTAACACAGAGCAGTTTCCTGAAGGCGGTTTATTGAATGAAAAGATCATTAGTACTTCTGCCTAAACTCACTTAAAGGAATCAGGGAGCCCGAACATGATCAGATGGGAGGGAGAGCTGAACACCCCTTTGCCCCTGGAGTCCCAGAAGCAAAGCCAAAAGGAGGTTGTCAGAAACCCCTGTGAGGGGGTCCTCAGCTTAGGCAATAGACTGAGAAGCATGGAGAAATAGTCGTGAACTAACACATCTGCCAGGAGGCAACCCACAGAATACAAAAGAATCTGAGGCTGGTGAGTCCACCCTTTGATTTTTACCAGGATTATTTTTCCACCCACGTCAGATTGAAGAGCGGAGTATCATGAACTCCAGGGTTCAGAGGCTCTTTCCCAAGCACTGCTGAAATGTGCTTCACGGTCCTCCCACTTAGGGGTTCAGCTCCGTCTGCCAGGGCTGCACAGATATCTTTGCTTTGAAGATAGCCATAATGTGGACCTGTTTTCCTCATTCAAAATGTGCAGTTCCTTTAACCAACTTTCTCTTCCTTGGTTTCTTATTCCCCAGCCACTTACCTTACCACTTTCTTGTCTACCACAAGGCCACCTTCCCCAATGAACCGAAGGCTCCCGCCTCAGCTTTGGACCTTTTCACCTTTTTCAGGAGCCCATATCCATTCTCCAGACATATATTCTCTTATGTAAGCAGCCCACATTACATAAAAACTCAGTGTGGGCACTGGTGCCAAAGGAAAAGAGATAAGGCCTAGGAGACAGATGGATGTATTCGTGAAAGTCTCACCCCAAGGAAGATCAAATTTCTCCACAGAAACGAGACTAAGTTTTCCACCTGATTGATTCAACACTAGTAATTTTATTTCAAAATATAAATATTTCACATTTTCAAAGAGGTTACATTAGAAGTTCATCAAAGCAAGTTAAAGCTAAGAAGTAGCATCTGTGTGAGAATAAAGAATATGAGCTGTCATATATGAACCAACTTTTTTGCTTTCAAACCATCTCTATTTTGCCTGAGAATGCAGAGGATATCTTTTCCAAAAGTTACATCAGCATTTACAACTATATATCCAAGCTTGGTTTCCGAATCAAATGGTATTTGAAATATACTCCAGTCACCCAAACAAATGGCACTGCGAAAGACCGGAGAAGGGTTTTCTTTGGGACAGCTATAATGAGTTAGACCTTCTAGGTCACTGCAATAAAAAAGAAATAGGCTTTGGGAATAAGCCAAAATGATGTTACTTTAAGATTTATTTCCACACCTTTCATTGTTAAGATATAAAGCCAGAAGAAAAATAAGAAACCAGGTATGGAGTGAAGAACTCTGGACTTGGAGTCAGAAGTTCTGCCACTGAATTCTGGCTCCTTCATTTTGTGGTATGAACTTAAGGGAAAAATCACAAAAAAGCCTTTCTGAGCCTCCAGTGCCTCATTCAATAATACTTAACGCCTGCCTGTCTCACAGGGTTGTTACGAAAGCAGTCTGAAAACTATAAAGTGACATACAAAAGCATTATTAAAATGTAATATCAACATATCACCACTGTATTTGCACATTACTAGATCCTTGAAAAACTTGCAAAACTAAGCACAAATACTGATTTTACACACCATAGGTGGAAAAGAATCTCTATACTTTACGTATAGCTCTGAATGGCAAATAGGTTTTCTTTGAGATTTGTTATAGTTTATGTGGTAATATGGTTACCATTCAGAATTTCCATTAATGATGTCTCCCAAAAGAGCTGTAAACTTACTGGAGAGCCATATTTCCCAAAGGACCAGTAGTCCTTGGTGAAGCTCTGCTAAAAGGATTGGGGTGGGGGGGAGGGCGGGGTGGTTTCAGGTCAAATAAGTGTAGTAAACAATTTGTCCCCTCATAAATTCACAATATATAACAGCACACTAAAAACTCTTAGAAGTCCTACAGAAAGGAAACAAACACAGCATTCCTCAATTTTAGCTGACTATGGCACACTTCTGTCTCTTACAACATCTAATAACATCTCTTGGAACTACCGCTATAAGGAACATATCTTTCCAAAAGTTGCTCAACTATTAGGGAAAGGGAAGAGATGCAGAACAGTGGGCTAAGGGGGGGGGGGGCAAAACTGTATTCTATTCAGAATCCTGTTACTGACTCTGTGTGTTAGAAAAGCCACTTCAACCTATGGATTTGTTTTCTCCCCTAGAAAACAATAGGATTGCCTAATTATACACGGCCCATTCTGGCGCAGAGTTTCTATGACTAGTAGACAGATTGTCTTGATTTATAATTCTCTTTATTATTTATAAACTATCAAAAAAATATAACTGCCCAGTGCTTTCAGTTAGCACATTTTTTTGCAGGTCCTTAATAAATCAGTGAAATGAATATATTTTGATGGCAAATGTGTAAGGACAAAAACTAATAAAAAAAAAAATTTACTCTCAGCTAGAACTAACATTTGGAAGTATATTACCAGAAGCTATCTCCAGTATGAAATGCCTAGTATAATACTCTGATAAGGGTCTTAGAAGACCCCTACAGGAAACTGCCAATCAGGACTAGAGTATGGGAAGTTCTGAAAGGGTTTTTCCTATAAACCCTGAGGTTGAGAGCCCTGGATAGCTCACCTACAATTTTTTTTTTTTCCTCTCTCTAATCGTTCATGGCCTGAATTTCTGAGTATTTCTTGCCCAGTAGTGACATATCCTGAAGTACTAGATACAATCAGTATGGGAAGTAAGTCACAATGGGGATTTAAGACCAAGGTTAGCCAGAGGACCTCACCTGCAAGCCTTTTAGCAGCCCTTTAACTGTAATAAACAGCTGCCGTTTCCAAAGACTCTCAGTTTGTTTGAATACAGCGTGTCTTCAGAACACTTCTTGGGTAATCCTCTCCTTGTCAAGAGTCAATCTACACCAGTCTCACAGGTCACAAGAAAATTCTACCAGCTAACTACCTCTAATGGAAGAGAGTGTTAGGAATCCTCACAAGTTTAAACACAAATAAAGACTTGTATCTCAGGCAGTGTGACAGATCACTTCCAGGAGCAGACAATGTGAAAGAAATTTTGGAACTGAAGAAGGATTTACAGGACATGGAGTTTATACTAAAAATGGTACACCGTATTCTCAGAAGAGAGAGGAGCACATCTGTGTGGAGACTAATCTTTTCCCATTCCCCCATTCGGTTTACAACTGAAATAATGAATATGAACTTAAAACTAACCTTTAATAAAGCTATAAAAATATAAGACCTTGGGATAGGCTTTCTGTATCCATTTTTACTGAAGCTACTTCATCCATTCACTGTCTTTTCCTAGGGGAACATTCTTTCTGGGACAAATCCTGAGAATCTGGGGGCAAGCCACTGTGAGACCTGAGTTTGAAACTCCTCACTTTTCATACTACGTGAGCTCTGTGACCTGTGAAAATTCCATAAAGCCTCTTCACTGTCTGAGGGCATAGGTTTCTCTGGTCGAGGGCTCCTCCCCTAGCTGGCTGGCCTTCAGAGTCCTTCTGAAGTTGCTGGAACATCAGGGCAGTTCCAGTCTCCTGATGAGGACCGTGTACAGGACTGATTTTTTAGGTGATATTATATCACTGCCCATTCTGGGAGCTGCAAACTATTCTCTTAGGGCTCCTAAGTTCTTAAGAACATGGTATTTATACTAATAATTATGACCAAAAACAGCCATACATTAGCTGGAGTTTAGTTTTTTGCAGTATCACTTTATACAGCTAAAAACACTTTGGAGGAACATAATTTGTATATGCACACTAAACTCACTGTGTTTAATACTTGCCTCTTATGAATATGTACCAATTATAGTTATAAACTTACCAGTATACAATTAACAAAAACAAACCTGATTCCTTTTTTAACCCTTTCACTACAAAATTCATAGTTTTAGCAAGCACATGATCTGGCTAAGATTTATGGTGGGAGAAGGCATTCCCAGGAGCTGTCCTCTGTACAGCAGTTGGCATGGAAACCAGAGAGGCCAACTCTCAGTGAATGTGTTTCTGAACGAATGACTCAACAACTGTCTAAAGAAAAAAAGGAGTTGGTTAGTGGCCAAATGAACACTTGGTGTAATATTAGGTTATAATTGTAGAGGGATGGTAAAAACAAGAGATCTGCATGTAGTCTACTGTATAAACAGTCAAAACCCTCATGGTAGCCTCTTTCCTATAGGGAGTTAATTTCTTGAGTGATACCAGGATGAATTTAAGCTAATTACCACTAACAGTGCTTCTCAGGGAGAAGATGATTTAGGAAAAAAATGATTTCTACTCTTAAATGCTTTCCAAAGGGAAGTCTTTGACATTCAGTAACACTTTCTCCTCTATATTCCCCTGGGGATGGAGAAAGAGCCCGATGATCGTTTCCTACAGTGGTAAGGGCACCACGCGAAGAGCTGGGTTCCCGTCCCAGCCTGTCATTAACTGTAGGACAAGCACTGGGAAGACTGCAGAAGGTATGGGAAGAAATGCGACAACAGGGCAGAGTTTGCAGATTACAAAGTCAGAAAGATTTGAGGTAAAAGACTTACTGAACATTTCTGAACCTTAAGCTTCCCACCTGTATGAAAGTGTTATAAAAAACATAACACTGTGTGAAAGCTGCCGGGAAGTGACTGGGAAAGAATGTGTGCAACCTGACTTTGTAACGCGCAAAGCACTGTGCTGGTCATTGTGATGTGTGGGAGACTTAACAAGTCCTCCTTCAACAGGCCTTCATCTGGAGTCTCATGTGCAAGGCACTGTGCTAAGTGATGGAAAAATACTACCTAAATGTAACATTCTACTGCTAATAAGTAACTAACTGGCAGAATTCCAAATAAGTACACACGGATATATTTAACAACTCCGAGAACTGCTACTCCTGAGATTTTTCGCTTAAAGCATTTGGAAAAACTGAACCCCAACATGAATTGTCATATTGTTACCATTAACAGCAGCTTAGTAAGTATTCTACTTCAAAGTGGTCAACCAAGTTTTAAGAATCTGGCAATAGTATAATGGCAGATGGAGGGAGGCGAAAGGGAGGAAGAGCTTGTTTTTCTCTGTCTCCTGGGGTTGCAACACACACCTCGCTGACTTTCAAATAAGCCACCCGGCCTTACACTTTACAGAGGGAAGTAGGTAGAAGGGTAGAAGACTCCCTTTTCCTGCTCAAGCAACTACATATTCAAAAGTGAAAAACCCTCTTCATTAAAAAGTGACGGTCATAAAAATGTTTAAGAACAGATTTCTTAAACCAGGAGAAAATTACACTGTGAATATTTTTAACAGCAGGTAGTTCAGGACTCTTAAAATACCTTTATAAATACATATTATAATAATATAGATAACCAAAGTGGGAAATTTCGAGCCAAGTTACCAGTGTATAAACTGAAATTTTTTCAAGCCATCTTAGCAACAGGTAAGTGAGCAAACCACAATTCTGAGTTCTAAAGCTGTGCTTTAAAAGGCAAAGCAACCCACAGCAAGTTCTCTCTTGTCCAGGCATTCTGTATGGAAGGCCAGGAGGGTTCTGCTGCTTTCCTGGGCTCTGCTTGCTAGGCACAGATGAAAGGACAGAAGGCCACAGCTGAGCTGTGAGAAACTGAACCTCCTACAGAAATCGCTGTGGTGCAAACCATGTCAGTCTACTGAAGATTTCGCATCATCAGAAATATCATGGAAAGTCCTGTAAGAAGAAAAGAAAGAAGGATTAGTTCTGCTTTTGGAATAGGGTGGGGGGGGGTGGATAAAGCCAAAGAAACACTTTAAAAAAAGAAAAGCAAAACAGTGTCCAACCAATAATGAATTGCCAAGTAACAACATTTTATTTTGATAACCTGAGAGCTATGACAAGGTTATATAGTCACTATAGATTGCTAATACTTTCACCAAGTATTGTTTCAAAGTCTGCTATGTGTTTCTCAGTCTTCAGTAATAAGAACTCCATTTTTTTTTTTTTTTTTTTTTGGCTGAGTCCACTGTCTCCCATCCAAGATGATCTCCCCAGATTCCCCTGAAACCATGTATGACCGACCATGTGACTAAGTAGTATCTGGTCTGGGTGGAGGGGGTCCGCTGCATATCTGAGGGTCCTACCTTAGCACTGTAACAGCTCGTCTTTGCTACATCACTCACATGCCCGAGCTATGACGATGTGACCCAGTCTGGTCTGTATCCTTGGTGGCCAGGTCAGAGTTTACTGAGGATGAGTTCAAGATCCCATCTTACACGAAAAGACCTCAGAACAAGCTGGATGAGCAGAATGTAGGGAGCTGTGCATGAATGTTTGTGGAACAGTCACATGAGCCCTAGACTTCCTACTTCTGGCTTCTTTTGCCCGAGAAATAAACCTCTAGCTTTGGAGGTTATTTTGAGTTCTATTTTTATTTTGAGTTCTGTTGTTATTTTGAGTTCTGTTGAGGGTGGTATTTTTTTAGTTTGGGGGTGCTTTTTTCTGTTTATATACAGTCAAATGTCTCTTAAATGATAAAAAAAGACAAAGCACACATATATTACCCTTTCCGACAGAAGTTACTTTGCTCCTTTACAGCAATATCCCCAACTAGGAACTCGGAAAAATAGTTAAGCTTAAAATGTTGGCATTTTTCAAAACAAGTCTAAGGTCTTCAAGTTATATTAACTTGTAGCCACATCACTACACTATGTGGTATCTTCTTAAATTTTTTTTTAATCAGTCAATGAAAGCCTATTTTATTTTCATACCTATAACCAAGTGTTGATTACTGTACACAATGACTCAACTTTTTCATTAGAAACAGACCTAAAGTGGAATATAAGGAATATACTCCAGAAATTCAGAAAATAACTCAGCTGTAGATACAAAAGGGGACAAAAAGTTGTCATTAACTACAAATCACCTAAAACTTCATAAAGCAAATAATCTGCCAGGTGCAATTCCACACTCACACCACCTGTCTTCCCCCCCTTCTGCCTTATTCCTTTGTCTTCTCAATTTCCGCATCACACTATGAGGTGGGCTAGCTGGGTGGAACCGAGGTAAATGAAAGACTAACCCTTTAGCCCAATGTCAGGAGTACTTCAGAATCAAGAGGGCACAGGTAGAAAGTTACAGAAAAGAGATTACATTCAAGAACACTGTGTTATCTCAAGGCTGCCTCCCTGGTGGGGGTCCTCTAGCCTCTGGACCAATAAAGCCCACCTCCAACCAGCACAGCTCTACCTCCAAAGGATTAGCTCTGAAGAATGGATGAGCTTCCTGGCTATGGCTGTGAAAGGGCATATGTGTGGTATGGCCAAACCCACCATGTTGAACATACGCTGATAGGAGAAAGAATTGGAATGAATTTTGTTTCTTTAAATAATTTTACATTCTGAAAGAAATCCCCCAAAATGAAGACATATTATATACTCCCAGGTTTTATCTGTGTTACTACCTATCTGTATATCAAATCAGGGTTTCTCAAGGGCAGTACCCTCGACATTTTTGTGCATGGTAAGATGTTTAGCAGTACCTCTAGCTCTAACTGGTGGAGTTGTGACAACCAGAATGTCTCTAGACGTTGCCAAATATATTCTGAAGGGAGCAAAACTCCTACCCACCCCCACCCAGAACCATTGCCCTAGGTGTCTATTTATTTATGTATCTATTTTTCACACTCTCACCTAAATTTATGTTCTTCAATTTGTGTACAGGAAAAGTTGGCTAACAGCTGTGGGAGCCCTGGAAAATCTTTAAAACCAATAACCCAAAACTGACCTATACTAAAAAGCATTTCCCAATATACAATAGGTTTCAAATCCATCCTCTGACATCTTTTCACATTTCTAGGATACCTGAAAGTTTGAATCTCTATTCAGTTCTTCTAAATTATGAATGAAAATTTCTGCCTCGGGGCAAAGATGCATGAAATGAGATTAAGACTGCGGTTGGCCTGGTGACTGCTTTCTGTTGACAAGTAAACTTAGCCGTCACCTTGAAATTCATACCTACTATTCAATTCTGCCCCCAGGCCAAGAAAGTCTCTAAAAGCACCCAAGAAAAAGGAAAACAAAGTGAAGCACACTGAGAAAATAGTTACTAACGATTTTCCAACTCAACATTCTACCTTCTCTAGATGTTTACAGCGGCAATGGCTGGATGCAGGAGTGCGCGCGTGTGTGCATGTGTAGAAGCCTACAGAGGTTAACACTGACCTTTTTTTTGGTTTTTTAAGATTTTCACTTATTTATTTTAGAGAAAGTGACTGTATACGCCAGGGGTGGTATGAGGGAGATGGAGAGAATGCTGAAGCAGACTCCCCGCCGGGGAGTTGAGCCCACACGGGGCTCAACCCCAGCACCCTGAGATCATGACCCAAGCTGAGTCAAAATAAGAGTCAGCTGTTCAACCAACTGAGCCACCCTGGCGCCCCAGAAGTAACCTGATCTTAAACAAATGTCTATCTCCTGGAAAACAAACTCCCTAACCTAGTGATACAGAGATAATTGATTTCTGTCCTCATGGAGAAGCACTGAGCTCAGTAATCAGCAGGGCTCATAAATTCTGACCTCTCTAGAACAGGAAGAAACAAAGGGATAATACTGCATTGATAATGTTTCTAGAAACAGTGAATGTCCTACCTTAGTCATCTAAATACAGTGTTCTTTTCCAAACCATAAGGATTATTAGATGCTAAGAATGACAGTGGTAGGATTTCCTTTTTTTTTTTCTTTTTAAGATTTTATTTATTTATTTGTCAGAGACGGAGAGAGAGCGAACGAGCACAGGCAGACAGAAAGGCAGGGAGAGGCAGAAGCAGGCTCCCTGTCAAGCAAGGAGCCTGATGTGGGACTCGATCCCAGGACGCTGGAATCATGACCTGAGCCGAAGGCAGCCGCTTAACCAGCTGAGCCACCCAAGCATGCCAGTGGTAGGATTTCTGATTTAAGAGCAAGGAAAGCAGAACAGGGCCACATGCGGTTCGAGGGACAGAGATTGCTATTAACATTTTACAGTTCCTCTAATGGCAATGGGGAATGTGCAGTGTGATTTCTCATTTATAATCAATCCCAACTCCTTGAATTCTGAATCTTCCTCCCCAAAAGTTTTTGGTAAGATTTTTAAAAATTCGTTTATGCAAACGTTTACACTTTTTCTGATTTAACAGCTCAAGAGCTATTGATTCCTTGCCTCCTAGAGATACAGAATAAACTTTGGACATTTAAAAATAAAAAGCTTTATCTGAGTAATTTAACACAGCTGGCTTGGCATAAGCTGAGTGTGTATTTCCGAACCCTCACCTCGCACACAGGTGCACAATCTTGTGACAGAGCACATGTCATCACCATTAGGCACATCGCTTCCTTTCTGACAAACCTGGAATACAGCTCTAAGGCTGGGGCTTACTATGTCCCATCCTCTTTTGTTAGCCTCAAGGTGATATTGCAAAAATCTTTTTATCTGAACTGTTCTTGGTTTCACTTGTCTATTAATTCCTCAAATATTTACTGAGCATTTTGTATGTGCCAGATACCATGCTAGTAATGGTAAAAGAGTAGTAAACAGATGAGACCTAGTTCCTACTTCCAGAAAGCTTACCAACTACTGGGAAGGATGATTAATTAAAACTACACAGTTATAATGGATATTAAGCTCCAATAAGGTAAGTGTGGCGCAGGAGTCCACAGGGTAGGCACATCTCATCTAGCCCTGAGAGTTCCGGCAATGCTTCTCAGAAGAAGAGACCTTTGAGGACAGGCCACAGTATCAGCCTTCCCTGGAAACGGGTGTGGTATTCTTTATAAAAAGGGAAAACATGTGCAAAGATGACAATGACTTCAGGGAACTAAAACAAGTTCAATATGGCTAGAAAATAAAACACAAGGCAGGCAGGCAGCAGAGAGAGAGAAAAAGAGAGGTAGTCTGCAGATGTAGACAGAAAGCAGGCTTGAAGTCTGATGGGCAACTTAAACTTCTACCGCCAGCTCCCACTCCTCCCTCATCAGTCCACTGGCATGGTGCAGAGTGTACTCCAGCTGAAATTCTGAAGGTTAATGTTAAGGCCTGCAGCAGTGGTGAGGTGTGTTGGAGAACACCTTCCTATCTCATTTTGCAAAAACAAAGAAGAAAAACAACTTCTTGCTCTATAAAGCTGAATGCCAAAACCTTAAGTTAATTACTAAACAATTTCTTTTGTAACAAAACACTCACTTTTGGTTTAACTTTGGGTATTAAGTTACAAAAGATATTCAAAGTCTGGTTAAAAGAGTGCTTCTTAAAAACAGAAGTGAGCTCCTGATAACTCCTCCGAGTGAAAGATCAAGCAGAGTTTCTAAAGGACCACATTCCAGTTGTCACTCTCGGCACTGTCAAGATGTGACAGAGGGCAGGGGAGAACCTTAATGCACAGAACATTCCTGGAGGAGTTCCTAGGATATGCTGCTACTTGCTTCTTGCAGGTTTTGCTGACTTTTAATATTCAGAGACTGCTGCTCAATTTTTGGGAGGAGTAAAATTAAGTACATCAAATCAAGTCTGAATATCCTGTCCAAAAGTCAAGAAAGATACATGACTGGAAGAGAGTCTCTGCCCTTCCTCAACCTCCCAGACAACCCCAGCATTGAAAGAGAACAGAGGAAGTGATACACTTGGGTTACTGAATCAAGGCCAAAATAGTTGGGAGCCTTATGCTGTGCTGTGTCCATGACAATCACCCCCCATCAAATACTGCACATAACACCATCAACAGTGGTAATCAGAGAAGGGGGTCCTTCATTTTTTCCTGAAGACAGTAGTTCATAGCAACAGTCTTGCAAATGTGCACTTGTAGCTACCAGTGCCTGCACCTGCAGACACAAGGTACGGGTGCCTCCTGAAATGCAACCACGCACCTTCGGCTATCACACTGCAACAAGCCCGGTGTGTCTGAGGCCAAGCAAAAGCCCATATGGGAGCAGCTCAGACAGCAAGAGGAAATGTTTCAGGATTAGATCATGTAGAGTCTTGCCAACCACGTCAAATATTTTGATCTTCCTCCTAAAGCCAAGGGGAAGCCGTTTTTGGTAAGCCGGCATCACGATCAGATATGCTTGCATTTTGAAGAGAACATGTCAGCGGCAGTGCAGAGAAGGGACAAGAGAACTGTATAAGCGGAGGGTGGGAGACTAGTTAGAAGACTAAGATGACCACAGCAGCCCAGGTGAGAAATGTGGCAGCTAGACCCAGCTCAGACTGGGGGCGGGACACTGTGGAGATTCAGAGGAAGAGAGCTGAGGCAAAATGGACAGCACTTGGTGAGGACAGGGAACAAGGTGGGGAGAGTAGTAAGGATGACCACGGACTGGCCCATGGAAGCGGAGCCGAACAGTCCCTGAGTGTTACAGCAGAACGGCTGCCCTTGTGGAAGGGAAGGGGATAGCTCAAAAAGGGAAAGAAAGATCGTTAGTTGAATCGTACCGGCTCTCCTGCTTTTTAGCTGTGTGGCTATACAGGGGCAAGGGAGCCTCTCTAAGCTTTGGTTCCCTCATCTATAAAACATGGAAACCTCCAGGTCCTAACCTGCATGCAAACACTGGACAGATCAAATAAAATAACACAAGTGAAGTGCTATCACAGAAATTCATCCTATAAATGTCACCGAGGTTGTCTTTGTTTAGACTTTTCACTGAAGGATGAGCTACTGAACACGTGCTTCCTTCAGGCCCTCTCAAAACCCCACTGAAACGCCAGTGAAAGTATTTTTTTGAAGGCATTAACTTACTTGAAAAGGAGGGCAGGGAGAATGTGAGAGGTAAGAGCCATAAAATTCTAGAAGGTGGAAGGCAGATGGGACAATTGCTCTGACCCAGCATACCCTAAAAAAGCTGATCCTAGGCCAGTGTGGAAAATGCCAGGAAACCATTTGATTCCTTCAGCGAAATCGCCATGAGGGCTCAGGAACTGGCGACAGCGAACTCTGGAAGTGGGTAAGGCTGGGGCTCAATGCAGAAGGGCTGCTTTGAAGTCTACTTAAAAAGCAGTCCAACATCCTTGCCTGCCTCCCCCGGGCCAGAAGTCAGAAATCGGCTCTCTAGCTGGCCTTGCAGAAGCCGACATCCATGGTACTAAACTGCCTATGGAGGGGACCACCTCCAGGAGCTGCCAGCCTCAATTCCACTACTGTAGGCCAGAATCCTGCCAATCAAAGGCAGGCTTAGAACCCAACCCTCAGAGGAAACCCCAGCTCCAGCTGACACCCTGGCTGCAGTCTTGTCAGACCCTAAGCAGAAGTTCCAACTAAACTATGCCCGGACTCCCGGCCCACAGAAACTTGGATAGAATAAATGCATGTTTGTTTTTTTAAGATTTTATTTATTTATTTGACAGACAGAGACCACAAGTAGACAGAGAGGCAGGCAGAGAGAGGGGGGAAGCAGGCTCCCTGCTGAGCAGAAAACCTGATGCAGAGCTCGATGCCAGGACCCTGGGATCACGACCTGAGCCAAAGGCAGAGAGGCTTTAACCCACTGAGCCACCCAGGTGCCCCAAATGCATGTTGCTTTAAAGCCATTAAGTCAGTGGTAATTTGTTATACATCACTGAAAACTAGTAACTACCTAAATGCTAAAAGGTAGATTTTATTTTTTTTTTAAAGGTAGATTTTATTTATATAAATAACACCTTGATCAACCAGACTGGGGGAAAAAAAAGTGATAAAAAGGGAAATCTGTGTGGAGGATTTGGAAAATAAAGTTGAAGAAGTTACCCAGAAAATGGAGGCAAAAAGTCAGGAATGGAAAAACTTTAGAGATAAGAAAACGAGATTACCCATGTATGAAACTCAACATCAAGCTAAGTTTCTAAAAGGATGAGAAGGAAATCATAAATGAAATAATACAAGAAAAATTTTAGAACTGCAGAACATAAGCTTCCAGTTTTAAAGGTCTTTTCAAATACCCTTTGGGACAACAAGAAAACAAAGAAGATCCTATAGGTTTTCAAACAATTAAATTACAAAGAATTGGGAATCAGAACGGCTTCAGACATTTAACAAGCACAGAAGACAGAAGACAATAAAGAAATAAAGAAAGTCTAAAGGCAAAAATTTTTGAACATAAAATTCTCCACCTGGGGAGCACCTGAGTGGCTCAGTGGGTTAAAGCCTCTGCCTTCAGCTCGGGTGTGGTCCCAGAGTCCTGGGATGGAGCCCCGCATCGGGCTCTCTGCTCAGGGGAGAGCCCACTTCCCTTCCTCTCTCTCTGCCTGCCTCTCTGCCTATTTGTGATCTCTGTCCGTCTAATAAATAAATAAAAATCTTAAAAAAAAAAAAAATCCTCCACCCGGGGCACCTGAGTGGCTCAGTCAATAAGCATCTGCCTTCGGCTCAGGTAATGATCCCGGGGTTCTGGGATGAAGACCTTGCTCAGGAGGGAGTCTGCCTCTCCCTCTGTCCCTTCTCCTGCTCATGTGCTCGTGCAATCTCTCTAATAAATAAATAAAATCTTAAAAAAAATTTATCTACCCAGGAAAGCTAATGATTAAGTATGACTTTAGGAAAAGCCTCTTCAGATATGCATCATCCCCCCAAAATTTACTCCCCATGCATTCTTTCCCAAAAATCTATAGGAGGTTGTGCCCCAACAAAAAGGAAGTAAATCGAGAAAGAAAATGATTTGGGGAATGATAAAGGAAGTGAGAATTCCAACACAGGGGAGAGCTGAGGAAATGACAGCTGAACAGCAGGCAAAAGGGCAGCCAGTGTCCACTGAAGCAGATCAGAAGACTCCAGAAGAGACTTCAGCAGGAAGACAGACCATGTAGTACACCTGATACAGCCCGGCATACTGAGCAGGAGGAGATGTGAACACCTGGTACACAGCTTAAGGCTAATTACAGGGACTCGCAAAACAAAACCAACATATCACAGCATCTTTATAACTCAAAGGAAAGTAAAAAAGTTGTATAAAGTAAGGAAATACAGATAGAATATACAAGAAGGCTCAAATAGGAATATAATTTACAGAGTCATAATAATTTAAGTGCCAGTAATCTAACCAATATCACAGTTTAACACTGGCAGGTGGAGGGACGCATGGGTGGCTCAGTTGGTTAAGTGTCTGCCTTCGGCTCAGGTCATGATCCCGGGGTCCTAGGATGGAGTCCCGCATCGGGCTCCTGCTCCATGGAGAGCCTGTTTCTCCCTCTCCCTCTGCCTGCAGCTCCCCTTGCTTGTATGCTTTCTCTCTCTCTCTATGTGTCAAATAAATAAAAATCTTCAAAAAATTTTAAGAAAATAAAAAACAGTGGGAGGTGGGTAGTAAAAGAGCTAATTTCTCACCTTCCAACTGGGAAGTAAATAGATAATGCCTATACATTAAAAAAATCAAGAAATAAACATGTTATTTCAAGAAATGGAGGTAAAAATGAAATTAGAATCAAAAAGTGGTTCCTTTCAGGGGCACCTGGGTGGCTCCATTGGTTAAGCATCTGCCCTTGGCTCAGGTCATGATCCCAGGATCTTGGGATCAATGCCGTGTCAGGCTCCACACTAAGCAGGGAGTCTGCTTCTCCCTCTGTTCCTCGCCCCCCTCATGCCCTCTCTCTCAAAAAAAAAAAAAAAACTTAAAAACTTTTAAAAAGTGGTTCCTCTCAGAGCAGAAAAGGAGAGACAAGGGGAAAACAAAGGATAGCTTTCACAGTAAGTTTTGTAGAAATTTTTGACTTTTAGAACTACATGCTTACATAACTTTTAAGGAAAAAAAAAGATGAAGTCTATAAAAGCCAATTTTCTTTTGCTTTCTTGTATGGATCCCCAAAGAATAGGGTACCCAGTTAGCAAGTGCTCTTTACTGCTTTCAAGTAACTGTTCACTGGTTTCTCAGGTACCCGCATACTTGCCTCTAAGAGGCAAAGGCAGGGACGCCTGGGTGGCTCAGTTGGTTGGACGACTGCCTTCGGCTCAGGTCATGATCCTGGAGGTCCCGGATCGAGTCCCGCATCGGACTCCCAGCTCCATGGGGAGTCTGCTTCTCTCTCTGACCTTCTCCTCATTCATGCTCTCTCTCACTGTCTCTCTCTCAAGTAAATAAATAAAATCTTTAAAAAAAAAAAAAAATAAGAGGCAAAGGCAGAAATCATAGGGTCACCACCTTCAAAATGGTGAAGCTTTTGTTAAAACTACCTAAGTGCTTCTCCTTTTATTCCTTTTAAGGAAATAGATTTTTCCCTGCCATCAAGTTAAGTGCCTTTCATTAGCTAAAATGGCCCTTGAACCAACTGAGTCTAAGAATCAACTGAGTCTAACTCGGAAACTATATTTGACCTTTCAGAGTTAAAGGGCCATGTCTTTCTTCACAAAGCACAACACTTACACAAAATAAGCGGAACCATGTTTCTAAAGAATTTTAAAGAAAAACATAAAATAGTCTCAGTAAATATATTTTCAGAATCAACTCATTAATGACTTCTTGGTCACACTAGAAGACCCAACGGGAGGAAAAAGTTCTCCAGTGGAGACTAATAAGGACAATGTAGAATAGTCTCTGAAAAGTTGAAATTCTTTATTCTCAGACTTCTTACTTTTTCATTCTTAACAGTCCATATTACCTTTCTGTTGTTAACATAAATTTTGTTTAACAAGTAGTTTCCACTGAAGTTAAACCTGATGTATACCCAGCCATTCCACTTCTTGGCATACACTCTTTTAAGTACTCCTGTCCACCAGAAGACATGTACTACAAGAAACTGGCCAGTAGGGGGCGCCCAGGTGGCTCAGTCTGTTAAGCATTGGCCTCTGGCGTGGGTCATGATCCCACTGGGATCAAGTCCTGCATCAGACCCCCTGCTCAGTGGTAAGTCTGCTTCCCTCTCTGCCCTGGCCTCTGCTTAGGCGCGCCCTCTCTCGCACGCGCACAAATAATAAAATTTTAAAAAACAAAAACAAAAACTGGCAAGTACACAAATGTCCATCATCACTGTGGTTATCCTCATGCGCTGGAATACTAGGCAGCACAAAAAAAGGATGACTGGTACATGCAACAGTGTGGCTGGAGGCCACAGACACAATGTTGAGCAGAAGAGACCTGACTCAGGAGTAGTTAATATACAAGATTCCTATTAAGCAAAGTTCAAAGATAGGCAGATTATTAGCAGAGAAGGGTCTGACTGAGAAGGTGTATGGGGAAGCCTTCTAGAGAAATGGAAACACTCTATACCTTAATAAGGTGATGCTTGCATGGGTATATGCATTGAAAAAACCCATCCAGTTGCATATTTAAGATGTGCATCTCAGCCCCATGGAAGATAAACCTCAATAAAATAGCTCTATAAAAATATGTTTATAAAAAATAAAAAGTTATATAAAAAAATAGCTCTATAAAATTTTGACACAATCAGAAAAATTTTTACTTATAATTCATATTACACTGTAATTTATTTTATGAACTGTTGGTGACCAACAGCTGACAGCAATTATGAACTATATGTCTGTACTTGCAAAATAACAAGTTATAACTCAATACTGGTATACTCAAAAATTTTTCCCCAACTTCTTATTTTGAAAAAGTATAAACTTACCAAAAAACCGAAAGACTTGTACAATTAACAACCATATGTCATTTATCTAGATTCACCAATTGTTAGTATGTTGCTATTAGTCACGCTTCTCTATCAGTTTTGGCTCAACTATTTGAAAATACGTTGCAGACATCTTGACACATTACCTCTAAAGAATATTCTGCTATACAACCAAGGTTTTCAGTATCATGCTAGGAAACTTAACACTGATATAAAAATACTATTTAATACATAACCATATTCAGATTTCTCCAACTGTTCCATAAATTCTCCCCACACTTAATCCAGGACCGCCCACTCATTCCTGCATTGCATTTGATTGTCCTACTTCCAGACTCCACCTTTAATCTGGTACACCATGTCCCCAAGTGTGTTTTTTTTTTTTAATGTTTTACTTATTTTTGGTCTTTCATGACATGAACAATTCTGTCCCAATTTAGTTTTTAAATGTTCCTGGTATCTGAAACCCAAATGTCTACAAACGAATGGTTTCTGTTTACTTGGAGTCTTCTATAGTCTTCAAAGGAGACCGTGCACTGAAATACCTATATCCTGACACACCGTTCACGTAAAAAAATAAACCATGGGACAGTTCAATTTCACACACACAATTCATGGTGTTCTGCTTTAACTCACCGCTGAGTCTGGGCAGGCCACGGGGTCTGGTTTGGCGTGGGCACTGAATTCGTGGGACTCACTAGCATGGCACTATAGATATTGGAAGCAACCACGAGTATGCAGAGAAGTATGGGCCCAATGATTGCTCCTTCCAGGCCTAAGTAGTACGCCCCGCCAGCCACTGCCAAGCCTGTCAAGTAAGGATGCCCACCTCTGGAAGAAAGAGCATACAGATTAGCTCATGGCTTTTCATAAACGTAAGCCTTGGAGTAAATCTGAAACACATCTCTAGCACAGTGTTCATTCCTAACACACCAGGCCTTTGACTGCATGACCAGTTTTCTTTAGATTATCTCTGTGCAGATAACTGAACATTGGTTGTACTAACATTGAGATGTGACACATCTATGTACCTATGTAACACATACAACATCTGCCTTTTTATTAGGTCCAGCAACGGAGGGACTGAAGTCCAACTGTAAACAGATATCCTACACCCGTTTCATGCCTGCCTGACCTAAGTTAGTCTTGGCTGAGGACTGGTTACGTAAGTCACATGTTCAGTTTACTTCCACTGAGAATAATTAAAGGGGCACAATTTAGTGTGTAATTCAAATAATTATGCTTTTTATAAGGCACTACAATAATATTCAAGTTATTGATAGGTTAGACTTGTGGCAATATCCTTAAATAGTTTTTAAACAAGGGTAATGATAAAGGGCATCCTGAGGAAACTATCCCTCACAAAGCCCGAGATTTCTATCTCAGAGGAGAGTCGTAATTGCCCTCCAGCTTATCACAGGATCATTGACGTAACCGAATACAGTAAGAGGTTACAGCCGCTGGGCACAGTGATAACAGTAACAAATGACCACTAAGAGGGACTGGGAAAGAAGGTATGTTCTAGTTCTAGTTTTCAAACACAGGTGATTGGAACAATTTACTGAGGGGTAAATAACTCTGGAATAATGTTCTGTACTATGTTAAAGTTCAATAAGTAGATTTAAGGTGAGGCAGCCTTTAGGAAACCAATACCTTATATTCATAATCCATCTTCATTCCCCTCAAAAAAAAATCAATTTAGGGCAGTATTCCACATATGTATTATGCTATGTAAGTAAGCTTTTTCCCTAAATAATACACTTTAAAAAATTTCTACCAAAAATGCTTAAAGCTTAAAAAAAGAAAGTATGGAAGCTTTTAAATAAAGTCTTCATTTATTAAAAAAATCTAACAATTGACACGAAATCTTTCGTTTCCTAATGCTGGTTAAACAAGGTAGTATTTTATTATTAAGATAAAATCACATAAATCTTAAATTCTAGCTAGAAACATTAATAAAAAATTTAAAGTTTAGACAAATGAGAACATTTAATGATAAAGTCATATAACTACTCTATGTAAATTTCAACTGTTAAGCACGAATTAACCATGTCCTGATGTGTTCCTTTTGTCTTTAAATTTCTCTCTCAAGTTTTAGAGGTAACAATTTCCCTAAGGCTTGTGCATGGAGTTGCTTATTTCTTATTGCTCTGGAAATTTGGGGCTTCAGAGTAGTTTATATCATTCATTTTCTACTTCAACTTACTAGAGAGAAAACAAGGTGGGATATCATTTGTCCCTGTAAATTTTCAGTTAACTTAAGGGGACACTTTCTATGAACTGAGCTCTTGTCTAAACTTATTGTGATGGTGAGTTTTACTTAAAAAAATTTAATATATTAACTATTATGACAGTTTCAGTAGGCATATTCTGAATTTGAGTAAACTGATGAAAACTCAGCATCTGGTTTATATCCTAGATTCTAATAAGTAATGTGAATCTGGATATGTGACCAAGTAAGAATTGGCTTGATTTACTCAATGCAATTTCTAAGAGATACCAAAATCTATAAAAACAGGTATTTATTTATTGTATTACATGGCCAAAGCTTGGATTCTGTCTTAAATTTAACCTGTACCCATCCTAGAACCATACTAAATATCTTAAGTAACAAGAGCTTTGCTTATTGGACATTATTAACTTTATGAGATTTGGTTTCACATGGAAAATCTCAGACCTACAACTTAGTGTTTCTCTCCAAAAGCAAAGAAGTTCTAAAAATAACCACTTACTCATTACTGTACTTAAAACGTTTTATGTACATCTAATAATATTTCTTTCCTAACTTAAAATATCATTAAAACAGAATATTATCCACAATTTTGTGTTAACAGGGTCTCAATATATGTCTAAGTATTGTAAATACTTAGACAACAAAATCGCAAACAGTATTAACTATATTACATTAAAATCTGATTGTATCAGTGGGATCATAGGGACTACCTCACTGAAAAATCCTACCGTCTGTCCCTTTTCCCGTCCCCAAAAGGGAAAACAAAACAAAACAACCCTTCTTTAACAAGGCCACATAAATCCCTGGATATGACTCACCAGCAACTTGAGAAGTTCTGTGGATACTTACCCTGATATATCCGAATAGATGGCAGTATCTACAAAGTATGTTGGCAAGAGATGAAAAACCAACAGTAAGATGGCTTTGCACCCTAAGCCTTGTGTAAGCCACAGGTCTAGAACTGCAGGTACTGCTGCCCAGTATGTCCCCAGAAATGGCACTGCTCCTAGGATTGCTGCTAATGCTAAGATTAAAAGAAAAGCAACTTGACATCACCATTAAAATGATAACAAAACAGCAGAACCTAAGTACTAGCTCCTCCTACTTAAACAATTACACCAAAACAAGTTAAACAAATACAAACTCAAATTTCAAGTGCATGATAATGCCCCATTTAACTGAATTTGCTAGTTAAATTAAGGTTTGATATCTATCTCAAAAGCTGATGCTGAAAAATATGTGTCTACTTCATCAATCTCGTAAGCAACAAAACTCTATAATGTCCCACAGTTGTTATTTTGAATCGATGGTTAGTTAATATACAGTCCTACAATACTACAGTAAAGCACTGGTCAAAATTTGTACTGAGTCCAAAGCCAAATTAGAAATTAGTTTCTCAACCGCAGAGATGAATGTATATTCTTCATCTTGTTTCTTTCTAACAAAAATAAAATGTAATTTAAACAAAAATAAAAACAAAACCCTGGATGAAAGACCTTATATCAGGCAGCTGTGGATTCTAGCTCTGGTCCTACCACTAGCCAGATATGTGATCTTGGCAAACGTCTGGTTTCTCATCTCTACAGCAGGAATCCCCCTGATGTGCCTGCCTCACAAGGTCGTTATGAAACAACCACCATGTGCTCTCAGGCTGCTTGCACGTCACAGAGGGGCTTAGAGGACAGTGAAGTAGGAAAGATTAAGAATGAATTTGGAAATGTAAAAGAAGAAAGGGAGTGTGGACAAAAGGGGAAGAAATGGTGGTAGAGGGTAAATGTGGAAGGCAGATATATTTGGGAAGACAAGCAGCCACAGTACTAACAGAAGGCAAAGTGGAAGGAGAGGAGCAGAGATAATGTAGGGGAAAAAAGTAAAGGGTGGCTCTGAACCACCCTGGTGCTGACAGAATGAGGGTATTATCAGAACAGATCCTAAGGGGTATGGAGACAGCTTATGTGCCGTTGGATACATTCGTCTTGCCTGAGGGACAGTATCCTTCATGGTACAAAGCTATTTGGCCAACTCATTGCTCCCTGCCAATCAGTTCAATTCACACATTCACTGAGTGCCAAGTATGTACTAGGTGTTGTGCTAAGTGCTAGCACATTCACTCATTTAATAAAGACTTCTCACTGCTTTCTAAGTGCTGGGATCACTCCAGCTCCTGGGAATAACAGCATCAATACACATTACAAGTCATACTTCTGCTCCTATTCTAGA
The DNA here is from genome assembly GCF_011764305.1 of Mustela putorius furo. Lineage (NCBI taxonomy): Eukaryota > Metazoa > Chordata > Mammalia > Carnivora > Mustelidae > Mustela > Mustela putorius. The sequence continues at coordinate 12,731,274 of NW_025421423.1, forward strand.
CTAGATTAGATCTCAAAATTTAGTATTTTAAGCTTGAGGAAGATGGCATTTCCCCATGTACAGAAAATGGCTTTTCCTTAAACAGAGGACAATGGAAGTTTTGATTCTATTGTTACCTGATGGTATGAAGACAATATTGATGCCAAATATGGTATGAGTCAGCCATGTGTACAGTCCATAGAAGCCAGCCATTTTGAGGGAAGCATCAAACACCCCTCTAGAATGCCCAAAGATAAAAGGGAAAGTAAATAAACACAGCACCATATTGTGATTAGAAAAATCAGTATGTTCTGGCCTCTGACTTCATGTTTACTAAATTTCTCTGGTGAAAAAAATATCTGAAATATAACGCCTTAAAACAGCCTATTCACTGAGGTAATTCATCAACTTTCCCCTTACAAAGCACATATTTCACCGCCAAAATAAATGGAAAAAAAATTAGGCATGACTATCTTATTTCTGAGAACACAAATTAAATTTTGAGAAATATAGGCTGTGGCCAGCCCTCCCCTTTGGGAAGAACAAGTGCAGGATAATGTAACTTGTACTTCGTGGGTCTTCTCTTATTAACAAAATTTTCCCACGTTCTTTCAACTCTACACCCAAGCCTGCCAAGAAACTTTTACAAATGCTATCAGAAAATGCAGGTCATTGGATGAGAATTTATGGGGGTAAAAAAAAAGTCTTCACTACCTCCCAAGTAAAATCAGAGAGGAAAATAACAAAAGGGATAAAAACAGATGCATGTAGTTGGTAATTAACAGGAATGAAGTACATGAAAATATGCAATGTCAGCTGCTTCAGCTTTGGTTTTCAGTTGGAATATTAAGGCACTCTTGGTCAGGAGGAGAAATTAGGAACTGCTTAGAGAGAGCACAAAAGCAGCAAAGTTATCCCAAAGGAAATGCAGGATTCTGTGGGGCACAGGGGAAGCATGGGCATATACTCAAGAGAGAAGGAAAAGCTGTCATTAAAAAATTACAGGCTGTGGCAGCAAAGGGGACACTGGACACATAAAAGGAAATATTGAGCTTTTCCAAAGCATCCCAAGAGATAGACCGTAAGAGCAAAGTCAAGCTCCAGAACCTAGAGATTGGGTCATTTACTAGAATCCTGACACATGGCCTTAGTGACAAAGGGCTCCCCAAACTGTCAAACCTCTTTTGTCATGCTGACCAGCAGCTTGCACTCAAGAATGGAGAGCTGCCACGTGACCTCGGACAATAAAGACACAGATTAAAGTGGTATCAAAAAGGCTGAAAGGAAGGGAGAGAACCCGGAGGAAACAGAAAATACCCGAAGAGCGAATGAACGGAGGAGATAAGGGAGAAGGAAAAGTAGCCCAGCTCCAGGTTTTCAACGTGAGGGGGAAAGAAGAGCAGTGTTTCAAGGGCACGGAAAAGCCCTGAATGAGAGGACGTGGAAGAAAAAGGAGTATGTTTAGTTTGGGCAATGGTAAGAAATAAGGACAGTGAAAATACCCTGGAGGTAGCTGGAAGCAAAAGACAAAGTTGATGGAGAACTTGGGACAAGAGCTTTGAGATGTGACAGAAGAGATTAATCACAGGAAAGGATAAGATACCCTCAGGGACAAGCCCACAGAAAATGGGGCAATGGGCTGTGTTCCCACGGGGAACCTAAGGACAGAGATACATGAGCCAAAGAGATAATGAAATCATACCTGCAGTTGGGAGACAATCACTAGAGTGTAGTATTCTCAGAGACCAAAAGAGAAAGAAGCTTTTGAGAAAGAGGAGATGATATTAAGGTCAAATACCCCAGGGAGATTAATAGGAATAAGGTCTTAAAAAAAAAAAAAAAGAAGAAGAAGTAGTACAGGGGGCCCTGGGTGGCTCAGTGGGTTAACCATCTGCCTTCGGCTCAGGTCATGATCTCAGGGTCCTGATGTCCCACATCGGGCTTCCTGCTCTCAGGGATCCTGCTTCTCCCTCTTCTCCCCGCTCATGCTCTCTCGCTGTCCCTTCTCTCTCTCTCTCAAATAAACAAAATCCTTAAAAAAATTAAAAATTTTAAGAAGCTACAGAATTTGACCAGAAGTGGGGACCTCAATGAGAAAAGATATAGATGTTTTCACCAACCTGATGTTATTCAAAAGGTTTTACCAACCTGTTATTTAAAAATTTTTATACCAAAACGAAGTTAGTATCAAAGATGCAACGAAATATCTCAACTGAATCACTCCTTTGGGTGGCAAGTAGGCAAAACTCAACCCAGAAAGGACCTCTGGTAGAAACAGCACATAGTCTTCCTTCCTCTGCCTCTGGGAATACTGACTGTTGATAACGTTCTCATTAAGGCAACTTTCAAGTAATTCTCTGAACCCTAAATGTATTAGATACTGTTCGCAGTTACTGAACATGTTCATGTAACCCAATGAGGGATGCAAAGGTGATGTACTCCCCTCAGTCGTACTGTTTATGACCTGATACACAAGCTTTCTATAAAACAGAAAGACAAATCCCCTAATAATTAACCAGGAGACAGAACGTTTTTTTAACTCCATCAGATTCCTAGCCATTTTTTCCTCCTTTTTATTGGCTTTACTGAACTATAATTTATAAACAGTCTAAAACTCACCTTTAGGTGTATTGATTCAATAGGTTTTGGCAAACATATACAGCTGCAGAACCACCGTGATAGCCAAGATGTAGAACATCTCTGTCACCTGAAAATGTTCCCTCATGCCCTGGAATAGTCTACCCCTCCCTGAACCCTGATCTCTGACACCTACTAGGTATGCTCTCTGTCACTAAGGTTTTGCCTTTTCCAGAATTTCATATGAACAGAAGAACCATACATTATGTAGTTTAAAAAAAAAAAAAGTGGTAAAACATACATACTAAGAAATTTGCCATTTAACCATTTTTAACTGGACAGTTCGGTAGTGTCGAGGACATTCACATCATCATACAGCTTCTGTATTTGTTTCTTCGACCTACGCCCGTATTTTGAGACTCGCTCACATTACCATCAGCAGCCTGTTTCTCATTAATTGCTGAGTAGTATTCCATTATTTGGATATGCCACAACTGGTTTATCCAATCACCAGCTGATGGCCATTTGGGCTATTTCCGGTTGGGGGCTACTGTGAATAATGTTGCTCTGAACATTCGAGCACAGGTCTTTGCATGGACATACGCTTTCACTGCTTTCCAGTTTATGTACCTAGAAATGGAAATGCTGGGTCATGTGATATGTTTTAATTCTGTAAGAAACACTCGCAATTTCTCTGATCTCTTCAATTCAAAGAAAGTGTAGAGTCCGTGGATGATCAGTCAGAAGTCATTGCCTGCTCTATTATACCACATCTCTTCAAGGGGAAAGGCTAAATTTCATACTTCTGGTCTTATAAGGGTGAGTACTGGCAGAAATAGCAACTCAACCTCAAGAAAAACTAAATGGCAATGCATCCAAAAGTCCTCCTAACTGACCCAGTGCATGCTGGGTACCCAATAAACAGTAGTTATTACCAGAGCTATTGTACTTACATTTCCTAAGAACAGTATATTTCATTGATGCTCAGAGGATTCTGATGAAGACTCTAGAAAGTTGTAGCACAAAAGCTTAGTGTCCAAATTGAGAAGGTCAGTTCAAGAGACACTATCATTTGCTAAGGACCTCTATGGCAGGCTGAATAACAGCCCCACAAAAGTATCCACATCCTAATGCCCAGGCCCTGGGAATGTGTTACCCTATATGGCAAATGGGACTTTGCAGATGGGATTAAGCTAAGCACTGTGAGATTAGGAGGATTATCCTAGATTACTGGTGAGGCCCCATGTAATCACAGAAGTCCTTATAAGAAGAAGGTGACTCTGATATAAGACAGTGGTGATGGAGGTACAAATTGTGAATATATTAAAACCACTGAACTGTACACTTTAAAATGATTAAAATGGTGAATTTCATCTCAATAAAAACAATTTATAAAAAGAGGGAAGCAGGAGAGTCAGAGCTAGAGGAGACATGAGGACAAAAGCAGAGGCCAGAGAGAAAGAGACATTTGAAAATGCTACACTGCTGGCTTTGAACATGGAGAGAGGACCATGAGCCAAGGAATGCAGGCAGCCTCCAGAAACTGGAAAGGGCAAGGAAACAGATTCTCCCTTAAAGCTTCCAGAAAGAACACAGCCCTGTTGACACCCTGTATTCTAGGACTTCTGACCTCCAGAACTGTCAGATAAAAAAAGCTCTGTGTGGTTTAAGCCACGAAGCTTATGGCCATGTTCTAGCTACAATCAAAAATGAACACAACCCACTACCTGCCAAGCACTGAGCTACATGCTTTGCCTATGTGGTTCCACTGACTGCTTGTGGGATCCTCTCATTCATCTAGAGAAGAGAGTCTTGGTCAAAGATCAGATAAATCTGTTAAACTGAAAGTGCATATCCACTTTTCTTTAAAAAAGGGGAAAAAAAGAAAAAAGAAGAGAAGAAAGCTCAAAATGAGTGCAGGGGCCTAGGGGAATGGAGCTGAGCTATTTTCAGTTAAAAGGCAAGAAAACTCTTCTGGATATTGTTGGATGTGGGTACTAGATCGCTCTGGTATTTTAACTCCCAATCAAGGCACCCAACTCACTAAAGGTCAAGATGTTGGATAAAGATTTTTGGTATTCTTTTGGTATTTTTGGTATTCAGATTCCTATTAAGTATTACTAAGATATTCACCTGCAGGCCAAACATATACCCGATGGTCCTCAAAGTCAAGACATCACCAAGAGAAGCCTGAGGAGCTGTATGACATCTGGTTCTGGTCACAGCCATCATTCTATAGTGACTATTCTAGCTGACCACTTCCAAGAGGAATGGGGCTCAGTACACCCATGCTGAGACAAACTGGGGCCCTATTCACCCTATTAGAGTGAAATGTTCTGGAAGACTTACATGAAGATGGGGGAAAGGAACAACAAGAGGTGTGACAAGGCACACACAGTGCCTACAGTGTGTGCACCCACATCCTACTAGCACAACTCTATGGCAAGCTCTGTGACCCACTGCGGCACCAGGGGGCTGGGCTTTTACTGAACTGGGTGCCTAGGCGGGGAGCTAGTAGAACAGACTGAAGCAGTACAGATCCAGTAATTTCAAGAGGGGTTCGTACTGCCTTTTTACTTAGAAGAATTCAGGCCTTCATTTTGAGCCTTTTTTTTTTTTTTTTTTTGCCTTTGTTTAAAAAAAAACAAAAAAAAAAACCTGAACACTCTCAGTTTAAAACATTCTCTTGCTATCTGACCCGAGGTCTCTTTTCTGGATGAATGAGGGGACCCAAGAGGAAATCAATGAAATAAACTATGCAAAGCATATAACTAACTCAGTGTTCGGTGCCCAGCGGGTGCTCAGAAATGTCAGGTAGAGGATGGATGAAAGAAGGGACAGGACTGGAGCCATGGGCCCAGAAGTTAGGAGACTCCGAGAGCTAATAAATGAGACGAAAGGAGTGGTAGTGAGAAAGGCAACAGTCAAGAATGCAGTAATACATGAGGAATGTTAATGAAGGCAAACAGGATGTGGATTCTGCAGCAAGAATACAGAAATCAGAGTCACACAAGACCTGAAAGAGCTCTGGTTCTGTCACCAGCTGCTCTGGAATCCCAGTTCTGTCACTGGTTAGTGGCCTGATCTCCAAAACTGTAACGCTTCCCTGAGGTTCACTTTGCTTCACCGTAAAACAGAGGTAACAGAGACAAGCATTCACTTCCTAATGTTACTATGAAGATTAATGATGCGACTAAAGTGATAAGCTTAGTGACTGGTGCACAGGAGGCAGGCACTTAAGTTTGTGCTATTAGAGAATTGTGTCATTATTACCAATTAGCATTTTAGTAAGGTTAAAAACAATGCACATAGTAACTTTCTTTTTTTTCCTTGCAGTTTTTGGAGGTATTCCAATTTTTGCTGTGTGCCAAAGAGATATGGGATATGGCAAAGCTGGGAGTAGAAGAAGCATACAACAAAGTCTTAGATTAATTATTTTAAATTGTAAGGTGCTGGTGAAGCTGCATGAACAAAACCCCAAAATACAGTGTATATAATGACTGATCTCTCAGGTTCTTTGGAACCTAAAATTCAGGGACTGCTAGGAATTGTTCATTCCTATAACCAAATACAACTTTATCTGGCACATAACTAATGGCATGCTCAATACAGTTTGAATGGGTTGCCAGAAATCACTAGTTTAATCAAAGAGTATTTGTTCTTATAATCACACCAATGATAGATCATTTTCCCATTTCATTCACTCATTGATATCAACCCATTCATCAACACTTTTTTGGATACTCAAAATTCAGTGAGCATTTTCCTATCTTGTCATCAAAGAAACTAAGATACACTTCATCCAATCTCTTGCAAAAATCACAAAAGTAGACTTGAGGCATTTTTTAAGGGTGGTTACATTTGATTTGTGCTGCACGAACGCATGGTGCCATTGCAAGTTACTCCTCCCTTTATAACTGTTCACAACCTAATGATCAAGGAGAGGGAGAAGCAGGACTCGATCCCACGACCAGGGGAACATGACCCAAGCCGAAAGTGTCCCTCAAATTAATAAATAAATCTTAAAAAAAAAAAAAAATGCCTGGGGTACCTGGGTGGCTCAGTCAGCTAACTATCTGCCTTCAGCCCAGGTCATCACGATCCCAGAGTCCTGAGATCTAGCCCCACATAGGACTCCCTGCTCAGCAGGGAGTCTGCTTCTCTCTCTGCCCCTCCCCCTGCTTGTGCTCTCTTTAATAAATAAATACTTTTTTAAAATCTTTTTTAAAAAATGCCTGGCTAGGTTAGGATTTAATGCTTAACCAGCTTTTTCCTTACCCTTTACAAACTGAACTCTAAGATGACACTTAACTCTTTTATAAGCTAGCTAATATCTCAGCTCTCTCATTTCTGACCAAAAGGGTGTTCTTGTGGGGAGAGATGGCAAAGAAGCTTGAAAAAGCGGGGGCGGGGGGGGGGGTGTTGTTACTTTTCTAAATAAGTGAAAACTGGCCAGACAACCCATGATTTGATCAGATGACCTGGATTAATGGAATGAGATTGAAGCAAGGAGGGGTTTGGGGAGAATGATAAGCCACAGTCAAGAAGCTCTACGCCCTGTGAGAACACCAGGCTCCAGACCATAGACAGGCAGACTGCACGTGTCTAAGGAAAAAGAAAAGAGCCCCAAATCAAATTTCATCTATTCCCAATACTTTCTTACACTGGTTCTCCCTTCTTTTCTTTCTAAAGATCAGACAGAAAGACTATCAGATTATTATTCCCTCAGGAAACAGCCATGAGCATGACCTTACCAGTGTTCTACACTCACTGCAATATACTGTCCCTCCGAGAAGGCTAGGTAGTAGACAGGGCAGGCCAGCTTCCAGAAACACAGCAGATAAAATTACCAATTGGGTAAAGGTATCTTCACTACTACCTAACCTCTCTTGAAAAGTTACATCTCCTTCCATTTCCTGGTTCATCTTCCCCAAAGACCCAGCTCTATGGTGAAATGTACAGAAACCCAGATGACACTGGATTTCCCCATTGCAGAGGGGAATGGTCACGCAGCACGAGCAGACCTAGCACGCTGCTGAGGAGCACAGAGAGGCTGCTTCTGTGGAAGCCTTCCGTCCCCACTGGAAAAACAGTGAGTCATTCTCACACACTGAAGCATAAAACAGTGACATCACATTCAATCAACTGGAGTCTTTGGCAGTAGAAATATTAATTCAATATTTTTATACATTAAGACATGATTTTGTGTCTTTGACAGTGCCCAATGATCATGGATGCTCACTCTAGTGCTAACTAAAAAACTAACAAGGGGCTGTTTCAATCATATAGACAAATAGCAAACATTTGTACCTTAATACTAATTATAAGGCTATTAAAATTAATTTAACAACTTTTAGAGCAGCACAATGGGAAACTAAATACAAGCCAAATAAAGGTTTAAGATTATTAAACTGATCTATAATTGAGTAGTTTAAAAAGGCATTATTTTTATTGAGTGGGTTATTATTTAAGAACCTCAGTTAATCTGACTTTCCCAAGTATGCTTTTTCTCTATTCCACTGTTCGGAGAGTTATCTCTTCAAATAAATGAAAATATATTTTCTTACAGCTTTAAACTCTTCCTTATACATTTTTAATTTAAACAGATGCTTATAACCTTAAATTCATGAGAATTTCTTTCCAATGAATATTTAATTCGTTCAAAGTCAAAAATGGAAATACTGATTTACTGAATGAGCGACAGTGATTTTTTTTAATCCAAATACTTTTAATTCTCCAGAGTTGGGGGGCAAAGGTGAGAAGCACATTCACGTTCCAGAAAAAAAAAAAAAAGGAAAAGAAAAAAGAGATCTCACAGCACATACATTCTCCCATCCAATTCATAAGTAGGACTCCCACCCACTGGCACTGAAAAGCTGTATTCCCACAAGCAAGAGCCATACCCGTGTGCATGCACTCATGTGAAAATATCACACACACTAAATTGCACGGAGGCCGTGACAACATGCAACTTAGTAATGTGCAATATCTCCACCAGAGCAGGCAGAATGGGAGCATCAGGGGAGAAGGGTGTGATGCAAACATTCAGGATACAACATGCTCTCCAGGGACGAGAATGGTTTGGGGATAAGGGATACATGCCACTAACATAAAAATTCATGAAATGAAAACCCAAATGAATACACAAACATATCCAATTTAGAAAAAACATTTACTTATTCAGAACTGAAAATCGTAACTGAGATTCAAAAATTGAACAGGACGGTGATCATAAAATAGCCACATATTTCAGAAGGCAAAGCTTCAGGAGCCAAGACACTTTGGCTGCCTGGCCATGCAGTTAACCCCCAATTTTAATTCCACTTTCAACTTATTGATGGGTCATATAAAACGAGTTGAATGATTTTCACTTGACCGCAACAGTAACGATGACTAATGGCTCATGTTTATGGAGGCTGATCACAGGTTAAATTGCACTCTCAGGACTTTATAATAACATTTTCATAATCATGTGTATAATATTTTTCCTCTTAAAATCTTTGTCCATGAAGAAACATTCCATCTTGAACACAATCCTTCAGAATGAAAAATCTGACAAGTGCTTGAGAACTAGAGCTCATTGTTATCTTACATACATGAGAAGGTTTTTCAGAGATATCTGTGTAAAACCTGTCCGTTTTAGGTCTTGAATTTGACCCAGTAAAGAAAGAGACAAAAAGCACTTGGACCGCTAAAAATTATCTTGAGTTAAAATCTTTAATTTACATAACTGTGGTTACACATTTTGATCCAGACAAGTCATCTGGTCTGTACTGTATTTCTCAGTTTTGACAACTGTTAAGATTATAGTTCTGGTACTAAGGGTTTAGACATCTTCTTATATCAAAAATATGACAAAAATGAATGGTTTTGATACCAGTATCCTTTGGAACCAAGACATAGCCTATGCTATAGTGCATAATTAGTGTGTACAATCCCAAGAAGATAAGGCAAATCTAATTTGTGAAAAGGCACATATGTATTTCCTCTCCCTATAGATGACCATACTGGTTCTAACCTCAAATTTCCTTGATGAGCCAAAGACCTGAATTTCTAGCTGCCAGCCTCATGTGTCCATTTGAATACTCCCAACACTGCCACAAATTAAACTGTAATCTTCTGCCCCAACCAGGTCCTCCTGGAAGAAGGCACCATGGTATACCAGACGGATATGTGCTTACTTGCTTGCTGGCTTTTTAAAAAAAAATGTATTTTTAAGTAAACTCTATATTCAACGGTGGGGCGCAAACTCACAATACCAAAATCAAGAGTCACATGTTCCACCAACCGAGCCAGCCAGGTGCCTAGAATATGTCCTTTCAATCAGCTGGACCTAGGTACAAATCACAGCTCTGCTTACCAATTCCAAGCAATCATGACATTAAATAACTAAGTTTGAAACAAAGGAGCTGGCATATTTGCTATAAAAACAAAATGGTTCACTCTAAGAAAGCAGAACAAGAGAAAATCCAAGAACCATGATTTGAAAACAGAAAAGCTTTTGTGAGAGTAAGAGTCAGTATTAATAAAGGTTATTTCAGGAAAAGGAAGTAACTCTCTTGAGGTTCTTAATGGGACAAGATAGATATTTTTCTGTAAGGCTTAGCTTTAGTCACATTGAATAAAGGATTCTGCCAACCTTTGACATGGTTGATTCAATAGTTTCAGCCTATTGGGAAATAGGTTATTTTTCTTTTTGGTTGAGTTATTTACATAAACTTCTCTGAGTCAGATAAGGTCATTTAGGTAAACTGACATGAATTTATTACTAGGGTTTTCAACATTTGATTTACTCAATAAAGATGATACCCAATGACCATATACGCTAGAGCCAACAGGTGTCCTCCCTGAAGACAGCTTCACCCTGAAAACTGTTATATTAGATAATAAACTCCAAAACTTGGAATTTTTACATAGAGGGCCCCACATGGATATCCAAGAGCACCACAGAGGATAAGGGCATTTTTAAAAATTCTATCTGATGGCCAATAAAGGAAGCAAGACATTGATGAAGACTTTACCCAGGCCTTGCTAGTAGGAAAAAGAAAGATAACCCAGCAAATTTTCTAGAGAGAATGTACTTTAGCAACATGCATGCTATTTGAATGTAACTGAGGGTTTTCCAGAGACAAAGTGGTATCCTCAACCAGTTGTTAAATGAACACAATGAAGAAATAAGCCAAGATCAGTCAGACAGAATTATCAGGTCAAATCAAGATTTCTATAAAAGACTAGTTGCAAGCAATGCTATTTCTTAAAAGTAAGTGGAAAAATAAATGCCAGCCAAAGATTCACTATTCAAGATAAGTTTAAGACCATTTAGCAAGCAACTTACTAGAAAAAGAAGCTTTGATGGATAACATGGGGATTTAATTTAGACAACTATTCGTAAGCAGTAAAAATACAGTAGAATACGGGCGCCTGGGTGGCTCAGTGGGTTAAGCCGCTGCCTTCGGCTCAGGTCACGATCTCAGGGTCCTGGGATTGAGTCCCATATCGGGCTCTCTGCTCAGCAGGGAGCCTGCTTCCCTCTCTCTCTCTCTGCCTGCCTCTCTCTCCATCTACTTGTGATCTCTCTCTGTCAAATAAATAAATAAAATCTTAAAAAAAAAAAAATACAGTAGAATCCTAATGAGCTAAAAGCAATGAGAGACAAGGGTGGGGAAGGAGCTGAGATAGGCCTGGGCTGCAAGGGCCTTTCCCTATCCAAAATGACAAAGATGAAAGGCAGGGTTGTGGGGGGTGGGGGTGGGGATAGCCAATGACTTGGGAAGAGCATATGAAGAAAAAAAGGTAAAGAATATCTCATTCAGAAGCCAAGCTTGCACAACAGGACAGAAGTTTCTGGCCAGAACTTGTGAGATACACACATAGCCTGTGACTTGAAAATAACCAGAAACTTTGATTTTCCAGTATCCGATCTACCCTCATGCAAAGGGACAGCCTGGCTACAGAGGAAGAGAGGAAGAAACAGAAAGACCGTCTGCTGCCCTTGCCTGGGCACAGCTGCAGGGCCTGAGAACAGGAAGGTGCCCGGAGAAGGGGAGGTGTATGTGTGTGACAGAGGGGCTCTCCCCAGCAAGTGACATGAAGACAGGAGCTGCAGCTAGAGCAGAAGCCTACAGCGGGGGAAAGCCGTAACTCACAGCACTGACAGCAGGAAACTGAAATTGAATTTTTTTCCTATCAACACTGGCATTGCTCACATTACTCTCTCAAAAGAAAAATATCTGAAAATACCAGGTCCGCCAACCGATTTAATAACACCGAATGTTATCTGAAAGGCTCGCGACAGAAAATAGGCTTCTCACAGACAGCAGTTTCTGATGGAAAGAAGAAGAGCATACATCTTCTCCCTACCTGATAGCTTCTTCCACAGACTGGCCAATAATATTAGAAGAAGGACCTGGCTGAGAGAGTGGTGTCAGGCTTATCACCCACTTCACTGGCTTGTAGTACTCATCGCTGGAACTTAATAGATAAAATAGTGTGGTCAGGAAAATTATCTGCAAAACAAAGGATAGTATCTCCTAAAAAATCACATTTGGAACTTACAGGAAGGAAGCGTAAATGGAACCACAATGTGCTTTACTGTGGAAGGAGAGGTATCACGCGCTTATCTACCTGTACATACCAGAGACAGCACGAAATTGAGAAGGGCGGTCCCACTGTAGAAGAGGATGGTCAGCAGCGTCGTGACAGTGGTGAAAAGCAGGCTCACGTTCCGGCTCATGACCATCCACAGAGACTCTAAGATCTGATGGAGACGGAAAGCCAAACATCAGGACGAATCCTCCAGAAAGAAGGTTCTACAGCTCTGGGCTGTGCTTTTTACTACAAGCATGTGAGTATCAGAAACTGAAAATAACTGAAAAGAAAAAATCATCTGAAAGCATGTGAACATTGAATAGTAAGGAAAATGGTTGGGAAATATGATATGGTGAACCTATCTCCAAATCATATTAGGTAGCCATTAAAGATAGCTCTATTATAACACAGAAAAACATTTTCCAATATACTGCAAGGTTATTTAAAAAGCAGAAAATAAAAACTTTATATGTATCATGATACATATAACTCTGTAAAAATGATATTTATAGGAAAAATACCTACAGGAAAATATTCCAGAATGCAACCTGTATAGGATCACAAGTGCAGACCATGAAAATTCTAGTATTTGTCTTATTAGCTGCCTCCCCCTGCCTTGCCACCTCCAACTTAGATTCACCTACAAACACAAAAGCATCACATGGATGATTTCCCTAAAATCATAATAAAAGAAATGATCAGATAGGTCAAGGACAGAACTCTGCAGCTGAAAATCTTTCTTCAGATAGATGATGACCCTTATATCAAGACTTAATAGTGTTCATTTAATCCATCACCTGCAAATTCACTAGAACCAGTTATTAAAAGTTATTAATACCTACTAAATATTACTAAAAGAAGATGTACAATATTAATGGCACGCCTGTATGTTTTCATTTCCTATCGCCTCATAAACTTAAATTCCCTCATGATAACATCTGTTCCCTGTGACAGAAGCAAAACAGATGATATGATCTTTATTGTAAAGAGAGACAAACCAAAGCTCAGAGATTTTTTAAAACTTGCCCAAGGGCCTTGGAGCTAGTAAGTGGAACTAGAGCTGGGACCAGAAATCTAATGTCTGATTTTATTTTGGTGTGCCCTTTCCAAAACAGCAGTTCTGCTTTTTGTCATATGTGCAAATTATACCATCTGTTCTATGAAAGGCCTACCCATTCCTTTCCTATCTCAAATGTACCATTTATAAAGGCATATTTTATTGTCTCTGGTGGTTCTTGCAAAGCTCAGCTCAGTCTTCATGGAAGAGCTTTTGCAGGCTGATTTCATTTACAATAACTCCTTACAGAAAATCTTGAAAATTCTTTGCAGTGCTTACAAAAATATGCATGACTGACCATTTGACCTTGTGGGATAAAGAATGAATGAATAACACCACTGATTACAAGAAACAAATCAACAATGCCCTTACTTGTGATTTTTACATGCATTCTTTTGGGGGCTTCTGTCATTTTGGAATTTTTATCAAAAAAATTTTAAATACTTTCTGGGTCACACTGATAGGAAATACTCTGTGGTGATTCTTAAAAAATTAGCTGAATACATTAATTGTAGACTGCCAGTTCTCCAACAACAATCAAGTAACCTTTCTGTGTACCCAAGGGGATTAAGCAGAAAGGCTCAGAATGTGAAAGCTGTTGTCTATTACAAGTATGAAGGCAGGAATAAAAAATTTGATCAAGGGTTGACCTCGACACCTTAAGATTTTTTTCTGATGAAATAGGTAGTAATATTAAGAATGTGATTGTTTGGGATGCCTGGGTGGCTCAGTTGGTTGAGCAGCTGCCTTCGGCTCAGGTCATGATCCCAACGTCCTGGGATAGAGTCCCACATCGGGCTCCTTGCTCGGCGAGGAGCCTGCTTCTCCCTCTGCCTCTGCCTGCCATTCTGTCTGCCTGTGCTTGCTCTCTCTCCCTCTCTCTCTCTGACAAATAAATAAAAAAAATCTTTAAAAAAAAAAAAGAATGTTATTGTTTTATACTCTGTAAGAATGTGTGCTGATAATTTGGATGATGTACAAAAATCAGTGAACCAGTATTCTAAATGACCAGTGCATATCACAAAAACATGCAAGAGTAAAACGCTGATTTCTAACAAGACAGATCAATAGGCTTTAATATAATACAGTGCAAAAAATTTACTGATATGGTTTCAAATTCCACACTGCAACTAACCTTTAAGAAATACCATTTGTTGAGTTTTGGTGTAGTATGAAAGAAGAACCACAATTATCTGAAAAGGCTATTAAAAGACTCTCCTCTTTTCCAACTACATATCCGTATGAGGCTAGATTTTGTTCATATATTTCAATCAAAACAATATATTCCGACTGACTGAATATAGAAGCAAGTGTGAGAATCCAGACATTAAACAGATTTGCAAAAATATAAAAGAAAGCCACCCTTCTCACTAAATTATTTTTTGTTTTAGAGATGCCCGGTGTCTCAATCAGGTAAGTATCTGCCTTCGGCTCAGGTCGTGATTCTAGGGTCCCAGGATTGAGGCCTGTATCAGGCTCCTTGCTTAGTGGGGAGCCTGATTCTCCCTCTGCCTGATGCTCCCTGCTTGTGCTCTCTCTCTCTATGACAAATAAATAAATAAAATCTTTAAAAAAAACTATTTTGGGGGGCACCTGGGTGGCTCAGTGGGTTGGGTCCTCTGCCTTTCGCTTAAGTCGTGATCCCAGGTCCTGGGATCGAGCCCCGCATTGGGCTCTCTGCTCAGCGGGGAGCCTGCTTCCTCCTCTCTCTCTGCCTGCTTCTCTGCCTACTTGTGATCTCCATCTGTCACATAAATAAATAAAATCTTTTTAAAAAATAAATAATAAATATCTGAGAGAATACATATATTAAAAAATTATTTTTTGTTTTGGAAAAAGGTTGCTTTCCAGATGTAAGAAATGTGTTACATTAATATGTAATGTTATTTTTAGTGAATTAATATATATTTTTAAAGTTCTCAGTTTTAACTGCTGATACAATAATAATCAACAGAACCCACAAAAACAAATACTCTGGAATCTTCAGACCAAAAAGTTTCATGGCCATCGGACTAGAGGAAACAGGGAGGGGACTATCAAAACCATAAAGTCTTAGAACTGAAGGACATGAATTTCTAGATTTAATTCCAAACTGCGACAGCTATATTAAGTGCATGGGAGGAAGGGCAAGTGTGAGCGCAGGGACGGGGGCAGGCGGGGGGCAGAACCAAAGGAGTTATAAGAAAACCCCAAAAGTGGTATAAGAAAGCATGGGAGCATGGGGAGATTTCAAAATCACATCTTCATCTTCATCTTCCATATCAGGAAGCCAAAATATAATACCAAAATTGTAAAACCAAGAAAGATCAACAGGTTATTTTGGAAATTTAGAGGTAAATATCCAAAGAAAGCTAAAAGAATTGACAGCTGTTTCTAGAAAATGAGACTGAAATGGGGAAGCACAAAGCAGGTTAATGTTATTTTTTGCTAAAAAAAAAATATTTTTGACTCTCCACTATCATTATCTATTAGTTTAATAAAAATTAAATTAAAAAAAATCTAGCATTGCAGGGCACTGGCTAGCTTGGGTGGTACTGTCTGACTCCCGACCTCAGGGTTTTGAGTCTGAGCCCTGCTTTGGTGGTAGAGCTTACTTAAAAATTAAAAAAAAAAAAAAAAAAAAAAAAAAAAAAAATCTAGCATTGCAAACTTCAACTTTTGTTAGGCTGATGAAAGTCATGAGTCTATTCACAAGAAAACTCCTCTCAGTGAAAAGCCACATGCCAAGACATGTTTACAAAACACGCTGTGGGACCAAGAGTGGTCCCTTGCTGCCTTTGACCCCTTGGCACACAAGGCAGAGGCGGGTGGTACGTAGCAGGTGGTACTGGCTGAAGAACATCCAGTCTCTCTAATGTAAAGGGAACCATATCACCATCTACCAAAGACCCTGCCCACCAAAAGGCCGTTTTCTCTCCAGCGTTCCATCCTGGGGACTTTCTAGTCAGCCTAAGAGGACGGGGTACTTGTATCTCAGAATGAGAGTCTACAACACTGCACACTCGCTTCCTGACTCAGCACTGCCCAGTGACTCTTCAGCCACCAGGGAACTACTTACCCTGAGGCCTATGGCCTGTGGACATCCTTCTAGTGCATTTAGAACTCTCAAAATTGTAAATGTCATGGCATTAAAAACAGGGTAACCAGGGACGCCTGGGTGGCTCAGTTGGTTGGACGACTGCCTTCGGCTCAGGTCATGATCCTGGATTCCCGGGATCGAGTCCCGCATCAGGCTCCCAGCTCCATGGGGATTCTGCTTCTCTCTCTGACCTTCTCCTCACTCATGCTCTCTCTCACTGTCTCTCTCTCAAATAAATAAATAAAATATTAAAAAAAAAAAAACAAAAAAAAAAAACAGGGTAACCAAAGGCTTCTGAGGGTGTGGGGAAAACTGGAAGTTAGAATTTCTATTTTTATTTCTAAGTCCAGTTAAACTAAAAATACTACTTCTTACCGAAAGAAATGTCTCAATGTTCTCGTGAACAAAGGAAGCGATATCCTGCCAGTCCAGGATGTCTCCCAGCCAGCTATTCTGACGACTTATATGCATCTTCTGTCCTTTGTGCCTTCCAGAGTGCGTTACGTTCTACGGAACAAAATGGTTCAGATGTGACATCTCCATCTTCGGCCAAAACAGGAAAAGTATAAATACCCCATTTCGGTTTAGATCCACTTGGGCACTTTAATAGTTACTAAAGGGTGAAAAATTTTGCATTATTTAAGAAATCAACTAAGAACTCCACCTAAAGACCTGAACTGTATTTTTCTGTTTACCTTCTCAGTACTATGTGTTAGCCTAGCTCAAATGGTCTCTTCCTAAATACAGCTGTGAACACACTTTATCCCTCAATTTGTACCACTGTACACCAACACGGCATTTACTCTCTTTTTTCTTTTCAACCCTCTACCTTTTTGGGGGGTCTACCACTTTGCTTTTTTCCTCCTTTCCTCATCTCCCTTATCAGTCTTCCACACAAGATAAAAACAGCAAGAGGAGAGAACATACAGGACACCTAAAACTAATACAATGTTATATGTCAATTATATCTCAACAAAGCAGGGAAAGATGAAGAAGAAACAAGAACAGGGAGCAAACCAAACTCTATATGGAAGACAATTACAATGACAAGAACGCAGGAATAATTAAATTTGGAAGAGATATGAATAAACAAAGGGACTAGTGAGGTTAACATTTAGAAACCGAAGTAGTTTCTTAATATTTTGTTTGCATTCTGACACTTTTGCTAACAGTACGTGATACTACTCTTCATTATGCAATGAAGACTTCAGGTCCTAGTAAAAGACATAAAGAAAGGAATATATCTGCCTGCTTATAAATCTATGCTTTTAAAACACTGACCTTCCTGGACTATAAAATGAAGCTTTTTAAAGGAGGTGAGGGATAGAAAATGCTGTTTGTAACCAGAAGCCCCAGAATTAGCAGAGGAAAAAGACACCTTTCCAATCGACCGGTTCTTCAGCAAATAACTGTATAATAGTTACAAATTCTACAACCAGTTTTAACCTCCACTCTGAAACTCAGAAAAACAAACACTGTTCCCTCAATTCGTCCCAGGGGAAGAGTAAAAACTGGTCACTGAGCAACAAATTCAAATTTGAAATTGAGCTTTCCTCCCTTCCACCCCAAGTGAAGAAGTCGATCTATACATGCTCCTCTCCTTACTGCCAACCCTGTGAAAACTGACCACCAACTTGTCTGGTTCTCTACCTCCTTCCCCACTGGACAGTCATCTCCCACAGCCCTGCTCCTGGAGGCCCACAGGCCCTGCCAACCCCGTGTACGGCATGACCCCACACAACCAGCTGCTCTCAAAACCAGCATTTTTATGTTTAGTGGAAAATGGTATTATTTTCCATCATAATTTCTGAAGTAAGGGTATATCAGCACAAGTAACAGGTAAAGGTGATTAAAAATCGAGTTCTCCAAACTTTCAGATCTATTCTATGTACCTCCTTTAAGGAAAAAAAAAGTCTAGACCTGTACTATCTCAACCAGTAGCCACTAATCACATGTGGCTATTAGCACTTAAAATGGAACTAGTCCAAAAACTGGAGAGTCCAAAAACGGCATTAGTATAAAACATACACCAAGTTTCCAAGGCTTGTAAGAAAAAAAAAAGGATATAAAATATCTCATTAAGATTTTTTTCTACTTGTTTGCATAGTGAAATGATAATATATTGGGGGTATGCTGGGGTAAGTGAAATACTAAAATTAATTTCACCTGTTTACTTTTCATGTTTTAAGTGGCCATTAGAAAAATTAACATTATATACATGGTTTACACGTTGCAGTTCTACACAATGAGATAAGATGCTGTTGATGATAATGAACACAGGATGAAAAACACGATGTCACAGGGACTGCTGGGCTCTGCATGCCAATAAACCATCAATTCAAGGGGACTTTCAGTGACCTGAAGTTTGGGAACTTTAACTTAAGAATTTCAATAAATAACATCCTAATGTTAATATCTACCTAATTAACATCTATCTAGTCAATGAGTCTGTAAAATAAAAGGACTTTATAGTTTGCGACTGAAATCCTCTAATAAAATAACTTACCTTTACAAACCAAGAATGATACAATCTGTCCCAAAGTTCTAGTACTTGCTTTTCAATTACAGCAGTATTGTTCACCTTATCTCCCAGAATTTTATGAAGCTGGAAGAGATACAGATATGATCTGATTTAATATTTCAGACAAAAATCCAGTAAAATTAATTCATGCTAGGTCTTTACATTTGTTCCAAATCAAACTAAAATGTTCCAGAGTATTTAATGGCCTCTAGTCACCTTATGATCTTTTCTTAAACTCTACTCTTCAATATTCCTAGCGAATTTCCTTGCCTTTCTTGCCTTTTTGCTTCTCTCTATTTTTGGGTATCTGAGGGGGTTACTTCAGGTTGTTAGAGAACGGTACATATGAAGCCATGATCACTGACTTAGCAAGTCTTATCTGCTCAGAGAAAAGTCTGTTGGATGTGGCTCAAATGTTCATCTATTACACAGAAAGCTCATGTTACATTTAGCACCAGTGTAAGAATTACCACAGAACTAGGAGTGCCTGGGTGGCTCAGTGGGTTAAGTCTCTGCCTTCGTCTCAAGTCATGATCTCAGGGTCCTGGGATCGAGCCCCACATCGGGCTCTCTGCTCAGCAGGGAGCCTGCTTTCTGCCCCTGCCCCCTGACTCCCTCTCTGCCTACTTGTAATCTCTCTCTGTCAAATAAATAAACAAAATCTTTAAAAAAAAAAAATTACCACAGAACTTTAAGTAAAATTTTAGGACCATAGCTATAAACACAAATATTTCCTATAGTTTGCTGAGAGACATCAGGTCTCAGAGTTATGACTAATTAGACTGGTGGTATTTCTGGGAATCAAGTACAGTGAGACAAGATAACTTTGAGGACAATTATTCATTATAAAACCCCATGTTTTGTTATTAAAACCACAACATAACAGTAAAAAATTTATTTATTTATTTAAGAGAGAGAGAGTGAGAAAGAAAGGGAGAGAGAATTTTAAGCAGGTTCCATGCCCCATGCAGTGACTCACAGGGGCTCAGTCCCATGACCCTGAGATCACGACTGGAGCCAACCAGGTGCCTCAAAGGCATTTTTTAAAAGATAAATACTAATTTGTAGTCTCACTTTCTTAGCATAACTGTTTCTACTTTTCCATATCTTCTGCAACTTTCTGCCCATTTATAGATATAATTTAGAATTCTTCATCACTAACCTTCATCTTCATTTTTAATGGTTCCATTTTAGTTCATAAGTTTTTCTTTTTTTTAAGATTTTTTATTTTTAAGTAATCTCTACACCCAACTTGGGGGTTTCAACTCCCAATCCCAAGATCAAGAGTCGCACGCTCTACCAAATAAGCGAGCCAGGCACCCTAGTTCATTAAGTTTGGGTATTATTTTACCCGATAAAGGAATACAGAAATGATTTCCAATTTTTAATGTCACAAGTATCACTGCATTGAACATCCTTGCACACAATTTTTTTCTTATTACTAATAGTAAGATAAATGTTCAAGAATCAGAGGAAAGAGGCACTTTACTAAAGGCTCCTACTATGCATTGCTGAACGGTCTTCTATAGGGATTGTACCAGTTAATATTTTCCAATATCGTATGAATAAACCAATTCTTCCAAAGCCTTATGGACAGATAAGCTATTAGGTAATTTAATTGGTGTAAAACTAGAGCCAATTATTTTTACTTTTCTTCTTCAGCTACAAGAGTGACCATTCCTCCATGTTGGTTTTCAATGTGTATTTTCTTTTGTGTGTCCTATCCACACCTTTTGCTCTCTTGACACTGTCCTTACAGATATCTGAACCAGTTTTTAGACATATTGGATGCAAAAATATCTGCCCAAGGTTTTCCTTTATATTTTACTTATTCAAAAACCAAACACAAATGAGTGAATATAATAAAAACCATTTACCTTTGCATAGCATTTTACAATTTACAAATGACTTTCCCTTACACTATGTGATCTTTACAAAACCCCCAAGAGTTAGGAAGAAAAAAGTTTTTATCACCTTTGTTCTTTCAAGATGAGTTAGCAAATTTAGAAAGGACCCATGACAGGCCCAAGGTTAGGCAGCTAACTGGCAGAGGCAGGATTTAAAACTCTAATACTCTTGCAACTACAGTATCTAAAACCTATGAACAAAGAACGCCTAACACAGCAAACCGCCCAAAATATAAGTCACAATTACCCCAGTCTAATTTCCTTTAATTACTTGAAAGTTGTCTTTTAAGTAGCATGACAGTCAGATACTCACAGACCTCCTACTACCAACTCTTTCTGCCATTGTCTGCTCAGTTTCTGAGATCCTTCTTTTTTTTTTTTTTTTTTTTAAGATTTTATTTATTTATCAGAGAGAGAGAAGGGGAGAGAGCAAGCACAGGCAGACAGAATGGCAGGCAGAGGCAGAGGGAGAAGCAGGCTCCCTGCCGAGCAAGGAGCCCGATGTGGGACTCGATCCCAGGACGCCAGGATCATGACCTGAGCCGAAGGCAGCTGCTTAACCAACTGAGCCACCCAGGCGTCCCCTGAGATCCTTCTTGAACCAGAAAAGCCCCTAGTCTAGGCGCTGGCACAGTGGCCTTCGCTGAAATAAAGCACTAGCTCAAACTCAGATCCCCTTTATCACAGCACGACAGTGAGTAACTCTACAACTCCACGACTTTGAAGGCAGGATTCAGCATCATTTGAAACTTGTGATGCTGCCAACCACAGCAGAACATCACAGACCTAGAACACCATCTTGTTTTAATGTTACAGTATATAGCACAAGCCATAAGGAAGACAAGGCGAGAGAGCATGGGGCCTGATGGCAACAGCACTGCTATCAGAGGACTCACCAGAGCACAGATATTATTAGTGGTGTAGGAGATGCTCTTTGCATATGGAAGACGATGAAGCACTAACTAGGAGTAGGCAGGATGCCATCTGAGAGCTGTGCTCACTTATGGCGAATAACCTCCTCTATAACATGGGGATGGGGAATCAATGGGCAATTCTCTGTTCTCATCTTGCTTGGAACCTTGACAGCATTTGCCACACCTGACCAAGTCTTTCTTGAAGTATCTTCTCTCAGCCTCTACGACAGACACGGGTGGTTCCTCCCACAGGCTACTCCTCCTCAATCTTCTCTGTTGGCTTGCTTCTGGGACCTTCAAAAGCGTAAGTGCTCCAGAAATCTATCTTTGGTCCTCTTCTGTCTGTCTCCTTTGGCCATGTTATAGTATCAACTGTGTCCCTCCTAAATTCTTACATTGAGATCCTGACCCCCCAGTGCCTCAGAATGTAACTGTACTTGGAGACAAGGTCTTTAAAGAAGTAACTAAGTTAAAAGGAGGCCATCAGGGTGGGCCATAATCCAGTATGACTGGTGTCCTTATAAAAAGAGATTAGGAGACAGACACACACAGACAGAAGACCATGTGAAAAAGACACAGTCATTAGCTGAGGAGAGATGCCTCAAAAGAAATCAATCCCACAACACCTTGCTTGATCTTGGACTTCCAGACTGTAGAACCATAAGACAGTAAATTTCTGTTGTCTGAGCACCCAGCCTGTGGTACTTTGTTATGGCAGCCCTACCAAACGAACACAGCTCATCTCTCCTGCTGGGTAGAGTGACAGATACTATCTGACAACATTCGAACTTCCACCTACAGCCCAGACCATCTCCCCGGAGCCCCATCTATGTACATTCAGTGGCCTTTTCTGATGCTTTGACTTAGATATCTGCTAGGGTTCTCTAACGTAACACACCCCAAACAGAACTACAGCTCCATTTCTCTGTAATCCTGCCTCTCCCCGGTCCCACCCCCACCACCTCGGGAAGTGGCAGAGTGGCACAGTGGTTACCCTTCCAGGTGGGCTAACCAAAAACTTCCTTCCTTTTCACTCCGTATCCAATCCATGAATAATTTCTGTCAGATCCACCTCAAAAGTATATACCAATGTGACCACTTCTCTCATTTCCCACCTCTACCATCCTAGTCCAAGTCATCAACATCTCCCCTGGACTACTGGAATAATATTCTTTTAGCCAGACCCCTGCCTTCTCCATTCCTGCCCATCACTCCCAATAAAGAGGCCAGAATGAGCTTTCAATATCCTAAATCAGGTCATGTCCCTTTCTGCTTTAAATCCATATATATCTTTGTAGCTAAAATAAAATCCCAACTTCTTTTCATCCCCCTATGGCTCATCCTGTCACTACAACCCCCATTCCAGCCACGTTGGCCTTCTTTCTTTCCTTCAACCAAGACTGATGCTACCTCAGAGCCTTGGAATTTTCTATGCCCTCAACTTGAAACATTCCTTTCCCAGTCTTGGTGAAAGCATTACCTTCTCAGAGACATTCTCTGGCATTCTAGCTAAGGCATTGCTCTGAGTCACTTTACATTACCTGGTCACAACACTTCTAGAACAAATATGGTTACTTCTTGACATGTTTCATGTCTGTCTCCTCCTCCTCTCAGAATAAGTTCCAGGAGGGTGGCAACTCTTTCTGGTCTACTGCTTTTCCCCAGAACTTAGAACAGTGCCTGGCACATTTGTGGATTGGCTGTCACTTCCTTCATTCTAGGCATGGGAGAAGGGACAGTGAAAACCCATTCAGGACTAATTTTCCTACTGTCTCAGGGCAGCACCTCTAGGTATAAATTTTGGAAAGAACATTATTAAGCAGAAAGGTTAGCTCAAGCAAGGATGTCCAATGAAGAAAGTAAACTAGATTTGAGTAAGAGCAAAGTAGCAAATCTGGGTACTATAAGGCATGGAGGATATAAGAGATAAGGCTGAAAAGGCAGACTGGGGCAGGTAGACAGAAACTTCTCTGTTCATACCTACACATACCCTAAAAAACTCTACCTTTTCTGAGTATGACCTCTTATTCTAGCTTTATCCCTTTTTATACTTTAGCTCTTGGGACCCAATTCTCTCATGATTGTTTTTTAAAGATTTTTATTTATTTATTTATTTGACAGAGAGAGATCACAGTAGGCAGAGAGGCAGGCAGAGAGAGAAGGAAGGGAAGCAGGGCCCCTGCTGAGCAGAGAGCCCGACGCGGGACTCGATCCCAGGACCCCGGGATCATGACCCGAGCCGAAGGCAGAGGCTTTAAGCCACTAAGCCACCCAGGCGTCCCAAGCATCCAATTCTTGATCTTGGCTCCAGTAATGATCTCAGGGTTGTGGGCTCAAGCCCCACACTGGGCTCCCCACTCCAGCAAGAAGCCTGGGTGGGATTCTCTCTCTCCCCCTCGCCTTTTCCCTCTGTCACTCTCCGTCCCTTTTCCCTTCCCCCTCCCCACTCTGAGCTTGCTCTCTCTAAAATTCTAAAATAAATAAAGGAATCTTAGTATAACATTTCAACTTCTACAATTTCAATGGTTTTTAGGGTTTTTTCTTTTTTAAGATTTTATTTATTTATTTGACAGAGAGGGAGAAGGAGAGGGTGCGAGCACAAGCAGGAGGAGTGGCATGTAGAGGGAGAAGCAGGCTCCAGCTGAGCAGGGAGCCCATTGTGGGACTTGATCCTAGGACCCTGGGATCATGACCTGAGCCGAAGGCAGACCCTTAACCAACTGAGCCACCCAGGAGCCTCAATGGTTCTTTTTAAAAAACAACTTTATTGAGATCATTCACACACCTTATAATTCACCCACTTCTGTGTACAATTCAATAGTTTCTTGTAGTATATTCAGAGCTATGTGACCATCACCAATACCTATTTTGGAACATTTTCATTACCCCAAAAAGAACCTCCATACTCCTTAGCAATCACTCCCTAATTTCACTAAATCTCCCCTACCCTTGGAAACCATTACTCTATTCTCTTTTTCTGTAGATATACCTCTTCTGGACATTTCATATAAATGGAATCATACGTATCTACTTTGACTGCTTCTTTTGCTCAGCATAACGTTTTCAAGGTTCATCCACATGGTAGAATGTATCAGTGCTTCCTTCCCTTTTATGGCCAAATAATACTCCACCATTTAGATATACCTCATTTTGCTTATCCATTCATCAGTCAATGGATAGTCAATGATTGGTTTTAGATATTATCCCCCTGCCTTCCAAATCAGGATGATGAATATGTTACAACCTTTGTTAGCAAGACCCATCTCTCTTCAACTGTCTTTCCTTTCAAGGCTTGGGTAAAAGGTTTCAAACATAACTTCTAAGTAATCTGAAAGTTATTTCTATAAAATCTTAGACACATTTCTCCAGCTCTTCCCAAATAGGTTAAGAATTCCAGAACTCAAATAGAAAAACCAAAAAAACTAAATGTTCTGCTTTCAGCAGAGTAAGTCAGCCAATACGGTTCTAGAAGTCTAAAATGCTTTTGCAATGGCTGACTGGATCTTCTATGATAGTTAGGAGAGCTATACCCATAAACTTATCTTTTAAAGACTTCCATGTGGCATTCGATTAGGTCACCTGCCATGGACTCAAGAAAATCAGTTACACAGATCTTTCTTTTAACTTTTTACTCAACCACAATTCCATTCTTAGGTTAGATTACTATACACATGTATACACTGTAATTTTTAAGATAACTTTCTTTTTGAGACTTTTGTTATTAAATTTTATTTGACACAGAGAGGGAGATCACAAGTAGGCAGAGAGAGGGAGGGAAGCAGCCTCCTCTCTGAGCAGAGAGCCCAATGCGGGTCTTGATCCCAGGACCCTGAGATGACGACCTGAGCCGAAGGCAGAAGCTTAACCCACTGAGCCACCCAGGCACCCCTGTTATTGAATTTTAAACAAGGAATCATATACCAATACTTTTTTCCTGAACATACATCTCACTGCA
Organism: Mustela putorius furo; assembly: GCF_011764305.1. Taxonomy (NCBI): domain Eukaryota; kingdom Metazoa; phylum Chordata; class Mammalia; order Carnivora; family Mustelidae; genus Mustela; species Mustela putorius. The sequence continues at coordinate 12,756,851 of NW_025421423.1, forward strand.
ACAAATGTTGTTAATCCGTAGATGTTCCTAACTACTTCAATATACTAAAATTCCAAATTACCTTCTTTCCCATAGGTAATATTGTGGGGGGAGGGTAATCCCACATTTGTATCACAGAAACGGACCCTTACCTGCAGTAATTGTGCCTTATCCTCTATCCTTCATTTCCTTCCACAAAGCTTCAGACAAGCTAATCTCCTCAAGCACACTTCCACCTCCATATCTTGGCTCACATGAACACTCCTATTGAAAACCTATCATTCAGTCCTTCATGGTTTATCTCAAGTGCCACAGCAAAACACCTAGCCCAGTTCCAGTGGTGCTCTTCCAGCGGCTACAGCAGAAACAACCAAGGGATTTACAAGCAGTCTTCAGTTTGAAATCAAGCTCTGCCATTCACTACATGACCACTGGAAATTTACTTAGCCTTGCTAAGCCTGTTTCTTCCTCTGCAAAATGGGCCAAACAATTTAGACTACTGCAAATTTCTTAGAAAGATTAAATGAAACAAACTGGAAACTGCCAACGACAGTCACCAGCAGATAGTAATATTTAATATTTGCTAACAACCATTTCTTTCTCCACAAAGTCTTATTTGACCACCCAATCTTAATGATCATTCTGTCCTAGAGCACAAATAATGAGTATCTACCTTGAGCAAGAAGCAAAGGACCAACCTCTCTGTTCAGGCTACTAGCACCGTTAAATACAATCTTCCAGAAAGTTTACTTTCATTGTATGTTTCTTGTTGACCTGTAGATTTAAGCATATTTCAAAAACAGAAATTGTTCTAAAGAGAATTTCCATTTACACTTCATCAAAGGGAGGCCCCTACCAATGAAGACCTTGCAGAGAGAGGCTCTTCTCTTACCTTGTGTGTTATCCATTCTCTTCCATACTGGTACACATTGTTAGCTGCAGAATTGAGGGCTCTTTGGACTACTTGCGCCTCAGGAAGCCAACTAATTTAAAATAAAAGAAAGAAAAAATTAAAACTAATACATTTTTAGTGGACTATGTCAATAGTCCATGTATTTAAACAATCAGTAACTGACAAATTACTAATCAGTCATCACACAAGGATACAAATGAATCCCATTCAGGAATCCTTGACTAACACTTAATTCTACCAATTGAGAGACTGTTCAAGCTCTCCTTAGCTTTTAGACCCACTTTCCCCACAACCTCCCTTTCATTCTGCTCTGCCTGGTTTCTCTGCCCATACACATCCTGGATCATCTGCCTTATTCAGCACCAGCCTTATTCCAGCATCAGAACCGCTCGGAAATGTGTTAGACATGCAAACTCTTGGGCCCAGGTCCAGACCTACTGAAAAAGAAACAGGGCTGGGGCCCAGCAACCAGGACTCTAATGAGCTCTGAAAGTGATTCTCATACACGTTGATCTAAGAACTGAGTAAAAAACTGAGAAAGAAAAAACTTCTCTTCATGCCATGAGAGACGGCCTTCCCACTATCCTGTTAAGCAGGCTGTATCATCTGCCTTAATCAATAACACGTTTCATTATGCCTAGTGCTTTCCGAAGGAGAAATATCTTCATGTATTCTTTATTAAGATCTTATTTATTTATTTGAGATAAAGAGAGAAAGCACTCACACAAGAAGGGGGAAGGGCAGAGGGAGAGGGAGAAGCAGACTCCATGCTGAGTAGGGAGTCCTGACACAGGACTTGATCCCAGGATCCCGAGATCATGACCTGAGCCAAAGGCAGACCCTTAGCCAACTGAGCCATCCAAGCACCCCTCATACATTCTTTAAATTGTACCTCAGAGGGTTGTACACTACAGATGTTGACATTCACAAACTGAATAGTCCTGATTTCAACTATCCACGAGTGATACCCAAAGGCCAAGGCAAGCAGTAACTAAAAACTTTCCTGAGGCCTAACTATGACACACACTACAAAGCTGGCTTATGGGAAAGAGTCAAGTCAAATACACAACGTTCTCGACTTACAGCGGTTTTATATCCTTGTAGTACTTTATATAGTAAATTGGAAGTGATAGCTAGCTTGCGTGTGTATTTGTGTAAGAGAGAGAGAAAGATGGTCCTAAAGAGAAAGCCAACTGCCACTAACAAAATGTAATGATACCTTTGGTCTTTTCAACCAAAGAAAAAGACATTTTTTAAAGAATTTTAAAGCACATCTGTTTAATTATAACCATTAATGCAATATCTACCTCAATAATTTCATTTCAATAATAAAAAATGATGGTATTATGATGGTTTAAAGCTGGTTCAATCGTAGTTTTAGAGGCTTACTTATCAAGAGTGAAAATAGAAGACTATTTAAAAATAGCTAAAAAGGTAACGTGTCATAGTGCTTAATGTTTCTGTAACTGTTGGTAAGGCTTACATCTAAGTTTGATGCAGAATTCTTAATGGCACTGAAATAGCTCTGATTTCAAGCTTAACAACTTGGTATATACTGATTCTAGGAGTCTGGAAGAGACTGATTATGGGTACCACTCCTTGTCTTCAGTTGTGACTGCGCAATATCAGCAAGTGCGCTTTGTATCTTTTCCAGAAGCATGTCCCCTAGATAAACAACATCCTCCAGACATTCTGGATACATTAGAAAGTGCAACTTCAAATTGGTAAGGTTTCAATCTTTAATATTAACCAGTTCTTCCTATACTCCAAATAAAGTATTTCTGAAACATATGGCAAATTCTCAAATATTTCTCAGCAAGTTAAGACAAAACTTTAGAGATGATTACAAATGTAATAATCTAAGTATGAAGATATGAACAGGAAATTGAGATCTTTAAATAGAGGTGGGATTTGGGAAAAATTAAGTAGCTTTTAAATTATTCTAGTTCATCAGTGCTTTGAAGGAACTGCTGAATATTTTCAATTATCTGGTATGACATTTTATGGGGAAAATTATAACCTCGAGTGTTAAAGTATGAGAATTCACATTAGTATTTGAATAGATCTTTAATGACTAACAAGTGCCTACTAGGCCTGATAAATTACAGAGACGCCTGGGTGGCTCAGCCAGTTAAGTGTCTGTCTTCAGCTCAGGTCATGATCCTGGGGTCCTGGGATGGAGTCCTGTATTGGTTCCTTGCTCAGTGGGAAGCCTGCTTCTCCCTCTGCCTGCCATTACCCCTGCTTGTGCTCTCCCTCTCTCTAACCAATAAATAAGTAAAATCTTTAAAAAACAACAACAACAACAACAAAAATAAAACAAAACAACAAAAAAAAAACTTTACAGAAACAGGTGGCTGGATTTCACCCTGAGCCATAGATTGCCAACCTTGCCTCCAAAATGATACAATGTGAGAGCCCTCGGATGACTCAGTCCGTTAAGCATTTGACTCGGTTTCAGCTCAGGTCATGATTTCAGGGTAGTGAAATCAAGCCCCGCATTGGGCTCCACACTCAGCTGCTAATCTGCTTGGGATTCTCTCCCTATCTCCCTCTACCCCTCTTCTAGCGCAGCTCTTTCTCTAAAATAAATAAATCTTAAAAAAAAAAAAAAAAAAAAAAAGATACAAGGTGGAAGCACTGTTAACTCTGCCACTGGGGGATTATCTCAATTTGCTTAACTTTTGATCCTGATTTCCTATGTATGAAATGGGGACAGTCTCTCCAATTACCTCAGTCACTGTGAGGAACACAGGACACACGGTAGGTGAAAGTGCTTTGCAAATCATAAACATATTATAAACTGTAAATCTCATTTCAAATATAAAGGCATTGACCATAAACTGTTCCCAAAATCTTATGTACATCTCTCTCCCACCATCCCCCAAAACATGACATTGTTATGCAAAAATGTCAACATTCATCAAATCTCTCTTCCCAATTAGCTGCATCAATGAAGATCATTTTGTGAAAACAGATACTAAACCTAGGGCATCCATTTCTATTTTTGCCAAAATAACATTCTTACTTTGCCCACTCAGGGTGATTTGCTAGAGTCTCATTAATTAAATTGCTTGTGACTTCAATCATGTGTACACTCTCTTGATGCACCTGTGTTACGGATAGGAGAGAAAAGAATCTCAATAAAAAATAAGCCCAATTTAACATTTATTTTTCTACACTGTTATTGGAACAATGATTTTGAGTCAAATAATTATACACTTAGTTCCAATTAATTTAGAAACTTGTACGGAACAGCTGTTATACATAATGTCCTATGACCCTCATTATGGAAAATAAAAAGTACACACTAGCTCTCTGATTTCAAGCTTAACAACTTCAGGAAAAATTGCATAAAAAGATACATTCAAATATTTATACCCATACACAAGACAAATAGGTAAATATATTCAGTTCACACACATTATGTGTCTACAGTATACATAAGCTTTATCAACACTGCATGAGCTTATACAATTATGACGCAGTGTGAGACATCAAACAAAGAATTTAGTAAAGTTTCAGAGTAAAACAAAACAAAACAAAACAAAAAACCAGCTGAAACTGCATCTCAGAATTTACCTTGCTAAATAACAAACAAAATGAGGAGGACAGAGGTACCTGGGTGGCTCAGTCAGTTAAGTGACAGACTCTTGATTTTGGCTCAGGTCATGATCTTAGGGTTGGGAGGTCAAGCCCTGTGTCGGGATCCCCACTCAGCGTGGAGTCTGCTTGAGATTCTTTCTCACCCTCTGCCCTTCCTACTCTCCCCCTTTCTAAATTAAAAACAGAGACAGAGAGAAGGATAAAAAGAAACAAGCTAGTGCCAGAGAACATGCTCTATATTTTACTATTTTTTAAAAGATTTATTGGAGGGGCACCTGGGTGACTCAGTGGGTTAAAACCTCTGCTTTTGGCTTGGGTCATGATCTCAGGGTCCTGGGAACAAGCCCCGCATCAGACTCTCTCCTCGGCAGGAAGCCTGCTTCCTCCTCTCTCTGCCTGCCTCTCTGCCTACTCTGTCTGTCAAATAAATAAATAAAATCTTTAAAAAAAAAAAAGTTTATTGGAGAAAGAGAGAATGAGCAGGGGAAGGGACAGACGGAGCAGGCAACTTCCCACAGAGCAGGGAGCCGATTTGGGCCTTACTTCCCGAGATCATGACCTGGGCTGAAGGCAGCCACTTAATGGACTGAGCCACCCAGGTGGCCCTATATTTACTATTTTTAAATGAGGCATATTGAGCATATGGTTTGTCTAGCTATTCCATGTTTACTCGAAAGAACATGATTCTGCTGTTGTTACTTCACATTGGCTGATATTTCAAGATTTTTATATTCTTACTAATTTGCATCTACTTATTCTCTCAATTACTGCAAGAGGAGTATTACTGAATCCCTAACTAAAATCACTGATTTGTCTATTTCTCCTTTTAATTCTGAATATTTTGCTTCATGTATTTTAGAGCTCTATTGTTAAGAACATACACACTTAAAATCGGTATATCCTACTGCAGTATTACCCCATCATTATGGAAAGACCTCATTTCTTATTGGTCTTCAGTAATATTTAAGTACATTATCTGATATTAATATAATATATAACTCTTATGTTTACAGTTTGCGTGGTATATCTTTTTTTTCATCCTTTCATTATCAGTCTTTTTATGGATTGAATTTCAAGGGTAAACCACTTATAGATACCATAGAACTTGCTACTTTATATCCAGACTGAAAATCTCTGCCATTTGATTATTTAATTACTTCATATTTAATATATCCACTGACATGACTGGATTTAGGTCTGCCATTTTCCTATCTGCTTTCTGTTTCATCCCTATTCTTATTCTTTCACTGCCTTCTGTGTAAAGCAATTCTATTTTTAGTATAGCATTTTAGTTTCTCTAAAATTTAATGGTTGCTATTCATCTCAAGCCAACCACATCTTTATCATAAACCACCTCAAGTTATACTGACTTACTTCCAATTAAATATAAGAACTTCATACCAGTATAATTCTGTTTCCAAGTCATCTTTTTGTGCTATGGTTACACATATAGTTCATGTATGTGTATTATGAACTCTGCAATACAGTGTTTTTTACTCTTCTTTAAATAGTCCTGTTGTTTAAATAAACTGACAAGGGGGGAGGAATGTAATTTTTATATATATCCACATGTTTACCAAGTGCTTTTCATTCTTCCCTTTGGATATAAGTTATTTCTGGAGTCATTTCTGTTCAGTCTGAAGGAATTCCTTTAGCATTCCTTATACTCTGGGTCTGCTATTAACTAATTCTCAGTTTTGGTTATCTAGAAATACTTTTATTTTGCTTTTACTTTCAAAAAATAGTTTCAGAGGAACGCCTGGATGGCTCAGTCAGTTAAGTGTCTGCCTTCCGCTCAGGTCATGAACCCAGCGTCTTGGGATCAAGTCCCACCTCAGGCTCCCTGTTCTCTCACTCTCATGTGTGCATGCTCTAATAAATAAATAAAATCTTTAAAAAAAATAGTTTCAGTAAATATAAAATTCTTGGCTGACTAGTTGTTTTCTTCCTAAGGCTAAATATGTCATTCCAATGTCATGTGGTGTTCACTGTTTATTATGAGAAGTCAGTTATTACTTGTTTTATTATTCTCCTGCATATGATGTGTAATTTTTCTCTTGCTTCCTTCAAGATTTTTTTTTTATCTTTTTGGCCTCCAGTAGTTGAACTATGATGGGTGTCTAGGTTTTGTTTTATATGTATTTATTCCACTCAGCATTTGTTGAGCTTCTTGGCTATTTTATTGCTCTTCACAAAACTTGACAAGTTTTTGACCATTATTTCTTCAAATATTTTTTTTCCACTCTTCTCTTTCTCCTTTCACTTTCTGGAAGGCCAATTATATATCTGTTAGAATCTTTGCTATCATCTTACAAATCTTTGAGTCTCTCCTCATCCACTATCTTAAAAATATTTTGTTCGTAAGATTGGAAACCTTCTATTGATCTTTCTTCAAATTCATTCTTTTCCCCTCCCCAGATACCAAATCTGCTGTTGAGCCTATCTAGTAAATTTTTCCTGTTATTGCTCTTTTCAGCTCTAGGATTTCTAGTTAGTTCCGTTTTATAGTCTCCATTTCTCTGTTGAGCATCTGCATTTATTTATACATTATTAGCATACTTTCCTTTAGTTTTTTAACATATTTATGATAGCTGCTAAATCCAACATCAGCACTACTTAAGTATCCATTTCTTTGACTGCTTTTTCTCCCCTCCAAGTCACACTTACCTGTTTCTTTTATGTCTAGTAATTTCTGGTTAAAAAAATTTTTTAAAAAAATGTGTTGTAGCAACTCTGGATTTTGTTTTGTTCTTCTGAGAACTGCTGCTTGTTTCAGTAAGCGATTAACTTTCTGTAGTGAAGCTGCAAATCTGCCTTCCCTGTCACTGATGTTTCTGCTCAGTGTTGTTTTTTTTTTTTTTTTTTTAAGATTTTATTTATTTACTTGAGAGAGAGACAGTGAGAGAGAGCATGAGCGAGGAGAAGGTCAGAGAGCGAAGCAGACTCCCCATGAGCTGGGAGCCCGATGTGGGACTCGATCCCGGGACTCCGGGATCATGACCTGAGCTGAAGGCAGTCGTCCAACCAACTGAGCCACCCAGGCGTCCCTCTGCTCAGTGTTTTTTATTTTATTATTATTTTTTAAAGCCTAAAGCCTTCCCCTGAGCCTGCATAGTTTAGCAGTCAGCAAATGATTTTGGCAAAAATCATGCTCACAATAGGAATCTTCATGATCTGTAGCCTAAGATGTGTGAGTTGAGAAATGCAATCAAAGGCACAACCAATCTGCAAATTCTCCAAGCTTTCAAAGTGCACAGAGCTCCATGGAGTCTCCCAGATACCAGTTTAGGATGTATGGTTTATTAATCTTCTTATAATTAAGCCTTTCATGGTTCTCTTGCTTCCAGAATCTCTCCCTTTAATTTATAGCTGCTCTCTTGCCAGCCCCAAACCAAGTCTCCTACCTCCCACAGGAAAAGCTGCAGGTTTCTGTTGCCCAAGCTAGGCAGAATGAGTAAAACTCCAAACACGAAAGTCACAAACTACCTGTTTAACCAGCTTCAGTAACAGGTTTTCCTGAGGAAATACTCCTCAGACTGTTGCCTAACCAGCTTCAGTAACAGTTTTTCCTGTTGATGGTTTTCCAACAGTTTCCTGCTGATGGTTTTCCAATGCCCTCATACAGTGCTTTTAATAATTTTTTAAGATTGTATTTATTTGAGAGAAAGACAGAAAGCGCATGAGCAGGGGGAGGGGCAGGGAGAAAGGAAGAAGCAGACCCCCTGCTCAGCAGGGAGCCCAACACAGGGCTCAATCCCAGAACTCTAGGATCATGAACTGAGTTGTCAGACATTTAACTGACTGAGCCACCCAGGCTTCCCAGTATTTTTAATAATTTTATGCTGTTTTGCTCTTGCTTTCTGTGGGAAGGAATTATCTGACATCCTTGCCCTGTTATTACCCAAAGATGAAGCCTAAAAGGAATTCTGACAGACTGGATGTGGATAACAAAAAGGAAAGAACGTAGTCAAGGATGACTCAGAAGCTTTTCATCTAAGCAAGTAGAATGGAGTGGTCATTTACGCCAAAATACTTACTTTCAGGAGGAGAACACACAAGCAAGGGAAGAGCTGAAATTCAGTTTTTGATATGTTATATTTGAGATGGCTATTAGACATTCAAGTGGAGATACTTTCATGGTGTTAGAGAATCCCATTATTGGCTGGGAGAATAAACTAGATAACCAATAAGTTTCCTTCAAAAGCTCAGTTTGTGTAAGTCCTAGACCACAAAAAAGTAGTTCAGTAATACATGTTATCCAAGTTCAGGAAAGCAAAAGCTCATTGAAGCATGGGTTGAGAAAAAAAAAAAAAAAGGATATGAAAAATGAATAGAATTGACATGAGCAGGGGAGCCTGGGTGGCTCAGTCAGTTAAGTGTCTGCTTTGGGCTCAGGTTATGATCCTGGGGTCCTGGGATCGAGCCGCATGTTGGGCTCCCTACTCTTCAGGGAGTCTGCTTCTTCCTCCCCCTGTTCTTGTGTTCTTGCTTGCTCTTTCTCTCTCTCCTTCTCAAATAAATAAATAAAATCTTAAAAAAAAAAAAAAAAGAATTGACAAGAGCAGTCAAGAAGACCCTCTGCCAAGAAGCACAGAAAGGAAAGTGAAATGGAAGAGCAGGAGAGAAGAAAAAGAAAAATGGAAGCTCATAGTGTTATAAGGTTTCTCTAAGAACTACAATAGAAGGTAAGAATGTATAATGGCAGGTTTAGGCAAAATATAGCAAAAACAAAACAAGGTCTCTAAACAAGTCTATACAGTTTATATAAGTGACTATACATGATCAGTATCCAGAGAACAGATAAGAATTACATAGAAACTGAAACAGAGATATGGAGAGAGCAAGTTATTACGAGCTGAGACTGAGGACATAGTGAGCCTAAAAATAACTAAGAACAGGACTTCCAAGTGGAGATTCATATAGCAAGAAACAATGCAATCCCTCAGTAAATTCTGCATATCAGATTATCTACTGATAACATATCTCTACAGCACTATATGAAAATTTTTCATATCCATGATTTCACATAAACTTCACATTTCCTGGAAAGTAACATATCAAAACCTAGGATGACAAATTCAGGGGACTTCAGATAAAGATTAAGATAAATAAGAATTTATTTTAAAAGTCAAGAAGATACATCACTATAGAGAAAATTCTAGCTGCACTTTAGAGAAATTTTTTTTTTAAACAAAGAAGGGTGTTAAAACCTGAATGTTTGTATCCTCCCAAAATTCTTATGTTCAAATCCAAATCTCCAATATGATGGTTAAGAGACAGGGCCTTAGGAAGTAATTAGTTCACTAGGATGGAAGCCCTCATTACGGTATCAGTGTTGTTATAAGAAGAGACACAAGAGAGGTGACCTTTCTCTCCCCCATGTGAGGGTACAAGAAGAAAACGGTCACTTCTAAACCAGACAGAGTACCTTTTACCAAGAACTTGACTGTGATGGCACCTTGATCTGAGACTCCCCAACTTCAGAACTGTGACAGATAAATGTTTTTTGTTTAAGCTTCCCAGTGTATACTATTCTATTACAGCAGTCCAAACTAAGAAGAGAAAAAACTGGAAGTGTATGCTAGAAGGACCTAGAAATTGAGATATAAAGGTTCTATGGTATATTAGAGAAAGACCAATGGGACAAGAAGGGAAGGAGCTAATCAAGAAATTCTGAGCTAGTAAACAAGGAACTAACTAGATTAGGACTCATGAGACCAGATCACAGTTCTCCCATTTAAAAGAAGCCATTTATTCTTCTCTATCTGTGATCATTTCTTCTGTGATCACTTTTGAGGAGTTTGCTAAAAACAAAATAAAAATGCACATAAAAAAAAAGTAGACAAATTCATGGATAACTAATAATGCAAAAATCTAAATAATTTGTTATACATATTTATAAGCAAAGAAAGCTTTCCAGCTTCTGCCAGCTTCTTGTACATACTACAGTTTTTTAAGTAGGCTCCACTCCCAGTATGGAGCCCAGTTTTGGGCTTGAACTCATAACCCTGAGATCAAGACCTGAGGTTATACCAAGAGTCAGATTTCTAACCAACTAAGCCACCCATGCACCCCTGAATATTAAAATTCCAACAAGAGTTTATTAATGGCAATAGTAACTGTCATACTCTACCTTTGCAGTCAGGAGTAGAGCTAATAGAAGAGTTCCTATCACTAACAAAAATATGATGAAAATGCTTATTATTTTGTCTAACATCTTCTCCAACCAGATGATCATCTGCATAGAAAGGAAAAAGAGAATTACTCATCTTCTGAGCATAACTTAATAAAAATGCATATATATCCAAATATTATTAAGACAAAATAGAATATTCAGCATTGCAAATCAAACTACGGCATAATGATTAAAGCAGCGAAAGCTGTAAGCAAGTTCAGAAAATTAACTAATAGCATTAATTACTATTGTTATATAAAAAGTTTATTATTGTCCTATCTAAGAAAGGCAGTCAATTTGAACATATTTATGTTTGAATTCTCACACAATGGCATATTTACATTTCAAGTTGTAATTTATAATCTGGTAAATATTCAAAACGAAATAAAATATTTAAACGAAGTAATGATAGTACATTAGCTGACCTCAATCTCCTGGAATTTTACTATCAATTAGCAAATACATAGCTTTAGAAAAAGTATGCCTTACAAAATAGGTATTCCCTAAATTATACAAATAAAATAGGAGCAAATTAAAATAGGAATTACATTCAAAATATTTTTTCCCTTTGATGCCACTAAGGTTACAAAAACAGTAATAATAAGAATCTAAGGTTAAGGTAACGATAATATCAATTTCAGAATACAACCCTGCGGGGGCAGGGGGGAGGTCAGCAGGTAGATGCACAATTAGAAGGGATACAAAATGGGCTTTAATTATACAGGGAATGTTTTATCAAGCTGGAGGACAAACTCACTGATGTTCTTTAAATCTTTTTATATATGAAATATTTCATAACAAAATACTTTTTAAAATCTGACATTCTACTTGAAATATCCATTCTTTTTAAAACATAAGCTCTAGGACAAATTGACTGTAAATAAAAAATAATCACTACTATAATGGTTATTCCTTAATCAATAAATTCCTTAATCAATTCCTTAATCAATAAAATTACAGCTCTCCCTAAATGCTATATTTTGAGTATAACTTCTCTCATCTTTCACAATCACACATAACCTTACATTTTAAAAAAATTTTGTTTTCAGAATATATAATAATTATGACAGATTTCTACAATTCCTCCCATGCAAAGCTACCATGTAACATTTCAAAAATAAAATCAATTAGACTGATGACTACTGAAACACCACATTGCACTCCTCAACCCCTGCATAAGCTACAGCATTGCTGAATAAGTTAGTCTTAATTTAAATCTGAATTATGCCTCCAGTGAGTTAAGCACACAAGAGCAAAGAATGGTGGTTAAAAACAAAACAGGACTTCTAAAATATTTTCCATTCCGTGCTGTAAGCTTGCATCCCCTTATCTTTCATGAAAGATACTATCACTAAGAGATCAACGCTGCAGTGAACTCAAAGATAAAAAGTTCATCTTTTATCTGGACAATTATAGCTTCAAACAGAAGAGTTAATTTTCAGTGCATGCCACCAAAGCATCAAAGACAATACAGAGATTAAAAAAAATAGTATCAAGTTTCTAAGATATGGAAGGTCAGATGTCATATTTTGAATGTACGTTCTAAAATCAATTGAAACTTTCCAGTTGCACAATCAGAAACCAACTCTTAAATAGTTCTTAAGACAGTTTCCTGAGTAAAGAGCTACTATTCTTCTTCTTTGTAGTTCCCAAGCCTGACAGTGCGTGGCACATGGTAAAAGCTCAAATATATATTTGAACAGGCAAACATAAATAACTTCAGAATTAAGACCAGATTTGTATTCACAAATTATAATTTCTAAAAATAACTTGGGAGCGCCAATTTTCTAAAAAATGTCTATTCTGAAATATGTTTTTAAAATGTAAATAATGATTTAGAAAATGTATCTAAATTTAAGTGGGGGTATTTCTAACATATAAAACATGGAATTCACAAACACATTATGTATATCAATATTACAAAATCAAACTTTATGTTTCAAAACCAGGGTAGAATTTTCCTATCAGAAGCCATATACCTAAGGGTTAGAAAAAATCCACACTAAGCGATAAGGAGATAAGATAAAAACCTGTATTCAGGGCTAACAGTAAGGGTTAAAGGTTTCATTCAAAATTTAAAACAAATTGAACTATTTAAGATGCTCAATATATAAACTAAAAAGATGGGGAGGGGGATCCAGTGCCATTATCTCTGGTTAAGTTACAGTGAAAAAACAGGACAAAAATGGAGACAGATAAAGAGAGAAGAGTGGGAAAGAGAGATGGAGGAGGAGTTACCAAAGAATAAAGGGAGGTTTTCTTGTTGCTGTTGTTGTTTTAAAGATCAAAACAAGAGAAAAAAGTGTGTGGCTGGGGAAACTGGTACACAGAACAGAGGACAAATCAATAAAGAGGAAATAACAAAAGTGGACAGAAAACTTAGATGGAGGAAAAGAACCCCCAGAAAAAGGTGAACGGAAGAAGACTCTCGAGGAAACAGAAACTCAGACATAGAAAGAGAAACACAGGGGCACCTGGGTGGCTCAGTCAGTGAAGCATCTGCCTTTAGCTCGGGTCATGATCCCGGGGTGTTAGGATTGAGCTCCACATCAGGCTCCTTGCTCAGCAGGAGAGAGTCCGCTTCTCCCTCTGCCCCTGCTCGTGCTCTCTCTGTCGCTCACTCTCTCTCTAATGAATGAAATCTTTAAGAAAAAAAAAGGAAAGAGAGAGAGAGACGTGGACAGAAGAAGCAATAGAGACGCAGAAGGGAATGGAGGAGAGAATTCCTAAAGATATGCCAAAGGCACTGTCCCAGGATACAAAGCTGTGTTCAGCTTTGGGCAGCAGAATCCACACCACCTACCATCACTGCCATCAGCTGTCATTACCACCTGCCCAGAGAAGTCACACTGTCCCTGGGGATCTCCCCAGCCTTCCTTGCTCTGAGAAATTATTTTAGTTATTAAACTCTATTTTCTTAAAGGGGAAGGGGAGTAATTTTAAAATGACATTCTGAATGTTTCCAGCGTGAAGGAAGGGCATGCATTTATTTTTTTTCAAAATTTAGAGAGGTCAGTAAATGTATGGTTATACTGCAAGACGTTGAAACTTCTAAATTGGCTTTGTGTATAGGAAGCTACTAAGAAAGTTATCATTCCACTACTGAGTTTTCTATTCATTATTCTGGGTCTGTGGGCTTTCTTTTGTTTTATTTCTTTTAAGGCAAATTCTAGTTGAGTCTTAGTGCAAATAAACAACACTTAAAAATAAAACAAGCCTTGAGAAATAGGTTGTCTCAATTAACCACAAATATGTTTTCTCTCACCCTCCCTTCCCTTGAATTAGTTTCCTAGTTCACTCCACTTGAAGCTGAAACACCAAATACCCAATGCTGCAAATTTTCTAACCTTGGATGTAATGTAATAAAATAGACCTCAACTTATTTATGTGCTTTCCTGGAATGTACAGTCCCAGAACTTACAGCAGTCACTCCCGCTCTCCACCGATGCTTTACCTATACTATACGGAATCATCAAAAAAAGGAAACCTTCACTTGATCTCTTAGGAATCTTTTAAACCTGAGTCACAACTGGTTAGCTAAGAAATAGCTCTTAAATTAGGTGTTCTAACTCAGGCAGTCACCGAAGGTTAAATCAAATTGCACCTAATGACTTTAGCTCTCCTTTCTCTCATCCCTTGAGGACAATTTCATGTCAACATACACAAGTTGGAGAAGTGTATAAAACCACCTACTTTGATCAAAATAAGAAAATGTGACTTTTGTTTGCAGCACTATTATTTGCCAAGGATTGAACTCATTTACTCGTGTTAGTTTTGCAGGGAATGGAAGTATAGACAACAGCATGTACGTTGGTAGGAGCAGGGCAGTGGCCAATAAGTGTATGTATATATGTATTTTACACACTGTTTATTTTCAATCCAAAGTTCAGAGTTTAAGGCAAGTCAAGTCACCCCTTTCTACTTCTTCAAAAGAAAGAAGAAAACCTTAATCTCTATACTAAAAGTCACCTTGGTCAATTTCTATGAAGTACCACATTCATTTTAAGGTCTTCTATGATATCTCCACTGAAAATTTAAGGTTTTGTTGTATCTAAACATGATACACATAAATGTCATCTCTTGCTATCTGTCTCAGGGATTTGATGAATCTACATCTACAGTTACTATATATAGGCTACATGTCACAAGTACAATACCCCTAATTTATCTGGATTAGCCTTTATTGAAGTTATTAAAAATGTACCTATTTCATGCAAATCATGCGAAGCATTCACTATACATACAACATCATACCTTGGGAAATACATGAAATTAAAGGTCACAGGACATGACCACAATCTTTTTTAAGTTAAAAATGAAATTCTAGAAGAGTAGCTATTTAAAAAAAAAGACACTATATAAAATTACCAGCCAAGTGAATCCAGTATTTCACAGATCTTTTTCAAAAATTCCTGTGTCATTTATAAAATAAGTAGCAATAAAAAGTTATATTTCCGGGGTGCCTGGGTGGTTCAGTTGGTTAAGCATCTGCCTTTGGCTCAGGTCTTGTTCTCTGGGTCCTGGGATCCAGCCCTGCATCTGGTTTCCTGCTCAAAAGGGAGACTGCTTCTCCCTCTCTCTCTCTCTCTCTGCCCTTTCCCCCCACTCATTCTCTCTCTCTTTCTCTCAAATGAATAAATAAATAAAATCTATTACAAAAAAGTTCTTGTTCCTTTTCGATAAGTATGTGCTCTCACACATCAAAGAAGACTAGAGTAGGGCCACATTACAGAGCTGAAAAAAAATGGCAATCTCTCACTGTAGACAAAAGGACTGTAAGACAGAACTTCTGACACACACCTGGGCAAGGACATAGTAACCATTTATCCTAAATAAATAGATTTGGGTGTTTAGAAAATTGTACTGTGATAGTACCAATGATTCACGACCTTCCATAGCTTATTAATTTGAACTTTAAAAGCCAAAACTAATTTTGACATATGGACAGAAACAGAAAGAAAATGGAGAGACAGGGGGAAGTTACAGAATTCAGTAATAAAACCCAACATCCATGTGTTCATTTACCTTCTTATTTAGCCAGTGCCAGAGCTTGAGGGTAGGGGGTAAGGTAAGAAAGAGAAGATAAGAACAGTGGAATATCATTAGAGAATGCAATAATAGTATGGAAAGAAAAGAAAGTCACTGAGAGTATGAGGAGGAGATAATCCCAGACCAAAAATCAAAACAAAACAAAAACTGGGAAAATAACTGTAATGCATTAACAAAGTTTTAAAATCAACTGTATATAGTATTCATTTAAGATATACAATAACTAAAATAACCACAAACTTTTTTGGCAATTCTACAATTAAAAATACATGCTTGTCTGCTTAAGTAGTCACACCAAATTCCAAAGATCAGAATAATAATTAAAATTCTTTCTCATTTCAGGTACCAAAAGGATTTTGTGTCCCTTTATAAATTAATTCATGTTCAAATACTATGTGTTCATTGAACTTTGTGGCTGTAGCTTTATAGTACAGGTCATTTCACATTTTTTAAACAGTAAAACACTTCCATGCTCATCTGGAACAGTGAACACTTGGCCAAAGAGCAGACGGAAGCAAAATTCTGTTAATATTTGGTGTATCTCCTTCCATCTCAATTTTTGAAGCACTTATCTTTCTACTTTATGTAACATCCTTTCTTTCATACAAACGTTACCTCATCAAAACACCTCACAATATTTAACACTATATAACACTAGTTAGTGGACACATGATGTAAAAATCGCTAAACACAGGATTGAAGGCATTATTAGTGATATAAAAAATATAAAAACTAAAAAGCTTAATTTTATCTTTGCAGAGTTTTTACTAAAAGTATACCCAGTGCACGTTTAAAACTATACTTCAATCAATCTCCTGTAGAGGTATAGTTTCAAAAACACTAGTCTCATCAATTGAAATTTAAAAGAAACATGAAAAATAGATTTACTGCCCAAAGCAGCAACCCATATGTATTATTATACTAGATAAAACATAATTATGGCATCGATTATTACTAGACAAATATTCAGTTTGCAGTAGTCACTTATTCTGATATGTTTTATTATTATAGCCAAAAATGATAGTTTTATTTATTTTACTGTCCCTCTTAAGAACAAGTTGGCATACAAATTTGAATAAAAAATGACAATTTTACAAGGCTACTCCATCACAAACACTTTTGATACCTGCAGAACTTCAACTGACACAATTCTAGAGTTGTCCTAAGTGAAGGGTTCCAAATACAAATATGTGGGACTCTGAAAACAAGAGTTAGTGTCCATCCCTTCTGATAGTGGTAAGGCTGTCAGAAGTTAACTGAAATGAGTCATCCTCTTTAAACAATCTGCAGGATTAATCTGCTCTAGTAAAACAAAACTTCACCCCAATACCAGGAAGATATGATAAATATGTTAAAATCTGTGGGAAATCTTAGACTTTTTCATATTTAAAAAAATTGAAAAAAGAATACAAATAGGCAAATCACAAAATAAAAATATAAATACCCAATAAGCAAACTCATTTTTTTAATTTCAAACTAAAACACCACTCATACTTCTTTTTATGAAACTGAAAAATACTTTTTTGTTATAATATCTAGTATTGGCAAGAGCTCAGAAAATGGGCACTGCCTTATGTTATACTGATGGAAACTAAAACTGGCAAACTTTCTGGAGACAGAAAGGCAATACGTAAGAAAACATATCCCCGTGGGGAGCCTGGGTGGCTCAGTCAGTTAAACTTGCGACTCTTGGGGCACCTGGGTGGCTCAGTGGCTCAGTCATTAAGCGTCTGCCTTTGGCTCAGGTCATGATCTCAGAGTCCTGGGATAGAGCTCCACAACAGGCTCCCTGCTCAGAGGGGAATCTGCTTCTCCTTCTGTCCCTGGCCCTCCCCGCTCTCCTCTGCTCATGCTCGCACACACACACACACTCTCTCTCTCTCCCTCTCTCAAAATCAAACAAACAAACTTCTGACTCCCGGTTTCGGCTCAGGTTAAGATCTTATGTTTATGGAATCAAAACTCACATTGGGCTCTGTGCTCAGTGTGGAGTTTGCTTCAAATTCTCTCTCCCTCTCCATTTCCCTCTCCCTCTCTCTCTCTCTCAAATAAATAAAATCCTAAAAAAAAAAAAAAAAACAATGTATCCCCCTGCATCTCTGCTCCCCAAGGAGATATTACCATGGCTTTAAAAGATTTCTTTCCTGGGGCACCTGGGTGGCTCAGTGGGTTAAGCTGCTGCCTTCAGCTCAAGTCATGATCCCTGATCGAGCCCCACACTGGGCTCTCTGCTCAGCAGGGAGCCTGCTTTCCTTCCTCTCTCTGCCTGCCTCTCTGCCTACTTGTGATCTTTGTCTGTCAAATAAATAAATAAAATCTTTTAAAAAATAAATAAATAAATAAAAATAAAAGATTTCTTTCCTTCCATCTTACGTGAACTCCAGTTCTTCATCCCACTCCTATCTATGCTGGTTTCACCTGACAGTATTTCTCAACCTGAAGTCATGGATGGACCTGCTCAGGGAAACAGTCCGTAGGCTCCGTGAGGAAGTCCGGCTCACACAGCACAGTACCCACAAAGACCTCGATTCAGTCTCGCCTGTCTCTCCTGCCTCGAGTCTGCATATATCCCACTGTGACTGCTTCCTTGGTGCTCCCTAAGAAGTCACGCTGTGGCAGTCGTTCCCTTTGCACTGCTCCATCCGCCTATTCCTCCTGCCCTGTCACCTAAGAAACTCCTACTTGTGCCTTGAAATTTCCTCTGGCATCACCTCTTCTGCAAAACCTCCCCTCTCCCACTGCCTTGCCAACAGCCAGTCCCCTCTTGCTCAGTATTGCCACTGTATTCTGTACATCCTGTCCTCCACAAATTAAAACCACTGCTAACACACAGAGCCACTATGAATCGGGCTCTGATCTAGGAACTGTATGTCTATTAACTCATTTAACCCCCACAGCCGTTCTCCGAGGTGCATGCTATTATGTTTATTGTATTGATAAGGAAAACAAGGCATAGAAAAGTTAAGAAATTCATCCAAGATCACAGAGCTAGTAGGTAGCAGAAGTGGGATTTCAACCAGTTTGAAATTGGGGTTCATGTTCTTAACCACTGTGTCTAAATTTTAATGGACTGCTGTCTCTCCATTAAACAGAGCTCCTGCATCTACTTTTCTGTGAGTCAGTGGATTTTCCTGAGGACTTAGCCCATTATCTGACATGTGAGAATTACTCCAAAAATACTGCACTGAGGTGGCATTACCTGACAATGTAATTTTAGGCAAGTCACTTAGCCCCTTTAGATTTCAATGAGGGAGCTGAGCACGTGTTCCATGACATCCTTATCTACCATTTTTAAGAGGGAAAACTACTTATACAATACTGATTTAAACTAAGTCTATCCTATCCTTACAGAAGCCATAGTTCTAAACTTTAAGTATCATCACAGATACAGACATTAAATGTGTTATTGACAATCATAGTATGAACACCAAATACCATGACATGGAATGAATATATATATATATTCCATTAAAACAGACCAAGTGCTTATAATATAATACCTTGCTATCAACTTTTAACAAGAATTTTCCAAGCCCAACAACTGGCCACGGGGCGAGAGCCTCTTGCCTCTCCCTGAGGAAGCGCTCCACAGCCTGCCACCACACCAGGCAGCGTTTCTCCAGGAAGTCCACAACTCCAAAGTGAATAACGAGCTTTTTGAGGATCCAGACTAGAAGGAAGGAAGACATAGAAAACCAAAACATAGATTACAAAGTCAGAACTTGAAAGGGCCCTTTAATTTCATGTGACCTTTCTAAAACAGCAAAGCTAATATTAAAAAAAAATCAATTAAGGGGGCACCTGGGTGGCTCAGTCAGTTAAGCATCTCCCTTCAGTTCAGGTCATGATCTTGGGGTCCTGGGATCAAGCCCCCGCATTGGGTTCCCTGCTCAGCAGGGAGTCTGCTTCTCCCTCTCACTCTCCCTCTTGTGCTCTCTCTCTCAAATCAATAAATAAAATATTTTTTAAAAATCCATTTAAAAAAAAAGGCAAGGGGAAAGATGAAAAGTTCATGGCATTCCAGACTGTCAGAATTAGGACAAATAACTTTCCACACAACCCCACCTGCCCATATATTGCCTCTGCTGTCAAGTCCAGAATCCCCGCAGGAGCCAGGGATTATTTCACAGCATGTATAAACGTAAGACACTCTGATCATAAAGATATCAGGGACTACAATCCTGGCCCCTCACACCTTACCCTTCCAGGCTGAAGAATCTTAACCCCTGACATGTCCCAATTTCCCTGGCTATTATAGATGCTATTGCCAAATGCTATTCTTCTCCTTGGATGTTTAACAACGTTAGTGCCCAGAAAAATATCAGGAATTCCATCTGTATCATGATTTTATACCTCTGGTATTCCTATTTCTCTACTTGATGCTACTCTGTACGTATGAATCTGCTAGCAGGCTTCAGTAGAGAAGCAGAGTAGAGACAAGCAGGGTTGTTACAAATAGTCCCTGAGGCTACGCAGGGTATAGCTTCCGCAGAGACCACTCATGGAGAACATGTTGTACCCTCCGCACTGGGTAGCAAGGTCGTCCTGCAAGCAGGGGGTGAGCTTCCTATTAAAAGCCAACTATGAAGGCAGTGGGGCCAGATGGAAGTGCTACTTAACTGTGGGGCTGCCTTGAAGTCTGGACTCTGGATAACTGATCCCAACTACTATAATTTACCAAATTCCAGGAATTTCTGTGTCCTTAGCCCTAGCCATGCAATCTAAGGGTTCACAGTTTACTCTTTTGAACCATGAGTTCAGTATTACATACCAGTTCAACAATTCCATCATTAACTTTTCTAAATCTCTGGGGAGGTCCCAGGAAAGCTCTTATGGTCTCTAGAACAACCCCAGGGAAATTACAGGCTGTAGAAAATGTTCTCGGGGCCACCTGTTCAAAGCCCGCTCTCCCAAAGCCATGTCAAATTGTTATGATGGCCTGAAAGTTAAGAAATGACTAGGATGAATGTTAACTCCTGCTAACAATTTTTTTTTAATTTAAAGATTTTTATTTATTTATTCAACAGACAGAGATCACAAGTAGGCAGAGAGAGCCAAAGGCAGAGGCTTAACCCACTGAGCCACCCAGGTGTCCCAACTCCTGCTAACAAATTTTAAGGGGGTTCCAATAGTACCCGACACAATTTGGCAGCATAAAATAAATCATTTGGCAAAATCAAAAACATATGGAACAATCCAGAAAGAGCAATTTAAACTATTTCACTAAGCAGTTCTATGAATTCCTTAACAGAAAGCATGGATCTGGTATATACTCTGGTATATACTTCATTACAATTGTATCTTGCTCCAACTGCCAAAGAGAAGTTCTGTTTGAGGATGCAAGATGCAGATACAAACTTGGACCTCATATTCTATGCTCCCTAACGACAGGCACTATACAGTGTTCTGGGCCTAACAAATCTATTTAAAAAAAATTTTTTTTTTACAAAGGTTAACTATTTCATTAACTGTCCAAATTAATACAAATAATAAGTTTTAAAATTAAGGATCTAGAAGGTAAATGGTCCAATGAATTAAGATTTTTAAACAGGCTTCCAAAAAGGAACTTACGTCTATTTTTTTATATTTATTTATTTGTCAGAGATAGCGTGCAAGCAGGGGGAGTGCAAGCAGAGGAAGAGGTTGAAATAGACTCCTTGCTGAGCAGAGTCCAACATGGGACTCGATCCCAGAACCCTGGGATCATGACCTGAGTCGAAGGCAGACATTTAACAAACTGAGCCACCCAGGCACCCAAAAGGAAATTATGTTTAAATCAACAGTGAAAAGCTTTGATAAACAGTGAAAAGCTTTAAATCAACAGCTAAAAGCTTTGACTGGGGCACCTGGGTGGCTCAGTGAGTTAAGCCTCTGCCTTTGGCTTGGGTCATGATCTCAGGGTTCTGGGATCGAGCCCCGCATCGGGCTCTCTGCTCAGCAGGGAGCCTGCTTCCCTTCCTCTCTCTCTCTCTCCGCCTACTTGTGATCTCTGTCTGTCAAATAAATAAATAAATAAAATTTTTTTAAAAAAAGGACTAATCAAATTTAGAAGGTATCTGGATGGCAGGTCTGGAGCATCAACTGGGGACTTAATAAACTTGGCAAAGAGGGGGAACCCGGGTGGCTCAAGTCCTGACCTCAAGGTCCTGGAATGAAGCCCCACATCAGGGTCCCTGCTCAGCAGGGAGTCTGCTTCTCCCTGTCCCTCCCCTCTGCTCCTGCTCGCACGCATGTGTGCTCTCTCTCAAATAAATAAAATCTTTTTTTAAAAGTACATAAATAAATAAATTTCGCAAAGGTTCTGACTGCAGTAAGAGGTTAAGCCCAAACAATCAGGAAAGTATGACATAAAAAACTCTTCTAAATTCACCTGAATTACTTACTTTTCCAGGCTTAGAAGACAGCTTTAAATATACAATTTAAATATACATTGTTTTATCTTAAAAGAGAGTAATATTACCTCAAATATAAAAATCCAAAATCGAAAGAAAAAGAAGTCTTCCAAGACCAGACCGTAAGGGGCCAATTACCTGCAATCGGCACCGGCAGCAGCTGTACGATCCACAGGTTCAGCCAGAGCTGGACTCCAATAATGGCCCACAAGAGGGACACGAAGTAGATGTCGCTGGTTTTCTTCTTCCTGACAAATGTTCCCATTTCAGGCCTCTGTCTGCCCAGAGTGGGTGAAGGGGTGGAAGGTGCAGGAGAGGAAGATAATGCTGGAGGGGGCTCTCCTCCGTCCATGGTTTCTGAAAGGGGGTTGGGAGAGCACCACCATATTAGCCCACAAGAGTCAGGAGTTCTACGAAGCAATTCGCTAGGCTGCTCTACTGTGAGCCTTCAAAATGGACTCTGATGGTATGATCACAAAAAGAGACAAAGGTCTGATGTATGTTTGCAGAGGCACTGAAAAATGTATGGAGAATTATACAACTGTATTTAAATCTGCAGAAATAAAGTTTGTTGGTGGGTAGGGTTGGGTATGGTGATTTTTTTACTTTTTACCATATACATTTCACACTGTTCAAAGTTTTATGACAAATAAAAATCTATGACAAAATAGCTGAGAATTATAATTTGCCCATGAAAACTCCTCAAACTGTACAAAGCAACCAATATTAAGTTACAGAATTCCTAGACCTAAAAATGTCTCCTCTTTTAATATGATTTTATATGTGTATATATATATATATATATATATATGATAAAGCCAAGACAAAACACGGCTTTTCAATGTCATTGCACCTAAAATGGAGCCAACTGTTCTTAAAAAAAAAAAAAAAAAGAATCTAATTTGAAAACTTCATGCTGGTAGGAGTGGCAGATTCCTAGAAGAATAATCATCCCCTCTTCGTTCTGAAAACATGATTCAATGTGAAATAAAAACGTGTTTTCCTACCACCCTAAATGACTTTTTCTTAGCTGATCCCTCCTTTCAAGTCTTTTCTCAAGTAAGTTCTTTAGGAAGAGCTCACCAAAAATATTCCTTAACTGCAAATCCCCTGGAACTAAGAGACCGCTTGGCACAGAGATGGCCATTCCGTTCTTGAACTCTGTGTGAGTACAGTGTGACTTTAAAGCTGATGTAAATCTGCCAGCTGGATCTTGTAGAAGCACGGTATCCAGAACAACCAAACAGGCCCATTTTAGGGCAAACAGTTAATATATTAACAGCATGAGGCATGCAAAGCAAACTTTGAGAAGAAAACCAAGAAATGCCAGAGAAATGGAGGACTGTAAGAGAGAAAAGGAAGACCAAAAGAAAAAGTTGGGTCAACAACAAAAGCAATGTAAAGAGAGCAAAACAGAGCAGTGGAGAAGAACTGACAGCTATAGAAGTAGAAAACAAGGAAAGGAGGAAGTGCAAAAAAATATGGAAAAGGTATATGGGGCACCAAGAAAAAGAAAATAAAATGAAAGGAAAGTGAGAATAACAGAAGAAAAATGAGAAAAGCATTTTTTTTTAAGAAAGGGAAAAGATAAAGATTCAAGGTAAGAAACATAAAAAGGTAAATAATTAAAAGTATGAAAAAAGTGATTATGGGAGAACAAAGATGAGAGGAGGAAAAGTGTAAAAGTAGAAATCAGAGGAAACTGAAGGACCAGTAAATCACATTCTGTGATGCTCATGTCCTTTAAGCTTATCCTTTATAAAGCGTATTTCATTTTCCCAAATGATTCTGAAAATATTCCTTCAAAAGGTCAGTCACCTGCAGGCTGGGCGGAGGGCGGGTCATCAGGGCTGGATTCGTACCCTGTAATGGAGATGGCCAAGGTCGCTAGAGTAGAAGCAGCCATGGAAATAACCTGCCCTGGTAACTCTGCTCCTGGAAAACAAGCAAGTATTCTTACAACTTTTTAAAGCAAAGTGGGAAACAACTTTTGCAAACTGAAACACAGTACCAAGATTTCAAAAGCAATGAAACAGAACAGTTATTAACTGATCCAGGGACAGGGGTTCCTCACCAAGGGAGAATGCTTAACAATCAACAGGGAAGTCTACTAAAAATCTGGTCCCCGGACACTGCATGTCAGTCTCCCTTGGGAACTCACACTGGTACACGCAGCTGAGGGTGGACACCTAAATGTGGAGTCCTCCTTTTTTACTTTTTAACTTCACGAGTTAATGTGAACGCATGTCTCTGTTAAAACACATTGCCACACCAAGTCTGGGAGCTTCCCGAATGCAGACTGTCTTACTTTCTTTTGCGTTACTAGCTCTCAGTACCGTATGGAACAGCTAACGCTCGGTGCCCTCAATAAGAACATTCCATGAATAAATAGGCAAACATATGGGTACTATGCAAAACCATAAAGCTCGATAAAGTAATTATTCAGCACAGGCAAAATCCACCACTGAGAGTCTAAAATATATTACTCTGTTTCATGTTATATGTCCCCATGTTAAGTTCCTAAAAGGTAGTACACCAAGCTTAATCATTTGCACTAAACTCAAAAAAAACCATTTACTGGGGCGCCTGGGTGGCTTAGCCATTAAAAGCCTGTCTTCAGCTCAGGTCATGATCCCGTGGTCCTGGAATCAAGGCCCACATCAGGTCCCCTGCTCAGTGGGGAGCCTGCTTCTCCCTCTCCCTCCAGTGCTCCCCCTGCTTGTGCTCTCTTGCTTTCTCTATCAAATAAATAAATAAAATCCTTAAAAAAAACATTTAGTGGCCAGTGAGGTCTGTCTGTAATGGTCTAATCTGCTATGGCAGACAACACAGACTAGCACACACAATACCAGGTTCTAGCATGCTTTCCTCCTCCAAGAGACTGGAAAGCTAGACTATATTCCTTAAACTCCGTTGCAGCTAAGGTCCCACGTATAAGGCAGTTTCTACACACCAGTCCAAGACATAGAAGACCATAGTGGGACTCACAGTAATTTGGATACTCGGGTGTCAAACAGTCATGGAGATATATGGTATTTCTGCAGGAAGTTACTTAGCAGAAGTTCTAAAAGTTCTGCTGGCTGATCTCTAACTTTGTGGCAGCTGTGGCTTCTCTGCTCAAATAGTCCTTTGGTGTCATGGAGTAGTTTTCCCAGTTGCACTGCTTCTGCCTGTGTCAGACCTAAGCTTAATTGTCTGGACTTCCCAAAAAGTCTATATGCTAACCAATATCTCTTTCTACACAGACTAGCTAGTGTGGATTCTACTGTCCATAACTAAGAACATTAACACTCATAGAGATGGGACCTCACTTTTGGTAGACCAATATACAATGCAACAACATAGAATGCTGCCAATGAAAATAGCCCTGACCACTCAGAAAGCCAATGAATTTCAGCTCCAATGAATTCCACCTACTCAGCAAATCCAAGGCTGGCCATCTCCCAGAGACAAGCAGGCCGGGTCCTGAAATGGCTCACCAGTAGACTGAAACATCAGGATCAAGGGCATTTATCTTGCTCAACCATATCCTATTCTTCTTCTACTAAATACCTAACAGAGGTTTACTTTTAGGCAATCCAAGAGAACGTCAAACTCATGATCTGGGAAGAGAAGAGTTGGGACCTATTCTTCTAGCCTAAGTATGAAAGGTGTTTCTTTCACGCCACTAAGGAAACAGGATGAGAGGAAAAGACATTGCCTCTCATGTCTCACATGTTATTACTCACTGTATTGAATGCTATGGATAAAGACATAGACCATGCCCCCATGGAGTCTAGTGGAAGAGATGGATACAAATTAAAGAACCACATGGGAAAAAAATTCTTACCATACTTAGGGAATAATTTGTTAATTCACCTTTAAAAGGGGGGGGCACCTGGCTGGCTCACTTGATAGAGCATGTGTGCTACTCTTGGTCTCAGGGTTTTAAGTTTGAGCCCCACACTGGGTGCACAGATTACTTAAAAATAAAAAACTTAAAAAAAAAAAAAAAGAACCACACAAATGTGAATGTGTATACAAACTATGGTGACTGCTGTAAAGGAAACATACTAGCTATTTCATGAACTCCTAACACAAAAAAATCTGACTTAGTCTGAAGAATCAGGAACAGCTTCTCTTTAAGAAATGAAAAAGAAGCTGAGAATCAGACAACAAAAAGAAATAAAAGGCAACCAAATTGGCAAAGAAGAAGTCAACTCTTCGCAGATGACATGATTCTCTATGTAGAAAACCCAAAAGACTCCACCAAAAAACTGCTAGAACTGATACAGGAATTTAGCAAAGTCGCAGGATATAAAATCAATGCACAGAAGTTAGTCGCATTTCTATACACTAACAATGAGGCAGAAGAAAGAGAATTCAAGGAACTGATCCCATTTACAATCGCACCAAAAACCATTAGATACTTGGGAATACACCTAACTAAAGATGAAAAGGATCTGAACTCTGTATAGAATACTCATGAAAGAAACTGAGGAAGATACAAGAATGGAAAAATATTCCATGCCCATGGATTGGAAGAACAAATACTGTTAAAATGTCTATGCTACCCAGAGCAATCTACACATTCAATGCAATCCCTATCAAAATACCATAAACTTTTTCACAGAGCTAGAATGAATAATCCTAAAATTTGTATGGAACCGGAAAAGACCCTGGATAGCCAAAGGAATGTTGAAAAAGAAAACCAAGGGGTGCCTGGGTGGCTCAGTGGGTTAAAGCCTCTGCCTTCGGCTCAGGTCATGATCCCAAGGTCCTGGGATCGAGCCCCACATCGGGCTCTCTGCTTGCCAGGGAGCCTGTTTCCTCCTCTCTCTCTCTCTGCCTGCCTCTCTGCCTACTTGTGATCTCTGTCTGTCAGATAAATAAATAAAAATCTTAAAAAAAAAAAGAAAAAGAAAACCAAAGCTGGTGGCATCACAATTCCAGACTTCAAGCTATATTACAAAGCTGTAATCATCAAGAAGGTATTGTACTGGCAAAAAACAGACACAGAGATCAACAGAACAGAATATAGAACCCAGAAATGGACCCTCAACTCTGTGGTCAACTGATCTTTGACAAAGCAAGAAAGAATATTCAATGGAAAAAAGTCTCTTCAACAAATGGTGTGGGAGAACTGGACAGCCACATGCAGAAAAATGTAAATGGACCATTCTCTTGTACCATATGCAAAAATATACTCAAAATGGATGAAAGACCTCAATGTGAGATAGGAATCCATCAAAATCCTAGAGGAGAACATGAGCAGCAACCTCTCTAACATCTGCTATAGCAACTTCTTACTAGATTCATCTCCAGAAGCAAGGGGAACAAAAGCAAAAATGAACTATTGGGACTTGACATCAAGACAAAAAGCTTTTGCACAGCAAAGGAAAGAGTCCACAAGACTTAAAGGCAACCTATGGAATGGGAGAAGATGTTTGCAAATGTCTTATCAGATAAAGAGCTAGTATCCAAAATCTATGAAGAACTTACACCCCAAAGAAAATAATCCAGTCAAGAAATGGGCAGAAGACATGGACATTTCTCCAAAGAAGACATAAAAATAGCCAACAGACACATGAAAAAATGCTCCATATCACTCGGCATCAGAAAAATACAAATCAAAACCACAAAACCACCTGTCAGAATGGCTAAAATTAACAACTCAGGAAAGGACAGATATTGGAGAGGATGCAGAGAAAGGGGAACCCTCCTACACTTTTGGTGGGAATGCAAACTGATGCAGTCACTCTGGAAGGCATTATGGAGATTCCTCAAAAGTTAAAAATCAAACTACCCCACGAAGCCGCAACTGCACTATTAGGTATTTACCCAAAGGATACAAACATAGTGATCCAAAGGGGCACATGCACCCCAATGTTTACAGCAGCAATGTCCACAATAGCCAAACTATGGAAAGAACCTAGATGTCCATCGACAGATGAATGGATAAAGAGGCGGTACACACACACACACACTCAGCCATCAAAAAGAATGAAATCTTACCATCTGCAATGACGTGGATAGAACTAGAGGGTATTATGCTAAGCAAAATGAGTCAGAAAAAGACAAATATATGATTTCACTTATATATGGAATTTAAGAAACAAAACAGATGAACATAGGGGGAAGGGAAGGAAAAATAAGATGAAAACAGCAAGGGAGACAAACCATAAGAGACTCTTCACTATAGGAAACACACTGAGGCTTGCTGGAGGGAGATGGGTGGGTGGGGAGGTATACGGGTGATGGGCATTAAGGAGAGCACTCAATGGAATGAGCATTGGATGTTAGAAACAAATGATGAATCACTAAAACCTATCCCTGAAACTATAATACCCTATGTTAATTAAATTGAATTTAAATTAAAATAACATAAAATGCCAAAAAGAGAAAAGAAAATGAAGCTGCTATACCAAGGAAGAGAAGGCATTCATCAAAAGAATGTCAAGAGTAACATTTGGGACAGCAGGAAGTGAGTAGGAAGGCTGTTAAGTGAAGACACTAGCATGATAAAGATAGTGTAAGAAGGTCAGTGTGTCTGGAACACAGCTAGCAGGAATCTGGTATCGAATAAACCAGGCTGGACATCGAGAGCTAGATGATGCAAGTCACGGAAGACCATGGTAAGTACTTCAGGCTTTATTCTAAAAGGAGCAGGGAAGGAGTGAAGAATTTTAAACAGGATAGTATTTCTACTGAAACGTCACTGAGATCATTGTAGCTTTACTTGCAATTGTAAGAAATGACACAGAGAGATCTATCTATGCTTTTCACAGTTTCCCCCAGTGTTCCCCTGCAACACTGAGGCACAGTTCTGTGCTCGGGATTATCAGCATGGACACAAGATAAGCACGGCAAGGATCTCTCATGTTGCCCTTCAGAAGCACACCCAGCCTCCCAGTTTGCAAATAAATGAACAGTTTTGAGATACAGAAAGATCGTGCTTGCTGTCTGGTCAAGAGCAGATTGGAGGGGACCAAGAATGGGTACAGGGAGAGAAGTGACGGCAGTACTGCAGGCAAGACAAGACGACAGCACGGTCTGCAGCAGCTGGCAGGGGAGATGTCAGCAAAGTGGCTGCATTTATGCGGCACCTGGGTGGCTCAGTGGATTAAGGCTTCTGCCTTCAGCTCGGGTCCTGGTCCCAGGGTCCTGGGATGGAGCCCCACATGGGGCTCTCTGCTCAGTGGGGAACCTGCTTTCCCCTTTGTCTCTCTCTGCCTGCCTCTCTGCCTACTTGTGATCTCAAATAAATAAAAATCTTAAAAGAAAAAAAAAAAAGTGGCTGCATTTAAGAGGCAGGGAGTAGTCAAAGTGGACCAGACCCGATGATGAACCCATAAATGAAATGAAAGATGAAGGATCAAAGGTGAGCCCCAAGTTTCCAGATTAAGGTTGTAAAGAGAACCACGAGGGAATACCATGACAACAATGACAGAGGGGAAACAGAGGAAGATTTGGACAGATTAACGTGCTTCTTTAGACTTCCAGACAGAATTTTCAAAAACAAACTGATTACACCAGAGATAAGACAGGACTTGGCTTTCTGCGCACCCAAGAGAGGTTTCTCGGGCTCCACTAGAGAGCAGAGGATGGAAATGCCTGATGACTGATGGCCTGGGACAGCAGAGCAGAAGCAGAAAAAGACTTCCGGTCAGAATTCAAACGAAGCGTTCTCCCTGATGTAAGATTAAAGACTAGTCGAGTGTCCTAAATTACTAAGCCCACCTCTTCACAAGCAATTTAATCAAGTAGTGACTCATCTTTGAGAGATTCTGAAAAATGAGTCCCTTGTAGTAAGTCGTTCAATGTTACAGCTCCTCAACAATGGATTTTCGGTTTGGCTGCAGTTTGACGTATTTCTCAACTCCCACTAAGTCCTCATTCACCAAACAGGTGACTACGCTGCACGCTGACATAAGAGCCTGAGACCCAAGTCCCAAACTCGGTTTGATATTTAGATTATTAGTTATGAGTCAGTAAGTGAGGAGCTAATGTAAAAACAGGCATAGCATATTTGAGGAGCACAGAAGATGGAAACCTAATCCATGCTTGGGAGGTCAGGGAGGGGCCTCCAAGTGCCTGACATGAATGGTAAAAGATACCACCCTTATAACCCATTTCAATATGTTATCCAGATTTTAAAAAGACACAGGAAGTCAATCTTGGAGGGGATGAGAGAGGCTGGTGTCTCAGAGGTAGGTGGAGAAAAGATTTTCTAAGACTAATAAAAAAGCAGATGTAGCAGAATGTCCTTTTCAAAGGACTCTAAGAAGCCCAAGAAGGCCAGGACAAAGGCTGCAATGAGAAGAGGGAAGCGACACAAGGACGCAGAGGGAGATCGGAGCATCTCACATTTACTAGGCCCCCAGGCAGTACCACCTGTGCAACCTAGTGGCTGCAGAGCACAGGTGAGGAAACCAGACTGTCCAGGTTCAAATCCCTGGTCTATTCCTTACTAGCTTGATGACCATGGGTAAGTCACTCAAAATCCTCATGTATGAAATGGGGCTTATATAAATTCCTATTTCATGTGACAGTTAAGTGAAACAATACATATGAAGTAATCAGAACAATGCCTGGTGTGAAGGGCTTGCTCAAAAAATGTTGGCTATTGCAAAACTACTGGTTTTGGTAGTATTGTAAGGGCCTACTTAGCCAGAGGGAGCCATTTTGTGTTTATGCAGTGAACTTAGATTGACCCTGATCCTCCCAGAGGAACTTAATTGCAAAGCCCAGATACTAGGGTGGGTCAAGCCAGCTAGAGACATCCAATCAGTGGGGCGCACATATATCTAATAGGGTAAATTGAAATTCAATTGGCCACCCGTGTGTGACCTAGCATGACTGTGCAGTTTTCTCTGTGTGTTGCAATCTCATTGACCACCTGTGTAGAGCCAGGCTCAACCACCTTTATAAAAGTTAGTCTGTGCGGCTGGGAGGGGTCGCCTCTTTGTAAGAGAAGGCCCTGACTGGTCAGTGTGATTCTCGATGCTTGGTGCGAAATAAAGCTTTGCTTAACCTTTACTTTGTATCAGTCTCGTTCCTTTGATCACAGACCCAACAGTATAAACTATGAGAAAAGCCACTAGTACCCCTACAGTATTTGTCGTGCCTATCATCCCCTTTCTATTTCGTTTTTCAGCCATTTTCCTAGATCTTAGGCCCTTAGCATACATTTCAAGATCTCCCCACAGAGTTATGTGAAATATCTTGCATCCAGTAGGCACTGACAGACTTGAGGAAAAGTTAAGACCAATTAATTAAACCTTCACAATTATCACTTAAAGACTCTCCAATTTGCTGACGTCACTAAAATAATGCAGTCAATACTCAATGAATCATAGCTATATCAATGAAAACTATGCAATATCATCCTCGCTGATGCACAAGTAATTAGATAAATTTTTAGAGTGCCTGAAACTTCGCAAAGGAATGAAGAGTAGCACACGGGGGAAATGCAGAGTGTCTGAAGATTATGGATGTAAGATTGGACAACTGTTCTTATTCATCAAACTGGCACTTCAATCATTTCTGCCTTAGTGATATCCTCCCACACTTCAAAAACCCCAAAGGTTCTGGCATAAACGATGAGTAAACACACAAGAATGCCAGGACAGAGAACCTAGGCAAAGTCATGGTACTAGAAAAGAAGCCCCAGCTAAAAACAGACACACAGACAAGGGCACATAATCTTGGGACCTAAGAACCATAAACAAAAAAAGGAAGAGCATCCAAGGGTTCAAGTATCCGTCTACCCAGGACAGGGCCAGGATCAGGCAGAGGCCCAAATAACAGCGATCTACACAAGGCCAAACAAGCAGGCCACTAACATTAGCAGCCTAGCACTAGGGGACAGAAACACATGGTCTGGACGTAAGACACTGATCACATGTTCACACAGTATCTGTTAATACGGCCAGCGCAACAATGGGCACAATAATGTTTCTAATACCCGGAGGATGATGTATTTCGAGAACAGTCTAAATGAGGAGATACTCGATCTCCTTAGTGATAGTGGCAGATAGTGATAGTGGCAGATACCAGAAATACATCCAAGGATACTTACTGGAAGGGGCTCTACCACATACCAAGTAAAATCTCCCCAGCATGCAAAGCTCCCTTTGAAGAAGGCTTCTGTTTCCATCACTAATGTGGAAAATATGCCTCTTCAAGGACTTCTAGTATCACTTCATCTACTACGGTCAGTAGCGAAGGCTTGGATATGGACCAGTAGCAGTTTCTCTAGGCCTATTTAACTGACTGGTGTCAGACGGGACAGTAACAGATGAGCAATAAGAAACTCAGATTGTTCCTTTTCTTTTTCCAGTTTGGGTTCAACTGGACCAAACCTGTTCACTCATGTTACATGTTATCCCAAATGATTAAGGCAACTACTAAGCCTTCCCTGCCAAGGAATTTCTGATCACTTATAAACAATCCCCAGCATCTGGAGGAACGGACCCAGTCGTACTTGCCCATACTTGTCAGACTGGGTGACCAGGTAGTACAAGTACATAGGGTGCTTGTTTGCCTAGCTTTTGAAAAAGCACTTCTAAGTGTAAATTAACTCAGAGTAAATGGCTTTCTGAGTCTCCATTTCTTCATCTGTAAAATAAGTACCAATCCCATGGGATTATTAAGAAAATTATGTAAGATAACGTGTAAAGAGCCCAGCGGGGCTTCACTTATGGTGCAATTATTAACAATGCGAGTGTTCTTTCCTCACAAGCCAAAGGCATACCCTGAAGTTGGACTCCAGGTTTCTACCAATTGAGAAATGATCCAGGAGGCAGAGAAGCTAGTTTCTGAACTTGTGGTAGGCTAACAGGGCCCTCAGGTAAGACTGAGGAGCTCATGACTATAACTGAGTACAAGAGAGATCAGCAGTCACTCCCTTTTCAGAATGACTGACACTTGTTCAAAGAGCCTGGTGAAGGGGAAGAACACCAGGCTTAGGGTCAAGGACCCTCAGTTTTAAATATTAGTTCTAGGAGAGCCGAGGTGGCTCAGTCGTTAAGTGTCTGCCTTCGGCTCAGGTCATGATCTCAGGGTCCTGGGATAGAGTCCCGTGTTGGGCTCTCTGCTCAGCAGGAAGCCTGCTTCCCTCTATCTCTCTCTCTCTCTGCCTGCCTTTCCATCTACTTGTGATCTCTGTCAAATAAATAAATAAAATCCTAAAAAGATAAGAAAAGAAAAGAAATCTGTAAAAGGACTCTAGATCAAGAATAATTGGGGCAGGGGTGCCTGGGTGGCTCAGTAGGTTGAGCCTCTGCCTTCGGCTCGGGTCATGCTCTCAGTGTCCTGGGATCGAGCCCCACATCGGGCTCTCTGCTCAGCAGGGAGCCTGCTTCCCTCTCTCTTTCTCTCTCTGCCTGCCTCTCTACCTACTTGTGATCTCTGTCAAATAAATAAATAAAATCTTTAAAAAAAGAATAATTGGGGCAGCTGGACAACTCAGTCGTTAAGCATCTGCCTTTGGCTCAGGTCATGATCTCAGGGTCCTGGGATCGAGACCTGGATTGGTCTCCCTGCTCGGCGGGGAGCCTGCTTCTCCTTCTCCCAATCCCCCTGCTTGTGTTCCCTCCCTTGCTGTCTCTCTCTCTCTATCAAATCAATCAATCAATCAATCTAAAAAAAAAAAAAAGAATAATCTATTCTGGGGGCACCTGGTGGCTCAGTCAGTTCAGCGCCCAAGTCTTGGTTTCGGCTCAGGGGATTTGATCTCATGGTTTTGGGATCTGGCCCCAGGTTGGGCTCCAAAGCTCAGTGAGGAGTCTGCTTGAGAGTCTCTCTCCCTCTCCCTCTGCCCCTCCCTGCACTCACTCTATCTCTCACGCTAATAAATAAATCTTGAAAAAAAATTCTGAAATAGACTGGAATCAGAGTAAACAAAACAAAACAAAACAAAACCAACATTTTCAAATCTGTTCTCAACATGTGTTCTGTGTCTCTGTGATTTCCTTCCCTGTAATAGTCTAGAATACAAATACCAGAAATCTGGCTGGCGTGCCAGCACAGCACTATGCTGGGTTTATCACTGAAAATAATAATCAAACATGAAAAATAATAATGGTAAGAATCAAACATGGCCTTTTTTCTCCCACAGCTCAAAAACTTGGTCTTAGAATCCCGCTGCACAGCTCCCTAAGCTGCCATCACCAGCTGACTAGAATTTTTTCTTAAGACTTATTTGAGAGAGAGAGAGAAAGAGAAAACAAGCAAGGCAGGGAGGGGCACAGGGAAAGGGTGAGAAAAACTATCAGACTCTGCGCTCAGCAAAAAGCCAACACAGAATTCAATCTCACAACCATGAGATCATGACCTGAGCCAAACCAAGAGTCAGAGGCTTAACCGACTGTGCCATCCAGGAGCCCCATAGCAGACTATAATTTACACCCAAGAAATCCATTTTAACCTACACCATTCATATTCTTGTAGCAACATATTCACTAAGTTCTGGACAAAAGTAGTCAAGATGAGAACACTGTCCTTTAGAAATTAAACACTGAACTACCATAAGATCCAGCAATTCCACTTCAGTGTATTTATACAAAGAAAACAAAAACAGTAACTGGAAAAGATTTCTATAGCCCCATGTACATTATAGCATTATTTAACAATCGCCAAGATATGGAGACAACCTAAGTGTCCATCAATGGATGAATGGATAAAGAAAATGTGGTATGTGTACACAATGGAATAAGAAGAAGAAGAAGAAATCTTGCCATTTGTAACAGGATGGATGGACCTGGCATTATGCTAAGTGAAATAACTCAGAGAAAGACAAATACCATATGCTCTCACTTGTATGTGGAAACTTACACACACACACACACAAATGCACACCAAGCTCACAGATACGGAGAACAGATGGGTGACTGCCAGTGCTGGTGGTAAGAGACAGAAAAAAATGGGTGAAGGGGATTAAAAGGTACAAACTCATTATAAAATAAGTCATAGAGATGTCACGTACAGCATGGTGTCTAGAGCAAGCAAATAATACTGTATTGCATATTTGACAGTTGCCAAGAGAGTAGATCTTAAAAGTTCTCATCGCAAGAAAAAAAATACTTTTTTGTAACTACATAAGGTGAGGGATGTTAACTAGGTTTCTTACAATCACTTTTCAATGTGCTGTTCAAACATCAAACCCTTGTTGACACCTGAAACCGATTTAGTAATATATGTCAAATATATCTCCGAAGTAAGGAAGGAAGGGACTTTCCAGATAAAGAAAAAAAGAAAACCATCCTGGGATGAAGGGTGAGGGATACGCTGAGTTATCTGAATCATCACTATTAGCAGAAAAGGGGTGGCAGGGAGAGGAGATAAAGGTACCAAGAGGAACCAGTGGTGACCACTAAGCTTTCGACAACAGCTGTGAAAACAGGAAGTTCACATCTACTGGTCTGATACAGAACCACAGAGTCTAACAGATTGTGACCCGGAAGATAGGCCAAGCGAAGAAAACCGAGAGAGAGAGCAAAATAAAATCTTCCCTATTTTCCATTGTCAGAGAGATAAGGTTTCCAAACAAAATAAAAACCAAAGAGCAACTTAATTAAAAAACAAAAACAAAAACTATGAGGTAGCTGTACCAAACACCTTGCGACTAACACACAATGAATAGGCTAAGAGTACTGCTGTAGAAGAATGCTGGTCACAGAAAGATGGTCGTGACACAGAGTTTAATGAACCGTCGTTCACAGTGGGATGCCTGGGTGGCTCAGTTGGTTAAGCGGCTGCCGTCGGCTCAGGTCATGATCCCAGCGTCCTGGGATCCAGTCCCACATCGGGCTCCTTGCTCCGCAGGGAATCTGCTTCTCTCTCTGTCTCTGCCTGCCATTCTGTCTGTGTGTGCTTGCTCTTCGCTCTCTCTCTGACAAATAAATAAGTTATAAATAAATAAATAAATAATAAAATGTCAATCACAAAGGAGAACCTTCACCATAAGCCAGTTTTCCTGGGTTTTAAAGTCTGAAGGCATAGGAGTTAAGGCATTAGTTAACATTGAGGAGGAGAGTGAGATTTTGAATGATTTTTATTTTCTTTTTGCTTGTTTCTCCAAGTTAATGACAACAAAATACCAGGGAAATTAATTTTTTTGAAAAATGTGCTGCAAGTAGTAATTTGCTTTTATTTTATGTATAACCCTCAGAAAGAAGGAACATATGTCGGTTGCTGTGGAAACCATGTGCTGGTCAGATCGACCCTCCAGTCACAGCTACTTCCACAGGGATGGATAAGGAGAGGTCCAGTCTGATGATCTGAGGACCATTAATATCTGGCCACCCCATACCCCACCTTACAACTCATTAGAAACCTGTATTTTTAATAAACTGTTTCTGGATATAAATCACTTGCAACCAGGATATTTAAAAATACTCCTTAAGAGAAAATAGTGTATTCAGCTTTTACTGAAAGTTCCAGCCAGAGCAGCCAGGCCAAAAAAGAAAACATCTGAATAAGAAAGAAGTAAAACTATCTTTTTTCACAGATGACATGATCTTATATATGCATGATCCTACAGAAGCCATAAAAAAATATTAAAGCTTATGAATAAATTCAGCAAAGCTGCAGGACCCAAGATCTACCTTGAATTTGGCAATGGTGTTTTTAGATAGGACACCAAAAGCACAAGCAACAAAAAAACTGGAAAACTCATAAAGATGTGGAAATTAAACAATGCAATTCTTATTAACCAATGTGTCAAAGAAGAAATCAAAAAGGAAATCAAAGAGTATCTTGACCCCAAGAAAATGGAAACACAACAAATGAAATTTATGGGATGGAAAAGCAGTTCTAAGAGGACAATTTAGAGTGGTAAGTGCCTACATTAAGAAAAAAGATCTTGGGTACCTGGGTGGCTCAGTAGGTTAAGCACCTGCCTTTAGCTCAGGTCATGGTCCTAGGGTTGTGGGATCAAGTCCTGAATCAGGTTCCTTGATCAGCGGGGAGACTGCTTCTCCCTCTCTTCCTGCCCCTCCCCCTGCTCGTGTTCTCTCTGTCTCTGTCTGTCTCTCTCTCTCAAATAAATAAAATCTTTAAAAATAAAGAAAGAGAAAACATTTCAAATAGATAACCTAATTTCATGGCGAGCTGCTTAATGGATACAGGTTTTCCTATTAAAATGTCCTAAAACTAGACAGAAGTAGTGGTTGCACAACAATGTAAATGTACTAAATCCACATTTAGAAAGCTAATCGTTAATTTTATATGAATTAACCTTTTTTTTTTTTTTAAAGATTTTATGTATTTGACAGAGAGAGAGAAATCACAAGTAGGTTGAGAGGCAGGTGGGGCAGGGGGAGCAGGCTCCCTGCTGAGCAGAGAGCCCGATGTGGGGCTCGATCCCAGGACCCTGAGATCATGACCTGAGCTGAAGACAGAGGCTTAACCCACTGAACCATCCAGGCGCCCCTGAATTATACCTTTCAAAAATGAAAGAAAGGGGGGAGGAGTCAGATACAGTCTTAAAACCTAAAATATTTTATATGTTTATTTTCTCTTCAGAAAATACCACAAATTTTAAAACAGATTTAAAGCACTTTCATCACTTCATGTTTTTTTCAATAAAGCTACTTTTTCAAATACTTCTTAAAGTAATATTAATAGAATGCCCCATTTCTTACCAGAAGACTCTTTTCCATTCTGTCTCTCATAGAGGGTGCCCACAGACATCAGGAAAACAATAACCAGGAACACTGGAATTCTCCATGAGCCAGCCAGGGATGCTGAAAATTTATTAAGAGTTAACATTTTTAGTTAAATAAAAATCTAGCACTTGTCTTTAGAAGACTCAATCTATTCTAAGCAATAGTATCTGAAGGTAGAAGTTAGACTAGGGAAAAAAAAATAAAGACCAGTAGACTGACAGAACAATTTGGCATAGATGTCATTAACAAAATTATTTCACAGGGAATAAAATTTTTTTGAAGGTCATAAGACAGATTAAACCTCCGTTCAGGACTCCTCTCAGTTAAATCCAGCCCTGCTCTGAGGCCCCTGGTCTAAAGGATTGGGTATGTGCCAGCCTACCCTGAATGGGCTTCTATTGCCTGAGGAATCAGGTCTGTTCTAAGGCACACCAGTGTTGAGGACAAACCTGAACTCAAGCTTTTTGTTTAACTCCAAAATGACCTGCATCAGGCACAGAACCTAAAGTCATGGGGCCTGACTTCATTTCCTAAAAATACCACTGGGGGTGAACTCCCATCTCTCAAGAAAGGATGAAATGGCCCAGAAGACCACTACAAAAAGCTTCAGTGTATCCTCAATGTAGAGGGCAAAAATGCTAACCTTTTTGGACCCTACGTATAGGCATTTGTGTTTCCCTGAGTTGATCTAGAACCTCCTGGACTGCTGGTCTCCCTCCGTTGCCTTCCCCAAATTCAAAATGAATCACGCTGGACTCATCAGGGGATCTTGCTAAAATACAACATCCTCCTTTAGGGTTCCAAATCAGCAAAGCTTCTCAGAAAGTAATGTTTTGTTCCACATCAGACTCTAAACAAAGAACTACCTTCAATCAACCCCGATTTTTAACCAGCAGCTCTAAAAACTACTTTAGATAGGCTAATTACTGCTCTAGATAACTGAATTTTGTTTTTATTTATGAGAACCTAATGCTTCCATAAGCTTAAGACCTGGAGACAAAAGAGTCCCTGAAAAAACATCACTCTACAATATCCTAGCAGGTACCCTGCTAACAATAAAGAGTCCCAAGTAACAGGGAACTCATCATTTTGAGCAGCTAACACTGATCATCGTGACACTGAACAGATTTGTCTCCCTGAAGCTACTCATTGCTCTGACACCTCCCCCTCCTGGTTACAGAGCTCTGTTTAAACCGCTCTTTCACAGGACAGTCCTTCAAATACCTGCAACAGGCTTCCATATTTTATCTCCTCCTTCCCTCCACCCATAGAGCCCAGTCCCCTTCTCTCATCCTGAGTAAATACCTCTGGTTCCCATAACTGCTGCTCACACACTTGACTGCTTAGCCATATCCTCCTCAAGTTTGACTCTCAGAAGTGGCCATCATGGTGCAAGGGTGCCCTATTTTTTAAGATACATTTATTTTTAAAGGACCTTTTGAAAACGAAGATTCTATATAATTAAAAGACAGACATGTTAAAGCATAACATTCGTATTAAAGATGAAAGAAGGATTAAAGCACATTTTCTAAAGATCATTTTAAAGAATGTTAAATGCAACAAGTAACACTACACAAAAAA
Organism: Mustela putorius furo; assembly: GCF_011764305.1. Taxonomy (NCBI): domain Eukaryota; kingdom Metazoa; phylum Chordata; class Mammalia; order Carnivora; family Mustelidae; genus Mustela; species Mustela putorius. The sequence continues at coordinate 12,796,196 of NW_025421423.1, forward strand.
TTCACGTCAGTTCACAGGATCAGCCTCTGCTGATCTTACGCTAGACTTTCTTAGAAAAAGGGACCCACCTAAATGAAAAAGCAATATAATCCAGACAGGAATTGAAACTGCTCTCAAGTAGCGTTCAGTGCTTGCATTCCACTTGAATGAAACAGTCAACACATAGCCAACTACCAACGTCCAGATCTTAAATGAAATATAGACACAGTTGTAAATATATATACATGAAAATAAACATATAATCATACAAAAATCTGCAAACATCTATACATCTATGAGAGCTGTGGATACAGCACAGATAAGATGAAGGTGGTCGTGCTAAATACATATATAGACTTTCTTCTTTGTGTAGATAAATCAAGATTTGAAATAAACAAGCATTTGAAATCCAGCATATGTAGCAATGTTGTTGTTGTTGTTGTTGTTGTTGTTGTTATTATTTGACAGAGAGAGACACAGAGAGAGGGGGAACACAAGCAGGGGGAGAGGGAGAAAAAGGCTTCCGGCCAAGCAGGAAGCCTGATGTGGGCCTCGATCCCAGGACTCTGGGATCATGACCTGAGCCGAAGGCAGATGCTTAATGACTGAGCTACCTAGGTATCCATGTAGCAATATTATTTAAAGAGTCTCACAGTGCCTGGTTGGCTCAGTCAGTGGAGTGTGTGACTCTTGATCCCAGGGTTGTGAGTTTGAGCCCCACATTGGGTGCACAGATGACTTAAAAATAAAAATCTTAAAAAGAGGGGCGCCTGGGTGGCTCAGTGGGTTAAAGCCTCTGCCTTCGGTTCAGGTCATGATCAAGCCCCACATCCGGCTCTCTGCTCAGCAGGAAGCCTGCTTCCCTTCCTCTCTCTCTGCCTGCCTCTCTGCCTACTTGTGATCTCTGTCAAATAAATAAACAAAACTCTTAAAAAAAATAAAAAGACAGTCTTAACAACAAAAAAATACGATATAGTTTTAAGATATGTTGAAGTTCAAAAGCTATCGTATACATAAAGATGCTTAAGATAAAAATATTCGTTTTTAAGCTATGGACTAAAAGCGAGAGCTTAACATGATGGAATTCCTCAAGTTTCTCTATACATTAACATTTAAAAAGAACAACAAAAAAGAAAGCTTCCCTAGGGCGCCTGGATGGGGCAATCTGTCAAAGACTCTTGGTTTTGGCTCAGGTCAAGATCTCAGGGTCCGGGGATGGCGCTCCACGCTCAGCATTCAGTCTGCTTGACATTCTCTCTCTCCTACTCCCCCTCCCACTCATGCTCACTCTGTTTTTCTCTCAAATAAATAAATTAATCTTAAAAAAAGGGAGAAAGAAAGAAAGTTTCCCAAAAGAATCAGGTTAAAAGATTCCATCACATCCTATGAACTATGCTTATTAACTGTGAAAATAATTTTCTTAAAAAGCTAGGAAGAAGGGAGCCTGGGTGGCTCAGTGGGTTAAGCCGCTGCCTTCGGCTCAGGTCATGATCTCAGGGTGCTGAGATCAAGTCCCACATTGGGTTCTCTGCTCAGCGGGGAGCCTGCTTCCCTCTCTCTCTCTCTGTCTGCCTCTCTGCCTACTTGTGATCTCTACCTGTCAAATAAATAAATAAATAAAATCTTAAAAAAAAAAAAAAAAGGCTAGGAAGAAGACAGCCATGTGAAGTGTGACCCCTGAAATAATCTAGGTAACAGATGGCTAACCGTAGTTGAGCTGCATGCACAGCTCAAGAAGTGTAGCTAAAAGAAAAAAATTACCAGAGGAAGAAACTGCAAGAGCTGAGGACAAAGGAACCACCAGGGTCCATTCCTCAGTTTTCCCTCCACTAAACCAAGGGATCTAGCTCTAAAGAAATACCTACAAGAGCCTACACAGAAACTCTCTACTAACATTTACGAAAGATGGAAGGAATACATAACCCACAACGATGTGAGCACCAAGAACCTACTAAAAGAACCTGAGGGTACCTGGGTGGTGCAGTTCATTAAACGTTTAATTCTTGGCTTCCGATCAGGACCTAATCTCAGGGTCTGAAGATCAAGCCCCACGTCTGGCACCACACTCAGTGTGGAATCTACTTGAGATTCTCTCTCCCTTTCCCTCTGCCCCTCCCGCTCATGCACACACTTTCTCTCAAAATAATTAAGTCTTTAAAAAAAAATAAGATAAAATGACCTGAATCTTGGGGGGGGGGGCAAATTAAAAACAAACAAACAAAAAACACCCCACAACTTTAAATCAGAGAATGAAGAAAAAGAACTAATTACTACAAAAGAGGGGGAAAACCAAAACTATCTCCTACTTTATTTGGGTCATATCAATCAATAAAATAGTCTTTTGGTCTTAAAACGTTCACAGCTTCTGACCTGAGACTTCAGTTTTGGAACTTTACTAAATAAGAATAAATTCTGCAAAAGCCTTTATAACATAAAGAAGTCCATCACAGTGTCGTTTAGAATAGTGAAAAGTGGATAATCTAGTAAGTTCCACAGCTGGGAAGTGAGTAAGGAGGATTTACTCAATGAAATGTATGCAGCCACTAAAATTGGGTTTTGTAAACAAAACTATATAGTTAGAAACACTCCTAAGATATTCTTAAAGAAAAAGCAAAATACAAAAATCGCATACATCTGACGTGATTGCATCTACTGTGTGGTGGGAAGTAAAGGAAATGTACTAAGAAGTTCGTAGTTATATTTTCTTTTCTTTTTTTAAAATATTTTATTTATTTATTTGACAGACAGAGATCACAAGTAGGCAGAGAGGCAGGCAGAGAGAGAGGGAAGCAGGCACCGCGCTGAGCAGAGAGCCAGACGCAGGGCTCCATCCCAGGACCCTGGGATCATGACCTGAGCCGAAGGCAGAGGCTTTAACCCACTGAGCCACCCAGGCACCCCAGTAGTTATATTTTCATGGTGGTTTTACTTTTTTGTGTATTTTCCTAAGAGCCTTTAATGAGCACTAATTATCTTATCATGGAAAGGATATTAAAATATTCTTCAAGCAACTCCAGTAGATGAAATATCAAGAGATCTTAAGCCCCAGTTAATATGAGCACCTGGGAAATGAGACCACAGCTGCTTCAAAATAGTTCAAGCCTGCAGAACCACACAAATTTAATCTGGTAATTCAGAGAATCTGAGGTAGGGCTGTAGAGCTCAGACCAAAATCTGAGTATAATAATAATACATTTATATAATACTTACTAGGGACCAGACTCTGTTCTAATGCTTTATATATATATATCAACTCATTAAATCCTCATAACCCCTCAAAATCAGTTTTATTACCATCCTCATTTTACAGAGGAAAGAAACTGAGACTTTGGGGGCATGACATCCTCAAGGTAACACAGCTAAAAAGTGACAGAGCCAGGATTAGAACCCAGGAATCTGGATCCAGAGTCTGATTTCTTAACAGTGAGTCTGATTTCTTAACAGAAGGGTATGTGCTAAAAAATTAAAGATGAACAGCTGCTCCAGTATTCACAAGCAAAAATAAAAAATAAAAAAGTCTGTTTTGGTGACTACAAATTGCTGAAATAAAAAATGATCCTCAGTAAACTTTTTCGTTTTCAATGGTTATATCACACACTGGTTATCAGCCCACCCCATGAAACATTTAGTCAGTAATTCAGGTTAGAGACTAGAAGGCTTATTAAGTGAACTGCCAGGTTACACAAAACTGGGAACACTCAATAAAAACTGAGATAACTGCAATGATTCAAAATGATATTTTGAAGCTAGAAAAGGGCTAATTAAAATAAGATTAAATTTAATAGAAAGATCCAAAAGTTTGCTCTTAGGTTCAAAACTCAACTGCACAAGTATTGAACAGAAAAAGGACAGCTAAGCTACTTTCCAGTTCAGTGAGTCAGCAGTATAAATGGTGCGAGTGCCTCTTAATAACTCTCATATCAGGAGAAATGACTGTTTCAATGACTTTTGCACTACTGAACCACAGCAATAAAATTCAGAATGGGAAAGGAAAGAGAAATCACAACATAGGAGATACACATATACATGGGGGAGAAAAAATTGCTTAGCTTAGAAAAGAGAAGGAAATATCAAGATTTGATAACTATCTTCAAATAGCTAGGAGACTGTCTTCTGGGAGACACATTCACCTTAATCGCCCATGGTCCTGAGCAGGAGAAATATGTGGGAATTAGGAAGCAGCACATTTCAGCTCAATATGAGGATAAATTTTTCTAACAAACTATAGCTGTCTAAAAATGGAGTATTTTATTTGAGCAAAAGCTGTCAGGGATGACAAAGCAGGAGAGTCTGCTCTCCGTGCGACGCTGACCTAAAGGATCACAAAAGGCTTATCTTTTCAAACTTTAAGCCTATGATGTTTTAAAACTGATCTCCAATAAGTTTCTGATTCTTACCTTGACTCATAAGGAATCAGTATCACCTACAGGGAGAGAAAAGACTTCATATTTCAGATTTTTTAAGGAAAAAGCATGGTCTAAAGAGAAGCACATATTTTCCCCTAGTAAACCTAAAACTCATGGATAACCTCATTTCAGTTTAAAATAACCACTTACTAAGGGCGCCTGGGTGGCTCAGTCGGTTACAGGCCCGACTCTTGATTTCGACTCAGTTGTGATCTCAGGGTCATCGGGCTCTGCAGTAGGTGTACAGACTGCTTAAGATTTCCTCCCTCTGCCCCTCCCCCACTGCTGCTCACATTCTTTCAAAAAAATAAATAAAAATAAAAAATAAAATAACAACTTATTAAATACACTCCCCAATTCCACTTCCAAACTTGGTTTACAGAAGCACTACAGACTGTGCACAGAGATATGAAAATGTTCACTATGGCAGCATAAAATATTAAAAAATTAGTAACAACCTAAATGTCATTTTATAAGGGACTCTTTAAATAATGGTACCTCAAAAAACTGGAATAATTATTCAGACTTTCAGAGGCGTGATGAATATCTACACTCAATGACACAGCATAAATGCATACATGTGTAAATTTACAATAGTGAAAATACACTTGCCAAAATATTTAAAAATATTATCTCTGGATGGTTGGATTTCTGTAGATAATTTGCTTATTTCTGTTTTTCCTCAAGTGCTGAATTTTCTAAGATTATTATCTTCATAAATAGCAAATTTTTTTAACTTAAAAAAAACTCTCTTGGCCTATGGATTTTTTCTTTCAATATTCTAAAGTGTCTCCTCAGAAAAGATGCACAGAATATTATTAATTCAAAAAGCATGACCATTTGTAAGCACCAGAGATTTTTCACTAAGCCATATTAAACAAATTATCAATGTTTAAAATTTTTTTATCAGATTATCCTAATACAAATTCTGAGCTATAATAATCTGATAGGGACAATTCCTAAAACACCTGGAAAAAATTTTTTTATACTATAGTACTATTAAAAAGAAAGAATTTTATCTAGAAGTGCTAACAAGGAAAGAGGTTCTCTAATACAATGATAAAGAGCAAGATGCAAACATATAAATATGTTACCAATTTTTGTTTGGTAAAACAAAACCCTACACTTTGTATGTTCACATAAGCATACAAATAAATTTAGAAGGCTATTCATCAAACAGTAACAGTAACATCTACACAGTGGGAATGGTGGCAAAGAAAAGAAATTATTCACTTTACCATATAGACTTCTATGCTGCTTAAATTGATTCTTATGTAACAAACATGTTTTACTTGAACCAATTTTTGAAACTGCTAAATATTCTTTAAAACAACTTTACCAAAAATAAAGATTTGTACTTTCAAATTTCATACATAATTTCTAGGATGGATTCCTACAAGTGTGTCTTTAAGAGTTTTTTTAGCCTCTGAGCAAACCTGTTCAAGTATAAATTTATGTTTAGCCTCTGAGCAAACCTGTTCAAGTATAAATTTTCCTCCAGCCATAGATCAATGAACCACAAATTATAAATAAGAGGTCATACTTCCTCAAATTTGTTCTTTAAAACAATGTATCCTTCTCAAATACACATTCAATACTCATTTTAAAGCACCCATGTGCGCTAGATACCATATAAGATGCCCCCTAAAAACTGGAGGCATTTATTTAGCACTACAAGCAAGCTAATAAACAATCCAATTTCCTTTCATCTGGCTAATTAACACGCTTTACTGATTAATTAAAATATTAAATGCATTAGTAGACTTTGCCTTTGAGATTGCTGTATTTATCATCATGTGGGAATTAACCAAAAAAGCAACTTGGCTTGTTGCTGTTGCAGGTTTTTGTGAAACAGCTTCCCAAGTCTTACCGAGAGAAGAAAAGCACAGAGAACGATCCAAACTGCACAAACGTACAAGTCTCAAACCCTGGTAGCTTCAGGTACTTCGGCCTCCTTTAAATCAGCTTTATTCTAATTTGAAAACTGTACTCTTTTATGGTGTGGCAACTTAGAGTCAAGAACCTTTTCTAATCAGGGGCGCCTGGGTGGCTCAGTTGGTTGAGCTTCTGCCTTCAGCTCCGGTCACGATCCCAGGGTCCTGGGATAGAGACCTGCATCGGGCTCCCTGCTCAGCGGGAAGCCTGCTTCTCCCTCTCCCACTCCCCCTGCTTGTGTTCCTCTCTCGCTATGTCTATCTCTGTCAAATAAATAAATAAAATCTTAAAAAAAAAAAAAAAAAAGAGGAAGAACCTTTTATAATCAAAGTCTTTGAAAAAGAACCTAAGCACTGGAAACTTTCCTCCTCACGGATACCAGGCGAGCGAAAACACACCTAGAAGAGGTTCAGAAGTGGGATGGAGGGGGCCTGGCTGGCTGACAGATGTGCACTTGCTAAGAGCCTTTTGAGCAACAATGACAAACACTTCGGAACCACACGAGGAACCTTAGAAATCATCCGAGCCAAACCCACACTTCACCAACTAGAGTTTAGTAGCTCAGAGAAGAGCCCTAGTCAATCCAAGGTCACAAAACAAGTTACAGACAGAGCTCGGTTTAGAATTTATAGTCTCAGGGCGCCTGGCTGGCTTAGTCAGAAGGGCAAGCGACTCTTTGATCTCAGTTCAAGCCCTATGTTGAGCAGAGAGATTACTTACAAAATAAATTAAATAAATAGAATTTACAGTCTTCTCGCCTTTCTTCATACTTCTATATAAAGTAACATGGAAACAGTGGCATCGGGAACCATGGAGAAATCAAATCCATCACTACTGCAAAAACTGTACATGGTCTCCAAATATTCTAACATGTCTGCACTAAGGAGAGGAACATCAAAACACTCCCAGCAAAGGGGTGGGGGAGGGGTGGGTATTAGCTTTTTTTCAGTTTTATCTTGACAACTCCACATCATGGGAAGGTGCCAAGGGCCCCAAGGGCTGTGTCACATGTCAGCATGGTGCAACAGGTGATTTTTTTTTTTTAAGTGTTTAGAAACCACTTACTAAGTCCATGCAAAATTCTAACATCTGAAACCGTTTAAAAGAGCTACTCATACCATAAATGACTAGTCTGTACTCGTAAGCAGGACAGAGTGTTAGGAGACTGAAGAAACCACAAGAGTGAGGTGAAAAGGAACTGAATTAGAAGAATAAGCAAAAAAGGAAAATACAGCTACTGAAGCCACTACAAAGGAAAACTATTTCCAAACCACTTGGAAATAGCTGAACAGATACAAGGATAAAAGAATAGATGACCAAGGTCACTAGATGACTAGAATCCAAGGGCCTTTGGGGAAACATCCGTGGTTAGTCCGGTCCTGATATTCTTTTATGTTTCTTTCCCCAAATAATTAAAATCAATTTTTATTTTAGAAAGTTAAATTAAAACATTTAAACACAATGTAGCAGGGGAAACCTTTTAAAAATTCTTACCAAAGGTTACTCAGAGAATTCCGATCACAAAAGGACTTACTAATAGGTCTGCTGAAGAGCTTTTACTGACAGAATAAACAGATCAATCTCTAAGTCAATTGCTGAACCAACAAAATTCCTCCCTCCTCCATAGGACAATTGTGAGAATAAAGCAACACCCATGAAAGCACCTAATCCGGCACCTGGCATATGATAGATTCTCAAAAGTTGGACCTTAAACGTATGAACTGTGGCTCTACAAAACGTAGATTTGCTTATATGTGACTTTTCTCCCTGCCCTTCTCATCTACGTCCCTCTTCGGCAGCAGGCTCAAATTTACAAGTTGTCTAGAAAACATGGACTCTTTTTCAATGCCAGCCCGCTCTGCTTGGGCTCAGAGAACCACAGCGACGGTGAACTATGAGATAGAAAAGTTACAGAGTGGGCCCCCTGCCCAGTCACCCGACATTCCTCCACTTTGTGTCAAGCTTTAATCAGCCTTTTTGGCTAAGAGCTGAGGACTTCCTGTCTCTGTTTCCCAAGTACACCTCACCCCATCCAACCACTCATGCCTAAGTGCTGGTTCAAGAAACCACAACTGCGGGGCACCTGCGTGGCTCAGTGGGTTAAAGCCTCTGCCTTTGGCTCAGGTCATGATCCCAGGGTCCTGGGATTGAGCCCCACATCGGGCTCTCTGCTCAGCGAGGAGCCTGCTTCCTCCTCTCTCTCTGCTCTCTGCCTGCCTCTCAGCCTACCTGTAATCTCTGCCTGTCAAATAAATAAATAAAATCTTAAAAAAAAAAAAAGAAGAAGAAACCACAACTGCAAGCCTCATTTCTCTCAAACTCAGATCAACCTAAGGGACCTTCTCATTCAATTTAACCCCCTCTACCACTCCCACTCACTCCTAGTTAACCCATACAGTTTCTGTTATAATGGTTCTGTTTTCCCCACCCCACTTCTCCCATGCCCCATCACTGCAGTCAAACTGCTGTTTCAAGCCTTTTAAAAATCTTAATTAACTTGACTACCCTAACCCCCATTCCCTGCCACAAAATCAATATTGGCCCTTACTTCTCTTCCACTCATCCTCAACCCAGATTAGAGTAGTTAAGTAAAATACAAAAATGAGGGTTTCTCCTCTGTAAAGAGATACACAAAATGACATACACGCAGCTACAGGCACTTCCCCACTGGTACTTAACTTCCTCATCTCTTTTCACTGAGGGTAACTAGAAGAAATGCCCCCACTTTCCATTGATCCTGAAGTATGAAATTACACTATTCACACATTAGACCTTTTATTTTCCAATTTGCTACAGTTTGGTGGATACCCTGTTTGGCCTCGCCTAAAATAATTTCACTAAATTGCAGTATCAACAGTAAAAATGTCAGCAGAGACCTTACATGTGTCTGCCTCTGACAAGACTGAATTTCTTGGATAGAAATCAAGTCACTGTATTTATATTTCTTTCTTTTTTTTTTTTAAAGATCGTACTTATTTGACAGAGAGAGATCAGAAGTAGGCAGAGAAGCAGGCAGAGAGAGAGAGAGGCAAGCAGAGAGACAGAGAGAGAGGGAAGCAGGCTCCCTGTTGAGCAGAGAGCCCAATGCAGGGCTCAATCCCAGGACCTTGAGATCATGACCTGAGCCGAGGGCAGAGGCTTAACCCACTGAGCCACCCAGGTGCCCCTGTATTTATATTTCTTAACAGCATTCAGTATTCTGCTTTATATGAGCCATTCAATCAACTGAACTGTGCAACAAGGTAAAGGAGAAATAGCACTGAAGGTACAACAGGGCAAAGGAGACATGGCGTACTCCACAAAAGCAAAGCATGACTTTCTTCACACTGTGTGACCTCGGGAACAACCACATTCTCTGTGCCTTAGAAGCCTCTCCTGAAGAGTGGCAGGCATCTGGCAGTAAAAAGTGTATAAACTCCGGGATCTCTCCCATCGGACAATCCAGCAAGCCCTGTGAGTTCAAGTTCATTCCACATCCCTCCTTCCTACTACAATTGAAAAAGCCCAGGCCACTTAGAGGCCAAATCTTGTCTATCTGAGGACAGGCTGCATCCCAAAAGTATGGACGAGGGGTTCCCCACTACCTTGCTGGCCCATGACATGTGTGTGTGTGTGTGTGTGTGTGTGTGTGTGTGTCTTCTCCAGGAGAACATGTTCACATACAATTATATGCACCTTGACGACAAAGCCTGCATCTTATTCCTTTAAAACCTCTACACAGGAGTGCCTGAGTGGCTTAGTCCTTAAGTGTCTGCCTTTGGCTCAGGTCATAGTCCCAGGGTCCTGGGATCGAGCCCTGCATCAGGCTCCCTGCTCAACGGGAAGCCTGCTTCTCCCTCTCCCACTCGCTCTGCTTATGTTCCCTCTCTCACTGTGTCTGTCTGTCAAATAAATAAAATCTTAAAAAAAAAAAAAAACAGCCTACACAAAGCCTAGTATCCATCAACATGTTCAATCACCTTTTGATGGAAACTGAGAGGTGGCCCTGATAGAACAAGGGAATACAGGAGTTCTGGGATCAAGCATCATTCTACAAATAACCTTGGTAAGTCAAAACCCTGTTAGACAAAGGGGAATTATTTTGCAACTCGATGTCAAGGCACACTGAACACTGACAAAAGCGAATAAAATTATTCTTAAAGGGTATTGTTTATTGACAAATTAGCCTTATTGACAAAATAGCCAAATTAGTTTGACAAATGTGCATTAAACAGCCACCTGTTTTTAACAGGCCTCAGTTAAACAGCTGGGTATTAATTGGTCTACAATCTAGTCTGAGTTAGGAAGTATGCCCCTAGATTATCTTCAAAATCCCTTCCAATTCTAAAGCTCCCTAGTTTTCTAAGAAAATAAGCTCAGAGTGATCCAAGAATCACAAATGTGCCACTCCTTCACCCAGCCTGCGTAAGTAATCCAGGCGGGAGGCGAGGTACTGTGGTACAGCTTTCCCTCCGCAGGTGGTTCCCAAGAAGTAGACTGTGGCGTGAAGTAGGCCTGGGGCCTCTCATCTGAACTCAGAAACTGCACAGGCCTTTGAAGAATGCTTTGTTTTAGGACTTGAGCAACTGGAGTCACGCCCTCTTCCTTGTCCCTAACTAGCCCTGGCCTGCCTGGGGAAAAAAAAAAAAAAAAAAAAAAAAGGTCACCTGTCCCATCTGCAGAATGTCAAGCTGGACTAGGATCCGTTAGGTCCCTTCCCGCTGCCATCCAGAAAAGTCCCCTGTGAGAACTGAAGATGACCGGGGCCACCACCACCCTGCCCCTTCTCTGGCCAGGGGTAAATTCAAGTCCACCTGCCCATGCTCAAAACTCAAACCTGCAAAGCCGCACTGCGATTCCCCCCACCTGGGGACACGTCCCCAGGAGAGGGTCTATTAAGATGGGGCCGGGGGGACAGGGAGGCTGCTGCGAGCCACACCCGCTCTCTCTTTGGAAGGAAGCGGGCCGAGGTCTTCAGCAGCACGGGAAGGAGGGCGGAGGCTCTGCAGGGTCCCCGCGCTGGTGAGGAGGTGCTGCAGGACCGCACCGCCGGGACTCAGGGGTGTGTAGCGCGGGCCGCCGCGCGCCCGCCGGGCCCACGGACGGAGGCCGGGCCGCCGCTCACTCACCCACAGGCTGCTGAAGTAGTCCAGCCCGCGGCAGATGAGCGCGCCGACGTGCGCCAGCAGCACCTGCACGCCCAGGTAGCTGCCGAGGCTGTAGAGGCCGTAGAGCAGCGGGCCGCCCGCGCCCAGCAGCAGCAGCAGGCGGCGGCGGCGCAGCGCCTGCTCGCCCAGGGCCTCGACGCCGTAGTCGGCGAAGCAGAGCGGCAGCAGCAGCGCGGCCAGCACGATGGGCGTGTGCGCGCGGTGCAGGCGCTGCAGCCAGTGGCGGCCCAGGCGCGTCAGCGAGCTCTTGAAGGGGTGCAAGAAGGTGCCGCACAGCACGGCCCACAGCAGCGGCCGCAGGAAGGCCTCCAGGATGAAGTAGACGAGCACGGCGGCGCCGCAACACAGGCACACGAACAGCACGGCCCCCGTGTTGTAGAAGGCCTGCTTGATGGGCTTGTCGAAGCGCAGCGCCAGCGCCGGCGTCCTCGGCGTCTCCCCGCAGCAGCCGCCGCCGCCTCCCGGGCCCACCGCGCGCGGGACCCGCAGCACCCGGCCCGGGGAGCCCCGGGGACTGGGCGCTTCGGCAGGGCCGCTGCCGTCAGCCATGGTGGCTCCGCTGCCGCCGCCAAGAGGCGGTACTGGGAAGCCGAGCGGGAGGCACCGGGGAGAGGCAAGGCGCGCCGCGCGCAGCATTATGGACGTTGTAGTTTCTAGCTGGGCACTCAGCGCCTACAAGACCCTTAAAGAACTACAACTCCCAGAAAGTCTGGAAAGAGTTCTTTCGCCCCCGGGTGCCTTCGCCTATTGGTCCCTGCAGATGCAGGTAACAGGTTTCTAGGCTCAACATCTTCCAGGAATGTGGTGCAAAAATGTCGCTTCACCCATTGGTTAAAGTCAACTTTTCAGGAGGCGGAATTTCCAAAGAGGCACTATATTCGCAGATCGAAATTCTAGGCTGTACTTTAGAATCCCCGGGGTGGCGAGGATGGGCCGGGGGCTGGGGGGTAGTACTTAAGAAAGACGGATCCCCACATTCAGTTCTCTTGATTTATTTAAGCAAAGTGTTTGCTCCCGTGCAGTACTTAAATAACGATTACCATACCGCAGACTCTGTTCCAACGTCCTCATTCACTGAATCCTTTGAACAACCCTCCAGTTATTATCCCCACTTTACAAAAAAGAAAACTGAGGCACAGAGAAGTTAAGTACTTTGCCAAGGGCACACAGCTACTGAGTAGCAAAGGCATAATTCAAGCGCGGAATCTGACTCCTAAGTCTGTTGTCTTACCTGTTGTACTAATTGGTCTGACTAGTGATCTCTGGCATGTTATTTAAAGCTCCCCAGTGCACTATGAAGTACAGCTACTGTTGACATTGGGGGCAGATGTCATGTGAGCGAATCTAAACTCCTAAAAGAGCTCGAGATCAGATTCTCAAACTGCTGTTTCTTTTTGAGACCCGGGGTCAGATTAGTTAAGCCCCCAATCCTGATTTCCCATCTGTCACGTGAATACGATAATAATAGAAGCTCTTGTCTCAGGAGAGAAAAAGAGAAATCTCTAGGGCAATGCAAGGTTCTTTTTTATGTTAGAAAGATCCTGGGATCCAGCCCTACTACTCACACCCCAACCAACATTTTTATTAAAAGAGAAAGAAAGAAAGAGCGGGAGGGAGGGAGGGAGGAAGAGGAAGAAGGGAAGGGAGGAAGGAAGGAAAGAAGGAAGGAGAGAGAGAAACAAAAAAAGAAAAGAAAGAAAAGAAAATGAAAGGAAAAGAAAGGAGTGGAGTAAGTCTGAGATTCTCTCCCTCTCTGTCTGCCCCTCCCCCGGCTCGTGCAATGCTCTCTCAACCTCTTTCACTCTCTCTCTCTCAAACAAATAAATCTTTAAAAAGAGAAGAAAAAAGCAAGCAGGCAAGCTTTACTGAGTACTCAATATGTGACTGATTTGAAACCCTGCAGTTTGCACATTTTCTGTTTTCAGTAAGTTTTCCTATAAATTTAAACATAATTTGTTTCTTTTCAAGTAGACAGACAATACCATTATTCACCGTTTTCAGATGAAGAAACTGTTGCTTACTAAGACTTGGAGACAAGGGGAGTCAGGAGATAAAGTAAAAGAAAAAATAATTCCTTTCTATCTCATTTTTTTTAGGTTTCAGGTCCCAGCTCTTGTTCTTCTAGTGATCTTTGCACTTTGACTCTGTAAATATATTGCTTCAGTTGTCTTACATTTTTGCTTTGCTTCTTTACTTTGTCCAGGGCTGCTGAGATTATATTACAATCGTGGTCATGTTTGTTTTTAGTGCCCATTTTAGTGCCCATTTTAGTGCCCCAAGCTCCTATTTATATCACAACAAGGTCTCAGCCTCTTCCCCAAAAAGTCCTCAGTAATGAGTAGAGAATCCCAAAGAGGGTGCCTGACATATATCCAGCGACAGGAGTCAACCACCAACCACCCTGTGTCCTTCCTGCTGCCCAAGCAGCTCACTGCTTCCTGTATCTGTCACAGGATTGCCAGTGTGTGTGTCACTATTCCCAGATCCTGGATACTCCCGAACTTCTAATCCTCAGCGTGCCAAAGAGCTGGGCTCCACTCAGAGAGGAGGAAGAATTCCTCCTCCCTGACTTGCCTACCCTGTGTCCCTTTGTGACCCAAGCCCTTCACCAGGCCACTTGTGTTCAATTTATTATGACTCTCCTCATGAGAGTTCCTTCCGTGTCTGGTCTTCTGTCCGCTAGTCACAGGGTCTCAGAACCTATCAAGACCCAGTATCCCAGGTCTTCCTCCAACCAAAGACTCAACTCTCTCCCTCTAGTTACAAATAAAGAAAAACAAAATGAAACCAAAAGAAAAAGTCCCAACAGCTCCATTTTACATAACAAAAGGCTTTACAAACAGAAACTGACTTAGGTATGCATTGGGCACTGGGGGTGAGGGGGAAGTTAGGGGTGGTTGGCACAGCAGTGAGGTTGCCTAAACTCTGTTAGGGTCCCAGCTCAGCAAACCAAAAACTCCCTGTCATGGTGTTCTGCTTCCAAGCCTCAGCAAAAGGCAAAATTGCGGGGCGCCTGGGTGGCTCAGTGGGTTGAGCCGCTGCCTTCGGCTCGGGTCGTGATCTCAGAGTCCTGGGATCGAGTCCCGCATCCGGCTCTCTGCTCAGCAGGGAGCCTGCTTCTCTCTCTCTGTCTGCCTCTCCATCTACTTGTGATTTCTCTGTCAAATAAATAAATAAAATCTTTAAAAAAAAAAAAAGGCAAAATTGCTGAACATTTCAAAACTGTTCTAATGGCCAAAGCAATCGAATTGACAGGTCTCCAATAGAATTTCTAGTCAAGAATGGAATTCTACAGAAATGATGACAGATGCACTGGAAACAAACTAGACTAATGTTGATATGGCCTATCTTAAGGTTCCCACAGAATTTTGTTCCCCACGCTATGATTGTACTTACCACACTGTGGCCAAGGTCAGTGGTTTACATGGGTTTGCTTCATCTCTGTTTCCCCAGCACCAGACATAGCATATGAGTTTTGTAGTATAGAGTAGAAGCTCAGTGTTTGCTGAGCAAGTGGATGAATGAGTGGTAGCCTTTCAAAAAGCCTGTTTGTGCTTCCTGCACGAAATGTTACTGAAACACTGAATGCCTGGTAGAGGCATTCTTGAGGTTGAGAGCAGAGCAAATTAAAATACTAGCTGTAGGTCCCACAAACTACATTTGAGAAGAGTACACACAGTCCATTCAATTCTCTAGCTGACAGGACATGGGCCTCTAGGCTTCTCCTCCAAAACGTGAGACTACTTGAGCTTTCTTTGTTTACCTCACATAGCAGCTCACTCCAGCCACCTCAGGCAAGAAGGGCCTCCATGGACAGCCAGGACACAGTACAGGTGAAATGGGCTCAGGAGGGGACCAAGCTGACCCTGGGACCACAGTGCCATTGGCCTTCCTGGTGTGTGAACCCATCAATTCTCTAATCATTGAAGCCAGTTTCACTCGGGTTTTACATTTCTGGCAACAGAAAGCTTTCTGGCAGATAAAATGATAACACCTACATCATTGGTTGCTGTGAGGATTTTCTAAGAGTATCTAAAGCAGCAGCATGTGCCTGGGATATGGTGAGAACCTGATAGGGGCTCTCGGGGTGACACAGTGACTGTCCTGAAGCCACAGAGGCAGTTCTAAACAACAGTTAACGTTCACAGACCACCTCCCCCACCCACCCCGGCCCACTTCCTGAAGGTATGAAGATAAAGCCCCAGGGATAAAGCAAATACAGGCAGAAGAGGATTCTCCCAGGCATTGTATCTTGGAGTTCTCCAAGTGTCTTTACACACAGTTATTGAGCTGTGCTAAGCCCCTGCTTTGTACAAAATCTGGTGCTGACAATAGAGTGTATATAAACCAACAAAGGAAAGAAAAGAGAAAAACCAAAAAGCAGGCTTTTATCTATAGGGAACAGATGGTTACCAAGTGGGGGAATGAGGAAAGTGGTAAAAGAGATTAAGAGGAGACTCCTTGATGAGCACTGAGTAATGTACAGAATTGTTGACTCACTGTATTGTACACCTGAAAGTAATTTTTTTTAAAGATTTTATTTATTTGTCAGAGAGAGCGAGTGAGAGCACAGGCAGACAGAGTGGCAGGCAGGGTCAGAGGGAGAAGCAGGCTCCCTGCGGAGCAAGGAGCCCGATGTGGGACTCGATCCCAGGGCGCTGGGATCATGACCTGAGCTGAAGACAGCTGCTTAACCAACTGAGCCACCAAGGCGTCCCACACCTGAAAGTAATTTAACACTGTATGGTAACTATGGTGGAATTAAAATAAAAAAAAATAAAACAAAACAAAAACCATGGAGTGTGTATGCCAGGTATAAAGTGATACATATGTACAGTGAAGGAGGAGAGATCATGGGAAAAGTAATCAAACAGGTATTGCAATTCCAAAGAGGAGTTACCTTTTTGCTAAGTTCAAGGCAGACATTGCTAATCAACCACTGATCTCTTTCTCCCTCTGCCTAGACATAGCCTCAAAATCCTCAGCAGAACTTTCTAGGGAACCACTATCAACTGAACAAAGTAGGCACACAAGATGAAACTTATTTGCCTTTCCTACTATAACTAATCATGGGTGTCTGATACTAGATAAAAATGGCAGACTAAAAAGGTAGATGCCTGGTGTAGAAGAAGAGTTTAGGAAGTTAATTAGTGTATGTGTCAGAAAATAGAAATTAAAAAAAAAAAATCTCAATGGCTAAAGGACAAATATTGCAAATAAGTCTGCTACCATCAGGCCTTGCCTGACTCCCTAACTTCTCCCCTTCCCTCTTCTTTTCCCATGCTGGGACACAGGACATCACTGACAGTGTGGGTCCTGCCAGTTCACTGAGTGGAGTGTAGCCTTTCCTGCCTCTAGGTTCCTTACCTTCTGGTCTGTGACATCCAGCTTCCGCGAACCTACATGCCATGTCAACAGATAATTTTACTAGTTAATGAAATGATTAGTGAAAAGATTATCAAATTTGGTTCAGTCGACTTAACTGAGACCCATGTACCCAGGAGAGAGCCAGTGAATAAGCAGCAGCTTGGGTAGTCCTTTTGGGAAAACACACACACACACACACACACTTTTTTTTTTTTTTTTTTAAAGTCTGCAACCAGTGGGTCACCTGGGTGGCTCAAGTTGGCTAAGCATCTGCATTCAGCTCAGGTCATGATCTCGAGGTCCTGGGATTGAGCTGAGCCCTGCATCAGGCTCTCTGCTCAGTGGGGAGTCTGTTTCTCCCTCTCCCTCTGCTCTTCCCCCACCCCTGCTTGTGCTTACTCTCTCAAATAAAAAAAAATAAATAAATAAAATATCTATTTATTTATTTATTTGACAGACAGAGATCACAAGTAGGCAGAGAGGCAGGCAGAGAGGGGGAAGCAGGCTCCCCGCAGAACAGAGAGCCTGATGCGGGGCTCTATTCCAGGACCCTGGGATCATGACCTGAGCCGAAGACAGAGGCTTTAACCCACTGAGCCACCCGGGTGCCCCAAAAAATAAATAAAATCTTAAAAAAAAAAAAAAGTCTGGGACACCTGGGTGGCTCAGTCAGTTTGGTGTTTGCCTTCTGCTCAGGTTGTGATCTCAGGGTTCTGGGATCGATCCCACACCAGGCTCCCTGGCCGGTGGAGAGTCTGCTCATGCTCTCTCTCTCAAATAAATAAATATAATCTTAAAAAAAAAAAAAGTCTGTAACCAAGATAGCTCCATTCAGGAAAATGGGTGAATTTTGTGATTAACAAATCTGTGCTGAAAGCCAGAGTGCCTATCCAGAAAGTAGGTGGTCTTCAGTGTCCTTTGTTGATAGCTGTTGATAGCTATCTTCCCAGGAGATATTTACATTTTATCTGGAATGGCTGAGTTTGAGAATTACAGATCAGAATTTAGAATTCTTTCCTTGGCTCTACTCCCAACAATATACTCGAACAAAGACTGAGGCCACCCAATGTATAAACACCCACACTTCTGGGTAAGTCAGAGTAAACCACGCTTCTGAAAACCAGAAGATGCTGAATGCATTTCAGATTGGCCGGACTAATCCTTCTTTATTTAGAAATAAACTATTTGTGTTTGAGAATCAAGTCTTGCTGGGTTTGAATCCCAAGTATCACCTGTTTGTATGTTCTTGGTCACACGGTGAGGTCACTGGCACCTCTGTGTGGTCTCTGCTACCATCTCTGCCCTCCTGCTCCATTCAGTTCTCTCTCTTGCAGGCAGTGTGACCTTTCTCAAATACAATGGAATCCCTTCAAAACCTCTTTACCCCATGGAGGAGTCCAAGCTCTTTACTCTGGCTTCCTGTGTGATGGGCCCACACTCACCCCCAGCTCTCCGCATCCCTGCCTTGTCCTTTATCCTCCGATACTGTGGTGGAAAGAAAACTGGTCCTGTCCCAACCTATCAGGTGTGTTACCTTAGGCAGTAAAAGGCACTCGGCACTTGAAAGATTTTGAGATAAGATATTATTCTGGGTCAAAGGGGTGGGGCCTAAATGTAATCTTAAATATTTTCATCAGAGGGAGGGGGAGAGATTAGGCTACAGAAAAGCAGCAGCAATCTGACCAAGGATGCAGAGAAATTGGAGTGGTGGGGCCAGAGGCCAAGGAATGCCCAGAAGTACCAGGCAAGAAAGGGTCCTCTCCCCTGGAATTCCCAGAAGAAATCAGCCCCGCCATCATCTTGATTTTAGCGCCCTAAAATTCAGTTCGAACTTCTGGCCTCCATAATAGAAACAGAATCCAGTTCTGTCGTTTTAAGCCACTACATGTATGATAATTTGTAATATTTGGTATATTTGGTAATAAAACCTTGTCAAATGGCGGTGGTCCCGGACACATCCTACTGGCTTTTCTTCTGGGGCTGCTCTCCTCTTTCGTGGAGATGCATCTCCTTGCCTTTTGCCTGATTTACTCCTACCCCTTCTTTAAGATTCAGCTTCAGGACCACTGTCTGCTCTCCTGGCTGCCCCAGGTGGGTGGGAAGGTCCCTCCTCCACGCTGGCACCACCCCTGGGGTAATTCCTTACCACCGCAGTCACCAAAACGTCTAATCATGGTGTTTATGTGTCTGCTTCCACAGCAGGCTGTGAGCCCCTGAAGGGCGGAAGTCAAAAGCTGTTCTCCCTTGAGTCCCCTTTGTGTGGGGTCTAGCACAGAAACTGGCTCATAAGAATCTGCAGGAAACGCTGAATGAAAAGAACAGTCCCTTGCACTTGGGACTGAGCCCTAAGAAAATTCCAACTCAACCATCAGCCGGATTCAGGTCTGACAGCTGAGCTATCCACTGAGAATCCTGCAAAATAAATGCCACAGGGAACACTTAGAATACCAAGAAATAACCAAATATTTGTTTTCTTGTGGGCAGGGGTGGGGTGAGGATTAGGGCCTATAATGTAGAATGTGGTAATGCCTGATTCTTTCCTGACATTCCTTGAGCTTCTCAATCTGGGCCCCGGTGGCACTGACAGCTCACCTGCCCTATTCAGCAAGTCTCATACTTCCCTCATGATTCGTGAGGCTGTACTACTAAACTCTAACTATTCTTAATATATAATAATTTAGCTCCCGGTAATGCTCATAACTGAAATTATGCTACTATCTCATTAATACAGTATACTTTAAATGGGATTACAGACCTTTAAATGGGATTACAGACCTTTACTATTTGATAAAGGTATTAAGCTGAAGCTATAGGTACAATTTCATTTTACAAACTGTTTCTCTACAAGGACTTTTATCTGACTACTGCAACATGACTTTCCTCTTTATCAGACAAGACAGGCTATCATCTTCTCCAAGCTCTATAAATTCAGGGAGACTTTGCTAATGAAAGCATGTAAAACAACAACAACAAAAAAAACAAACAAAAATGGACCAGAGCAAAGCAGTAAGGAATTATAAACTAACTTTAATTGTACCAACAGGAAGAAGAATTTCAAACCATGTTGAGAATTTATACTTTAAAGTTTATATCTAGTTAACATATTCTAATTGTAACATAATTCTCTAAACATAAAAGGATTTGTGATGGCAAATGGACAGAACAATCATTTAGGTAGCATCTAGGAATATTGCTACAATTATTTTACATAAATAGAAATCCATGTCTTTATTAGTAAGGTATCATATCTTAGAGTAAAAATTCACAGAGGACAGGCTTATAAATATACATAAGTCTCAAAATCAATTGCAGTTGAACATTAGGTACACAATTATTATAAAACAAATATAACCCATCAGTGTCTATGTAAAGGCATCGTTTTTACAAAATAGTATTTTGTAGACAGTCTCAAAAAAGTATATTAATACTCCTGGAGCCAGATTGTTCCAGCATATCAACGTGTCTGTGGGAATAAGGCATGTGGAGAAGCTGCATTTGCTCATCCAGGTGGCCGGGACATTGCACGTGATGAAGTGGAACCAGACTCTTGTGACCCAGGTGGACGCAGCAGCCACCGCTGAGAGTCCACCCTAGAGCATCACTTACCCTCCAGAAGGATGGAACTCAACAGCTATTTGCCTAACAGCAAGCATCAGTCCATTTTAAGAGAAAAATCTCAAAGAGCTTGATGATTCACTTCAATGTTCAGTCTGCAGACATACTTAAAATCGCACTAGCATAGCCACTATTTTTGCGAAAACAGCAGGTTGTTTTACAATCAGGTTGTTGATTAAATATGAAAACAGGGAAGTCCAACTTGAAATAACTAAATATCCAGATAAGGAATCTAAATACAAAATATGTATAGCTTCTATCAACATGCCATTTAGTTAACGTCAGCCTTAGTTTCTTAACTAAAAATATAGCCAAGTCAAACTCAACAATGATACTTTGTACATTCTTAACAACTCATTATCTGGTTGAGTGGAGGAGGGAAGGCTTCCTAAAGGAATCCTTTCTACAAACGAAATTCCTATAAACTCAAAGGTAGTTTTGCCTGTAATAGGCACAAAGATGTATCTCTTACGGTTTAGAGGATTCAAGAGATCAGGAACAGGAACAATCCTGACAAAGACCTTCACGTGGGTATGGCATGTGTCTACAGGCATTTATGTACAAACACACGCAGACCTCGTCATGTATGTACAAACATATATATATACACACACACACACTGAGAATAATCAACTGTCCGCGAAACATAACCAGTTGTTTAGAGAACAAAGATATACACTACAATTATATACAACCAACTATACACATCTCAGCATCTAGCCTAGGGAAGGGATTCTCAAACATTTTCCCACTAGGATACACAAGCAAGGTGCCATAATCACGTGTGTAAAACTCTCCCTTGGGCATAACAGATTTAGATAATGCTTAAAAAGGAATCTACAGGGAAGTGAATTACTAGGAAACACTGAAATCCCCACCATGAAGAGAAGTTCAGCAGTGAAAGTCCTTCATGATTGCCACAGCTTAAAGAAATTAAAAGTGCTGCTTACCCAGTTTTGGATTTACTGCAGCAGAACCGAGCAGCTGAAACAGAGACCGCAGAGCCTAAAACTCTCTCCCATCTGGCCCTTTACCGAAAAGGTTTGCAGACCTCAGCCTAGGCCTGAGAATGACACACAACCTCTGTGGTAACATCTTGGAAGCACAAAATCCAGAATATAGACAGGAAACTTAATTACAGCAGTTGTAGTAAGAACCATCTGGGATGAAAAATCCATCCCTGAGCTGTCAAATCTTTCTGGTGTCCTTAATGACAAAAGCCAGCTTAAGATCATTAAATACGGCTCCTGCATTTTGTCTGAAATCATGGTTATAAATTCAGCTTTGTGACCACAGCGGAGCAATGAGAGGACATTGGGTTCCAAATGAGAAGACCTGGGGCTTTCGGCAAATCACTTCTAAAAAGTAACTAAGACAAATACATTCTTCCATTATTATCCAATCTGTGTATTTAAAAAAAAAAAACTATTAAAAGTACTAAAATGGCTGATAAAGAGTCTAGATGTTTTTTATAAGAAAGAAAAATGTACCTCTTTCCCTAAACAGAACTCTAAAAGTCCTCTTATTTTATTGTAAATCAGTAAAGGGGAGAAAAGCATCTAATTTGAGTGTGCTTAGTGGGTTCCATTTAATAAACAACTTAATGAGTGTGCGTAAGGACATGAATGTGCAGGAATTCCTCTCACCTATGTGGGCATCAGCTGCCCCTTTGTAAAAGAAGTGCGTAGATTCAACGGCCAGCATTGGTCATCTGTGCCAAATGACTAGCCTCAGTTTCTTCATCTGTAAAATTGGTTTAATAACAGAATCTACTTCCTGTGGGGATTATGAGGATTAAATGGATAAATCCACATAAAGGGCTTAGAACAGCACTCAATACATTTAGCTGTTATTATGGTTCTACTTGGGCATTTTATTAAATGTGTGTATATATATATATATATATATATATATATATATATACACACACACACATATGTACGTATGTATGTGTGTGTGTGTGTGTATGGGTTAGGCATCTCCCCTGTTACAAGTACTATGTTGGAAAATGGGAATACAGAGATAGAACAGAAATTTATTCTCATATTAGGTAAGAATAAATGAAGTTGAAATCTGCAGAATTCTAATTTCAGTGTGCCTGCAAACTAATGATCTTCCGAAATGACAGTCAAATGCTGTTGTGCAGACCTGGCTTGTCAATTCTTATTTGCGAACAATAATTATTGTTCAAAATACCAATTAAGGTTCACTGCAGGGCACAATGGCACCAACTTTCTATCTGTGTTTTGAAAGTTCAGGGTTTGCTCAAGAAATGGCTTATGGTTGGATCACAGGAGGAAGAAAATAAAAATGTTGGCCCTTCTGGCTTCGTGGATGAAATACAAGCTTCTGAACCAAAGCGACTTGCCATGGAAGTACAGTTTTATTTGCTTTTTCTGTCCAACAAGTGTTTGCCGAGTGCCAACAGCGTAGCGGTGTCTGTTACAACTCACGGTTGTCGTGGTCCCTGCATCGGGGAACTGGCAAGGCAGGGCAAGCAAGCGACTGCAGTAAAGTGTGATGGACAGCAGGATGGGGAAGCCCAGTGTGATGTGGGAGCACGTGGTGGGGAACTACACCTGTCGAGTCCAGGGGACTGGAGGAAGAAATACTAAAGCTGTGACCTGAAAGATAGGCAGGAATTCAGCAAGCACAGGAAGTAGGAGACTTCTGGGCACAGGCGACACCATGAGAGGGGAACTGAGAGCAGCTGTGTTGCATGGATGAAGCAAGTGAGGAGTGGTGGCAAGAGATGACTTTGGGGGTAATCAAAATGGACTGCGTGTTACCCTAATGGCAATGAGAAGTCAGAGAAAGTTCTAAGCATGCATATGCAAGACTGGTTATCAAAGTGGAAGCAATTCATGAAATATTAGCTTGACCTGAAATGCAAAAGAGGGAAAGTCAGTTAGGGTAGTCCTTCCCTGCCTGCTCCAGAGGTTGGCCCATCTCTCTTTCGTCTTAACCTGTGTGTAGCTAAAATACTATATACATCAGAGAGTAAAGTAGAAAAATATTTGCCTTCTTATTTACAAAGTGGGTGCCTGCACATGCTCTATCCTCACTACTGAACAAGCACAATAGCTTAGAAGGTGTGCAATGGCCACTCTCAGTGTGGACCCGAGGGCTCCATTCCAAGGCGATGGCAGTGAGGTGGAGCCACAGACTTGAACTAGATGACCTGAGTTTGAATCCTACCCAGCTCTTCTGCTCACCGAATGTCATTTAACCTCTCCCCATCTGCAATGAGGATTCTTTCTCTGACATCACTTGGTAGACTGTATGTCACAAAATCTCAATATTTTCCTTATTTTTATACAGTTCCACAATTTGAAAGGTACCCCTCTCTCCAAGCGGACTTTCACCCTGATGGTGAATTCCAAGGACTGCATTAGAAATCAGTCTCCAGTCTTGTTTAATCACAAAATCCACAAATCCAGCTGTAAAGCAACAAGCAGGGGGACAAGCCAGAGGACTGCAAAACTCGTCAGTAGAAATCCATCAGCTACTCAACGATACCATAGACTCTTCTCCTCTGAACAGACATTTGCAACAAAGGAACATTTGAGTTCCTTTGAAAAAAGGGAATGCATTAAGTCAAGGCATTAGGATAACTTCTGCTGACTGCTGGTCCAGTCTATACGTCTGAACACGCTGAACAGAAACTCTAGGTGAATTCACTCTAGGAGTCATCTCCCATTTTCTGATTTAAAAAAGAAATGTCATCTTTAAAAAGTTTCTATTCCAAATCTCCACAATCTCCAAAAATGTTAATTTATTTTCAAAATGCCTTAAACTTTTATTAGGATGATTTGTATATTATAATACATATTTAACCATACTCAGTAGATGTTGACTCTGACAACAGAATTAGCTGTAACCATACATGAACTGTTTAATTTATAAAATACAGTGATAGAAGAGTCTAAATTCTAACCACTAAGAATGCCCTTATTTTTTTTTTAATCATTAATAGAGTTTTACATCTCCAGGAACACTCACAGTTCTGTTTCTAACCTTTCCAAACAGCAATAAAAAAATATTTTCTCATAACTACTCACTGACGGAGAAGACATTTCCAGTAAGTACAGACCATTTTCTTATCATTGTAAAATTTTCCCATTCTCCCCATCAGCTGTGTAAATATCCAAACGTATTATGGAAATTTGAAACTTCTCCCGACTAAGGGCCACCCAGTAAAGTTCTCTTTAGTAATGCTCCAAGTAACTCTCCTGAGCTGTAGTTGGAAGAATAAAGGTCGTTTAGAATCCGTGTGCTGAGCTCTTTCTCTACCTTATTATGTGTTATCTGACCAAGTAGCCAAGGCCACATGGCACACAGGTCACCAAAAAAGGCAGCTTCCTCAACTTCAAAGCCGATTCAGTAAGATGGCCCTAACAATTTTCATCAAGCCAACTCAGAGATGTTATGAAGCTCAAATAAAAAAACACATGTGAAAGTGCTTAGAAAAAATTGTAAGTACTTTCCAAAAGTATGGGATCAATATTAAACAATCCTCTTTGATTAGAAAAGCAGCTTGCTCTTTCTTCCAAAAAACTGAAATCATAGGAGTCTTTTTTTTTTAAATAAGAAAAGCTAAAATGATACTGCATATTCTTTAAAAATATATTTATACTAAAGACTTTCTAATCTATTTAATATGTTGGCTTTGCAGCTGTAGTTAAGGGGTTCCCATCAATAAGTAGAAGGTCAGGGCAACAATGAGAAGCAAACAAAACGGAGAGGAGAAGGTTTGATAGGCAGCTGATGGCATAAAAATGTCTTCATACTTGTAAATACTGACAACACGTTCTGAAGTCGGTGGTGAGTCTATGTCGTGTCGGGTGATAGAGCCTTTAAGGAAGAAAGAGGAAGGGGTCAGTAAAAAAAGAAAAGAAAGAAAGAAAAGAGATTTAAAATGACATATGCAAACAACAGAAAGACCAGACAAGTCTTTAGCATTGAATCCATAAGCCAGGATTATAAAGATCTGGAATCAGGTATTAGAGCTATCAAAGAATTCTTTGCAACTGTACCTAAATAGGAATAGAAGGAACATCGAAATTACCTAAATTTGCCCCCTAAAGACTGGTTCTCATGGATGCAGACACCCACTACCAGAAGAACATTACGGATCTCTCCACTTCACCCCACATTGTTGGTTCTTCATATCATATGAACGCCCACTTTCAAGGTCTCTAATGAGTTTCATCTCACTAATTCCAAACGGAAAACTATGTTGATTTCAGAAAGCAAGAGCTACAATTTCTCCCCCTCAAATGTACCTTTCCTCTATGGGTCATCAACCACTCCTGATCACGCTCTCCTTCTAGATGGAGGTCTCTGTCCCTGTCTGTGGGTAATGAAGTGGTGGTCGGCCCAGGCTGAACCAGAGAGTGTGCAGGTGTGCGGTGCACACATCTGTATGGCTGAGAGGCAGAGGGAGGTAGCAGGAGAATTAAGACACCAAACAAGTGTTTGGACAATAGACTTTTTTTTTTTAACCTGATGAGACATGTAAAGAGGGAAAGGCTGTGTACATGGGATGCTTAAAAAGCTGAAGTTGATTCAAAGTGCCTGACCTCCTGAATAAGCCACATGGAAATTGGGTTAGGGGGACTATAGGAGTGTGAGTTCAGTGCAAAGGTCTCCTTGGAAAGAGGGCTCAGAGTGAGTGTTCTTTAAAGTCCTATCTGCTAAGGAAGCCCTACCAAACTGGACATGTTAATTCCCTGCTCCAACCTCTGTGCTGGCTCCTGTTAGCACAAGTCAAACTCAGGTTGGTAGAGATTTTTCTTTCAACAGACACAAACACATGCCCCTCTCCTATCTAACCTAACCTCCCTCACTGGTCATGTACATGGACTCCTAGTCTTATCCATAGAGCTCCACTTCCCTTAAGGGAAACCTAATCCCACATCCCCTTTAAGCTTAAACTATAGTCCCTTTAAGAAACTTTAAGAGAACAGATAGGGGGCGCCTGGGTGGCTCAGCGGGTTAAAGCCTCGGCCTTTGGCTCAGGTCCTGATCCAGGGTCCCAGAATCAAGCCCCACATCAGGCTCTCTGATCAGCAGGGAGCCTGCTTCCCTTCCTCTCTCTGTCTCTGCCTGCCTCTATGCCTACTTTTGATCTCTATCTGTCAAATAAATAAATAAAATCTTAAAAAAAAAAAAAAGATTCAACAGAACACCCTGCACTTTAAAAAAAAAAACAAAAACGAGATCGGTTAGGATTTGATCAATAGAGAGGGATTGAATCAGTAACGGGTGCACGAGCCTGTATATGGGGTAGGAATAGGCTGCTCTGTTTGGGGACAATGAGAACACCTAGAGTCCTGGAGGGCTGATTAGGCAAAGTGGGACAGACTTGAGGAGGGTCTGGAATGTTAGGCTTGTTATTCCATTTATGTCAGACGATGACTTTCCCAAGTACGGCATTCCCCAATTTGTAAAGGAACTTCAAATACTCGTTTTCATTTCATGCTTACAACGATCCTTTGAAGTTGGTATTCTCATCATCTCCATTTTAAACACCAAGAAATTGGGAATTAAGAATTTAGATGAGAGCTGGGTATAGCAACCAATGGGGAAAACACACACTCAATTCTAAAAGTTTTAGGCTCCAAATCTCATGATTTTAAATAGGTTCATTTCTCCAGCCTGAGATATAATTTATTTCTGTGAGTACTGAAAAGTACTCAGAGATTTAACTGCAGATCCATTGTTGGGATCCTGGGAAATAAGCAAAATGGAAAGATGTCAGAAATCTGGAGGCCAACAAATGTTTTCCAATTAGAAATGGGCAAAAAAAAAAAAAAAAAAAAAATGGGGGCGCCTGGATGGCTTAGTCCATTCAGCATCTGCCGTCAGCTCAGGTCATGATCTCGGGGTCCTGGGATGGAGTCCCAGATAGGACTCCCTGCTCAGCAGAGAGTCTGCTTCTCTCTCTCCCTCTGAGCCTTCCCCTTGCTTGGGTTCTCACCCGCTCATGCGCTCTCTCTCTCTCTCTCTCCAAATGAAAAAAAAAGAAAAAGAAATAGGCAAAGAAGGTATAAAATCTCCAGACCAATCAATGGAAACTCCTACAAGGACCATGAACAACTCACTTCCATTCTTAGGCCGTTAGGCTTGATCAGCCAAGAGGAATGCTGTGTAACTTGATTTTGGCAACCTCCCAAAGGTCTCATGATATCCTTGGGTCTTTGTGGGGGATCTGCTGAAGAGCCTTGCCACTCAAAGTGAGGTCCCAATGATGCAGCATTCACTGGGAAGCTGGTTAGAAATGCAGTGTCTCAGGTTCCGCCCCAGACCTACTGAAACTGCATTTGAATATTGCCAGGTAATTCCTGTACATGTTAAAATTTGAGGAGATGGGCTAAATTATACGATAATTTGGTAGATTTGTGACTACCAGAATAGTCATAAAGTGAACACTAATGGGATGGTTGGTGTCAGTCTCTACAGAAGTCTCCAGATGTCCTTTCCTGTTCAATATTTTTTATATTTATTTTTATTTTTTTTTAAGATTTTATTTATTTATTTGAGAGAGAGAGAGAGAAAGCACAAGCAGGGGGAGCAGCAGGCAGAGGGAGAGGGAGAAGCAGGCTTCAGCTGAGCAAGGAGCCCAGTGCGGAGCTCAATCCCAGGAACCTGGGAACATGACCAGAACCGAAGGCAGATGTTTCACCAACTGAACCACCCAAGCGCCCCTTATTTATTTATTTTCAATATTTTTTATTCTTAGCGTATAAGCGCTAAGAATACTCACTGACTTTGGAGTCAGACCTAGGACTGAATTTTAGTTCTTCCATTCATTGGTTGTATAGCCTTGAGCAAGTTCCTGAAACTCTCTAAAATGAGGAAGGTAATACCTATACCGCTTAAGGATGTGGTGAGGAGTAAATGAGAATGTTGTGAGAATTTAATACAACGCGCACCCCCACATTAACAGACCCGTGATCCATTCCATTAAGCACAGCGCTCGTCATAGACTGTCTTGTACTGTGCCAGCTGTGTACACGTAATTACTTGTCCATTTGTATGTCCATGTGTGTAACAAGTCCATTACAACTTCCTAAAAGCAGGATCCTTTCTCCTTTTTCTTTTACTCTCTCCAAAGGGCTTCTCACTCTCTTGTCCAATAAATAATGAATGCCAGCAAGGCAGTGTCTGGAGTTTAATCCAGATGCCAAAATGTAAGCTTACCCTGAATGGCTGGACCCCAGGCAAACAGATAATACCAACTCAAATGCAGATCGACAATTGTCTCGTCTCTGGGAACGTTCACGGGGCGTTTAAATCTGCAGGTGACCCGATTGTTCTCAAAGACTCCTTCTTCATCTCTGGCAGGATTTCTCTGGATCTCCTTGGCCCACTGGCCAACATTATAGAAATGCTGTATGCGGACCCTGCCATTGTCATCGTGGACACAGGCCATGACGTCATCACCACCCTGCATGGAAACGATAAAGGAAGGAGTCAAAGGTGCGTCTTTTACAAACTTCTCTGCTAGAAAGAAATTTCACTCAGATATCTCTGCCTCATTATCTCTGTAATTTGAAATCTCACCTCCCCAAATTATTTTTATTAAAAAAGCTTTAACCAGGGTGCCTGGGTGGCACAGTGGGTTAAGCCGCTGCCTTTGGCTCAGGGTCCCGCATTGGGCTCTCTGCTCAGTGGGGAGCCTGCTTCCTCCTCTTTCTCTGCCTGCCTCTCCACCTACTTGTGATCTCTCTGTCAAATAAATAAATACAGCGATTTAGTCCTCCTGCTGAAGATGCACACCGAACCTAATCATGAAGAAACAAACCCAACTGAGAGTCATTCTACAAAAAATCATTACAAAAAGTATTCCAAGACATACTTGTGATCTTCAAAGGAGCCAATGTCATGAAAGACCACACACACACATGCACACAAACGCGCACACACACACACACACACACACACACGGTAAAGAAACAATTTCAATAAAAAAGACAAAGCATTCATGACAACTAGTAATATTCCTAGACAGAATCCCAAATCATAAAATAAGAATGTCTATAAAAGGTAGTTTTATATGGGCAACACCAGAAAATGGGCACGATGTTTGATCATCCTATCATGTTAATGTTAAACTTCCTGACTTTAACGAATAGATTGACTCTCCAAAGCTTCCAGGAAATAATAAAAATAATAGCAAGTAACAGGAGCAGCATCAGGGGAGAGAAATAAAGCACATGTGGCAAAACGTCATCATTTGTGGAAAAAAAAAGTTCTGGACGTGGACAGCGGTGATGGTTGCACATGTGAACATAGTTAATGTCACTGAGGTGTACATTTTTAAATGGTTAAAATGATAGATTTTACATTTATGTACATTTACTCCGTAGGGGGTCCTGATAATGAGAAAAGCTAGGAATGTGTGAGGGCAGGGGTATATGGGGTATATGGGGTATGAGGGGCAGAAAATTTTCTGTGCCTTTCTTCAATTTTGCTGTGAACCCAAAACTGCTCTAAAAATAGTCTCATTAAAAAAAAAAAAACCTATAATGTACCATTTCAAAAAAAGTTTAAGGTTATTAAAAAGAGGTTCCATTTTGCTTTTCCCTTACATCAGGTTTTGAAAAAAAATTTCATCTGTGCTTGGAATAAAAGGAGAAGAAAAGAGAGACTTACCTGTTAAAGGCCTTCAGATAGCAAAATGTCAAACATAGGGGCACCTGGGTGGCACAGTCGGTTAAGCCACCAACTCTTGGTTTTGGCTCAGGTCATGACCTCAGGGGCCTGGGATCAAGCCCTGAGTCAGGGTCTGTGCGCAGCAGGGAGTCTGCCTGAGGATTCTCACTCTCTCTCACCCCTCCCCACTCATGCTCTCTCAAATAAATATATCTTTTTCAAAAAATGTCAAACATAAAATTCGAATGCCCCTTACTCAACCTCCCTCCTAGGAGTAACCTAATCTGTTTTTTTGTTTTTTTTTTTAAGATTTTATTTATTTATTTTACAGACAGAGATCACAAGTAGGCAGAGAGGCAGGCAGAGAGAGGAGAAAACAGGCTCCCCGCTGAGCAGAGAGCCCGATGCGGGGCTCGATCCCAGGACCCTGAGATCATGACTCGAGCAGAAGGCAGAGGCTTAACCCACTGAACCACCCAGGGGCCCCTGAGCACCTTAATCTTAACAGCTGCACCATGAACACAAATGCATCTAGGACAGGAAATAGTCATTTGCATTGCAAGCCAGCTTCTGGGATGGCACACACCTGCTGTTTCTCTCACTGACCCTAAAGTAGGAGACGAGACATGCAGATTCATATCCATGCAGTCTTACCAGGTAGGCCCACTGTCTTACTGCCAGTACTGGCTTTGGTAGAAGCTCATTGTTCTGGTGACCTTTCCAAGAGCAAATCCCCCAGAGCTCTAACTGCTTAGCCTGATCCCCCAGTCTCTACTTAATACCCACTTACAACCTCTCCCAGATCCACCAGTGAACACTGTCAGCACTACCTTCAAAGCATATCCCAAATCTGAGCACTTCTCGCCACGCCCACTGCTGTAAGCTGATCTGAGCCGGCCTCCTCTCCTTATGGGAACCTCAGGGCAGGCCAGAGGAAGAGAGGGAGGCTCCTCATGGTGGAGCAGCAGCCTGTGCAAGTGTACAGGGGCCCGCATCAGGCTCTCTGCTCAGCGGGGAGCCTGCTTCCCCCCCAGCCCCTCTCTCTCTGCCTGCCACTCTGCCTACTTGTGATCTCTGTCTGTCAAATAAATAAATAAAATCTTAAAAAAAGGAAAAAAGTGCAGGGGCCCAAGAAAGTCTGGCTGTCTGGGAAGCACCCTGGCACAGTGAGATGGCAAATGATGGTATCACACAGGGAAGAGGGAAGAAGACAGCTGAGACACAGAGAGAAGCAGAGGTAAGAGATGGACAGCTGCCTGGGGTCCACATGCTCCGCCTGGTCCTGCTCTGGGTTCCTGGTCTCTCTGAGGTCCAGAGGTGTACTGTGGAAGACTGAATTGTTGCGTTCGAGTCTTCATTCCCCAGTAGTACTATTACATACCTGCCCCTTCACAGGGCCTCTTGGGCAGGACAGTGAACTTCCCAATCCTTTCATTCTGGGCTTGGCTGTATTACTCACTTTGGGCAATGAAATGTTAGCAGATGTGACATGAACAAGGGTTTGAAATAGGCTTGGAGGTCTCTTGCCCTTCTGTCTCTGCCATGAGAATGACATGCCTTGGTAGTTCCAGAATGATGACAGAAAACCCAAATCCAACTCAGGTGCTGGGGTCAAGCCCAGCTGAACCCTAACCAAGGGCCACACACGTAAACAAGAAATAAATGCTTCTAAACCACGTGGTTTGGAGGCTCTTCTTGCAGCATTACTGCCCAAATAACTAACAAATGCAGGTACCACACGATAACTCATATTTCTGTAACCAGCCCTTCCTTTTCTTTTTAAGCTAGCTTGAATTTTTTTTTTTCACTTGCAATCAGAGAGCCATAACCAATATAATTGGTATACTGCTTTTATCAATTTATTTCCCTTGCTTTGAAAAAGAAAATCAAATGTTGGAGATGCACATATTTCACCATGGCACGGTGGCTGAGAGAAACCATGCCTGTTCTCCAAAATCTAAAGTAGCACAGAGAACTAAGGGGGAAAAAATCATCTTTAATCTTGATTTGCGTCTTACCATTTTCTTGTCTGAAGAGAATCCAACTGCCACCCAACCATCTGTGTCAGCACTCAGCTCAAATTCCACATCGGCCCCTATCATCCGGTAGCTGAGGAAGTAGTCACAGGTCTCTGCGTTACAGCCCGGCTTGCCGTATCTATAGGATAGAACAAAACAGAGCACCGCTGCTTCATCTTCTTACTTGCAAAACATTAAGAAGGCAACAATGTATCAGGCAGAGTGAAGCAAGATTACCAAATGAATGAGATCCTTTCTACTAGGAATCTGAAAACCAGTTTCACTTGGGAGAGATCTTGGAAAATATCTGCTCCTTTTTACCTACATAGAAGCTGAGGACCAGAGATGGGAAGGGGCTGGCTTGCATAGTGAGTCAGTAGCTGCAAGAGAACTTGAACCTGGGCATCCACTCCCAGCCAGAGTTCTCAACATTATATTAGAGTTTCTCAGATATTCGTTAGGACTGAGTTCTTTCTGAATCCCTTTCAGGGGAAGAAATTCTCAGAGTTAATAAACTGTCTTTGTGAATTAAATATATACCAGTTCTTTTTCACTTACAAGTTTTCATAAACTAAATTAACAAAAACTTACAGATTAAATATAAATCAAACTACAGACCCAGGAACGTGTAAATTCTGAGCATTCAGGTAATGGATGGTGTAGTCTTACTGAAGGTAGATTTTGCTTACCTACACAGGCCATATCTCACTATACCGCGCAGGGTCTCTTGGTTAAACACGTTCTTTACTACTATACATGATTCTACTTTCCTCCGCTTTTATCTGTTTGAATGGCTGCAAAACACTCATACATAGGGGCACCTGGGTGGCTCAGTGGTTTAGGCCTCTGCCTTTGGCTCGGGTCATGATCCCAGGGTCCTGGGATCGAGCCCCACATCGGGCTCTCTGCTCAGCGGGGAGCCTGCTTCCTCCTCTCTCTCTCTGCCTGCCTCTCTGCCTATTTGTGACCTCTGTCTTTCAAATAAATAAATAAAATCTTAAAAAAAAAAAAACCACTCATACATACCTCAAATGAATACCTCATTTGGTATTCCCTGAGCATGAATGCCTCATTTATTTATAAAATCTGCCTTGGCTCTATCGGGCTATCGTACAATTACAAATCAGGACACCAGAGTACTGAGCAGTATAAACTGGTTATCCACATAATCCGATTATGCATACATTCATCATTTTAAGGGGCATGATTGCAATGGAAACACAAATTTAAATTTTCATCCAGGGGACTTGTGGATCCTTTAAGAATCAGAAAGCCCCAGTGAGAGGGACATTGCTTCATGCCATTTTCAGAAGAACAGAAAACTGTAGCAATGGGTGGGACAAGGGAAACTCGGGCGGAAGGTACCTGAAGGAACAGGGCACAAGGCTGCCAAGTACTGACTGAGAAGGGAGGCAAGGAACATGCCAGCAGGCTGGCAGGGACCCTGAATGTCTGGGAAGAGATGTGAGCTGAGGACATTGTAGAAGAGGGTGAAAATGTTGAATGGTTGTAAAGAAAGTTAGAGGATTGAATGGGCCAGAAAACGAACCACCCCAAAGACAGCAGGTACCAAAATTCCTTCCCTTCTAGAAAACGTCCCCCAGTCACCAGAGTTAACATTGCTGGCCCGTTTCCTCAATAATAGTATTATACGGATTCTTAAAAATTCCTTAGAGGGGTGTCTGGGTGGCTCAGTCAGTCAAGCATATGATTTTGGCTCAGGTTATGATCTCAGAGTCCTGGGATCGAGCCCCACGGCAGACTCCTTGACCAGCGGTGAATCTGCTTCTCCCTCTTCCTCTGCCCCTCCACCTGCTTGTGCCCTCTCTCTCTCTGTCTCTCAAAAATAAATAAATAAAATCTTTAAAGAAAATTCCTTAGAAATACCCTTGTAATCCAAAGAGAAATCAAAACCCCTTTATTTAATTTTTTTCTCCTTAGACCTTGAGCACTGAGCAAAAGAAAAAAAATTCAGAACTTTCAGTGCAATGGGCATCACAACCTTTACTCAAGGACAATTTAGTTTAGGAAATAACAGTTTCAAAGAGGAGGTGGCTTTTCCAACAAAGTGGGGCTGTCTGGACGGGAGGCTCACCATCTATATCAGTGTTTGCTAGTTCTGGGCCATCATGTCTTGATAGAGCATGACTAGTAATCACGTGGGGACTCCCTAAACCTGACAAACCAAACTCACTACAATCATCAGTGCTCATGATGAGAGAGTATCATCCAGATACCCCTAAGTCATGACTATTTGAAAAGAAATTTGGTCTCAGACGTATCTATCATGGTCTGTCCCACTCACAGCCCTGCTACTAAGACACAGCCCACATCACGTGATTCTTTTTCATACAGCCAACTGATCAGGAGTAGACACCTGGGCCAACGGCAGTATGGTCATATATGAAAAACCAGAGAAGGACATTCCAGTGCCAAAGAGCCTTTGAGAGCTTGTGGCCTCTAAGATTGGAGACTGGGGTGGCCATTGGAAGCAGGCCACACCCCTTCAGACACTCTGAGGGGGCTGTAGGCCCTTGATTAGAGCAAGTTGTACACATCGGAAATACTACCTCGAGAAGTAAATCAGTGCCTTAGCCTTAAAGTTATCCAACTTGCAGATCTACCAACCTAAAGCATCCCTTAGTTTTTCCACAGTCATCCACTTTGATTTTGGCAAATGGATCCACAGGAGGAGCAGTAGGGAAAGGGTAACCTAGACGGTGAGAATAAACAATGGTTAGAAAATCCAGTGACAGCTTTTCCAAGGAGAAATTTTTCTTTTCAGTATTTGACTATTTTCTATCACGTGTGTCTAGAAACGTTTAGGTCCTCAGAAAAGGGCTTCATGTAAGCCTAATCACCCTCTTGAGGAGGGGAGGGTGTAGGGCACATGTCTTTGAGCCAGTCTTACATGTGAACTGAGCATTATGTGGCCTTTCCCTCATTATACAGGCAGGGAACATGAGGCAGAGAGGTGGCCTAATTTCATAAAACCATGGGCTCGCCACCATCCCTGGGAGTGTGAACATCACAGTGTTCATACAATAGCCATGCTCTAAAAGGAAAAAAAGTCAACAATGAAATATTTGTATATTTGATAGTAGAGGTTTTCCATTTATACCTATACAGGATAATAGGATTTCCCCCTTTCTCTGAACTCCCATCTCTCACGAAGTTTATAGGACATTTTCCTGGCTCACTAAATTCTTCAAACACATTGTTTCTAACAACTGAGTCTCTTTCTCGTAAGATCGTTTAACGTCCTAATGCATTCAACCACACACTGAAGGGTAGGCCTGCACTATGCTTTCGGTCTGTGACAGCAAGATTTCTTCTCCTCAGCTATTAACTCCATGCATATGGGAACCACATGGGGTCATCTTGGGCTCTCTGTCCAGCATAGTGCTTGGCACTGGATTACATGATTGTCAAATGAATAAATAAAATCACCCACAGCTACTAGGCAATGTAAATAAATATAAGGGATCCTGCCCAGGAGCTGTGAGCAGAAGGAGCTGTACTGGGGTCCTGAGGAGAGGCCCATTATAGCCTTTCAAGTTGGGAGAGAGTTAGGGAAAGTACAAGCCTCCCAGGTATTTTGGAAACAAGGTTTCCAGGGCCTTGAGGACCTTTCCAGCTTTGTTAGGAAAAGGTCATTTATTACTGTTCAGTAAAAACTCAGTCATAAGACCCTTCAGATGTATTATCAGTGGGTCATATGCTTAGGGGATGATTGCCAATATATACATTTGTGGGCAGAGATAAAGGAAGTTTCCAAAGGAATTTTTATATGTCAAAGTAGACTACAGGATCCTAGGGGTTGGGCTAAGAGTACCTTTGCCCTTAGTAAGGTACTAAAGAAACTTAAGTAAAGAAACAAGTAACTGGGGCACCTGGGTAGCTCAGTGGGTTAAGCCACTGCCTTTGGCTCAGGTCATGATCTCAGGGTCCTGGGATCGAGTCCCACATTGGGCTCTCTGCTCGGCAGGGAGCCCGCTTCCTCCTCTTTCTCTGCCTGCCTCTCTGCCTGCCTCTCTGCCTACTTGTGATCTCTCTCTGTCAAATAAATAAATAAAATCTTTAAAAAAAAAGAAAAGAAAAGAAACAAGTAACTTAAGGAAACTTTAATTTTTCTTTTGCCTTTGCTTCCCATATCACACTAGATTGTACTTTTAAAAAGAGCCGCTAAGCCACACTTTCCTGGCACACATCTGTACACTTTGGACAGTTCATTTCTACTACCCTAGATCTTGATCACACGCTAAAATACAGCACTAGTAGCTTTTTGCCATCTTTAAGTAGGGAGCCCGACATGGCAGTGGATCCCAGGACGCTGGGATCATGACCCGAGCTGAAGACAAATGCTTAACCCACTGAGCCACCCAGGGCACCATAAATAAATTTTTAAAAAATTCTGTAGGTAACTGAAACAGACAGTCTCTTACAATGCTGCTTCTCAGTTTCCCCATCTTCTTCTGATATCTTTACCACTTCCTAGCACCTAGAACACATACACTGGCATACAGCAGATTTCCATCTCAATAAATGCCAGTTATTATTACTATTGGGTTACTATTACTATTAACTTTTGTAAACTGGACTGAGAACTAATAACTGTTGGGTAAGATAATCTCTAGAAGAACGGGTTTCTAAGCTCTAAATACAAGCAAGCTTTGGAACAAAACTCATTTATTAACAAACCAAACTACCTTTTAGTGTTAGCAAATGGCTTCTTAGGGGTTTTCTAGTGCTAATTTCCTATTCTCTTTTACAATTCTAAAACTTGGAGTGAGAACTTGTTTTGCCAAATGCTTTTGGGGCATATCTTTTTCTCTGGTTTTGTAAGATGTTGTATAATCAAGAATTTGACTGGTTTTTGTCCATGGTCCCTGGGTGAGAGGCTTGGAATTTACCAGCGCGACTGTCTTTGTTACTCATGAGCCCCTTGGGCTCACACTGGATTTTATGCTAAGAGATGAGAGGGCTCGGGAAGGGGATGGCCCCCAGAAAAACCAACCATGACTAGAGGTTTGGGACTGTCAGCCAGCCCCTGGGGACTATATTTAATTATGTAGTCAGTGATTAAATCAGTAATGCCTATATAATGAGACCCCAATAACAACTCCGGACACAAGCTCAATCCCGCTTCCTGGTTGGTGAACAAACTAATACTAGGGAGGGTGACAAGGTCTGATTCCATGAGGAGAGGATATAGGAACTCTCATTTGGGGGATCCCCAGACTTCCCTCATGTGTGTCTTCACCAGCTGTTCCTGAATTATATCCTTTATAGGAAGTACAGGGCCTTCCTGAACTCTGTGAAATAATCAAGTGAATATTACAGAACCTGAGGGGGGCTGAGGGTAGCCCCAGGATTCACAGCCAGTTCATCTACAGTGAGAGCGGTCGTGTTATGGACCACCCCCCTTTGGTGTGTGGGGTCCGCGCTAGCTCTGGGTTATTAGCACCAGAAATTAATTTCACTCTACTAATTGGGGTTGGCAGAATAATATTAAATGCAGCAACATTACCATTTCCCCCCTGAATTTAAATGATCTATTTGGCACAAATTTAGTTTGGCCCATGTGCCAGTATTTAAGCTGTCGTCCGTGAGCTACAACCCAGCCTTCTATCGCCAACTCTATGATGGGCTGAGCACTCCACAAACCACATTTCTCCTTTGCCAACTGGCTAGGCTCTGCCAAAAGGAAACATTGGACAAAGGTTAGGAGGCAGGAAGAAGGGAAGACCATTCCTTCCTGATGGGGTTTTAGAATACAGGTGAGGTTCTGTGGGGTGGAGTCCAGATCCAGTGACCAAGGAAGAATTCCTGAGACATCTTAGGTGCAAAATAGTGGTTTATTAAAGTGCGGGGACAGGACCTGTGGGCAGGAAGAGCTGCTGCCCCGGGGTCGTGAAGGGCGGCTGATTATACACTATGGGATTGGGGGTAGTAAGGCAAAAGGGGTTTCAAAAGGATTTTCGTATGTTAAAGACAACTCACAGGATACCAGGAGCCTTGCCGTTTTTCACGTTAAGGTTGTTTTTCCCTCTATGAAGGTTGTTTCTCCCAACTATGTTCATAGTTGGGAAGTTCCTGGAGGAACATTACACTCTCCCCACTTCAAGTATCTGTCAAGATTATAAACATTTAACTGTGTCTACATTTCCTTCTGGAAGCGAGGTTATTCAGAGAAATGCTTTGTTCTTCTAGATTCCTAAGACATTTGTAAACTGAGGGAGACTCATGTCTTACAGGATTGTGATCTCTACAGATGAACTGTTTTCCCTATAGGGCAGCCAGGAGTGCCTGAGTGCCAGGAATGTCCATGTATGCCATGGCGGGGGGGGGGGCAGCTTCTGCTTTGTCCTCAGCTTGCCTTTTGTTCCCTCATCATTTCCAACTGGATTGCTGCCCACCACTCCACTCCTCAGTGATCCTGCTTCATCCTTGCTGTGGCAAGTTGGTTCCAGCTTCCAGCTTGCTTTCTAGACTCTCCTAACCAGCCTGTCATGCCCTCAAAGGAACCGGCAGCAGCTGGGCAGAGAGCACCATTCTCAGAGGATGGGCTGCAGTTTGGGGGGCTTTGAGGGGGTCTCTTGGCTGAGCTTCTAGATTCTCACTGCCTCAAGCCCTTCTCTGTGCCCTGACACATCCCACCACCCAGTCCCAGGGGCACTAGCTGCTTCCAACCATTCCTATCTCTGTGCCCCGTTTTGCTTCTCCAGTCCCCCAGCACCTACTTAGCTCCTGGGGCTGGTCATCCTCTTTAGGAACAACAACAAAAAAGCTTAGAACTGGTTTCTGTCTTTCTGATCAGATCTTGATGGATAGAGACTGAATGGATTAATCCTTAAATACCAACACAATGGATTTGCAGGCTGTACCTTATCATCCATTCTCTTGGTAACGAGCGAGAGAGTGTCGTTCAACAGGGTTTTTGACAGGCTTTGTACAACTGGACTGGCACATTATCTTGATGGCACAATTTTGATTTTTAAGTCTGTAGGTGCAGCAAATGAAACCGATGACATTTGTTGGCTTGGCCTGGGACAGTCCTAACAGTCTATGCAAAGCCCATCTTCTATTTCCCCCTAATCCGTTCCTAAGCCCACTTTCCTCCTGGTCTAGAGTATTTCCTATGTAACCTTCTGCAAAGCCTGCACGTTTTAACAGAATGAGCACTCTGACGCATACATCTTAGAAAAGCAGTATTTTACTGTGCTATACTGAAAGGGGGGTTGGGAGGTAAACGTCTCATCTGTTCCTGCTCCTCAGAGATCAGGGAACTCTGCCTGCCGAGGGTGAGGTCCCGCCTTACTGCAAAAACCCTTTCATGTTCCCAAAAACAACATCCTGAAAGTCTTGCATGATTCCCTTATAAAATAATCACCA
This sequence comes from Mustela putorius furo, assembly GCF_011764305.1. NCBI lineage: Eukaryota > Metazoa > Chordata > Mammalia > Carnivora > Mustelidae > Mustela > Mustela putorius. Next base: position 12,835,718 of record NW_025421423.1, read on the forward strand.
AAGTGCCTTTAGCAGAACCTGGATCTACCGTGGAGGCTCCACGCCCAATTTTTTACCGAGCTACCAACACCACCGTGCCACACTGCCCACAGAAGGCGAGGCCCTGACCATTCCAGGCCATGTAGGAGATATCCAGAAGCACCCAAGCAGAGCAGACTAGCAAGGGCCCACCCTGACTCACCAGTCACCATCCCTATGTTGATTTTTATAAGCGTGTGCTCTTGAAAAGTGGGAGCCTTATGCATGCTTTCAATCTGCATAAGCGATACTGTGTGGTACAGCTTCTCCTACTTATTACTTTCCTTTGGAAATCTATCCCTATATATAAACGTGAGACCTGTTATTATTCCTGACTGAAGAGCATTTTCAGATATGCATATAACCAGATTTTTTTGAAATAACCTCTCAGGGTGCCTGGGTGGCTCAGCAGGTTAAAGCCTCTGCCTTCGGCTCAGGTCATGATCCCAGGGTCCTGGGATCAAGCCCCGCATAGGGCTCTCTGCTCAGCAAGGAGCCTGCCACTCTGCCTACTTGTGATCTCTGCCTGTCAAATAAATAAATAAAATATTTAAAAAAGAAAAAAAAGAAAAGGAAATAACCTCTCAATTGCCTTAATGTTTGAAGTACCTTCAATGTTTGATTCATCAAAAAAATTTTTTTAATAATGATGAGAAGAACTGCCTTACATAGGCTTCTTATGGACATATTATGCAAGAGGTTTTTGTTTTGTTTCAGTAAACCCCAGAGAGCTAGAGCTAGGTCACACCATTCATTCCAGGAGGCTCGGTGAGGTCAGAGGGGAAGGGTCTATCATCCCACCCCCAGAGCCCGAGGTTCCAATTTTCCCTCCAGTCTTGCCTGTACCTGATAGTATCCCACATTCTCAGTATTTTAATTTGTATTTCCCCAAATACTAGTGCAGCTAAATATCTCGTATCTGTATTAGGCACTTGGGTTTCCTTTTCTATGGTGTGTATACAAACAATCGTTGAACTTTTTTTTTAAACTTGGTTTTTGGTCTTTCTCACGGGAGTTTATGCACATTTCTGATACTAATTCACTGTTGGTTCACTGTTGGTTTCACACGCTACATTTCTCCCCCCTTCTGGTCTACTCCTCATCTTGCCTTTTTTCTCGGATATCCTTCCTTGGAAAACAAAATCTTTAAATGTGATGATGTTGGGGAGATCATTTTTCTTCCTTTGTTTTGTGTTTTTAGAGTCTGGTCCCAGAGATAAATCTGCATTCCAAGGACCTGAAGATCTTTCCCTGCACGTTTATTTATTAACGTTTCACATCTAGACTGGACCCATTTGGAATTTATTTTTTTTAATACAATGTGAAGAAAACAGCTCTATTTTTCTCACTACATTGACTCAATTTTTCTCACTGCCATTTACTCAAATAACTTATCTTTTCCCTAGCAATTTATGAGAACAACTCAATAATTTACTGGTTCTCAGAGGAACATAGGTCTATTTCTGGACTCTCTGCTTTGTTCTCTGGTTTATTTAGTGGTTCCTGAGCCAGGATCAGTGTATGAATTGCCAGGCTTTGTAACATATCTCAGCAATTCACAGAACTTGGTTCTTCCATGCAAAGGATGGATACTAATTTGTCAAGTTCTCTCCCCAAATACTGCTGGGCTCCTGTATGGAACTGTGGTAAATGAACAGATGAATGGGGAGGGGGGAGAGCTGACATCTTTGTAATGCCAAGTCACCCCTTCCAAGATCGTGATATATTTCCCATTTATTCATAGTTTTCATATCACTTAATAGTTAAAAAATGGTTTCTCCACACAGGACCAGGGCATTCTTTAGTAGGCAAAATTTGGAAATATATACAGATTTTTGTTGCTATTTTAGATATCTTGTTTTGACATCATCTAGCTTATTTTTCACTAAAAAAGAAGAGAGCTTTTGGTTTACTTATGTCGATCTTGTCTATGGTAACTATAAGGCATTCACCTGATTATGGATCTATTGATTCTTTCCAATTTGCTATGTAAATATTCCTCTCAAGAGGGCTAGAAAAACATATATTCATACAAAGACTTGTACAGAGATGTTCATGGCAGCATTATTCATAATAGCCAAAAATGGGAAATAACCCAAATATCCATCAATTGCTGACTATCTGTGGTTTCCTTTCTTGTCTAATTCCCAGATACTCTCTGTTCCTTTTCTGAAATCCCTTGAGCCTGCTTTGCCATCCTCCGCTGGGTGGTTAATGGCTTCTGGTTTGCTATTTATTGCTTCTAATTGACTGCTTGGCTCACAGCCCTCAGGTATTAATTTAGTCTTGATTCCTTGAAGTTTTAACCAGCAGCTGTCTGTTCAAATCTGAGAACAACTGCACCAGCCTCTTTCTCTTTCTAAACTACCTGAATCGTTGCTTCTGCTTATCAGGGTCATAGAATGAAGTACACAGGTCGAGGAGATTTAGAGAATGTAAAATATAGAAAGCTCCACACAAGCTTTTGCCTTGGCACTCCACCAGGTAGAAAACAGCAGTTCCCCACTAACTGCCTACGCCATTGATTCCAAGCCCCTTTCCTCAAGTCTGCCCACAAATACAGCCCATTCAGCCCATGCCACTGTATTTCAGAGTACAGATCAACAGGGACCCTCTATTCCAAAGAGCTGGACACCCTGTACCATCTTATCCATAAAGGGAATGAACAAATCTACGTAGTTCCCTGCTACTTTCTAGCTGTGTGGCTTTCGCTAAGATTTTTCCGTGGGACAGTTTTCTGCACTGACTTAGTGGCAGGGGATGGGGAGAAAGAGACAATCAGGAAGGTTCCCTGAAAGAGGTGTTAGGAATGTACGGATGAGTTGTATAGGCTTAAAGAGTGGGAATCCCTAAGAATTCTGAAATCTAGCATAGTTAAGTGGTGCCTGGGTGGGTTAGTCAGTCGGGTGTTCATCTCTTGATTTGGGCTCAGGTCATGATCTCAGGGTCACGAGATGGAGCCCTGCAATGGGCTCCTTGCTGGGCGTGGAAACTGCTTACTGAATCTCTCTCTCTCCCTCCGCCCCTCCCCCCCACCCTGCACATTCTCTCCAAATAGCATAATTAAACCAAAACATAAAATAAATTTTTAAAAATGAACGTGTTTAGGGGGTACTTAAAGATACCAAATTAGCCAGGTTTCAGCTCTGGTTTTAGAGGTCTTGGGCTATCAGGACACTGGAGAAATGGTTTCTAGACAGGGTGGGTGATGGTCAGTGGGCTTTCCAGTGAATTTTCCAGTGGGCTTTTCAGTGAATTCTCCATCTCCATTAGTCTAATTCCCTTTTTTGGATTTACATACTACCAGGCCATCTTTTCATTGGAAATTCAGTTAGTTGGCTACTTTGAATCTGAAAAGAGGGTCCCCTGCATAGAAGAAACATTTATTCTAATCACTAGGAAAAGACAACCTCATTTGTACTGGTAGAAAGAGTAATTCTTTCTACCTGGGTGGCTCAGTCAGTCAAGGGTCTGCCTTCAGCTCAGGTCATGATCCCAGGGTCCTAGGATGGAGCCCTACATTGGGCTCCCTGCTCAGCAAGGAGGCTGTTTCTCTCTCTGCCTGCCATACCCCCTGCTTGTACTCCCTTTCTCCATCAAATAAATAAAAATACAGTCTTAAAAAGAAGAAGAAAGAGTAGTTTAAAGGCACTATTTCTACCTCTTCGCTTGCCACTTCCTTCAAAATTAATCTGGGTCCCTCCTTCTCCATTGAATTTATCTCAAGAAAATTCACCTCTCATCTCCTGAATCCATCAACTATTTCAAGCCGTCACACTATTGGGCCTCACCAAGGCTTTGGACACTACACCCTGACGTCCCCTTTCCCTTCACTTTCTGGGTTAGAACATCCACCTGGGACATTTGCCTGGTCCGCTTCTCTCGCTCTGCCAGTACCCTTTAAGGCATTGTCATTGACTATTTCTAAGGATCTGGAGAAAATCTCTATTGAAGATCCATAGGGCTAAAACCCAGGCCCAGGGTTATCTAGTGGAGGTGCTGCCCCTGAGAAGCTCAAACCTCCCCACTAGCACCCACCAGCTGGATGTAGGATCTGCACTTGAAGATAGTGAAAGTGCTGGAGAGAAGAGATTTGCGAAGGGGAGGAGTAAGAGAGGACTGTAAAAGGAAGTTGGTCCAAAGAGAACATTCCAGATAAACGAGCTGAGGCTTCCTCCACTGAGCAGGCTGGAACTATCATGGATTTCTGGGGGTCAGAGTTGAGCCTCAGGCTGCCTGTGCAGGACCGGTGAGAAGGGTAAGCAGACAAACCAGGGATTTGTACACACCTTGCCTGCCCTTTTGCCCTGTGGGGTCACCTCACCTAAATGTCCTCCCTCTTCTGGCTCATCAAAGGCTTTCATACTTCCTAGCTCAACTCTATAAAGCCTTCCTTATGGCTGCAGCCACCAGACGTCCATGTTCATAAAACCATCTGGACTCTACAACTAACTTCATTCTCTCTGTATATACCAAGGGACATAGAGCATCTGACCTTGATCTCCTCTGTTAGGGACATGTGCCCAATGAGAATATGAGCTCTCAGGTGCCGTGTGGGAGTCACCTGGCAGCATGCTGGGCTGACTACGAACAGAATAAATATGTATTAGATACTTTCAGAAACAGATGGGCTTTGAAATGTTTGATCATTTCCAGAGTGATACCGCTGCTTCTGCTTCTCCCTCTCCTCCCCCTCCCCCGTCCCTCCTCCTACCCAACCACATGGCTGCCTGGCTAGAAGACTACATTCCCCAGCCTCTCTTGCAGCTAGGTCATGTCACTATGTTCTTGCCAAAGGAATACGAAGAGCAGTGACCTGTGCAACCAGCCTAAAAGGTAATGGTCTGTCTTACATTTCCTCTTTCCTCAAGCTTGAACAAGGACATTCAAGCAACCTATCTTCCACCACACCGATGAGGATGACACTTTACTGGATGGTGGAACAGAGCTGTCCCGACCTCGTGGAACAGAGCTGTGCCAACTGCCCAGACCGGTCAGATTCATGTGAGAAAAAAATAAAGTGCTTTATTTAAGCCACTATAGGTAGGGGTGTCTGTTTCAGCACTTGAACCTCTACCCAATTAATATATTCCCCCAAATCCAACCTTTCCATTTCAATACAATAATTCCAATTCTTTAAAAAACTGGACATATTGCCTCTCAGCTAAAAGGCTACCTTTCCCAGTCTCCTTTGCATTTACATGTGGCCACGTTGTGGCCAATGAAGTATAATTGTTCTATGGGACTTCTGAGTAATCTCCTTATAAAATAGTTAGTGACCTACTTCCCACTTTCTCTTTCCCACTGTCTGGACTGTGAGTGTAGTGGCTGGAGATCAAGCAGCCATTTTGGACTATGAGGTTTCAGGCTAAGATTTGTGAAGAAGCAGAAGGCCAGGATCCAAGGTCTCTGATGAGGATGGAACCTCCAATACCAGCCCAGACTGCCTACTTTTAGATTTCTTTACATGACAGAGAAACTTCTATCTTATTTAAGCTATTAATGTGTGCTTGTTGTATGTAGCTAAAACGAATCCTTCATAACAAATATACACAGCCTCCTATCAGTTGCAAGAATAGTTCAACCCCAATTTAATTCTTGCATATTCCTCTTAGCATAAAAATAGGAAAATCATTACTTTCCAAACTGGAGAAGAGGCCAGTTTCTATTCCTTCTACACAGAATCAGCTTGGCTTTTGTGCTCACTAAAGCAACTCCACAGGGAGGTCTGGAGCTGAAAAACCCCTAGTCTCTGGCCCAGCAGCCCCCAACAATGGTGGCTCACAGCGGGGAACCCTAACACGTGTGCTAACAGAAAAGAACTGGGATGGAAGTCGGGACAGAAATAGGCCCGAGCTAGAATGGCACGGCAGTCAGCAGGAACAGAACGCTGAGAGGTTGGGGCGCTAGTCTCTGCAAATTTAGGTCAATACAGTCAGGGAGAAAATAAGACAACATCACTTTAAATTGTGATTTCTAATTCCCACCAGCTCCCCTGATCTCACACACCCCAGGCCAGATGGAGGCCTCCTCCCCTACCACCCGTTACCCCAACCCCGGACAGGGAGAGTGGAGGCCCGAGCCAAGAACTGGGGGAGCCCAGGCTCAGCCCCACCTGTCCTCAGCCTCTCAGGGCTCGGCTGACCACCTCATTCTCCTGGCCTCAGTCTCCCTACCTGTAAAGCGGGCGGCGGGTGGAAGGCGCTGACAACTCTCCGGGTGCCTCCTGCAGGCCGGCGGGGGTCTGAGCAGGGCGCTCCCGATTCCAGTCCCGCAGTGCCAGGGCTACATCCATCGGTCTCCTTACCAAACCGCCCCTCCGGCCGCCTCGGTCCCCCACCCCCACCCCCACCCCGCGTCTCCCTCCCGCAGCCCCTCGCCCTCTCGCAGTCTCACCCTCCTCGGACAGGTAGCGCAGGTCGTAGAACTCCCCGGCGAAGGTGCCATAGGAGGAGTCGTGGCGCGGCACCGACTCGTCGGCGCCCGTGTCCCCCCGCCCGCGGCCCCGGGGTCCCCGGCCCCCGGGGCCCGCGCCGTCGTCTGCGGGGCTGGCGGCGCAAGTGGTGGGCCCCGCCAGCAGCAGCAAGAGCAGCGGCACCCAGGCCCCCGGGCGCTGCCGGGGCGGTCGTGCCATCGCTGCGCACCGATCCCGCAGCCAGGCCGTTCGGGGCCGTAGCGGGGGCGCCGCGGGCGCCGGACGAGCACTGCGCCGCTACGGCTACCGCCGCCGTCAGCACGCGCCCGCCCCCGCCCGCAGCCCGCGCGGCCGCGCAGCCGCCGGTGCCCGCCGCCGCGCGCCTCGCTCTGCGCATCCTCCAGCCGGCGCGATGCGTCCCCTTCCTCCTAGCATCCTCTCCTCGCGGCTCGGACTCTCTGCTAGCGGTTTCCCTTCCTCCGTCCTTAATTCCAGTCTCCCCATCCGCTCCCTCCCTCCCTCCACTAGTCCCTCCCCTACCACAAACAGACGTGGCCCTTCTAGACCCTTGCTTCCGTGTGGTCCGCGGACCTGCTGCATGGCATCCCCAGGAAGCTCGCTGGCATCACCAATCCCAGGCCTCACTGCAGACCCACGAATCGGGATATGCATATCACCAACATCCCCAGGAGACCTCAGTGCACATCCAGTTTAAGAAATGCTCCCTGGAGGGCGTACCTTGGACACACCTTGCCAGAATTGCTGCCTCCCCCATTATTTTGTTCCAGCACTTTTTGTTTTATATAAAGCGCTCATTGTACCCATAACTTATTGGGATGATCACAGAGGTGAATTGAAAGAGCAGGTTCCCGCACCCTAGATAGGTAAACTGAGATGCTTAGAGCCAGAGCGGAAAATAGAACCCAACTCTTGGGCTGGATTCAGTCCTTCCCAGACTTGAACTGTGTAATCAGCAGACACTGCTGGTGACCTTGCATAACCTAACCCCTTCAAAACGAGGCAGCTGGTTTACCCCGTTTCCGTGCAGCAGGCAGCACAGACCTTGGCAGACCACACCATGCCTGATGACCCCCCGGAATGCTCCACTTTCTCAAATCCATTCCTGCAGCTTGCAATTCACTTGTTGCTTGTTTACTCAGCCATTTATCCGCACCACGCACTTAGGAGAGGCTGGGTCCTGGAGTTCTTTTGGTGGTTTTGGAGTGATAACTGCTAAACTGTTTTCTGTTAGAAAACAGGGACATAATTTCTTTCACGCATTGCAGACCCAGCATTTTAACGTTTTTCTATTTATTTTTATTTCACTGCATAAAAAAGGAAATACTTAGGGAGGCAAAAAAGCACAGAGGTTCCAAATGCAGGCCTAGAAGTCAGACTGGGTGGAGTGGTTATATGAGTAACCTCTGTCAAGGCAAGGAAGGCTCTGTAAGATGCAGACATGAGGCTCGAAAGGGTTTGACACTACAGATGGCATGAATGAATATGCGTAAGATTACGAAATACAAATATTCAAAAAGAAACTCGCGACCACAACCTTTTTTGACGGTGGGAGATGGAAGATGGAATTGAAGTTGTAAAAAGTGCTATGTGACCCAGAGGTCAGGGGTTTGCCTTTGTGTATCAGCTGACGCCAATGGTGAATTGTCCAAATGAAGTTTAACCATATTTAGTTTGACGGGTAAATCAGGTGTAATTCGTGAAAAGCTTGGGCTTTACTAGGTTTCCTATTACGCCAGTAGTTATGAGAAGTGGATCTGATTTATTGTTTGAAAACAGGTAAGATGAACTATAATTGCTTAAGAAAATCAAAACGGAGACTTCTTCCCCCAAAAAACAGAACTTTGCAATGCATTACATTTTAAAATATAAAAAAGTCAATCAAAATTCTGCTAACATGTAATTCTTTGGAAAAAAAAAGAAAAACTCATTCTTAAAAATTGCAAAGATATGGTGAGCTATAAATGGACCAACATTTAGCAAAAATCAATGAATCAAAAAAGCAAGCATTGGACTTCTGGTTTCAATACTGAGGGTTTGGTTTTAGAATACAAGCTGTTATCTTTTATTTTCTTTTTTATTCCCTTCATTTTAATTACTATAATTAATGGTGATGGTGCCAGATAGAAGGCGAATGAAAACCAGGTCATTCTTTCAGTAAATTGGTCTGATAAAACCATGTGGGCTTTTTTTTTGGTAGGGGATGTTGGTGGTGGTGGTGTTGGAGGTGGGTTTACAACCACAGCCTACAAGGAGGCTTGCAGGTAATCTACGGATTTCCACTATTCAGAACCTGGGGTCCATGGACTCAAAGGGGACCAGAAATGGGCTTCAAGGGTGGTGTGAGGACTCTTGTGAAAGTGCTGAAACAAGTGATGAATGGATATTTTTTCTAGGGAGAATCCCCATAGCTGTCATCAATCATCATTCAATCTGTGTGCCTCCTGAGGGCCTGAAACTATTCTGGTTCTCAATTCCCTACTGACCGTGGCTCTTCCTTTCATGAGGTTCTCTCCCATTCACTTAAATTACCCTTTGGGATTTTATTCTTTGTGTTTTCTTTTTAGATTTTATCTTTAAACAATCTCTACATCCAATATGGGGCTTGAACTCACAATCCCAAGATCTAGAGTCGAATGCTCCACCAACAGAGCCTGCCAGGCCCCCCCCCCCTCTGTGTTTTCTTATAAGATTTGAGCCCTGGAGGGAGACATGTTCCCACTCTCAGCACATATTCCTCTCTGTTACATCCCGGGTTTTGCAGAGACCCTCTGCTCCCCAGTAATGTTAATTCACTGAGCAACCAATCAATACTGTGGTTTTCTGTATAGTGCACATTTTCTGGGGGAGCATTTTTCCTGAACATTCAGAGACTGCTGGCTGAACAAGAGCCATCTATTCAAACAAGAACTTGGAGATGCACTTGAGTTTAATTTCATTTTCATTTTTAAAAGAAAGACAGCACCTTTATTTTCTCTTCTCATCAAAACCATTTCTCTAACTTGTTTTTCTGTTACAAAAACTCCCCTTAAGGGCGCCTGGGTGGCTCAGTGGGTTAAAGCCTCTGCCTTCAGCTCAGATCAGGATCTCAGGGTGCTGGGATCAAGCCCCACATCGGGCTCTCTGCTTGGCGCGGAGCCTGCTTCCTCCTCTCTCTCTGCCTGCCTGACTACTTGTGATCTTTGTCCAATAAATAAATAAAATCTTAAAAAAGAAAAAAACCTCCCATAAATCACTGCTACATTACAGTATCTGACCTGTAACAGGTATACCCATTCTTCTGTCTAGTATATGTGATTTTTTTTAAACTTTTGGTTGCCATATGACCTCACTACATTCCAACTCCGTTATATACCCAAGAGAGTTGAAAACATGTTCATACAGAAACTTGTACATGAATGTTTATATTATTCATAATAGCCAAAAAGTGAAAGCAACCCAAATGTCAATCAATTGATGAACAGATAAAGAACATGTGGTAATAGCCATACAATGGTGTGTATTATTCACTCATTAAAGGAATGAAGTGTTGATACATGCTACAGCATGGACGAGGCTTGGAAACATTGTGGTAAGTGAAATAAGCCCGCCCCCAATGACCACATACTATATGATCCCATTTATATGAAATATCCAGAATAGGCAAATCCATAGACAGAAATCCAGAGACAGAAAGTAAATTAGTGGTTGCTAGGAGGTAGGGAGAGGGGAGAATTGGTAGTGGCTGTAGATAGGGAGTTTCTTTTTGTAACGATGGAGATGTTCTGGAATTAGAGAGTGGTGATGTTTGCATACCATTGGAAACATTAAAAAAAAAAACTGCACACTATAACATGGTTGAAATGGTGAATTTCAAGTTTTTAAAAAACTGAGGTGGTGAAAGAAAGATAAAGATCTCAAAATATTCCTGCATTCTTCCGAGAATACAACATTTAGGGTACGTTCAGAGGGGGTCTTCTGAATGCTTTAGGATCTAGTTTCTAAACTCTTCAAACATAAGAATCTTCTCTGCAGGGCGCCTGGGTGGCTCAGTCAGTTAAATGTCTGCCTTCAGCTCAGGTCATGATCCCAGAGTCCTGAGATCGAGCCCCGCATCGGGCTCCATGCTCATCGGGAAGCCTGCTTCTCCCTCTCCCTCTCCCACTGCTTGTGTTCCTTCTCTCATTGTGTCTCTCTCTGTCAAATAAATAAAATCTTAAAGAAAAAAGAATCTTCTCTGCATCTGCGATCCACAAACTCTGTGAACTGCAGGACTCCCAGGCCCCCTGTGTACCCTCCCTCCGTGCCCACCAGGAGTCTATGGTCCAGGATTCAGCTCTTGTTCTGGCAGGATTATGTCACTAAGGGGAGCCCCCCCGCCCACCCCAGTCATAAAGTATGTGTTGTGTGACCGTACGGTGCTGTTGTTTTGTATTAAGTATGTAAAAAAGGTTAAGCAATTCTGTCAGTTTATTTTTTGTCCCTATGAACCACGCAACATGATGTCATCGCCTCAGCTCACCATGCCGAGCACCCGTCGTACATTTAAGTAGGCAAATAACCAGGACAACTGCTGAAACAATGGAATCCTCTTGATTTTACTGGTTAGAGCTGAGCTGCCAAAGGTACTGGGTTTTCATACACAGTAACAGCCAACTTGTTGGGATCAGACTTCCAGTGACATTAACTTCTGAACATCGGTGAACCCAGGGGGATGTGGGGGAAAAAAGCAGGAGGCTCGGAGCCTCCTGGCAACAGCGTCCCAAGAGCCCATGCACCCCTCCTCGGAAGCAAAGCACATCCGACACGTGTCACACTTGGTTCCCCGGCTTCTCCAGGAAAACTTCCGCCCTGGAGGTTTCTGTCCGAGAGAGGGAGGTGACGAGCAGAGGACTCAGAAAGCAGGTTAGGAGGAGGGTGCCGCATTGGCAAGGCGTTACAACCCCAGACACAGATAGCTCCCCCGTCTTGTACAGGAACACATTTTGGATCGTGTGCACGAGATAAAGAACAGATAAAGCTGTTTTAAAAGTAGAGCCCGGGGTCATACAGTATGGGAGTAAAAAGTCCCAGACACCACAAATGTCCCAGATGGCTTCACCAATAGAGCAGAAAGCAGTAAAATTCATCAGTGAGAAGAGCACAATAGTCTGTGAAAGGCAAAGCCAAGCCCTATGTATTCTGATAGCTCCTGATGACATCACCGCACCACACCAAGGTACAAAAGGGACTGATGTTGATAATGATGACCGTGACTCATCAAGAAAAGGTTAAATACTCTCCAGGATACTCTTTACTAAGGCAGGGAAGTGCGTAACGCATTTTAGAAAGATTTCCCTCAAAAAATATTAAAATTTTAAAGATCCAGCACTTAAAGGGTTAATCCTCTGTTATCTGAATATTTGCGTACATACCTCATTTTACAACAATGCTAGTAAATGAGGCATTACATTTTTTTTTAATAATCATTAGTATCAAATTATTGGCACCATTCAGTTTTAAGGATAGGGACAGGAGAGCAAACTATACAATACAACATAAAAATACAGTTCTGGTACAAATATACGAGAGCAAATCCACTTAACAAGTGGTCATAAGAAGTGGATGGACATTCTACACACAAGGAAATACAGCTAGGAAATCATCACATGGAAAAGTGCTCAGCCTTGCTAGCAATTAACAAAATAAAACAACCTTTCAAGAACAACTATACACACCTATTAAACTAGCAAAAATAAATTAAAATGGCAAAACCCAATACTGGCAGAACTATCGGTAAGTAGAAATGCTTATACATTGCTGGTGGCATCATAAATCGTAGAGGGATTCAAGCATTCAGAGGGAACAGGGGAGTTGAACTAATGACCTGTAAGGTCCTTCCAACCCAGAGATTGGATCTTTCTAGAAAGCAATCTGGCAATATGAAATAAGAGCTATAAAATATTTCATGCTCTTTGACCTTGTAATCCCTCTTTGGACATATTCCCAAGGGAAGAATCCAAAAGAAGGAGCATTTTTTTTTTTTACAAAGACATTCATAGCAGCACTATTTATAAGAGTGAAAAATTGGATAGAACTCAAATATCTAGTAATAGGGAGGAGTGAGGTTAACCATGTTACATGGATATACAGACATTTAAATTGGTGAGAGCAGGATCTGTGTTGAAAAGGGAAGATATGTGTGAGGTGGAAAAGTCCAACCAAAGAGTATGTACACACTGTTCACAGCTATGAAAAAAATGTGTGCATGTTCATTGAGAGCTCGGGAGACAACTTAGAGGGCTAGTCTGTGGGGAGGGGATGCCTTTATTCCTGCAAAGTTGTTCAAGTGCATAATAAAAATTTAAAAACACATTTCTTGAAACTATATAAAAAGAGAACAAAGTGTCATCTGGTCAAGTTTCTATCAACAGGACAAGAATTAATCAACTTTAGAAATGAATTTCTTTTATGGAACGCCCAAATGAATCTTGATATTGAATCATCTTACCCTTGTTAGGATTTTTAGACAATTTTAAGCTATAATTTCCTACTTTGGGTTCAATGAAAAATTCTGTCTATCCCAAATAATATCATATCCAACAAATCCACAATTTAAATTGTATTTCAGATTTCACCGAAGTACTTCAATCCTGGTGATTGCAGCTTTCTTGTTTTAGTTCATCGGTTCGTGTCGGAATAAAAATGAACATTAAGGACTTTATAAGATCTGTATAATTACCAGTGTAAATGAAAAAACCAGCAGTAAAGAATTATTCTCTCATTAAAAATGACTCTTTAACAAACAGTCAAAGCTTGGTGCAAGTTTCAATCATACAAAATCATGGTTGAGACTGATAGCAAAGGATTCTATGCCACATTGACTCCTGTGCTTATTAATATAGACACACAGGTAGTCCTCAGAGGGAATCCCATCTCCCCATCTTTCTTCTCCTAGGCTTCCCAAATCCTGTCCCAACTATATTGAGTAGCAGAAAAACTCTAATACTCAGGAGAAAGAAAATAACTTCTCCCATAAAAGTCAAGCCAGAAGTTGGCTTCAACCAACCACAGTCTGAGACCTGGGCGAACAGAGCACACATCTGTGTGCTGTGCTGAAGTGAGCACACAAAGCCCGAAGAAAGAAAACGGACAGAAGGCACCATGCCATCCTCCAGGCCACAAGGGGAGAATTTCACAGTTCGGTCATCAACAGTCTTTTCATCATTTTCTCTCTCTCCAGTTCCTGCCGGAGCGTCTCTGCACTGAAGAAGAGTAGGTGACAAAATAATGAGATTCCACTAAACAGTGACAAGAACAGTGTCATCTCCCCCATCTTCTTTCTTGACCTTGGCTTTTGACTTTCCCTCTCAGGCTCCTTAAGGACCCCCGATATTTGCAAGCATATTAATGACCTGAAATTGTCTGACTTCCTACTGGGTTCCCCCACCAGATTGAGAGTTCCTCAGGGCACTGCTCTCCAGTGGACTGACCGTATATGTCATTCATCTCTGAACCCCAGAGCCAAGCCTAGGACCTGGTACACAGCAGCCTCAGTAAAGGTCTTCTGAATGAGCGGGAAGATGTCCAAAGGTTAGATGTCTTTCAATCATACTTCAAATCGGATTCAAATGCACTTTCTCCCAGAGTCCTCTCTCCCCCATATTTTAATAAGCAAATTGCATGAAATAAAATTGGCTGCTTTGAGGGGTTGCCTCTGATTTCTTGACCCTCAGGCCCCATTGCTTGACTACGGGATCCGTCTCCACTGTTTACATGCACACACACACATACACACATGCGGGCGCACACACACGCAAAGTATACATCTACAGGACAAACAAAGTTTTTAAATAATCTCATACAGGGTAGACATCATTCTCTACGGTGACCAACAAGTACAATCTGGCCCCAAGCTCCAACTTCATGGGGCTCTTGTCCTGTCTCATCCTGCTCTGGCTACGCTGGCCAGAGCCTTAACCATTAACCATTCCTGGCACGCTCCGTCTCAGAGGTCTTAGCACTGGCCGTTCCCCTGATGAATATCCTCTTCCTGCAAACACCTGCAGCTTGCTCTCTCCCTGCCTGCAGGTCTCTGCTTACAAGCCACCTGAATGAGGTCATCCCAGCATGCCCAGTGCCCTTCTCAGTTTCATTTTCCTCTTTAGCTTGTTACCCCCTACCCTCCTTCTCTCTCTCTCTCCTCTCTCTCACACACACACATACACAAACACACACACACACACACATTCACATGCATTTATTTAATGTCTGTCTCCTCTCCCCCAACACTAAATTATAGACTGCATAAAGGTAGGATTTCTGTTTTATTTACTGTACATCCCGAGGGCCTAGAATATTCTCTAGCCTTTGTAGACACTTCTGTAAATATGTACAGAATAAATGAATGAAAGAATAAATAAACAGATGTCACAGACCCAGCGAAACTAGAGCTTGTGCGTGCTTTCCCTATCACCGGAGCTCCCTGCGGGTACCTGCTGACCTCACTCACCTGGCTGCCAGAGAAACGGGCTTCCGGGTGGTATAGATGGTCTGCACTGTGGAGATGGTCTCTGTCAAAGGCCTCAGGGTCACTGCCGGAATCAGTGGGGAAGACTGGCCAGGACAGCACGGTAATTTACTGTCTCTAAAGTCCGCCTGGAGAGGAAACAGAAAAGAAGAAATCAATCTCAATTTGGGTTCCATTTTCACACTGTCAGTGACTCCCTATGCCTTACCATACAGTTCCTGTTTTTTTTTTTTTAACATAGCTAAATTACCACTTATTAAATGATTTTATTTTGTGCCAGACACTGTGCTAAGCACTTTACATATATTACCTCTTGACAATCCTTAAGGCAGAGGTCATATTTCATCACATTTGACACCATCCATTGTAAGATCCACCGCTTTTGCATGAGCCACAGAGAAAGAAAAATGTGGCCATTCAAACTTTGTCACACCTACTCATGTAATGAATGTTCTGATTTCAGAGATTTATTTGCTTTTTTAAATTTATTTGACAGAGAGAGTGCCCAAGTAGGCAGAGTGGTAGGCAGAGGGAGAGAGAGAAACAGGCTCCCCGCTGAGCAGGAAGCCCAGTGCAGGGCTGGATCCCAGGATCCTGGGATCATGACCTGAGCCGAAGGCAGATGCTTAACCGGTTTCAGAGATTTAAAAAGTGGAAAAAAAAATGGGTATCGTAGAGCTGATTTTATGAAAAAGAAAAGTAAGGCCCAGAGAGGTTAATTAATTTTGTCAAGGTCACACAGTAAGTATTAAGAAGCAGCACTGAGGACCAGGATCAGCTGACCCCATAACTGGTGTTTTTCACTACTATCCCAGTGCTTCCCAAAGTATGGTCCCCAGCCTGCCAGCAACCGTATTATCTCGAAACTTGGTAAAACTGCTGCCCTCAAGCCACTCTTGCCCACTTCTTAAAAGTCTTAGTGTGGTTTCTGACATTGGCTTCCTGCTCCATCTTGGCCCCCAGCTTTTCAGGAAGGGCTTCCCTGGGTGTCTCACAGCACTGCCAGAGCTGGGCAGGAGGCCAGAGTGCCCGCAGTGGGCCAGCTGAGGGAAGCGGAGCAGGCGCTTCTGGCGGGGGGAGCTGTGCCCAGGGAAACCACAGGGGCAGGATGAGCGCAGTGGAATAGCACTTAACAGCCCCGCCCAGCGCCTGTGTCTCTGCCGTCTGGTTGTCCCAAGACAGGTGTTGGAAGCTGCTCATGACCTTAGAAATATATCATTCGAGGAACCTGCTTTTTGCCTCTGCTTAGACTGCTAGACTCCTTCCTAGCTCTGCTCAACCTCTGAAAACTACACCAGCCACTGCTCCCTCCTTCTCTGTCCAAGCCACTAAAACCGCCTCAGGCAGTGACCACCACCCAGCTCAGAGACTGCACTGTTGGTTACCCAGAGGAGCCCCCTCCCCAGCCCACCTCACACATCCTCCAGACCGGCCAGGAAGCCTCCGGAAGGAACCCTGGGGATCACTCGGTTCTAGGAATTACAAACTCTGACCCCCAAGAGGAGGAGGGTGATCCCAGACTCCCCACTTCTGCTCCCTGCAGCCGCTTGGACAGGGAGTTCTGCGGAAGCTTTCATTGAAAGGAAAGACTTGCCGCTGGAAAGAAGCCATCGGACTCGCTCATTTTGCAGATGAGGAAACTATAGCATTTAAAAGTTTAATATTCTGACATTCTGCAGAGCTTAAAGCAGCTGCCCCATACACAAAGGGAGGTGGGGACATGAAGTAGGTTGCCATGACTCCCTGCTGTCATTAATGACACCCCCCTGTCTCTCTGGCCCTTGAGAAACAGCCACCATCCTTGACCCTTCTGGGACATTCTGTGGTTGGCCAAGTTCTGCCAACTTCTTGTTCCCTTTTGATCCCTGCCTTCACCGGATACCAGGCAGTCCCTATTCCTATTTCCATTCAGATAAAAGGGGACTGGGGCCAGGAGCGGCGAAGCGACAGCTAAGATTACATCATCACCAAGATGGAGACCCGCCCCAAAAGGACTGCCGACAGGAACCTCAACAAAGACATGTACACACACTCTCATGACAGTGTGACTCACGACAGCCAGGACGTAGAGACAACGCCAATACCCACCAGTGAATGAACGGACCAACGGACTGGACTAGTAGCCCCCATAAAAAGAATGAAGCTCTGATCCCTCCTACCATGTACAAGAGCCTCAAACACATGATGTTCGGTGAGAGAAGCCAGGCACAAACGGACATAAAGTCTACGACCCCATTTATCCGAAATATCGACACTAGGGAAATCCACAGAGACAGAAGGCAGATTGGTGGGTGCCCAGGGCTGGAGGGGTGGGGAAGGGGAGTGATTACTGATGGGAACAAGGTTTCCTTTTGGGGTGATAAAAGTGTTTTGGAACCAGAGACCGTAGCTGGATAGCACCAAATGTACCAAAAGTCACTTTAGAATGATGCGTTTTATCTTACGTGATGCTCTCCTCCGTAAAATAAAGTCACAAAAAGGTAGAGACCCCCAAACCCCAAGTCCTTCCCAACCTCACAGAGTTCCTTCATAGGATTAAAAGAAGCTATCAGGGTGCCGGAGTGGCTCAGTCAGTTGAGTGTCTGACCTCTTGATGTCGACTTAGGTCATGATCTTAGGGTTCTGGGACGAGCCCTGTGTCAGGCTCCAGGCTCAGTGTGGAAGTGGGGAGTCTGCTTGAGATTCTCCCCCTCCCTCTGCCCCTCCCCCACCTCTCACTCTCTCAAAATAAATAAATCTTTTTTTAAAAGATCTTATTTATTTATTTGACAGAGACACAGTGAGAGAGGGAAAACCAGTAGGGGGAGTGGGAGAGGGAGAAGCAGGTTTCCCGCTGAGCAGGGAGCCTGATGTGGGGCTCGATCCCAGGACCCTGGGATCATGACCTGAGCTGAAGGCAGATGCTCAATGACTGAGCCACCCAGGCACCCAAACTTTTCTTTCTTTCCTTTTTTTTTTTTAGATTTTGTTTATTTGATAGAACACAAGCAGGGAGAGTGGGAAAGGGAGAAACAGACACCCTGCTGAGCAGGGAGCCCGACACAGGGCTCCATCCCAGGATGCTGGGATCGTGACTTGTGCCAAAGGCAGACACCCAACCAACTGAGCCACCCAGGCGCCCCGAAAATAAATGAATCTTTAAAAAAAAAAAAAAAAAAGAAAGAAGAAGCAGCTGCTGACATTGTCGTCTGGCATGCCACAGAAAAGCATGTCACATGGGAGCAACATCTTAAAACACAGACCTGTTTTCTGAATCTACTTACAGTGAACTGTGGCCCTGAATTGAAAACATCGGGAAATGGGGTCACTGGATCAGCCGGGAATGTTTTTATCTTCAAAAAAGAGAAAGATAAGAGGGTTACTTTCAGATTAGAAAACAGAGGTTTGAAATCTTTGGCACTTTTAACACCGAAGTGATAGGTTCAGGGGAAACACATGCAGAGCCCTCATTGTTTGCAGGGAAACGTATAGACAGTCCCTGCGGCCCCTTGGCCAGTGGTCGTGTCTGCGCCCAGGGACCCAGCAGTGAGGACAGGCTGCAGTCTCATGTTTGTAGGGCACGCCATGCTCACCCGGCCCGGAACTCCTTTTCCTGGAGGCTGTGTGGGCCTCCTAGGCATGCTGGGCCCTATGCATGGCCTGATCCATACAAGGCCACGATCAGGGTGTGTAGTGAGACAGGCCAGAGCTGCCTCGGTGGCTGCTGTTGGCTTCCCCATGGCTGGGGGGGGGCATGCCCTAGAGGCTGCTGACAGGTCACATCCTGGGACACGGTCTACGACGGTGGACGGAGTACCAGGAGGCGGCTTGCACTAATTAGGCCACAAACTGCTTCCTGTCTCTTCCCCTCAGTTGTTGGACTCCCTGTAAATCGTCGGCCACAGAGGAGAACCTTGGGCCAGGCTCTGTAAGCATGTAAGCATCCCGCCACCATGGCCTTGGGGACACAGGGCACTGTGATCAGACGGGCCCAGTGCTAGGGCGGCTGCTGCCCAGGGCTGGTCTGAAGGAGTGTGAGCGAATGACCTGATCAGCTAGTGGTGGAGGGCCGAAAGGAGACTTTGCTTCTGTTTCTTTCTCTTTGGTCAATTTGTCTTTGTCCCCATAGAGGCCTTGGGGAATGTGGAGTGTGCTTTTGTCTTTATAGCAGCCTAGAGGACTGCCAGCAGGCCCAGGAGCATAAGGACTCTGCTACTAGCTTTGCCTGCAGCCCCCAGGGCGCAGAAACGGCCCTCCCACCCGCTGGGGAATGCACTCTCGCCACCTGCCACCAGAGGGCGGCAGCCCGGACACTGAGGCCACAGCAGACCCTGGGTAGGGGGCAGTCTCTCCCAGGGACTTGTCTATGGACCCTGGAGTAGTTATCTGATGCTCTGGACTCACTCTAAACGGGGGTGGGGGGTGGGGGGGGGTGGTTGCGCTAAGGTAGGGGTGAGCGAGAGCATATCAGAACAGACCCAAATCTGGCTTTTCGGAATGGGTGGAGTAGTTCTCAACCAATCTGAGAAGGACAGTGTCTCTACAATGTGCACGGAGATTCCCAGCCCACGCCTGCTCCCCTTCCCCAAACTCTCTTTAAACATCTCTGAATCCCCAGAATGGGCCCCTGAATGCCGTGTGGCAGCTCAGACTGCTGCTGGCGGCTGCCTGCCACACAGTGGGAGGACCCAGGGGAAGCCTGTGGTGCCTTCTCCTCGCGGGGCCTAACAGTTCAGCGTGTGTGCCGAGACCAAGAGCAAAGTGAAAAGTCACAGTCAGACCACCATGAAGTAAAAGGGAAAAGCGGTTTATTACTGCTATTAAAGAAAGGTGAACATTGGCAGCTTCCATGAATTATCCTGTATTTTCTCTAAATAAGACAAAAATCTATCCCCAAAATTACACTCTGCGTTGCTCGGCGGTGGCAAAGCATGGTCAGTCTTCTGCTGCTGCCCCTGGGTGTAACCGCTTTTGAAAGGGAGCAAAGCTGAAGTCACAATCTTGTACCCAGCAGGGTCTAGCCTAAGAAAATAAAATACCCGCCACAAAAGCCATGTGTCCCCTTGAATAGTGACACGCGGGAAACCAAGCACGCATCCTGCTGGAAGAATGTGTCCATCAATGGGAGACCACGCACTGGATGGAAGGCAAACAGTCATATACAATGTGGTGATGAGAACAAGATAGAAACAATCCAACACTCAGCGAAGAGAGGAAAAACGAGAGACGATACGGACACTGTGATTTCGCTCTGTAAAGTTATAAATGAATACAAATAAGTATTAGAAGGAAACATGTAAAAATGAAAAAAAAAACATCGTGCTAGGTTGGGATTATGGGTGACGCCTTTCAGGCTGTTATGTAACACTCATCCTGTTATCTGGAAACGTAGCAGGAAGAGACAAGGGGAAAAAGTTTTTATTTTCCATAGAAACGCAACTAAGCTTTTTTTTTTTTTTTCTTTCTGGGAAAAGCATCTATGCTCATCAAAGCTTTAGGAAAACAAAACAAAACAAAACAAAGCAAAAACTCTTCCTGGTTCTTGAGAGCTGGAGACACAGGGCAGGACAGCAGCCGGTGTGTCCTCATTTGGCCAAACTGTGTATCCATCCTGGGGTCAGAGCACCTGTCAGTCAGGCCCTTCCAGAAGGTCGAGCGCTCACGCACACCAGCGGGGTGGCCGCCTGGTGGCTCCTGCCCGCCTCGCCTCGCCTCTCCTGGCCAGGCCCCTCTCCCTGCCAGGGTACCTACCAGCCTCGTTTTGATTGGAGGGTGCATGCAAACTCCAGTGGTCTCTTCCTTCATGGGGGGAGAGAGTGGAGGAGAACAGCGAGAGTGGGCACAGTGGGGGGCGCTGGCGGGCTCTGCCTGCTCACGAGGAGAGGAGAGAAGGGGAGGAGGCAGAGGAGAGAGGGGGAGGAGGCAGAGGAGAGAAGGGAGGGGGAGGAGAGAAAGATAGCACAGTGCAAGAAGGATCTGTCAACTCCAGACTGCGCTGGAGCCAGCCTCGCCCGCGCCTGCTTCCAGCCTCTGGCCAGCTGGCTTCGAGGCCCCCCTCCCCCCTCCTCTCCCACCTTCTCTCCTCCTCTCTGGCTCTCATCTGTCTTCTCCACTATCTGAGCAGAATAACCCATCGGAACCCCATTCCGGGGTTGGCAGGGCAGGGAGACTCCTGACCGACTGCGAGGGCCTGGCCGGGGGCTTCCTGAAGCATCGGCCAGGCCCCGCCAGAAAGACAGCCGTGATGAGTGAGTGACGCCGGCCGTGGGGGCCTTAGGAAGCCTTGAGCGTGCTGGCCTTGCACACCTGGTGGCCTCCTGCACTCTGCTAAATAAGGGACCGTCGGGGTGTACGGGCGAGCAGGTGTCCCACAGATCCAGGAAAGACGGATCTCAGCAGGCAGGAACACGGACTTGTGGATTTCATCTGCTGCGGCTTTTTGTTATCTGTGTTAGAGAACATACCGGCCCTGCCCCCCCCGTCCCCCCATCCCCCTGGCCCAGGCCATGACAACACGGGTTGTCGCCGAGGGACCCTGTTGCTTTAGCTGGAAGATATCAAGCATTGTGAGAAAATGGCTTGGGGTACTGGGTTCCCCACCCCAGTCTTACAGAGCGCCATGCACCAGAGGAGGGCCGGCAGCTCCGACTGCTGATGCTGAGCGGGAAGAGGGAAGGCTCTGGGGCTAGGGGAGGGGCCGCCGACAGGGTTGGTGTGGGTTGCCAGGAGGGACCATTCACTCCAGAGAGTAAATACATGCCTCTTTTTGAGTTCAAGAGAGCTTCCTTAGGTAGTTGGTAACATCCTGCCATAATGAAGGAAGCAGAGCCCCTGGGGAAGTTTCACGACAACATGATCCAGAACACTGCGGGCACTTTCCTGTCTCGCGACCGATCTGACGCCGATCTCCTTACAATTGCGCGGTCCTGGACCAGTCCCAAAGGGGTTTTACAACCGGAATCTCCAACATTCTTGGTGACCGCCTTGCTTTACTACTCAGATTTGGAGATGCTGAGAAATGGCATCTGCAAAGCCTAAATCTGCAGCCATCCTTCAGAAACAGGGGCGTCCGCATCAACCACCCGCCGTCAAGTTTCAGCACACGGCTGAGGCTCCCTCCACTGCTCTCTCCTGTCCTCAGGCTGAACCCTGCCCTCTGGGAGGTGGCACTGGACACCTGACTGAAGCGGGCTCCAGCCTGTCCCCCCGGCCCTTGCTTTTCAACACTCCCCCGGCCAGAACCAATCGCACCAGGGACCCCAGGCCACGGGGCCTTAGCCTCTGCAGATAAGCGGGCACTCCCGTGGGCTTTTTGAAGAAAATAAAAGCTGGCATAGATGACCAGCAAACACGGACATACAGCCTAGATACCAGATTGTGTACCAGCCGCTAGTGTCTTAGCTGAAGGTTATGATGAATGACTTCAGGCTTTGTCTAGCATTGGACTTTTATGGTAAAGAAATGTCGATCCATCCCACAAGCATGTACGACTCTTCTAAATATGCATCTGTTAGTAAATGAACAGGAAATAAGAGAACACGTGTAATAGGATACTATTTTGAAATACCGTTTTTTTTTTTTTTTCTCCCGGCATTTCCTCTCCTCCTTGGCTTTTTTCCACATTCAGGCAGCTAGGTTCTTCTAAACTACTTGGCTTTTGAGGTTTAAAATCTGACTCCTTGGGGAACAGAAAGATTTTTGGCATAGACAAATGAAGATGGAAATGTGAAAGGCTTCTTCATCATCCAGACAAGAAAAGAGGTTGCCAGTGTGAGGGCTGGAGAGAAAAGTCAGAGGGAAAGTGAGGAGGGGTAGACATTAGGAAGTGCTGAGCAGAGAGGCGCCAGCGGATCGACATTCTCCTTCCAGCCGGTCAGGCTTCCACCCGCCCAAAAGGGGCATGAGGGAAGCAGGCAGTGCCCCAGATGTATCAGCAAAGAGATGACATCACAGACTAAAGAGACTGCCTTCCATCTTCCTGTGCCCTGGGGAAGACGGATGAATCCCCAGGAAAGTGGAAGAGGCACCCCGATTTCACTGGGGATCAAGCTTCAGCCCTCCTGAGAGAATGAGGTTCAAAAATAAAAACCAAGTTATTGAGCTAGACAGAAAACCAGTTCTTCTGACACTCGAGCCAGAGACTGTTTTTTTGTCCTACACAACCTTCGACTGGCCAGGCCAGTCTCCTTCCTGGCACATGAACTCTAGACTAACAGTCCCCAGCCCAGAACAGACATGGGGTCCTACGTGCCTCTGCTCTGCTGCTGGCTGAGTGGTTCATGCAGTCTGGGGATTGGGGAAGGACACGCCCTAAAGACAAGGCATCAGGAACACAGAAGGCATAGGTGTTTGTGGTGCATGTCACCTGGGGAGGGAAGCTGGCAGGACAGACCTGGAGGACAGACTTGATTGATGTGTCAATGTCCCCTCCTTCCATTCTGTTAACACCAACACCCCATGCATGAGCGCAGACTCACCTTCCAAAAGAGAATACCAAAAGGACAGTGGGTGCTCTTGTCCCTCCCTCACTTGCCCTATCGCTTCCCCTTATCCCCTCTTTCTGTCCCGCCTCTTCCATCTTGGCAAGAATCTCCAGTCTGGTGGGCAGGTCCTCGATGTGGCTCCTGGGACGGGCAAGCCACAAGTTGCACAGGTTGTAGAGCTCCTACAGCTAGGCTGAGCTACATAGTAAAAGAGCTGGGGATGGGAGAAGAAAAGATATGGAAAAAGGAGGAAAAAGTGGTGTAAGAGTGACCCTGGAAAGAATGTTTTTTTTTGGAGAGTTTGAGGATGAAAATCCTTGGAGTCATGCAGGGTGCAAGAAAATTAAGAAGGAAGCAAAATAGGACCTGAGAAGTGTTACCAAGGAGGTGCTAATTTAATCTTGAATGCTTTTTGAGAGCTGTCAGTTAAAGACGGAAATGTTATTATTCTCATTTGTTTGGACTGCGCTTCTTCAAAAACCACCCTATGCAGAGAAGGGATCATCTGAGTGGGAGTCATAAGGGTTAAACTAGTGTTACTGCTTTGGCGGGACATTGTTGAATGAAGGTAGGAGAATCTGGTCCCAACCCTCTCTCTGCTGTCCTTCTAGCTCTGGCCCAAGGAACCAGTGGTCCTGTGGCTGTAGGAGTCTCATTGAGCCCCAGACCCTAAATCCAGTCTCTCTTCCACTGTCCTCTGGGGCAGAGACACCGCCCCCCTCCCCAACAAGAAGAGAGAGGACTGTTGCCTGTATTTCCAGGATGCTGGGCAGAGCAGATGGAGGAGACGGAGGGAAGAGGACCAAATAAGAGAAGCAGACTGCTGGAGCCCCCCTTCCTCTTGAGGACACTTCAGCTTCAGTGAAGACGGGATTCTGGAGTGAAGGAGGGTCAAAGCCAGTGATGTCAAGGAAAGTCCCAAATGGAGCAGGCTCTCATCAAAGTATGAGCCCTCCAGCATACCTTCTGTATGAACGTGTGCCGTGAACATGCACTCACACCTCAAATCCACACAAGCAAGACTAAGGATGTTCCATCCTGAAAACACGTGTTCGCTGCAGACTTGAGCTGTGAAGTAGACAGCTGTGTCCCGGTGCGGTATAAGGACCTCAGCTGGCCCATGCCCGGGCAGTGCAGCAGCCTGGGCCCTGTTTCAGAGCTCAGTGAGAGCAGCCCAGAGATGAAAGGGCGGTATCCTCAGAGAGGGAATGAGCTCCCTGTGGCCAGAGGTGTACAAGCGGAGGCCAGACCGTCATTTGGTAGGCACTGGGGACCTCTGGGTCCCTGGCAGATGTGGCTTCCTTTCTAATCTCAGACACTTACTTTCAAAGAAAAGATAAAGATAGGACCATTAAATCTACCAGCTGAGCCGGCAACATGGTGGTTTTTAAGGGAATCCCATCATTCTTGTCAGAGCCATGAAATATTTTTTGGCAAACTAACCCAAGTTTTTCAGATCTGCCAGAATCTTTAATAAACACTCAGTATTTTGCTCATGCTGTACCCTCTGCATCAAATGCTTTAGTCCACTTCCTCCATCTGGCAAACTCTTACTCATACTTCAAAACCCTAGTGCTATGAAGCCTTCTCTTTCTCAGGGGCCCCAGACAGGTTTAGGCACTGGGTCCCACAACAGTAGCAGTTTCTATAGACTCTCAAATGGCATTAATTTCGGTATGCTTCAGCAGTCTGGAAGTTTCTCAAGAGCCTAACTCAGGAGAGATCTTCCCCCACTGTCTTCTATTCCTGCCCAGCAGGTTTTCTTCATGTGAGCCTTACAACTTAGCTTTCTCCCCCTTCTGCCTTCATGGGCCCTCAGGTTGGTTCTCAGGTCCCTTTGGGGTTTGCTGCCCTCCAGCTAGACTGATGTCCTCTGATTGGGGCCCTAGCTTCCAGCCCCCACATGTGGCCCTCCTAGGGAATAAGGCCCCAGCTGGGATACTTAGTTGGGATACCGATGTAGCAACAGGCCCAGGCTGCTTAACTTGCTATCCTGTCCTCCACACCCCTTGTTCTGCTTTCTCAGTCTGAGTGCTTTAAACACAGCCCTCTTTCTAGACCTTGCTTTTCTTCAAAGCAGCAAATTTCTGAAATCCAGATGCCAGATTCAACCCAATTTGATGATGGAAAGGACACCAGAGAAGGAACTAGAACACATGGGCTTGGAACAGCTCTGTCCCTATGTGATTACCCCACTCTGGGACTCAGTTTCCTCATCTGTGCAAAAGGATGGCGAGGGGATAAAGAAAGGCCCTGCTTCTGGCTTGCCCTCTCTTGGCAGCCTGTCTAACAAGAAGGCCATCAAGAACTTGGCTGCATTTTCTCCAGCAGGGGAGGGAACAGCCCCGCAGGTTCCCGGAGCAGGCTGTCTCACCCACTGTCAGGTCTCAGCTGTTTATCCAAACGTGCTGACCTAAAGCTCTCAGACCGTACCACGTCTCCAGATGAGAAATACAAATCACAAATGATCGCCATGTACCAGCTGAAGCAGGGACAATGACCAGTCCTAAAGGCTAGATAGAGTTTTATCTCATTCGTGTCCCCACGCCCTGCCCCTTGAAAGCCTTCCAGAGACCCTTCTTATCCACTTCCTGCTCCTCCGGTGAGCCCGTCCTGAATGACTCCCACTTGGGGCTTCTCCCCAGCACCTTCTATGCGACTGTCCTGCCAAGCCTGTCCTTTATCAACCCGGCTCCCCTCCAGCCTCTAGCTGCCCTGCCCGCTCCCGGAGCCTCACTCGAGGCCAGGCGTGCACTAAGCTCTCAGGAGGGAGTTTTTGACCTGGTGCACATTTTGACTCACACTCTACACTCATGGGCCATGGTTTACGCTCAAGTACACTTGGGTATCTGGCCGAGCCCAGCCAAAGGCACATGCAAGTCTGCCTGCGTCATCTACTACTGTTCATAATATCTCACACACGTTTAGGGTGCTTCTACATTCTTCAAGGGCTCTGTCTCATGGGATCATTAGAATACTCTGAGGCAGACATGGCAAATGATGCATCTTTGATCCCACGACAAGGTTCCTGAGAAGGGTGTGCAGAGAGTGGAGCCAGGTCTGGCTTGCACAATTCCCGGGGCAGTGCTCTCTCCCCTAAAAGGGTTTCCCACCTGCAGGAGTCCCGCGAGGACCACCACCATCCCTAAGGGGAGACCTAGAGGCAGGGGATGGAGAATGGCAGGGAGGCATGAGGGGCCTGGAAAGCTGGGCTGAGGCCTTGAGCCAGTGCTTCAGACCAGAGCACTTTGCTGGAAGCGGCAGCAGAAGATGCCCCATGGGTGGGTGGGTGGGGGCATGCGGGGAGCAGCCCAGGAAGCCGAGAAGCCAAGACCAAGGAGCCCTACACGCTTGGGAAGCAGCAGACAGGCGGGGTGGGACCCCTGCAACCGCCCTCAGGGGGGAAGGGGGCACTGCCTCCCTGGAGGGCTCTGGGAGGTAAAGGGACCCATGTGCCTGAACCCCCAAAGAAGGCTGATCCCTGAGCCTCCAGGCCGTGAGCAGGACAAGAGGAAGAGCCTTCCCAACAGCGATGCCCACCTCTGTCCATCCGTCCCACCGCCAAGATGTTTCTAGGGTCTGTGGCTTTTCTGGTTTTAGCAAAATGGGAAGTTTACCAGAGGAGTAGCTTCCGTGAAGTCCATCAGGAGATCGCCTGGCTCCAAGGTAAAGGCACCTCCTCGGTCAGAGGGACTCTGGGAAGGCAGACGGAAATACTCCTGGTTAGTGCCAGCTCCGGGCGGACCAGGGACTGTCACTGGAAGTCACAGACTTTCCTCCCTCCCCTCGCCCTCCCTTCTATCATGGAGCCCATGACTGTGCCAGTCCCCCACATGAGTCACTAGCCCCACAGTGGGCATATTCGAGAAGTCAAACCCCAAATGTCTTCTGAAACTTTAATGGGCAGAAAGAGTGTGTAGGTTAGAGAACTACCTTTTGAAAAGGTGCAAACAACTTCTTTTAAGTGCTTTGAGTGCTCTCTGGTCTTTTGGGGGGCGGGAGGAATTGCTTCAAAGAGTCCTTTGACTATACTGAGAGCAAAGCCCCCTTCGTGGATCAAGAGGATCAAGGCCTCAAGGGGCTAAACTCAGGAGCGGAGGGGGCGCCTGGCTCTCTCAGCCGGTCGAGCATGCGGTCCTTGATCTCCAGGTCAGGAGTTCAAGCCCTATGTGTGGCACAGAGTTTACTTTAAAAACATTTTTTTTTTTTTTTGGTCATCTGCGTAATAATGAGGAAGCTCTTCATGGTGGGAGGGAGGTATCTCTGAAACCATGTTCAGCTTTGGGGAAAACATTTTTTTTCCCACTTGCTCTGGGTTCTCAGCGGCATGGAAGGCCTAGAGGTCCTTTATGGGGGAAAAAAAAAATAAGCTCCATCATCAGCTTGTCACCAGCAGGGCCCCAAGGAGAGAGATGGCCAGGAGAGGGAGCCCTGTGGCCTCTGGTAGGATGCCACCCACATCCCCACTGAATTCTCCTCTGTTTCATACATTTTGGCGGGGGCGGAGGGGGGTGGTTTTAACCGTGGCAAAGAACAGGTGATAGGAACCTGTGTCCACACTTGTAACAAAGCAGTATGAGGGACTCTGCACAGGACAGGGGAACCTGGCTCAAGTCACCAGATGGTGATTGACAGGAAAGCACGGAGCCTTAGTCTGGGCCAGTCAGTGGCTGAGGGGTCTCTGGCTTGAGCAGGATCTCCTGTTGAGAACCACAAAGGGGTTCCCAAAGATCCTGGGAAGGCAGCTGGCATATGCCTGGCTACGGTCAAGCAGGATGTGGCCTGGCCCACCGTCACCTAGAGGCTCCCAAGAATCATGACCTTATTGCTCCACCGGACAGGGTGCTGGCCCACAGGCTGGGCAGGGAAGCGGACTTTATTCCCATTTGCAGGTGAAGGAAGCAGGCTTGGAGAAACAAAGCCTGTGGAGTAACTGTTCAAGCGGCCGTAAGACATGTAGAAGGAGCAGCTGGGAACAGAGTCTGGGGTCTGGGCTTGCCTTCGGGACCCCCACCCCCACACACACCCTTTCCTCAGTGGTGTCCACACACCAGGGAGCCTTTGACTTGACATCTACTAGTAGAGCAATAGGTCTGACTGCATCTGGACCACTCACTGTATAGAATGACCACAGCTTAGTGTCACTCAGAAAAAAACCAAGAGAAATGTCTTGAGTAAGGCCCTTATCCTAGCCCATTCACATAGCTAGCAACATCCGGAAATTGTAAACTGACAAAATAATATTTTCCACTTTCAAGCTATACCTGTGGGCCATCCAACATAAGGAATGGGATGGGGACACATCTACGTTTTTACTCTTCCAAGATTTCCATTACTGGGTGGGGGAGGAACAACGTGTCTTGTTTTCTGTATTTATGTGCACTATAGATTAAGTAGGGATGATATTCTAAAACCGAATTGCCCTCAAACATCTCTTCCATTTCTCTTAAAGTACACTGCACTGCACAAGATCTTTATTATACCAATTGCATCTCATAAACAGGTCATCTTTCAGGAAGAGTTACATAAAAACCCAGCCCCGGGGGCTGTTTCCCCTGCTTTACAAGTGCACAGATGATTGAGCCAAGTTTAAATGCACGCGGGATGCCATGTGCTCAATTTATACTGAATTCCTAGCAAGCGCAGCTACTCCTCGGGGCCCTCGCCCATACCTTGGCCCCTGGGGACAGCTGGCCCTTGCTTTCTGAATTCTGAGGTGAGCTGAGTTTGTGGCCCTTGGGGGACACCAGTGGCACGGAGACTTGTGTGGTGGCCGCGGTGGTGTTTGTGGCTGTGGCGGTGGGCGCTCCTACTGCCTCGGCCAGGTCAGGAGGGAGGTCGTCTTCATCACTGTGGTTACTAAAAGCACATGAAGCTCTGCTCATTACAACAATAAACAGGCTGTGGGGAGTGGAGGGAGGGCCGGGAGGGGGATGGGGGAGCTCCCCAAACAGATGTCTGCCAGATGTCCAGCTTCCAGGATCCAAAACTGTGACATTTTTGCCAAAGCCAATTTGAGCTGGATGTTCTGTCATTTATTTGCCAAGGGATTTAAATTTTTTTTTCTTTATTATGGAAAGATATACATATATACATATACATGTATCGTTTTATCCATTGGTCAGTGTATAATTCAGTGACATTAAAGATGCATTCAGGACACCCAAAACATTTTCATCACCCCTGACAGCAACTTTGTATCCACTGAACAGTAACTCCCAATGCCCTCTCCCTGCAGCTCCTGGTAACAGCTGTGTTGCTTTCTGTCTGGATGAATCTGACTATTCTAAGTATCTCACAGAAGTGGAATCATACTATATATGTCCTGTATCTGGTTTATCTCACTTACCATAATGTTTCCAAGGTCCGTCCCCGTGGTAGCATATGTCAAAATTTCATTTCTTTTTAATGCTGGATAATATTCCTTGCATTGATAGACCATATTTTCTTTATCTATGTACCCCCTGATGTACTAATGTGTTTGAGACCCTGCTTTCAACGCTTTTGGATTGGGATTCCACTGGAAGTGGGATTGCTGGGTCATATGGTAGTCCCGTGCTTAATTTTATGAGGAGCCACCAAACCAAGGGAGTGGGGCCTCTCTTACGAGGGTGAATACAAGCCATTTGAGAACCGAATGCCTTGGGTAAAAAGCACAATGGCACCTTCCGTGGCCTAACAGCTACTGTCCCATTGGTGTGATAAACTAGTTAGAGGGGAGGAGCTGAGCACATGTGTTTGGGGTCTCATAGCTCTGGTCTTAGAACCTCTCTGGCAGAACAGGATGATGCAGGCAGAAAAGTACATGAGACAGGAAGTCGCCATGATGGAGGAGGAGTCCAGGCTGACATTCTGGGTTTGTTTCCAGGGCTTGCATGTATGGGAAAGGTTTGGCCTCCCACAAAGTATGTCAAGGCAGGAAGACCTTTTAATCTGGTCCCAAGTGGTCCAGGACAGAACAACGCCATCAATTACCCGCTCTGAGTATGAATACTATCTTCTCAAACTTGCAGAAATTAAGACAAGTCCCCGACCCCCTGACGCCAACCGGACTGCTGCCTGTGCAGCACGGGGCTAACTAACCCTGCAGGCCTGGGGGCTATAACTCGGCACGTGCCACAGGAACCGCAGGCCACTGATGAGCTTCTGGGAGAACCTCGGGGCCCTGGGGATAACCTGCCTAATAAGGGTGTCCCTGCATACCTGACCTTGGGCCATGCCACACAGTGGGTGCTAGCAATATGACTTACAGTGAAGACCTACTCTTGTATCCTAGAGCTTAGGGCCACACTATAACAGTTTGACCTTGGGCTCAGGGATGGTTATTGGAGACCCCCAGTAATAACCCTGGGCGCCAAGGCTCGGGTGAGTTCCCCTGCTTGGGAGTGAGACACTGCCCACGTGACTCCTCTAGGACAAGAGAAGCAGAAGCTCATGCCCAGTCTTCTTCAACTCCACTCTATGTGCCTTTTCCTTTGCTGATTTTAGTCTGGATCCTTCCACTGGAATATGCTATAACCATGAAGATGACAGCTTTTCTGAGTTTTTCAAGTCCTTCTAGTGGCTGACCAAACTTGAGGGTGATCTTAGGGACCCTGATACAGTTTTCCTAAGGGGGTTGCAAGTGGAACTCCCAGAAGTAATGTTACTTTCAACATAACTGTTAGAAGTAATGGCTGAGCGAGGGTGTAGATGAAAGGTCCACAGCCAGTGGGCACCAGGGTGGCCTGAGCAGGGTCCCTCCCAGGGCCGTGGCTTCGTGGGAAACGTGGCCATGGTACACAAAATGAGGTGAGGGTGAAACTCAGAGAGGAGGGTCCTGAGAGATTCTGGAAACTTCTGTATACGGAGAAGCCTCAAAAGGAAGATTTAGGACTTATTCTTAGTTAGGGGACAGGTGAGGCTGGAATGAGTAGGTGGGAAGACCAGTAAGACGCCACATAGGTGGATCCATGCTGAGGGAGTTAATCCACTCAGTAACACACACATTAGCCCATTTAATCTGTACAACAGCCCTGCCTTATGCTCTCCACTCTTCAGAGAAGCAGACGTTATTGGGTGGCGGGTTGTGACAGGACTTTCTCAAGGTCACATAGCTAGTTAAGTGGAAGAGTGGGGTTAAAATTCTTTTCTGCCTCATTAAAAAAGAAAATTATAACCTTAAAAGCACAGTTATTTAGTTTAACATTATAGGCCATTAAAAAACACACACACACACATAGTTCATCTTTCACAGCAGGAAGTCAACTGACCGCTGCCTAGAATTGAAAAAGACTCCAAATTCTTGATGGTTTTTATAACCTTTTGTCCTAACTTAGATCTTGTGGCAAAAAGATATTGTGCTTAACTACATTACATCTTTCAGTTCAACCTCCGTTTCTGAGGTAAATTCATGTTAAATTCATGAAACATCATTTAGCAAGTACAATTTTATGTGTAGCAGGATTCTTTTCTTTGAGATGATTTCTTTTCATTTTAACACTACATGAAAAATGTCTACAGCAAGAGTCGTTCGATGTGAACTTAGGTTATTTTTGATGGCACGATTCTAGGAAATTGGTTATCTTTTCTCTTCAGACTGAGGATATTTTTCTCTCCAGAATATTTTTAGGTTTTTATACAATGTTTAAATAAATAGTAAAGTTACATTTCTAGAAGAAAATACAGCAGCTCATCATTTTCTAAACACATTGGCTGGTATCAGTAGAGGACACTCTTTCCTGCCTGAACTCTACACGGCGTCTGCTTCTTTCTCTTCTCTGCATACAACAGCCATACATTTCTTCCCTACGTCATTACTTCCAGGACACAACATGGCGGATGTTTTTGTGCATATCCTTAAAAGCATCAGCTTGAAAACTCGTTCAGAGCATTTGAACATCATGATGCTCTTGGTGGGGAACCCTAAAATCCAATTCTACATCATGCTGACCTAGGAACCCGGAATACCCTAACAGCCAAAAGGGCTGTGTGTGTGTGTTTCAAAAACAGTAATGCAGAAATATTTTTTAAAAGGGAAATCTGAGTTTTTTCCATCTGTATTCCTTGACACCGTGTTTATTAACTTACCAATATCTATGACTGGAAGTGAGTCGTGACTGGTGTCAACAATTGAGGAACTATTTTTATGAGGCAAAAACGTAAAGCCAGGAAAAATCTCATCTCTTAATTTTGCTATGATTACTAATGGGGAAAATGCCTCTATTCTTTGATTTTTGAAGCAAAATACTTCGGGGCCGCTTAAGAAATACATAGGTGACGTTGGAGGTTTGAAAAGGGCTTGCTTGAAAGAGCCACTGCAGTGAGTTAAATTTTCTTTCCTTCCTGGCCACATATTAGTCATTGTTTCCAACATGATTACATATCCCAAATAGGTGATAATAACATTCGGAGTTTCAAAATGGAAAAAGAAAGTCTAATCCTGACAGCTTTATCCTCCGGGGAGCAGATTTTTTCATGGTTTAATTTGTCCCCCAGAAACCATTAGGACTATTAATTATTTGAATCACTCATTTTGGCTTTCCTAGGAAATACAGCTGCTCTAACCGTCCAGCGTTTCTATTAAGGCTAATGAAGTGGGAGGTGGTTGCCTTTTCCTTTTTCCCAGGTGCAGGCTCGAGATGGCTGTTTGAAAAGTGCATCCACAGTCACCCTCTCTAGCCCGCACTTTGCATTTAGGGTATCCTCTAAACTTGACCTTTTCTCAAAGGCCTTCAGGTCGTCAAGAAGAAAGGAAAGGGAGCTTCATCCACTGGCCAAGTCCCTTGCTATGGGCTGGGAAGGCATTTTGGCACATCGACCCTCACCAAATTCCTCAGGGCTAGGTATGATCTCACCCATTTCATAAACAAGGAAAGAGAAGCTGAAAAAGTAAAGTAATTTTCCCAAGAGTTTAGAGCAGTAAACTATTAGCCAGGACTCTGACAGAAGCCTTTCTGACTTGAGAGCTGCATGCTTTCCTCAGCATCCAAAGATCCCCCTGCAGCCCTCTGGCCAATTACACACTCAGGCATGGTGCCACCGCCAAGGTCAAGAAATGGGAACTACCACTGTGATTAGCACTAAATGTGATTACTAAAATACTACTACTCTTAAGATACCAGTCTTTGGATTATAATTATTTGCAATCTGTCTCTCCCCCCAATAAACCGTGACTCCTCAGATGAGAACTGGCAAATTCATTTTGTTCTTCCTAGAATTGCTTAAGACAACTCTGTGTATATGGTAGGCAAGAACATTTTTATTAAGCTGAACCAAACTGGACAGGCCCTGGTGGTTCTGGGATACTTTGGGATAGGACTCCTCCCACAGGTCTCACCCAGCTCAGACCATGCTACCATTTCACAATTACGCCATGGAGGCAGCTTTTGCTATGGCTCCTGGGGATTCCCCATCCTGGTATCTATGCCCCTGTGTAATCCCTGACTTCTGAGTGTGGGCTGGCCCTCCTGACTTGTTTCTAAAGAACGGAATATGGCAAAAGTGATGGGATGTTACTTGTGATTAGGTCACAAAAGGCTGTGATTTTTGCCTTGTGAGAGTTCTCCCTGGCTGCTCTTGTGTGCCTTCTCTGATGGAGAAAGCTAGAGAGGTCTACGTGACTAGAAATGAGGGCAACCTCCAGACAACAGCCAACAAGAATCAAATCCTGTTTCTGACCTGCAAGAATGAGCCTTCAGATGAGACCACAGCCCTCGCCCACACCTTGAATGCAAACTTGTCAGAGAGCCTGACACAGATGATCCAACTGAGCCTATGCCTGGACTTCTGACCCACACAAACCACGAGGAAATAAATGCGAACTGTTTAAAGCCATGAATTTTAGACTAACTTGTTACGCAGCAATCGATAATCAATACATATGCCAACTATGTAATGCTTTCAGGGAGAGAAGTCAAGTCCCATTATGACCTAAATTGGAAACAAACTGTATTTTGGGGGATGGCTCTTTGGAAATGGTGTGAGAGGCTAAAAGCATTTACAACTGAACATTTAGCATCAACTTTGTGATTATCATTTTAAAAACTCGCAGTACAGAACTCACAAACTGTATTGTCTTGTTAACTTCCTCACTCGGGGAGGCTTGATTTCCGGCTTTTCTAATACTGGCTGGGTAGTTTCCACACGTATAGGAATAGGACTTCTAGAGACAGAGCAAAAAAAACAGAATATCACCAACAGGAAAGTTTATGGTCTAGTTTTGGCTGTAAGAATTGCTTTCTCAGTTAATTTAAACCCTTAATAACATTGATAGTAAACATATCCATTTTTCCTCCTGTCCACTCTACTTATTAAATATGATTTTTAAATATATCATAGAAAGTCCAAAAAAGAAACCCAAAATCATAGGGAAGAAAATATAGCAAGTACGAACTGAATATAATTGGGGTACCACATAAAGCTTTCTGCCCAAAACACCTACCTCCAGGGTTTGGTTCATTACTAGGTTTTGCCAATAAAATGAGCAGAGAGAAACCCGTGGATAACCCATTTTTACTTCCAAGTAATCTGGTAGTTATGCTATTTTAAATATAGCACAGGATATATTTTTAACAGATAAACAGAGTATTTAATGTGAAAAATGCATAATCGGAAGGCCTTTAAGACTTGTTCTAAAATATTTTAATTTTGTGTATATGTGAAATGTTAAAAATTGTTTCACTTCTATATTTCCTCAAGAAAATATGCCAGATAACCAATGGGCCCTACTCAAAACAGAGATTTTAAGAAAAAGCTTTCACACATTTTTGTAGTGGTTATGACTAATTTCATTTTACAAAATTCAGAAATTACCTTCTGGGACATAAGGGCATCAAAAGAAGTTGGGGTCCTCAGCAAGGAACCTCTACCAAACCAATGAACCATTCCGAGCCCCCATTTTCTCCTCTATTTAGTGTCTAATACGGTGCCAGGCATGTGGCCAGTGCCTAATCAATGTTTGTTGAATAAACATGTGAATGAATGAGCAAATAAAGAAACTGGAGTCAGCACAGTCTAGATTCATGATTTCTTCAAGCTGGGACCCTGGTGTCAACTGAACACAGTCCCTGGAAGGACTCATACTCAACCAGGAAGCACACAACTTCACTTTGGGCGGAATGGTTGGCATCTGGAAAGCTTCGTGGAGGAGTTTACACTTAACCAGATGGAGGGAAGACTTCCAAGGTGAAGACAGAGTAGAGAGCTACAGAAAGCAAGGCACTGGAACCGCCAACCAGTGAGGTCCCAGCAGACGAGGAGGAGATGGCCACTAGAGCAGAAAGCAGGGGCCAGGTCACGAGGGGCCTCAGACTCAGGAATTTACACTGAAGGCCACGTTGTCATTAAAGGTTTGAGGCAAGGGAATGGCACAGTCAGATTTGCTTGTTGGAAAAACCCTTAGAGGAAGAAGTTACTAGTGAAGACAGGCTGGCCGGGAGCACTTCAAAGACCGTAGCAGAAAGTAACCAAGCAGACAGACGGTGCGGGCTTGCAGTAGACTAGGATTCAGGTCAGGAAGAAAGAGGATAGATGTGGGGGAAGATATGAATTAGCAGGGTATGGTGATCAGTTTTATGAGGAGACGAAGAGGAGAAAGTCGAGGACTCCCAGACATCAGATCTGGATGATGGGTAGGTAATAATGCCATTAACCAAGACAGAAAAATAGGTGAATGTTAGTGGGATAGGATGGGAAGAGATGAATTAAGGTTTTGCAGAGTCCAGGAGATAGCTGGGTCTGTGCTCTGCACTAAGACAACGTTATACCAAGAACATGGATTGGGATTCGAAGGTGACATCCAAAAATATGAGTTTTCTTTTTTAACATCAAGTATTCCCCAGAGCAATATTTCCTGGATCATCTGGAGTACTTGTTGAAATTCTGGTTCCTGTCCAGCCCTCCCCACCTCCAAGGATTGAGAGGTCTGGAGAAGGACCTGGGTGGCCTGTGTGCATGTTTTTTGTTTGTTTTGTTTTGTTTTGTTTTAAAGATTGATTTATTTATTTGTGTGCATGGTAGGGAGGGGCAAGGGGAGAGGGAGAGAGAGAATCTTAAGCTAACTCCCCACTAAGCGCGGAACCCGACAGGGCTCGATCTCACAACCCAAGCCAAAACCAGGAGTCTGACACATAACCAACATAGCCACCCAGGCACCCCTAAAAGTCTGTGTTTTTAATGAGAGACTGATGCAATGACGCTTGGACCCATTTTAGGAAAGTCTACCCTGGGGATACCCACCAGTATTAGACCACCAAGGAGGCTATGGGACTGCCATGATTTATAGGTTGTTACTTACTTGGGCTGAGAGAGGAAGGGTGTCTGCTCTCTGGGAGGTGAGAGGAGGAGGGTTTCCCTCTGGGTTTAAAGTGGTAATGGCCCAGAAGCTTTAAAGAGCATGCATGGGTCTAGCCCTATAAGGAACTCCGTATAAAGAGTACATCAACGGCCAAAGGAAGAGTGATAAACTGAGCTGGGGCAGAGAGCCAGAGCCCAGTCCTACAGGGTCTCTCCCAGGCTCTGCTGAGAAGTCTGGGCTCCACCGGGAGAGCAAAGGCGTCTTTACAGGACATCAAGCAGGGGAACGACAAGGTCTTATCTATACACTTGTGAAGCACCTCAGAGCGATTTCTTTGTTAGTGCAGCAGTTAGAAATAATAAAACCGAGACTAAGCAGCATTTCTGAGATTTAAACGGAGTTGTTTTCAGCCAGTCTCTTTCTATCTCTTCATACTGACATTCTTTCCAATTTTCTTTTCTCCGCTCTGATTTTATTAACAAATGAGTGATGTTAATCATCACTGGTGAGTGATGTTTCGAGGATAACGTTGATGATACAGAGCATTGTTTCCCCATTCAAACAAGAAGCAACAGACCTTACATTAGCATCCTGAAGACTGGATTTCTTATTGATATTTACGAACGTTGATTCCTCTTTTCCAACCTGTTGAACAAAACAGGCCGGTTAGTCAAACCTGAATTATCTCGGTGAGCAAAAAATGTTTTCAAGTCTCCAGCATTCAAAGGATTACAGAAATGCGAAGGTAGCTCAGAGAGGTGGTTCACGAAGTACTCAGTCAATAACAAATTTTCTCCGGTGTTTATAGAAGAAAAAAAATGTTTTCATGAGTCATTCCCCATCAGGGGGATTTAACACTTAATCATTCAAATGTAATCAATGCCTGCATTCATACTTTTATTGAGCACCTGCTGTGTGCCAGCTCATACTTGAAAAAGAAAGAGAGAGTGTGGGAAAAGTCAAACCCACAGTTTAACCCCCCAGCTGCCATTGCTGATCAGGAATCATAATAAGCTCTCGGCTCACCTATCACTTATGGCTTACAATGGAATTTAGAATCTGTCTTTTCATATCAGTGTAACAAGCCGAGGAGGAATTACATCATATGATTTTGCTAGAAGCCTTGTCCTCCTCCCTCTGGTGAATCCCACAAAGAACGGCGGGGGAGGGAGACACACACACTCAGCCAGGGAGGCCAGCCGAATGGACACCAGAGGTCAGGGCAGCAGCCTGTGGCTTTCAACCCCTCGACAACCTACAGAGCTGGCGCTTGCACTTCCCCAGGGAATAACCGGACACCAGTTCGTAACTCTTGGGGTTAAAATCCC
Organism: Mustela putorius furo; assembly: GCF_011764305.1. NCBI lineage: Eukaryota > Metazoa > Chordata > Mammalia > Carnivora > Mustelidae > Mustela > Mustela putorius. The sequence goes on from NW_025421423.1 coordinate 12,873,723, forward strand.
TGTTCACGTGACAGGTGTGGTTCCTGTCTCCTGGCTGGACCCTGCCGGACACGGTATCTCAGGCCTAGAGTGTCTCTTCTCCTGTATGGAGGGAAGGAAATCCTGTGATGCGTCATCAAAGGAATGTCCCAGCTGCACCGACCTGGGCACTCACTCGGGATGCGTTCTCCAGCTGGGCTTTCAAAATGTTACACTTCACGTGGTCGGCGACGGGGGAAGGCAGAAGCGGGGTCTGAAGGGTCTTCTCGGATACTTTTTTCTCTTCAGCCTGTGACAAACCCAAAACACATGCAACTGACTGTCAACAAAGAGGAAAGGAAACAGCGACGTGAACCTTCCCCATCAATCGGAACACAGTCGAAAACACACACGCCAGTGCAACCCCCAGCTTCTTGTCCGCGGGCTCCTGCATTTAGTGTTTGCAAAGGATTCACAAGCACAGCCTCGCCTCCTCAGCCTCCTCGCGTGAAGCAGGGAGAGGAAGTACTCTCCCTGTACAGGGGTGAGGGGTCGTACGAGAAGATGGGCTGAAGGGTCAGAAAGAAGCGGCTCTTCCAGCTAGGGGCACGTCTGGGACCGAAGCTTCGAGTTTCCCATCCCCTAGTGCAGTGCTGTTTCCCCCCATAACGGCCTCCTCTTATACAGATTCAATCCTGTGACTTGCTGGGGAAAGAGTGAAAAATGGGCTTTGGGATTTTTTACAACAAATCTTGCTGAAATTTCTGACTCTCCAGAAACTTGTATCTATTTCACCTCATTGCGGAGGGTCTCAGATGTCAGTATTTGGTACCCTTTCTTCACTGTTTTGTCATCTTCTAGGTACTCACTAAACATGTACCTAAAATTTATTTTTAAAGATTTTATTTTTAAGTAATCTCTACACCAGCGTGGGGCTCGAACCCCAAACCCTGAGATCAAGAATCCCACGCTCCAAGAACTGAGCCAGCCAGGCACCCTAACAGATACCTATCATTTCTGTGATCCAGTTAGAGTGGATAGCCCGGGGACGGCCCATTTTCAGTTGTGTCCTACACAACAGTATCTTTGAAATCATAGGCTTCGTGGCTATTTTTTGTAATAGACATTACGATAATTACATAACTATGAAGAAATACTCATTGATCTGTACAACCAGAAATCATCTCTGATGATACACACACCACTCTTCGAATAAAGTCTTAATGTGAGCCCTGCCTAGGGCAGTCACTGCATATCCCAGTGTAAACGTGGTACTGGGCCCACAGCAGGTGCTCCATAAACACATACTAAAGAAGATGGTAATGATAAATGGCTATTATTAAAAGAGATGTGTTTAATAAGAAAGGTATAAGACCCTACGATTGCTAAAAGTCAATTTAGTGATCGTAGGCCTTGCAGCGGCGTGTCAGGTACAACGCACAGGGTGAAAACAAAATGTTCTCAAGTCCCCAAATGAACCCCATTTGTTAATTCAAAAGTCCAATTGAGCACCTTGGTATGTGTAGCAGGAGTGTTATGAAAGTGCTAGAGGAAGCAGAGGGTAATTGGCGGGTTGACATCATTTAATAAAGGAAAGAGAGCACAGAATGCAGTTTCCCAGCGGGACTTCCAAATGCATCAAGGAGCCCTTGGTGGAATGAGTAGAAGGAGGCAATTTCATGGAACAGCAAGATAAGCAGGGCCAGAAGACCTGGGTTTTAATCTCCGCTCTTTCCCTGGCCAGCACCATAGAACAGAAATGATGACGATGGTGACGATGGAAAGAGAGACAGTCCCAGTCGCTCACATTTACTGAGAGCTTGTTGTGGGCCAGCTGCTGACAAAGCACTTATCACTGGCTCCTCTCGTGGAGCCGGCCCCTCTGAAGGGAGAGACTACCACCATCCCCATTTTATAGGTGAGAAAAACAAAGCAGAGATATGGCAAGTCTCTCTCTCTCTATATATAATATATTATAATGTTTATATTATATAATATATAATAATATAATATATTGAATATGTAATATGTAATAGATAATGACTGGAATCATTACCAATCAGAATGGAGTGCTGGCATGGAAGGCATGGAATGCCCCCCCCCAAAACAGGTAAGTAACTCATATATTTTGAAAGATGAGCTTGATAGTAGGGCTCTCGGATAATTTATCTTGGGTTTGTAAAGCCTGCCACGCGAAGATAATTGTTTTACACCAGCATGGGTGTTTTCACTGGTGTGTGGAGAGTTAATTTTGTAATTAGATTTCATTTTCTGCAATGATATGCTGGAATGTAAGAATTAAATTTGTTCCAAAGCCCACTTGAGGTTTTTGACAATTGCTTAAGGGGATATAGTTATACTGACAGTAATGACCGAAGATTAAAAAAAAAAAAAAGAAAAAAATGCTGCTAAAATAAGAAAAGAATGAGAATTCAGCATTAATTTTTTTCCCCCTTCAAATTTGGTTCCTTTATCTGCCTCTTTTGGATATAAAATCAAAGCTGGCTTGTTCTTATTCTACCAGATGAAGCAGGAGCTGCCAGCCAGCTCTCTGAATGGACTCAGGTGAAGACCAATATAAATTTTGGAAAATCCAACTATCGTTCTATGAATAGGTTTGCATCAAAGGCATCTCTAGGAGATAAACGTCCAGATTACACCAAGTCCACCATTCCAGCCTGAAGGATGGTTACAAGAACACCGTGTTTCTCTCTTTTGCATGACCACACTTCGTGTTTTGCATCCAGTTTGAATGGTGAAAAGATGCCTGATCATTCAATATTGAAATACAGATTTTACAACATACAAATGACAGTCATGCCTTGAGAGGATTACAGTTGGAAACAGTCCATCTGTTTGGGGGAAGTCATTTGGGGATAAAGAATGGATTGGATGCATTTTTTAATTGTTTATAACATTGTTTACACATTTGAAATCTAGTGAGATTTAAATCCCTGTGATCATTTCGGGTGCAACTTTGGACCTGAGCCATGAAACTGTCTTCTCACCACCAAATCGAGAATAGGAAGTTATCCAAATCTTCGAAGACTCAGAGGATTCTCGAACCTTGAGACTGGAAAAATCCCTGAAAGCAGGGAAGCCACTGGTTGCCAAGTGTAGGGTCACGACACGTTGTGGGGTCCATGGCACGGAATGTGTGATTAAGGATAAAGAAGTAACACACTTTGCTTCTATGTTTGGACAAACCCAAGGTTATCTGATATCACTTTAGCCCACTTGCTCCCTGATGCATTTCTTCAAGGGGAAGGGAAAAAAAGGGGCTCCAGGGAAATGCTCAGTAACACACCGTTGTCTCAGATATACCTTAACCTGGAGCAAGCCAGTCCTGCTGTCGGTTCACCAACAACTACGGGTTTCACAGAGCTTGTGAGCCTTCTGAGGCTTGCTATCTACTGTAGCTCCTTGCAAAATACGTTTGGATTCTGCCAAACTCTAGGTAAGCTTCTTTAAACCATATATTGTGTGGATTGCAGAAAATAAGTTGGAAAACGAAGAGACTAAGAGAAAGAAGACCACGCAGGGGGCATGTGATATACTGGGTATCTATAGGCCTGCCTGCTAAGCACTTGTTGATTGAGTCGATGTCGGTGCTCTCCTGCAGGAGGGATTCTCTCCAGCTGGCCATCAGGGAGGGTGGTATGGGAGAAAAAGCAGGCGAGCGGGCCCTTGATGTTGTCAAAGGGACTTGAGGCTGAGGGGTATAAGGGGTATGCAAGGTATGCAAGGAAATGAGAAATCCTGGAAGTCTAGTGTAGGCTGGAGGGCTGGCTCTATTATAGTGGAGGAATAATAGCCCAGTGCGGGTAAGGAGGAAGCTTCCTAGGCCAGATCTTCCAAATTCTTCCCATTCCCTTCTATAAAGGGGGCGAGGCTAAGCATCGGAATGGAAGAAATGATTCGTGAGGGAAAAAGACTATTGCTTTGGGGATTTTAAAAATTAAAATAGGTATAAAATGCTGGTTCCCAACTAGGGGGTGACTGTGCCCCTTAGGGGATACTTGTAGCCATGTCTAGAGATGAAGTTGGTTGTTGCACCTGGATGGGGGTGCTCCTGGGACTAGCGGGTGAAACCCAGGGATGTTGTCACGCATCCAACAACACACACAACCGACAGCTCCTCCACGACACTCACAGCCCAGAATGTCTGTCGTGCTGAAGTCGAGAAACTCTGGTGTGCAAAACAGAGCGGCACGCTGGAGCGCAGAGGGCACTGGGCCCAAAGTCAGGGGCCCTGGGACTCAGCCCCTGCTGTGCAACCGCGAGAAAGTCATTTCCCTTCCTCTGGGCTCAGATGGTAAGAAAGTCTGAGCTAAATGGTAGTTTGAATCCAGCTGGGACATTCTATAGTTCTAAGATAAAATTTGGCTTCCATAAGGCTGCTCATTTGGGTAGAAGAACGGATCTAACTAACCAAAGGAGAGTTTTGCTGTGGCCCTTTCCCTCTCTCTCTCCTGCCTTCAGTCCCTCCCTTTTTTCCATCAGAAAACAAGTACTGAACTTCTACTATGTGCTAGGACCTGTCAGATGCTCTGGACTGAATTGTGTTCCCGGCCACCACCCTAGAATTCATAGGTTGGAGCCCTACTCCACAGGATGGCATTTGGAGACGGGGTCCTTGGGAAGTGAAGAGATTTAGACGAGGTCATGGGATGAGGCCCTCATGATCAAATTAATGGCTTCAAAGGAAGAGAGGGGCTCAGTTGGTAGAGTATTCGAGTCTTGATCTCAGGGTTGCAAGTTTGAGCCCTATATCCGGTATAGAGATTACTTACAAATAAAATCTTAAAAAGTAGAAGAAGAAAAGGAGGAGGAGAAAGAGAGAGACTGAGCTCTCTCGGCAGGTGCAGATACAATGAGAAGGCAATCATCTGCAAGTCAGGAAGAGAGCCCTTACCAGGGAACCAAACTGGCTGACACTTTGATCTTGGCCTTCCCAGCTTCCAGAACAGGGACAAATAAATATCTATTGTTTAAGCCACTCTGTCTACAGTATTTTGTTACAGCAGCCGGAATAGACCCATGTGGATGGGTAAACATGGCAAGAGGCAAATTTGGACACCTCCTCATTGAGCTTTAGATCTAGAAGGAGGGAGAGATTCCTAACAGAGCCTGCCTGTTCGCCTCGGCACCGAGAGAAACTCCCCGTGCTGTCATTCAGCCGAAAAGAACGCAAGTACATTTCTGCTCTGAAGAGACTTCAGCAGAAATGCCAGGAACAAATGAATAGAAATCCCTCCAAGACCAAGGCATATAATCTAGGAGGCAGGCCAGGGGAATAACCAGAGGTTTGCCGCCAGCCGGCGGTCCGGGCCCATCACCCAGCCCTGGTCCTCGGCACCTTGTTTATGTTGATGTGCAGAGCAGGCCAGGGTCCGGGGGCCTTCACGGTCTCCAGTTCCAGCTTCTTTAGATGGGCGGCAGCTTCGCTGAACAGGGCAGGCGGTCCTGGACTCAGTTCTACAAGTGGTGGGGGTGGGGCAGGGGGAGGAAGAATAAGGAAAGGTGGAATGGACAGAGAGAGAGAGCTGTGATAAAAGATGCTTACCAGAGCCTGATCTGCAGCACCCTTCTGTTTGCCTCCACTGCCCAACCCCCCCACCTCGCCTTAAATCCCTGGACTATGCTCCAGCTGGTGGGCTGTGAGAATACTTAAGATCAAGGCTTCTAACTCCCCTAGGTAGGAGCTGGAAGGCCTTGGGCAAGTCACTCTATCTCTCTGAGCTTCTGAGCCATTTTAAAATGAAAATAAAACTACTTACCCTGCAGGGTTGCTGTAGAGATTAGGGGAGGTCATTTACATACAAATGCATTATTAACGGCAGAACACTATGCAAATTAGAAAGTTGACTACTTGGGCTCACAGGCACACGAAGGTGCCCTTGAAAACCAAATGCATTGATTTTAATTTCTGTACTATTTTGGATTAGTTGGCCATCACCCCTTCCACTGGCTTGTGTTTATCCATTAATACAGTGAAATATTCATTAATTATTAAGTATTCATCACATATGAAAGCTTAAACCAAGTTATCGTTTGCAATTGAGATCGGGCAGCTGGAATAAAAACATAAATGAGGCACAATTCTAGGCTAGTGGAGGAGACAGAGACACGTGTAGATACGAACGACAGAAACTTGTGCAGATGGTAAAAGTTAATTGCTAAAGAGGCAAAAGGGAAGGCACTCCAAAGCCAGGAATCAGAAAGGTGTGTTAGAGAAAAGTTCCGCCAACAACATCTGAGCAGGCTCCTGAAGAAATGAGTTCTGCATTCCAGGCAGAGGGAACAGCAGGTGCGAAGGATAGCACTAGGAACGCAGCTCAGCCATTGGTGAAAGAAGTTTCATGTGGGGCGCCTGGGTGGCTCAGTGGGTTAAGCCGCTGCCTTCGGCTCAGGTCATGATCTCAGGGTCCTGGGATCGAGTCCCGCATCGGGCTTTCTGCTCAGCAGGGAGCCTGCTTCCCTTCCTCTCTCTCTGCCTGCTTGCAATCTCTCTGTCAAGTAAATAGATAAAATCTTAAAAAAAAAAAAAAAGAAGAAGAAGTTTCATGTGGCCAGAGTGTAGTGAAGAATCGGGGGAGACTGAAGACCTCGGCAGTGGCTAGGCTGGGAAGGTCTGCGTGTGGCCATGCTTAGAAGTGTGGGCTTTATCTCAGGTCAGTGAAACGCCACTGAAAGTCTCAAGGCATTTGTTCAGAGCTGTGGGGAGACGTCTCACTTCAGCAGCTATAAGATGAAGACTGTATGAGAGCAGGTATCCCTTAGGGGGCTGTTAGAGTTATCTGGATACAAAAGGATGAGACACGGTTCTACAAGGGCAGTGTGGATAGTGACAAGGGGATAGAGTTCAGATTCATCAATGCCCCGTGAATGATGAATTTCCATTGCCGACTCAGCCAACCCAGAATTGTTCCCTGTGGTCTACGGCGAAAGGCTCATCAGCTCATCCTTTCACTGCTGCACAGACTCATGAAATGTCAGGGCTGGAAGATTCCTTGGCCATGCACTAGACACCTTCTACCCCTTTTCATAGACGAGAAAGCTGAAGGTCCAAGAGGGAACACGGGTCAAGAGCAAAGACCAGAATCAAAGTGTCTTGACTCCTTCCTCCAGCTCAGGGCTTTCCCACCTCATATGTGAGAGAACCGGCTCCCCCCTCTGGTCTGTCACAGATTAATTATTTGGTAAAGCGTAATAAAAGGGAGTTTCTTAAAAAAAAAAAAAAAACAAATAATAGACCTACAAAATCCAAACCTATTTCTTACTGGTTTTAATGGATGTAAAATCACTCTGGTCTATTGCTAAAAATGTTTCTAAGTGCCTGTTCTCCCTTTCCATCGCTTCTTATGCCAGAATCTGAAACAGGGGACACTGGTCCTCCCTAACATCACTTTGCTCTCAGACGAGGGATGCCAGAAATGGGACAGAATAGGTTTTCCTGTAATTCGGAAACGCAGAGATTCTAGCCTCCTGGCTCCCCTCCTCTTTCTATTACTTGAGCCAGTAGAAGTAGGAACTGCTGGGAATGAGGCAGAGAGAGAACAGCTACGTTGACATCCAGCCGGAGTTTCCTGATAAACTGTAATCTCTCAGCGGCTCCTGATGAAATGAACGAGGCGCTTGTCCTCTCCTGCCCCGACCTGGCAACCCCGCACTGCCTTTCCTGTCTTTCCGTGCTACCCAGAAAGAGTCTGTTTTGAGGATCTGGGGAAGCCATCCATACCCTGCAGCATCCCTCCCTCTCACCCTGCCCTTTGCAACCCTACTTACTTGTTAGGGATTTACTGCTGGAGTTTGGAGACCTGGAAGGCCCCTCCTTGTTCTCCAGAGTCAGCGAGAGGCCATAGTTCGGGTGGTGCTGGTGCTGGTGCTGGTGGTGATGGTGATGGTGCCTGGCTGAGGCTCGGCTGGGTCCCCCGTTCTCCTCGACGCCGAAAGGCAGCCGGTCCGAGCTGCTGAGCCCTGGGGAAGGGAGCGGGTAGCTGTGGAGGGTGTCAAAGTCAGGATTTAGAAAAGTCAAGGGTCTTGATATTCCTGTGTGTACTTTTAAAAGATGTTCTGACCATTAAAAACCAAGAGACATTGGTTCAACAAGCATCTGTGGGGTCACTGCAAAACAGGACACAGAGGCTTCACGGCGTTCAGAGAAAAAGCGGAGAGGGGAAATCTGTATTTATCAGAGACCCGAAACCGGAAGGAATTCTTACTCTGAAGTTAAACAACTTTCGTTCAAGAAAAGACATCCCTTAAATGCGAGGAGGAAATCAAAAGCGATACTAGCAAATAATTTGCTCGCCATGCCACGACAAGATTGTGACCAGAGGGATGCTTGGAGTCCCTTTCTCTTCTTCTCAATCACCGCACCACACAGGAGACACTTGCTAAGGTGACTGCTGTGACACCTGTAATTTCAATTGTTCTCTCTGTCTTTATTAAAACTGCCCTTCTGGAAGCCCATGCCATCTCCTGTTTAGAATCCGAACTGCAGTTCTTGCCTATACTGTCTCCTCCAGCCCACTGTCCCCAGAGCAGCAGCGGGGGGGAAGCTCCTGTCCCCTCTGGCCGCCTCCGGCAGACTCCGCTTCCCTGGGGTCGGTCTTGCATCATGTACGTGTGTGTAAGGATGTGGAATAAGGTGTGACTTTGGCTAACTTTGGGTCACAGCCCAGCCTCACCTCTCCCAACAGGAAATATAACCCAGGGTATCCCGCTCCCCCAGGCAGCCAGTAATGGGGCAACAAAAAGTGTTGCTGAAGTTGAAGGTGAAACGCCCGGGTTCCAGCCTTAGTTCTTCCCCAGCCCGTGCGGGAAGCTTGGACCGTTGCTCTGGGCTTTGGTTTCCTCCTCTGCAACACCAGCGGGGTCAGGTGATCCTGGGCGCATTTCTAGGTCTGAAAATCGCCCTTTCTCCCAGCTACTTATCTAGCACTTGCTTTCTCCCAGGTTGTGTGCTAGCTATTTTACATAAAACATTCCATTTTGTAGATACATAGAACTTTGCTTCTTTGCTCGGTCCACAGTAGGTACTCCATACATATTTGATGATAGGAAGGAAGCGCGGGCGGGAGGGAAGTCAGAAGGACTGACGAAGCTGTGGATCTGGGATTTGAGAACAGCTACGTGGACTCCAAAGCCCGCTGGCATTATTTTCCTGTCTCTCATAGATGCTGAAAACAACATCTGTCCTAAGGAGGCACAGAGACTCGGGGCTCAGAAGAGAGAAAATTCCTAGGAGGACTGGAGGGGCTGCCCAATTGGGGGCTCACCTTGAATTACCTTGAATGCGAGAATGAACACCCAAGGGGAAAGATGCCTTATAGCAGAGATCTGGTGTATGTTTAGGGCTGGAGGTGGAGTTGGAAAGCTTTGAGTAAGACCTTCTGACGAATGGCAAATAGTCACCATCTCCTATGCCAGCTCCAAGTGATTCTCACCCTTCGCTTGGAAAGCAAGATTGAGAAGAATTCTGAGGTTGTGCCCAGCTCAGGAGGAAAGAGTGTTGTGATTGATTAGTGATGTCTGCCATGGACTTGGACTAGAGCACTGGTGTCATGTACTCGTCTTTCCAAGTTTAAAAGTGTGTGATTTTTTATTTCAAGGAAACCCAGACTGAGAAGTTAAACAGGGAAATAAATATATATGCAGGGAGTGATAAATTGCATTTAATAACATGTCGAATAAAATATGCATGTGTGATTTTCCTTTCACAGCTACTTGTGGGGAAGACGGAGCAAGACAAACCGGAAGAGAAACAGACGAGGGTCAGAGAAGCTGCTCGAATCTTGTCAGGTGAGGGTCTCTAGAAGAGCAAAGGTTTCTAAGCAGGAGTGGGAGGGCCTGGGGACTCTCTCAGCTCATGCACATGAAGGGATCACCATCCCAGAGATCGTAATTCATGGAGTTTTATAGGGTTGTGGGTCTGTTAAGGAAACCACCGCTCATGGCCTCACGGACCCTTCCCCGCAGAAGTCTAGGAGGGGCTGTTCGTATCGACTATGATGTAAATGGCATCCATGAGAATTGTGAATCTGCCCTCTTCCCAGGCACCTCAGAGAAGGTCAAGTCGACCAGAGGGTCCAGCAGCACCCAGCAGCCCCAAAGCCTTGGGACCATTAGTTAAAGTCCAGGAAATGAGACCAGCTCTGTGTTCATGGTCAACAGAGACGGACGTTCATGAGCTTCTGGCGTTCTGGAAACAAGGTCACAAGTCCTGGTTTGCAGAGGGTGATGGAGAAGGGCTATGTAGGCTTCCGCCTCTGCTTCCACAGGCTGGCAGCTGAGAAGGACTCTGGTGTAGAAGGAGAGGGTTGCCAGTGTGCCCAGCACTGTGCTAAGCATTTCAGGTTCAACTTTTGCAGTTATCCTGCAAGAAAGCTGCCGATGCCTTGGATTACACTGGGGCTTAGAGGAGGGGAGAAAGTGCCCTGTTAGTAAACATCAGTGAAAAATCGAACCTGATCTAATTTCTTCTCTTCGTTTTTTTCAGGGGAAGCCCCCACTCCCATTCTACTTCCGACTCTAGAGAAGTGAGTGCTCTATTAGCAAGGGCTATGTCATACAGGACTTTTTTGTCTATATTAGGGGTGGGCATAGCTCTGCAGACATGGGGAGGGTGGGGGACTCTTAGGGCCCTGCCTAATCCTACCAGAGCCTCTCTCCTCTGTGACCCTGGGTCCCCAGCCTGCTCAATCAAACTGTATTGCATACTGAATAATGGGATATTTAAAATATTATAATAATATCAATAACATCTGTTATTATGGTATTATAGTAATTAGGATTATAGTTATGTATTTCTTTTTTTTTTTTAAGATTTTATTTATTTGACAGAGATACAGTGAGAGAGGGAACACCAGCAGGGGGCGTGGGAGAGGGAGAAGCGGGCCTCCTGGTGAGCAGGGAGCCCGATGAGGGTCCCCATCTCAGAACCCTGGGATCATGACCTGAGCCAAAGGCAGATGTGCAACAACTGGGCCACCCAGGCACCCCAGTAATTAGTATCATATTAATAATGTTACTATGTCATTCTTCATTAAATATTATAACTGGTATAAAATGGAATAATTATTCTGAATAATCCTGCCAGAACTGTGACCAGGGCAGGGCAGGAACTGGGGAGGGTCTTGAGCTGGAACAGAGAACTCAACAGGGCTTTCTCTCAAGAATGAGGCCAGGAATGGTGAGGGTGCTCTCAGAAGCCAACTGTCCTGTACAGTCTACAGCTCAGCCAAGTTCTGGGTGACAAGGGCTTCTGGGGACAGTTCTGGGGAGCTAATCCTAGATAAGAAATCACAGAAAATGGAGACCCTCTATTTGGTGGTTTTAAACTCCCAGACAAATATTAAAATCATCAGGGGAACTCCCACATACCACTGGTGGGAATGCAGAATGGTACAGCTGCTTTGGGAAAACACCTGGCAGTTCCACAAAAAAGTTAAACACAGAGTTACCGCACAACCCAGCAATTCCACGCCTGGGGATATATATGCCCAAGAAAAATGAAAATATGTCCACACAAAAACCTGTCCATGAATATTCGTAGCGGCATTAATCGTAATGGCCAAAAATGTAGAAACAACCCAAATGTCCATCAACTGATGAATGGATAAATAAAAGTGGTGTAGCCATAGAGTGAAATAATATTCAGCCATGAATTGGAACGAAATATTAATCCATGCTAGGACATAAAAGAACCTTGAAAAACGTCACTGTGAATGAAAAAGCCAGACACAAAACGCCTCGTGTTGCATGATTCCGTCTATGTGAAATGTTCAGAATAGGCAAGACCACAGAGACAGAAAGTAGATTCGTGGTTTCCTAGGACTGGGGAGGATCAGAGGAGACAGCAAGACAAAAGACCCTGCTAATGATACAGGGTCTCTTCAGGGGCGTTGGAACGGTTCTAAAGTTAGATTGTAGCAATGGCTGTACAACTTTGTGAAAATGCTAAAAATCATGGAACTGTACAGTTTAAATTGGTGAATTGTACGATACTAACTTGTATCTTTATAAAATTGTTTTTTAAAAAAATCACCAGGGAAGATTTTGAAAAATATCCATGCCTAGCCCCTACCCCAGGCCAATGACATCATCATCGAGCTCGAAGTCCAGTGGGCAGCCAGCACTGAGCCCCACTGCCCTAGTCCGACCTCTTCACTTTGCACGTGGGGAAGTGGGGCTCGCTGGGGGAATGAGGTGACCGGGTCACACCGTGGGTAACTGGCTGAGCCTGGGACACAATCCAGGACTACTGCCTCTCTGCTTGCTGCCCATCTGCTTCATCTTCCCATCTGTCTTGGCTTCTATTTCAGGCAGCAAATGCACTCATCGGGAAAATCCTAAGACCTCCTCAGAACCGCACTGCCTGAGACATCCTTGTGTACACATCTTGCCTTCCCAGCGACACAGTGAGCTCTGTAGGAACAGAGACGGTCATGTCACATGTGTTCATACTCTCCCCTGTGCTAAGGACACAGCAGGTATTCAACTAATACTGGTCAGATTGAAAAGAAAATTAGATATCAATGCACTCAATAAATATTTAAGTGCCAACTCCTGTGCCCGGCCTGGTGGTAGGCAGGGGAGTGCAAAGACAAGTGAGAGGTTGTCCTTGCCCTCCAGGAGCCCACTGCTGAGTAACAAGTCCAAGGCCGTGTGACAGGTGCTTTCATGAGGCTTAAGCGAGGAGGGGCAGAGCCTGGGGAAGAGCCAACAGGGAAGAAGAGCTTATGTGCATATTGTAAGGGGAAGTTCTCATTTTTCTTTTCTGAAAAGGGGAGGCAGTTGTCCCAACATCACCAAGGGAGTAATGCATCCTTGTCCCACTAACTTGAAATGCCACCTTCTGCATGTGCCAGTCACTTTCCCGAAAGCTCTCAGATCCCTGCTCTGCTCTGCCCTGACCTGCTGTGTTTCCAAGGAAATACATTTCTCAGGCTCCCAGCCCTCTGGCTTTTATGTAGGCTTGGCTGGTGGGAGGCACTGGCAGAGCCTGGAAGGTGGGAAAAGGAGAGAAGTCAAGGTGTTTCTTCCCCATCTCTTTCTGCCTCAGGTGATGTTTCCAGCAGAAGCTGTGAGTTCTCTGTGGCCCCAGGCCCTGGGTGTTGAACTGTCGCCTCCCTCAGTCCCTCCAGCTCTAGTTCTCGTGTTGCTATCTCTGGCTTGTCTCCCTGTCCAGCTTAGCTTCCTAGTTCTTCATCTCTTGTGTAACCAATTCCCCACATGAAATTCCCTCTGTAAGATATGCCTCGTGCACTCTCCATGCTCCTGACTGTCCGGGATTGATGTACAACATCCACCATGGGTGCTGCTAGGTAGTTTCCCCGTAAACACCTTTGCCATGTGCATCTCCACTGCAAGAAGTCCAGCCCTGTTATCACCACGTATCTAATCGACTGTAAGAGAATTCTTCTGTAAAATATAAAACAACTGGCTTACAGTTCGGTTTCATTTCTCCATTGGCAAAGTTCCCATTTTTCTATCATATTAATCTCAGCTGGCGCTCATCATGGTCTGTACGGTGATGAGTAGATGGTGTGGATGATAACTACGTATATCAGCTATATCAGCTTGATAGAAAACGTGGTGATAAAACTTACTGGGAGTGTGAAAGAAGACCCTGTAAGAGCCAGACGGCACACTCTACTAGGCCAGAAAACAATGCACCAGTTGCAATTGTCATTAAGAAAGCTCAGTTACAAACACACTTATAGCCTTAGCATTCCTTCCACTCTTCCCATGGAACTTGGGAACATCTAGCGACAGTCAAGGGACAACGTGCCAAGAACAAACAACAGTGTAGAAAGCTTTTAGGAAACAATACAAAGCTCAGCTGCAAATTCGGGTCCTAGCACTTGGAAACGGATACCTCTGTTAGCCAAGGCAGAAATCGTGGGGACAAAAGTAAAAGCGCAATGCTAAGATCGATCAGTGCCCCCCAGATACATGTATGTAATACTATGAACAGTAGACCTTGAAAAAGAGCACATAGGTACAACGTACAAAATAAAATCAGTTATTTGTGCAGTGTTGCTATGACTCTAGGCTATACATTTTTGATGAATTCAAATATTTTTTTATTTTGCAATAAAGTGTTTAGAATTTTGTCATTCCACTTTTTTGTTATTCAATTTTTCATGTTCCACAATGTCTTTTTAAGTGAATGTCCCCCTTTTATTTATCAGGATTTTCTTTTAGGGCAAAATTACTTTACAGCCAAGTCGTTATGCAAAGAAAATGTTTGCAGCAAAAATGCTTGTCAGAGATGCTTATGGTGAAAATACGGGACGTGTATTTATGTGTGTTTCTGGATTTTTCCTATTTTTATTGACCTTCTTCTCTGTTACTCAACCAGCACCAGATTGTCTTAATTTGTGTATGTGTGTGTGTATTTTTTTTTTTTTTAAATATCTGACAGGACAAATCCTGTTCCCTTTCCCACACCGTTGTTTTTTTATTTTTTCCTTGACTATTGTTTTGTTATGTACTTACTCTTTCAGATTATTTTACAACTCCAGTTACTACCAAAAAAAAAAAAAATCCCATTGGAATTCTGATTTGGAGCATTAAATATTATGGATTTAAGAGAGTTTATTCTTAAGGAATAGGGAATAGGGTACTTTTCATCCTTTATTCAGATCTTTTAAATGTCCATCAGTTAGAATATTTTACTTTTCCACAAAGGTAAGCAACATATATTATTAATTTAATTCCTAGGTGAATTCCAATTTTGTCACAATTGAAAATAGGATTTCATGTATTATTATATTTCCTCTAATTTTATGCTACTAGATACACAAAATTATGGACTTTACAATATTTCTGACTCTGGCCACTTTGCTTACTTCTCTGATGAACTGTAATTCATTTGTATTTTTCATAATCACATAAATTTTGTTTCTTCTTTTCTGGTATTTATTGCTTATTCTGTTTTCTTGGCTTATTGCTTTGGTAAGGCTTGCAAAATGGTGTTGAATATTAACAGTTATTCTTATTCCTGAAGTGTGTACATTTCCCAGTGTTTCAACATTAAAGTCTGGTGTCTGACAAATTCTACTTAACCAGGGTAGACACGGTCCTTTTACCCAGTTTACTAAGTCTTGGAACATTAGCACTCCTTATTCTGAGTGAATCCATGCTATTCCTAAGTGAACATTACTTCCTAAATGAAGTGCTTAAAAAAGATTCTTTTTTGATACCACGATCAAACTTATCAGTCCGGTTTTTAAAAACACAATTTTCAAGAACCTGTATGACATCTCCCTGTCCATTCTGGCATTTCCCCAAGACTCCGTAGTTCTTCAAAGCATAGTGATGCTGACTCAGCAATGACATAACAAATTCTCTCCTTATTCCCTGTGGCCATTTTTCTACGCCTGAAGGCTTGAACTAATTTCCTGACTGTTCTCTCATCTCGGACTTCAGTTTCCTTCTCTTCATTCTTTTCACCCTCAGCAGTTAGCAGTTTGCCTGGTTTCCTTATCAAAAAGGAGAAAAGCAAAACAGAAGTTGAGGAGTGTTTCTTCTGTCCTGTTAATCTCATATACCATCTTCAGGAATGACTATTGGAGATTACTTAAAAATAAAATCTTGGGGCGCCTGGGTGGCTCAGTGGGTTAAGCCGCTGCCTTCGGCTCAGGCCATGATCCCAGGGTCCTGGGATCGAGTCCCGCATCGGGCTCTCTGCTCAGCAGGGAGCCTGCTTCCTCCTCTCTCTCTCTCTCTGCCTGCCTGTCTGCCTGCTTGTGATCTCTCTCTATCAAATAAATAAATAAAATCTTTTAAAAAAAAATAAAATCTTAAAAAAAAAGAATGGCTGTCCTTAAACTGTTCATCTTTGTTCTAACTAAACCATCCATCTATGAAACTTTAAAAGTCCTTTTAGAAAAAGGTCTATACCCCTTCATTCTTTTATATGTTCCACCTTCCTTCTATTTAAAATACTGTTATAGGGGTGACTGGATGGCTCGTGGGTTAAAGCCTCTGCCTTCTGCTTGGGTCATGATCCCAGGATCCTAGGATCGAGTCCTGCATCAGGCTCTCTGTTTGGTGGGGAGCCTGCTTCCCTGTCTCTCTCTGTCTACTTGTTATCTCCGTCTATCAAATAAATAAAATCTTGAAAAAAATAAGATAAAATACTGTTTTAAATTGTGGCTCCCTAAAAACCTTTCTCTTTCAGATGATCGATGATATATATTCACAGTCAATATGAAAAATATTCCCCTTTTAGACCCATCTTCTCTTTGGCATGAAGGATGAAACCGTGAGCTCCTCTCATTTTGTATTAACAATTGCAAGACAGGGACACCTGGATGGCTCAGTGGTTAAGCCTCTGCCTTCGGCTCAGGTCATGATCCCAGGGTCCTGGGATCCAGCCCCGCATCGGGCTCTCTGCTTAGCTGGGAGCCTGCTCCCCTGTCCTCTCTCTCTGCCTGCCTCTCTGCCTGCTTGTGATAAATAAAATAAATAAATAAACAAATAAAAATAAATAAATAAATAAAATAAATAAAATTTAAAAAAATAATAAATAAATAAATAAATAAGATCTTAAAAAAAAAAACAACCAAAACCAATTTCAAGACATGAGTCATTTTTTTCCCTAGGGTCTCCCCACTCACACATCTCAACCTAGTTTTCCTTGCTGACCAGAATTAATAACAGTAACATGGGCAGTGTTTCTTCTACCTTCCAAACAACTAAGTAATCAGGCAGGAAGGCCAAGAAATCAACAGATGTTCTGCTTTTAATGAAATGCCAATATCTGGATGGCCAAGAAATCCCCCATCCACACTGTGCTAGCTGAAAGTCTCTCCTAGGAAAACAGAGCAAGTATTCTCTATCTGAAGTTCTCCAGCACCACGTCTCGATCGCTCACCGCACGTATGCACACTGCCTGGACTCAAAGTTACTCTGTTATCTGTTCATGACACCTGGCTTAACTCCACAGCAGGGCTCCTGAGGCAGGACCAGCTTCTAGGTAGCCCGCACAGCACACAAGCTCTCTAAACACTCTAGACGAGCCTGGTCGGGGCCAACTGGCTCCTGTTTTGCTTTTAGCCTGGGTGGGGACAAGTCCATGTTCCTAATCAAAGCGAAAGCATCAGGGAGATATCGACGAATATCCCGGCAGAGCTTCCCAGCAAATGGACTTTGGATGGGTTACGGCTCAAATGGTTTTATCTGCTTACCCCAGTGTGCTATACAAATATGTCATTTTCTACTTGTGCCAAGGACAAGAAGAAGTTTCCACTAGTCCATATCCTGTCCATCAGCCTGAACTGTGGCTCTCCAATTAGGGCTCTTAGCAGAATCTCCTCAATTACCATGTTTTTACAGCAGATGGTGTCAGCCAGAATCAGACTTCCTGGCTGAACACTGGTGCATTAATCACGCTCTCTAAATACTCACAGAGGAAAAAACTCAAAAGCTAACATTTTTGGTTGCCCAGCCCTGTGCTGTCTATTAACATATTCAATCTTCTAACAAACGTTTGAAGAAGGGACAGTTATTATTATCCGTATTTTGCAGGTAAGGAAATGGTAACAGAGAGGATACTTAACTTTCTCAAAGTCACACAGCTAGTAAATGGCAGAGCTAGGATTTGAACTCAGGCAACCTGACTCGAGAGCCCAGTGCTCTCTTTAGCGCTGAGAGACTGCCTTGCCAGTGGATAAAAGGAGCATAACAATGACATTAAAAGAACACTGGCAGGCACTTAGCTTTGATTTTGTTAGGGCTTAGCTATGTGACCTCAGGTAACCTATTTCACTTATCTGGGCCCCAGACACTGCATTTTTGGCCAAACAGTCATTATGTATTTATATGCCAGGAACTACGGCTCAATGAAATAATTTGATTTGTGCCATGTCCGACCGAGAGATGAGAGAAGGTGCATTTACTCATCATGGTTTCCAGGATATTTGTCACTTACATCAATTTTAATTTAGTAGAGACTGAACAGAGTGGGTCATTAGACAAACATATTGCTACAAGTTCTTATTACATTCAGTGCAAGCAAGCGCACCATTTGGCCGTAAGAAGAGAGTATATTTGAAAGACTGCATCTTTTTCATAATGGGTTTGAGAAGAAAATTGTTATCAACATCTCAGAAATGGGACACATTAGGAATGTTAGGTCTGTTTAAATAGGGATCATTTCTTATAGTAACTTAGTGGTTTTATTTATTTTTTTTTAAGTGACTAGAGAGAAAAGATGAACCGACCTCATTTTCCTCTTGTCCAAAAAGGTCAAATTATACATATACATATATATATATGGCATGGTTTAGATTCCTTTATACAAACTAATGGACAGATGGGAATTTTCTCAATTTGTATTTCTTTCAAGCCATCTTCTAAGCAATCAACCTGGAACTAATTCTAGTGTTAGCTCAGGTGCTGTCTGAGTCTGTAAGATTGGTAGCTGTTGTTTTGACTAGTTTATTAACTGCCTACAGCCAAAGGCAGCATCGTCTTCAACATCAATTCCCGGTGCCTATGATGGTACTTGGCACAGCGTAGAAACACAGTAAATATTTGCTGAATAAATGTTGTAGTGCATTAAAGTTTAATTCTCCTTAGGTAATTTATCAAGTGTCTATTCATAAAAGCTTCACGTTGGTCAGGAGCTCCTCGGTGTCCCTAACACTAAACAGCCTCTGTAAAACTGTAGAACATTCCACATCTTAAGGAGCGATGAGAGGCTCTTCATGTCTCCTGGTGGCTGCATCTGTCCTGTGAGAGAGAGAGTAGTGGGGTATGTGTCCCCATCTTTGAATCTGGAACTTTCCTTCGGTGAAAGTGGTATCAAATGGTTTTACCAAAATGCTATAGTGGGTAGGCAGACCTTGATAGATTTTTTGCTAAAAATCCATTTTAATCTAACGTGATTCCTACTAAGTTTATAATGTCTTTCTGATTATTTGAGGCATGGAGAAGCTGTGAGAAGGGCTTTAGAAAAACTTTGTGGAGAAATCTAGGATTTTAACAATTCCGGATCAATTTCAGGATCTGAGCCCAAGGAATAAATATTTCATGAGTGCATTTTTGCACAGAGGCTCATGACTAAGAGTTTATTCAATCTCTTTCCTGCCTTAAAAAAAAATACTGACACAAATATAGTTGTTTTCTCTTAAAGCATTCACTTGTAATAAATCTAACAGTGCCTTCCCTTCTCGGTTTCCTAGGGACTATTTTTGGGGGGGGCTCTCATTTTTGCATTCTGGGGTCCACTTTTTGCTTTCAATGAAGATTTTCTTTGATCAGGTGGGTAGTGACATTAACAGACTTAACAGACTTACCCCTCACCACTTCTTTAAGTGTATCCCCAAACAGTATCATCTGGGAGGCCTCATGGAGCAGCAAGACAAAAAAAAAAAAAAAAAAAAAATCATTGCCACAAACACGCAGCTACGAGCTGTGCAGGATAACGTCTAAGGAGCCCGTCTTTGCACCATGAAAGAGCCATGGCCGGCTTGGGCATGAGCTGAGTGTTATTTTTTCCACTTGGCAGACAGCATCCAACTCATCAGAATGAATGAAATTAAACTATTATTCATTCCAGAATGAAGTTCACGCTAGATGAAGAAAATGCACGCTCTGTTAAGGGCAGGTTTTTAGACGTTCTAATTGCACAAGACAGCAGCGGGAGCGGGAGCGGAACACTGGGTATGTGTTCCTGAGGTGATACAGAGGAGGATTCATCTATTTCGGTTTTTGTGTTTTAAAATCTCCCCAAGTGATCCCTTCTCCGTTCCACAATTCTTGTAGGTTTTCAGAAGCTTCTCCTGTAAACATCCTTGGTTAGTCTCTGAAGCTATACACTGGACCTAATATTAAGGGCCCGTTTAATTGCCTTGTATATAGATACAGCCTCCATTATTCAGCTGCGGGATGAAGCTGGCTTAGCCGTTAGCATAGCAACAGCTCTTGCTTTTCAGGTTTCTGCTGCAGAAAGTGGCTGTTGAAGCCATTCACAATTCAGGAGGGGATGATTAGGTAGGTTCTGTGGTCTTCTTACAACACGAGCCTACAGGGATGTTCCTCTAATTATTCTCACCCTGCTTAGCGGACTGCCCGCACTACAGCAGTTGGGGTGTTTTAAATTCTGCAGCCTTTCCAGCAATAAAACCGCTGGCAAGTCTTGGGATACAGTGGGATTTTAGACCTGCTCAATTAGGACTTTAATTGTGACTGCAAGTAATCCCTTGCTTCCGCAGCCAATGCATCAGGGAAATTCACAAAGTCTGAGTGAGTATTTAAGAAGTTGGAGTGGAGGGGCGCCCGGGTGGCTCAGTGGGTTAAAGCCTCTGCCTTTGGCTCAGGTCATGATCCCAGGGTCCTGGGATAGAGCCCCGCATCAGGCTCTCTGCTCAGCAGGGAGCCTGTTTCTTCCCCTCCCCTCTCTGCCTGCCTGTCTGCCTACTTGTGAACTCTGTCTGTCAAATAAATAAAAATAAAAATATTAAAAAAAAAAAAAGAAGTTGGAGTGGAAAGTTCTCCACAAACTCCTCAACAAGAACGGAAAGATGGGTGTTAGAAATCAAGTCCTTTACCCTGGCTATTTTCATGCTGTCCGGATTCTTTCTTCTGATCTCCAGGGCACTGTATCATGCTGATTGTTATCTGAGTTTCTGGAAATCTGCTTTCAAAAAATGTCTGGTAAATATCAACTCTTTCCATCCTTCCCTTGCTCTGCTATTAAAAAGGCTATGATGACACGATTAATTTTACTTCATTAGTCTGGTCTTTAATAAAGAGCATGGCGTAAGAGCAGAGCTTCCAGATGGTTCAGGGGAAACATTTAACAAATGGCATTCAACAAGATGAAAAGGTAGGCAACCTTGCTTCTAGAGAAATACAATTAAAATGGACATACTGATTTTTACTCATCAACGGTTTAAAAGAACTAGTTAAGGCTATGCGCTTGCTCCCTGTGGAATGGGAGGCCTGTCAAATCGCTGGTGAGCCGGGAGGCCTGGGGGAGATACATGTAATCAAGTAGAATATCTTTAGAGTGAAACTTCCTTAGGCAATGTCCAAATTAAATATGCACGTACCTCTTTAGCCAGCGCCCCTGTTCCCAGGGAGCTTCTCTACAGATGGATTTACTCAGGTGCATAAACGGAACGTACAATGACAGCAGAAAAACTGTAATTTTAGAGATTTGGGGCAGCCTAAAGGACCGTCATGTATGACTGGTTAAATACGCATACTTGTTTATACGTGGAATAGCTCCTGGATTGGCACAACGAAACACTAACAATGTTTGCCTCTGGGGAGAACTGCGGACCTAGGGAATAAGGTGGAGAGGAAAAATAACTTTTAGGAATTTTCTTCTGAAAAAAAAATTTTTTTTTAAAGATTTATTTATTTGTCAGAGAGAGAGCGAGCGAGAGCGAGCACAGGCAGACAGAGTGGAAGGCAGAGTCAGAGGGAGAAGCAGGCTCCCTGCGGAGCAAGGAGCCCGACGTGGGACTCGATCCCAGGACGCCGGGATCATGACCTGAGCCGAAGGCAGCTGCTCAACCAACTGAGCCACCCAGGCGTCCCTCTTCTGAATTTGTAACCACCATATTACCTACTAAAATAAGTGAAAAAGCACAGCAGCTCCCTTTATTACTGACTTTCTACTTAGCCTCCTAATTGTTAAACGTCTCCTCTGCTTTGTGGAAGATGAAGTCCTAAGCTAGACAAGTTGGGAAGAGAGCGGATGCTGTTTCAATTCTCCCAACTTCTCGATCTCCACTGTACCCGCAGAATGAATTCTCAGTGGTCTCACCAGTTCCTTCTTTCGCCAGTTTTGCCGTCAGCAGATGGGAAAGGACTGTCCACATGCCGCCTGGATAGTTACTTCCTAGTATTCTCAGACAGAAATATCATCTTTCTTTCTTTTTATTCTGTCTCAAAAGATCCCCACGGTGTTTCTGCTCTTGGCTTGTTCGAGTTTCAGAGATGTGTCTTATGTATTGTGCTAACCCTCCTCTAACTGATCTTCCTCCTGGAGCCAAGCACCTCTTTCCATTGCTAAACTTAGACCATACCTCCCAAGCCAGCAGCCTTTAACACAGATCATTCCTTGGGGGAGACTGAATTTCTTTGACCCGTCTCTCACCACATGGACTGCTAAGGCCTTAAATCTCAAAACCACCAAAAACTGCTGCCAGCCACCACCAAACATGGTGCAAAACACCTTCCATGGATAATATCCCAATTCTGTTTGGGGACACCAAAAAGGAGGCACAGAGAAGAAACCCGACAAAGGTCCCATGGCTGGGAAGTGGCAAAGCTGGGATTCAGAGCGTGGAGGACACCAGAGCATTCACACATCACCTCGCGGGAAAACTGCAGGGCTCCTGCCCCCAACGAAATCACCACTCCACACCGGGCCTGCAGTCTGTCTCTCATCAGTGGGCAGCATCCTGCCATTTTGCTTCTGCTTCTTCCCCATGATGGGTTCGAATCTCAGCATGGGTCCCTACGCTGGTGTGTCCAGGCCACCTTCTTCACCAGTGGATCTAGTTCTCTAGACCCTTGCTTCCAGTGGGAGAGCAGAACAATGACAGATTCAGTTTGACAGACTTGGGAGAAGGAACTCAGGGCGAAATTAAAGCCATATAAAGAAACCCTAGAATTTTCACGTTCTTCTACCTCACTGTGAACCTAAGCAAGTGCAAAACTATGCTGAGTAGCCATCTCTAGCTCCTTCTTATGATGTATCTGTTTACTTTTTGATAGCATGGCTACTTAAAAAAAAAAAGGAACTGGCATCTAAATGAGTTCAAATTGAACCATAAGATGAAAGCAAACCAGATAGGAAGCTGTGCTCTTCTAAGGGGAGGTCCTACACTTGTCCATCACGGACTCACATGGAGACTTCAGATGAAGTTTCCTTAGGTCTCACCATCCACCACTTAAATAGAGCCTAGCACTTTCTATTTTTAGTAAGCTGTCCAAGCAATTCTTTGGCTCCCTAATTCTGGGGAAGTTGGCCAATTTGCAGAATTATTTAAGATTTCTTTTGCAGAGGCTCAGCTGAATGTCAATTTCACATTAGTTTCACCTTTTAGATACTCCTGGGGCCTCTTAAAAATGTGCTACTTTTCATGTGCAAAGGGACGCTTAATAGCAGTTTGTGTTTCCCTCTCTTTGCCCCATTATGCCTTGCCTGGCATTTGCTGGTTGCCTCCTGGAGGGAAACAGCAGAGGCAAATCATCCTTAAGCCTATTTAAGGTATTTACCTGGTCCTTTTGGAAGATTCAGTCTAGTCAGGGAATTGACTTAGAGCTGAGTTTGGGAAATATTGATCCAAAGGATCAATATGGCTGCTCAGGGAGTTTTTTGATGAGCTCAGATCTTAAAGGACTAGTTAAAAGCTGGAAAGTCAAGGGCAACAAAAAGGATCTATTATTAGTTGTGTTCAGACCAGGACCCAGGAGGCTAGAGTCACTGATCTGGAAGGATGGTGCCATATTAACAGGCAAGGAGAAAAAAAAAAGCAGTACTCCCATACTGTCCTTATTCCTTCATCTCTGCTGTTAAGGAGAACCCTTTCCAGTGGAAATGGTAGACCAAGAAATGAAACAGGCAAGTGGGTTTTGAAGGCCAAGATAATCACCGGGCACGATTTCAAGTCTTTCAGTCCACATGAATTACATCAATCTGACCATCCTGTCAGCTCACTGTTCAATATTCTGAGTGAGTCACGGAAAAATAAAAGAGATGATCCAAGACTGGTAAATACCCGAATTTCAAAAATGCAAAAAGTTAATTCCGTTAATTATGGAGTCTCAAGCTTGACGGTGCAGGCAGTTAATAACTCCAGAAGAAATGACTGGTTCAGGAGCTCTGGGGACAGACGCAGTGGATTGCCTCCAGCAGAGTGGTTCACTAAGAAGAAAATAATGTTCAATCTCTGCTCCTTTGGAAAGGGGTTATTGAGCAAATGCAGGTTCTAGATTGCAGGAGGAGTCATGGTAAGGTGTTAGGGGTTAAGAGACCCCTGGGAAGGGAACAGGGTCACTAGACCACTGGTGTGTAGAGACATGGATGTTGATGGTGGGGAGTGGCTTTCTAGTTAGTAACCAGATCTCAGGGTAGTGAACTCCTCAACATAATCTAGTACTAGTCTCATGGATACAGAGAAATCAACAGGGTCCCAGATGGTGAGATGGTCATTGGTGAGAAGCGTCAAACCCAGGGGCCGAGAACATGGGCTGGGAGTCAGACCTGCACGTGTGACAATGGGCAAGCTTCTCGCTCAACCCGAAGCCCGAGCTTCCAAATGAGAGCAAAGAGGACACTGTGCATCACACAGAGTGGCCCGGAAGATCAAGTGAAGTGACCGGCACAGTGCTGGGCGCATACATCTAGCTGACAGTCCCTGCATGTTCCTGAGGATCCCTGTCAACCTACCAGGGTTTCCAGTGCATCTCCAGCATCATCTGCCCCGTAGCAACCACACGTGTCATGATGCCAGTGCTTCGGAAGAGAACACCGCAGACACACTGGGTCATATTCCAATGACGAAGCTGAAGCCAGAGCACAGCTGATGGTCAGCATCCTACCCAAATGCGACGCCCTGGGCTAGGTACAGCTGTTCAGATACCTTTGGACCAGCTCAGAGATGACATGCTGACTGTTATCTAGCTAGACAGTTTTTTTTTCTTTTAAGATTTTATTTATTCGTTGGACACAGAGAGAGAGCACAAGCAGGGGGAGCTGCAGAGGGAGACGGAGAAGCAGATTCCCCACTGTGCAGGGAGCCTGATGCAGGGCTCGATCTCAGGACCCTGAGAGCATGACCCAAGCCAAAGGCTGATGCTTAACCAACTGAGACACCCAAGCGCCCCTGGTTAGACATTTCTGTTAGAATGAATGTGGAATAATTCATTTGCTGAACAGACATTCATTGAGCACCTGCCATCTATCAGGCACCGGGGAACAGGCAAACATGGGACAAAAGCTCACACTTAAAGAATGTACAGTCTCCAGGATGATGAACAAAAGAGGCATTTTTAATGTAAAGTAGTGAATGCAACAATGATATAGCAGGGCTGAGGGGCAGGCATAGAGCAGAACACAGAAACTAATCCACTCTGCAGAGGTGGGGTGGTAGGAGTCCTGGGGAGAAGACGTGTCTGAGCAGAGGCATCTAAGGGGTGAGCAGGAGTTGGGCAAGGGAGATGGGAGTGAGAGTGTTCTCAGCAGAAGGGACAGTATTTGCAAAGCACAGATGGGAGCAACAGCATGCCAGGGACGACCAGAAGCTTGGTGGTGTAGAAATTTAAACAGGAGGGTAAGAAATGGGGCAAAATGAGCTAGAGCAATAGAATGGAAGCAGATAGCAAAGGAATTCCATACAGAAGGCCTCGAGCCTCACCCTACGGTGCTGGAGAACTCTGGCAGAGGCCCATCATTGGAATGACTGTGAGGACAAGAAGCTTGGCAGGATCCTGGAGTCAAGGAGACCAGGAAGAGCAGCTCTGATGCACAGAGAAGATGCTGCTGCAAAGTCAGAGTGGGACATATCAGAAGCTGAGCTGCCCTGGGGACTGCCTGGATATGGGTGGCAAAGGGGCAAGAAAAGAGCCATGGATGGAGGACGTATACGTTCTTCTTGCAGGTAGAGGAGAATCAGTTAGTATCTTCTTCTTTCTCCAGTAAAAGATGATGAATTTGACTCTGACATGAGTTTGACGTGTATACGGGTTGAAATGTCAGTGTTAAAAAACTCATAGATAGGAGTAATCTGGGTTAGCAATAATGACTCCGGAGTCCACAGCCATACAATGGTGCCAGCAGGAGACGCAGGATCGACTGCGATGGCGAGAAAGGCAGTGGGCAGAGGAAGGACCCCTGGAAAACACCAACACTTAACAGGAAGACAGAACAATGAGGCCGTTACAAAGACCGAGGAAAAAGCCAAAGAGCTAGAAAACCAGAGAGCGCAGCAACCAAGGGCGTAGAGTCTCAAGAAGCCACGAGTGACTGATCACTACTGCCAAATGTAGTAGGGAAAGGCCCGCTAAGCTGAGGGATGAAAAGTGTACATGCCATTTAGCTAGGAGGTCATCAGTAAGCATCCCGGTTCAACTTCTTGGTTGTAGACAACTGAATCCACTCAAGTTGTTTTAAGCAGAAAGGCATTTATTAGAGGGTCTCCGTGTATACACAATTTCCGGGGGGCCATAGACACACGTTTGGGTGTCTTTCCACCAGGAGTAGCAGCGGCAGCCAGGACAAACACGCACCGTCATCACAGGACGGTAATAGGGGAAACCCACTCCGCCACCACTTTGCTCAGCTCAGCGCCTGTGACCGGCGTCTAGAACCTTCACCACAGATGCACCACATGAAGAAATGCTTCAACCACTGTGCCTACCAGAGCCACCCCTTCCGAGAGCAGCTTCACTCTGAGATGAACTCGCTCCACGTCACCTAACTGAACGCTCACATTCAAGCTTCCAAAAGCTCCCTGTCCCGTCATCTACAACGTCCGCAAAGGATACTTCCGTGCAACATAAAATGAAGATGGAGTCCAAAAAAGCAAGAATAATCTTTATTCCTTGGAAACACATTTGTAAAAATGTATCAGTAAGATTAAAGGATTCGGAACACATTTATTTGTAGGCAGCACAAACACTGAGGATCAAAACATCTGCTAAGACAGAACAGACCTGTGAACAGGTATCTTTGGGAGAGTTTGTAGGTGACTGGCTGTACTGTGCAGGGCACGTAGCTGAGTCCCTCCCTCTGTACACATTTTTTGTGGTAACCGAGAATAGACCCAGATTTTAGCAATAAGGTATCTCAGAGATGTCAATACATTTTTTAAAAAGGCTTAAAACGGGCCAAATTACAATTACACATAAGGAAATGTCGTTTAAGAATTGTTTTCACAAATATGCTGGTGGGAAAGATCTCAGGTCTATTCAGAGAAAAAAAAAATGTTTGACTTTGTGGCTTAAAAAGAGGGGCAATAAATATTTTGGTACAAGTTCTTCCCGCAAAGAAAACACATTGATCAGCTGGATCTACAAAGTGACAGCGCAACATCCCCATCCTTTGAGAGGACGTTTTGGCACAACGCCATTAGAATCCTATACACTCAAATTTGAGCCATAAATAGATCTTGGATTGCGTGTTGCTTTTTAAAAGACTGAAGTCCAGGGTAAAAACTGAGCCTCAAGTTCTATAAATTCTGACAGTGTGTATTCATAATTATGTCTTCTGAAATCACACAAGCTAGCAGCACCAATCAATAATTTAAAAAATTATTCTCGTACTAGAGCAGCAAGTTCTATCAAAACGGACGCTACGCAATTTGTGATTCGTAAAACTGCTAGGATTCAAAGTGGCGAACCTGCTTTAAATAGGAAATTCAGAGCCTCCCCATATGCACGTCCCACCTAACCCAGTAACACGCTTCATTCAGCTTCTGAAAGGGTAAAGCCTCTGTTAGAGAAGGGAATTCTGCAGTTTTCCTCTGAGAAATTCCATTGGAATGTCAGATCCTCAGACCGAAAATACTAACTTTGCATAGATCACAGAATTGTAGAGGAGCTTGGTGATCATTGAGTCCAACCCACTCTTTCCGGAGGGGGCAAAAGAGGCCAACAGAAGAGCAGGGCTTGTCTGCCCTCTCACAGTGGCCGGGGCTGGGCCCCAGCGGCCTCCTGGTCACCTCAGGACTGTGCGGTGCTCTCCACAGAGCTATCTTCCCATATTCTTCTGGTGTTATTCGGTCCCGTTCATTAAATAACAAAGAAATATCAAGTACAGAGCAATACGATACACACAGACCTTTAATCCAATTTTAAAATCAGAATATTAAAGTGATTCCTGAGCCTTTAACTACCTTCATTTTATTGAGAATGCAGTCAACAGTTGGGACTAGTTGTTAGGACAGTTAGGACTAGTGATTGTGGCTGTTTGCAAATATTTACACGGACGCCGGGAATATCTCTCAGAACATTTCCACAAGGACACTTGTGCAAACACATCTATGTGATGCCAAGACACTTTTCATGGGGTGTAAGGACACTATGATGGTGAAGGGAGGGGAGATGCTTCAGTCTCTCAAAGTGCAGTCATGAGTTTATCTCGATACACCATACTTTGCATTCCTCCTAAGTTCTTCTGGTTCTGGTCGTGGACATAATCGAAATGGCTGCCACCTCCACTGGCCGATGTTTCCCAGTGCGGCGGCCTGTCATCCTGAAAGCATGGCCTGTTTTGTTGGCAGGGTGAATGACTTGCGGGAGGGATGGAAGAAAATGCAGAAATGTGAGTGAAATAACACACGCATGAGGGAGGTGGGCAGGAGAAACCATGAGCCGTGTTAATGGGGATGGCTTACGAATGGACACGAATGGATTTTCTAAGGTATTTTTAAAATTCAGAAAACACAGGATGTTACCTATCAACATCCAAGTCAAGAGAAGTCCGTTCCACGGCCATACCATCATTTCTCAAAAGGCACCCTGGTGAGCAAGTCAGTCTGGGGAAAGTTAGGTGACAAGGTGTCCTTGACCAGGCACCTCTCAGGGCTGTGAGCACATTGCTAAGGGGAGCTGTGGGCCCAGGAACTCTTTTCCTGGGGTAAGTATGTCAGGCTTCTCGAACTCCAGAGAGCCTGATAAGACACGGAGTGCTGGGCACTACCCCCAGACACTGATCCAGCAGGGCCGGGGTGGGGCAAAGAGTGAGCATCAGCAAGCTCGCAGGAGAGGCCAGTACCGCCTGGAGAGGACCTGGTCATGGCCTCCCACAGAATCCCCACTGCCAACTGCTGGGCAAGGTCATGCCTCAGAAGGAAACGAATGTGGTAAAATAGGTACTAAAAAGTCTAAAATTCTCTAAAAATAAGGTTAATAAAAATAGCATTTCTAGAAATCTCTTCTGTTTTCTTATGTCTGGGAAAAGAAACTGTCTTTAGCAATACAGAAACATTGAGAGTTATTACTCCACCGGGCTGACTAGCTTTAAAAAGTTACCCGAGTATCGAGTGTTGTCGATAAAATTGCACTGTGGTCCTCCTCCAAGGTCTCCCAAAGTGGCAAGAACCATCAAGAACTAATTGCTCTCCTTTGCCATGCTCCACATGGATTTATTTTCATCCCTCCATTCTCTTCATACCTTCTCAAGCAGTGAGGCTAGCAACCTCACCCAGCAGTAACTTTATGCAAACTGAATTCACCAACGGAAAGAGCTTCACACATAAACACCAATTAAGACTGATCTAAAATTCAAATCTGAAAAGGAACGTTTGCCTTTACAAAGCTGGCATCAAAACACTCTCCAGCCTAATGAAAAACCCAGCAAGGCAGGTGCCAGTTTCCTTGGAAAGGATTGTGATGTAGGTTAGGGCAGAGGTAAGCAAACAGCCCGCAGGCTAGATCCCACTGGCCGCCTGTTTTTGTAAATAAGTTTTATCGGAATGCAGCCATGCCCATTCACTTTTGGGTTGTCTCTGGCTGCTTTCGAGCTACAAGGCAGAGGTGAGTGGTTGTGACAGAGACAACAAAACTGAAAATACGGGTTATCTGGCTCAGAACTAAGTTTGCGGACCCTTGGGTTTAGAAAAAAGATCTGTCACGAAACAAAAACAAAAACAAAACAAAAACACTCAAACAACCCCTCCACCTACTCCACCCCTGAAAAATATTCTCTTCAAAAAACCCTCAACAAAAATCCCCAAGCTTGACTCATATTTTTAGTAATGGAATTCTTGGGACAGCAAAATGTTACTTAGAAATTTTAAATAACATTTCTAACACAAAACCAAACCAAAAATATCTGAGGTTAGAATGCCTTAAAAAAAAAAACAACAAAAAAAACCACAAACAAACAAACAAAAAAAAGAAAAACAAAAAACCACCAAAAAAACAAAA
The DNA here is from genome assembly GCF_011764305.1 of Mustela putorius furo. Classification (NCBI taxonomy): domain Eukaryota; kingdom Metazoa; phylum Chordata; class Mammalia; order Carnivora; family Mustelidae; genus Mustela; species Mustela putorius. Next base: position 12,903,591 of record NW_025421423.1, read on the forward strand.
CCCGATTCGTTTTTATTTCAAAAAGCGTAACTGGTAAATCCACACTCATTACTGGCTTCCTTTGCTTGGCAAATTATTAATCTCTGTCTTGACACAGCAACTCTTAACAGCTGTTTCTGATGCAGACTTTCGATTCATAAGTAGGGAGGATGCGAGTTTTTTGAGACAAAGGGAGAACTTTCGAGAAAGCACAGCTCTGTGAGCACTTACCTTACATTTGGAGAGTGAGGGTGCCACCGAGGCTGGCTGGGGTGGATAGTGGGATGGTACTGAGGCTAGAAATGAAATACCAAACTCGATTATTCGATGACCTTTTGATTTCAATGGCCTTCATTTACTTTCTCTTTTACTGGCATCCAGCTGAGGGGGCCCAGGGCTGTGAATGGAAAGGCTCAGGAAACCCTGGCTAGGAGGTGGCTTCCCAGGATGATCACATTTCCCCCGAAACAAAGGATGGGGGGCTGGGGAAGGCATCTGCCCGGAAAGGGTCCCTTAGAGCGTCCAGGACAGGCACTATCCATGTCCCTCAAGGGAACAGATGGAAGACACCCAAGATGTGGGGAGAATGGTAAGTGCAGAGACAATTTCTCTCATTGCCGAGAATGACAACAACCATGCGTAACAGTGACATCTGCAAACGCAAGAGAACTGGACGGGGACACCAAGGCAACAGGACTACGGCCGGTCACTTTCTGCCTTGTGTAAGCAGCAAGAATAACTTTTTATTTATTTATTTTTAAAAGACTTTTATCTATTTACCTGACAGAGAGAGATCACAAGAAGGCAGAGAGGCAGGCAGAGAGAGAGAGAGAGAGGGAAGCAGGCTCCCCGGCGAGCAGAGAGCCCGATGCAGGGCTCGATCCCAGGACCCCGGGACCATGACCCGAGCCAAAGGCAGAGGCTTAACCCACCAAGCCACCCAGGTGCCCAAGAATAACTTTTTAAAATACAATCCAAAACCCAGTACCAACCCTCACCCCTCACCCGGTCGCCACAGCAAACTCCAAACCACCCAAAGCACTTATTATCCTGAAAAAATGGAAGGGAGGGAGGGAAGGAATTCGTCCACTCTAAGATGGGAAAATAGATCCAGACTGGTGACTCACAAAGGGACAGAGGTGAAGACAAGGCGGCCTGGCTGGGCAGCGGGGCGGTCTGTCCACCTCCGGCCTGTAGAAGGCGGCGGCCCCACGCACGGCCGGAAGCCACGGGGACTTTTCAAGGCTAGACTTTCCGTGGGCCACATTAGACCCTCCTGACTTTTAAGTTACTGTTGTCTTGCCACTATTATTCTTCAAATTATTTCTTCCCTTCTTCTCCTTCCCGTGCTGTTTTGGTTAGTAAGCACAAACCTGTTCTGTACTGTGGAAAGTTCTCAGTAATTCTGTTCATTTTGTTTTCAGAAACCAAACCACTTATTATCCCTGCCTAATTCTGCCTTCTAGTGGCCTTTCTCCTTCAAAGGCACTGGTCAATGAGTGAAGGGGGCAGACAGCCCCCCAAAAAAGACATGCTAGAGGATAAAGGACGTGGGGAAAAGATCTCAGGAGCCGAATCTGAAAGCAGCCCTCTCTCGGGAAACAGAGACTTAAGGAGTTCAGATGGTCTGCCCAAAGCTGGAAGGCTTTGAGTGTTTTGATCACACAGCCAGGCTCCAAAGGAGGTTCCACCAGTTGGATCTTCAACAGAAGGGATAATCTCGAAAAGAAACGGACCTCGCATTCTAGTGCTTGTCTTCAAACACAGTCAAATCAGACTCATCAGAGCCAGGTGGGTACTTCAGCCATAAAGACGTGGAAGGATATTCCAAAACCTTCCTTTGTCTCCTTTGGTAATTTATTCACACTCTAAAGCTGTCAAGGAGCATTTTTTAATGTTAACCCAGATGGCTCCCACCAGGGCAGTTCTGTCCCCCTGGGGACAATTGGAAATATATATGTGCACTTCTGCTTGTCACGATGATGACAGGATTACCTTCAGCTAACCGGGAGAAAGAGGGAAGCTAAACACCCTGTAAGTCTCAGGACAGTCCCACAATGAAGAACGGTCCCTCCTGAAACGCCAACAGTGTCTTTATCAAAACCACAGCAATCCAATCTTCATGGCAGCTGGCTGAGCTCACAGGAAGAGGGCCGCTGCAAGCCCACTGTCCTGAAAACCCTTCTCAGCACTCAGACGCTGACCCACCAGCCTGCTTCTCAGGACGTTCTCTTCCTGGTCATTTCACTCCCAAATCGTGACAGAGCAATACAGAACCTCTGAGACTGGCAAGGGGGTAGAAGACCAGGGGTTGCCACAGATGTTATGAGAACGTCTAGGTAACAGTTTTTGTGCCTGGAATTCAATGAACAACTGTTTCCAAGTTTACTCTGGGCAGGCAAGGCTTTGCTTTGTTTTCATTTTTTTTTGGTGCCTTCAAGCCGGGACCACCCATCCACAGCTCTTCCCTTCCCCCACAGCCAGCCCCTTGCACCTGAAAATCCCTCCGGACCAAAAAGCCAACCTGTGACTGAGAAGATTCAAGGGCCTAAAGAAGGCAATGAGATCGGGAAGTCTGGCTGTTCCCCTACCAGGTTCAAACCACTTTCTACATGCTATTCCCCAAAGTCAGAAGTCATGTCCAAGTTCTGCAGGTCGGGAAGACGATTTCACAGAAGATCACAGCAGAAGATGATATCACAAAATTCTTCTGAAATGTACTTTGAAGACCTTGTCCAGATCACATACATTGGGATCCCACCCCCTTTTAAGGAATTAATATCTACAGTAACAAAAGATCAAGAAAGATGCTAACTAGATAATGTTCCCAGGTGAGCCCCTGATGGGAGTAGCTTCTCACTCAGGACGTTCAAAACCAGACTGGTGTCAGAAGAGTAAGTGCCCTTGGACAGAAACCACCCAACACAAGAAAAATGGCCCCAAACGAGGAGGTCATAGGACACAGATGCTGCCCCTAGCACGAACCTAGTGAGGGAGGAGTGGGGAGGAAGCAAATGTAGAAGAGCAGGTTGGAGCCAGGTTTAGAAAGCCATGTATAGCCAGCAAGAGCCACCCCCAGGCATGGGTGGGTGGGCAGGCAGGGGTGTGGGGGCCCTGCTTGGCTACCCGGTAGAAGAGCAGAACCACTAGCCAGGGAAACCTCTCTGTACTCCTTCTGCAGGCTCAACAGGCCTGCCACACTGTTCTACAAAGAAGGTTCTAGAAACCAATGCTCAATACTGTTCAAAAAACAGGTAGGGAGGGAAGTGCGAGGCAGTTTTTTTTTTAATGGGGGAGGGGTTGTTCAATAGTCAAATGATTTACGGAAACAATAGCTTAAAAAAAAGTCTTTTTTTGCAGAATTTCTCTGTACCTTTGACACCCAAATGGGCCCTGTAAGATCCAAGAAGGGGAATGAAGGACATACCATCTCCCAAACATGTGACTAAGACATCCTTTCCCGGATGCACATCTCAAGAGACTCATGTTCCTGAGGCCGAGAACACACTGACAAAACACGGCCTCGCTTGAGTGCCCCTAAGAGGTTGTATCTGACCACCCAGAAACTTGAACATATGTCCCTGCTGTTCGCTAGCTGAAAATGTTAAGAAAAAAGAGGGCCAGCTGAAATGACCAAGAGGGACCAGGGTTCATGGAAGAAAGGTCTCTTCTTACTGTTTTCTCGAAAAACAAAACCAACCCCCCTCCCACCCGCCAACCAAAAAAATGTTTTCTTATTGTTTCTTCAAAATTTGGCTATAAGCATAATGACTGCTTGAATGCAGAAGATTTTGAAACTTCAAGTATTAATGAAAATCTTCAAAAGCGGTGTCTTACCTGATAATTATGGACTTCGGGATTTGTTTTAGAGCTAAAGAAAAGAAGGGAAAACTGTAATGTAACAGGTTGTAAAGCGGCATTATCTGTGATTTATTTAACGGTCATTCACAAATCTAACACTGTTAGGAACTTTCCTGAACACCATTCCTTCTTCGGTTTATAATAGCTGTTTAAATGAGGCAACCAAACAGCAATTTCTTCTTGTCACTTTTTTTTTTTTTTTAATGATTTCATTTATTCATCCGACAGAGAGAGATCACAAGTAGGTGGAGAGGCAGGCAGAGAGAGAGAGAGAGAGGAGAAAGCAGGCTCCCTGCTGAGCAGAGAGCCCGATGTGGGGCTCGATCCCAGGACCCTGAGATCATGACCTGAGCCGAAGGCAGAGGCTCAACCCACTGGGCCACCCAGGCGCCCCCTTTTTGTCACTTTTGAGCTCACAGAAACACAAAGGCAATATTCCAGAATGCTGCTCGTGATGTCCTGTTTCGGTGACATCACCAAATTTTAGCTCCCAGCCCAGGTCTGCACTGGCATTGCTGGTTGGCCATCCGAAGCGTTTTCCAACCGCAGGAAGAGCTCCGCCGCCCATAAGCTCCGACCACAGTGGGTCCCACTATCAACGGGGCTGTGATAGGGCCACCGCTCTGGAACACTCGTTCCATAAAAGGCTCTGCACTGGGACCTTCCCATCTGTTACTATTTAACCCACACGACAAGGCTATGAGGTCAACAACCGGTACCACCTCTTCTTACAGATAAAGGGAAGGTTGCCTAACAGAGGAGTGAGGAAACCTGCTCAGGGCCAGCCAGCTAGTCCGTGGCAGGGCCAGGGCTGGAAGGGACAGCTGCTCCAGCCCAAAGCCCATGTGCTTTCCACAAAGCCAAGTGGGCTCCCTGAGGGTCTGAGAAAAGGTTCTGGGCTCCTGATGCATGAGTCTAGTTTGATGGACTCTGACATATAACTATTTTGGTTAAAAAAAACCCCAAAACCAAAAAAACACGTATATCTGTATCTCTCTCTGTATGTCATATACTGGCGGAGAAGGCTGGCTTCACATAAAACACAGCCAACATGTTTTGTCCGCAAGGTTGGCTGCTGCCAGGAAAACCACGAGTGGCACCATCGCTGGGCCACAGTGCCAGGGTGGTGTACCTGAAATCAAGTGTTTATTGCTTCTCCAACAATGAGAGAAACAGTTCATTGTTATGAGTCTAGCTTGGGGTCTAAATGGCTCTGTGTTCCAGTTTTGCGAGAGGACGGGTGCATAGAGCCAGGCTACGGGCCAGGTTCACCTCCAGCCAGATCTCACCAGGAAGGGTAAGTGTTCGGCAAGGTGCTATTTTTCTGGTATCACCTCTGCAGCCCGGAGCACAATTTCATCCCTGGCTCCCACAGCAATCTTACTCACCCCGGGATCCCACAGGCTCTGAGGAGCAATTGAACAGCTGCAAACAGTGGTCATTAGCTCATTTGTTCCTAAAGGGTATATTTACTGTGTGTGTGTGTGTGTGTTTTCTTTTCTAGTGGACATTTTTTTTTAGTTTGTTTTGGTTCCCAATATATACATAATTTCCACTAGATGCTAAAAGGAAAAACATAATTTTATTAGGGAAAAACAAAACAATCACTTCCCTAGGAAGCAAAGAAAAGACATGTCATAACTTGGAAGCCCTTGAGAATTCAAAGACACGCTGACAGGTGCAGAAAGGTATAGCGACTCTGGGCAGGCTGTCTGCCTCGGGGATTCTAGTGACGGGGGTGCTGGCGGGCCTGTAAGGAAGCCATGAAGAGACCCTGCAACCTCCTCCTTCCCTCAGGGGGGTGGGCAGGGTGTGATGCCCAGCGGTTCAACAGGAACCTGGAGATCCTTCTCTAGGTGCTGAGACATGAACCCAGACCCAAGAGTCAGCTGCTTGTCCCCCACCTGCGGGCAGAGCTTCAAATCAGAGACAGAAGGCCAAGTTCCCAGCTGTGTGATACGGGGCTGGTCGTGTTCTCTAGCACCCTGGGGCCCTGCCAGATGTCTTGGGGCTGCTTGGTGGGGAGGGGGCAGATGAACAGGCAGACACCGGCCCCCTCCTCCCTGCCTGGCTTCACCCAGAGCAGCTCTACTTTTGTTTGCACTTGACGCTGGGCTCCCAGGTCAGCATTCTTTCAGGGGGCGGACAGCAGAGGCTAAGAAAGTGCAGACCAACACTGATCTAGCTCAACCTCCTTGTTTTCCATGGAAAAAAAAAAAAAAAAAGGTGGCCCAGGAGGAAGGCCGAAGGTCCCAGAGCTGGATGAAAGCAAGGCTGCGGGACGAGGCGGGAGACCTCCTGGTCCCATGGCCTGCATCCTCATCACCCACCAGGGCCTGGGTTCCCACTTCCCTCCCCAACCAGGCCATGCCAGGCCCAGCCCCCTCTCCGGAACACCTGCCATAGTCAAGCTGTGCTCATCTCCAAAATCTCCCCAGCAGCCTGAGCCCTGTGCCTGGCAACACCCAGGAGCTAATGAAACTGGGCTCCCAGTGGCTGGAGCTTGGACACCAGGCCCAAACAATTACAGCCTGTGACTCTCAGTCAGAGCCCACATGTGCAAACAGCTGTTTCTGAGATCGAACAAGAGGTCCATGCAAGGTGGGATGGGGCTTCTCACCTGGGCCACACACCAGAATCACCTAGGAGCTTAAAAAACCAGATGCCTCGGTCCCCCTCTCCCTGATGGATGCCATTAGCCTGGGGAGTGGCCGGGCAGAGGGGAGCTTTCAAGGCTCACCGGGAGATCCCATGTACAGCAAGGATCAAGAGCCTCCATGCTGGGGAAGGGGTCGGCAAATCCCACCCCAAGGGCCAAGCCTGGCCCACCTGCATTTATGAGGAAAGTTTTATTGGAACACAGCTGTGCTCTTTCATTTACACGCCATCTACGGCGGCTTGTGTGTGCCAGCGACAGAGCTGAGCCATCGTGAAAGAGACAGCATGGCCTCCAAGGTCCGCGGTGTTTACTCTCTGGCTCTTTACAGGAAAAGCTGCTCACACCTGGGCTGGGGTTTCCGCCTTGTATTCTTCGGTCCCCATGACATTCGATAAAGGTGTTTAGTAAAGGGCTTCTGTGTTGTACGTCTGTAAAGCCTGTGCGTCACTGAGCAGATCCCACCTGCGCTCTCGTGAAGCTTTTGCTTAAGGGCGCGGCCTTTCTTCCCGTCCCTGCGTGCAGTGCCCTCCGCACAGGTGCGCTGCACACCTTCCTCTCACCTTTATCGCCCACCGCTGTCATAAGCCAAGCCCAGAGCTATGCAAACAAAGCAGCTGTGTTTAAAAAATCAAAACAAAACAAAACCCTGTCTTGGAACATTCTATTGTGTACTTACTGAAAACCAGGAGGATGGTATAGCCGGGCAGAAAAAAATAGGGGAAAGATCATCAGGTGACTCACTCTGGGGTTTAACCGTGCTAAGGAAAACGTCAACATTGCAAATAAAGACAATGATTAGAAGAGCCGGACCCCAGAGTCTGGGGGGAACTTACCAGAACTGAGCTGCTATCACCGGGTTGGTTGCTTTAAAGGAAAAACAAAAAGGTGTGTCATCTCAGAGAGCGGGGTCACCGTTTACCAAGCAAGGACAAGGACCAGGGGGGACAGTTCTGGGATTTCAGAGGGGTCCTGATCCCAGGAGGCAAAATCTTCACCTTGGCGACTTCTCCTTTCTGGAGGAAAAGTCTCCTTTCCCCTGGGCCAAGCCCTCCAATTCACCCAGGGCTTGCTGAGCACGTTCCCAGGGCCCGGTGCTCTCAGATGCAGAGATCAGAGACGGTTCTCACTGTCAAGGAGCTCACAGTCTTGACACAGAGACAGAGGTGCACAGAGTCAAAGACAGCAAAAGGGGATGAGGAAGGTTGGACTACGAGCCTGACTGCACTGGGAAGCTCAGGACAGACTGGCTGGAGCAGGCATGCGCATCTGCGGAAGGGACCGCGGACAGAGTTAGCGCCTTTATCTGGACTCCACTTGCTTTTGAAAGGATGCAGCGTGGAAAATCATTGAAAGCTTCACAGAGATGCCAGAACTCCGGCTGGAGAGAACACCAGTAAAACAAGAGGGAAAAGAGGGCAGAGACTGGGAAGGAAAGTAGAGGAGAATCAGAGAACCTGTGGTCTGGAAGAGCCCCAAAGCCACCCACGGGGTCAAAGGTCAAGTCAAAGGCAACTTCCTCCCTCTGCAGTGGCTATGCCAGGGGTTTTTCCCTTTCTGTCTGCACATGCCTCCAGGGCCTGGGAGCTCAGCACAGTCTTGAGATGGCTCTATCTTTGGATAACACCATAAGGAAGTTCATTCTTTTTTTGGAGTAGTTTTGGACAACGTTGACCCAGTGGACTGAAGCAGGCATAAGCCTTGACAGGGAGGCAACACACCCCTTCTCCTCTCTTCAATGCATCACTTGTCACTCCCAATTCCTGCAGTCAGTCACCTTCAACCATTGTCACCCTTCTCCGGGGACACCCCCCTATCCTCTCACTCTCTGGTCCTTCTTGAAGGTGAGGTCCCATTTCCTGGGCTCTGGACATTCTGTCTTTACTAAAGCAGCCAAGAATGACTTTAGAGAGCTTCTGGCTACCATGGTATTGCACCATTGGTTCAAAAAGGCAGGAAACAGTGGGGAACACAAGGTTAGATTCCAGAACAGGGGTTAAGTATAGATGCGGGTCCCACAAAGGCTCGCTAAGTCCTGAGTTATATGAGAAAAACCTACGGAATGGCCACTAGGAGTAAGTGATATATATATGCAGGAGAGGGCCTGGGGGGTTGGAGTACAGAGGCCATGCCATGGAAGAGCCCACAATTCAATGCTAAACTAAGTGTCCTGAAGGGAGGAATAATTAAGCACAGAAGGAGAGCTAGGAGGTGGGATGTGGAGGCCCGATTTAAACAAGCTGCTTGCTCACTCACTGACTGGTCCCGTATCAGTCTCCCATCCAAGTACTAACCAGGCCCGACCCGACCCTGCTTAGCTTCCGAGATCAGACGAGATTGGGCGCGTTCAGGGTGCTATGGCCGTAGACTGGTCCCGTATCGGGCATCCGTCCTGAGACAGTCGTGAGGCCACAGTAGTAATGGACAGCTAAGGCTCAGGGAGTTCTGGCGAGAGGGGGAGGGGCAGGCTAAATTCAAGGGCAGGATGTGTTCGGATGCACTATGAGACCTGAGTCGGAGATTTAAAGTTCTGGATCTGCTCTTACATGTGGACAGAATTCTGGTTAGCGTGAGACTAACGTCCCCATTTGAAATTGTGAGATGGAGGAGAGAAGGGACTGTTTTCCCTCCAAGACCGAGGATCATCTTTCATGGGCAAGAAACGTGGTAACCTATGATATTCCTAAGGTCCCGGGCTCAGCAGAAGCAAAGAGGTACAAGGAAAGAAGTAAGAAAAAGAGGGACAAGAAAATGAACACATCTAATGGGAAAAACTAAAGACAGTGGACAGGAAAAGTGACCTGATGCCCCTCCAGAGAATCCTTCCCATTGGGATTTTGTCAAAAGCTTCAGAATGACAGAGCAGAACGGCAGATAGTTCCTTTAAGAATGGCTTTACCAAGCTCTTTGGGGCTTAACCCACTCAACTTTAAGGTAAAATTCCAGGCAGAATGAACAACACCCCACCTTTGAACGTTGAATGTCTCCGGGATGGATAGCGTTTACTAGGCTTCCGCTCGAAGGTGCTGGTTCTTCGTAACCTGGAGCCATGTGTGGCTTGATACTCTGTCCGCCCGCTGGAAGGTAAATATTTCATTGCATATATCAGAATATCAGTACATTATGCATATTTGGAAGCACACTTCTATTTTCAAGAGCTCCAATGTAAATTTCAACTTATCGTGAACTCCTTTGGTGAAGACACGTACTAAATTTAGCCTTGCATTTGGAAATAAAATCTCTGCCAAACGCAGGCTGTATTATAGGGGCAGATATTTCCACCGAAAGACAAAAGCCTGCAATTTAGGTACCAGCCCCTTGACTCCATAGACAGAGCAGGTCCAAGTACTCGGAACATCCGACTGAGAGAGAACAATGATCCACAAATAACCTTTCACAACACATTACGCAGACATTTACCTCCTCTAAAACGCCGTAATCAATGACCACTTAAGTCAACCTTGGCCCTCCTTACTCTGCCAAGGGAAACAGGACTTCTTTCACCAAGGCCTTCTGGGTTTCAAGCACCGTGTGGCCTCGCTGCTGTTTCCAGGACGTGCGCTGTTTCTATCTGAGCGGCTGTATCCCAGTCACGCTCGGCTGAGGATTTCTCACACAGAAGGGGTCACTTGTCTCCTACTCAGAGTGCCTCCAAGGGCCATCCTTGTCTCCGACCTTCCCTTCCTTTCTCAGTTCTCTTCAAGGAGCAGAAGGAGCCTGGTCTGGCCAAATCCTGGGGGAGTTTCCTCCCAGGATGGAAAAACCCACCTTGGCAGCCAGCCCAACAGCCACTTCCTTGCACAGTACATAAATCTGAGATGAGCACATTTTTTGGCATATTCAAGAGTTCAAGGACATGCCTTGTGTGGGTAGAGGTTATGAAACCAGGTGAAGTTTTAGAGTGTATAACAGTGGTTCTCAGATCTGTAAACGAGCCTTGGAAACCAACCTTGGGGAGGTCATTTAAAATGCACATTCCCAGGCCTTACTCATGAACGCGTATGTGCGCACACCCCATCAATTCTGATTACAAGGGTCTCGGATGAGTTCATAAATCCTCATTTTTAATAAGTCCCCAAGGAATGTTTATGTTATTTGAAAGACACGGTCTTACATTCATAAGTAAAAATACGGGGAAAATGAAATTCTTCATGTTTTTGGGGTCTTTTCAGATTCAGATATTTACTGAGCCCATCCTGGGTCACTTGCACACATGTGGACATCTGCTCTCATTCTAATCATCACCAAATTTCTTAATTTATTTAATTTAAATAATAATTTAATTCAAATATTTATTTAATATTAGTCTTGGGGTGCTGGAGTGGCTTGGTCAGTTGAGCATCCAACTCTTGATTTCGGCTCAGGCCATGATCCCATTGGTCATGAGATGGAGCTGCTCTTGGGGGTGCCCTCTCTCTATCCCTCCCTAGTTAGCACCACAAGTGCTCTCCCACCCAAATTACTTTTTAAAAAAATTCATTTAATAATACTCTTAATGGCCACATGTGGCTAGTGTCTACTGCACATTTCCAGCTACATGTCAGCAAATAACAATTTTGGTATTTGCCCCATTTTATCCATGAGAACATGGAGGCTTAAAGAACTTCACGGAGGCAACTGTCTGTGGCTCAGGTCATGATGCTGGGGTCCTGGGATGGATCAAGTCCTGCACTGGGCTGCCTGCTCAGCCGGGAGTTAGCTTCGCCCTCTGCCCACCCCCCACCCCCAACCCCATGCTCTCTGTCTCATTCTCTCTCTTTCAAATAAATACATAAAAACTTAAAAAGAGTTCAGGGACGGAAGGTCAGATCTCAAGAAAGAAGCAGGGATGTCCGACTCAAGCCTTCGGACACACACCCACACTTGGCTCCATTCAGGAGACACGCCCCAGGCCCCTCCTTCGGAAGGGTGTGTCCAGGCGGCGGAGGCCGGTGCCCACCTGAATCTGAAGCGGGACCCCAGCCGGATGAAGTCTGATCTGTTGGATTTGCTGTTCCCGGGCGTGCGCAGGCGGAAGAAGGAGTGATGCTCCACGGCGCATTTCCAGAGGTGCTTGCAGGTCCGGGCGCTGTCCAGCCGGAACACGAACGTGTGCTCCTGCTCCCGGCCCTGCGAGGCGAAGCACACGGTGCCGCGATCGGTGCGCGCCCGTGACCTCAGCCGGGCAGGGTCTGCGGCGAGGGCGGAGGACCACGGGCAAGCCTTACCTGGTCATCGTCCTCCACCACCACCAGCGTCAATTTGCTCTTTTTAAAATCCATTTTGGTAATTTTAGGCCTGGTCAGAGAGAAAACATTTTAAAAGCACAATCGGCAGGAAGGCGATCTACACAAACAGCAGTTTCCTTTCTACGTTTTTTAAGCTTTGATTTGCTCAAGAAATCATTCATTCATTCAAGTGATTTATTTACCCAGAACTCTCACGGCCACTGCCAAACACCCGCGTAGGCGAGAGTACGGTGTGTTTTTAAAGCACGTCTGGGTGTTGCCAATATCCCTCAATGATCATCCACAGAGAATTCCACCACAAAATAGGAAAAGACATTTTTAAGATTAGACAAAACTAAATTACCAAAAGAATAAGCCTATTTTGTTAGCTCCTTCAAAGATTAATATGCCTGTCGGGGTCAGTCCAAGAGAATATTCACAGCCATCTCTTCCCTACAAATAAACGAAGTGACAATCGGTACAGGGTTCTAACAGGTCGTCACAGAGCAGAATGCAAAACAGTTTCCTCGCCACATTACTTTGCCGGCACACTGTTCACACGTGGCCCAGTCGCAGCGCACCCCAAGAGACCCCCAGACTTAACCCACACAGTTCTTACCCTGACAACGTGCATGTCTACCCCATACATTTCCAGCCACTTCGCTTTATTCAGATAGGACAGCTCCGCCTGGGCAGGGCTCTTTCCCCTTAGAAAAACCAACGGAAACACATGTAAACTGTGGCTCGTAACCCCCCCGACGGGATTCTGAGGGGCACAGCCACACTGGGATGCTTGGCAGCAATTAGAAGAACAAGGGACACCAATCCGGGTGAACAGGAAAAGGCCTCCATGGACAGACTGCTCTCTGACTAGAAAGAGGGCAGATAGCAGCGCTTATAATGTGAGCACGGAAGGCGACGATTTTTGTGCATGGACGTGGCTGTGTCCACGCCAGGTAAAAAGGCCAGAGAGCTGCACCACTGGCTACAGAGAGGACAGTGGGGGGGCGGGGGGGGACGCGCACATGTGGGGCGTGACACCGCGATGCCACAGCCACACCTTCCTCTGCCGTTCTGACCTGGTATGAGAGTGGGCTAGCATCACCTTCCAGTTTCAAAAAAAAGGTCATGAGGCCCCTTTGAAGGACGGAAGGATAGGAGGAAACTAGGCTCCATTTCTAAGTCCACGACTGACTCAGAGGAGGCGGAGTCTGGGAAGGTGGGCTGGGAGGGCAGAAAGGCATGAAACTGTCTGCTAGGGAGACCCCAGGGAGAAGGAGGGAAGAGAAGGCTGGATCTAGCTGTGGCATCGCATGTCCTGAAATATAACGCTCTACAACACGTGGTCTCAAATACAGGCCACAGACAGAGACCCAGGTGTGGAGGAAGACTCGGAGACCGAGCCTCCTTGCTCCCTCTAGGAGGCCAGGTGAGCAGCGGGGTCCCCCGCTGGAACAAGCCAGTCGGGACCAGGCTCTATAATTCAGAGAGCAGCGGGAGTGTGGTTCTGTCCTGCCTGTGTATCTCACTATCTCAGGAAAGACAGGTGTCGTGGTGGGGGAGGGGGCTTTGGAAACATGGGACTGAGAGCCACGGGCGAGAAGTGGAAAGCTGGAGCTACAGTTTTATAGTCTTCAACCAGAGCAACTGTGCTGCCACATCCGAGTCCGACGCACACTTATAGATCACGAAAGAAACGCACGAGAATGCGAGATGGTACCTGCACTCTTTCCATCTCTGGAAGATATCAAATTCCATCGCTTCTGTCTGATTTGGAATGAACCGAAACTCAGACACAAGCTCTGGTGTGTGTTCTGGAAGCTCGCACTCCCCCAGCTCCGCTGCGAGGTTCATAAAAGGGGAAAAAAAAAAACAAAACAGGAGACAGTGAATGCTTTCGGTGATTGCTGCAACCAGGTCCAGAGGCAGTTTGCACAATTGTAATAAAGCATAGGTACCCCCATGTGGAGGACCCCCCTTCTTTCAGGAGGGCTGAACTCCCACCTGGTGCCCAAACGTACATCCAGAATCCCCAAGAATCATCCTCGTGCCTCCCCCACTGGTCAAAACACCATTATCTCAGTTATGACTGTGTGTGTGTCTCTCTCTCTCTCTCGCCTGCTTCTCCTACCCAAGGAGGCCCAGATTATGTTTCCCCCGTGAGGTGGTAGAGCCCAAATCTGCAATAAAAGGCAACTGCAGGGAACGAGGACCTGCTCGGAAACATCCATTTCGGCAGGCTCTCGCGAAGGGTGGGTCCGAGCAGCACTCCCGAGCCTGCAGTGCTGGAGAGGACCAATCAAGCATTCAGTACATGTAGAATCTGGGGGAAAATAAGCCGGGAGAGAGAGGGGAGGAGGGCGGAGGGGAGGAGGAAGGGAGGGGGTGACAAGGCTGCAGGAGCAACTGCGGCAAGTCAGCCAGAACCAGCGCAGACGGGGAACAGCCACGTGAGCAGTCCCAACAGAGAGCCCGGGGCGCCCTGCACACTAGTTGCTCTCGCCAAGTACCCCACAGGATGGAGGGCCTGAGGACACAGGGGGCCCCAGGCCTCCAAGACAGGAATGAGAAGATCCACTCTCCCCAGCCTGGACCCCACCCCTGCAGCTCAGGGGGCGGACCCCAGGATGGAAAGGAATCTTCCAGAGGTTTCTCTAACATCCCGCTACTATGCACAGGGTCCGTATCACCCGGGAGTTTGCTTCTAATGCCCAGTCTCAGGCTCCAGTCCAGAACTACTGATGTCAAAGCTGCCTTTTCACCAGAAGCCCAGGTGATGGGCTCACAGGTTACTTTGGAAAGCACGGATCTGCACCCCTGGCCTTTGAACTTGCATGTGCGTCAGGATCACGCAGAGGGCTCGCTTAAACAAACATTGTTTTTTAAAAGATTTTTATTTATTTATTTGACAGACAGAGATCCCAAGCAGGCAGAGAGAGAGAGGGAGAAGCAGGCTCCCTGCTGAGCAGAGAGCCCGAAGCGGGGCTCGATCTCAGGACCCTGAGATCATGACCTGAGCCAAAGGCAGAGGCTTTAACCCACTGAGCCACCCAGGTACCCCTAAAACACACATTGTTGAAACCCATCTGCCAAGATTCTGATACCATAGGGCTGGATGAAGCCTGAGAATGTGCATTTCTAGCAAGTTCCCAGGTTATGCCGATGCAGCTGACCAGGGCACACACCTTGAGAAGCCCGGCTCAACACAACAGATCCCACCAACTGAGGAGTCAGCACACAGCCAGACCGTCTGAACCCCTCCAGTCACAGCCCTCACTAAGTCCCCAGCAGCCTTTCCATCCCGAGAGCCCACTTTTCCGGAGGGACCCAATGGGCTTGCACAAGGGCTGAGCCTTTTCTGTCCACACAGACGCAGGAATACCACGCTCAGAGGGGACGTGGGAGGGCTGGATGGGACGCTGCCTGACACGGGGAGGGGACCTGGTGAACGTCTCCTCACCCTCATTTGCGGCTCTGGGCGGAGAGCCCCCTAAAATCACCAGGGTGGGCTGGGGCAGGGTGTGCAGCTACTCGGTACCTCAAGCAAAGTCACAAATGAGGATTCTGCTCTGGAAATAACGCACCCAGCGAAGGGGAGGGCTGGGCTCCCCAGGCCAACACTGACCTCTGACCAAGTGCTCACCCTGAAACTAGGGGGCTGGTGAGGCTAGCGGGGCAGTGTGGGCAGAGCTCCCCTTCCTATGAACCACGCTTTCCCTGCACCCACGGGCCGAAGGGGGGCAACAGAACCCTGGGTTGAGTGACGTCTCAGCGACACCACTGACATCATCAAGCACAGCAGGAAGAAGCCAGACAATGGTAAGGTTTTCCTGAGACCGGGCAAGGGGGCCCGGGTCCCTCCTCACTGTTGCTGGGCGAGAACCAGGAGGAGTGACGCCTAGTACACGTACGCTGAGACAGCACGCCCGCCTTCTGAGAATCTGCCGGCCAAATGACACTCACTGTCTGTGAGCTCTGCAGCCAGGGTCCTGGTGGGGTGGGGGTGAGTGGGGTAGGGTGGAAACAGCTCAGACACAGAAGGGCCCGAATCCGTCCTTTACCGTCCACTATATCTGTGCCACCCGGGCAAGCCACTTAACTGCTCGCCACTTCTGATGCCCCGCCTGTAAAATTGGGAACTGCTGCAAGGGCAAAAGAAGATCAGGGGACGCACAGCCGACGACGGCCCAATGCCCCCACTCTTTCTTTCTGCCTGAATTCACTTTCTTTCTTTTTTTTTTTTTTTTAAGCTTTTATTTATTTATTTGTCAGAGAGAGAGAAAGGGAGAACACAAGCAGGGAGAGTGGCTGAGAGAGAGAGAGAGAGAGAGAGAGAGAGAGAGAAGTAGGCTCCCTGCTGAGCAAGGAGCCCGATGCGGGACTTGATCCCAGGACCCTGAGATCATGACCTGAGCTGAACGCAGATGCTTAACTGACTGAGCCATTCAGATGTCCCAGTAACTTTCAAATCTACCGTCAACTTGGTCCCCAAAAGAGCGTAGCCTTCACTCAGGGCCACTGCGTCTGCCCCTCCAGAACACCATCCATTCGAGGACAACCACAGCAAGACATGTCTGCAAGGCTCAAGCAAGGGAGGAAAACACACCCTCCATTTTATGCAAAGCCAGACAAGCTCCAGTAACCTTGATGACCTGAGGCAGACTGGCTCCACAGGGTCGAACTGGAAAGCAGGCTGTGGCACCTCCCAATGGGATGTGGGGAAAAGAGGCCTCAGAGGGACAACGTAACAAGACCTCCCCGACTTGTGTGTCTAAGCCTTCAGCCTTCTTCATTCATATGGGAAACAATGACTGTATCTTAAATGACACTCGGTTGTGGTTCCAACTCAAATGGGTCATCTCCCCGAGAAAGGCTCACAGACAGCGACCTCATTCACGCCTGCCCCAGCTCTGAAGTGCAGCAAGTGGTCCTACCAAAGCTGGACTTTGGGAGTGTGACGATGACTTCATCCCACGGCAGGAAGTGAGGGAGAGTGGAGGGGAGGGGAAGATGAGAATGTATGTGCCTGGCACGCTCATGGTTCTGGACCCATGAATGATGGCCCCGGGTCGGACAGGGATGTGACTTCGTCCCGTTAACCACACTCTGACATCTACTGCTGAGCCACCAACTCTGACGGCAGAAACTCCTGAAGATTCAGAAACTCTAGCGTGGATACTACTTGGCCAACTGGTGATATTATACCTGGCCAGAATGGAGAGCAGATTGCCATGTCCCCCAAGCACTCACCATAATGACTGCTATATCAGGAAACGTGGACATGAAGCACGCAGCATTGTATTTAGCACAGACATTCACAGAGGATAATATTGTCATCTCTACCATCCGTGCTTTCAGACCTCAGGGGCAAGCTCCCCCTTCAGCCACAGTCTTTGAAGGGCCTCTCCCACTCCATTTGATTCCTTCTATATTTATTGAGCACCTGCTATATGCGAGCCCCCATTAGAAAATAAGAATTAAAGTGACTAAGGAATAGTATTATCAGGTAAGGAGAGTATCCTGCAGTCATTAAACACCATCTTTACGGCAAAAAATGTACACTAAAAATACCAAGTAGAAAGTCATACAAAAAATTATATATGACTTATCAGAATTACACTGTAAAAACTGCACCCGGCTTATAGACACTCTTGATTATCTGTGGATGGCAGGATGATAGGTTCCTTCCTTCCTTCTATATGTCTATTGTGCTGCTGTCCTGATATTCTATCATAGATGTGTACTGATTTTATAATTTGAAGATGTAGATCAATTCTAAAAATTGGCAAATACAAAAGCTGGAAGCCAAATCTTATGATGGTATTCAAAATTAATTAGTAATACGCATAAATACATCATAATTAATTATCCCATAGAAGCCGATAAACACACTGGTAAATGAATCCACAACATATGTCTATCTGATATACTGATAAAACTCCTTATGTGCAGTTACATGTTCGTATCCTCTTAATTAATGTTGGAGACCTTAGCAAGGGTTTTTTATGCATTTTAAACTAAAATCCACCAGTGCCTAATATGGAACAGCCAACGTTGACAACCATGCAGGCAAACCTACCATCTAATGGCCCACCTCTAAGCAAATGACACCTTGTCAATGCTTCTGGCCTGACCTCTCTGCTGCAGCCAGATGTGAACACTCAAGAAGCTACTGGGGATCCCCCTGGCACCTCTCAGCCAAGAGGCCCTTCACAGGAGCCAACTGTTCTAACCATTCACTGTTCCCCATCACCTGCCACAGATTTCATGACCAGGTCCTTCTCCTGCACCAATAATGTTTTTTGGGGGGTGTGTGTGCGCATGCGTGCGTGTGTCCCCTACCCTGGTCAGTTTCCTTTTATTACAGCAACACCTTCTTACGGCAGCCGCAGCCCTGGCCTTGCTCCAGTCCTTCCTCCCCATCACAGACGGTGTGCTCTTTTAAACGCACACCCGACCAGGCCTGCCTCCCTCTTAAGAGCCTTCAGGGCCCTGCTGCTGACAGCATGAAAGTCATGCTGTCTAAACAGGGTTCAAGTCTGTCCACTTCTCCGGGTTCTTAAACTTCGACCCTCTGACACCACGCGACCGCTGATGCCTCTCTGCACTTCCCTACTCTGTGTCTTGATTCCTTTGTGCACCCTCATCCACTCATCCCCAGGAAGGGCCTTCACCTCCTAAGCCCCCTGCAGCAACTATGCTACCTCTCTGTGGTTCTGCCATGTCCTCACGGGACCGCAAGCTACTTGGAGATGGAGGCCGTACTGTATCCAATTATACCCCAAAGCAGAGAACTGAGCCTGGTACACGGGATCATCAATCGCTGAAACAAGAGCGTAACATTAAAATGCTAATTACCACCAAAGAAGAATGTACCTTGTAGACAGAGAGCAGCTAATTCCACAGCCGTTTCATAGGGGCATTTCAATCTTGGTGGGAAAAAGAGAGAGAGAGAGGGGAAATTAATTCTGTATATGAACTTTAATACTCGTAAACCATACAAAATATCATTAAAGTCATTTTTCAAAAGGTAGTGATATTTAGATAATGATTTTTCCCAGCGGCTTCTATTTTTGCTGCCCACATTAAACAATGCAAACAAGCTGACTTCCGCTATTTCCAAAGTTGGTCTCACCATCTAGCAAAAGCACCCAACCCTGGTATAGTCTCTATCCACCCTGCGGGCAATTTTACTGGATTTGGCAAGGATGGGGGACGTATGGGAAATGAAATGAACAGCCTTCCCTTGCCTTGTGATTCTGAAACTTACTTGATCTAGTACATGCGCCTTTTCAAGCTGTCTTACGTCTTTCTTGAAACCAGGTCATAATGTTAAAAATAAGCAGACAGACACACTATCTAACATTGCCAGGACAGCTGGGCACACTCAAGCGTTCTCGTAAGTAGAAGGGAGGCAGACCCACGGAGGGGAATTACTACACCTCCAATCACTGATCTCATTCACACTTCAAATTACAAACTGAGTCAGAAAAATAATAATGACATCCATTGGTACAGCACTTCATAGTTCTCAAAGCCTTTCACATGTATGGCCAAATGCGGTCAATGCACAGAGTTTATAAGCCCCAAAGACGGGTGCTCCCAGGGCTCCCCCACCCCCCACTTTAGAGATGAGGAACTGAGTGTTCACGTGTCTTGCTCAAGGCCACCCAACTGGAAGGAGGCAGTGCTAGGGACCAAGGCACCACTGTGTAAATCAGGTAAATCAGGCCAAAGTACACGGAAACTACAAAGTACCATAAAAATGCAAGATGTCGCCATTAATATTTTTCCAAGTGGAAGACAATTACTAAAGATAAGAGGCCTTTCTTAGGAGGAGCACAGTATGCAGAGAGGGAGAGAGATAGAAATACACACACACTCGTAATACACACACCAAAGATTTGTAGTGCATGACTGAAAAAGGCAAATGTATACACTGTACAATCTACTTGTTCCATGGTATATATCGCCATCAAGGTTTCTATAGCGTATGTTCGATGCAGAGCCTGCAAATTCGGACATCACTTTTCCAATTTCCTTCTGAGTGTATTCAAAATCAAGACAGGCTCTTTTGAGCATCAGGGATCCCTTTTAGAGATTCAGTACGGCCTTCATTTTCCGTGGAATAGAATATGGTCAGTATGTATGTAGAGAAGGGACACAACTGTAAGGGCTAGGACATTGGAATTTCCCATCCTTAAAATGAATGCTGCAGGCGAGACCAACCACATGGGTACCAAACCCCCTTGCGCTCACCAATCATTGTCGCCAGAGGCCTGGTATTGAAAAACCATTTTTAAGAGGGGAACAGGAAATGAGGCGAGATGTCGAGACCTCCCATCAGAGTCAGAACATAACCCGCTTCGTTGCTTAAATGCAGATGGTGATGAATGAGACTTCTGACTGCCCAAACGCTTGTAAGTGTATACATACTAATAACGTATCTTGCTTGCAAATACGACCAAAGCCATTATGAATGGGACAGGGATGTGATCAGGGAGAGAATTATTCCCAAATGCACATCACTTAAGATAGTAAATGCTCTTGGAAATGCTTCAAGCCATAGAGTAATCATTTAAAACAAGATGACAATGACAGTGATACAAGTATTAGACTCACTTTACAATGCCTGGTGTACTTTTTTTGAATTTTGAAAAGGGAACAAGGGTAGAAGAGTTAAAACAACAACAACATCAACAGTGATTTAGAAATATACTACGATCTATCCTGCATGAAGAGGGAGAACAAAAACATACTTACTTTCCTGAAAGAATGTCATGCCTGAGTTGTAAAACAAACAGGTACCTGATAAACATACACAAAAGTCAACAGAGGGTCCCTCTTTCCCAGCCGTTTCCAATCCCCAACTGCCCATCACAGATACCACCCCCGGCACAGCCCACAATTCCGCATTGTAAAAAGGAGTCCAAATCAAATGAGAACTTTTGGTGGAAGCATCTCCTCTTGAGTCTCCAGGTAAGGCCTCCCAGAACCTAGCTAGGCAGGTGAGCGCATGTATAGGATTTGCAAGATACTCAGAGGATGGAACATGGAACACAGCACAGTCCAGTGACGGCCTGGGCAGCCCCGGCGGTGCTCGAGAAGAGGAGAGCTCACACACAGGCATGCGGCGTGTCCAATCAGACAGACAGGGCGGAGTTGCCGGCCGTGGCCCTCAGCCAGTCCCACCAGCACATTCTGGAAAGGGTGCAGCTCCTTGTATCAGAAAGTTTACAGCTGCCAGTAGTTAGCAACTGCTTGAGGCTTTTTTCCTGATGCAGGTTAACTGCAGACTCTGTCTTTCAAAAATAATCTCGTGTACACACACACCCACACACACACACACACACCCCAAAAATCCCGGATCTGGGCTGCAGGGGGTTATGGGGTAATGAGAAATGCGGAGAGGAAAGCAGCAAATAACACAAGTGGAGTTCACCTAAGTAAAAAAAAAAAAAAAATTAAGTGTCTTGGCTTAACTAAGTGGTTTTTTTTTTAAACCAGCAGGATGTGGGCATCAGAACCACTTATAGTGCTTTGTAAAAGCCAAAGCTACCCACGCTCCGCCCCATACCTATGGAATCAGTCTTACATGCAAGAGTGGTCCCCAGGAATCTGATTTGTTCAAAAGCATCCTAGGTGTTTCTGATTCACACAACCCTGGTTAAGAATCACCGGCTTTGATGATGGCTAGAAGCAGCATGTTTCGTAAAGGACTCTGAAGAGGAACTCGAGAATAATTTGTTTGAACTTGGAAAACAATGCAGACGGTCACTCTCTGTTGGAATGGATCTAGGAGCATGTGGGTGACCCAGAAATCAAAGGATGGGGGAGCTGAAGGTTCTAGTACATTCCAGAATGTTCCTGCTTCCGACAGCTGCTTTGCCACCACTGAGCTGAGTACTTACATCAAAGAGAACACAGGGCTGACATGGCCAGAACTTCCAATTTCTACAGGAAAACCTAGCTACGGAAGGCCAGTAGGCCTCTCCAGGGTGGAGAATGAGGACAAGCAGTCTTTAAAAGTATTCCTTGGGGGGGGGTCATCTTCAGGCTAATGGCCACCACCATGAGCTGACATGTCACCGCTACGTCAATCACACAAATGACAAAGAGGGATATCTAAAGCAGCGGAAGGCTGGGTAGAGAGTCTCGCTGCCAGAAGGGTAAGTGGAGGGAAATTCTGTACTTAAAATGTTTTTAAAGTCTCTTTTGCTTCAACACTGTTTCTGAAGTCTAAGAGACAGGCATAGGCGGGCACAGCTCAAAAGAAATCCAGCGGGGCTGAAAGATAACATGAAGGGGTTCCAACAACTTTGATATTGGAGCAATCGAGGGAACACTGTGCAGCCCCTTAAAAAAATAAGATGGCAATCTGGGACTAAGAAATGCTCTTCCAACACCTGGTTTTCCCTTGGTAAGGCTACCAAAAGGGAAGCCTTTTTGTACCTAGACGAAAAAAAAGTGCCCTTGAACGACTCACCAGTTTACGCACAGCCCAACAAAACAGAAACATGGTAAGAAAATAAAATCTTTAAATTCTGATTTGTTAAGAAAAAGTTCAAATTAAGCAAAGGGCAGATTTTCCACAGATGACAGAGACAAGCACAGGAAGAGTACAAACAACTCTTACTCAGAACTGAAAGCCAGCAGACAGAAGAGGAGGCAGATCCACAACATAGGGAGCCCGTAAGTTGCAAGGCAAGCGCTACGGGAAAGAGGGAAACCTTGTCCTACATGTTGTCCTACCTTGTAAACTCTTCACGAAGGTTGTTTGGTTCCGAAGAGTAATATTTAACTCGAAAGTGCAAAGCATAAGAAGGTCCAACTGAACACACGGAGATGGAAGGTTGAAGATGTTGTCCCCCAGTTTTGAAGATCAGAGAATGGACAAAAGGAAAAACACGTTAAATCTAGTCATACACTCACACTTACACCGGGGAGGACGCAATAGGGCACGGAATGCTAGTGAGTTCTTTTCAATCCTCTAGTCTGGAAAACTAAAATGTGCTTTCGCGTTGACAAGGACG
This sequence comes from Mustela putorius furo, assembly GCF_011764305.1. Taxonomy (NCBI): domain Eukaryota; kingdom Metazoa; phylum Chordata; class Mammalia; order Carnivora; family Mustelidae; genus Mustela; species Mustela putorius. Next base: position 12,926,327 of record NW_025421423.1, read on the forward strand.
GCGCAGCTAGTAACTCCTTCTGGAATAAAACCCTAACCGTCTAGATGAATTTCTAAGTGCTGACATTTTACTTTCCCCCAATTGCCAAGATATTCCAAACGGATACTAGCTTCTTACAAAGTACGAAGTGGGCTAAAGGAAAGGGACACATACACATCAAGGGTTGTGTAACCTAAAAATACAGTGAGGACACCGGAAAGTACTACATGTTTTAAAATGACCCACGCATACACAACCCTGAAGACAAGGGCTTGCCACACCTGTTAAATCGGAGAGCTGGTCCGGACTGTCGGAATGCCAGCATTCCCATCCTCTGAGTCCACTTTTATCACTCGTTAGCGAATGAATGTAATAGGCATAAAGTCATGCTTCTGAAGAGCATATTAATCAGTTCTCATTGGCAAGGGTGCCCGATTTCAAAGGAGAGTGTAGTCTGTTTTTTAATATCTACCAAAAACCCTTATCCAAATTTTAAACTCTAACATTTGGCCAGCCTTAAGAAATGAGAAATCGTCCACTTAAAACAGAATCTATTTTAAAACGTTCCCAAGTCCTGAGGAAAACACAATACCTCAAAACATTGGCAAAGAAGTTTTACTCTAAATTCTGCTTACTTACTTTTCATCTGCTTTTTTATGGGTTTGGAATGATCCAGCCAGTGCTGAAAGAGAGAAAAGGTTTCTTTAGGAACAGTTCATCAGCTGGACAACACAGCCCGCATTTACCCTCCTCTACCAACTTCAGTCATTCTACCCATGAAACCAGGGATCAGACCAGATCAGGGTTCTCAGCCTGGGGATCAGCAAGCTGTGTGGGATGGTATTAAAAGAAAAGAAAAAAAAAATCCATGCTTAGGTACAATACATTTTTTCAAGCGAGCGCTAACTTTTCAAAGAGGCGCCTAAAAGAACTTTTAACTAATTGATCCGTGGAGGCCCTTTCTGGTCAGTGGAGTGTCGACCGGCTTTTCCTTCTAAATTTCTCAAGATATACTCCATTTTCTCCCAAGTCACCATCAGCCTAGGAAAGACTACCAGCCACACTGCCGGGAGCCTCTGACCACACACGGGTCTTGAAGCTCTGTCAGTGCAAATGTTAAAATTAGAAAACCCAAATTCATGACCCCTTTATTCTTTTGCCTGGAAAAGGACCCCCAAGGAAGCTGGGAAGACAGGCGGAGATTTATTTGCTGGAGATAATTTTGCTCTGGTCAACGAGGACATTTCAACTTCCCGTCATTTTCACCAGAAAGAACACTTGCGTCCCAGCCACCCCTGCAAGTCCTAAAACCATTTCCCTCGTATGCAAATTCCTCTATCATGTCTAAGTGGTTGATACTACACTGTCCTGAGGAGCCTCAGCAGCTTAACTCCCAGGGAAAACAGTACTTAGTTAGGACCCTTACTCTGGAAGCCCCTCCAAGCGATCCCAAGCCCTGGAGGGCAGGGACGGTGCGCTTTTAATCCTTCTTCTCCTGTCTCCTGCCAGGCACAGGCCCCTATTAGATTCTTGAGAAATAAATACAAGATTAATTTTTTTTTTTTTTTTTTTTTTTGGTAAAGGAGGCAAAGAGGAATTGGCCACGCACTGAAACGTGCCCGTGAGGGTAATCTGGAATGACCCAGCCAGAGGCGGGGGGTCTCTCCCCGGCTGCTGGGAACCAGAGGCAGGTTAGGGGCTGTAGACCGGTGTCAGGAACAATCTCAGCTCCGCACATTCTAACCACGAGGAAGGATGGGACTGAGGGAGTGCGGCGTACTCTACCCCTCACCATGGAGCTCATTAAGACTGTGTGGGAGGAGGGGAACGAGGAAACACTAGAGCAAATAACAGATGACTTAGAACACAATCAGCTGTGAGCAGTGCGAGGGGAGGGCGTGGGCTTCTGCCATCTCCACCCTCCGGCTCAGCAACCATGTGATGAGGGAAGATCCGCGCGGCAGGACGCGGCAAGCGCAGGCTGCTTGCTCTCCTGTTAATAGCCATGAGTTGGAAATGACCTAAATGTCTATCGACAAAGGATCCAAAAAAAATGGCTCGTCCTTGTGGTGAAACACTATTCAGTCTTTCAAACGGATGTGGGCCTCTTTATCCACGTGGCAAGAGACCCACAGCTCAACACCTGATGAAAAGGAAAAAAAAAAACCCAGGATCCCGTTGATATAAAATTATTATTTTCTATCAAGATATGTCCAGAAGGATTTATAGACGTGGATGTGGGGCTGTGGGTGCGGTTTACTTTTTTTCTTTTCTGCACAATTTTTTACTTTTTATGAGAATACGATCTTCAAGGCGTGAGCCAGACTGTCACTCTCATTGTTCATTCCATGGTTTGCTTAGCAGGCAGGTTTTGAAGATCAGTTTGCCCCGTCAGAATGCCGTGTCACTGCTGTCCTCAACCAAGCAGAAAACCTCGGACCTTAGCCTCTGGGAGGAGGACAAATCCAGACCTGATAAACGTCTATTTACTTTCCTGCCAAAGTGTCACACCAATGGCGATGACTAAACTCCTTCCCCTCACTTTGAAATGAATGTACTATTACCATGCAAAGGAAGTTCTCCCCACAACCAGCCTTCTAATCTTAGACCCAGAGGCTCAGAGCTTCAAGGGGTTTGTCCCATTTCTTCCCTTTGAGTCCCCTTCTATCTGGAATAGAACCCGTTTAGCCCCCTGTTCCCTCCCTCTGCGGTCAAACTATGATCTCGATCCAAGTCGGACCTGTGTTGTTCCCGTGGCGATGGATTTCAACCCTGGTTGTGCATTGCAGTCCCGACTACCCAAGTCCCACCCAAGATCCATTAAACAGAGTCTCAGAGCATTACTATTTTTTAAAGGCTCCCATGTGCCCATTAAATATTTAGTGCTGAAGTCTTCCCACATCCTCCTCTGACCCAGGAACATAGCCTACCGATCTTGGGGATCTTGACACATCCACAACCTCTTCTGAAAATCGTGGTCTATGCTTTGTGAAATCTCAAGCAATTTCGGGGTTTGTTGGCCAGATGTCTGTGGTTGGTGTTAACTGACAGTTCACGGCTAGTGCTCCTCCTGGACAGCAGCCTACTTCTTCCTCTGGCCATGGTGGGTAAGGAGCTCCCTGATCCGTGTGGGGCGGCTGGCCTCCATCCTTCCTGCCCAGCCACGGGGCCCTGCCCGAAGCAGGACATACCAGAATGGAGACCTGTGAGAAGTCTTTGGCCCACTAAATTGGGAAAGTCATCAGAAACAGTTTCATTTTAAAAGCTCCTTGGCCCTATCGGGAGGATTCAGATCAGGTTTGCTTGCCTGCATCAGAAGCAATAAGAAATCCAGCCATAATCCTAGAATAAGAGATGATAAAACCTATCTTGTATCCAACCAGTTCAAAATGACCTGAATTTCTACTTAGCTACAAGGAGGTGACCAGACTCTGATTACTTGTGTTCTATCCCAGAAGACCACCTCATGATGAACACCCGGGCACTACGGCCCATCGTGGCCTTTGGTAAATCATATCCTTGCACTGTCCTTGCACAGAGGCCTGCATTGAGCCGCAGTGGGACCAGTCTCAGATGTTCAGCTAAAGATAGCCACACCGCCTGTCGGCAAAGGCCAAGGCGAATGGCTCCAGCCCTCTTAAGAGACCATGAAACCAGTCACTGGGGATAGAAGAGGGCATTTCTAAGTTCATAGGGCATGACATTTAACTCAAACCCTCTAACAGGTGTTAGAAAGGTGGTTTCTGATCTGAACATCTCATCCAAGTCAATCTGGCAAAACCCTTTCCGTAAATCAAGATGGCAAAGCCCATCTGTCCTGACAGTACATCAATTCTAGAACCATGATGTGGAGAAGGCTGGTTGTAGAACTGAGCTGTCCGAAATCTGGGGGCCGAAAAGGTCTAAAACCCGCCTGAACACCCCCTGAGGCCTCGCCATCACGTGTGAGTGCCGCGGCTCATCGCTGGCTGCCCAGGACCTGTAGAGTTTCTTCGCTTACAGAGGGTGTCTAGTTCGCGTTTAAATCGGAGCTGGAAGGAATGTGGAGAGATAATCACATCCAAGGGATGAAAAGAGAAAGAAGGGAAAGGACACTTTTGGCGCTTACTGTGTGTGATGGGATTTATAATAAGAAATATATATTTGGTCTTGGTTTCTGGCACAGAGCTCTTAAAACCCTTGGAATTTTCTACACTGTAAGAGCAATAAAGGTGTCCTGACAGTCGTAACAAAGCCCTTTCAACCCCACCTGAGTTTATGTCAATTGAGGCGACTTTCAGAAAGCACCTGAGGATAGGGGCTCGTAGCCAGGGGAACTAACCTGTGACTAAGCTTACTTCTGACCCCTGGGGACCGGGAGGAGGAAGAGTGGGGGCCGGGAGATTGAATCACTCACCAATGCCAATGAGTTAATCAATCCCGCCCTTGTAGCAAAGCCTCCGCAAAAACTTAAAAGGCGATGTGGTGAGCTTCCGGTCTGGTGAACACACAGAGATCTGGAGAGAGTGCCTTCCCCACCCACGGAGGGATCGCTCCTTCTCATCCACAGGAAGCCCCATAACCTCACATCTACCAGCTATGCGAGATTTCCTTAGGGACTCATCTAAATCAACTTTAGAGACCCCTCTATCAATAGCTTTCCAGCTAGCATCAATATTTGCACGTGGGCAGGAAAACCCTCGCTCTGCCAGCCTTCAGACTCAGGCTGCCGGGAGGCCGGTGGCATTTCTTGAGCTGTTTCCCACTCCTCTGGACTAAAATAGAAGGAGGCAGAAGATGAGAGTTCGAGTCCCAGCTCTGCCGCCCACTCAGTGTGTGGCCATGGGCAGGCCCCGTGGGACTGTTTCCTCACCTGGGCACTGAGCTGTGCTCGAACACGAGGTCTGAAGAATTGGCTCAGTGGCCATGGAAACTGTGACGAGCCACCGAAGCGGAAGGCTTGCCTGTCCCTCACAGCAATAGCATCCCGACAACACCTCCTTCCAGGCGCACCTGAGACAGCTGGAAGGCTCAGCAGTGTCCGCATAAGGGGCACGTGTGACGGCCCTCCAAGCGATCGTTAGAGCAAAGCTGCAAACATCCCTTCAACGCTGACCCTCTCGGCAGCCACCAAATCTGTGTCAACCTCACCTCGCAGCCCTGGGCCTCTTATTACCCATCCGCCCAATTCTAGGCTGCAAAAACCAGAGGAAAACATCCCACGAGTCTAGAGACAAAGGTCCAAATCACCTGTTCTGGGTCCCTTGCTGCAAAGCATGCCACCAATAAAATGTCCCTTTTTCGCGTTGGGAGGGGCTTACAATGGCCACACTGGCCATCTAGAGTGCTCTACCTGCATGACCCGAAGGAGGCTCCTGCTTGGTGGGGCTATTATTACCAGTGCCACAAATCCCTGTACCCCTCTTCCCTCTGATGTCTCGCTCAGCTCATCACGGATATTCAGGCGGTCTTCCTCCGGGCTCCCAGAGTGAAAACACACACCCCTGTATTCCACTGGTGGGTAGTGCATCTCCCCCACCAGAATGCGGCAGGCCTGAACAGGGTCCTGATTACTTCTGTGCCACAAAGACAGACAGCGAAGAAGCTCCAAGGCAAAGTCTGCTGAATGGCCACTGCCTAACCGTTTCCTTCGTGCGGGCGCACGCACATGGATGTGTGTGGCTGAGATGCTACCATGTATAATGGAACCAGTAGAGCCCACTGGAAAGGGCTGGCCTTTGGAATGAAACCAGGTTTTGCATCCTGCCTCTGTCCCTCACTTTGACCTTTACAAGGTTCCTAGTGAGCCTCAGCTTCATCGTCTATAAAATGGGTCTGCTCTATAGCTAGTTTTCCAGATGATGAAGTTTAAAGAATTATTTGCAATGCCTTTAGGTTGATGCCTGGCTCAGAGCTCACCAGAGTGGGAACTCAGGAAACAGCAGCTATCTGATCAGTCTGTAAGAAAGCTGGGTGGGTGGAGGCCAGAGCCTCCTCCCGTAGAAGAAAGCTCTCCTCTATAAAAATAGAGCCCTTACCCCTGCTTTGAGCTGTGCAAAGGTGAGATCTACAGAATGGGCTGCTGCCTGCCTTGATACGGAAAAGGAAAACAGGAGGCCCCAGCCTCAACTGCTAAAAATAGGCAATGCCAACAGACTTTGACCTTGCTTCAGGGCTGGGCAGCACACTCTGGTAACCAGGCTTGGCTCTTTGCAGGGAGCTGGGGACAGACGCTGGGTATGCAGTGAGCTGTGCCAAATCCCGCCACTGCCAGCCCTCTGGGATCTGCATGCAGGGGTGGGGTGGGGATGCCATTTCTCATGGGAGCCCCTCAAGGCCATAAGCTAAATGGCCAAGCAGACTGTTCCCTGCCTGGCCCCCATCTATTACACCGGCCATCAATTGCTTCATATGTCCCAGGCGCCCGCAAAATAAATGACTTCGGAACAGTCCCAGAGGGATCACCTAAATCGCTAATGTTTCTCCCATAGGCAAGGTGGCCTTGCAGGTCCTAGCTAGCCTAAGTGCGTCACCTCCGGTGGTGACTTCCGGTCCTCCTTCAGCTTGCCTCGTTAGAACGGAGACCCACAGCTATGTTAGACTTCAAAAGCCTTCCTCCTAACTCATGAGCCCCTCAACGTCCCTGCCCCTACGACACACTCATTACTGCCTCTACTTGACGGTTAGGAAAACAGGCTCGCAAGTCTAATGTACTGAGAAGAGCACTTAGCCATGAGATCGTAAAACCTGGGTTTGAGTCTGAGCTGTGCTACTCAACCGAGGGCCCTGCCGGAGCCTGAGGCTTTCATTTCACCATCAAGAAGACAGAAACAATCGACAAATGGCTGTGAAGGTCCCTTCTGGGGCTGAAGACTGAGGCTATGGGTGGTATGCCTGGTCAACAAGAGTCACGAGGGAGAAACAGTCTTAAGTGTCAGGACTGAAGCAGAAAGGTTTGTTTATATACACAGATAACGAGCCCCAGGCCAGAGGAGCCAACTGCTACAGAAGGCAAAACAGCTCAAAGGTTTCCAGAGAGCAGGAGAAGCCCGGGACGTCCGGACATGCTGCGCAAAGGAAGAGCTGTCGTTTGAGACGGTCTTGAAGGACAGCCAGAAGGTTACACGGGGTGAGAAAGGGCACGCGAGGAGGGGAACCCACGAGCGCAGGGATACAGAGGAGTGCAGGCCTCACCAGAACCCAGCCAGTCAGGAGCCCAGCCTAGAAGTCAGACTAATGAGAAGGGATCTACTGCACATCCTTGGACCCTCAAAGTCAGGGAGATGAGGACCCTGCGCTTGCTTTGTGGGGGAAGAAAAGCACGTCGCGCTCAGAGCTGGAAGCTGGAAAGACATGAGAGCCTGTAGAGTCTGAGCGTCTGCAGGTATCTGGCCTTGGAAGGACGCCTGGATCCTGCCGAGCCTGAGCCAGGGCGCTGGCCGACGGGAACGCCTGGCAGCCCAGTGAGCAGAGGCACAGGGCTCGATCTTTCGTAACAGAGTCCCATCCTTGGCTTTCTGGGAATCCGAGTGGCTGAAGAGGGGCCACCTAGAGAGGAGGACACGGCACCAGGACAGCAGGAACATGGCTCTAATGGCAGAAACGAGGACACGAGACGCCATGTTGGGCAGACACACCTGCCACCCCTTTAGAACACGAGAACTGGAGGAGCTCTCAGGAACAGGTCTGGGAACCCCATTTACGGATGAAAAAAAACTGAGGACAAGGGAGAAAATGTGGCTCATCGAAAGCCCCCAGTTGAGTCACAGCAGAGCCAGGAACAAGGTCTAGGTCAGACTCACAGTCCAATCTTCTGAAGCCCAAAATACCACATGCATGAAGACACACAGAAGGCAGAACACAGAAGCGTTTCCGGGAAGTGGAGAGCTGACGGGTGTCAGACGATGGGAGAGCTGGAGGCACCGGAGACATTGAGAAGCACTCGAAGTGTGGCACTCGGGAAGCAACTGGAAATGGAACTGCGATGCCGGTCTAGGGGGTAACGACTAGAGGAACACGCACGTTTCCGTAAAACCAAACAGTAAAAAGGAGAGGCAGAGAGAAAGAGAAACTCTGAGGTGCAGGGTAAGAAAACGCAGAGGGTTTTACCTAAATGACTTCAGTCTTCTCAGCAAGAAGCGAGCCCAAGTGCACGAACAGAGTCGCTGCAGGAAGAACTGGACTGCAGGGCTGTGCTCAGGATTCCGAAGGGGAACCAGGGAAACCGAGTCCAAGAGGGGCTAACAAGGCTCCAGGAGTAGCTCAGAGGCTTTGACTTTGCTGCATCTGTGATCTGTGACCTGTGCTGGTGCCAGAAGGCACAGCCCGTGACTCTCCAGCAACGCCTGCCAGCCTGGGAGAGGTAGCAGAGGAGACAGATGGGCCTGTGTGTGGAGAGGAGGCTAACGGGACAGTGACGGGGGCAGAAGCATCAAAAGGCAAGTGAGGACATAGGAGGCGAGACGGCTGAGGCTCCACCAGGCCAAGAGAGGAGAACGAGGCAGGAGGTGATCGTTAAGGTCCAAGGCCAGGTGCAGAGGAACTGGAAAGATGGAACCAAGGAAGTTACCATGGAATGGGATAGAATGCCAACTCTTGGAGCGATCGGGTGGTGATGGACCCAAGTGAATGTGGGCGAGGTTTGCCCAAGTGAAGTTTCAGTGCGAGGAAACACTGTCCAGGGTATTTAGAAGGATGGGCAACTTGAATTCCCAGGTTGCCCAGTGAAAAAGAAAGGCTGAGACCACCTGGGAGGTCAGAAGGCAGGGCACGCATGGCCCAACCTGGAAGATAGCAGAACTGGGCAGGAGGCAGAAAGAGGAAGGCTGGTGTGCCCCTGAGCAGGGTCCCACTGGGCGGGGATGAATCTCCAGTTGGGACATGGAGAAGGAATCCGGACCACTAACTCAAGGTGGCAGCTGGAATGCTTGAGGCAACAGTCACGGAGGTAAGGGGATGGGCTGTCAGCAGACAAGAAGTCCTGAGAGGTGTCTGGTGGGAAGAGAGCGGGCGTCTGCCCAGAAGGTATGCAGCCCGGAGGATGAACAAAGTCTGGCCTCCGTGGCATCGTCTTGGGACTCCGCATCACACAGACATTCTCAGGTGGACCCAACTTCTAGGCAGCAATTTTGAGAATCTCAGCCTTAACTGTCCCATATGACCCACCAGGGAGTATCTGAGGAAGTGTCTTTAGGGAGAAAGGCTTAGCCACAGATGCTCAGACATCTCCTATCAGGGAACCCACCCTTTCCTACAGTCTAAAACAGCACCACCCCTTACTCAGTCTGTCTCTCCCCTTACTCTGCTTTATTTTTCTGAACACTTACCACCATCTGTCATATACATGCTCACTGCTTTATCTACGGTACTTAAAATAGGGCTCAGTGCATAACTGATACTCAGTAAATTTTCTTATTAACGTATAATGTATTATTTGCTTCAGGGGTACAGGTCTGTGATTCATCAGTCTCGCACACTTCACAGCACTCACCGTAGCACATACCCTCCCCAATGTCCATCACGCAGCCACCCCATCCCTCCCCCCGCTCCCCTCCAGCAACCCCCAGTTTGTTTCCTGAGATTAAGAATCTCTTGTGGTTTGTCTCCCTTCCGATCCCACCTTGTTTCATTTTTTCCCTCCCTACCCCCCCGACAACCTCCTGCCCTGCCTCTCAAATACTCCTCATAATATTTTTTTTTTTTTACTCAATTAACATACAGGGTGGTAATACTTTCGGGCAGACAGTATAACGATTCAACAATTCCATACGTTTCTCAGTGCTAACCAAGATACATACAGTCTTAATCCCTTTTATTTTACCCATCCCCCCACCCACCTCAAAAAACACGTTTTGATTGTGAAATAAATTGCCTTTGAAACCCAATGTTAGATTTCATGGGGGCAGGAGACTCTGAAGTCATTCATGCTTTTGAAAAGAGCAGAGCTGAGCCCCATCAGGTTCACTCCCTCTGGCACCCCCGCCGTGGACGGTTCTGTCTCAGGCAAAGCAAGGGAAGTCCTTCTGACCTAACACAACCTCCTGGAGCCTGCAAGCTCGTTCTCAGGCAGTGCCAAGACCTGCCCCGAGCGGGCGTCTGCACCCACTACGCCCAGCTGGGATCACATTCAGTGTGTCCACGGCACCCGCGCCCGGCACCTGCGCCCTCCACCCGGCAAGAGGCCACAGATGACGCTGCCATCTCTGTGCTGGTTAAAAATAAAACATCACTAATAGAATTCCTAGGTATGTCATCCACTTTCTACCAACTCCAGAGATTTGCCCAAGTCGCATCCCTATGCTTGGAAATGTTTCCCGAATGCATTCCCTGCACAACAGGAATGCTTCTTTCTCTCTTCCTCTCCTGGTTATTGGCCATCCCAAGGCAGCACGTGGAGGAGTGGCATGGGGTGCCATCACCGCCACCCCAATGCTCGCTACGGCAGCAAGGTCATGGTTTAACTCCTATGTTTCCCTCTACCAGTCTCCAGCAACTTTGGATCTGCAATTAGCATGGAAAGTCAACCTGTTCTGAAATGGATCAAAAGAGTACTTACAGTAACCTGGGAAGAGTCGAGGAACTGGAGGCCGAAGTAATCTGTTTCCACGAGGTCCAAGTGGTACACGATCTGATCGAACAGATCCTGGCCTTTGGCATGTTTCTGGAAGACAATCGGGTAGATGAAAATTGGGGATGTGACTGCTGGATAAGAACAAAACGTTTTAAAAAGAAACAAACCCCCAAACCACTTTTGTCTCTACACTGCATACATGTATACGTCCCAGTATACATACTTTTTAAAAAATTTAATTATTTTGGGGGGCACCCGGGTGGCTCAGTCAGTTAAGCATCCACCTTCAGCTCAGGTCACAATCCCAGAGTCCTGGGTTCGAGGTCCTGAATCGGGCTCCCTGCTCAGCGGGAGAGTCTGTTTCTCCCTCTGCTTCTGCTTGTTCTCTCTCTCACTGTCTCTCTCTCTGTCTCACTTTCTCGCTGACTCAAATAAAATCTTTTAAGGAAATTTAATTATTTTTATTATAATAAAGACTCATCATTAAATCTAATCACTCATTATGAAAACGAAACAAAACACCAAAAAACAACTTCACAGGATGAATAGCGAACCAACATCTTATTATAAAAACTTGTAAACAGAGGGAAGAGATGAGGCCCTGATCTGGCCGTTAGCTGCAGCACTGGGTCATCAAAGAGCAATTGATGGGACATTCAAACATCAAATCCAAACGGATCAAAGACCTAAACGCAAGAGCTAAAAATATAAAATTCTCAAAACAGAGGCACACATCTTCATGACCTTGGATTAAGCAATGACTTCTTAGATACAACATCAAAAGCACAAGCAACAAAAAATCCCAACAAAAACAGAGGTGCCTGGCTGGCCAAGTCACCAGAGCATGCGACTCTTGATCTCGGGGTCATGAATCCGAGCCCCATGCTGGGTGTGGGACAGAGACACACAACTCTATGAATATATATAAGCCACCGAATTATACACCTCAGATAGGTGAGTTATGGTATGCCCACCTCAATAAAGGTATTAAAAATAGCAGAGAGGCAGAATTTCTCTTACAGTAGGACGCCAACAACGAAATGAAGAAGGAATAACAACTGCACTTTCACAGTTTTGTGACTTCTAACGAATGGTAGGTGCTAAGCCTCAGCGGCTACTGACATCACAACAGAAGACAACTCCATCGCGTACCCCCGATGAAGAACACCCTCCCCCAAAATGGTTGCTCCTCACCTTTGTCTCTCTGCAGGCAAACAACAACAACAACAAACCAAGCCTGGGCTGATTCAACCACTAGATCCAACAGCCAACTGCAGGAAATGCAGAGGAATGTTCTGAACTCCATGGGGCTGCAACCAGCAAGATCCAACCTGTGGGAAATTCTAGAAACTCCTCGGGACAAACCACGCAGCTTCTTCAACCAACAGAAGAGATGGAGGGGCACCGTGAGGTTAAAAAAGATTTAAAAGACACCTTTAAAAAAAATGCAAAACGGAACTGCAATGTGTAGGGACACACACTTGGGTGTTAAGACTTGAAGACAGAATCAAGAAGTGGTTACAATGGAGTCAGGGGAGTTGTTGCTTTCGGGGGCCCAGAGGGGATGTGCTGGGGAAAGAGCCCACGGCAGACTTCCCGCTGGCTGACAGGGTCCCAGCTCCTGACGTGGGTATTGGTACAACGGTGTCCGCCTTCCCGTAGCTTGTGAAACTATACCTTTGTTTTATTTGTACGTCTGCATTTCTGCATTTCTGTTATATAAAACAGCACTCAAAAAAAGCCAAAAAAACCCCAAAAAAACAAAAAAACAACCCAACTCAAAATTATAGCACTGGATTACAACTTTCGGACTCCTTCCTTCCTGGAAACACTCATTATGGGCAACAATTCAACAAGAGCAGAAGGATCCACGCCCAGGGATGTTCTCTGTACCATTATCTACTGGAGCAGGAAGGGTGGGGGTGGGGCAGGAAGAAGAAACAACCGGAACTCCAACCACAGGGACACAGAGCTGGGCCCTTCAACACTTGGGAATACTCCTGGGCTGTCAGGATAAATCTAAAGATGAGACAGGAATCAGGAAAATTCTTATGTTGATATTAAGTAAACAGGCCACAAAGGAACAAGAAGTTCTGTGTGATTCCAACTACGTAAAAATCTGCCTATGCTATAAGGACAGCTTGATAAAAATGGCCTGCGAAACCTCAAAGAGCTATGTTGGGATGGAGAAACTACAGATGATTTTCTTCCCAAATGTTCTTTAACACTGATCTTTTGGTAGTTCTTAGACAACAAATAACATTTAAAAAAAAAAAAAACTACCACTCTGGCACTCTTCCTCCAGATGTATTCTCCCCTTATTATCCGGTACTACTGGTCTACCCAACAACACCTATTACCATGGCACCAGTGCCTCATTAGTGGGTTTCCTAGTGGGACAGAACTAGTCAGCACCAGCTTTAGCAGCAGGATGTGGCAGACAGAACTGGGCTGGCAGGAAGCAAGAGATCTATGCTCTAGTCCCAGATGCATTAACTGTGACCTTAAGCGATTCACAATTTCCCCAAATCCATATGTCCATCCTGGACGTCTCCCTCAGCGACAAATCAGGCACAGCGCCCTGAATGGACAGGGTTGCTCGAACTCAGCTGACCCCAAATCCCGCCCACCCCCACCTGGGTCTCCCTATTTTGGTTCCGGGCTTACCATCCAGGTACATCATTCTAACGTGCACAGAGGAGGAACTGAAAGCACACAGATCCACACATGGAAAACAAGGGCAGCTGGCCCAAGCTTCTCTCTAGGTCATTCCAAATCTTAGGTTTCTGATATCTTTCTAAAATGGCTCTGATCTAGAAGGAGCTCAAGGGGGAGGTCGAGGAAAGGACCCTTCCAGAGTCCACTGGTCCCGCTGCCATACCAGCCCGGCTGCAGTCCCGGCAGATCCTGGCTCAGCTGGACCCGGAGGTGCCAGACACAGCAGGGCCTGGTGGACGGGAAGCACCATGTTTACTGACTCACCTCTAAACACCTTCCCCCACTCACCCCCCCCTGCCCCTTACGCTCTTCGGTCTCCTCCTCTGGAAGAGAGAATTCCCAGTGGCCCTTTCCAGCTCTAAAAAGAATCTGGTGAGATTATGAAGGCTGGGAGAGAGGGGGCCTCAAAACAGAGGTCCCAGGGAGTGAAAGGTCAGACAAAGCCAGGAGGGTCCAGGGCACACCCCCTGAACGCACCGCCACCTCTCGCTCCTCCCAGCCCACAGCGTGTCTACTCAAAAACCGAGAAGGGTCCAGGTACCTCCCCTGTCCTGCCAGCCCGGACACGCCCCCTGGGGCAGCCCCCAGAAGCCCACAGACTGTCATCTCAGGCTTCGCCCAAACAGCCCCTCTTCACTACCCACCCCTCCCCCTACCCAGCGTGGCAAGTGCCCCTCCTGTGTTCCCATAAGCAAGCGCGTGTCCCTATTACACAGGCACTTATCACCCTACACCGCAGTCACCTTTGTTCCTGTCTTACTCCGACCTGAGGCTAAGGGCAGGGACCAACTGTGTTCATCTCCCCTTCCCTCCAACCCCAAAGCATGCCCCAAAGCACGTCCCTGGCCGGCACACGGCAGGTGCCCCATAGACATGTTTGCTGCCTGGCTGGCGCGCTGGCTCTGCTGGTTGGGGGGCGGGGGGCATGGGGTCTGGCACCGAGAGCACATCTTCTGGATGGACCATGCTAAAGTGCGGACAGCAGACGGATACTTCACCAGTGGCAGGCCTAAATGAGGATGCACTCGTTAAAATCTTTTCACATTAAGTCTTCCAGGAACAAGTGCCTAGGGAACCGTGCTGCACTTCCAAGGCCATTTACCTAAACACGATTTTGTGGCTGCTACGTGAAGTGCTGTCTAGTGGTTACAGTGAGAGACCCATTAACGTGACAAGACTGGAGGCCGCTCCTTGTTGCCTCCCTGCCTTGACGTCTCCTCAGCTGTGATGAATCCACTCATTCATTCAACAGATATTGTCCTCATGGGATACCAGCCACTATTCCGGGGCTTGGGGTACACTGGGGTCACCGAGTCTGGAAGACTCAAGAGCTACGGGAAGCCGTCAATGAATAAGTCATCCTTGGGGAGCAACGGCACCCAAAATGGCATGACCCCTGAGCCACAGTAGCAGGACCTCTCATCCCCCGGCCTTCTGAAGCTGACTGTACTGAGCGTAAAACCCTAACTCAGTCCGGATCACTCTTCTGGAATTCAGCGACGCTTCTACCTCAAGACGCATATGGCAGGCTGTCCCCGAACAGGGCAGGGCAGAAGCTCTGCCCTTGGGTTCTGGCTTCCCTCCTCCCGCCTCAACACATCACTTCGCACAAGGACCCGCAACAGTGGTTCTGAGTCAGTATGTCTCTCTGAGCAACAACTTCGGATCAGAAAGGAGCTTTAAAAAAAAAAAAAATCACCAAGTTCATTAACACCCTGTGCAAATCAAGAGTACAAAGGTACCAGCTGAAGGCCGGGCAGGGCAGCCAGCCAGCAGGGAACGGTACGGACACCCTGCTCTCTCTATCAGCTGGTCAGGGCTTCCAGGGCCGTGTATTTATGGGTTCCCGGCCATCCTCCTGGTAAGGAGGACTCCTGGACAGCTGATGTCTTAACTGTCTCCCCCAGTAAAGGAACCATCCTGACCCTCTTAGATAAGAGGCAACTAGCAGTGTCTCACCGCAGACTGACCTGCGCAGTGTAACAGGCCAACTGTGGTCCTGAACAAGGACAGAAGCCAATGCATCTGAACCCCACGCCGGGCACCCCCAGGTCAGAAAGGAGGAGAGACGCTGTGGGCCGGGTAACTGGATATGCTCTGGCTGGGAACTAACATGGATAAGCAGGATATCCGGGCAGTGCAAGAGTTAGGAGCCGTGTCCTTGCAGGCACACGAGGCTCTCTGTCTATCCGCTCCACCTCCGCCAGACGGCACGGCCCTCTGCACCCACCCTCAGAAAGGCTCTCTCTCCCCTTCCCCCATCACGGCTCAGTGACATCTACTTGTACCCGCACCACAGCGAGCGCCCCTGCTAAAACCCATCTTCCCCGTGTTCACCAGAATGGAGTTCACACAACACAGCCCTCACCTCAGTCCCTCTTCTGCACAAAATCCGTGCATCCGAGGATGGATGGCAGGCTCCCCCGCCCAACACTTATCTCCCCAGGCCCCACATGTACCCTGGGCTCCAGTCAAATATACCCTCCGACGACAACACCCACCCAACATACGCAGCAGGTCCCCCCGAAAGGCGTTGCCTGTGTCATCCCTTTGCCCAGGTGCCCACCTCCTACGTCCGTCCCTAGTCCCAACCCCGCTGGCAGCAAGCCAAGCCCCACAGCCACGATGAAGCGACAGTGGTCATTATGAAATGTCTCCCTGGCTCACCCCCGCTTCTCGACCATCTGATATTCTGAAGCTCAGCAAACACACGCTGATGAGGACAGATGAAGGGGACCCTCAGTCCCCACAACAGTCTCCAAACCCCTGGCTTTTTGGAAGCCCGATCTTCCCAGCCCATCGCCACTGGGAGTTCTCTACAACCAACTGGGATCGGGGTCTGCAGAACCCTGGACCTACCATCTTGCCTTCCAGACGCCCTGTCTGCTCCAACGCACTGGTGTTCTGGAAGCCATACCACCCTGGGCTATGCCTTATACATACACAAATCAATCTCAAGTTTGGGATTTTTACATATGGGCTAAAAAATAACCCAAATAATTGTGGTGATCATTTCTAAACCTAAATGCAAGCTTTTACATCCATTCAGACACATGTTATCTTATTTAAATTGACCCATGACATAGCCTGTTAAGGACATTATGAGTCCTGGGCTATTACCCCACGTATCAGATACTGATCTCTGTTTTACGACATGCGGGAACTGTAATGCAGGCAGGGGTGGGGAGTGAGGGCGGAGGGGTGGAGGTGGCAAGTGGGGATGCCTTCTTGAGCTGTACAGTACCAAAGGTGCCATCTGATGGTGGCCTCAACCCAGTTATTAACATACACAGTGTGACCCTGGTGGGGTCATGCCCTGAGACTCTTAGAAGCCAAACATGTTGGGTTAGAATCCAGTTGTACTACTTTTCTAGTAATTTGACCGTCATCTTAGGTAACCGCATGAGTCTCAGCTTCATCTGAAAAATGGGATGCTCCCACCTATAAACCTTGCTGAGTCATTATATTAATAAGCAAAAGCAAGAGGGGCACCTGGCTGGCTCGGTTGGTAGAGTGTGCAACTCTTCATCTCAGGGTTGTGGGTTCAAGCCCCACATCGGGTGTGGAACTTATTGAAAAATAAATAAAGTAAAACGAAATAAAAAATAAGAAAACAAGAAAGCATATGAGCACGTCCAGTAAACTGCTGTGCCCTATCCACACAAAGGAATTATTATTACCTTCCTTCAAACTTCGTTTCTCTCACTTGTCCACAGGAATGACATGATGTGCTTTTTGCCAAATACTTAACAAAACTCAAAGTTCAGGGAGTCCATGATAACAGTTTAGTAATTCCCTTTGAAGAAAAGCAGAGACTAGTCCCAGTTTTGGGGATTTCTATAAACCCATGTTGGTCCCTGGAAATCAATACCTTCCTTTCCAGGTTCGTAAAGGCCCCGAGTTTATGCAGCTCTCCGAAGTCCGTCTGGTCTCCGGTCGCTTGTAGCCAGCAGTTCCCAGAAGGCGCCTGCCTCAGGGCCTGTTTCAACTGTTTCTCCGAAGTGCTAATCTCATAATTAGTTACCAGCTCTGGGCCCCCCATCCAGACAACTTTATAATTTGATAATTTTCTATATTCTTAGTAGAACTAGCTATTTTACACAGACACACGGAGACACACACACACAGCCCAGGCATCTCTGTCCCCATTGTCATCAATATACTAAGTCATTAAGAACAAATAGAAACTGTTTACTCCAGGATATGTGAAATTACCAACTATCTGAATTTACCAAATAAATACCTGAAATTACAAAAAAAATTTATTACCTTGAATTTCCTTGTGAGAAATACCATCTCAGCCCTCAGCAAAACTTGGGGACTCGTAACATATCCACCATCTGTAGGATTTAAAGCCAGACTGTCCAGCTTATAAATTCCAACCTCTAATTGAAGACGGCTTCAGGTTTACCAGCGTTCCAAGACCCCATTTTTGCAGAGAGGAAAACTGAGCCTCAGAGAGGTTACATGACCAAGTTCATATTGCCTATAAGTGGTAGAACTAAAATCAGGATCCAGCCTTTCTGATTTTTTTTAGGATAGAGTTCTTTCTACCTCACTCCATTGCTTCTCTATTCAACTCATGTGCCTCTGTGGCTCTGAGCACACAGAACGTGTCCTGCAAACAGGAAATATTTCTTAAGGGGCACCTGGGTGGGTCCGTGGGTTACACGGCTGCCTTCAGCGCAAGTCATGTGTCAGCGTCCTGGGATCGAGCCCCATGTCAGACTCCGTACTCAGGAGTAGGGAGGTTCTCCCTTTCCCTCTGCTTCTCTCACTCACTCTCTTCTTTCAAATGAATAAAATCTTAAAAAAAAAAAAAATTTTTTTTTTCTTAAGCCCAATTCAACACACAAATACCGAGAGCCTACTTCAAGCATGGTCTGGGCTAAAAGGCCACGCAGTCCAACACAAACAGATCTCGTGGTGGGGAGGTAATTACTAATTTGTTTGGAGGGCAGGCAAGTTGTGGCAGAAGGGACAGCAGATGATTTGCTCACAAACTAACACAGAAGCCAAGACACTGTGCTGAGGGGGACATCAACAGTCTGGGCAGCTCCTGGAAATTCGATTCTGGTAAAACAGAGCACAATGATATTAATTTCCTGACATGCCTGGCTAACAATCTCCTAGAAATCAGAGGAAGCAACAAAAACAACTGCTCTTAATTTCTAATCAACAGGGAAGTGAGAACGATCTCGGAAGAAAGTGACTGCTATTTTGGTGCATGACTCAGTGAACAGAGACCCTACCGACCACCTGCACTGAGAACCAGGGTCCTTTCCAGGGTGGGAAAGGGGCTCTTAAATATGCTGCACGAGGACGGCGTGGGCAGATTTTAGGTCTCACCATTCCACTGCAGAATACCGCCATATTGGCTTCAAGTAATGGAGAGATCAATTTACAACACAGACTGTGTGGTGCATTATTGATTAACTATTGCTCAGCCACTGTTCCTGGTGGATAAATCCCGTCTTTGGGTCAAGCAACAGAAATTCAATGCACTCATTTGTTCCCTTAATGCCACAGCCCTCAGAGGGCTGCTGCTGGAATTAAATGATCCCCCTGGCCATGATCCTATGAACCTTCTTTCAATCAGTGTGGAATAGCCAACATCTAATGACCTCTGTCTCCCTATAGCTCCTTCCAAACATGCACAAGAGATTCAACAGTTAGTTTAAGGGATGGTTTTCCTTTTATTCCTTACAATGCTGAATGAAGTCCAAGACACCTAAAACTACTTGATGCTGGCTGTCTGAAAACTGGTTTCGACCCACACTTCCAATGTTACGCCCAGGTGGCTCAGTTGGTTGGGCGTCCAACTCTTGGTTTCGACCCAGATCCTGATCACGTGGGTTTGAGCCTTCTGTTGGGCTCTGCACTCAGTAAGGAGTCTGCTTAAAGATTCTCTCCCTCTGGGGCACCTGGGTGGTTCAGTGGGTAAAGCCTCTGCTTTCGACTCAGATCATGATCCCAGGGTCCTGGGATTAAGCCCCACACTGGGCTCTCTGCTCAGCAGGGAGCTTGCTTCCCCCTCTCTGTCTCTGCTCTCTACCTATTTGTGGTTTCTGTCTGTCAAATAAGTAAATAAAATCTTAAAAAAGAAAAAAAAAAAGATTCTCTCCTTCTGCCCCTCCCTCTCACTCTCTTTCTCTCTCACACTCTCTCTTTCAAGTAAATAAAATAAATCTTCAAATGTTATGCTTGAAACTATAGTAAGAAACATCAGAGAAAGCATGTGTTGAATACTCTTCAGTTTGGGGTGACATATCTAACAGGCCAATTGCAATATGCTATTCCTACCAACAGGGACATTAACAGAGCATCAGAGAGCCTCCCTAACACAAAGATTCACTGGACAAATTGCTCTTAAAAGTTCTAGGTTGGGGAGGCCTCTCCTTATCACCTTCCTTATTAGGCCAGGTGAGTCATGTAATCTGTCACTGTGCTCTCTGCCCAAATGAGTCCACTGAAATCTCTAGTGAATGGAAACAGTGGACAGGAGACTGCTTTGAATGACCTGAATGGGCAGGGGCTTTCCACCCCAGGGGCCTTTTTCTTTCATCAGAAGACAATCAAGTACACGGGGGACTCAAAATTTCGCAGGTGGCAAGTACCTAAGGTGTTAAGTTTGTGTGTGTGTGTGTGTGTCTGTGTGTGTGTGCATGTGCATGCCCATGTGTTATAAAATTTTTGTTTATTTATTTAAAAGAGAGACGCACAGAGCTGGCGGGAGAGGCAGAGAGAGAGGGAGAGGGAGAATCTCAAGTAGACTCTGAGCTGACCATGGAGCTCCATTTCATGACTCTGAGCCAAAACCAAGAGTCGGATCCTCAACTGACGGAGCCACCCAGGCGCCCCAGTGTGTTTTATTTTTTAACTGTGGTGCTTACAAACATGGCAACAAGATCTTTTCTCTCTCTCTCTCTCTTTTTTAAGATCTTTGTTCTTTTCCCTTGCATCTGGAAGAATCTGGCATTGCCTCAGCCAAATAGAATATGGTGTGAGTAATGTTTTGTCATTTCCAAGGTGAGGTGCCCATTCTCTTGGGATGCTTCTCTACGGGTAAAGCCAGCCATCATGTAAAAAGCCCAACTGCCCTAAGACTGCCAGGCTGAAGAGGCCACAGGCAGGTATTGCCATTAACTGTCCCAGCGGGGTCCAACCACTGCAGACCTCCCTGCCAAAGCACCAAGGGAGCACAGTCATCTCTGGCCCTCCACACCAGCCCATCTTCCAAAGGAATACTCCTGGTGACCCTGGTCAATGCCAGGAGCAGCAGAACAATCTCCCAGCTGAGCCCCACTCACATCCTTGACCGAGAGGATCCTGGTTGTAGTTTTAAGTCACTGAGCCTAAGTGGAGGAGTTTGTTATCCAACAACAGATAACCAGAATGAAAACCATACACATACACAGATACAGCAGGTGTTCGTGGCATATGTATGTGTACATAAATCTTTGTGTAACTTTAAAAAACGTTTCTTTGGAAATCCCTACACTGTAATGCTAGCTTAGGGTATCACCTGCTTGGAGATAAGGAAGTAGAATAAACATACTCATTCTAGGAGGGGGGGAAAAGGAATAAACAAACCAAAATACTATTCTTGAAAGGCCACTAATTCTCCTAAGGAGAAATATTAAAATCAAGAGTTGGAATATTACTCTACGCTCACCGACTACTTATTAAGAACTCAATAAATTGCACCAGAAAGGGGTATCTGGGTGGCTCAGTTGGTTAAGTGATTGCCTGCAGTTCAGGTCACGATCCCAGGGTCCTGGGATCGAGCCCCGCATCAGGTTCCCTGCTCAGTAGGGAGCCTGCTTCTCCCTCTCCCTCTGCTGCTCTGCCTGCTTGTGCTCCCTCGCTCTCTCTGTCAAATAAATAAATAAATAAAATCTTTAAACAAAAACAAAAATAAAATAAAACAAAATGAATAAAATACTCCAGGTAAACAGTTACTAAACGGGTACTGTGCACCTGAGAGTTGCATCATACTATTCTCTGTACTTCATGTGCTCGAGAAGTCCCATAATAAACACTTCAAGCTCACAAACGGCAAAGGAGTTAGGGTTTGGAGTTTGTCAACACAGTCTGGCCTGAACCCTGCCTTTGGGAATCCAAGCCAGTGGTTGGGACCAGTCTATGTCCTTTACGGGATGCAAAAAGGGGAAACAGATCCAAGCAGTGAACAACTGATTTTCTTCCACGACCCTAGAGCAAAATCCAAGAAATCCAAGACTTCTGTCGGGATGCAGCTCAGACCTACCTGTGGCTCTTAAGTCCCATTTCATCCCTGCCCCTGGTCCTTGGTGGAGCCCATAAAGGGGGTGTGCTACTGTACTCCGTGCCCAACTTCACCGACACCAATAACATTCTTTTACAGTGAGAAAATACGTGCAGCAACAAAAGCTAAATCTTTTAAGCGTGGGACAACAAAGTTAAACATTCTACCCTATCTTATTTCATGGCATCAGTGATTTTTATTCCTTAGAATGTTTCTGAGGGATACAGGATTGATTTTTATCCTTGAACTTAAAAAAAACCGCCATCAACTGTGACCAAGCAGATTAAAAACATTTGATAGGGAACAGAACACGCTCCCTGGTGGGCATCCTTAGATAGCCACGGTGAGCAGGCCTTGGTAAGGAGCCCTACTCAACAGCCAAGTTCCCAAGGAGGAACACAGGAATGTTCTAGGAATCAGCACGTTCAAGTCCCTCATTTTACAGGTGGGTGAAATGAGGCAGGTCACGCTGCCAGCCAGCCAGCGCAACATCAGGAGGAGAACGTGAACCTTCTGACCCGGGGACCGACAGAACTGTCAACTGTCTTTCCTTGGTCCATCTTGAGACAACTGTATTATGGATGTTATCGCAACAGGAAAAAGAACAGGCGAGCCTTGCGTCTCTGAAAGGTTAAGAACCAAATATGCAACACTGAAAAACCAGAAGCCTCAGTGTTAAAAACTCCTTAACTATAAAAAGTGCCTGGTTTAGGGAAATATTTTTGGCTTTTTTAAATGGTGGTTCAGGAAAAAAAAAAAAAAAACCCATAGGAGAAAGGAAAAAGAAAATGAAACGAATTTGTGCCTGACTAAACAGTAACACGCAATTAAAATGATGGATGTCTTTGTGCCAGAGGTTGAGTTTGAAACAAGCTGCTGGAAGAAGGGCAGCCCTGAAAATGAATTGCCAAATTACTTTCTGCAGCCAGATTGCAGATTCCCCCGCCATGCAATTCGGAAAGCAAATAACCCCACATAAATAAATATGCCATGAATTCCCAGGGAAACCAGCCAAGAAACATGAAGAGAACAAACTTTGGGTGGAGGACTGCTCCCATCCAACCAGCGGTTTAGGAGCGCGACTCGATTTCCAAAAGAAGGCCACCTCACCCACAAAGCTTCCCTGAACACCCCAGTCCTGTCACCACTGTTTCCCTTCTCTCTGCGGAACCCTCCAGGGGCTTCCAGATGTCACAGCCCACCCCGTGATGCAGTGGCTGAAGGCCCCAGCTCTAGGGTCCGCATGCAGGGCGGCGGGGGGAGGAGGAGGGAAGAGGGAACCGCTCAGTCCCAGCTCTATTTCTCCACTCGGGCTGAGTTTAGGGCCAGGGAATTTCTTACCTGGTAAAAATGTTTAAGTTCCAAATGAAATGAAATGAAATGAAGAATTTAACAGGCCTTAGCCCCAGAGTGAGCCCGTCAGACAGCCCCCTTGATGGAGGTGGCCTCTTTCTCCCTAGCATGCCCGTTCACAGGACGCGAGCTCTATGGAGATCAAGTAAAAGGGGGGTGGGTCATGGGCTGAACTGTGTCCCTCCAAATTTCATACATTGAAGCCCTAGCCCCCCGGTGCCTCAGAATGGGGCTGTATTTGAGGACAAAGTCTTTTAAAGAGGTTCAAATGAGTTCATTAGGGTAGGCCCTACTCTGATCTGACTGGTATTCTTAGAGAAAGATGAGGTCACATACAAGGACAATGGGAATGGCCATGCGAGGGGGGAGACGGCAAGGAGCCAGCCAGCCACCAGCCCAGAAGAGACAGAGGCCTCCAGGGAGGCCAACTCTGCCAGCACCTTGATCTCGAACTTGCAGAACCAGAGAAAAGAAACATCTGTGCTTTAGGCCACTCCGTCTAAGGCATTTTGTTACCACAGCCTGAGCTGACAGGGGGAGGCCCACGGTTTCAGGTTGGAACCAGGTGTGAACCTGGGCTCCACCATTCGCAAGCAGCATAAGCCCAGCTAAGCCCTCTAGCCTTTTGGGGTCTTTTTCCTACTTGTACGATGGAGACGACACAAGCACCCGGGGATATGTGGAGAAGATGGAAACATGCAGTGGGCCCGGGCAGAGCCGGAGCTGTGCTCAGGACCGCAGACTCTCAGCCCCAGGAACCTCCCCCCACACACAGCCTTCTGGGGACCCAGAGCCTTCGCTGGGGGGCCCCTGCTTGAGTCACAGCAGCCATGGAGCCCAACTTCCTCGGGTGCCACCCAGACCTGGTATTCTAAAATCACGGGCGGTGAACCCAACTAGGAAATTTGCCTACAGTTGAAAACTTTTAGTGATCACACCAACTGCTAAGGCACAGAATTTTCAGGCTTTTTACTTGGCTCTGTGTGCGTGAACAAGTTTCAAAAAAAAGTTCATGAGTGGAAAAGCGCATAAGACTTTTAACCCTGTCTATGGTGAGCTTGGCAGTTAGAGACACAGAACTGTAACTGAGGCACAGCAACCACCCATGTGAGGCAAGGGCACACAAATCACATTTTTTTCTAGCTGGCCTTCGATTTTTCCTCTCTCTCCCTCTCTTTTTGGTGACTCAGTATTCTTACAAAAAAAAAAAAAAATCCTGCAAGAAGAAAGCAGAGAATGACACATTCAGATGGAGGAAAGGAGGTGTGATGCTTACAGCCTGTAGGTTTGGATTTGTAAGGATGGCATTAACACGATTATTTCCCTGAGGTATGTGGTTTGTGGTTAGTGTGAACTATTGTAAGAATCTTGACTGTGGTGGTTCACCACCCAGAAAGTTAGCCTTTCATATCCATTAACTAAGAAAAAAATTTTCCAATCATCTATGGGCTTTTTTTTTAAAGATTTTATTTATATATTTGACAGACAGAGCTCACAAGAAGGCAGAGAGAGAGGAGGAAGCAGGCTCCCCGAGAAGTGGAGAGCCCGATGCGGGGCTCGATCCCAGGACCCCGGGATCATGACCTGAGCTGAAGGCAGAGACTTTAACCCACTGAGCCACCCAGGCGCCCCTGGTTTGTTTTTTTTTTTTAAGAGAGAGCAGGAGCACGTGTGTGCACACACACTCGAGCAGGGGGAGGGGCAGAGGCAGAGGGAAGGGGAGAGAGAGAAGCTCAAGCAGATTCCCCACTGAGCGCGGACCTGAAGTGGGCTCGATCTCAGGACCCTGAGATAATGACCTGAGCTGAAATCAGGAGTCAGATGCTTAACCAACGGCACTATCCAGGTGCCCCACCAATCATATATGTATTTTTAAAAGCAACAACAGAATGCCAAGAAAGGTACAAGCACTAACTAGTATTATTGTGCAATGTTACTTTAAAATAGAATACACAGGGTGCCTGGTTGGCTCAGTGGGTTAAGCCTCTGCCTTCGGCTCAGGTCATGATCTCAGGGTCCTGGGATTGAGTTCTGCATTGGGCTCTCTGCTCAGCAGGGAGTCCGCTTCCTTCTCTCTCTTCCTGCCTCTCTGCCTACTTGTGATCTCTCTCTCTGTCAAAATAAATAAATAAAATCTTTTAAAAATTTAAAATAAAATAGAATACACAAATAGGAAATGATTGACAGACCTCGATACCTGGGTACAAACAAGTACCTTCTTTAACTGCTGTGCATTGGTCATAAGCCTATCCCAACTATCCCCAGTTCAAGCAGAACTAATTCACCTGCAATGTCTTAACACACAAGATCCCAGCACCTCAGGACTTCAAATCCATGCCCAAAGGTATTTCTATAAGACTGACACTGAAGCAGGCATTGACACGCCCCTCCCCCACCACCACAACACTCATACCTTCTAGGAGACCAACAGAATGTGAATGGAGGAGGAAACTCTGTGTGGGTTTACTCAGGTACCACCCCCACACCAGCCGCCTTGACGGATTCCTGCTGGAGGTACGCAGAACCAGGAATGGGAGTGGTGCACCCACGGGGCCAGGCCGGCCCACGACTGAAGCAGGCCATGATGAATGGTGGGGGGGCTGGGAGCACAGGCAGTCACCACACAGATCTGGCCAACTGCCACTCTGGGAATCCAGATCTTCATCTTTTTTTTTTTTTTTTTTTTTTTTTAATCTACAAATTTGAATTTTATCATGTGAGAAGTGGTGATTTTGTAAAGCCTTGCCTTAACCTCTAGGTTTTTTTTTTAAAAAAGATTTGATTTATTTATTTGACAGAAAGAGAGAGAGAGAGAGAGATCACAAGTAGGCAGAGAGGCAGGCGGCGGGGGGGGGGGGGTGGTGGGCGGGGAGCAGGCTCCCTGCTGAGCAGAGAGGCTGGATCTCGGGGACCCTGGGATCATGACCTGAGCCAAAGACAGAGGCTTAACCCACGGAGCCACCCAGACGCCCTCCTCTAGTTTACTTTTTAATGAAAGGGTGACATACACAAACAAAGTAGGAAATTACTGGACTCCCAGAAGCCCCCGCATGCCTCTTTCCCATTTTTACCCCTTTCTTCCATCCTACAGGTACCACAGAGTTGTTCTGCCTGCTTCGAAGTTCATATAAACGGAATCACACAGCATGTACTAGCTTACAGCTGCCTAGGAATGTGGGGACACCTCCAATTCACAGACCTTGTATCTCTGAACAAAGGCACGCAGGTGGCACTTTACCACCCTAAGCTAAAGAGAAATGAAACTCAAGTCAATTAACAGCAGAGAATGACTTGGAATCACGGTGGCCCCAAGGAGCCAGAGAGTCCAAGATAAGAGGAAACCGTCCTGGGTGGAGTGGGTGGAGTGCGATGGTCAAAGTCCCACAAAAGGGGAGGGTCAGTTCCCGGATCAAAGGAATAACAAAAGGACAGGGACAAAAAAAAAAAATAGGGGTGGTGGCAGGTGCCAGTGGGAGAAAGCCAGAGTTCAAGATTCATGGCCACCAGCAAGACAGAAAGCAAGGAAACTGGAGAGAGCAGCATAGCCAGGCCTGGCTGGGACCAACCCCAGTGCCCAGAGAGCATGCATGTCCCTCAGGAGACCAGACTTCTCTGGAAGGAGGATTCACTGGATTCCTGAAAGGAGGAATCAACAAAGAAAACCTGGTCCCCTCTTTCTTTAGAAAACCTGTTAATACGGACAATTTCAAACAAACGCAAAACAGGACAGCATATTAAACACCTGCCACTCAGCTTTAACAATTACCAACATTCTGCATCCTCATTACTCCACTAATTTTTTTTAATCTTTTAAATTTTTTATCTTTTTTGGCTGGTGGTAATAAATTTCCTTAACATATCTGCACAGTTTCACTTTGACGGGTGGAAACATCTGTATAACCCCCGACCCTGGTACCATTCAGCCCGTTCCTGTCACCCCATAAAGTTCCCGGGCAAACCCAGCGGCCCCCAGAAGCAACGGCTCTTCTGATTTAGTTTCTCCACAGACTAGCTTTGCGAGCTCTAGAACAGCATATATGTGGAATCATATGGGGGGAGGGGGAGTACTCTTTTGTGGAAGGTTTATTTCACTTAGCATAATGCATGGGAATACAAAAAGAGGAGGCTTAAAATTCAGTTCGGGCCAAACCATATAGACACGTCTTCATCGCCTTCTCACGCCATCTTATGTGGATAGCTAGAAGATAAACAACTGAGACTAAAAATAACCCACACTGGGATTCAGAGCCATGATTTTTCAATGGAATACTCAAGTCCTGCTTTTCCCCTGGGTCCAATGTGCCAGATATGAGTTTCTGCACATTTTAGTGCCAACTATCTCAGAGCTCTGACCGATGAGGGCTGACTTGCAACATGTTCTACACAAAGCAAGGTGTATCACTATTTTTCTGCCGGTTTCCTGCCCTGGTTCTTCAGCAAGAAAAATGGGAGGAAAGCATGGAAAAGCTGTAGAATTCTCAGTGAATGCAAAAGACCGATCTTCTCACTAAACAGGCAGCTGCTTAAAAAAAAGATGTATCTTTGACTCTGTCTTGTATCCACCTAGCCCCCTGGCCTGGCTGTGGCACTCAATAAATGCCCATCTCTTCATTATTTGCTCTTCCTTGAAAATATGCACCCTGCCCAGATGTGGACAGCAACAGAGCAGAATGGCCAAGAATTTAGGGTGCCTTCCTTTTGTCATTTGTAAAACAGTGATAGGAACATCAGCCCCTATGCTCAGGGACTGTCTGAGCTGAAAACCCCACGTAAAATCAGCGCCTGGCAGAGAACAAGCATCCAGAGATCTACAGACATCAGCACCTGCCCCTCTGTCCCAGCCTCCTAGCTGGCCCTGTCAGACATGGACTGCATTCCAAGCCCCAACCAGACTCTTCCCCAGGAGTCTGACCTGCTGGCCCCTCACACTTGCCTCAACTAAAACACAGCCAGTAGTGAATCTGGGCTTTGTGGCACCTTAAAACTTACACCATCTGGAGGACCTTTTAAAGAAAGAAAACAAACAAAAAATCTTACTTTTGCAAACTGTATGAAAGCAAAGACCAAGCCGACATGGTACTAGGGTCCCTCTCTACTGCTTTTCTCCCCTCAGGATTCTCTACCTCCCCAAACTGCCAAGCACAAAACATGGGGGTCCCATCTCAGCTTCTCCCTCAATCCCACTCCTAAATCCAGCCACCAAATCCACTGCATTCCAGGTCCTCCAACTCCACCGCACCTGCCTCTCCTGCCCATGTCCAGCATCACCCTGATTCAGACCCACAATGCCAGTGACAGCCTCTAAGTCTGTCCATCCACCTCCAACCACCCTGCAGAGACAAAGTCCACGTGTCCAGGGGTGCTAGTCTCTCTTCCCGTCTCCTCTGCTTCTCCTCTTCAGACACATCCCCCTCCCGCCCTCCTGCGTGGGGTCGTCTGTCCACCCGGACTGCCAATCTTCTGTCACTCAATGTCACAATCAGTGCAATGGTCACCTCCCCTGAAGCTTCGCATCCCCAGGGGAAATCCATCTCTACTTCCAAGGAATCCCTCCCTACACGATTTCACCTGTCCAGCTGTGATGGTGCCCGGTCATTCTGCCTGGTAGTATGGTTATCTGAGAAGCACAATGAGGTGGCAGGGAGTTCCAAAGAGTCAAAAGAACAAATGTACCTTTCTGGGTTGGTCTACCCCCTCGGCCAAATGGGACTGAGAACACCTGCTCTGCTGGCCTACAAGTTTTTTGTTTTTTTTTAAAGATTTTATTTATTTGATAGAGAGAGATCAAAAGTAGGCAGAGAGGCAGGCAGAGACAGAGCGGAAGGCGGCTCCCTGCTGAGCAGAGAGCCTGATGCGGGGCTCGATCCTAGGACCCTGAGATCATGACCTGAGCGGAAGGCAGAGGCTTAACCCACTGAGCCACCCAGACACCCCTGGCCTACAAGTTTTAAATGAGATGAAGACCGGGAACACACATGAAGATCCAACATGCTCAGCTGGGCTCAGAACCTGCGGCCAACCTCAGCCCTATCATGAGCCGAAAGTCCCCTATAACATGCCTTCTCATAGCACAGCCATTGTGGATCCTTCTACACAAGGGCTCAGGGGCTCTCTTGGCTGCAAAGATAAGATTTCTCCCGCCCGTGACAAGGACCATCTCTCTCCAAGCCTTTCTTCACATATAAGCCGTAGTACAGTGTAAAGACTGAGAACATGTTTTACCAGAATTCTTTTTTAAGTATACACAGTATGATCACATTTTTGTTGAAAAAAACTTTTTTTTTTTTTTTGCCAACGCTTAGAGAAAAAGGGACAGGGTTATACACAAAATGTCAAAGCGGTACTCTTGGTAGAGGTATTTTATGATTTGTACTCTGTACTTTCTTTAATCGGTAATCCCTAAACTAATTCTAATTCTAAACTAATTCTAAATTAAACAAGTATTGCTTTTATTTTTAAAAAGTGCAGAACTGGGGTGCCTGGGTGGCTCAGTTGGTTAAACCTCTGCCTTCAGCTCAGGTCATGATCCCAGGGTCCTGGGACTGAGCTCCGCATTGGGCTCCCTGCTCAGCAGGGAGTCTGCATCTCCCTCTCACCTTCCCCCCACTCATTCTCTCTTTCTCTCAAATAAATAAAACCTTTAAAAAAAAAAAGAATAAAAAAGTAAAAAGTGAAGAACTGGTATAACAAGGTAGCATTACTTTTTAATAAAAACATTTCCTCATTATTTTTTCCCTTATCTTCTTCCTATTCAAGCAACTAGGCTGTTCTGATCTCACTGCCTTCAGGAAAGGTATAGTCTAAAACTGAAAATGAGGATTTAAAAAAAACGATGAAGAGCCTGGATCCTGGAGCCGGACTTCTTGGGTGTACCACATTCTAGTGGCAAGAACCTGGAGTTGGTATTCGTCTGTATTGCACCTGGTTCCTTGTCTATATAATAGGGCAATAGTCACCCTGTAAATTTTTTGTGAGAATTAACTGAGTAAGTATACAGGAAGCATTCAGAACTATGTCTAGCATACAGTAGACACTACAGGGAGTTTTATAAAAATCTTTTAGGTGGGATCCTTTTCACTTTTTAGCTCTTGAGACTCATCCTGCAACATTTCAGTGATCCTGGAATGCCAGTTGGATTCTGATGCTAGATACACAATCCTCAGACTCAACCTCTGACATCTAAAAAAAATCTCTAACAAAACTGATCCACTCCAATTAAACCAAGAACTTTTAACTGTAGAATCCAACTTGGAAGTTCTGTTCTGCAGTCTCCTGAGAGGTACCTCTCCTGGTTTCTGCTCCTGGAGCTGCATCATGTATGTTATCCTGATGCCATAGATTAATCCTCTCCTGATGTTGCAATTTTGCCCTTCAATTTCTACTTCACACACAGAGTTTACACTTCTAATTTCTCAAGGTCAAGGTCAACAGCAGGCAGAGCAGAGACCAGTAGGACAATGAGGAAGCCAAGAGCACTTATGTGCTGTGTGTGCTCTTGCATGTTGCTTAACCCCTCTGAGCCTCAATCTCTTCATCTGCATAATGAGGATGCTCATAGGAAGCACCTAGCTAATATAGTTGTGAGGAGCCAATGAATTAAGCCATGTAAAGTGCTTCCATTAATGTTAATGGTCAATGTTCTCTGGAAACATTATGCCAAGGGAAAGACACCAGACACAAGAGGCCAAATATTCTGTATGATTCTGTTTATATGAAATATCCACAGCTGGCAAATCCACAGAGACAGAAAACAGATCAGTGGTTGCCAGGGGCAGGGAGAATGGCGAATGACTGCTTAGCGGGTACAGGGTTTCCTTGTGAGGTCACGACAATGTTCTGGAGCTAGGCAGTGATGATGGGAACCTGACGCCTTGAGTGTACTAAATGTCACTAATGATCGAATTTTTAATGTATACTCTACCAAAAGAAAATCATTTGCCAAAAAAAAAAAAAAAGTCAATAATGTTTCCTATTATTCTAATTACTACATGGACAACTACTCCAGTAGGAAACCTACTGGTTCCCCTGCAAGGCAGAAGTGGCCCTCGAGCTCTCTCAGGCAGGAGAGGGAAGACTCTGTAGGAGGGAAGAAGGTGTTCGGCACAAGCCTCACAGACCTGAGAGCCTCTGAGATGCACCCTGAGAGATGGCCGGACTCTTCTGGGGCCAGAACTGATCAGCGAGAAGGGGAAGAGCCCATCAGAGGCGTGCAGGTAAGAAGTCAAGCAAGCATGGGGAACGGAGGTGGGGGGACCCAGAGGACCGGCGGGGTGCAGCCCAGGGGCAGACCTGCGGTAAAGTGGACGTGGGGCCTGAGAAGGATTTCAGGTCTGGTTTGGACGTTTACTAGCT
Organism: Mustela putorius furo; assembly: GCF_011764305.1. Classification (NCBI taxonomy): domain Eukaryota; kingdom Metazoa; phylum Chordata; class Mammalia; order Carnivora; family Mustelidae; genus Mustela; species Mustela putorius. The sequence goes on from NW_025421423.1 coordinate 12,957,565, forward strand.
GTGGGATTGGGCAAAAATGCTCCTGCTGAGCTTTCTGTAAAGGGAGAATGCGCGTCATTGTCTCAGAAAGGTGCTATTGGGATTAAATATGGCACCAAATGTAAAACACTACATGATCGTAAGGGGTGTGATGCCGTGGAATGCTGGTTCTCAAACTTGGCGTACCGCGGAATCCCCAAGAATCTTAAAAAACCCTGAAATGACCGGGTCTCTGGTGGCGGTAGGCCGGCTGTAGACCGGTACCCCGGGAAAGCCAGGGGGCAAAGCAATGATGTGCTGAAGGCTGGAACACAAGGCAAAACGGCCCCCCAGGGTACAGATGATGAAGGAGCCTGAAACCCCAAGCTGGGGCCATGAGGAGGGGGGAGGGGCCGTCCTGAATCCTGGAGTTGGGCTACCACGGCAAGGCTGAAGGTGTTCGTCCTCCTTTTTATGAGGGACAGCAGGTGTGCAGGGCGCCCCGCAGAGCTTCTAAGGAGGGTCCACAGTTTTAACCACTTCATCCTCCCCGCACTGGGCCTTGAACACACTAGATGATCCCGAATTTTTGTTGCTGTTTTTCACAAAGAAATGAGATAACACAGGTCTTGTCAGTTAAGGCACTGCGGCTCTCTGGACAAGTCACATGCGTGGAAGAGCTCTTCCCCTGAAGTGAGTTGATAAAATACATGGCGGGTTCCAATCAGGTACACACAATCCTCTTTCTTTTAGAAGACAGCATGTAATTTTTTCATTTTTTTCTTTACGGGTCTCAGAGGAACGATCCACCTCAGCTTCGAGGGCAAAGCAACAGACTTTTGGACTTCCAAGCAAAATAAATCCTACAGAGAACCCTGATGATGTATCCTGAACAAATACTTTCGACCTTGGCCTCCCTGCTCTCTCATTACAATATCCTGGCATCCGGACCTCCCTGTCTCAGCTTTCACCCTGGAGAACCCCGTGGGACCTGCCGCCGCCAGCTTGCGGGAATGAATGGGGGCCAGTTCCAAGCCAGTCTGAGCCCTTCCCTGGACTCTGACCGGCCACCCTCGTGGCCATCCTCACAGCTCGCTGTCACTCAGTACACACGGCAACCGACTGAGTAGGCGGCTTAGACCTCGGGGCCTCGGGTCCGGCAAGCAGGAGCAATAAAAGGACTACGGCCAGTGAAATGCTGTGTATCAGGCTGCCAGCGTGCTCTGCAGGTTAATAACTAACCCTCATAAGCCTTTTACAGTTTCCTGGGTCTTTCCTGGATGAAGCCCACGTCCATTTCATGGCCAGGCCAGAGGGCAGGCAGTGTTTCTGCAGGGCCCGGGGAGAACAGGGGCTGGCGTGCAGGAGAAGTAGAGGAATCTCAGAGAAGCCGAGAGGCCTGCTGACTGTCAGTCGGCCACGGAGAGGGGAAGCAGCCGGGAGGGCTGCGTGCAGGCAACCGCTCTTATTACACACTAATTACTGCTCATTTGCCACAGGTGAGCAGCAGCGGGCTACAAGGAGCAGCAGTGAATGTTCCAACGCACACAGGGAAGACCTGCCATCCCAGAACGCAGCTCTGGGCCATGTGGCTTCCAAGGGCTCCATTAGGGGCATAACCCAGTGGTTCCCGCTGCCCCACCATCTGCCCTGTCTCCCTTCTTGGAAGAGTTCGTTGATTCTGCTCCCTAAGATGTCCGCTGCTACCTCCGGCCAGGAGATGGGAAGGGCTCACTGGGGGCCTCCCAGAAAATGGAAGGGTTCCCAAATAGGAGTGACCTAGAGAAAGGAAGAATCCAAGGTCAAGGGAGACATTCAAAACCAGTGTCAAGAGAAGTACCGGGTGGCTCAGTCGGTTAAGCATCCAACGCAATTCTGGCTTAGGACGTGATCTCAGGGTCATGAAATTGAGCCCTATATCGGGGCTGCATGCCCTACTTAGGATTCTCTCTCCCTCTTTTGCCTCTCCCTCCCCCGCACTCTCAAAAAAAAAAAAAAAGTAAAGGAGCTAATGACGAAAGAGGGTGTTAAACACAGAAAAAAAAGAAAAAGACATTCTTTCATCAAATATACTGGAAACTTTCCAGAGATGAGGAATCTGGACCTTTTCGAAGAAGAAACATAGAAACATCTTATGAAAAATAGAGGATGCGTGGGGTCACTGGCAGGGCTTGAGCAAGGAGTAGGAATCTTGAATAGATAATTTCAAGCCTCCGTGCTTTTGCATATGCTGATCTGGCCACCAGGAAGGCTGTTCTCCCATTTGTCTTCAGAGCCCAACTCTCTGGGATTTTCTGGTTGCCCATTTGTCCCACTCAGTCCCCTTACCTTAGACCTTTTTTTGAGCTTAAAGTTCTCTATGGCACTCTTTACACCAGGTGTAATAACTTGTCTCCACCCAAGCTTCTTCAGGACAAAGAGCCTTCTTACTGTTCTGTATGCCCAGAGTCAGATGCGTCAAATAATGCCAGTTCCCTGTACCAAGAGCACTTGAGAGTAACCAGATATTGAGGATGCCATCGACAAAATCCAGAAAGTGAGAAATTATTATAGGACAAACTGGCAAATAAATGACCCCCAAAAAGGCGGGGGGAGGTGAAAACGCTAGATTGAGACCTTTAAATTGTTGGGTAGGGAAAATGGAGAGATGTCAGTCAAAAAAACACAAACTTTCAGTTAGAAGACGAACAAGTTCTGGGAATCTCACATACAGCAATGGTGACTATAGTTAATTATAATGTACAATATGCTCGAAATTTGCTAAAAGTGGATTTCAGAAACTCACTAAGATACACATGACTATAACTGGTGAAACAACAGTCACGTCCATTAGCTCGATGCACAGTAACAGCTTTTACTATTTATACCTCTATCAAATCACCAAGCTTTACACTCCAAACGTATATGATTTTTATTTGCCAATTATACCTCAACAAGCTAGGGAAAAAATATTTTGAAAACAATTTTTAAAAAGCTCTAGATAAAATATCAACCAAACGCAATGAAAGAACCTTGCTGACAGCCAAACAGGACAATCTGAACACTGACTAAATATCTTCCGATAACCATTTTCTAGGTGTTTTGTTGGTATAGTGAATCTATTTATAAACATAACCTTCATCTTTTAGAGTTGTACACTGAAGTGCAAGTTTGAAATAACATGTTTGGAGTTTGTCTTAAAATCATCGGGAAAGGGGGCGCCTGGGTAGCTCAGTCGAGTAAGTGTCTGCCTTTGGCTCTGGTCATGATCCCAGGGTCCTGGGATCAAGTCCCATGTTGGGCTCCCTGCTGAGCTGGGAGCCTGCTTCTCCCTCTCCCTCTGCTGCTCCCCCTGCTGTGCTATCTCTCTGTTAAATAAAATCTTTTAAAAAAAAATCACTGGGAAGGGACGAGGTGAAGATACCGATGGCCATTAGTGTGGCCATCTTGATAGATGAAGCCTGATGATGGGTACTTGGGGTTCATTATGTGGTTCATACATGGGGTTCTCTCTACTTCTGCATATGCTTAGAAATTTCGATAATAAAAACTGAAAAAAATAGGCAGCACTGAAGTGCAATCTAGATACCTACAATTCCTCACCAAAACCCACCAGCGGCAACTGACTCTAAAATTCACGCATAGCAAAACTGAAGTCGAAACATTAATTCCCCATTTAGGAAGGAAAGGCCTGTGTGGGAACTCAGAGAGAAGTGTTCTCGCTTCCATGAAGGTTACCTCAGAAGAAGGCAACACATGGGAGACAATCTCATAAAGACTAGGAGGGAAAAAGCTGAACACAACAGGAGAAACAGGACGACTAAAAAAAACAGGCAAAAATCAAGAACAGAGTCTTCGAAGAGGAAATATGGTTATGGTTCACAAACACAAGCAGATACACTCAATCTCATTACTGACTGAACAGTGAAGACCACGGTGACTTTCCTCGAACTCCCACTAGACTAATAAAATAAAACAAAAAAAGCTGCACAGTGCCAAGTGTGGAAGAATGGATTCACAGACGCTTTTATATGCTGCTGGGACTCTGGGAAAACGATTTCGCGTGATCTTACAAGGCCCTGTGCACCGCCCTCCCAGCCAGTCCACTCCTGACTGGATACCCAGGAGAGACGTTTGCTTGCATATTCGCACCAGGAGACTCATTCCAGGAGGTTCAAAGCAGCATTTTTTCCCAACAGCCCCAAACTGGAAACATCCCAAATGTCCACCAGCAAAGGACAGATTTCAGGAGATTCATGCAATGGAATTCTAGAGGAATAACAACTAGGGTGAGCTCATCAATATGGACAAATCTCACGAACATGGTATTGAAAAAAAATCAATTTTTATAAAGTTTACAAGGACACAAAACAATATATCATGTGGATAAACATACAGATGCAGTAAACCTATAACATAGAAAAGGAAAGGACGAGAGACATTGTATCAGAGGAGTGGAAGGGCGGAAAGTGTGGTCAAGAGGAGCATCGGGGCTTTAACCGTATTAGTCATGTTTTTTTATTATTTGGTTTGTTTGTTTTTAAAGATTTTATTTACTTATTTGAGAGAGAGCAAAAGAGAGCACGAGCAGGGGGAGGCACAGAGGGAGAGGGAGAAGCAAACTCACCACTAGGCAAGGTGGGAGTTGGGGGTTGAGGCTCAATCCCAAGACCCTGGGATCATGACCCGAGCCAGAGGCAGATGCTTAATCCTGATGTCTTTGTTTTTAAGTTCAGTGGTGGGTACACAGGCGTTCATGGTATTATTTTTCTTTAAACTATTCATGGTGCACTCTCTTGTATTTATATTTGCAGCTCCAAAAATTGGAAGACCGACAACCTGCCCACATGGAGTAATTCAGACAAGCGTGTCGGGGGGAGACAAAGAGCAGATAGCCCGGGACGATGACCAGCACAGAGCAGAAGAGTCTCAGGGGAGAGAACGCCAGAATAGAACCATGAGCGGAGGGCTGGGGACATTTGAGTCTCTGATAGCAGTACCACTCGTGAACAGGCAGGACTGAGCTAGGAAGGCCTAGACCTGCACAGAAGTCCATAACCTGGATGATGGGTAAACGAGATGCAGGGCCCGCCTGCACTGGACTACTACTCAGCCTGAAAAAGGAAGGGCACTCTGACACATGCTACGGCACGGATGCCCCTTGTCATCCCAGATGCTATGCTGGGAGAGCAGTCAGGCGCAAAGGGATAAATCCTGCATAACTCCATTTATAGAAGATAACTGGAGTAGTCAGATTCGTAGAGACAGGAAGTAGGGGGGTGGCTGCCAGGGGCTGCAGGGAGGGGACGGACCATTATCCTTTAACGGGCACAGAGTTCCAGCGTGGAAAGATGACTGGAGATGAACGGTGGTGACAGCCGCACAGCTATGTCAATGCGTTCTGTGCCACCGAACTGGATGTTTAAAAATGGCTAAAACGGTAAATTTTATGTTACTTACACTTTATCACAATTAAAAAAAAAAAAAAAAACGTAATTCAAAGAGGTTGTTGCTGACCAAGCACGGAGGTGGGCGAAAGGAAAAGCACTATCACGCCGACCTCAACCTGACTGAGCTGAGGTCAGGTACGACAGGGACGACAACAAATGGAAAAGAAACGGGCATGGAGGAGACACGACAGGGCTGAGGGAGGCCGGCGCCGCAGGCCCCCATGGAACCAGGCGGTCCAACCCAGCTGCGAGCTGGGCTGGCAGCCGGGACAGTCCTGCATTCGAGACCGAGCTCCGTGCTGGGAAACAAGGAAGCTCCAGATAATCTCACAGGGGGCAGAGCACCTTGGGGACTGTGCCTTCTAGTCCTTAGCTTCCACAAGGAAACGCTGGGCACTCGGCCAGCTATGACTTTAGGGGAAAGACCCGGAGAAATGACAGACGGGACCTGGGGCCAAAGATGCTGAAAGGCGAAGACAGCAGGTTTTCCTGCATGAAATTCTGACCTGTCAAATCACAAAGGCGCTCCCAGGAACACACGTTTCAAGCAGGGAGGCCGAGTGTGCCCAGCATGGCTGGCGGAAGAGCACTAGAAAACGAGTCAGAAATCCTAGATGCAATTGAGACTCTACCACACTCATTACCTGAGTGGCCCAAGGCGACATGCTAGCTGAGACCACGTGTAAACAGGATAATAACACCTTCCCGCACAGCAGCAATTAGGCGAGTGACACAGATTCTGCAAGCCTAAGGGGTAGGGTTGCCTATCAGAGAAGATACCAGGTGCTTTGCATATCAGCCGTCAACCCCAAGACAGGGAGAGACAAGGATTAATCACGTCACATCACACACACACAGACTGCAGGGAGAATGCAGTCTGGAGTCGTCACAGAAGAGGGCACCAAATGATGAGGGGTTTGTCACGAAGGCTGGGATGCGAGAAAAAAAAATCGACACCGGGTTTATGCGCACGTATATGAAAGCACAGGGACGGAAGCTGGGCAGGATCGGAATATGCAGAATGCTTTTCTGTGTGAGAAGTTCAGTGTTGTTCTATGAAGCACTTTTTCAAGATGTAGGCTACTTCTGACCTCAGTGTTGAAAATTTACGGCCATCAAACCAGACTGTCCTCTGGGCGGAAGTGTATTCAATGAGCGTGCCTGAAAGCTGCAACTCCGGGGCCGGGAGGTGGGGGGGCACCTGGCTGGCTTGGGCGGAGAGTGTATGACTCTTGGTCTTGAGGTCGTGAGTTCAAGCTCCACACCTGGGGTAGAAGTTACTTAAATAAATAAATAAATGTTTTTTTAACGATTAAAAAAGCATTTAATCTGATTTCTGGAAACCCCAATTGGCCTGTAAAGGAGGCTCAGAGGTCCCCATCCACCTCAGGAGCCCTGGGACAGTCTCAGAACCCACCCCCAGCAAGGCCTGCTCCTGCTGTCAGAGAGACTTTCCAGACCTTGAATCTCTCCTGACAGTCTGAGCTTCCAGCTGGAGTCTACCTTCACTAGCTATGTGACGTGGCCAAGTGTTAGAACCTGTCTCCTGAGCCCTGATTCCCCCCTCTACAAATCAGGGATAACAGCCATTACACCATCCAAGTTTTTGTGAGAATTTAACAAGCCAATCCCTTAAACACTTAGCACAGACCAAGCACACAGCAAATGCTCAGTAAGCCTCAGCTCTGATTAGCTAAAGACACACATCTGTGCTTTCAAGGTTCCTCACTCGCTCCTTTAAGATTTAGGGACTCAGCCAGAGCTCTACAATCCTCCTCTACTCCAAGGAGCCCAGAGCCCAGGAAATGGAGTTTTCTGGTTCCAACGTCCACGCATTTACACTTGCTGTTTCCTCTGCCTTGACACCTTCTGACCAAATCTGCATGAACTCCCTCCTGTGCATCCTCTGGGACAACCTGATGTCACTTTGGGCATCAAACCATCGCCAGCCCCACTCCACAGATCGGCTGCTCACCCTCCGCCCTCCTTCAGGTGGAGCTACCAGTTACGTATTCACCCGGTTTCCCCTTTGAGATCAGAATGATCTCATCCCTCGCGGATCCCTCCCAAGGCTCCGTGCAGTGTAAGTGCTCAAGGAGCCCTTGCTGACTGTTTACTACGGGTACACAGAAACATTCTGGGAAACGATGAAAAATAAACCAGAAATAAAAATCGAGCAGGACTAGTGAGATCAAACCCTACTCTAGAGAGAAGCCAGAGGCTGCAGAAGGCGACTGGGGGCATCAGGGCAGAGGGGGCACACCTGGGACGCTGCAGGCTTCCCGCCCATCTCTGCCAGATCGGCTCCTGCTGGTAGCTAAGCACCGGCATCCCTAGCCGGTGAGAGGACAGTGACCACCCAAAGCAGGTGTTCAGAACACAAGCCCCCAGATGTGAGAGAATTCTGCGGCTCCATCAGCAGGGCCTCAAACCTGGCAGAAAGCAGAGCTGATGGTGGAGCGAGGCTCTCCAAGGATGGGGAGGCTGCTTCTCACTCAGGCAGGGGCAGTAGAGAGGTGGAGAGCTCAGAGGGCAACCAGCCCTGGGGGCTCCCACCCCGGCTGAGGGTCCCTGGGAACATAAAGGGGGGCCAAGAGCCTCTACCCTCAAGGGACACAAACTCAGGGCCCGTGATCCCTATTCAATAGTGCCGAAGAGGTGGACTTTCAATCAACCCACGCAAATTCATCATTTTGAGTACATATTTATACCTAAATATAAAAAGAAAAAAAAAAACCACACATGGATATACACCACAGTTTTAACTGGTTATCTCTGATGAAATTTTAGATGTTTCCACTTCTCTGCATTTATTTTCTAGTCTTTCTGCTTTAAGCATGTTCTAATGTGAAATGAAAGTAGGGGGCGAAGACACACACCAATATGAAAAAAAAGGAAAAATTTAAAAATCCAGCAAGATGAATCTGCCTGCCCCCAGCTGCACAGGCCAGAGAAGGACACCCGAGTGCCCACAGAATCAGGTGCCCGCTGAAGGGAGCGCTCCAGGCAGAGTGGAGGAGGCCGGGCACAGGGACCCAGGCAGTGGACAAGGAGGAACACCTATTTTGAGGACAAATTGTGGGTGGAGGATTTCTGTGATTACTGAGTGGATTTTTTTTAAGTCCCTAGGCAAGAATTTAAGGGAAAGTACCCCCCCAACCCCCACTGAGACACATATATACACACACACACATACACACGCTTTTGCTATTTCAGAATTAAACAGACCTGTGCCTTCATCCCTGAGGTGCACTAGGGACAGAATTCAGTGAGATTATGCACGTGAAAGTGCTTAGCAAGTTAATATTTGTTCGGTCCTGGACCAGCGTAGGGTCACATTACTGGCATGGGAAACGCTGAGATCAGAATGATCTCAGACGCCCCCCTCCTCCATATTAACACTGACAGTCCAGCAAGTGTGAAACCACAGTGTGACAGAGGTCACGTCTGTATCCCACTTGGGAAGGATGTTCACCTCTCCTCTTCTCTGACTGCCCCCGCTCCCACTAGCCCTCCTTTAACAAAGTTATTTTTGCAAATACATAAACTGAGACCCAGGTAGGGGTCTGAGGTACCCCATGGCCTCATTCACAGGCTGACACTGGGGGTCAGCACGGGAGGACCACCTTGAGCCAACACCTTCCCGCAGGGGCAGGAAAAAGTAAGCCACCCAGAGGCCCAGGATGAGGCAAAGTGTCACAGAAGTCAGAACCCTGGGAGAGGGTGGAAATGAGGAGCTGCCTTCCTCCATTTTCTGGGGTGTCCTCAAGGGTCCCCCATTTCGCCTACACCTGAGGGTGAACACCTCCCCGCCTCCACACCAGACCCCATGAGGCCTCTGCCCTCCCCTCCACCCACACTCAACGGACTCCCCCTGCCCACCACTCTGCCCGGTCCTGCAGGCCAGGCCCTTGTCAGCCCTCACCTGGGCCACTGCAACAGCACAACTGCCCCAGCCTCACTCCACCGGGACAAAAATGGGCTCCCTAAAGCTCAGGGCTGACACGGCCAACCCCCCGGGCTCAGAGATGACCATGGCGCTAGCGTGCCTACAGTAGTTTTTTGGTTTTGTTTTTGTTTTTTTTAAAGATTTTATTTATTTATTTGACAGAGAGAGACACAGTGAGAGAGGGAACATAAGAAGGGGGAGCAGGAGAGGGAGAAGCAGGCTCCCTGCTCAGCAGGGAGGCTGATGTGGGGCTCGACCCCAGGACCCTGGGATCATGACCTGAGCTAAAGGTAGATGCTTAACGACTGAGCCACCCAGGTGTCCCCCACAGTAGTTCTTAATGCACAGCACGGCTGCCCTCTGCTCCCCGTTCTACCGCCGGTGCTTTTCACAGGGTGTGAAGGGACCCTGGCCACCAGAATCGCCTGGGATAGTTGTGAGAAGTCCAGCTTCCTGAACCACTCAGTCAGAAATGCTGGGGGTGAACCCTGGGAATTTTAACTGGAGAGAAAAAGAAAGTACACTGCAGTTAGGGAACCATTTTGCTGGGGTTTCCCATTGTTGGGGAAAATGGGTCCTCCTCCCAATAGCCAGGAACATATCCCACCCCCTTTCCACAGTCCTGGGTCAGGACTAGGGGGGCGGTCTTTCTACCACTGATCCTACACTCACCTCCAAAGCTAGGCACTCGGGGTTCGCATAGTAACCCATTCCGACTCTTCATTGAGTGACTGAAGGGAAGTCGAAGTCAGTCTCCATGCACAGGCCTCGGTTTCCCATACGCGCAAAGGATGGGGTGTGTGTTCTCTAGGGTCCCTTTCAACTCCGAAATAAGGCATACGATCTTGATGTTCTATCACGTGGACTCCGCTGAATCAGAGATTCTAGCTCTAAAACTGTAATAATTTTGCATCTAAGGTGGGGGGTGGGGGTGAGGATATCCTTTCTGCATCTGAAGTGAAACAGGTCTGCTAAGCCTCTGCCTTCCACTAAGGTCTTGATGTCAGGTCCTGGGACTGGCCCCACACCTCACTCCCTGCTCAGCCAAGAGTCTGCATCTCCCTCCGCCCGCCTCCCCCCCCCCACCCCTGTGCTCTCTCTCTCCTCCTCTCACATAAATAAATAAAGTCTTAGAAAAAAAAAAAAAATAGAGTGAAACTTTCATAAAAGCATCTCTCACATCCCATACAACTTCTGATTTCCACAAAGAGATATTTAGCCTTCCTGCCGCAGCTTTTTGGGGTTTTTCAGGTCCATCACTAGACATGCTTCCAAACCCTTTCCATAGGCCAGAGAGGAGGGGTGGGAGGTGTGTGAGGTCAAAAGCGACCAGGGGCCTGCTGTGTGCTGAAGCTTTGTACGCTGTTCACATAATCCTGCCAACATCCTCATTTGAAAGACCAGGAAATCGATGCTCAGAGGGCCTGAGCAGCCCAAGGTTGCACAGCTGGCCCAGCAAGACTTCAGCTGGGCTCTTCCAAAGCTCTCCCTGCTTGCACCCACCACAGCGAATGGATGCTGAGTTCCAGATTCGGTGAAAGCGACCACGCCAATCGCACCACTCCAGACCCAAGAGCCGTGCCCTCTAAGGCATGGCGGGAGTGCTAACCAGCCAGTCGCACACACATCCTCACAGCTTTCCACCCAGAGCTGCTGGAAGACTGTGCACGCAGGGAAGGGGGGAGACGGGGCTGAGCAACAGCCGCACGAGCAAAAGCAGCAAAAGCGATGCCAGGGATTTAGTCAACAGAGAACTAATATGAGTCAACAGCGGGTGCCGCTGCCAAGCACACTAATGGGATCTTCAGCTGCATTAATAGAAGGCAAGTGTCTGGGGCAGGCCGAGGGAGTCCTGCCCCGCGCGGACCAGACCACACCTGAGGGCCGAGCAGGGCCAGGCAGCTCTTAGGAGAGGGAGGCAGCGCCTTCCCAAGCAGGGCCAGGTTTTCTGACAAAGAAGAGTGGCTCAGGGGTTTTCTGACAAAGAAGAGTGGCTCAGGGTGCCTCTCTGGGCTGCAGGGCGAGCCAGGGACTCCCCTGGAAGTGAGGTTTGCACAGCAAGCCCATTTCAGGTATAGAGGAATTTTTTTTGGGGCGCCTGGGTGGCTCAGTTGGTTGGACGACTGCCTTCGGCTCGGGTCATGATCCCGGAGTCCCGGGATCGAGTCCCGCATCGGGCTCCCAGCTCCATGGGGAGTCTGCTTCTCCCTCTGACCTTCTCCTCTCTCATGTTCTCTCTCACTCATTCTCTCTCAAATAAATAAATAAAATCTTTAAAAAAAAAAAAAAAACAAAAAAAAACAAGCAGGCATGCTAGGGGCTGCAGCCCAGACAAGGGGGTTTGGAGGCCCTGTTGGGGGACTGCTGAAGAGGATCACAGGTGCTTCTTCCTTTATTACAAATATATAACCACAGGCCACGGATTAGCCCAGGAGTGGACTTGACATAAGCAGTATTCTAAAAATGCACAAGGGACGCGGATTTGAGGTCCTACCACAGCAAGAGTCAAAGTCTCTGGGAAGGCCCCGTAACCCGCCCATCCCCCAGCACCCTATCTGGGTGAGCCGGTCCCCATCCCGTCACATCACAGAGCACCACTTAGAATAAAACGTCGTGTTTCCACCTGTGCTTCCCGGGAGCCTCTGGGCCCCCCTTGGTTCGCCTTTGCACACAGCACCGTTGGTTCGCCTTTGCACACAGCACCGTGCGTGGCCCAGCGTGGTCACACCAAAGGTGCTTCTGGGGTCAAATCAACTGCAGAACCTGTGTCCAGATCAGGACGAATCAAACGGCTGATGACAATGCATCACCCCTGTTCCAGTACAGAGCAAAGGAATCCTTGAAGCTAACACCACCACAAGGTCTCAATGACAAAGGAGCCATAGTCAGCCTGGCAAGTGCACGGGGTGCCCATGGAAGTGACAGGGGGACAGAAAATCCAGCTTAGGGTATGGCAGCCAACGGTGAATCCTATCTGTGTGACAGGGAGCAGGGCAACACCAGGGCCCAGGAATCGGTGAAAACCAGGAAAGCAGAACAGGGGGACCATGGCAAGTGGGGCTACATGCCCAACAGGACAGCACAAAACGTGAGCCCTGGGAAATGCGTCTTAGGAAGGAGCACGCGGGCGATGGATCCATCCACAAATTCACTGGGAGCCTGGCGCTAACCTTGTACTGGGGGAATTAATTACAACAGCTAAAACTCTGATCTGGGAAGACTAGTGCAGGAGATTGTGTGATGCAGTTCTAATATCTAATAAATCTTTAAATTGATGAGCCGTGCCCACTGGTGGTTTTTCTTGATCATTCCTCCCTGAGGGCTCACATGACAAAAGCCTGCATTTTGTCTTTGGACAGGTGGCTATACATAGGCGTGCGTCTGTATAAATAATATTTGGGGTTCGCTCTGTCACGTCTTAAAAGCATCAAGAAATCTGCCACCATTAAGAAAACCCAGGGAAACCTTTTGTCAAGCAACCTCTCGTAAGGCGGAGAAACCTTTCCGGATGTAAAATATCCCCCCTCCCCCACACTCAGTGTGGGCCCCATCCCAACCTGTTCGCTGGGGTACCTGTCTGGGTTGACCCACCACGTATGCATTTGGTTCAGTCTGCATTTTTCATCTGAGAAACCCCAATTAAGCCTGTCGCACAAACCTGACAGAAGCAATACATTTTATAAACGAATCATCCCTGGAGAATAGACAAGAAAATCCTCTAGGAGCTCCGTCAAAGTTCTCAGGGAAAGCATTCCTCTCCCCGATCCGAGATGCAAAATACGCCACATCCTCTCCCCACACCAGCTGCCGGGCTCTCCAATCCTCCAGGCTCCCGGGGCCTCCCCTCCCAGCTGAAGACGAGCTGGAGAGCTGGAGAGCCTCAGTCGTGGGGAGGAGTAACATTTTAATGCTATTTTAAAGACAACAGCTCTAAGCACAGGAACATTGGCTCCTTTTCCCTGAATAAAAAGGCCCCACAAGGGTATTATCATAACAAAACGATATTCTATGGAGAGCACTAGGAGGCACAAAAATAAAATTGCCATAAATTGAAACTGTCTCAAAATTACACCTAAGGCTGCATTAAAGTCCAGGCCAAGCAGCATCGGATTTTCCCATCTAAAAGCCACACAGGTTCCTAGTTCCCTCCTACTTTCCTTGGGAAGCCTAAAGAATTTCCCACACCCGGGAAGGCCTACATGTTTCCTTTGGAAGTCTGGGTATGTTCTTTTTTCCGCGTGAACCCCTCGGAATGATCGGTGACATTCATCTAAAAGCTCCACCGGCGCTGTGTCCTCAGTCACACCCAAAGATTCCCAAAGGCACCGTCTGCCGCAGCGCCGGGTGCCCAGTAGGCGCCCATTAATGTGCGGATTTGATTTGATCACATCTGGCCCCTTCGGGCTAGAAAGCTGGACGCCCTGGCGGGGACAACAGCGCCAGCCTAGCTCACTGCTGGAGGGGGGCGGGGTGCAACCACCTGTGGGCGGGTGGCCCCGCACCGCGCCACCGCCCGGGGCGGGGGGGGGGGAGGTGTTCCTCGGCCGCCCCACGCACTTTGCCCGGGGTGCTGGTGGGGGGCAGTCCCGCACACCAGGCCCAGTGGACGTCCTAGAGCCGACTCCCAGCGCCCCAGCAAAGGGCTCCGCCGGTGCAAAGTTGGCCGGATCCAAGAGTCGACTATAGAGTTAGCTCCCAAGTCCCCCAAATCCCTGAGAAGCGGAAGGCTGTTAAGGGCTCTGCGATTAGGATGGGGCAGGGGTGGGGGACATCGAGGGGCTCGGGAGAGAATTGGCCCCCTAGATTCCCTCCCAAACTTGGGGCACCTGCTGGGCAGCAGGAGAAGGGGCTTCTCCTCCCTGCCGTCTCGACAAGGCCTGGTGGCGACTTTGTGGGGGCAAGCAGGCCACCGCGGGGCAGTCTTGCATTGCTTTGAGATTTTTCTAACCAATAACCCAGCACCAAGAAGGCCCCCCTGGAACCTGGGGGACGGAAGGGGAACACTGGTCACCCGCGCCAGGGGGCGGGGACTCGGGAAGAGGGGACGGGGCGAGCGGGGGAGGGAGTGAGGCCCTAGGGACGAGGTGGGAGCCAGAGAAGGCGCGACCCAGCAGCGCAATGTCCCAAGACGGGGACACGGGGCCACCGAAAGGGCTCCAGAAGAGACCGGGACGGAGTGGCTCGAGAGGGAAGCAGGGAGAGGGAGTGCTCGCAGGAGAAGGGGGAAGGGATCCCCGGAGAGGTGCAAGAGGGGCACCCGGAGAGGTGCAAGAGGGGCACCCAGAGAGGAACACTGGGGGAGGGGAGCTGTCCGAAGGGGTGCCAGTGCCCCGGACCCGGCCCGTCACTTACCGGCAGGTCCACGCTCACTTCGGTCCCGTCGAGCAGGAAGACGCGGCAGTACAGGGTGGCCTTGGCAGCGCCGGCGGCGGAGATGTGCACGGCCGCGCCGCCGGTGAGCAGGGGCCCGCCGCCGGCCGGGAACACGCTGCCCCCCGGCGCGGCGGGCAGCGTCGAGGAGGCGGCGGCAGCGGCCGGGCCCCCCCGCGGCCCCCCGTCGCGCTCGTCCCCCAGCCCCGCGGCCCCGCGCCCCGCCGCGCCCCGCGCGTAGCGCTGCATGGAGCGGCGGCCAAAGGTCCGGCGCAGGAACCGCAGCATCCTGGCTGGGGGCGCCCCCTGCCTCCGCCCCCTGCGCCGCCGCCGCTGCGCCGCCGCCTGGGAGCGCCCCGCGACGCCGTCAGTGCCCGCGGCCGCCTGCGCCGCCTCCCAACGCCTGCGGCTCGGGGCTCGCTCCCGCCGAGGCCGAGGCCGCGCTCCGGCTGCCTGCGGGGCGCGCCGGCCCGGCCAGCGCCGGCCGCGAGTGGCCGCGGGCGGGAGGGCGCGCTCGGGGCGGCCCCGGGGCCGTCCCGCCGCCGCCGCCGCCGCCGCCGCCGCGCGCTCTCCCGGGCCGGCGGCCCGAGCTTGCTGCTGAGGGGCCGCTCCCGACGGCCGGGCGCGGGCGGCCCCGGAGCTGCGGGGGGCGCGGGGCGCGGGCTGCGGGCTGCTCCCGCGCCGCGCGCCGGCCGAGGGCCAGCCGAGCAGGGCGCCTGCGTGCTCCCGGCGCGCTCGCTCCCACTCGCCGCGCCGCGCCCGGGGCCGGAGGAGGCCCCGCCGAGCGCTGGCTCCTGAGGCGCCTTTTCCTGCGCCCGCAGCCCCCGCCTCCCACCTGGGAGGCTGCACCTCCAGCCGCCGCCGCCGCCGCCGCCGGGACTGCAGCACGCCCTCCTCCCTCGGGGCTGCGCCGGGTAATTGCAAACCGGGGCTATGCTGCCCCCTGCCGGCCCGAGCGCCCCCTGCTGCTGTAGGTGTGCTCACGTGTGTACACGTAGGTGAGCACACACGTGTTTCCGGCGCCCTGAGCCCCGCAGCCCCGCAGCCGCCCGAGGGTCCCCCCTTGCCTAGTGAGGAAACCGGGGCTGCCTGCCCTGCGGGAAGCCTTGTCCCGGAGGCCCGAGAGGGAGGGAGAGATTAGCGTTCAGGGAAGGCCCGACTGAGCCCTCAGTTTCCCCTTTTGGAAAAGGCGAGGGGAACACTAGGTGATCTACAGTGTCCCTGATAAATTAAGTTCTGTCCATTTAAGATCTCAGAGCTGGAAGGGCTCTTTAGGCCCTTCCAGTCCAATGGACTCCTTCCAAGTAAGGAAACTGAGGCTGGGCATGGAGTGGGGAGTACTTTTCCAACCGAGTCCACAAGAAAAGTAAATACCTTCTCTCAAGAAGCTTGTGTCCAGTATTGATGCAGAGGTCTGCACAAATAACTAGCCATAACTGGAAAGGCCGGTTTAGGTCAGAGGCAGAGAGAAGTGTTTATAAACAATGCCCCTCAGGTATAGGAGCTCAAGCTCTGCTTGGGGGAGAAGTGGATCGTCTGGTGTTGCTGGAAAGAATGTTGGGGAAGACCAGGTTGAAAGGAGGGCAGGCCTCTCCAGAACAATAACACTGCCTTTTTTTAAAAAAAAAGTATTTATTTATTTATTTTTGTGTGCCTGACACTGTGCTAAGTAAGCCCTTTGCATTCATCATCCCACTTAATCCTGGGAATAACTTGGTTCTACAGCCGGTCTTAGCCCCATTGTACAGAGGAGGGAATTGAAGCTTAGGGTGCTTAAGAGACTTGCTCCAGATTTCATGGTTTACAGGGGCTCATTTGCAGGACTTCAGAGCTCCTAACCACTGCCAGGCTGAGGCATGCGGCAGGACTGGCAAACAGTGAAGGTTCCTGAGAGGTCTGGAAGGAGGCAGTGGCCACAGCAAAAGGGACAGAAAAAGAGGGAGGGTTGAATTCAGGCAGCATTCTGAAAATGGACATTGATTGAGGATCAGATGATGTCTTAGGTCATTTCATGGGTGATATTTTCATTAATCCTGGCTCTAGCCCTTCCGGGCAGTTCTGTTTATCCCTGTGTCTTGGATGGAGTTTGGGGCTTAGAGGAGTAAGATCCTTGCCTGAGGTCTCAGAGCTCCCGGCCAGCAACCGCCAGTGCCTTGACTTGTTCAGTAGTGTTCTCTGTACGTTCTCTAGGGCTCTACCACATGACACTGTCCTGTGAGGGGGCATCTGCAAACAGCCTTCAGGTACATACTCTGCTCCCCTTCCCCCAAGACTCCACTTAATAGAATACCATCAGCAAGCTGGTGTTCAGAAGTAGCCCGTGTGCTTACTGGTTTCTAAGGACAGCTCATTTCCCGCTGGGTAGCCCAGAAGTACTATAGTAGACTGAGTAATGGCTCCCCAAAGATGTCCACATCCTGATCCACTTTACAGATATAATTAAATTAAGGAGTTTGAGGTGGGGAGATGATCTTGGATGAGCCAGGTAGGCCCAATCTAATCGCAAGGGTCCTTACAAAAGGGAGGCAGGAGGGTCAGCCTTACAGTGATGTGATGTTGGCAGCAGAAGTCAAAGTGATGGGTCCAGGGGCCTGGGAATGCAGGAAAAGGAAGGACCAGATAATCTAGATATTCCAAAAGAAATGCAGTCTTTGATTTTAGCTTGTAAAAATCCATCTCAAACTCTGGCTTCCTGAATTTTACAAGAGTACATCTGTACTATTTCAAGGCACTAGGTTCACGGTAATTTATTTCAGCAGCAATAGGCAACAAATACAAGGGCAATATCACGTCCTAGCAGATCCAGTGCATTTACAGTTTTCAAAGCCACGCCTCCATAGGGAGCGTCCTTCAAGTTGTGATTATTAGTTCTCCTCATCTCACCAGACACCAACTTCTGGAAGGACACGGCTTTTTCTTACTCATTGTCTCCCCACCTAGCACCTAAATTGCTGTCTGGTAAGTAGTGGCTGCTCAAACAAACAAACAAACAAACAAAACCATTTGTTGAATGAATTTGGGATCTCATTTCATTGTTCTATCACCCTATGGCGGCGTAGGAATTGCTCTTGCCTTTTAGAGACGGGGAGAATGAACACCAGAGTACAGCCTGAACTCACATTCCCGCCTCCCGACTGCAGATCCCACGTGCCACCTGCTACCGACAGCACTGCGTCATTGAGAATTCTGTGGGGCTGCCACGTGGCTTTAGGGTTACCCCCATCTCCTTTGTATCAGCGCCGTCACCCACTGGATCTCATTCAGTCCTTGTCAGTAGAGTGATTCAAGCACTCTTTTCTCTACCACACTGAGCAGAAACAGAGGCTCAGGCCTTCCTTTGATTAAATTCCATGTCACTCAAGTTTCAACCTGAGAATGTCAACATTTGATGAGGCAGTTTGCATTTTGTCTGCTCACGGTGCTACGGATCTCAAAACAGCGATAGCTCTTGCTTCATCTTTGCCTTTTGGACCTAGAAGTCTCTGTCCCTGTTAGCTGAGGTCTATAACCAGCCCTTCCAAAATGTTCATTGCCATTTCTCAGCCCTCCTCTGTGTTCAGCACGAACAGGCTGGAAATGCACACGTATCCTGTTTGCCAACCTATCAGTCTTGGAGGAGCCCTTCTGTCCTCAGACCATTATGCAGAAGCCCCCGTGTTTTCCCTTGCATTTCTGTCTAGAACCATATCGGGCTGAAGTTCCCCAGAAACGGTGGACACTCAATGCCAGGTCCTTTCCTTGGTTATCACTAGTAGCTTGACTTCCTCAGTTTCCTGGGCAGTATTGGGAGTCTGGTCTCTAGAGTTACCTCCTTGCCTTGTCCTCATTAAAAGTCAGCTCCCACTTCTTCACCCACCTCCTCAGGTCCACGAGAACTCCCCACAGTCCTTGCCATCTCTACTCCACACACCCCGAGTCATCCGCAAACCTTGGAGAGTTCCTCATGCACTCCCTCCCTCCAGAGTAGTTTTACATGTTAATTAAACAGCCCTTAGCCCTGTCTCTAAGGAACTCCTTTCACAAATGTGCCATTTATCCCTATCCTTTGTTTCCTGGCTCCTTTCCTAGACTCAATAAAATTGTGCCCTCATTCCATCAGACTCTTTTCTTCATAGAACAAGATTACACTCCAGTATATGTTCCCATTGACTCCCCTGTAAAGTTTTCCCTCCATAGGCATTCACTGAGACCTTCCTACGTACCACAAAGCCTTCCCTACCCTTTCTAGTGTTTGATAAATGCTTCATCTTTCTGGTATTGTTCCATACTAATGATGGCTAGCATTAATTACAGACTGTGTAGTGGGCAGCTGCTGTGGTTTCTGCCAGCCTACACCTGACTGGTTTGGGTTACTCTGCAAATTACTCTACCTGCACTCAGAGTCCTAATGGTCTAGGTGAAGCTGACCCCATCCCCTGCCTCAGGTTCGGCACCTGATCAGGCTTGGCTAATCAGAGCACTGCATTTCCCAGACGCCTGTTACTGGCTCAGAAATGGGCAGTGACCTAAGTCAGGCCAATGGAGGTCAGTCCGGGACCTCTTGTTGAGATTGTTGGGAACCAGCAGTTTTATGTCTAGACAAGCTTGCTGCTTGCCGTGGGCCCACCTTGACACCACATGGGGAAACCCTGAGGATGATAACCATGCAAAAAAAAAAGCAGAGCCAAGAGATGGAGAGACATCAATTTCTAGTGTCTATTTGATTTTTGACAACCTGGATCCAGCCATGCCTGAAGCTACCCCTGGAATTTATAATTTAAGTAGTGACTCAGATTAGAATGATGATTTTCCAGATCCCAGATCTTTCCTTTTCTTTATTTGCTCTCTTTCCAATGTATAAGCATTGTTTTGTTGGTTTTGTCTTGTTTTGTTTTTATTCATTTGAGAGAGATACAGAGACAGAGAAGGCACAAGCAGGGGGAGAGGCAGAGGGAGAGGGAGAAGCAGACACCCCGCTGAGCTGGGAGTCTGACATGGAGCTCCATCCCAGGACCTGGAGATCATGACTTGAACCAAAGGCAGACGCTTAACCATCTGAGCCACCCAGGCCCCCCATAAGCATTGTTTTGAATAGACATTCACTTTGTTCATACTTTAAAAGATGACTTCAAGCAAATAATTAGCAAGGCAATGCTTATCACTGAATTGTTAAGAAATTCATGGCAAGGTGCGCCTGGGTGGCTCAGTGGGTTAAGCTTCTGCCTTTGGCTTAGGTCATGATCTCAGGGTCGTGGAATCGAGCCCAGCATGGGGCTCTCTGCTTGGCGGGAAGCCTGCTTCCACCCCCCCTCTGCCTACTTGTGATCTCTCTCTCTGTCAAATACATAAATAAAAACCTTTTTTTTTTTTTTAAATAAATGGTGAGTTAACAAATCATCTAAATTTTTAGATATAGGAATGGCAATGACCAAAGGACTCGGTGACTCCAACTGAGTCTCTAACTCATATTTTTAGCCAATCCTTTCCCTGCTCCGGATCATATTCCCAACTTCCTCCTCAACATTGAATCCCTAGATCTCCATTCCAAATATCTACTATCCAGCCCTCTGTCTAGACTCAAAAGATAACATCTGGAGAGAAATCAGAGTGTCCCCCACTTGCTTGATACCAACCCTAGCATGGGTTTCTTGTTCCTAGAGGCTATGCATCCCGCTTTGGGGAAACCCTGTGGCTCTGATGTGACAGTCCTAATATTCCGACCACAGATGCGTATAGCAGGAAGCGGACATTTTTATAGAGTTTGTCCACTCTGCTGCTTTTTGGTCCCCCCCCCCAATAGTACCCCTCTTCCTGGACATTCCTAAAAAGTTTGCCTTTCCCTCACTGAGGAGCAGACATCACCCCTACCCCATCACCAGCAGCTGGGTTCCTCTGCCTAGACCCTGCTCCACTCCTGCTGGGAGAGTGTACTTTGAAATAATGACCCCTTTGGCTAGGTCCCAGACTGCTGGCATTAACCTTTCCATGCCCAGCCAAGGCACAAGATGATAGCTCTGATCCTCTTTGCCATCAGGTTAAAAAGAAAGAAAGAAAAAGAAAACCCATCTTTTGTCAAGTCAGTTCAAACCAAGCTAAGTTGTTTGTGGAAAGCCCTTTAGCGGCTGGGTTGCTGGTAGAGGCAGCTGTTTTTGAAATCCTGCTACAGCTTGGAACACAATGTGGAAGCAGTATTCCAGTAAGCGAGGCTTCTGTGACTCACCTGGGTTAACATCGTCCAACCAAGGAACCACAGACACAAAAGGAACCCTCCCCACTCCCTCCTTCGCCGTGGTCAACTTCAAGCCCTCGTTCAAGGCAAGGAAAGAGAGAATATGCAGAAAGAGGAGCGAGTGGGTAGAGTAAGATGTCTAGCAGTGAAGGTTTAAGAGGAATGAGGTCTGTGAGGGCCCTCTGAAATGGGCTAGCTGGGGACAAGCTGTGACCTTGGTGACCTTGTAACCAGCTCTGTGGTGGAAGCCGTGAATGGACTGTATGGTTTAAGAGAAAATGACAGTAGGGACACGGAGATGGTAGATCCAGACCACTCGTTTTTGAAAGCTTAGCATCCAAAGAGGCAGCGAGTATCAAAGAAAGAACAGGGCACTTCTGCTGGAGTCTTGTCCGAGACTCACTTTTTGCATCTGTAAAATGGGCAAGTAGGACCAATACTACAGCCTGAAAGAGGGTCTTGGGGGAAGGAATAAATGGCATTTTGTGAAGCTGAACGGAGGGAGGCGCTGAGCGGAGCTGCAAAGTGACAAACGCTTATCAGAGGCCCCCTGCTTTTCATTCCCAAGGGAATCACAAAAAGGATACTATTTCTCTGTGCTGTGCAGAGGTTTTATGGTTTATTAAGGGCTGTCACAGACATGACCGCATTTAATGACTCTAAGACATTCCTGGCTGTGAGGTGTTCTTATGCCGGGTTGACAGCTGAGGAAACAGGAGCGCAGAGAAGAGGTGGGACCTGCCCGAGGCCACCGAGCTGGTGAGCCGGGGGCCCGCCAGGACTGGAAGCCCAGGATCCCACAGCTTTCTGGCTGGGCTTCCTGCCCTCCCTCCCGGGGCCCTCTCCAAAAGGCAACCCACCCCTGCCCGCAGCCATGCCAGCTCCCGCCCTCACTGACTCACTGGGAGGGGGCCCTGCGCTTCTGTGCTCCCCAGAGCCAGCTTCTGACCTCCGAGACGCCACCCTCTTTATCATGCCTTCATCCCCCCCCCCCCCCCCGCTCCCTTTTGATGAAGCTATGAGAACTAAAGGCAGGGATTTTGATGACATTAAGATGGAAGCCACCTCGGGCCTGCCCTGCCCTGCCACTCCCCCGAGCCGGGGAGATTCCCAGGGGAAACAGGCAGCAAGGGCATTGGTGGTGGAGACAAGCCGGGCTTTGTTTGGGTTTTGCTGGGTTTGCCCAGCACCCAGGAGCCCTCTGATAAAGCGGAGATGGAGCCCAGGGCCTAGCCTGAAGGACTAAGACATACACACACACACACACACACACACACACACACACGCACACAGTCTCTCTCTTTCTCTCTCTCTCCCTCTAACCGCCCCATCCCCACCCCACCCCATGTTCGTGGGATGTTTTCTCCCAGCCAGTAACCAACTCCAGATGCACAGGCAGCACAGTAAGTGTGGGCGGAAGGAAGAGAGGAGACATTCCTGCGTCTTTTTTTTATGCCCCGTGACCCCACACACAAGTCAGCTTGACCTAACCGTCGCCCTGGAGCTTGACCAGTCAGATTAGGATTCCCTCTTCTTCAGGCGGGGAGCAAAGCGGGGGGCCAAGGAGACCTTCCTGGTGTGGGGAACAGCGCTGGGCCTTTCTCAGCCAATGAGAGCCGTCCAAGCTAGAAAGGTCCAGCCCTCCTCCTCCCTCATCCCGTGACCTTCATACCCTGCCAGACCACTTTCCACAGCTACTACCTGATCTCCTGGACCACTACATCTCTCCCCTGCGATCTCTCCCTCTCCAACCCACCCTTTACCCAGCGCTCGAGCCGTGGACCATGGACGATTCTGGAAAGGAAATGGGCCACGCCCTTCCCCTATTTATAATCTCTCAGCAAGGCTGATGACAAGGGACGCTGGTAAAAATGACAGTCCCAGGAGTGTGGAAGGGGGCCTGGGGCCATCTATGTTTGATATCTGGACAAACTCCGCATACTTATTTTTAGCTGGACTCTATTTGCTGGGGAGATGGAACAGGTTTTACACCAGACTCTCCCTCACGTTTGCAGGCCTGTCTTTCAGTAGCTCCCCATTACCTACCGGGGAGCGGGGGGGGGGGGGGGGGGAGGCCTTCTTAGTCTGGCCCTGCCTGCTGCCACAGCCCACCGTCACTTCACTCCCCTCCCCCATTCTGAATTCTAAATGATTATCTTTCTTCAGGTACCCAAAGCACCTTTTAACCCTTTATATGCAAATCCATCCCTCTCCGGATACATTCTCCCACCTTCGCACCTGCAAACTCTTATTCACCCTTCAGAACCTAGATGGGGCCCTGAGGTAAGGTCTCTCTGACCCTCTCTAGACAGGCCTGGTTGTCTCCCTCTCTGTCATCTTAGGGCACCATCTACATGGATATCTCCCTCTGCCACACAAATGGGGCCGCTTCTCTGTGCTGAGAGACCAGTTACAGATGATGGCGGCGTGGGTGAGCGTGCAGAAAGAAAGAATTGAGAGATGAAAAAGGCATTTACCCAATATAATAGGGCAAGGGATGGAGGCTACTGGGGCAAGGGAGGCAGGTGCCAGGCGGCTCCTAGGTTTGGGGCTGCCGCGTCCTCTTCCCTCCCAGATTAAGATCTCCTTGAAGGGGAAGCATGTCTTGTTTACCTGTTCATCCTCTGCCCCCGTGAGCACCCCGCTGTGGGAATTCCAACAGAACAGGGTAGGCTTGAGCCTGCTGGGAAACCAGGATCCATGAGACCAGCCAGGATCCAGGCATGAGGAAGAGGCGGGGTACCTGGTGAGTGGTCCTGGACATGTGTTCAAGAACATTCACAGCAAGTTACTTCGGTGGTTGGATCCCTGCCCCAAATCTGCTTTCCAGCTGCTCTAGGGGGACCAGTGCCAACTACCATGGTTGTGGTTCGAGAAACGAACTTTGAGACCCAATCTTACCCCTGCCCACCGTCCTGACTTAAGTGACTTCTTCTCCCCAGGCCTTTTTGTCCTGATGGTGTGCTCACTCCTGCTCTTTCTCTATTTCTCTGCATCTCTCTCTCTCTCTGTGTGTCTTTCTCTCTGTCTCTCTCCCTGTCTGTCTGTCTGTCTCTCTCTCTCTCTCTCTCTCTCACACACACACACACACACACACAGAGGCTGGCACACAATGACCAGGTCCCCAAGCCGCACAATCCAGGAGTATGGGTCAGAGGTTCTTTCAAATCCTTGCTGTGTGACCTTGGGCACAGAGTCGGAGCCCTCACTCCATGGTCTCTCCTCTGTTTACAGGGCATAATAGTAGTGTTGGCCTCACAGGTCTGGGGTGAGGAATAAAGGGAATAAAGGGCAGGAAGGGCCAACTATGCCTGGTTAAGGACCCAGTACATGTGACTTGTTCTTGTTAGCATTTCTGTTCCTGTAATTATTGATCATTTTATATCCATTAAAAAAAAATAGAAACCTTCTGGGCCAGAGCCCGGCTGTCCAGGCAGGCGGCCCAGGGGAGGATGGGGCCCTCCCAGCCTTGGACATTGGAGTGGGAGTGAAGTCTGTGGCCTGGGGGTTGGCAAGGCTGTGCAAGGACTGGAGAGACGAGAGAGGCGCGAGGAAGAGAGAGAATCTGAGGAGAAATGGAGCCAGAAAGAGAGAGAGGGAGAGGGAGAGGGAGAAAGCTGCCGCGGTGGCCAGGGAAGCAGCTCCCGGGGAACAGAAACCCTGCAAACCGGTCTGGGCAGTCCCTGAGCCAGGCTCGGTCTGCTGGTGTGGCTGCATCCAGAAGGAGCAGCCTGTGGTAGGGCTGCCCTAGGGCCATGCCTGAGGCCTACTCGCCACCCCCTGGGAGGCAGGTCAGGGGCTCTCCCAGCCTGGCTGATGACAGCCTTTCTGGGTCCGGGAGAGAAAGACTGCTTTAAAGAAAACTGGGGCACACACTGTACTACAGAACAGCCATACCGCTTGAAATCTGACAGCTGGATTTCAGACTCTGCGCCAGCCAGGGCGCCAAGACCATTCAAGTAGGGAAGCCAGTGATTTCAGTAAATCGGGCTGCGACGAAAACTGGATATCTACGTGCAAAAGAATGAAAGTGGACCCTTATGTTACACCATATGCAAAAATTAACTCAAAGTGGACCAAAGACCTAAACCTAAAAACCCAAACAATGAATGTCTGACAAAGGTAGTTTTCAGGGCGCCTGGGTGGCTCAGTCGGTTCAGTGTGTGACTCTTGATTTTGGCTCAGGTCATGATCTCAGGGTCATAAGATCGAGCCCCGAGAGGGGGTTCTCCTTTTAGCGGGGAGTCGGCTTGAGGATTCTCTCCATCTCCTTCTGCCCCATCACCGTTTGTGAAGGGGCAGAAGAAGATGGAGAGAATCCTACACACACACACACTCTCTCTCTCTCTCAAAATAAACAAATCTTTAAAAAGAAACATATTGTCTGTGTTCCATCACTGTGTATTGGTGGCTGAAGTGGAGTGACTAAGGGATGCCATGTTTTTGCCCCACTGCGTCAGCCTGCTGACTTTCATGTGGGTATAACCTCTAGGCCAGGGCAGGGCTTCTCAAAATACCTCCTCCAGGACACCATTCCTTCAGCATACTTCAGCACACTAGGATCATTATGGCAGGCAAAATAGGTGTGGAAAAGGTGCCTCATACATTCTTCTCTTGGAATTTCACCAAACATTTGTTAAAGGAGTGATAAAAGCCCTGAGAAGTCCTGCAGTTAAGAAACTGGTTTAGGATGCCTGGGTGGCTCAGTGGGTTGAGCCGCTGCGTTCGGCTCAGGTCATGATCTCAGGGTCCTGGGATCGAGTCCTGCGTCAGGCTCCCTGCTGAGCAGAGAGCCTGCTTCCCTCTCTCTCTCCCTCTCTGCCTGCCTCTCTGCCTACTTGTGATCTCTGTCTGTCAAATCAATAAATAAAATCTTTAAAAAAAAAAAAAAAAGAAAAGAAACTGGTTTAATTTTCTTTAATCCAGTTGTCTTATCTTTATAAAGACATGGTTCCTCAATGAGTCTGTGTGCCAGTTGTCGAGCGCAAAACACCCCTGGAAAGCGCAATAGGGATTTCACGACAATGGAAAGAGATTGCTTTTCTGATGGAGGCTGGGGTGGGGGTGGGGAGGTGGACTTTAGGATGCTGCCACTGGAAATATTCAAAGCTGTGTTGTACTTTGGAAAATAGAAAAGGGAGCAAAGGAGAAAAAGGACAAAAATAGTAGGAGCAGGGGGTGTCTAAATGACGTTACTTTTGGAAACTCAGAAGAGAAAACACAGTAAACATACCAATGGGAAACATTATCTTAATGATTATCTTAATTGTAATCAAAGATAATGCAAATTAAAGCAGACTTCAGGCACTTTCAGACATTTCCTAAAGAAATACAGGGGATTAGGAGGAAAATGCAAAATAATAGTCCCAGTGCTGGCAAGGTTGTGGTGAAACTGACATGCTCAGTTAATCAATGACACCGCGAAGTTACACAACCGGTTGGGGAGGCAATCTGTAGCGAGAACCACAAAGATCTGTATCTCTTTGACTATTAACCCCACTACTAGCAATCTATCCTAAGGAAATATTAAACTGAAAGCTTTCCACTGAATTGCTCCCAACAATAGCAAAATACTGGCTGTGTCTTATGTTAAAGTTTCAAATGGGAAGTGTGAGGTTGGGTAGAAGCGTCCTATCGGAGGAGACTGAGTACCTATGGAATTAAAGCAAACTGGGTATCAGTGCATTCGAGTCTCCTGAGGAATTTTTAAAAACACAGATTCTGAACACTTTATGCGAAATCAGTCTCTGGCCGAGAGCTTGCTCCCTGAGCCACTACATTTGGCTTCTCCCCTCTCAACCCCCACCTGCCATTTCTGTTTCCAGTTTAGAGTGCAGAGAGAGGGAATCTACATGGAGGACATCCTTCTGTGCCAGGTCCCTGGCCGGCCAATGCAGTTGGCTCCTCTGGGGTCAATGCCCAGCCCTGATCCAACCAGCTGTAGGTGGTTGACCAGACTAGTACAAAACACAGTCCCCTATATCTACCTGCCTCTCTTTTCTCAGCAGGGCTTATGCATGGGACAATTTGCCTGGATTGCAAAGGCTATCATGAAAACATCTGTGGCTCTTGGAGGCGGGGGAGGGGTGCAAGGAGCTGATTACATAACTCCAAATTTCCAGTTGATAAGAAATCTTCAGATTGGGTCACAATAGAAAATCTCAGCAAGCGAGCCTGCCTTTCTGGACCAAGTGCTTTGACAGCAAGAAATAAACATTCTATAGCCATTTAGTAAACAACCACTGAGACAATTAGCAAACATAACCTCCAGTAGCATGGACTTTTGCCTCCTACAAATTTCGGAAAGGTTGCTTTCACTCATGTCAGGGTTTCAAAGTAGCACTTTCCCAAATTATTTTAGCAAATTAGCAGTTTGGAATATCACGCTCAGCTTCAGCAATCCTTGCCAACTGCATCCCGCTCCGAGAAAGCCATGCTCAGTCTTTTCCAAGCAGATAGTGTAATGTTGCCTCTTGCTGAAGTTTGGCCAGTGGGATAGGGTTAACTGAGGAGAGGCCTTGGCAATGGAGCTGCCAGAGAGTGATGATCAAGGAGACGCTGGCGGGCAGAGAAGCAAAGAAAAAGAGAAGTCCAAGAGGACTGAAGCTGCCCTCCCTCCCTTGGCTTCTTGAGGTCAGAGAACTTCATGCTGTTCTGTCTAATATGACAGCCACCAGGCACTTGTGGCTCTTTACATTCAGTGAAACAAAAGGAAAAATTCAGTTCCTTAAGGGTCCTGGTCCCATTCGAGGGCTCAAGTGCTTCCTCAGTCCTGTGGCTGCCATGTTAGTGCAGACATACACCATTTCCATTACTGCAGAAAGTTCTATTGGGTATGGGTGTAGAGTGAGCTGTGTTCTCTTCCCGCTACCCCACTGCCGAATGTTGGTCACTCTGTGCCCACTCTGTGGGTACAGATATCACAAAGCCGGTTTGGAAATCTCTTAATGGTGTAACATTTGTGTCTGGAGAGCCAATGAGCTAAAACCACGTGATCAAGTCCCCCGCCCCCCAACCGCCCCAGGAGGGATGCCCAGCCCGGTGAAGTCAGGGGTCCCAGGCTTCTTGGATGGAGAGCTCCGGAGGTTTTCTCTCACTTTGTAGGGAAGGAAGGTCAATGGGTTCCTCCTTATCCTTCTTTCCTAGCAACACAGTCTAGCTGTCATTTCAATGAGGTAGTGATTCGTTTTTGTGTCCCTATGAGGGACAGGAGCCTTAAATGGGGAGATCAGTCCAGGATTCAAATGTTATGAAGGTATGGAGAAGACTTAGAACATTGTCACTTAAAAATAAACCAAATCAGGGGCGCCTGGGTGGCTCAGTGTGTTAAAGCCTCTGTCTTCGGCTCAGGTCATGATCTCCGCGTCCTGGGATCAAGCCCTGCATCAGGTTCTCTGCTCAGCAGGGAGCCTGCTTCCCTCTCTCTCTCTCTCTGCCTGCCTCTCTGCCTACTTGTGATCTCTGTCTGTCAAATAAATAAATAAAATCTTTATTTAAAAAAAAAAGTGCACTTAAAAAAATAATAATAAAAAAAATAAACCAAACCAAACTTTCCGTTGCCACCTGGTCAACTACCAGTAAGTACCAGGCTGTCCTGGGAGGTCTTATGGGGGGATCATGTTAACGAGTGGCCTCATCCATCAGGGGAAGCCTCAGGAGAGAGTTCCACTCAGCGGAGCTAAGCCCCCACTCTCAAGTTCACTGCTGGGAAGATTACAGGCCTGTGCCATAGACATGCCTGAGGCCTCCCTTCTAGCCAGGTTTCCTCTTATTCTGCTCCCACTTCTGCAGACACAGCCCAGCGGTTCCCCTGCAGAGGCGCCAGGCCTGGGACATTGGCTTGCTAGATGCTGCAGCCAACCCCTGCCTCTCCCTCACCCCCCAACCACCGCCTTTTAAAAAATTTTGTTTATTTATCTGAAAGAGAGAAAGCACAAGCAGTGGAGGGGAGGGCCAGAGGGAGAGGCAGAGGGAGGATCCTCAAGCAGTCTCTCTGCTGAGCCAGGAGCCCCATGGAGGGCTGGATCCCAGGACCCCAAGTTTACAACCTGAGCCAAAGCCAGACGCTTAACTGACTGAGCCGTCCAGGTGCCCCACTGCAGGCCCCTTCTGCTTAACAGCCCTAAGCTGTTAAGAGGGACCGCTCCCTCTTTTCTGCATTCCCAGCCTGCACGAACCTCAGAACGGGCTGAGCGGAGGCCGTCTGATTTGTCTGGAGCAATCCAGCCAGCCCCATTGCAAAACACACTGATGATATCCACCCAGGTTTCTCATCTGAAAGGTTTGAATTTTTTCCAAGAGAAGACTTAATAGATTAATTAGACCTTTGCCCCTCAGGGATTTGGCAAACAAACAATGATGCGTTTATACCAATAATAGATATAAAGAACTGGTGTTTTATCATCAAAATTAGCCAACCCGGGTTTAATAGGAGGGGGCAACAGGGAGTTAAAGTATGCATGGGGTTGGCGGGGTGGGGTTGGAGGGTACAACGATAGGCATGTAGGTGAATTTACTGCATTCTAACCCCCAAGCCCTTCAGGTAAACTGTGGCAGAGTATCATCTAAAGGCTTTGTATACTGTGCCTCGAAGTGAGCCCCTATTTCTTAATCTCAGGGAAGCATACTCCTTCCCTGGATGGCCAAACAGATCTTGTTTCTGAGAGTTGCAGCCCTCTCTAGCATTTGAATACATTAATCATTTTTATAAAATTCATTTGTTTTTGACATCTTAAGTCTCCAGTAATTTTTTTTTAATTTTTTAAGATTCTATTTATTCATTTATTTGAGAGAGAGAGAGCTCAAGCAAGCAGAGAGAGAGGAGGAAGCAGGCTCCCCGCCGAGCAGAGAGCCTGATGCAAGGCTCGATCCCAGGACCCTGAGATCACGACGTGAGTCCAAGGCAGAAGCTCTAACCCACTGAGCCACCCCGGCGCCCCTCCAGTAATTTTTTAAAAGATTTTATTTATTTATTTGAGAGGCAGAGTGAGCAGTGGGGCAGGGGAGGGAGGGGAGTAGCAGACTCTGTGCTGAGCATGAGTCCGTTGTGGGACTGGGTCTCAGGACCCTGAAATCATGATGTGAGCCCAAGTCGAGACCAATACTCAACTGACTGAGCCACCCGGGCATGTTTTTTTAATAATAATTTTCAGGTAGGTGTTTCCTGGAACTAAGTGGAACATCAAAATTATCAGATGAACTTTCCTGCAATTGAAAAATAACTTGTTGGGGCACCTGGGTGGCTCAGTGGGTTAAAGCCTCTGCGTTCAGCCCAGGTCAGGATCTCAGGGTCCTGGAATGGAGCCCCACATCAGGCTCTCTGCTCAGCAGGGATCCTGCTTCCTCCTCTCTCTCTGCCTGCCTCTATGTCTACTTGTATTCTCTGTCTGTCAAATAAATAAATAAAATCTTTAAAAATAAAAAAAAAGTAAAATAACTTGTTAAATGTTTTTGTCTGGTTATTTAAATAATAGAAAGAAGGAAAGAAAGAAAGGTGAGAAAGGGGGGAAGAAGGGAGGGAGGAAGGAAACAGAAGAAAAGAAAAGAAAGCATTTAAGAAAGGAAGGGAGGGAGGGAAAGAAAATTCAAGCAGCAAGAGGTCCAGCCTATATATGGGTTCAACATTCCTTACCATGTGGTAACCAATATGAAAAAATCTCCTAAAGTTTATAGGAAATGAGAGTTTTCTTTTCTTTTTTTTTTTTTTTGTAAAGATTTTTATTTATTATTTGACAGAGACAGAGATCACAAGCAGGCAGAGAGGCAGGCAGAGAGAGAGAGGAGGAAGCAGGCTCCCCGCCGAGCAGAGATGATGCGCGGGGCTCGATCCTAGGACCCTGAGATCATGACCCGAGCCCAAGGGAAGGCAGAGGCTTTAACCCACGGAGCCACCCAGGCGCCCCGGAAATGAGAGTTTTCTAATGAGAAGAAAATCGTATTATAGTCTTTGGCGCATTTTCCTCGGGGATCCACGAAGCAGCAGCAGAAGGCTTCAAGGCCGTTCCAGTATGGCCCGATTACCTGGACAGCCTCCTCTGCATCCATTCCCCCCCCAACCCCCCACCACTCCTTCAGGGTCTCCTGCACTGCCTCCAGCTCTTTGCCCACACTGTTCCCTGTGTGTGTGGCGTCCTCCTGCACCCAGCCCTGTTTTCTGACAGCTTTGCATACTCTCTCTTACTGTTTAACATGCAGGCAGTAAGTGGGCACTGTCAAAGTACAAACCAGATACACTAGCAAAATAGGAGACACACAGCAGAGTGAACCTGTTCTGCGGGTTCCAATTTCTCCAGGAAGCCCGGCTTCCCTGAGTCCTCAACTGCTGGATCCTGGATCAACCAGCTCCCCTCCCCCACCCCCCCTTCCTTGCTCCCTCCCCCCACACACAAGGGGGGGGAGGGGGCGGCAGGGTGGAGTGGGGTGGGGGGGAAGCCCTGCTGGGTTTGTGGGCACCATTCCTGAGCTTAGGCCAAAGCACTTCTGCAGACAGCTCTCAGAGTCTCTGAAGTGGCTGCTTTACCCTCCCTGCGGATTCGCACCCCAGACACCTCCTTCCACAGGTCTTGCCTGATCCCTGGAAACACACAGCAGAAGTTCTGGGTTCCTGGAGCCCTGCCTGCCCCAAGGCTACCTCCCCCCAGAGCCACTTCAGAAGGAGGCCACAGACTTCCTGGTTGGCCTAAGGGCCATTTTTCGGGGGCCACAGTTAACTGTGGGATCTGGGCTTAACTCTCAAGCTTGGATCCGCCTCTCAGTGGAAAGACCTGAGGGCATCTTCGCCCCAGTCAGTAAACACAGCACCAGGTGCCTTCTAGAACCAGAAGGGAGGAAGGTGGTGGCTTACCTAGAGAAGGATCCTCTTCTGAAACTTCATTTTTTTGAGTGACATCAATGAGCCTGAAGGAAAAGGGTATAATCCCTACTGAGCACTCCCTCTGGACTCATACGATTTTTTTTTTCCTTGTCTCCTCACAACCACCTAAATGATAGTGGTGTTTTCCCCAGACCTGCCGGTCACAAGGGCAGGGCCAGGCGAGGAGTACAAATGGAGATCCACAGACCACACACCATACGCACCAATGTTTTAAAGTTAAAAATCAAGCTAAGAAGTTGTCCAAGGAAGTGCTAATTTCCTAAATTGACAAATATTTTTATAATGACCTGCGAGTCTAGGTTCCCCTTTAGAATTCCCAGGTTCCTTGGTGTGGCGAGGTAGGGAGAACTGCCCCTTCTCTTCTCAACCCTGACTCTGTCCTAAGCCACCAGGAGGACACCCCTGTGTGGAAACGAGATGTCTCTGTTCTGCCCACCTTCACCCCCAACTCCTGCTCCCCAGCAGCTGCCCTTGACTGCCCCCGGGCCTCAGACAGGCTGCATCGTACAGCCTCTTGAGTATGGATCTGGGGAGCAGCCTCTACAAACCCTAAAAGTGGGGGTCCCCTCAGTCTATAGGGTCCTGTTCTGGTGTTCCTTTGCCAGGGCATTTCAGGGACCTGGCCCCTGCAATACGGCCCAGATGGGGAGCGTGGGATTCTGAGTGGCAGGTCCTTTTGACCCATTAACCTCTCACCCAGCAGGGAGGAGTATAGGCAAAGGAACATCAGAACAGGACCCTATAGACCGAGGGGACCAGAGCAGTGGGCCCCCTTGCCTGAACCCCAAAATTTTTCTGACTTTATTCTCTCCTGCCGAAGTGAACGAGTCAACCATGACGGGCTAAGAGGGGCCAATCCTTGAGAGGATGAACCCAGGTAGAAGAGGCAGAGTCCTTAATCCAGTGGGTCCTGCTGGGTTGACAAAGCTGCACTCCACACTCTTAGATCACCTGCCGAGTCCCTAGATGAGAAACAGAACCTGGAAGGCTTTACATGTTTCCTGACGGTCGCACAGCTAGTCAGTGATGGAACTCGAACCTGCACTGGGCTGACCCAGGATCTCTGCTCTGGCTGTGCCCTACCCTGCAAAGGGGAGCGTGTCTGCGGTTGAAGAGAGGAGAGGAGTCAAGAAACAGAGGGCTGCATTCTGAGGCTTTGGGAGGTGAAGAACCTGGGCTTTCCTGCCGGCAAGGCCAACCAAAGTCCAGGCCAAGGAGCTCCTGAATGTTGGTGCTGCCAGCCAGGGGAGCCCCCGATCTCAGCTTTCTGGCCATACCACTGCCCCTCAAATCCAGACTCATCCCCCTGGGCACGTAGCTGATGTTCCCCCGGCTTCTCAACCTGCTATCTTTAGGCTTTTGCTTTGATGAACTTTGACTTTTTCTCACCTTCCTCCAAGCCATCTGCCTGTTCAGTGAAAAAAGGTGGCCTCGGGTGCGTCGGCTCACAAAGCTTTCCCCAGACACAGGGGAGCTCCTCGAGCACAGTGACACAGGGTATTTTTCCCTCGTGAAGTTTAACTATTGACATTATAACTTGTTTATAGATCTCTAATTGGCTTTGTCAATGAAGTCCAGAGTACATTGTAAAGCAAGATTTAAAGAAATGAAATACCGAAGTACAGAGTGGGAATCTGGTCATTAAGTTTATATAGCGCTCCATCCATTAAAGCCTCGACCTTCTTTCATTGTTCTTTTAAGGCCAGTGGTTCTTGATCTGGGCTACACGCTGAAATCACCTTGGGAGCTCCAAGAACCACTGAGGAATGCGTCCCACCTCTTGACATTACTATGTGATTGTTCTGGGAGTGGGAATTAAATTTTTTTTAATTTTATTTGTTTATTTGACACACAGAGAGATCACAAGTAGGCAGAGAGGCAGGCAGAGAGAGAGAGGGGGAAGCAGGATCCCCACTAAGCAGAGCGCATGATTCAGGGCTCCATCCCAGGACCCTGAGATCATGATCTGAGCTGAAGGCAGAGACTTAACCCACTGAGTCAGCCACCCAGGTGCCCCTAATTTTTTTTTACTTTAAGCATTTTCCAGGTGATTTTATGTAGTTAAGGTTGAGAACCACAGATTTATTTTATTTTATTTTTTTTTAGAGGAAAGCTCTTGCCTGAACCCTACCTGTGTTGCCTTTAGCATTTGAAAGCGTGTCCTTGAGCCTGGCTAGATCCCCCTTTCCCATAGCTTCCTATTTCTGCCATCTGTAAACATCTATTGCCTTCCTCGGTTCCTGGGAGTACTCTAGCACACAGTCAAAACTTCCTAAATGTATAGTTTTAAGGAAAGAAGGTCTCCGTGTATTTCTTGCACAAATGAGCAAGTCAAGTCTGGTGACCCAGGAGGGGACAATCCCCAGGAAGATGGAACCGAGGGGATGGAGAGGCAAAGTCCACGGTCCCAGGGCAACAGACCGTGCCATCCTAATCCTCGGGGGATCTTCCTAGCTGCATTTGCCCTGCCTGTTGGGCTCTCCCTGGGTCAGACTCTTCTGCTAGAAGAACCATCTAGAAAAGGTGGGAGGGGCCGCAGAGGAGGATCTAACGCCCGGGGAGCTCAGGGCCCTGCCTCCACCACCTCCAAGTCCATTCAGGCGTCCCAGTCACATGACTTGCCACCCACTTGTTGGCTGATGACCCTGAGCCTTGGTTCAGGACAGTTACCCCCCACCGACTCTGCCACCGGCTCTCTGCACTTGTAGGGACACTACAAGTGCAGAGAGCTAGTACAACTCGTTCCACAACGTCTGGCCCCCGGGGCTCTGGGACTGTGGCTCCCTGTGGCTGGGGTGGGGCCCGCTTTCAGAGCCCTCTTTGCAGATGGAGTGTGGCCTTTGCAGTCACTCACTGGTCATCGACAGATCTAAAGATTCATGACCACACTTGTCGTCCGTCAAAATAGCCAACTGAGCTCTGCTCCTGACCCAAGATGGTCGGTCAGGCCTGGGAAGAAAATGCTCACATTGTTTCCTCATGAGATCAGGCATAGCTTTGCCAGTGGTGAGGGAAAGCCCTCAGATGCCTTTAATATTTCTGCCAGTCTTGGCAGGTTATTTTCATTCTTCGTCCGGGCACAGAAAACTATTGTTTTTGAGAACTCTCCAGCTCCCTCTAGTGTGGACGATATACCGGGCATTACTTGAGGGTAAAAACTTTGAAGGACCTACGGAAGTATTTAGAAATTTCAATGAAGATTCGTGAATTGGGAAGGCCATCGCAGTGACATTTGTGACGGCAAAAAATAGAAATCACCTAAATTGGGACACGGGAAAAATAATCACGTTACATTATGGTATAGAACTTTGTTTTTTTTTTTTTTTAAGATTTATTTTATTTTATTTTATTTGACAGAGAGAGATCACAGGTAGGTAGAGAGGCTGGCAGAGAGAGAGAGAGGGAAGCAGGCTCCCTGCTGAGCAGAGAGCCCGATGCAGGACTCGATCCCAGGACTCTGAGATCATGACCTGAGCCGAAGGCAGCGGCTTAACCCACTGAGCCACCCAGGCGCCCCGGTATAGAACTTTGAAGCAGGACATGTAAGAAAGACTTCAATGCCACGGGGAAATGTTCATGATGCAAGGGTGTTAACAAGGTTACATGTGCACTGAAATTTCAAGAGTGTAAAAGACATGTAAGATGGGGGGCGATGGCCAGGTGGAGTGCTTTTAGAAAAGTGACATTTTTTTAGAAAAGGAGACTTTTAGAAAAGTGAACAATAATTCTGTATGTGTTCTATTGACAGGTACGTGCCATTATACATTTGTCTAAACCCACAGAATGTATTCCACCAAGAGTGAACCTTCATGTAGACTCTGAACTTAGGTGGTTCTGGGGTATCACTGTGGGTTCCTCCCATGGTAACAAATGTTCCCCTCTGGAGGAGGATGCTGATGGGGGAGGCTATGCATCTGGGGAAATGGGTATATGGGAAACCTTTGTACCTTCCTCTCAATTTTGTTGTGAACCTAACACTGCTCTAAAAAACCCAGAAAGTGTTGGGGTGCCTCGCTGGCTCACTTGAGCTCCTGAGCTCAGGGTTGTGAGTTTCAGCCCCATGTTGGGTGTAGAGGTGATTTAAAAATAAAATCTTTAAGGAAAAAAAAAAAAGTCTTTCAAAGAAGTTCTAGAAATAAATAATAGTAGTGGTTACACAACATTATGAATGTATTTAGTGCCACTGTCTTGTATACTTAAACATGATTAAAATGGTAAGTTTTATGTTGTTTATGCTTTATTGCAATAATAATAATAGTAATAATAATAATAAAACCCATGTAATGTATGCTCAGAAAAATCTTGGAAAGAAATGTGAAATGCTCCAAAATGTTAACTATCTTTAGGAGTAGGATTATAGATGACTTTTATTTTCTTCTTCAGTCTCTATCTGAAAGGCCCACACTAAGCATGTAAAAATGTAATCGGGATAAAGAATCTGTATTCTGGAAAATTTACTCCATCAGTCCGGGTCTCAATAAGAAACAGACGACACCCTCAAATCAGAATAGTTTGGAGAAGGGTCACCAATAAAGGGAGTAACTACAAAGGTACGGGGTGTGTAAGGGAACCCCAAGGGGTGTGGTAGGACCTGACGCATGGAAACAGTAGAGCTGGTACAGTCCCTATGCTGAAGAGAGTGGGCAAGGGAGGGGTTAACAGAGAACAGTGACCTTCAGTTGGGGCAGCAGCCCACTAGAGTCCTTTACTTTCCTCCTTTAGATTTTGCTAGAAATCCCTGCTAGACAGAACCTCCTGGAGGCCAGAGCTCTACACTGCAGTGCGTACTGGTTGGCGTTAGGAAGCTCAGAGCAGAACGGTAGAGAGTGATCTGGTGGGGCATGGAGAAGATAGCCAGTAGTCGAGTTTTTAATAGGAATCCTGAATTTTTGGAAAGGACAGATGCTCCTCTGTCCCCTAGGAAGCTTCTGACTTGTGTTGTTTTCAGAGTTTCATGACCAGAGCAACAGAAGCAGTCAATGTTTAAAGAAGTCTTTCTCCTTTGCTGTGCATAAATTCTTGGGCCCTTTCCCAGAAATGACTTTCCAGAATAATTGTCCTAGAAAGCTGCACATAGACTGCCTGTCTCTGAGTTGCCACACATTGGAGTCAATTCACAGTTCCCATCATCGACCGGCAATGATGACAGCTAGCCACAAAAAGCCCTAGGCTTGGAGTTAGAAGATTCTAGGCTCAATTTCCAGCTCTAGAAGTTTCTCTTTGGTTACTAGTGTTTACTTGAGGTGTTAAAACATCAGGTGGAATGATTCATTCACTCGTAATTCATCTAACAAATATTTAACACACTTGTCCCAGGCTCTGTAAAGGGCTGATACTACAGTCATAGAGTGAACACTTGCTACTGACCTCAAATGGGTCATATTCTAATGAAAGAGACCGGTAACATAGAGCTATAATTAAAAGGATGCAGTAGTGTAATTAACAGTAGCTGCTACATCACACTTACTTGTCAAGTATAGTGGCCGGTCATGAAAAAAGCTATGTTTCTTTTGGCTCATGCAAAGTCCAGGGAAGGTCAGGAACCCCTCTTCCTTTTTATAGTCATACCATACATGACACATTGTTGTCAGAGTCGGATAAGGAGAGATCAAGAGGTCCATTGGCTCTTAAGTGCCTTGGCCCAGAAGTACACACATCACTTCCGTTCACAGTTCACTGGCTAGACCCATGTCCCGTGACCACGCCCAAGTGAACCCCTGTGGAAGCTGGGAAATGCCTGGGAAATGCCTTATAGACCCTCCGTGAGTACCCTCTCTGCCCTCGTAGGCAATGCTACAATCCCAGTGAGCGAGGAATCATGGATCAATTACGACCCTTTGATTCAAGTAACAGAAACTGGCTTGAATTAGCAGAAACAAAAAAAAGGAAATTCATTATAAGAACTTTAGGGATTTTGGGGGTGTCTTCAAGAATCAAATGGCAGAAATGCAACTAAATATCAGGCATTGTTTAGAATCAGGAAATGCAGAGCCATTCAAAGATTTCTCTTGATTTGGTACCATTTTGTGAAGAGTGAAGAAGTTGGCTTTTCGCTTCAGGGACAATCCACTAGGCGTGCTTTGCAGGAAGTTCAGGCATTTTTGATGATGGATATTTAATTCACATTAGGGAGAGAGAGAGAGAAAGAGAGAGAGAGAGAAAGGCATTCCAAAGGAGATGATGTCTTCCCAGTTCTTTTTTTTTTTTTTTTTTTTTTGTCTTTTTCATATGTATTTTTATTGCGGCAAAATTGCCCTGAATTTTGAAGGCTAAGAAGGCGTTTGTTGGGTGAAGACAAAGAGCGAAGTCTTTCCAGGCAGCAGATGCAAAGAAACAGATACATAAAAGAGCTTGTTAGAATATGTTGGAAAATGAAAGTGTTCTTTATGGCTAGAGCTTAGGGCGTAGTGGCAGACACTATAACTGGAGTACCTAACATATGGTCACTCTTCTTTTTCCTTGCTAATAGATCCTTGCTTTTAGATCCTGGAGGCATCTGTAGTACCATTTCCAAGGTGATCATGACAAGGAAATCTAGACCACTTATGACAAATTTATCCCTTGCTTTTTAGATTCCCTTGGAGCTAGTGATGGCCATGTGACTTTTTTTTCCTGGCCAGTGAGAATAAGCAGACATCAGCTACAGGGTGCTTTTAGAAAAATCTCTTGCTGTTATGATAAAAGAAGAGAGACAGAGCAGGTATGGATCCTTGTCCTTTTCCCCCCTTTTCCTACTTGATGTGATGCAGTGTTGACGGAACAGGGACAGCCATCTTGAGCCACGAGGCAAAAAAACATGAGGATGAAGAAGACGTCATGCCAATAACAGAGAAAAGAGAAGGAGTCAGTGTCTCTGATAGCATCATTGAGCAGCCAGACCGTAGCCATCAATTTCTCACCTCTAGATTTCTGGTTCTGTGAGAAAAATAAGCCCTCCACTTGTTTAAGCTCTATGTATCAGGTACTTGCAACCATATCACATCTCTAAACCTCTGATTCCAGTCACATATATGTTTTGCAAATATTTTCTCTCAGTCTGTGGTCTGTCTCTGGTTTTCTTAACAATATCTCCCAAAGAACAAAAGTTTAAATTTTGATGAAATCCATTTTATCAATTTTTTTTTAAAGTTTGAGTTTTGTGTGTTCTTTTCCTAATCCAAGTTGACCAGCGTTTTTCTCCCTTTCTTTTCCCTAGAAGACTTTTAGTTTTAGCTTTTACACTTTGATCTATGGATGCTTTTGAGTTAATTTTTTTATGTGGTTTGATATACGGGTCAAAGTTAATTTTTTTTTTTCCATATAGATATCCAGTTGTTCCAGTAGCACTTGTTGAAAAGTTTATTCTTTCCTAATTTAAAATACCTTGGTTTCTTTGTGAAATCAATTTACCATGTTAGAATGGGGCTATTTCTAAAATCTTTATTTTTTCCATTGATTTTTGTGTCTACCTTTATGCTAGGTTCTCAGTGACTCGATTATAGTACGTTAGAGTGTATTAAAAAAGGAGTTGATTTTTAAATTTTATTTTCTAATTGTAATTAGAAATGCAGAAATGCATTTAATTTTATAGAAATTCATTTAATTTTGTAGAAATGCAATTAATTTTTGTATGTAGAAATGCAATTAATTTTCATATGTTGGCCTTGACTCCTTCGATCTTGATGGGTTCACTTATTATTCTATAGCCTTTTTCTTCTTGTGTATATTCCTTAGGCTGTTCTGTGTACACAATCGTGGTGTCCACAGTGTTTCCTGTATATAACCTGTTGTCACCCTTGCCACAGTCAGTATTTATTCCTTATTTTTGGCTTTTAACTGTTGACTGTGACATGGGTCAGCATAGCCTTCTCTGTGTTTATCCTGCTTGATGTCCATTGAGCATCTTGAATCTTGAAGTTTATGTTTTTAATCAAATTTGGAGACATTTCAGCCGTTATTTCTTCAAATGTTTTTTCTTTTCCATTCTCCTTCTCTCCTGTCCTTCTGGAACTCCAATTATATATGTCAGATCACGCAATAGTATCTAGCAGGCCCTGAGTCTCTTCTTGAAAACAAAAAAAAGCTTTTTCTCTCTGTTCTTCATATTAAATAATTTTTATTGCTCTATGTCCAAGTTCACTTACTCTTCCCTCTGTTATTTTCATTTGGCTCTTAAATCCATCCATTTTATTTTTAAAAATTAAAATATTGTGTTTTTGATTTCTAGAATTTCCATTTAAAAAATTATTTTGATTTTTCTTGCCCTGTTGAGATTTTCTACCTTTTCATTCATCAGAAGTATATTTTGCTTTATTCCATTGCAAGTAGTTACAACAGTTATTGAAAAATCCTTGTCTTCTAGTTCTAACATCTGGATTATCTTGGAACCGTCTTCAGTTGCTTTTCTTTTGTCTTGAGAATGTGTTCCATTTTCCTGGTTCATTATACACTGGGTTATTTTACATTGTAAATTGGACATTATGAAAATGGGAAGTCACGTTGTACAATTTCCCTGCTTTGCATGTGTATTCTGCCCCAGAATCGGCCTGGTTTCTTTCCCCCTTCTAGTGATTTCAGGGAGCTGTTTGTTGAATCATGACCAGATTTTAGAGCTGTTGTCTGTTGGATTATTCATCTAGAAGGATCCGTATTTGATCAGAACTGAAAACAGTGTGGGTTTTTAATTCGCTTCTGCCTGACAGCATCTCACCTCAAGGACAAGCTCTGTACCTTTCATTGTTCTGTCCCTTGGCTTCTCCAATGCTCCTGGGAAGGATGGTTTACACGTGTACAGCCCAGAAGGATGGGGGTGCCTATGCCTTCTGGGGCAGCCATCATATAATGGGGGATGGCAGTCAATGGATTAATATGTCTCCTTGTTTTATTTTAGAGCAGATAATTCCAAGAAACATCCTGTGTGTCCTCCAGGGGGCCATGGCAAGATGGAGCCCCAATGGCCCCGGGGTCACTCACATAACACACTCTTCAATGGTCTTTTCCTATTTCCCTCTTTTACTTTCTCTTGTACCTCACACTTCTGGGGCAACTCCCAAATAAACTATCTGCATTCAAGGTCTGGTTTCCGTCTCCCTTTCTGGAGGGATTCCAGGCTACTGCTCCATTGTCAATCCCATGACTCCTCCTTTAGCTGGGAGCAATAGTGTCTGATACAGATTCATGTTGGGAGAAGGTCAAGTACAAGAGCGAGGCTTGGATCCTGGTTATAAAGGCCTTCAATGCCATCTAAGAAGTTTGGGTTCTGTTTGGTATAGAAGAAAGAACCAAAAGATACCTGATATGAAATGGACACGATCCAACTGTTAGTGGTCTTTCATTGTCCCAAGATCTGAAGATTCTCCCATCTGCTACCTCTGAATTTCATTTCTCTCATTAGTAAATTGGGAAGAGTAGCACTTCCCTATTTTGCACAGTTGTTACAAAGACCAAATTAGATAATGCACATTCTGCAAGGAGCTAAATAAAAGTAGGGTGTTACTACAGTTACTTTGATCAGATGTTATATGTTAGTGTGAGAACGAAACATTCTAATATTAAAAAAAACATATTTGCCTAATACAGTTTCCAACTGCGGCAAAAGTATGTTTTCATCATGCAGTTTGGTGGACTGTGGAATCCAAATGCAACTTTGGGTTGTATCTACAAGACGACAGAATAATAAACAAACTCTAATATATCTGTAAGGAATTGCAAATTCCTTAACCTAAACCAATAAGGGCTTGAACAGATAGAGGCGGGTCTTCTAAGACAGTCCTGGAGACTGTCCAATGTCTCCAACTTTTGCCTTTCAGTTCTGCCAACCTGAGAGTATGGCTTCTATTTTCCAAGTTCCAAGATGGTTACTGCAGCCTCTGACTCTGTGTCAAATTTCAGGTGGGAGGAAGGTAATAGGAATGGACCAGGGTGAGTCTTTAAGGAGAGTGAATACCTCTGCTCCGAAAACTTTCTCAAAGTC
This sequence comes from Mustela putorius furo, assembly GCF_011764305.1. Lineage (NCBI taxonomy): Eukaryota > Metazoa > Chordata > Mammalia > Carnivora > Mustelidae > Mustela > Mustela putorius. The sequence goes on from NW_025421423.1 coordinate 12,999,304, forward strand.
TCAGCTAAGGATTTCTTTTTTTCTTTCTTTCTTTTTTTTTCAGCTAAGGATTTCTATTTGTGTCTCACTGGCCACCCTTTTAACATGAGCAATGCTTGGGAAATGCAGCCTTTTAGCTGATAACAAGTCATCCCCAAATAAAACGAGGGTTCCATCAGTAAGAACAATGAAGAGAATGGGTACTTAACTGGCAGTTAGCCGTCTTAGCTATGAGTGGTGTCTCAGAGCCCTGGGTCAAATCCTGTATTCAAATTCTACTTTTGGGGCGCCTGGGTGGCTCAGTGGGTTAAAGCCTCTGTCTTCAGCTCAGGTCACGATCTCAAGGTCCTGAGATCAAGCCCTGCATCAGGCTCTCTGCTCAGCAGGGAGCCTGCTTCCTCCTCTCTCTCTCTCTGCCTGCCTCTCTGTCTACTTATGGTCTGTGATCTCTGTCTAAAACAAAATCTTAAAAAAAAAAAATTCTACTTTTACCCTTATTTGCGGGCTGACTGGGCAAGTTATTTTCTGAGATTCAATTTTTGCTTCTGTAAAATGGTGCTAACAACTTCTGCTTTCAGAAGATTTTCCCTTTGAGGATTCTGAGAGGTAATCTATGTAAGGCACCTAGCACGATGCCTGGCACAGGAGAGATGCTCAATGTATGTGTTGACTCTGATTCAATTAATACCCTGTGCCAGGTGCTAGACTGGAAGTGAAGAACACAAGAGCACGTAATCTCTGCCTTCGGGGAGCTCTAAGTGTGTGTGTGTGTGTGTGTGTGCGCTCGTGCGCGCGCGCGTGTGAAGACATGTCACGCAGGTACCACACTATTCTATGTAGATCCCGTCTTCAGTGTCCTTGTTCCTGTGCCCCAGAGGCTGGGAAGGGGGGCTGCTGAGGGCTCCCAGCCATGCACTTCAGGGGAATTGCCTTCTGCTGTTGGGAACTGCCTGCCTCCAGGTTACACACCTTCCTTGGCGTGGTCCATGGCCAAGGACTGGCTAACGCATGCATCAAAAGCCCCGAGCCTTTGCCTTAATTCTGGGACAACTCTGAAGGGCCACCGCGGCTCCAGAATTCCCCCAAAAGATCAACCGAGACTCAGTTGCAAGTGTGTTTCTTCTTCCCTCCCCTTCTTACGGGGCGGATCTCTCGAAAGCATTCCCCCATACCGCTTCCTCACGTGACTCCCCTCAGAGCCCGTTTCCAGGAAACCCGATCTGTGATACATGACAAATTACCCGCAAGAGATTTCTCGGGTGTCTTCGGTTACGCGGGCGGGGACTCGAGCTGGAGACGCATCAGGCCAGCTGTTCTGTCTCTTTCATCACCTCTCTGCATCTCCTCTCTGCGGCGGCCTCCCGACAAGCCAGGCTTTCCGTGACCGCTGTGGGTCCCGATGCCATCTCAAAACTTCTTTTCAACTTCATCCCCCACTGCTAACTCCCTCATTCTCTGGGCATTTCTGTACGAGTCCCTGCAAGAAAGCATCTGATAGGCTCAGCCCATCTTTTCAAGTCAAGCCACCTCACAGGCTGCCGGCAAACCTCTAGATTGGCTGATTTGGGGTCACTTCTGACCCAGTTAGCTGTGGTTGAGGGGAGGAGAGGGAACAGCAGGGCTCGCCTGTGGCCCCAGGGTGTCCCCTGCAGCAGGGCGAGTCGGGGAAGGTGGGTGTTGTGGAAAAGGGGTCCGGTATGTTATCAGGGGTGCTCTCAGAGCAAACGAGGCCCCTGAACACCCAGGAGAAGGTCATCAGAACACGGTGTCAGGCAAAGCCAGAAGGCGCGGCTGCTGCCCCATGTTCTTGGCTGAGAAAACCAGCCTGATCTGGAATGAAGGGTTCGGAGCGGCAGAGGGAAGGGTGGGTATGTGTGGAATGAAGCCACGTGGGTTGGCACCACCCGTTTCAAGGGAAGTTGAAAGGCAAAGATCCGCCCACGGGGAAGAAAGCAGCTGGAGGGACCCCGGGCCAACTGCGGGAGAGAGATGGGAGCCAGCAAGCAGTCAGATGTCACTGGGACAGATTTAGTTACCTGTTGTTCTCAACAGGACACGTTGTGCTCCCCAGGGAGACCGCAGCTTGCGGGTGGAGCAGGTGATCCCAGACCATGTGCCTGCCACTTTGAGTGTTTTCTTCCCCCTCTCATGCTCCAGACAGCAGGCTCCGACTCTTAAAGGTCCCCACAGCCAAGTTCTGCCCCGCAGCTCGCTCTGTCTGAGGGAGGCACGGTACACCCTCCCATCTGAGGACGCCCACAGCCCCGTGTTTACGCGGCTTGGACCCTCTTGCAGACTGTGACATAGGGCAAGAGGCATTCACCGCTCTTTATGGCAGAATCCGATGAGGTAGCTGCTAGCCTCCTGTGAATATTTACATTTAATTACACGTGAAGAAAAAGGACTGCCCCCCCACGAAGCTCTCAATTTCAAGTGTTCAGGGGCCGCATAGGTCTGGTGGCTGCCATATTGGATAGTAGAGATACAGAACATTGCCATCATCCTAGAAAGTTCTATTGGGCAGTTCTGCCTTAGAATGTGACCTTCCAGTGTACATCTGTCTGGTTCTTTGTGGCAGTCGCAGACCTCACAAGTAGAGCCAAGGATGTGGCACATAATCCATAAAGCGCTGTGGAATCAACCAACTGATGGGCAATCTCCATTTACAAGGGGGAAAGAAGATGCGGAGAGATGCTGCTGCTTCCATGGGTGGTCTAGCAAACACGTGACAGAACAGGGACTCCCACCCAGTCCCTCCACCTCCCAGCACAATCTGTCCCGAAGCTGCTTTATTTGCCCTCAGTGTCTGTCAGGAGAAAGTGGTCCTCTGTTGCCACCTCAGCAACCTCCTGCTAGCTGATTGGCAAATCGCTTTTAAAAGTGGCTTACGGGGGTGCCTGGGAGGCTCTGTTGGTTAAGCCTCTGCCTTTGGCTCAGGTCATGATCCCAGGGGTCTGGGATCGAGTCCTGAGTTGGATTCCCTGCTCTGCGGGAAGCCTGCTTCTCCCTCTCCCTCTTTCTCTGACACTTACCCTGCTCGTGCTCTCTCTCACTCACTCTCTCAAATAAATAAAAAATAAATAAAATAAACATGGCTTATGATGTTTTTCCCCCAAGGTAAAGGGAATAAAAAATGTGGAAAATACCAACAAGTAGAAAGAAAAGTTACTCATTCCTGTAACGCTAAAACTGGCTCAGTTAACATTTTGGTACGTTTCCTCCAAATCTCTGCTCAGTACTGTTAAAAAAACAAAATTCAACTGAATTCAACTGAGTAAATTTGCACATCTTGGGCGCCTGGGTGGCGCAGTTCGTTAAGCGTCCAATTCTGATTGCCTCTCTGAGGAAAGCTCCAAGTCCCAAAGGCTGCCTGTCGATGAGGAGGCTGGACTGGAACAGCTCCAGGTCTGGCTCTGGCTCTTGGGAACAGGGAAGGTTCCCCTCACTTGCAGGGTATGAGGATTCCAAGTGGACAGAGGAATGGACAAACGTGTCTAGAACTGGAGGGGGACAGAAGGTCCAGGAAACCACGAGAAGGGAAACTTCTACAGTCTGAGTATGGGGTGCTCCCAGAAAGCCAATAAAGAAGGGCTTGCGACACATTTATAAACCCAAGTGAGGAAACCTGTCGCATGCAGTCAGCAGTTGCAACAAATGGGAGACTTTGCAACCCAAGAGCTAAAGATGATAAAACGATGCAAAAAAAAACCCCTCTTGAACAAGGAGGTTTACAATTTTTTGAAGTGATGAAGGAACAGATACGATGAGCCTTAAAACCAGAGCAGAACAGTATGGAAAAATAATAGGCAGGTTCAGAAAGTGTCTACATAGAAAATTTCAAGATTTATTTATTTTGAGAGAGAGCGAGCGAGCAGTGGGAGGGCCAGAAGGAGAGAGAGAATCCCCAAGCAGACTCCCCACTGAGCGCAGACCCCCCCCCCCCCCGACCCGGGGCTCTATCCCAGGACCCTGAGATCATCACCCAGGCCAAAATCCAGAGCTGGCTGCTCAAATGACTAAGCTACCCAGGAGCCCCTCTATGTAGACACTCTAGGAAAGATACAATTATTGAAACACAGGGAGCCCACGAGTTCAGAGATGTGAGGAAAGAATGGGAAAGAAACGATGTTTCTGTTCGGAACAATTGTTAACCTTTCCTGTGAACCAGGCACTGTTTCAGGGATTTCAAATGCTTTAATTCATTTAATCTGCTCCGTTTTATGACGTAGGTGATGGCATTTCACACTGGGGAGGCAGGGAAGATTCCAGTGGCCCTGGGAACCAGCCATCCCCAGGACAATCAAGGAATCATAATAGATGTTATGTATTATACATATACAATAAAGGACTTTACATGGATTATCTCATTTAATCCTCAGTTAATAATTGCATTAATCCTTCTAACAATCCCTCAAGGCAGGTGTTACTGTCACCTCTATTTCAAGACTTAGGATATTGAGCTTTCAGCCGTTAAGAAATTCCCCTCATGTTTACAGTCTCACCAAGCACTGTAGTTGGGATTTAAAATGAGGCAAGTTGAGAGGTGCTTGGGTGGCTCTGTCCCTTGAGCATCTGCCTTCAGCTCAGGTCATGATCCCAGGATCCTGGGATCCAGCCCCTCGTCAGGCTCCTTGCTCTGCGGGGAGTCTGCCTCTCCCTCTGTCTCCCCCTGCCACTTTCCCTGCTTGTGCTCTGTCAAATTAAAAAAAAAAAAAAAAAACTTATATTAAAAAAATAAAATAAAATGAGGCAAGTTGAATTCACGGTCCAAGCTCTGAACAACAATGCTAGGGAACCAGTGGCTCTTCATTCTTATTTTAATTTTGGGCATTACTTATTACTAAAGTGGCCATACAGCTGCTGATTTAATGTTAATCATAGTGGACTTAAAAAAATATAAAAATTAAAAAAAAAAAGGTACCAAAGCATCTAGAGTAAAACATCTGCATTTTTAAAAAACTGTGTTCCAAGGTTCTTGTGTGAACTTTCAGAGTTATTTTACGCTTATAGACACAAGTGTCTATTGTCTATAGCTACAACTATATGTAGTCTATTCACATAGATGGATGTTCTATTCAATTTTTTTTTTTTTACATAATTGGAAGTTTTCTCTACACCTTGTTCTTATCTTGCTGTTTTCATTTAACACTATCTGGAAGAGCATTCTACATTCGCATAATAGTAATAAAAGGATAGTATAGAACATTTACTATGCTAGTTTGTAAAAGTCTAGAGTAATAACAATAAAGGGCTTCCTCATTGCTGTTTGTGACGGCTGAATATTCCATTGTAAGTCTGTATTACAATTTAACTAGACCTCTATGCTGGGCATTCGAGTTCTTTTCAGGCTTCTGCCATAACGATGCTGTAGTGAATAATCAGGTACGTGGGCTACTTCACACAGGTGAGGAATACATTCCTGAAGGTGAAACTGCTGGGTCAAGGTCACATGCCTTTGTGATGTTAAGTTGTACTATTAAGCAATCTGAGACTAGGTAAAAGTGATTTTTTAAAAATGATTTTTTTCCCTGATTATAAAAAGATACGTGAGAGTTTTGGAAAAAATCTAAAAGCAACCTTAATTCATAAACCTCAAGATAGTCACTGGTAACCTAGTGGTAGAATCTTTTGAGCCTCTTGTTCTGTATGCGCGTACACACCTTGAACACCACGCTCTTTAGTCTGTATTGAGCTTTTTATATTGGACATTACATCATCATTTTAAATTTTGCTTAGCTGCTCCTTACAAATGGTATTTTCCATGATTGCACATTCTCTTGTACAACCATGCCATAATTGATTTAACCTATATCCTCAATATTGGACAATTCCATTGTTTCCAATGTTTCCGTGCTTTAGAAATCTCTGCAAAGAACAATGATGTATAAAAATTGCCTCCATTTCTGTTTGATTTCATAGCTGCTTTTTATTCTAATCAACTGAATCAATGACTAGAAGTTAGATTAAAGAATATCAACATTTTTCAAGTTCTTAAGACCAAAGGTTAAAATGGTAGCCCTCCTGGTAGGCTGTACCAGTTGATGTTCCAACACCGTCAACTCACCTCCCCCTTATCAACATGGAGACTTACGTTACAGGAAAGTCAGCAAAATCTGTTGTGTTGTCCTTATGATCCTATCGGTAATGCTTATTTATCATAAACAATCGGAGAAGAACAAAACTTAACAAAAAAGCCTCCCCTCCCCCAATCCCACAACTTTGGTCTAATCACTCTCAAAATGTTGACTTCCTTTGTAGGCTTTTCTCCATTCGAATATTTTCCATAAAACTGTCATTAAATATGCTTAAAAACATGACTTTTATTTTTGCCAAGTGTAAAGCTAAAAATGGTATCTCTTCTTTGAAAATTTTGTCATATTTGCTACAAATATTTTTCTCAGTTTATTGATTGCCTTTTTCTGGTGCGTATGGTGTCCTTAATTTTTATGTGGTCAGACGTAGCGAGCTTTTTCTTTCGTCTCTCCCCCAGCTCCTTTAATAACTTCTTGTCCTGGGGGGGGGGGGAAGGGTGATGGGGTGTTAAAGGACATAATCGAGGCAGAGTATTTGGGAGAACAGGGCCTGGCTGAGATCAGCAACATAAAGGGAAGAGCACTGGCTGGTGTTCATTCTGCGGACATTTATTTAGTGACACCTGCTTCTCTCTGTGCTGTGATCGCTTTAGCAGGGAGATAAAGTGAGCATAACCATGGGACTCAACACACAAGAGAGGCGGTGTCTTCCCAGCCATCAGAGGGCCACACAAAAGGAACCCCGCACTCATCAGCTGCCCCTCCCCACCTCTCTTCCTCCTAGCCCCCGTCTGGGATCAACTTCCCATCTACTTTCTGTCTCTATGAATCTGTCTTCTTGGGGCACTCCTGTAAGCGGAGTCATTCGACACCTGACCTTTTGTGTCTGGCTTCGCTCATTTAGCGTGTTTTCAAAGTTCACCCATGTTGTAGCGTGTGTCAGCCCTGCGTTCCTACTCCTGGCCAGATAATGTTCCGCTGTGTGGACAGACCATGTCTTGTCTCTCCAGTCATCTGCTGACAGACATTTGGCTGTTTTCCACATCTTGATCATTGTGAAGGAGGCTGCTATGAACAGCTTTTTGGGTTCTGGGTGGTAGGAAGGAAAGACAGGAGAGCTTGACCTGGGATGAGTGAGGCAGAAAGATGATGACCAAGGATCTGTGCGAGAGGGCTTGCCTGAGGCGGGTTTGCTGATGGAGGGAGACACACAGGAGGCTGCTGGGCACTGACTGCGGGGAAGGGAGCAGCTCCTGGGCCTGCTGGGCTCCCGCACACGCCCGGATGGTGCGTACCAAACGCAAGAACAGAATGCCTCCACGCTCTGTGTGATCCAGGACAACGCTGATTTGAAACAAGAAATGAGAGGCCCCTGAAGGGCTCTGACTGGAACATGTATCTTAGGATGTGTCTAGGCATTTCTCAGTTGTTTTTCTTTCAATTTGGTGAATTTTTATGGTTGGTTTATAAATAGCACGTCTTCTGTTTGCACGTTTGACTCACTGGCCTGGATTCCGATCAGGCCTGCTCTCCTTTCACACCTCCGGCCGGTGCCAGGTAGATCTCTCACTGCAACCGAAGCCGTGCGCCTGGTCTGGGTGACATGTGAGCGCGCGGTTCCTCGCGGGAGCCCCAGAGGCCGAGGTCACAGTGACCTCACACTCGTCACACGCGCGCCTCTCCTAGGCATTGTCCCTCCACGCCATGCGGTTCTGTTGCACTTTTTCCTTGCATTTAAAATGAATATTTTAAAATATTTTACCTCATTTTTCTTCTCTCCTCTCTTCTTCCTTCGCTGTGGGACACCCTGTCTGTACTCTTCCATTATTGCAGCCTGACGGGACTATGACAACTGTGTATTCACCCTCAGATGGACTATTTTAATAACTGCACTTAATTACAGAGAGCGTTGGAATGGATTAAAATGTAAGCAGAAAGAGCACAAAAGAAAAGGCAACTACAGTGGCCAACTGGGGTGTTTGGGACCCAGGAGTATCTACATCATTTTCAGGAATGAAATTTTGTGTTCAGACGTGGCTGTGTGAGACTCCTCAGACTGGCTCCGTCAGCCCCAAACCGCAATCTCATCCTCTTCCCCACACTGGTCTTCCCGGCTTGTGGCAGCCACACGCACCCCGTTGCCCAGCCTAGAAACTGGCCTGCCCTCAGCTCCTCTCTCTGCACACCTGCCAGTTCTGAGTCCCCTCTTCTTCCTCTCATGTTATGTTGGGACTGTGACCACTTACCTCGTCCTCACTGCCACCAACTCTCCCCTGGACCTCTCCCACCGCAGGTCCCAACAGGTCTTCCCTGGTTCTTCCTTTGGTTTGGACGATGATGTTCCAAGTCCCGGGGGCAGCCTCAGCAGAAATCCTGGAGCCTTCCTTGACCACAAGAGGAACCTAGAGGTTTAGGGACTGACAAGTATTGGATACAACTGTGACCAAGGGGAGACTAACTTGCGTAATTTGGGGGTGGGGCTCTAGAGTTTCTAGAAAAGAAGTTGATTCTGTGTTATCAGTCTATTCTTATTCCAACTATGTTTGCATGGAAGGGATGGGTGCTGACCTTGTCTGCTGGTGAGTGCTGTACTTCCAGACCATGGATCAGTCTCACCTGAATGACTTCATTGCATCCTCCCTGTGTGCTAGGTCTGAGCAGAGTAGCTCCTCCTAAGTCAGCCTTTCAGTAGGTCTGAAGTCAAGGAATCTTCAGGGGAGCTGCTAAGGTGCCCAAATCATCATTTCCCCGTCTTCAATAAGAAAACTCCAGACTTTTGGCTGAGTAGTGTGCCATCCAGAATAAAGACTTCATTTCCTAAACTTACTTGCAGCTAGGTGTACCCATATTATTAAGTTCTGGCCAACTGATTGTAAGTCAGTGCAAAAAAGTCTATGCAACTTTTAGGAATTATCCTTTAAGGCAAAATACTTTTTTTTTTTTTTTTTTTGCCACCATTTCCCTTTTTCTTTCCAGCTGGAGTGTGGATGTGATGACTGCCGCTGGAGCAGCCATATTGGACTGTGAGGTAGAAGATGAAGATGTAGGCTGGGGCTAATGGAGCAATGAGATTGGAGGGGCACAGATCATGATAACCATTTAGCCCCTTTACCAGCTCTGGACTCCTGTGTTTATCTGAGAGAGAAATAAATTTCTATTTTGCTCCATCCAACTTTACTTTGGTTTTGGGATTCAGAATCTGATCCTCAAAAGTAGGATGTTGCAAATAATAACTAAAATATGGCATTGGCTTAGTGGAACTGGCAGGCCAGCAGATGGCAAAAACAGACATTGCCTTTTATACAGTGACTAAGGTGTCACTTTGATGGAAGTGTCACCTGCAGTACTTTGGAGGAGGAACCTCATGCTGACCAAGGCCAGATAATAGAGAAAATGGTGGGAGGGCACAATAAGTATGACTGTTGTTCCTTGTTGCTTTTCACAAAGTCCCATAAAAGTGAGATTGGCTGGGGCTTGAGCCTGGTGGGCTGCAGCAGAGATGGAAGGGAGCATGGTTTGGCTAAGGGAGGCAGCCTGTAACCTGTGCTCAAAATGCATGAAGGTCTTCAAGTACAGAAAATACCAACTGCTGCTGTTCTTCAAACTGCAGCTATTCAAGGCAGTGGTCTTGAAGTGACAGCCTTAGCAGGAGATAAGGCTGAGGGCAGCAAGGCATCTTCAGGACTCTCAGCCAGAAAATAACTAGGTAGCTCTAAAGGTCAGATGAAGGGTCTTGCCTTCCCACCCAAGGCTTCTCTTTCTGGTGGCAAGGTAGCTACCCTTAAGAGGCATGAGCAGAGCACAGAATGTCATTCTAGGCCAGACCTTCAGCTGTGGGTACTTGCTGGCATTCAGAAACCACAACTCTGGTTACCCCCCAAAACTGCTCCAGAAGTAAACAGGTGACAAAAGCTGTTCCGTCCCCAAGAAGGCTGCTCACCACTGCATTCCCACCTTGGATGTGGCCATGGAGGACCATGGACAAGGAAGTCCCCCAGAGAGCAGGACTTGGCTGTTGGGCAGCGGAGGGACTTACTGGCCTTCTAGAAGCATCTTTGTTCTTCCTGTGCAGTGGGCTTGGATAACTGCTTGGAGCAGTGTTTTCTGTTCTTTCCTCTTCTGAGTTTTCAGTGGTTGTTTTCCTATTTCTACTTCCCTGTGTTGGGAGATGACTTGTCTTGAATTTAGAGGTCATTAGACAAGAAGTCACACAGAGCTGATGGAGAAGACCACAGATCATCCAAAGGTGATCTTAGCTTTAGCTTCAAGACATAAGTGGTTGGGGCTTGGGTTGTCTACCTTGGAGAGAGGAGGAATGGCAGAACCAAAGGATTGAACTATGGTAGAGATTATTAATTGTCCCTCAAACCCATTCTTTCCTTCTCAGAAACAGGACTCTTGAATTTGTAAGACACATAGTTTCTGGGAATAAAAACCTTTCCTAGACTGCCTTGCAGGAGTTATAATGCTGCCACTCAGTTCTAATTCATGGAGATGTCCAACATCGAGATGATATACCCTATGGGGGGGGTTGCTTGCTCCTTCCCCCTTCCTCCATCAGGCTGGCTGGAGCCATCATCACGGACCTCAGCATTGAAGCAGCATCCTGGGGATGGCAGAGCACCAGGTCAAAAGGAACCTGGGACCTTGCGGCTCTTGGAGCCACTCTGGCAGCCCTGTGTGATATATAAAGTACTGAAACTTCTTTACATCGGTTATTGTTGTCATGACAGCTGAACCTAATTCAGATCTAGAATTTGCCCTACCAGGTCAAGACAGAAATAGGTAGGGAGCACCGTCATGCTCCTAATGGAGGGAAGGCGGGCATGGGCAGAGAGCACTTGCCTCCGAGACAGTTAATATTTACTTAGAGAAAAAAAAAAAAAAGCAAACAGAGTGAGAAAACCCTTTCAGAAATCAAGACAATTATTAGATTAAAAATGTCAGCACACAACAAAAAGTTTTGCATAACTTGTGTGTTTTTATATCATCAAACTTTTTCAGTAGAGTCACAGACGGTTCAGAATGAAACACATCCCAAATTTGGGGGAAAAAATGTCACTTATTAAGGTACTTTCCAAAACAACGTAATACCAATCTTTTCGTTGCTCCAAACAGAATGTGGGTTATAAAGATGGTGGACAGTCGGCCATCAGACTCCCACATGTGCGGTTCCTCAGAGTTAGGCTAAGGTCAGAGTCTCTGCAGTCTTTACAGGTTTTGTTCTCAGCGCAGAACGGCAAGAACCAGGGGGTGCCGATCCTTGTCTCGGCTTTCAACCCTGCTAAGGTTTGAGGGACAGTATCTTGGAGACAAGTCATGGAAATGTGCTACGTCTCTCTCCAGTTGCATTATATGGCTTTGATTGGCGGTTTATTTCAATTCTCTGGAACACTGACTCCCAGAATGGTAAACGTGAAAGAACCCAAGAACTCATCTAGTCCAGCCCAACCTTCTCCTTTTCACACATAAGGAGATTGAAGTCTTAGGGTGATACATCTCACCCAAGTCTAGGTCTAGACCCTAGTGAGCTTTCCCTTGTCTGAGCGTCTATGAGCATTTCCTATTGATGCTGCCTCTTTGAAGCCTCTGAGGGATGAAGCGGCCTGTTGCTTTCACTAAAATGATAATTTCTGAGGAACAACAAAAACAAAAGTATCAGGTAGCAATAGAGGACCAAGAGCGCCTACACTAATTTAAAAGCATTTTTAATGTTTTAATGTTAACGGTCTGGAATTAAAATAAAAAGCTTAATTTAAAACCTTTTTAAGTATAAATTACTGTGGTAGGAATTACAGACCAGCATGTTTGTGATACAACACCTCTCATCCTGACTTCCTCCAGCCAATCTGAGTTTATGTTTTTTTTTTTCCCTGGGAAGTCAAAATACCAAGTACAGCTTCTACAGGGACACAGGAGGGACGTCCCTTCTTAAGTCAGCACGTTGGTGGGTCTGATCAGATCTTCCAGAGAACAAAATGCAGATGTAAAATGTCTTTTCTGTTCACATTCAGCCCAATTTTCCAGGCAAAATATTCCGTTTTGAAGTTTTTCACTTAGGACTCCAAAAGACTCAAGTATAATTGCTTAAATGTAGGAAGCACTGAAGCAGGAATATGGTGGCACAGAATTTAATCAGCTGTGTCTGCAGTAATATTTACTCGTGTATTTTGCCCCTTTAGATAATTGTCTTGTCTTGTTCTTCCCCAGTATTTCATGAATTTTGTTGCTGGTAACATCTGTTGGGTCTGGACCTCTGGCCTGAACCATGGCAGAAAAAGGTGAGCTACAATCCTGGTAAGCTTTTTAGAAATTTATATACAATAATGACAGCATTTCTGCAACTATATTGAGTATTTTTTTTAAGGAAAAAAAAAACCACAACTCTCCAAACACATTTAGTCTTCTCAAGCTTCTTGCACACAGGGTGCTGGTGCATTTTTATCAAACAGCAATGTTTTGCTAGACATCTTGATGGCATTTATGTGGAGGTCAGCTTTCTACCTTCCCCTTTTTTGGGACTTAACTGGTAGAATGTTTTTTGAGTCCAGACTGAAGAAAGGCATTGGTAGGAGGATATTCATTTACCCTTTTGTTCTCAGCAAAAGAAATTTTCTTTTGTGGAAAGATCCATATACTTCTGCTTCTGGTTTTGGGCTAATGGCTGGTACATTAACTTTTCCAAGTAATGCACCTGTAAGCAGTGTCAGATAGCTACCAGCTGATGAAATCTCCCGCTGAGAGCATTCTCTTCCGTCCTCATATTCAACCCATAGCCTCAGAACTATTTCTCCTGTTTGACAGGAAATAGAAGAAAGAGATGTACTGCTCCAAAATGACTAGGCCAAGAGATAGTTATTGAGGAGTGGGACCAGGAACCAAATCTCCAACTGCATAATTGCAATCTTTCCGGGTTCATTCTGGAATCCAATAAAGATGGGGCTTCGATGGTCTCCTGTCTCAGAGTAGTGGGCTATGACATGACGTAACACTTCACTCCCACCCTTGCCATTTAGCAGTAAAATACTGGTGGGGGACAGGTGGGAAGTATGTAACCAAATGAGCTAAGTGTGGAGATAAAGAACCTTGAGAAATCTGGCTCCCATCATCTAGGTCTGTATCCAGCTTGCAACCAGGAAACGACTCAAATGGTCCAGCGTTTGCGAACCATCAAAATGGCTTCACTTCTGCACACTATGATATAAAAGCATCCTTTTCCTATAAATCCCACGAAGAAACTGGCTGTGCTTCCTCTCCCTTCTGGATACATAAAAGCCGCTATTTAAAAATACCACGTTAAAAATTTTATGTAATTTATTTTCCTTAAATAATAATTTTGCTACAATCCTGTCATAAATTTTTTTAAAAAATTTAACACAGTATGAACAAAGGCATAATTCTTTAGAACAATCAAAATCAGGGTGCACTTAGAATAAATTAACATCAAATTGTGTTTATATTCAGATAGCCTGATCCTCTCCTTTGAAATGAAATGGAGACCATTCTAACCGAGGGTGAATGCACACATTTGTTCTTCTATACAGAGACTCATTCTTTATAGAAACTCAACTGTAATTTGAATCAAGTTCGGAATCCTGAGAAACACTTACCATGGGCACACACACACATCCACACACATCCGCGGACAACCCTCTAGAAGCTGGGGTTCCCATGGTTCCACGACTAGATCTTTCCTCAGAAGGGCCAAAGATTCTGAATATTTAGATGATATCCCATCTCCCCTCAGGAAAATCGTTAATGTTTCAAGTTTAATAGCTTGAAGTAGCAGCAATCCACGTAGTAGGTTCAGTAGTCGAGAATTCCAGTCTTGGGCTCTGCAGATACAGCAAAGGGGCGAGCAGAGGCCAGAAGGCCCCCACTCCTAAGGACGGACAGGACGCACGGGGAGACGTCGTTCTCAGAGCCTCAGCTGAAAGCTTTCCTGACCTCACATGACTAACCCGGTCCAGGCACTGTGTGAGCCCCTGGAGAGGGTCACTAATGCAGGGGAGCAAGCGGGGCATTTTGGATATGATTCTCAGAAACACGAAATACGGGAAGTGGCGGGGAGATGGGGCAGAAGAAGGCGGGGCAGGAAAGGTGGCGCCTGCCCCTCGGCCTGCAATCCCACCAGCCTGCCTCTGAGGACCTTCATCAGGGTTCCCCTGGCAGCGGCGCGTGAATGCCAACGGTTCCCGCTCTGCCCCGAAGCACAGAAAGCTCAGCCCTTAGAGTCCTATAAACACATACACACAAACGCCCTAGCAACTCCAAGTAGCCACACACTCTTGTTTCTGGGAGGTCAACAGCGTGGCTGGCCTCCCCTCCCAACTGCCCAAGGATGGTTTACAGGAACATGGTGAGGTCTAGGGAGGAAGGCAATAGGACAGGCCCCGAACTGAGATCCCCCTTTTGCTTATTTCGAGGACGAACGGGCCTAAGAGTTGCTATAACTGCATGCGTATCTACACGGTTCCTCTGTACATGATACCTCTTCTAGAGAACTTTAAAGTGCCTGGGTTCAAATGTGCTCATTCCTTCCCCACGGCCTACAGATTTCCTCTTGCTGCTTCCGGAGAGAAGGTCTGGCCTGGCGGAGGACGCCCTTGGGAAGGAGGAATGAACGTTTCACAGTTGTCTTAACTGGGATCCAGCATTTGGACTAAGCCCTCTTCATAAACACGAAGGATCGCTTCACATACAAACTTGTATTGGCTCTGGAAAGGAAAAGGAAAGAAACCTGTCAGCCCACCTGTGGCTCCGGAAACACGGCCTCGTACCGCATCCATGCTGGGTCTTTCACACCGCTCGTTGAGTGCTCTGAGCTCCGGCTCTGGGCCAGGGCAGACCCTGGGTCCCTGCTAGGGACACACGGCGGGGCAGAGACCCCCGTGCAGCCGTAATTCCTGCATCATGAGGGCTGGGGGCTCCCAGACAGTGACAGGCGAAGTGTCATGGATGCCCCTGCCGAGGGAGGAAGCAGCCCGTTCTGTGCTGCAGAGTCAGGGCTCAGCGCCCTGGCCAGGAACACTTGGCCGGAAAGGAGAGGCTGCGCTGGTGGCCGGGCCTGGGGCATGTGGGGGCCTTGAGCCACAGTAAGGAGCCTGGACCCTGTCTTAGGCAGGGCCACTGAACGCTGCTCTGCAGAATGTGGTTCTTTATATTAACTGACACCTATGGAACTTATTTAGTGAAGTGTATGGGGTGAAAGAAAGCATTGAGATGGTGCTTTACCAGCTGGGAAAATCGACCCGGAAGACGCACTGTAAACATGGTAAACCAGGGGCGCCTGGGCGGCTCAGTGGGTTAAGCCGCTGCCTTCGGCTCAGCTCATGATCCCAGGATCCTGGGATGGAGCCCCGCATCGGGCTCTCTGCTCAGCAGGGAGCCTGCTTCCCCCTCTCTCTCTGCCTGCCTCTCTGCCTACTTGTGATCTCTGTCAAATAAATAAATAAAATCTTAAAAGCAAAAACAAAAAACAAAAACCATGGTAAACCGGCAGTGAGGGCTTCCGTAACATGAACCAGGGCAGAGAACAAGAGTCTTAATAACCTGATCTTTTCCTCTTAATTGTGTTTCCCAAGTATAATATAAAACAAGAGCTCACGATCATTAGAGAAATCTTAGAAACTCTGTCCATGAGCTTGTGAGGGCACAGAGCTGGCTGCAACATGGCATTCCCACTCCTTTCTTTGCTTACTCCACCACCTCCTCCAGAAAGCCTTCCTTGACTTTCCAAAGTCTGCTTTTGATACTCCTCCATTGAGTTCCCGGACTCCCCCTAGACTTCATTACTGTTGAAGTTTTTAACGGACTGATCCAGTTTTCCCATCACATACAAGCTTGGGTCTCTCTGGTGTGTGCCATTTTCTAAATGAATGTGGGATGGTCCCCATTTTACAAAAGCTGGGGAAACTGAGGCTTGGAGAGAGGTTAAGGGACTAGCCAAAGGTCACCCAGTATGTGGGGTAGCCTGAATCATGTGCTTTTTTCTATATCCCCCCACCCCCCTCTCTTGAAGTTCAAGGGGAAACCCACAAGCTTTCCTTTGGGAGACACTTGCAGTGTAACTGGCTGAGGTGTGATGCACGTGGGTGACAGCCCAAGGAGGAGAGAGTAGGGCTGTGTGAAATGTCCACTGAGCCAAAAGGCTCACCCACAGACAGGCAGGTGCAGTAAAACCCTCGGGGGACTTTGCTTACTTCTGATGGATAAGTGATGGGCCAGTGGCTCAAGCATGTAGAACACAACCAGGGCTGCTCCCTGGCTGTGAGGCTGGCAGGAACCACATGACGGAAACAGCAAAGGGGAAGGGAGCAAAAGACAGAGGTCACACAGGGTGGGCTTTGGGGTCGCTCAGCCCCTGACTAGCTCTGTGACCTTGGGCAAGGGATACAGAGCCCCGAGCCTTGGTCTCTGAACACGCCAAGCCCTTCACGCAGGCCTGGCCCAGGGCAAGCAGCCAGAAAGTATTGGCCACTGTTACTACTTTTATCAATGGGTTTCTACTCACTGATGTCTGCACCATCATGGCACGCTGGTCTCGCATTTTCCGGACAATATCCAGTGGGTAAACAGGCAGGTTTCTCTCAATGAGGCACATGGCTGTTTCCATGGTGACCAGCACACCTGTGCGCCCTATTCCAGCACTGGGGGACAGAAGCAGAGACTTGGGATTTGCTCACGCAGTGTTTCTGTTAGGCCCAGCTTAACTCCCAGCCAGTTCCCACGTTTACTCAGACAGAGCCTTCCTCCCCTGACCTTCAGGAATACGAAACGCACATTCAGGGCGTGCTCTCGGAACGGGCTGAGCACGGCTCTCCTCGTATATTCTGAGGCCAGGGGCTTCAACACCCGTGAAGAGAAACCCAGCTTTAAGTGCAAGCTGTACCCCACTCTCATTCACGTCTATTGTGAAGGTCAGAGGCTCAAGGACAGATGGAAAGCTGAGGGTGCAGCTTTCTTTTTCTGGTCTACATTCAGGACCTTATTCATAAAATTCCAAATCTTTTGAAAGCGCAGAAGTAAAGCAGAGGCGTCTTGTAAAGGCTTCTGGTCTCGTGGGATTTAGAGTGCTCTTTGCTAACTTTCTCCAGGTCTTTCCCTCTGGGGTGTGCGTGGGAACACAAACAGCACCGGAGGGCCACCGTACCTGCAGTGAACTAACACAGGTTCGCCGTCCACGCGCAGGGACCGCACAGAGTTGACGAATTCCAGAAAGTCTGAGGAGTCATCGGGAACACCGTGGTCAGGCCACGCGACATACTGGAGGTGTGTCACAGTGTGCTCCTCCCCAGTCTGTGGAAGAGGCAGCGTGGCCTTGGTGAGTCCATCCAGAAGGTGGGCAGGGGGACCCCAGCCTCAGTTACAGTGGTCCTGTCTCTGGCTGTCCTTCCGCCCACCATGCACAGCCCTGCCGAGGCCCCCAGAAAGCCCCACTCAGCAGGGCTACCCTCCTACGCACGCACCCATCCTCTGGGACATGGCTCAGGCCACAACCCTGGCCCCACGCCCCCAGGACAGGTTCCTTCCCCACTTCTGCCCTCTGCGATTCCTTCCCTTTTGCTCTGATGGTCCTTGCCGTTAGGGCCACAAATGGGCTTTTTCTTTCTTTCAGAGAGCAAAATACACGTACCATGAGCTTACCACTTTAAGCACTAGGTGTACAGTTCAGTGGGATTACCTACTTCCCGGTGTGGTGCAACCATCACCACTAGCCTTTCGCAGAAGTTGTTCATCTTCCTGAGCTGCAGCTCCGGACCCGGGGAGCACTAACTCTTCATGCCCCCGCCCCCCAGCCAAGCACTCCCTGTCTCTCGGATTTGGACTCCTGCACTACTCTGTCAGCTGCACAGTACTTTCCTCTTGTGGCTGGCTGGTCTGACCTAGTAGAATGTCTTCAAGGGTCATCCTTGCTGTAACATGCATCAGCCTGTTTGAAAGGCTGTGAAAGGCTGAATAGGATTTCCATCGTATAAACGGACCATATCTTGTTTCTCCACGTATCTGTCCATGGACACTCGGACGTTCCCACCTGCGGGCTACGGTGAGCAGTGGTGCTATGAACAAGGGTGCTGGTTCTTTCACAAGTCGGCCTGTGCACTGGCTGAGAGGCTCACCAGGGGAAAATGGAGAACAGACCTGGAGGCACCAGCCCCTGGTGGTCCACCAGGACCATGGTGGATACTGCTGTAGAGCCTGCCTCTAAGCTATGCCCTCCCCGCCACCCCCATTCCCTGCAGGGGGCGCGGCTTACCTCAGTGTTGGTGACCAGCATTTCCCGGAACACGTAAGCAATGGTGCAGTCCTC
The DNA here is from genome assembly GCF_011764305.1 of Mustela putorius furo. Taxonomy (NCBI): domain Eukaryota; kingdom Metazoa; phylum Chordata; class Mammalia; order Carnivora; family Mustelidae; genus Mustela; species Mustela putorius. The sequence continues at coordinate 13,017,625 of NW_025421423.1, forward strand.
TGACTGACATCGGATGTGAAAGTTGCCGTGTTCCATGACATCGGGAGGATCAGGCCAGTACTGGTGACACTTGGTCTGCAAGGGAACCGCCGGGTGTGAGCTAATCTCTGCTATGGAGCTGGTGCTAAGGACCAGTCACCAGGACGGACGGGGGTGGGGGCATCCAGCCAGAGTCCACGCACTCCCACCAGGTACTCTGAGAGCGGCTGGTAGCGGGCAGCCTCAGGCAGAGCCCATCAGCTCTGTCTGCTCCCTGAGGGCAGGAGAGGAGCCTCCCCTCCTCTCCTGGAGAGAAGGATAAAAGTGGGCCTGCCAGGGGCCAGGCCACAGCTCTCCACGAAGCCTGGGGCTGTAGCCCGGAGGTTGAATACAGAGCCCAGCCTCCTCATCACCAGGGTCCGCTTGCTGGAAGAACAGGAGAGGCCTCAGACATGATGCCTCGACACAGGAACAACGTCTCTTCCTCATCCTCCCCTAATCCCCGCATCAAGCCCGCTCCAGGGCCCCGGGCCCCTTCTCTGCTCTCCATACCCCCACCCACCCTCTCTCCTTCACCATCCATCCCCTACCCACTCAAGTAGAAGGTCTCAAAGCACAGCGGTTAAGAGCACACAGCGGGAAGTCAGAAGTCTACTGGACTCATTTTCTCCTCTACCGGTTAGCCTTATGACTTTGAACCTGCCTCTCAACCTCTTGGGATTATCACCGTTTTCACTGGATAGACTGGGACAGCACCTGCTTCCCTGATGGTGGCAGAGGCTGGAGGTAATGGTGGGCAGTGCCAGGCTCACTGTGGGGGCTCAGGTTACCATGGTTGCTATGAGCCCCCCCATCAACTTCAGTTAGGATGATCAGAAATTACACAGAAATCCCAGCGAAAGAAGGCACCAAACAGAGACGAACATCCCTCCCTGTACATTCAAGCAGAATCCCCTAGTCCCTCAGAGGCTTTTGTCCACAACTCACAGAGCTGACACACTCCCCAGATGGCCAAGGTAGAACCCTAGCCTCAGAGGCATTAAGCGACTTGCCCAAGGTCATAGAGCCGCTATGGTTCCCCTCAAGCTCACCGAGAGCCCACGGCCTCTCCCTGTTTTGGATCCTCCCTTTCAAATCCTGATGCCGGCCCACAGCTGTCTTAGCTCCTGCCTCCAGCTTCAAAGCAAAACTCAGGGCCAAGCTGTCCATCCCATCACAGTGCCATCAACTTCTGACTCATTCAATTTTTTTTTCCCTCTCTAAGCCTATAGTTGCAACATCTTACATAAAACTTATATTTGTGTACAGCTAAAAGGGGCTATAAACCGACAGATGCACGTGATCTGTCTAGAAAAGCTTTTCTATTCTTATTTGCAAACGTCACAGCGAGTATTTGAAATTAAAGCGTGTGGTCGAAAGCTGGCGTTAAGAATTTACTTGGAAACCTTAAATATGGGTGTTTGGGTTAGTGGCCATTTCCCAACTTCCCTTAGACAGGAAGGAGCCGCCGTCCCCAGAACTCAGGGCAGAGTCAACCCCCCTCTGGTATACACCTGACTCATCGTCTCAGGGTGTCAGGGAACATTTCAAGAAGACGTGAGCAGACACGGACCGTGAGCCGAACTGGGTACTCAGAGGCTCCTTGGCCCCTCCCGATCCTCGAAATGTGGGTTCCACTTGCCCTTCCAGCTCCCAGGGGCTGCTTGGAGGACACAGCCTAAAGGCAGTAACGTGCTGCTGGAAACACCTATCCTAACTGAGCCCAGTTAGGGTCTCTATAAACTTCAAAGATTTGATGGGAAGGTGCAAGGATCCACTAGTCTTGCTGCTACCCAAGACAAGCCTTGTAAGGTGCCTTGGCTTCCTGAAACTGTCACCCACCAAGCCGCAGTGGTCTGCACCTTTCTTCAGTTTCTCCCTGCCTCCTGCAACCTGCGTGCAGGCCCGGGAATCCTGCCTGACTTCAGATCACAGCCGGGCAGCTCCTGGGAGGGGTCTCTGCTACAGACGCCCAGGCGTCCTGCCCACAGGACCACTGAAGCGAAAGGCTGTCTGAAGGGATCGGCCCATACAAGGCACAGCTGCAGATACCCTATTTCCAGAGACTCCCAGTGAAGCTGACGAGAACCAGACTCTACGCCTTGATCAAATTTAGGTTTTAGGTCTGTTTGGATCACAAAGCAGTGAGGGTGTAGCAGAAAGAGCAAGGGGTCTGTGAAAACCGAATTTCAATCCTGGTTTATAGAAAGCTCCACTAAACAACGGTGTGATCCTGGGTGAGTTATTACACTTCTCGAGTCTCGGTGTCCACATTCCTGCAGGCTGTGGGGGTGAGGGCGGTAACCACTAAAGCCTACTAGCTATTGCTCAGGGTACACCCAGCACGAAACGGTGCTTTTTAAATTTTTTTATTTTTTAAAGATTTTATTTATTTATTTGACAGACAAGTAGGCAGAGAGGCAGGCAGAGAGAGAGGAGGAAGCAGGCTCTCTGCTCAGCAGGGACTCCATCCCAGGACCCTGAGATCATGACCGGAGCTGAAGGCAGCGGCTTAACCCACTGAGCCACCCAGGCGCCCCGAAATGGTACTTTTTATGGACATTAGCTTGGCCTCAAAAAAACCCTATGAGAGAGGTATTACCGGTCTATTTTGCATATGAATAAACTGAGGTTTTTGAGTGTGAATCTACTGCAGATCACACGTAGCAGAAGTGGCACATACATAGATGTGAAAAATAATTTTTCACCCAGAGAAAGCATCCCTGATGGAAGGTGCGGGAGAATGCTTTTTCAATAGAAAAGTGATACCCCTATAGGTCTTTTTCCTCTAAGAGGAAACCTGTGAACCTGAAGGGAGACTATTGCTAAGACTAAGAGAAACATTTTGGGGGGGAATGAAACAAGGCAGGAATCGAAGTGATGCTGCCGCAGGAGAACCTCACAGGCCGGAAGAGGTGCTCGAGGAGACCCCGCACGTGGACACACCTGCTGGGCACAGCCGTGATCGGGGACTCTGGCCAGGTGCCGTCTGCAGGGAGGCCCACCCTGCTAGATGCACAGTAGGGGAGAAAGCAAACCGGGCATGCTGCAAAGCTCAACTCTCAGAATAGGGAAGGGGGGAAGCTGCTGGCTTGGAGACAACCCGTAGGCAGGGCGACGAACAGATAAGGGACCTCGGGGATAAAGGGCGCAGGTCAGCTGAGCGCTCCTAACAGGAGAGGGAGGAAACATGTGGCCTGGATTTTTACAAGAACAGGTTTTCCACAATGGGTGCACAGGAGGCTAAGTCCCCAGGGCCTGAGATAGCGAAGGCTACAGCAGCTCGGGAGAAGGGGCCGGCTGGGATGGGCTCAGTCAGGAAGACCGCTGGGAAACAAAGAAGGCCCGTGGGGCGCAGGGAGACCTCAGAGGAGCTCAGGTTCCGAGCAGATGCCGACAAAAGGCGGGGAAGTGGGATGTCACCAGGATAGAGCAGGAGGGGCAGGGCCCATAAGAGTGGACAGAGGAAGCAGGGCCTCTGGGATGGAAGAAAGAGCCTTTCTGTCTGGGCTGGAATGAACAAGACGAGGGAAGAGGGGCTGTTTTCCAGGACAGATCATCTGTCACTCGCCAGGCCTGCTGCAGCTCGAGAATGACCTCAGGGCTGGGAAGGGCAGAGCCAATGTTAAAGGGGAAAGAGAAGCCCAACCCAGGGAGGTCACCGTGTCCAGCTGCCCCGAAAGACCTTGTGACACGGGGGAGTGGCACCGCTATGAATACTCTGAAAGAAGCTTCCTGGAACCCAGAAGTCACAGAATAAGAGGCAAGCATAGCACAGGTTTCAAATGGGGAGCCTGGCAGGCTGTGGAAAAAGAAAAGGTGACAAAGGTGATGTTAGTCATCTACAAAATAGCAGAAATGGCCCAGAGCAGGGCCTGCAGAGTGTGGGAGCTGCTGGTACAATCAGGGGATTCAATAACATGGAAATGCATTTAAAAAAAAAATATTTATTTATGTATTCTTAGAGAGAGCACCCACTCGAGTAGTGGGAAGCGGCAATGGGAGAGGGAGAGAGAATCTTAAAAAAGGCTCCGTGCTCTCTGTAGAGCCTGATACGGGGCTTGATCTCATGCTCCTAAGATCACGACCTGAGCTGAAACCATGAGTTGGACACTTTAACCGACGGAGCCACCCAGGCTTCCCAGGCAAATTTTTTCATATGTGCCAAGGACAGTCTGAATTGGGTTGAGGATGGCTTTAACAACCCTTCCTTACTACATTAACTCCCTTTTCATGAGAGACAGAGAAAGCATGTGTGCACACATTCATCTGCGCCAGGCTTTGGGTCCAGAGGCTGCAAGGTGAGGCAATGTGTATGTTCTATGGTGAGCATGCAAGCGCACGCACACACACCCACACCCACACCCATATATATAGATATATATATCTATATATATGTAAGTAGGGTCCATGCCCAGAGTGGAGTCCAACATAGGGCGTGAACTCAGAACCCTGAGATCAAGACCTGAGCTGAGATCAAGAACCAGATGTTTAAACAACTAAGCCACCAGGCGCCCCATGGTCTTTGTATTTTCACGTATACCTTCTCTTTATGGCATTTGATATTTGATTTCCATTTAAGGTATATCTTTTAAAATAAATTTATTAAAGGAAAAAAAGATAAGTCAATTTAAAGAAAAAATAATACTGTAGTAAAATAAATTCAGTCTAGTCCCAGCAATAATTGTTAAGGTGGTCCCCAGCTACCACTGCCAGCTGATGTTTACGTCATATTGTGTGCCAAGCACCCTTTCAAGAAACCCACCGATATTAAACCCCGACAATCCCACAAGACAGGCACTATTATTATTCCATTCTACCAGAGGCTTTGTAACTTTCCAAAGTCCCACATGTAGGAAATAATAGAGCCAGGATCTGAATCTGAGTCTGCCCAATCTTCCCCACCACAGCCCAGAACAAGAGGGTTGTGAGGGCTCCAGAAAAAGAGAGAGTGCGGGACTGTGAGTCAGCCAGGGTTCCCTAAGTTCAAAAAAAAAAAAGGGTCTAGGTCACTTCATTTCCTATTCAAAACAAAATTAGAAAGTGACAAAAAATAAAACAAAATATAAACAAACGAACAAAAAAAAACAGACAAAACTGAGACTTGTGGACAAGGAGATGAGGTGGTGCCCTGTGATTTCAGGAAAGCCTTGGACAGTCTCTCAGGGTAATGGGGTAAGACAAGGGAGAGAAAAGCAGGAGCCGGGAGCAGAGCTGGGAGGCATACAGCTGCTGTCCCCAAGGGTGCCCTCAATGCATCTGACTCACGGCATTCTAGAAGGAGGTTTCTATTGCCTCTTGAGGACCTTCACATTTTTTAACAGTGACTTACATGACAAGAAGAGATTCTGATCAAAACTGTGGCATGGCAAGAAGCTAAGAGTGACAGCCGACACAAGGAGCAATAGAAGGGAAACCCAGAAAGCCATAGGGAGCACGTGACAGGCCAGATCTATGGCCGAATCCAGCCCATGACGATGACACATAAAACAGTGCTAACATCTGCTGGACACTTGCCACATGCAGTTCTCTAAGCTTTTTACATACAACGTCTCCGACTTTACAACCCGTCCAAGATGGGCACGACAACCGCCTCCACTTCATATATGAAGAAGCTGAGGGCAGAGAGCTGAAGTAACTTGCTCAGGGGGAATCACGCTGTGAACCCAGACTGTCTGGCTCTAGGACCTGCGACATTCTGTAGGTGTAGCTTTCAAGAGTCAAGCACAGAGTACGGAACAGGGCAACTGGCCCAAGAGTGACACCAAGACAGAGACCAGACGCTTTCTGCGGGTCACAGGGTTGCTGAAAGCCGAGATTATGGGCTTTTACAAAGTCTGAGGTTATTTTCAGATACCTAAAAGGCCAGTGCCTAGGAGAGAGGGGTAACTTATTCTGTGTCTTCCCAGTGGGAGAAGCAGGTGGGGTGGAGGTTCAAAGGCTGTTGGATTTCAGCGAGTGGTAAGGAGGAATTTTTTTTTTTTTAAACTGGAGCTGAACACCCATGGGATGGACCCTGGAGGTGTTTTTGCAGAAGTGGGGAGCCCGCTACTTTGGAGAACACACAGAAGTCCTTTGCAATCCATCGGGCTCTGCAGAATTAGTTAGGAATTCTCATTTTGCTGTTTCAGGCAAGAGTGTAGACTCTTCTCAAACATACTATTCGTTCTAATCTGCACATTCTGATTTTCGGCGTGGATCAATTTGGTATTCTGAGTGACGGACCAGGGAGGGAGGCCTGGGAGGGAGCAGCACACGAATCATTCAAAGCAGGTGGCTCAAAGTTAATTTATATCTGCATAAATGTTTCCTAATGAAGGTATCTTGCCATAGCACAGGTTAGAGAATACGCAACCCAGGTATCCCTTGCCCAGTGACTTCTGTTCTATAACCAGTGAAATGCTCCTCCGGAAAATGCACCCCACTAAGCCCAGTGTGCTGCCTGTCACTCTCCTAATCAAGACCTTCTTCCCTTTTTTGCATCGGGTTTTGCTGCATCACAAGCAAGGCAGACAGAGGCTGTAATTTCACTACTTATTATGGTCACTGTGGCACACCCACCGCTCTGCTCAGGACCAGCGCTTGTCCTGCGTGGCTGAGGCTACAGTCAACACAAGGGTTCGGGGGGAATGGCCTTCTGCTGGTTATGATGGATCGGAGACAGGGGCAGGAGGGGCTGTCTGATTCTTGTGAGCTCTGGGAGGGCCAGGGAGTGGGCAGGAGTGCTGAGCCGCCCGTCAGTCGAGGTGTCTATCAGTAGCTCTCAAAAGGAGACCTATGGGTCACACAGGGGTTGGACCAGGGGGCGTTAAAGATCCTTTCCAGGTCTGAGGTTCATGTTCCACAGAGCACGGCGTGACATGCCTGCGTGTGAATTGGAAATCAAGCCACTTACCCGCCCTCGCTCGGTGAGAGTCGTCAACATGACAATGAGTGATAACTTCTGATCCCAGACGACTTGCCAAAATTGTGCACAGGTGTGTGGCAGGGGACCCTGAGCAGCAATGTACTTGTTCACGAGGTTAGCAGCAGGAATTTCCATCTGGCAAGAGACGGTTCAGGCGTTAGTACCTGTCGCCGTGACAAGGTGGACGCGGAACTGGATCTTAAACTCTTCTAGTTGGTGCCTGACATCACACCAGAATATCCCGCCAATTTATAGCCAACAAGGAAAATCAAAGAAAAACCTACTTTAAAAAAATCCTTGAAACACACTGGACAATGCCACTAGCATTAACTACGTAGGGTAAAGCCGTATGACACACGGTAGGCAATAATCAGAAACGTACCTACAAGATGGCAGAAGAGTCTCAATGACTTTTACTGCCAGATCCTAAATATAATCAATGCTGGCCATCTGTATCTTCAGCAACACATACCAGTCCTCGTGCCCAAATCTTTCCCCACGCAGGGCTTTCTATCAAGATCCACAGACTTTTCTCTGATGCACAGACCACATGGCTTATCCCCCCACAAATGCTATGCTTTGCTTTCTGCAGGGCTGCCAACGTCATGTCATTGAGCTGACCAATCCTTTCCCCCACCCAGCCTTACGATGTATCAACAAATAAAAATTGCATGTATTTAAGGTATACAACAGGATGGTGTGATACATGCATATGTTGAGGAATGATCACCACACTCAAGTTCATGAACACATCCATCACTTCACACAGTTACCACTTGAGTTCATGAACGTTAAATGCCAAAATGTTTTCAGCTGTCCTCAGTGTCCCTCCCCCACCCTGCCCTGCTCACACTTCTTCCCTCTGAACGGAGTCATTTCTATGAACAACATTCAGAACCTGATGAGCTCTGAAGTGACACTGGGATTCACTCATTCTTAGATGGGAAGGCAAAGAGAGGCGCCTAATTCATGGTTTGGTTGATGCTTGGGTTAATGGCTTCTCCAACCCCAGTCTGAGTTCCCTCATATCCTCACGGTCAAGGAGACCGGATGGTGTGACCTGGCTGACCCCACCAATTCTGATGCTCTGCTCTTAAGACATAAGAAAGGGTGAAGTGAGGTGCAATGAGTTCCACAGATGTTTTAGAATAAATGGAATCACTGATAGGACCCATTTTTATTAGGCAGTTCTTGATATTTTGCTATTAACTTGAAAATCTGAGAAATTCATCTGTTCATTTAGATCAGGGGTTGGCAAACTGTGGCCAGAGGGCCAAATCTGACAGCCACTTTGCAAGCTAACAGTGTTTTGTTTTTTAAGATTTTATTTATTTATTTGAGAGAGAGAGAACATGCATGAGAGAGCACAAGTAGGGGGAGCAGCAGGAGCAGAGGGAGAAGCAGACTCCCCATTGAGTAGGGAGCCCAAGGCAGGGCTTGATCCTAGGACCCTGGGATCCTGACCTGATCTAAAGGCAGATGCTTGACTGACTGAGCCACCCAGGCACCCCATGATTTTTTTTTTTTTAAGATTTTGTTTATTTAGAGAGCATGAGCAGGGGGAGGAAGTAGAGGGAGAGGGCCAGAGAATCTCAAGCAGACGCACGCGGGTGCGGAGCCCGAGTTGGGGCTCAGTGGCATGACCCTGAAGCTCAGGACCTAAACTGTAATTGAGAAACAGATGCTGAATGGACTGACCCACGCAGGTAACCTGCAAGCTAAGAGTGTTTTAAAACTATTTCTACATGGTTGCATTTTATTTTATTTATATATTTTTAAAATATTTTATTTATTTATTTGCCAGAGAGAGAGAGAGAGCGCACAGGCAGACAGAGTGGCAGGCTGAGGCAGAGGGAGAATCAGGCTCCCTGCTGAGCAAGGAGCCTGAAGTGGGACTCAATCCCAGAACCCTGGGATCATGACCTGAGCCGAAGGTAGCCACTTAACCAACTGAGCCACCCAGGCGTCCCTACATGGTGGCATTTTAAATGGTTGTGTAAGTACCTAAGTAATATCCTCCATTTTGCCTCAGCCTACAAAGATCGAAACGTTTATCACCTGGCCCTCTACAGAAAAAGCATGCTAACCCCTGGTTTAAATGGTGACAATGAGGTTCAGAGAGTCCAAGTAAGCTGTCCAAGATGCGTCTGCAGAGTGAAGTGCATGTTTTTCCCACAACATGTGAAATCTGTTATCTTTTCTTTCTGAATTATATGCACAAGTGGTTTTCTTCCCCTTATTTTTAGGTGGGATGTACAGTAATAACATGTGGTGGGGGGGGACACAGAAAGTTACAAGCATACCACTGGCAAGAAAAAAAAAAATCAAAACAACCAAAAAAAAAAAAAACCCACAAAAATGTCAGCAGTTGAGGACAGAAGGCATGTGGACGATGGGAATCAGAGACACGGAGTCCGAGTTTTGGTCTCACCTTCTGTTAGCTTTGTGACTTTTCAAATTATTTAATCTCTCTGAACCTTAGTTTTGTCCTCTGTAAAGTGAGACTATTGTGCCTTCCCTCAGGGGCTGCTGAGGTGCTGAATGAGGGGGCGAACGGGGAAGCACTCTGTCCACCGCAAAGCACCACGCATGCCACGATCATGCTTGGGACAGTGATCAATGTGCTCTTAGTATCCACATTCTTGACTTACGTTCACATAACTCGCATTAATATAATCTTCATTTCCCTGCAATAAGACCCGGGTGGTGTCGTCTGCAGGGAGAAAAAAAAAAAAATTTACCGATTATCCGGAACGTTATTTGGATCATGCCAAGGAAACCAGAGTTCAGTCCCCCAGCCCATCTGCAGCTCTCGCCTCATTAGCATAAACACTATTCCCCAACTGTTCCCAGTCTGACATGGCGGCAATAAAGACGGTGGTGTTTACAGACACACTGAAAATCGTTCCAGAATATCAGACAATCTGTTTTAAAAAGAGAAACATTATCTCAGCGAGTTGGGGGAGGGCGGGCAGGGGAGGGAGGCGTTCACCCCCGATACTCACAAGGCAGCACATCTTTGTATCGGTTTTTGTCCAAATTTTGAGGCAGCTTTGCAAAGGTGATGGCCAGACCGGGCTTCTTTCTGTAGAGTTGCTATATAAGGAATACAGAAGCGAGGGGAAAACAAAAAACAAAAAACCAGCATTGCAAAAAACAGCTAGGGAGGGAGTGTGGAAACATACTTTAACAATAGTCAACCATGCCCGGCACTTAGGGGCTATATCATTTATTTTTTGAAAGAGCGAGCAAGCAGGGAGGGGCAGAGGGAGAGAGAGAGAGAGAGAGAGAGAAAGAGCGAGTATCTCAAACAGACTCCCCACCTAGTGCAGAGCCTGAATTAGGGCTTAATCTTACGACCCTGACATCATGACCATGAGTCAGATGCAAAACCAACTGAGACACCCAGGTGCCCCTAGGTGCTGTATTTTAAAAGAAAACTCTTCCTAATAAGAAATTTTAGACTCCTATGAGAAACTGACTACATTCACTTTTTTTCTTTTTCTTTTTTCTTAACATGAGGATCTTTGGGAGAAAGGAAGTCACAGGCAGGGTTCTGAATCAGCAGATAATGGAATATGGTAAGTAAAACCTCATCCTTATGACAGTTACTTGACAAACGCTAGAAGCAAGTAGAGAAAGGAAAGGATCCTGACTCCAAGTTACAATGGAGACCATTTACATTAGTCTAGAAACATTTCCTTCCAGTTCAACGGAGAGAGCCCGGTTCTCAACTAAAGTACAAGAGCATCTCATTCATCATTTCAGAAGTCTTGTTTCCACAGTAAAAAGAGTGAAAGCTTCGTCTAAGTTTCCGTGTGCATGAAACAACTAGGAAAAAATGCAATTAAAACCATCTTTGCCCATCTATAAGCACCTACTGGACACATTTACGTGGTCCCTGGTATGATTCTGACAAAAGGTCTGTGGGAGGGACTAAGAGGGCCCTTATTTCACAAGCGAGAAGCAGAGACTATAGATCTCGCTCACAATCACGATCAGATCCTTCTCAATGCTTGAGCTTTCTTTTTCTCTGAAACCACACTGTGGAGGTACGACTGTCATGTAAGAAGTGGTATGTATTTCACGTATATAACTTGCTGAGTCTGGGGAGAAGGATACACAACCAGGGCCGCAGACACATTTGTTCCCAGTTTTCTCCAGACCTTGAGTTTTTTCTTCCCCTCTTTCTTTCCTTTTTTTTTTTTTTAAAGATTTTATTGATTTATTTGAGAGTGTGTACGCACACATGAGTGGGGGAGGGGCAAAGGAAGAGGGAGAAGCCGACTCCCTGCCCTCATGAACCTGAGATCATGACCTGAGCTGAAACCCAGAGTTGGGCGCTCAACCAACTGACCACCCAAACATCCCTCACCAGTGCTTTTGCTAAATTAACTTTATGAAAGTTTAAAAACAATACAACTTTTTTTTTTTTAAATATTGAAAGTGTTCTTTCTTCTCCTAGAAAATCTGGGAAATTCAGAGTAGGATAAAGAAAAAAGAAATTACCAGTAATTTCATAACCCCCACGATGACCCTTTTCTTAGGTTTTCTCTAGTTTCCTATGCATACATGCATACAAATAAACCTAAGTACACATGTATACACAGAAGACCGAGACATACTACATTTTTAAAAATAAAAAATGAGACTCACCTCCATATTGGCACTTCCTATACTATGTTCTATGGAAGGGGTTTCATTTCTTAAGACTTTTATTTATTTGATAGAGAGCAGGAGAGCATAGCAGGGCAAGGAGAGGCAGAGGGAGAAGCAGGCTCCCCACCTGAGCAGGGAGCCCGATGTGGGGCTCAAAGTGGGGCTCCATCCCAGGACCCTGGGATCATGACCTGAGCTGAAGGCAGATACTCATCTGGGCACCCGACCCAACTGTTCTGAAAGACGCTAATAGGAATTCCTTAGAAAGTTTCAAGTCAAGGGAATTTGGAAAGTACAAGCCATCTTATGTTCTATGATTAGCTAAGCGTTTCTCAAGATCATTTGGAGGCCATGGAGGATCTCACATCTCATAAGAAGTATTCTGGGAAATACTATCATAATTTTGAAGCCTGTTTTTTCCAGCTTACTAGAGCCTAGTTCCCTGTGCCATTAAATCTTCTAATATTCTCTACACAAAATGAATTTTACTGGAATAATTTATAGTTTCACATAATGTAACTTTTACTCTATCTTTTGATTAGGGTATTTTCAGTGTTTTTACTCTTACAAATTTCCAGGAGAATTATTGCATCAAAACGTATTTTTAGGGACTCTGATACATATAACTAAGTTGTCCTACCAGGGTGTATGAGAACAAACTGTTATTCCATCAAATTGTGGCCAACATCATCAATGTGTTTGCAATTTTAATAAGAAGGCTGAGCAGTATTTTCTGCCAGAATTTTTGCAAATTGTATTTTTTGCAAATTGTATTTCTTGTAAACTGACCTCTGTGAGTCTGTTTCTCTTATTAGTTCTTTTTTCATTAAATAAACAAGCTGCACAGAAATCACCAGGAGAGAATTAGCACTGAGATTTTTGGCAACAATAATTGTGTCATGTCTTATACGTTTACCAGATGTTCAGAATTTATAATCTCTCCCCCAGCTCAGCTACTGAACTTCACAATTTCAGTTCATAACAATCAAGCAGCCACAGAACAACTTCTTAAACATCTGCCACCTTTCATGGACCGAGACCATTCTAGAAATAAATTCATGATTTATTGGGAGGTTTGCTTTGATACTGTAAGGAGACTATCTGAGTCGTATTTCCCCAAATGACCTTTTGGTTCTAACTGACTAACTGCATGGAGGTAAAATCCAATTAAGTGAATATAATCAGTAAAGCTAAGCCGGAGGTTCAAATTCCAAGATTTTTTTTTTCTCCAAATAAAGTCATAAATGTAATCAACTTGACATGGTCTAGCAGAAAAGCACAGATCTAGCAAAAGGCTTTAATTACAACATAACATAATTTAACAAAAAATTACAGTAAATATATAAATATATCTCAGCCATAACAATCTGTTGATAAATTATTAAGGTTCTAAAATAAAAAACAAAATAACAGTGTTTAAACATTTTAAAATGTGCACACCCTGGGCTTTATCTGACAGGAATGCATAAAGATTCATACCAAAGAAAGTTCCCCTCGGCAAAGTATTTTTTTTATGAATACGGGAAATAGCCTGAAAATTTCCCAGTAGGGAGAAGTGTTGCCTTAAATTATGGTACAGTCATACCACAGAATTATGTGCAATGAAGAGAAGAAGAAGACTAAAGCACAGATTTGGAAGGATATTCATTCATCTCTCTCTCTTTTTTTTTTTTTTTACCAAAACAAAACAAAACTTTATTTATAATTGAAAACTTAAACAGAAAATCTTGGGTTCTGAATCTGTGACACTTCCAAAATCTCTTGATCAAAAAGGGCCGCAGCAGGCAGGGAAGCAAACACAGGGGCCAATCCGGATTATCTTACTCAAGAGTGTCACCCAGAGCAAGGAAGGCCCACAATGGCAGAGAGGTGGTGGTCTGATCAGTCTTGCTCTGGACTACATCTCCCCACACTGTGAGATCACCACAGGCAGCTTGGGCTTATTGTTGGGGCCTGTGGGAACATTCTCGATCTTTCGCATCACTAGAAGTCCATCAATGATTTTGCCAAACACTACCTGTTTCCCATCCAGCCAATCACATTTAGAGCAGGTGATGAAGAACTGGCAGCCATTTGTACTGGGACCACTGTTTGCCATGGAAAGCAGGCCTGGAGCTGAGTGTCTGAATTTAAAATTTTCATCTGCAAATGGCCCCCGGTAAATACTGGCAACTCCAGTACCATCTCCATTAACAAAATCCCCACCCTGAATCATGAAATCCTTTATGACCCTGTGGAAGGTGCTCCCTTTATAGCCTATTGGAACCCCATCTTTTCTGAATTCTCCATTGCAGAACTGCCTAAAATTCTCGGCCGTCTTAGGCACAACATCCGCAAACAGCTTGATCTTCATGCGGCCAACTTCCTGGCCGCCAAAGAACACCACGGGATAAACAGGGCTTGAATTTGCCACCTCCATGGCTGCGACCTGGAAGCAGAAGCTCATTCATCTCTTTCTAAGCAAAGAATGCAGGTTACAGAATAAAGTGTGATCCCTTTGATATATAATAGCACATTTGCCACTACTGGGTATTTACCCTAAAGATACAAATGTAGTGATCCGAAGGGGCATGTGCACCCAAATGTTTATAGCAGCAATGTCCACAATAACCAAACTATGGAAGGAACCTAAATGTCCATCAACAGATGAATGGATCAAGAAGATGTGGTATATATATACAATGGAATACTATGCAGTCATCAAAACCCCCCAAATCTTGCTATTTGCAATGACGTGGATGGAACTAGAGAGTATCATGCTAAGTGAAATAAGTCAGAGAAAGATAATTATCATATGATCTCTCTGATATGAGGAATTTAAGAGGCAGGATGGGGAGTTTAGGGCGTAGGGAAGGAAAAAATGAAACAAGATGGGATCGGGAGGGATGCAAGCCATAAGAGACTCTTAATCTCACTAAACAAACTGAGGGTTGCTGGGGGGTGAGGGGTATGGAGAGTGTGGTTGGGTTATGGGGTGGGTATGTGATATGGTGAGTGCTGTGAAGTGTGTAAACCTGGCGATTCACGGACCTGTACCCCTGGGGCAAATAATACATTATACGTTAATAAAAGTAATTTTTAAAAAAGACCAAAAAATACATTTGCATGAGCACCAGAACACGTTTGGAAGGACAGGCACCAAGTTGTTATTTGTAAATGTGTAACAAAGAGAAAGAAGCTAAAGAAGATGGGAGTCAGGAGACAATTCTACTTTGCCTATTTCTGAATTACTTGAATTATTACAATGCAAATTCTTTCTTTTTTTTTTAACGCTTTTACTTAACTTTTAGTTAGCTAACATACAGTACAATATTGGTTGCAGGTGGAGAATTCATCACTTATATACAACACCCACAGCTCGTCCGAAGTGTCCCACTTTAACCTTCATCACTCATTTACCCCATCCCCTGCCCCCCTCCCCTCCAGCCAAATTCTTTTCCTTTTTTTTTTTTTAAAGATTTATGTATTTGAGAGAGAAAGAGCACGTGAGCGATCAGGGAGACTCCCAAGCAGGCTCCCCGCTGAGCACGGAGCCCAACACAGGGCTCCATCCTACCACCCTGAGAATCATGACCTGAGCCAAAACCAAGAGCCAGGTGCCCAACTGACTGAGCCACCCAGGAGCCCCAGCCAAATTATTTCTTAAATTCCAATGACTGAATGAGGGGAAAAAAAGAACCTAGAATAAATCTATATACAAAATTTCAAAATTCGGGGTGCCTGGGTGGCTCAGTAGGTTAAAGCCTCTGCCTTCGGCTCAGGTCATGATCTCAGGGTCCTGGGATCGAGCTCTGCGTTGGGCTCTCTGCTCAGCAGGGAGCCTGCTTCCCTTCTTCTCTCTCTGCCTGCCTCTCTGCCTACTTGTGATCGCTCTCTCTCTGTCAAATAAATAAATAAATAAACCCTAAAAAATTTTCAAAATTCTACAAAAAGCTGGGTCAACAGGAAGATGATTTTGGGGGCCTTCAGAGAGTAGGACAACAAGCTCATATTCGTGTCTGCCTTGCCAAGGTGAACACTGAGCCCTATTTCTGCTGAAATGCTTCAAGTCCTAGTCATCCACTTAGCTTTTGAAGGTGTTAAGAGTTGGTTTTCAACGTCCTTTAATTTACTGACTTTTTCTCCAGACCCCGGGAGCTGCTCAGCAGGCTATGAAACCACTCTTCTGAGAAGGGTGATTCAAGGTGGAGAGTGAGGGCTTGGAAACCCAGGTATGTCTTTCCGGAAGGGTCAGGGATGGAGAGAAAGGAATTAAAGACCATCAGCCAGAATCCAGAGGAAGCTCTTTCAAGAACTCCTCATTGCAAAAGGACACTTGGCTGGGGTTAGTCCCAGGCTAAGGGTGTGTGAGCCCAGGAAGGAGCTGTCAGTTACGGATCCCTTCAACTCTGCCCTAAAATGAGAGCAACCAGGAGCCTGGCGAGGGAGTCCCAGGGGCGGTGGGTTAGAAGTTTCATTTAACAGTTTTGTTAAAAGCTGTTAATTTTTAAATCTCAAAGTGCTTTGTTTGCCTCTTATTGGAGTACAGTTCTAAGAAGCTGTGAAGCTAAGGGTAAATTATAAAAAGACCAGCTGAGAATGGTTTGCAACAGAACAGCCACATTTATTTATTTATTTTGGGGGGGGCTTGGGTTGGGCTTTTTTTTTTTTTTTAAGATTTTATTTAGGGTGTCTGGGTGGCTCAGTTGGTTAAAAGACTGGCCTTCGGCTCAGCTCATGATCCTGGAATCCCGGGATCGAGTCCTACATCTGACTCCCTGCTCAGCAGGGAGTCTGCTTCTCCCACTGACCTGTCTCCTCTCATTCTCTCCCTCTCAAATAAATAAATAAAATCTTAAAAAAAAAAAAGATAAAAAATTAAAAAAAAAAGATTTTATTTATTTGAGAGAGAGAGTGTATACAAGAAGGGTTAAGGTCAGAGGGAAAAGCAGACTCCCCACTCAGCAGGGAGACCAACACAGGACTTGATCCTGGGACTCCAGGGTCATGACCTGAGCTGAAGATAGTCGCTTAACTGACTGAGCCACCCAGGCATCCAGAACAATCCTATTTATTTATTTATTTATTTATTTATTTTTTTAAAGATTTTATTTATTTATCAGAGAGAGAGAGGGAGAGAGCGAGCATAGGCAGACAGAATGGCAGACAGAGGCAGAGGGAGAAGCAAGGAGCCTGATGTGGGACTCGATCCCAGGACGCTGGGATCATGACCTGAGCCGAAGGCAGCTGCTTAACCAACTGAGCCACTCAGGCGTCCCAGAACAATCCTATTTAAATTAACGCCAATATCACCGGCTCTGGCTTCCAAAGACAGCAAGCTGAAGAGTGGAAGCTAGACTTCTCTCATGCAGGACACTGGGATGGGTAAGACGATGTGGTTTTCCAGACTAAACATTTCTCCGAAAATTCCCTCTAATATTAGAGAGAGGGCTTCAGGAGAGGACTGTGATCTCATCAGACCTCTGGCCCAAGTGAAGGTGTGAACGTTGGTGACCACTCTCAGACGAAAGCTTCTGACACCTCAGGGGCTCTGACCAGTGGATGCTGGCAAGGCCCCACACAGGGGAATTGGAACTTCCTGTCAACTCTATGACCAGGGAAAGGGAGAATTCTCAAAGGCTGAAAGCCCAGGGAGGCCAGGATTGGTAGGGAGGGAAACGGAAAAAACAATCAAAAAAACCCCAAAAAACCAAACAAATAAAAGGAGGGGTCACTGAAGGGGCAATGAACGAGGAGAGATCAAACAGCAGAAAGACTCCCTTTCACACCCTTGGCAATGACCGGGATCTACTGCAGGACAATGGTTCTTCAAACGACCTACTTCCTGTGTCAAGCACCCAACAATGATCTTCATGAAGCCGGGCATCTTGTCTGCTTGGCTCTCACCACCAGCCCTAGGCCAGCACTCTACCGGACCCATAGTACGCGCTTAATCAAAAGGTGTAGTGGGGTGTTCAGCTTTGGACACCAGTGAGTAAGGCAAAACAAGAGGTGTCACAAAGCCCCATACCTAAGTGGAGGGTAACTCCTTTTTCAGGAAGACCTTAAGAGGCTATTTTGCCTTGTAGTACTTGGTGGACATAATTCACTCCTCAGGGGCCATTTGTCTACACTGGGGACTCCCCTTTCCCTTATACCTGACCCACTAGAGGGCCAGGGATCCTGTCTGGAGGCCCTCTGGAGTTTCCCCCTACATTCCCATGAAGGTTTGCTGAAATAAACACTATTACTAGTAATTTGGGGACCTTCAAAAGTGCTACTTGAAGCAGATCCCATGGCTAGGAGTCCATTTCACGGGTAAATACAAGACAGTGAGCCGAGGTGGCCCCGCCTTTAAAATGGGCTTCCAGAACTTGAAATGTCAAGCCCTCACACTTGCTCCTGGAATCCTACACATTACAGAATGTTCTCCTTGAAGAAAAAAAAAATCAGGGAAGATTCTTAAATGCTTTCTTTTTTTTTTTTTTTAAAGTATGAATTCTAAGCTTGAAGGTATAATCGCCTTCACTAATTTCTACGTGTGTCAATTTAAGCCTCTCATTAAGTCTTCAGCTATCTCAGTCCTTCCAGATCAGCCTTCATAGTAATCATGGGAGCCAGTGAGTCACTTGTTTTGACACGGATGGATGTTTCCTACAAGGGCGATGTAGGAGGGACTTTAGGGAAAATGGGTCAGAAGAGAGAAAAAGGAAGGCTTCTGGTTTTGTAAAGGAGGAAGACATTGAAGTGGGATGGGCGGGGGTTTCTGAGCAGGACGTGGTCTCTGGGGGGGTCCTATAGCCTCTGCTCATATCCGGGCAGAAAGGGAGGAGGAAAGTGCATTTCCTATCCACCCCGCTCCGAAAGTCTCTGCAGACATCTTCACTGGACAAGGAGGCAGGTTGCAAGCCACCGGGTCACACGGATGGAGACAGGCACAAAGGTCCTTTACTGGGAAAGCTGGTTCTCAAAGGACACCCCCTCCCTTGCTTCAATAGAAAAGGTCAACTCAGGGAAGGCATGAAGTGAGCCATGGGTTTTCTTTAGGAAGGAATGAACCTGGGGCAGACTTAATGAGTTCCTTAACAAAAGAGCATCCTGGAGATGGTAAGACTTGGAGCCATGCAAACCCCAAATCTTCTCCTTGACGTGAGACAGAGAGACGCCCAACCTCGGCTGAACCAGGCAGGGTACTCAGGCAGTTTGGCGCCCGTCCGCTCACTTGGAGTAGCTCCTGCGGGGCAGCTCCGGGAGGGAGGGGCTCAGGCTGGAGGCTGGTGAGAAGCTGGGGGGCACCTGGCAACGGTGAGTTCGGACACTGACTAGACTTCCACACAGATTCGGATCCAACCTCGATCCGACCAGCAACTTAACACGAGGCAAGTCCCCAACCCCCAGCCTCATTCTCTCCACCTAAAAAGGCGCCCTCCTCAAGTTGCGAGAATCAACAGAGACAACATATGTGAAACATACTTGGCAGATTCCAAAAGTGCTACTGAAATGCTCATAATTATTAAGCGTGATCTTATTACAGCTGGGACCAAACGCTTTCTGGAACACATTAGTAATTGTTTACCGAAAGCCACGGGAGGGACAGGGAATTCCCCTGGTGAAAAAAGTGCTTCAAAACAGGCTTTGCTGAAAACCAGCTAGCCATCACAGGAGGGTTCCATCTACGGCCCAGCCACCCCAAGGAGGGCCTCTTGGCGTTGGGAGAGTGGGTGGCATGGGTACCTGTGAGGGGCCAGCTCCCTCTTTCTGCTCCTGTCCAGAGCACAGCCCTCATCAGACACTCTGCCATCTGCCAATGGCACCACGGGGCAGGTGGAAAACCAGAATAGCCAAGATTCTGGAGTTGGACAGCTCAGGGTTCCAAACCCAGCAGACATGACCACTTCTTGTATGGAGACAGCCTGCTTTTTAAAAAAATAAATAATTATAGTTGTTACTCTTTATGGTATTCTTTTCATACGCTAAACAACACACTGAGTATTTATCTCATCTAACCCTTACAATTGACCCATGAGATACCCAATTTACAGACGGGGAAGTGGAGGGTACAGAGAGGTGAAAGGGACAGGCTGCCTGGGGTCGCACAGGAAGCGAGGGACAGAGTCAGGACTTAAAGCCTGGCTCTGTATGGTGAGATTGCTTCTCAGATCTTTTCTAGTTCTGATGCTGTACTATTCTAACAACTCCCACATGTAAACAGCACTTGGTTGTTTTCAGAAGTTGTACACTTGTTAAGAGAGCAAGCTTCCGAGTTAGCCTGTCTGGTTTCAATCGGGCGGAACCATTTACGATGCAACAAGCTCTCTGGGACTCTGATCGTCCTCCATACAGCGGGGACAACAGTTCTGTGAGGCAGTGCCCATGAGGCACTGGACTCAGACTACGAGCTAAATTCGGGGTTTCCCTTTGCGCGAGTCTCCTGCCTGACCCGGCTTCCCTGAGCACGGGTCCCCTCTAGCAGCAGGGGTGACGGGGACATCCTTCCCATTCTGTAGCAGGGGTCGTTACATTACGTTCCACACTCTTGGGCTCCTTGGGACCTATGCGGGGACACTGGAGAGGCAGGGCTCCAGGTGCCCCACTTGCTCTAGCACAGAGCGGCTCCGCTGTTGTCTCTTCTGCAAACGATCATAGTTAAGAAGAGGGTTTTCCTACTCCATCTCTAGCAAATGTACAGACTAAACGAAACGTGCGCATACTGAAATGTAACGCTAGCGTTTCTGTGTTCTCCGTTCCCCTGGATCAGAACCTCCTGCCCATCCTGTGAGGTTGGCCCAGGGTGGCTGACCCAGCAGCTGTGGGCTGCGCCCCGTTTCACAGGCTCCTATCCCATATACAGGTGGCTGCCCTCTGAGAGATGCTGCTCAGAACCACAGGGGATAGTGGGCGCTCCTCCCTCAAGTATTTTTAAGTTTCTTGGTGAAGTTCAGTAGACAGTGTTCAAGGAAAATCTTATGTGGGATTCCCACATGGGAAATGGAAGTGGAGCCCGCTGAGCAGAGGGGGGTTTTCGGGAGCACTGTGTAAGACCACAGCCAAGCTCGTTCCCTCTCCGAGAGCCCACAGTGCCTCCTTGTGGACAATGTGATCAAGGACACGCAGTGTGCGATGGAAGGACTCCTAACACCTGGAGGCTCTCCCAGGACTCCTTGGGGCATTGCTCAACCCAGGTAGGCGTGTTTCTCCGTGCTACCTAACACCATAGGGGCTTAGTCTGCATTCGGACTGTGACCTTCCTGGAACGACCTTCCCTCTGCACTTAATCCCATCCATCTTGTTAATACATCTCACCCCAGACGACCTCCTGGAAGCCCCCACATCCATTTCCTGTGGAACATACCACTACCAGGAAAGGAAGTCTTGCCCTACCTTGGTCTTTCTTATTTATTCTTTTAAAGATTATTTCTTTATTTGACACAGCCAGAGAGAGAGAGAGAGAGCGAGAGAGAGAGAGAGCACACAAGCAGGCAGAGCAGCGGGCAGAGGGGAGGGGGAAGCAGGCTCCCCGCTGAGCAGAGCGCCCAAAGCTTGGCATGATCCCAGGACCCTGGGACTACGACCTGAGCTGAAGGCAGACACTTAACTGATGGAACCACCCAGGCACCCCCCCACCTTGGTCTTCAGCTCTTTCTGGGTCTCATGATACATCCCCCAAATATACCAATATTAGATGGTTAGCTGGTTGGGGCCAGATATCCTCTCTTTCCCTCCTTATGTTCCTGACCTCCGCACACAGTAAATACCCAATCCACACTACTGAACTGGTGTCTCCATAGTGCCTTCCTGCCTTTCCCATCCCCTCCAATGCCAAACACTTAGTCGTATTACGGAGCTCGCTCTTACCCTCTCCTTGTTTCAATTGCTCAGCAGAGTGTTTAAAAGTGTTGAGCTTTACAGTGTTTAAAATGTATATTTTAATTCTGAACTTTTTGCACTGCAAGGCCAGAGAACGCAACCCTTTCGTTTTCTTCCTTCAAACTTAAGTCAACACAGCCTCCTGCAGGACACTGGAAAAAAGGGCTATTTCTCTTCGTAGATATCCAGTATACGTCTATCAGTCCTACCAAGTAACCATATGAGTCCGCCCGTCTTACCCCGATTTCATTTCCGCAAGTTATGAGGTTATTTTTTGTTTTTTGGGGGTGGGGTTAATTCCCTTCACCTTTTACTTGTGGGTTTTTATACTTCCTACTGTTGTTCAGATACGCTGTTGTTCAGATGCTCTAATATTATTATTTCCATTCTATTCCTGATGCCATTATAAACCTTTCTTTCACTTAAGATTCTTTGCTTTATAGTGTTTCCTATTTAATATTCGCACCATTCATACTTTTCTGAATCAATATGTGACCACGTGTATTTGACAAACTTCTTAGTTTTGCTTCTATGACTTTTCTCTTTCCGTAGCTTTCCAGTGAAAAATGGCATAGCCGACTTGTGCTTCTGAATCGAATCCGGACTCCTTCCGGACTTAAGGAATCTGGACTGCATACGCTGTCGTTAATTACGACGTATTCTAAAATTCTAGTTTACATTAGGCTTCTTTGAGCTCTTCTGTTATCTTTTATTGTATGAACTACACTTTTTCTACCTTGAAAACATTTGGAGGATAAATACTCACTCCATTCACTGTTCGTGATCAATACAATGGACTTAGAAACCAAGCCTCCTTTGTTCCTGCTTCCTTCTGCGAGGGCCCTGCCTGTGCCTCTGTCACAGTCTCAATCCTGTGGTCAGAGGCCCCTCCTGGGGAAGGAAGACAGGGTCTGACTCTGGATTCTACTCCTGGTCACACGGTTCCAGGGGACCTGGGCAGGCCAGCCGCTCTGCCCTCACAGGATGACGTGACCCGCTCCAAACTACAGACGGTGCCTGGTGGGGTCAGGCACTGGCTCCTCCGCCACCCTCTGGGCTCACCCACACTGCCTTTCCAGCAGCACCTTCTACTGCTGAGCGATTTGAGCTTTTGTGTTGGCAGCTAAATACGCTCAGAGTCCCTCCTCCTTGATGTGACATGTTTCTCCATGACGACCGAGCATAACTAGGGGAGAGGGTGAGGCAGAGTTCAGCACAGACTGTGGTCCCATCCCCAGCTCTCCAGGCCCACTGCCCTACACTCCGAACCCCCACCGTGT
The DNA here is from genome assembly GCF_011764305.1 of Mustela putorius furo. Lineage (NCBI taxonomy): Eukaryota > Metazoa > Chordata > Mammalia > Carnivora > Mustelidae > Mustela > Mustela putorius. The sequence goes on from NW_025421423.1 coordinate 13,040,335, forward strand.
TCCCACGATGAGCACGGGCTCCCTGGTGCCTGGGGTCACGCGGCAGCCACTGAGCAGCCCACTGAGGCCGCTGTGGCTTCCCCGCAGGCCGAGGACGTGGCCCTCGAGGTCTCTTACCTCAAACTGGATCAACACTGTCCCGCTTTCAAGGCCCTTCTTTAGCTGTTCCATGGATCCCTCCAAGGTGTCCCCACCCTCTGGACAAATGGGGAAAATGGCCTCAGGGAAAAGCTGGTTCAGTTCATCTTCGGATTTGATGTCCGCGAACGAGTGCACTGCTGTAGTGAACAAGAAAAAGAGTGTGTCTGGCAGGGGTAGGAACGTTCTGGTTGATCTGTTTACTCAAAAAAAAAAAAAAAAAAAAGAGGTACTTACGGCACCTGCACACAGATGGTTTAAAACAGCTTATTAAACGATTAAGCTCATGGTAATCACTTTCACCAAAGACACTACTTCTTGAATGATTCAGTAAGTGCTAATTATACAAAATGACATACTAATCTTTCTGGTTAGTTTTAAATGACGGTGTTTTGTACTCAGAGTCTTTTGACTAAGGTGGGAGAGGGTGAAAGAATGTTTTTAAGGAAACCTAACTTCCTCCAACTTTGTTCTCTCTGACCTGGTTATTCTTCTACCTAACTGTCTCCCCTCCCCTACCTCTCTTTCAGGCCCCCCCCCCTTTTTTTAAAGATTTATTTATTTATTTGAGAGACAGTGAGAGAGAGCATGAGCAAGGAGAGGGTCAGAAGGAGAAGCAGACTCCCCCGTGGAGCCGGGAGCCCGATGCGGGACTGGATCCCGGGACTCTGGGACCATGACCTGAGACAAAGGCAGCTGCCCAACCAACTGAGCCACGCAGGCGTCCCTCTCAGGTCCCTTTCATTTGCTCCCTTAAAACAAGTATTTTTCATGGGCACTCTATGACCGCATTGTCCCCCAGAGCCCAGTCAGCCTCTCCCTAAGGCCATCTTTAGGTGGGAGGTTCCCAAGTACACGTATCAAGTCCTAACACCTCCTCTGGGTTCAGTCCTACCTCGTCAATTCGGAGTCTGCCTTCATGTCAGACTCCTTGGGTAAAGACAAACCTGGGATCTCCCCCATCCCTGCCCTGCACTAACTTCCTCCCCAGTCTCACATGCCTCTTTCTGGAAACTTTGGGATTATCTCTGAATTTTCCCCTTCTACCTAGGAAGGGAAGTCACTCTTTTACTCAAACGCCTTCAATGGGGGAGGCACCTGGATGGCTCAGTGGGTTAAAGCCTCTGCCTTTGACTCAGGTCATAATCCCAGGGTCCTGGGATCGAGTCCCGCATCGGGCTCTCTGTTTAGCAGGAAGGCTGCTTCCTCCTCTCTCTCTCTCTGCCTGCCTCTCTGCTTACTTGTGATCTGTCTGTCAAATAAATAAATAAATCTTAACCAAAAAAAAAAAAGAAAAGAAAGAAAGCCTTCAATGGCTCCCCACTGCCTTCAGGACAACCAGAAAGGAGAAGGAGAATCACCACCATGGCATTTCCCCCACATAGTTGAACTGAATCCTGAACTAGCTACCACTGTCCCCATTTTACAGATGGGGAAATGGACTATCAGGGTGAAGAAGCTGTCTAAAGTTCCGAAGTGACCCGGGCTATTGGTGGGCGGGGGGGTGGGGGACACACAGGAGTCTGGTCAGTCCATGGGTCTCTGATCCAAAAGACCACATTCTTTCCACAGACCCTGGAAGCACATTTCTTCTGCTGTTTTGTGAAGATAATATGATTTCTGTTATGTCTGCTACTCCCTATGCTGTTGACTTATTTTTCTTCTAGTCAATTCGTTTTTACTTAAATGTTTATTTTAAAAATGAAATGATCAGGGCACCTGGGTGGGTCAATGGGTTAAATCCTCTGCCTTCAGCTCAGATCATGATCCCAGAGTCCTGAGATCGAGCCCCGCATCCGGCTCTCTGCTCAGCGGGGAGCCTGCCTCTCTGCCTACTTGTGATCTCTGTCTGTGAAATGAATGAATAAAAATCTTAAAAAAAAAAAAAAAAAGGCTGTTTCAAACTTCAGCCTGTTTCCACCTTCTAGTGAGGGTGGGCGCACTAGAAGCCAAGGACAGACTTGGAGGCTTTAGCCATTTTGGTCCCATAATTTCAACCAGTCCCTCTTCCTCCATCCTTTAAAAAATAAAATAAAATAAAATAAATAAAATAAATGAAACAATCATTAATTTTGGACAGTCCGTGGCACTGCCCTTTAGCTCTAATAGTTTACAAGCATCCATTTTTTTCCTCTAGAACCAGCGCCAGCCCCTTGCTATGGGCTGGTGGAGGACTCCCCTCCCAGGGAGGCCTGAGGACTCTATTCCTGGCCCTAGGATGGCCCACATGCCCTGGGGCGCAGCCTGTGAGGGGGCCTACTCCCGGGGGGGGATTCCTGTTTCCGGCTTCAGGGCGCAGGACAACTTAGCCAACCTGTGACTTGGTTTCCTCATCCCCTCCCTCAGGGTTAGGGATACCATGCTGACCTTCTAAGAGCGTTATGTAAAGCAATAAGCACAGCGCAAGGCCAGTTACCGAGGGCTGCGCTGACATCAGCAACTACAGCCACAGAATACCCGCCCTGCTGGGCGTGGCATTGACGGTAGGTGGGGGTGGGGCACTGGGGATCTGGAGGGATCTGGAGAGATCCAGCGAGGCCTCAGGGATGCAGGCCAGCTTTGGGCCTAGAGATGTATGGGGACAGAGGGAAAGCAGGCGTGTGGGGGCCTGGGGGCTGGGTGTATAGACACTGTGAGGCCAGAACAGAGGTGTGCGGCCGGGCCTCAAGTCACGCACTTCATCGCCCTTATTTTAAATCTGGGCAGAACGATTCAAGGGCTTGGCTTATTTTACAACAGCAGCAGCAACACCAGTCACGGTATTTAAAGGAAGCCGTCCTTCAAATGCCTGCCAGGTATCAGGAAACATTCTAGGTGCTTTCCAAGTCTAAGCATCAGTCTGTCTTCACAAGAACCCCGTGACGGGGTGGTTAGCGTACCCTTACTCTCCATCAGAGTGAACAGGAGCACGAACTGGGCACGACACTTGCTCGAGGCCCCTCCACCCAGTAGCGAAGGAGGGAGGATCACCCTGGGACCCTCCGCTCTACCGGCTTCGACAGAACCCGACCCTTCGTGAAGGGGCCGAAAATGCAAACATCTGTGGGGCCAGGCAGCTGAGAAAGGAGCGCGGTGCAGGGGAGCCGGCCGGGGAGGGACCAGAGCTCATGCTCCGTATCAAGGGGCTGGGTGGGTGCTGCCTACCTCCAGAGGGCTGGCCACGAGGGGCTGGGCCCTGCGTGGGCAGATCTTCACGTTTCTCAAGTGAGAAGTCGCACATCCTGGTTGGGAGGCGAAAGTTCCTGGATTTTCCAATGCTGGCTACGAGCTCAACATTTTCAAAACCACAGAACGGGCCACATAGGGCCCCACCTCTCTAAGGCCCCGTGGCTCCTCCCCGTAGCCGCCCTTACCTTTCCTCCTGATCACCAGGGCCAGCTCCCGCGTGTGGGACTCCCGGCTGGCTTTGATGAACATCACCACTTGGTCATGGGTGTGTTCCGAGATGTCCCGGCCATTGATTAACACGATTTGATCCCCTTCGTTCAGCTTCGGAATGCAGGTGTCCGCCTGGGTGGAGAGGAAAAGCGAGTTTCTTCGGTTACCATAACACAATACTCAAGGGCAGGACGCGGACACCCTCGGAGCCCAGACACTTGAGACCATGTTTGTGTTCTCTTCTCCCTCGGGCACGACCGCGCCGTTATTTTTCTATCCGCTGCTGTGCGGACACGGTCGCGGGTTGTGGGACTGTCAATGGTCCCGATGTGAGTCATACAGCGTTTCAGAAAAAAGCTACGAGACTTCCTGCAGCCTTTTCTCTACGATGGCCAACCTCCACTTATTACTGTAACGTAGTAACTATGAGGCTTCGGAGCTGCTGTTTTCTCGATGTGCTGGTAGAAAATAATTCGTCAGCCAAATGTGAGGGTTTGTCTCTCTTGCAATGGAGAAAGCCTTTGTCAGCATAACACCAAAGACAGAAACCAGTACGGAGAGAAGCAAAGCACCGAACAGTGTAGAACAGAAGCCTTGTAATTTGAACAGACCACAGGCACTAAGAAAAAGGAAACTACGGGCTTAAGGACTACGTAGGAGTAAAAGCCCCAACCCGGTTCCTTCTAAGGAGATGCAGTGTGGCTGCTCACTGTTCTAGAAAAGCAAACCCTCTCCTGAGGAGGCCAAGACGGAGGGCGGGGGGGCAGGGTGCTGGTGTGGGATGGCAGGTCCCTGTGCAGAGTGAGCAGAGCAACAAACCCTGTGCCTCCGTTTCCCTTCCTTGAGAGGACTTCTAAATTTTAATGGGCCCCGTGAAAAATGCAAATTCTGGTTTAGGAGGTCTGGGGTGGGGCCCGAGATTCTGTATTTCTAATGAGTTCTCAGGGGAGGCTGGTGCTTCGTTGACGGGCAAACTTCTGGAAAAAAACATGGATTCCATTCTTTCTTTCCGTCTCCATGCATGCACTGACACACACTCTTTGTGGCTGGGAAAGGAACGGCACACGGAAAGAGAAATGTTGGATTTAGCAGAAAAGAAACGTAGGAAAGAACGAAATGTGTTCACTTACAGGTGACTCTGGGTTTATCCTTGATACGACGAGAGGCATCTTTTGGTCCACGCCTCCCTATAAACACGATAAATCAAAAAACAAAACACTTGAATAGCTCATAGCAACAAAGACACGCAGATACTGCTGACCCGGGGAGGGCTCAGACCTCACTTGAACCTATTCTCATCCCAGGGGTTGGCATCCTTTCAGGATTACAAGCTTTGCGACCCCGTGGGGTCTAGTGGGGTCACCAGAGGACTGCTCAGATGTCTCTCACTGCCATTCCCATATTGCACGAACTAAAGATGTGCTCAGAGGGTCGCGCTCCTTTTTAAAAATGCAACATCCCCCCGAGGACTCCAAAAGCACAGCCTAGAAGTGCTGCTGGCAAGGGGAGTTTCCAGCATCGGAGACAGAAGCTGGAGACAGAAGCTGTAGAAAAAGTCACATGTTGTGAGGGCAGGTCCTCAGTGGGGCGCTGGGGTACCGGAAGGGGAGTCTGCCGTGGCAGCCGTGGGGGTGGGCAGTGGAGACCACCCGCCCTCGCTCTGCTCTAAAGCAGGGCTTTGTCCACTCTGTAAAGGGCCCGAGGGTAAGGAGGTATGGGAGAGAGGGCTCTGTTCTAACTGCTCAACTCTGCCACCAGTGTCAAAGTAGCCGCAAACCATTTGTAAATGAATGGGTGTGGCCATGTGCGAATAAAACTTTATTTGCAGAAAAAGATGGGGTGTGACTTGTGGGCCAAAGCAGGCAGAGGTGGGGGACGACCCTGTACATGGCCTTGTAAGTTGCGCGGCTCTTCTCTCTCATCGGCTTTAGTGATGCTCAGGGTTCCCTTGAAACCCCCTCTTCTGGAGATAGATCGACTTGGCCAACGGTGCGTCATTGCTCTGAGCCTCAATACACGTTTATAAATCGGGTTTTAAAATACCCACTTCACCGATTATAAGCCCTCAGTGGGGTGACATAAAGAAGTGCACGGACAGCACTGAGCACAGTGTAGGCCGCTGGGCTGAGGCAGCGCTATGGCCACGCCAGAAACTCCCCAGTTCTGAGGCCTGAGCCAGTGTCCTCAGTGTCCTGTACTTCAGCAAGCAGCACTCTCCTAATGGGAACTGAAAAGCCATCTAAAGACGGCATCCCTATGAAGACACACGACATACCTTCAGATTAAATCCAAATTTTCCATCTTCATCTGGCGTGATGCGGATCAAAACTAAGTAGCCATCGCCATGATCATTCTGGAAAATGTGGCAGACATGATTAATTATGTTACTTCTCGCTCTCAGGGGCGGTGAGGAGGTGTTTCCCCTTGGTCCACCTTACTTGAATTGCCCCCAGGGCACCTCGGCCCAGGGAAGCCTGGGTGGTCACCGGCTGGGCTGCTTGGCAGCCCCGGGACCCGAGCTCACCCACCTTGTCACAGTAGTACTGGCTGCAGTCCTCGGCGGAGCCCCCTTTGGTCACCCTGTGGAAATCCTCTAAGAACTGCTGATCAACGCCATCTGGTGAGCAGGAGCCTGGAGCATTTGAAGATGAAGACACAGAACTGGATGACTTCTGGGTCAGGCAGCTTTGTGCTGGATTGTTCTCGGATATACTCCTTCATTATGGGGAAGGAGGAGACATCTTACTCACTGGATTAACATGTTAGCAGAGCAAGCATCATTGACGGTCGGGGCCTGGCATCCCAGGGCTGTCATGAATTCCTGCAACCTTAGGAGAGCTCCAAAGGTCAGTGCCGGGGCTCTGGCACACCCGGGGTCCACGGGCTGCCCTTGCTCTTGTCCGGCCCGAATATCACCACCTTTAGTTTTGGGGAAAAGGTGCAGGAGGGCAGGGAGAATCCAGGAGCTGCTGAAAACTCAGCTCCCTTCCCAGGTCCTCTGAAGGTGACAGGGAAATGTGCCCAGCTACTCTGGTGGCTTAATTACCAAAGCTCACTCAGATGTACGCCTCCATCCCTTCTGAAAGCTTTTTCCTTTCATCTCATTCCTGCTGTTAGCTCTGTGTCAGTAGGACTCTTGGCTACCCAGCCTCCCCCAAATGGGACTGAAGTTCCATTTCTAAGACATTTACATTAATCCTAGTTTGCAGTATTTGCCTGTGATCGCCATTAATTGCGTACAATGAGATTATACATTTCCCCCCTCTAATATATGTCCTCCTGTGCCCATTTTACATTTAATGAAGATCAGAAGTTCCTTGGTTTTACTGGTCACATCTGAATAATGCTCAGGAGCCACACAAGTTTTGGACGGCACGGTTACAGAATTTTCTTTTTAAAGGATGTTTTAATTTTTTTTAACCTGTTTGTTAATTATTATTGTTGTAAGATTTTATTTATTTATTTGAGAGAGAGAGAACACAAAGGGACAGTGAGAGGGAGAAGCAGACTCCCTGCTGGGCAGAAAGCCGATGCAGGGCTCTATCTCAGGACCCTGAGATGATCACCTGAACTGAAGGCAGATGCTTAACTGACTGAGCCACCGAGGTGCCCCAAGATTTTATTTATTTGAGGGAGAGAGAGCAAGAGAATGAGAGAGCATGAGCAGGGCGGGAGGGGCAGAGGGAGAAGCAGACTCCCGGCTGAGCAGGGAGCCTGTCACAGGGCTCTATCCCAGGACCCTGGGATCATGACCTAAGTTTAAGGCCGATGCTTAACAGCCTGAGCCAACAGAACATTCCCATCAGCACAGGAAATTCTGTCTTGGAGAATTACAGACTATGAGAACAGTCCCTCTGAAATCCTTTGGTCTAACTCCCATTTCACAGATGAAGAAACTATGGTCTAGAGAGGCTGAGTGACTTGCCCAAAGGCACTCAGCTTTCCGCTCCCTTAACATACAGAATCTGATGGACTTGGGTCCCCAGGCATCTCTTTCTTCTCCAGGCCACACCAAGTCTGTTCCTAAGACCCCCCTCCAACCCCCCCCCTCCAACCCCCCCACCACAGAGGGTCACAGGGATTAACCATCTCAGCTGTCACTGTGTAGGACACTCGACTTCTCTGCATCACACACACCCCCACTATCCTCCCTCCAGAGCCACAGGCCTAGCAAAAGATGCCTTAAAATGCCTACAGACTATAGGGTTTTCTTTACCTACTACAGACTCGGCCACATTCTAACCTCACATGGACTTAAAAGATGACAGAGGAGAGTAGACAGGGCATTCAGTGACACATAATAGACAAATGATGGTGCTGCTGCCTCATTAAATTTTTATCTCAAACCCTTATCTGTGGATTTTTCATGAAATTGGGGCTTCTGTTTCCTAGAAAATTCACATTATCTTACTCTAAACATAAAATCTGTATCATGTTCACACAATAATTCACTATCTCAATTTATGTGAATATAAAAATTCAGTGACAGACCTGTGTAGAAATAACAGTGATACGCAAGACAAGAGTGTGGCCTTATGGCCTTCGAGGGGCTGGGTGACAAGGGGTGCTATGGATGGGAAAAGGTTTCAGAGACAGGATATTTTGGAAGTGAAGCTGTATACCAGTGGTAAGTTTTCAGAGTGAAAATGAGTGAATCTTTAATTTACTTAAAGCTTTAAAAAAAATTACCCCCAAATAGGGTAACTTGGCCTGTTTCATGCATATAAGAGCACCCCCTAGTGGCAAGAGGGGCAACTGCTTGGCAGCTGCCAGACAAAAATCAAGCCAAACCCAGTTTAGGAAACACTATTTACAGTTCTAGAGGTGGAGCTGAACCCTTAATGTGAAGTTGCAAATAGCAAACAAGCTTCAAATGTTTGGAAGACTCTGGAGGGTGACAGCGACAGAAAGGGTGAAGGGCATATAAACAAAAAAGCAGAAGAGCAAAGTAACAAAGCAGAAGAGAGAACTAATTTCAAGAAAAAAGTCTAATTTTATGTCCATGGTGTTTAATTTCTACATTTTGGATGCGTGGCTCACATCATATAAAGTTTTAAAGTATTTTTCTTTTTCAGTATAAAATGTAACGGTCGATCTAACACAGCCCACAGTGCTAAAAATAATATATTCCAAGTCATTATGTGCCCAATCCTATTTTCTAAGTAGGGATGGAGAGGTTACTTTTAGAGAGCAATTTATTAAACATATGACGATTTTTTTTTGGCTGATCAACTATGTACAGACGTTCCCTGTAGGCTGCAGTAGCGTTCTGCTCAGCGTGCAGGATGGACAGACAGATGGTGAGGAGGACATCAAATGAGAAGCAACAAGAACGTGGCAGCTGGATGCAGCACACGGATGCCAGGAGCCAAGATGCCAAACCAAGCAGGACGCTTCATGCTACTGAGGGGGAGTCTGGTGGGCGAGGAGGGATGAGGGGAGCCGCCAGGGGTACTTGGGTTCTAAGGAAAGGAGTGAAGAAAGGGGGTAGGATGAGCTGAGGCAAGAAGTCAGTGTGGGCTGAGAAAGCCAGTAACTGGGAAGAGGGTCTGTGCCTGAGGCAGGAAAGGGGCACCTGTCAGAGGAGGGGGGACGCAGTGGGTGGGGAGGGACTGTCACTGCTGTCTGGGAGCCAGAGCAGCCAGGGAGGGGCTGCCCACCTCCAGCTCGCCGGGAAGACAGGGGCAAGGACAGACGGACCGGCCGACCAAAGCGCCTTCACCTGCAGGAAAACATGTTTCAGAACTCTCGGTGCCACCGACTACAGGTATGAGAAGCCAAAGTCACGCCAGAATTCACCCCTCAGAAGAGAAGCAAAGCTAAGGAAATTGAAAATGGTAGGACTGCCCAGGAAAGAAAACTCCTGCATCGGGATGCTTTGATGCCACAGCTCCCGAAACCCTACGAAAGGACAATGACCTGCACCCTCAAGCCTGTTGGAGGGAGCAAAGCCGTGCCCTACGGAGGGCATCCCGGCTCTAACTGGGTGCCTGGTGAGGAGGCGTTTGCTGTGTAGTGTGACAGAACAGGGGCCATTTGCTGTCATTTCTCTCTCGAGTCTGTGAGCTTCTCCATGTTGGCAGAGACTTTCGTCCTCTTCCTCTTCCTCTCCTATCCTAGCACACAAGACACCCAGCCAGGCACACAGCGAGAGCTCAAGCATGGTGCTGAGTGAATGAAGAAGAAAACCACCTTCCTGAAGGACCTGGGCTTGGCTGAGTTACGTTAGAAGAGCACAGAATTCACTCGGTCACCTGGAGGCGGAGGGGGAAAAGTGGGCTATGTAGCTCCCAGCTTCTGCGAGCTCAGAGCTTCTGAGGGGGTCACGTTCATACGGGTCCCCCGAGGATCTTGTTAAAATGCAGACTCTGATTCAGCAGGCCTGGGCTCACATTTTCAGCAAGCTCTCAGGAGATGCTGCTGATGTCCCTGAGCTGCGCTAAAGCAGGAGTGTGAGGGCTACAAGAAAGGGTACCAGCTCCCCCCTAGTGCCATGTTTCTTGTGCATGAGATTCGTGGAGAAATTTTTCATACGGATCTTATCTTCACATTGGGGTCGCTGAATGACAAACAGAATACTCTTTTCAAGTGTGGGTTTTTAGGACAGTACTGCACACGATACTCTGAAGATACTCTGAAATCTGTTGTAAATGCCAACGGCCCAAGATCAAAGCTTCAGAAGTGGCAGAAGTGGCTCAGGGAGTACGGTACAGATGGGTTGCTTTCTGGGCTCTATTATTTCTGCGCTAATGGAATCATGGGTCATGCATCCGTCCCACACCCCCAGCTTCTCCCTCAGACATGAAGATATTGCAACAGCAAGAAAGCCATTCCATTTCAGTCACTTCATGCTTTAGCTCTCTGAGGAGAGTTTCCTGCCATATGACCGGCCGCAGACCTACCACACGGCTCTGCTCACAAATGATGGTTAACCTCAACTCGCCAAAGGAGGTCTGTTTGATTTCTTCGTGTGCATATAAATCAAATCGTGCAATGCTGTTCGCAGGATATGGGTACCTAACATGAAGGTGGCAGAGGGGGCATCCCACTGCTTCCTGTAACCATCTATCTGTCCATCTGTCTGTCCAACCATGCAAGTACTCACTGAATATGTACTAAGTGCCGGGCACCATGCCAGGTCTGGGGGAAGGAGAGGTTCACAGGGCACTATCCCTGCTCTCAGAGAACTCACAGTCTAGTTTCAGAGAAGAATTAAGAAAAAAAAAAGAGAAGAATTTAAAGTATAAAAATAATCAAATAATATCTTGTTGCAATGGAGATGCTCAGTTGTCTGAGTGTACAGCAGGAAGCCAGGAGAGCCTTCACAGAGCAGGGAGCACTGGACCTGGAGTTTGAGAGATGAATTAGCAGGAGTCTGAACAGGTAGCTGAGAGGGAAGAAGATGGACTAGGAAAAATACTATTAACAAAAAGGACAAAATAGCAGCATATGCAGAGGCATGAAACTCTGAAAAAGTGACATGCTGGGACACAGATTTCCCAAAGAGAAGCCTGTTGACGTGTGAGGGATGGCTTGGGACGGCAGACCCAAGATTAAGGACATGATCATGACCGTCCCCATGAACAATGACGGTGGGTGACCACGGGATGCGCAGTGGCACGGTGTTCCGATTCAAGAACAGCCTGGAAGGAAGATTACTGAGGTGAGGGCCTCGCAGACGAAGGCAGAAGGAAAGGAGTCTAGGATGACGGAGGTTCCCAATGGCTGCAAACAAGGTGGTAGGGAAATGCAGTCCTTACTCGCCAAGACCCAGGAGGAGCCACAGGTGGGACAGGGAGACGGTGAGTGGAGACTGGGGTCCCTGAGGTTTAGGGCATCGGTCATGCGTCCACATGCAAGTGGTCAGATGTCCTGGTGGAGGACAGGCGAGATGCCAAGAAAACAAACACAGAACTGCTAAGGCAGCCCCGCGGCGGGCTGGCCTCCTCCGACAGAAACCCTCAGATGTACACGGATCCCGTCACCCCGTCCCAATCCGGGGGTCACCCTCTAGTCCAGGACCGACGTGCAGAGATCGGTGACCATCAGGCTGAAGGGTGGACAGTGGCCGAGGGAATGGGAAGTGATGTCAAGGAGGGGAGATGGGGCTGTGAGGGAGAATGAGAAAGGGACGCCACCCGTGTTGTTCCAGGAGCTCGAGGCCGGGATCTGCAAAAGGCAGGGCTCGTGCTGGCCCAGCGAGCGTCTAGGACAAGGCTCCCTGCACAGGCTGGACGATGGGGCTGCCCACCACCAGGACAGGCTGCCCCACGGCCGGCGGGGAGACCCAGGTGGCTGGGCCGGGTGTGCTCCCGCACGGCCGATGTGGCTCCAGAGGGGGTCCCCAGAGTCCCTCTCGAGGAGCAGAAGTTCTTTTTTTTTTTTTTTTTTAAAGATTTTATTTATTTGACAGACAGATTACAAGCAGGCAGAGAGGCAGGCAGAGAGAGAGGAGGAAGCAGGCTCCCCGCTGAGCAGAGAGCCCGATGCGGGACTCGATCCCAGGACCCTGGGATCATGACCTGAGCCGAAGGCAGCGGCTTAACCCACTGAGCCACCCAGGCGCCCCCAGAAGTTCTTTTTAGAAGTGTTTAACAGCAGAGGGGAAACACACACACTACAAAACTGACCATTCTAGCCTTTCTCGAGTGTACCGTTCAGTAGCGTTAGGTGCACTCACGTGTTGTCTGCATAGAGTTTTGAGATAAAAAGTGACAGCCGCCCCATGTCCCCTGGAACAAGGCAGGCTCTGAAGAGAGAGGCCAGCAAATCCCGAGGCATCACCCCACAGAGCCGCGCTCCCTCTGAGGACCCGTCAGGGCAACTGGGAAAAACCAACGACGAAAAAGCCCTTCCGATACGACCCTGCCCCGTGCCCCAGTGGGTTTTCTGCCAGGCTCTGCTCTGAAAAGTCACTGTTCCTTCAGGGAACCTCCCCTCTCCCGTTTTCTGGGTCGTGGGGAGTGGTCGGTTTAAAAAAAAAACTTTTTCCCCCCCATGAAGGAAACTGCCTTTCCCTGCAGGGTCCGGACTTTGCTCTGAAGCCAGCGAAGGAACATGGAAGGGCTGAGAACCTTGGGAGTAACAAAAGAGCACAGCTGACTCGGGCACAAAGCGAACTGCCAAGGATTCAGAACGATAATCATAAACTTGGCGGCGCTGCTATAAATACGGAACAGCCCGGACGGTGACTCACCCGCCAAGATAACGTTCAGAGAGCCTGAGCCACGCCACTCCGGGTCGAGAGCCCCCATCGCTCTGCTCTTTTCCCTCCTGCCTCTTTCTTCCGCTTGTTTACATGGGTACAGAACGGTACACTTCATTCTCCTTTCTACAGGGAACCCTCCAGACTGCGATATTATTCTCTGACAGAATAGTTCTTTTTGCCTCTTAGCACAAACAGGCCGTCGAAAACATGCCAGACGTTTCTTAAAGGCCTTGCAAATAAATACTCCCTCCAGTAACCACTCCCAGTTTTTTTCATTAAGCACAGAACAACCCTGCCTGCTTGCCTTGGGCAGTAGAGGGACCCCCGACCCCCGGACTCTGGGGGCAGGGGGGGCAGCTTCCTCTGAAGACCCAGCGGGCGGCAGCTTCCCGCCAGCAGGGAGGGGTCCCCACCTGAGGCGGCAGGGCCTGCCATGTTTCACCTGCTCGCCCCACATGCCACGTACGGCCACCGAGGGGACTCCGTGAGATGTCTCCTGTCACACCTCGCAGAGCTGTGACGAGGAAGGCTGCGGTGGAATCACCATTATTTGCTACTTTGAACATTAGGCTGCAAGACAGAAAGTGCCCCGGGGAATGCACATCTTATAAGATCTCATGGGGGAGTTTCAGACAGAATTGATGGGCCACGCGTCAGGGTGTGCACGGCCTGAAGTTACTTGAATTAGACAGGACTTAAGGAAGTGAGTTTTGAATCTAATTTTAATGAATGTATTTTTTTTTTTAAAGTAGGCTCCCCCCCTTGTGTGGAGCCCAACGTAGCACTTGAACTCAAGACCCTGAGATCAAGACCTGAGCGGAGAGCAAGAGCCAGCTGCTTAACTGACTGAGCCACCCAGGTGCCCCTGAATGTCAAGTCCAATAGCCCTACGTGGCTAGTGGCTTCTGTGTTGGGCTGTGACGGTCTCGCTGCCACGTGATGCCATGATGTGGGTAGCAGGCCACGGCAGGAAAATCTGACGTGGGACACGTAATTGGGTTTCTCGGACCCTCAGACTGTTCCCCAAACCCTTTCCTTTTCCCAAAGTGGTAGAAGACGCAGTGACGAAGGCTGACAATATGCTGTTTGTCCAGCTGGACTGGAGGCCCCTTAAGGCAAAGACTTGTCTAATTCGCCTTGATGTTCCCTCCGTGAGCAGCAAAGGGTAAGTACGGCATTCCGCCGTGGTCCGCACCACACGCAGCCTTGAAAAACACCCATACCCCACCGGACAGCATCCCTCTCTCTCTATGTGGCACTGATCAGTACCGCCAACAGCACTTTCTGTGATGATGGGAAGGTTCTCTGTCTGCTCCATCCAGTATGGTAGTCGTTACCTACATGTGGCTCCTGAGCACTTGAAATGAGGCTCGGATGACTGAGGAATGGGATTTCAATGTTAAGAAACTTGAATCTGCTACCCTGGACCACGGGAGTCTGGACAGTCCCCAATTCCATGACGGGGCTGCAAACCACAAGAGGAAGGGGTCCCAGGGAGGGTGTGACACTGAGCTTCCCAGAGCCCTCGATCCATTTCCCAAACCCTCTTTCTCCTTTCCCGAAAGCTACACAACCCCGTGGCCGACTCAAACTGGCTCAAACCATGCAGGCCTGCATTCTTGCCTTGTCTATCTAGGTTGGCAAAGCCATGGTGTCACACGAAGGAACGCACACCCTTCCACATTGTCACTTCAACAGGCCTGCAAGTTGGAGCAAGAGATAGGGATCATTTCAACAAAAGCATCACCCGAGCTCAGGTCACAAGGAAACAGTGATGAGAGAATTATTTAACCAGAGGTGTTAAGAACACAGATAAGCTAGAAACCACATTTGCTGCGGTCAGGGACAATAGAGAGGTAACAACCTCCCATGTAAGTGGGAAGCCAGATTTGCAATTCACCTGTGAAGTCCAGAACACAGTCAGGGTGTGCTGAGTGCGTTAAGCCTACCAGCTAGAGTGGTAAAAATTTACAGATTAACTAAAGTGCCTTCTCGCTAATCCTGTGCCATTAGGGGAGGCATTATGTTCCAGATTTCCGGTAGAGTATGGCACTTAAACAGCATCAATACTCCATGCCTACGGTTGACTTCCTAATGGTTGACCCGGTCGTCTCATACTTGTCATTTTATCTATGATTAGGTCTTGTCCACTGCAAAAACTTGATTTTGAGATCGCTTACTCTACAACGTATAGATCGGGTAGGACTGTGAATTCATTAAGAGAAAAAAGTAAGACCCATGAAAAAAGAAGAAGAGCAGGGGCTCTGTCAGAAGCTGGAGGGAGGGAAGCCCAAGCAACTGGGACAACTGGGGAGCGCTGGATTCCCTGCTCATCAAGACAGAAGGAACGAGTGAATTCAATACAGCTAACTGAATCATAAAAGCACTCAACCCAGAACTTTTGGAAAGACCTTTTTTCCCCTGGCCTTGAGATGTGAAGGGAGTCTGTCACATTTAACAAAGGGAAAGTGGGGACATAAAAGAATTTAACCCCAACTGTCGACAAAAAGTTAACAAAAATGCAGGCGATGGTCTTCGCATGTTTTTGCATTACACTAATGATTCATTAAAGATGAGCCCCTCTCCCCATAAAACCCCCGAGGGCACACTGCGGATCTGAGAAGGCTTTCTGTGGACGGGCCGAAGTAAGCCTATCTCGTGTGACCCAGAAACCTTGCAGTGGTTGAAACTTTGGCAATCTAGAGAAATACTGTTATTCAGATTAACCTAGCTATCGCTCTGGAACATGTACTAATTAAAACAGGGCTTTGCTCATCAAGTAGAGACGGTTCAAGAGAGCTAACATGTCTGTGGAGAGTATACAAGAAAAAGTGCAAGCCTGAGACCCCAGGCGTACAGCTTGTCCCCCCTGTAGTGGAAGGACACTCTGACGCAGGCAGAGGGCAGTGGACGAGCTGGCTGCAGGCTCCAGCCCTTGATTTAAATGGCCATCTCTGGGTCTGAGCAAATCCCTCCACAGCCAAAATGCACAGATACAAAGAAGAGAACATGTTTCTTACTCTCGGTGCGGGCTTCGGTTCTGAGAAACCTCCGATTCGCTGTCTTTGGGGGACAGGGAGCCCTTGTACGTGTAAAACACATCTTCGGTTTCCGTAATGTAGGTCATCTCGTTCACAAGGTTATCTGCAGAAGAGTGTCGAGGCTTTCGGATTTCGTGCCGGAGCCTAGGACTTCGCCTGCGTGGGGGCAAGGTCAAGTGTGAAGTGTTGAAAGCAAATTCCACTTAAAAACTTTACCAGGCATCAGGAATCTAACTTTGTGCCCTGACCTTTCTAAGGATGCCTTGGCTCGCACTGTTGGAAATTAAGAACCGGTTAACTCATTGCCACACTGGGATCCGCCCAGGGCCACACCAGTCCTCGAGACTCTCAGCCCCCGCGCCGTAGCCCCCAGCATGGTAGCTTTGGCTATAAAAACAGGCCGATGAGATTAATTTATGCCCTTTGGGAAGTGGCGAGGTTGATTTAGAGTAAAGTATCCTCCTAGGAAGACTCAAGGTCTCAGGGCACAAATAACAGACTATCCTGACTACTGGTCAATGCTTCGGATTCGTTCGAACACCAGTATTAAGTAACGGGTTTAGAAGCCAAGATACATGGTGCCTGGATGGCTCGGGAGGGTAAGCATCTGCCTTCTACTTGGTTCGTGATCTCAGGGTGCTGGGATCGACCCCTGCACTGGGCTCCCCGCTCGATGGCTAGCCTGCTTCTCCCTCTCCCTCTGTCTGCTGCTCCCCCTGCTTGTGCTCTTTCTCTGTCAAATAAATGAATAAAATTTACAAAATTAAAAAAAAAAAAAAAAAAGAAGCAACAGCAGCAGCAGCAGCAGCAGCAGCAGCAGCAGCCAAAATACAGTTTTTTGCAAAACCAAAACCTTACTTCAACTTCATCCCTTCATGGAATTTCACTTAATCCAAGAGGAAATTTTTTTTTAACATTTTTATTTATTGGACAGAGAGAGAGAATGAGAGAACACAAGCACGGGGAGCAGCAGAGGGAGAGGAAGCCAGGGCTCGATCCCAGGACCTGGAGATCATGACCTGAGCCCAAGGCAAATGCTTCCTGACTAAGCTACCCAGGCACCCCGAAATGTTTGCTTTTAAAAATACAACCTGTAGGCCCTATTAGACGGGCATGGCACCACCACCCTGTTTCTCCGACAGCAGCAGCTGCTGTGTGGCTTTAGGCAACTCACACCACCTCTCTGGGCCTCAGCTGTACCCACCTGCTCCTGAGAATGACCCAATGAAGCCGTGTTCTCTGGACCACTGGCGCGGCCCCTGGGCATCAGCTCCTGCAGTGGGTGACTCCGGGCTGCTGAGCCTTCTACTTTCTCTCCGTTTTTCTGCCTTCTTCTTCCTTAACCATGTCTCCTGGACACTGTCAGGGCCTCCGCTATTCCCATTCCCCCGGGGCCCAGATAATCAATAATACTGTGTCCGGAGCAGGGAAGAAAGGCTCGTGACTCCTCAGAAGGGGACCTATAAATAGCACTCAAAGCTCCCGGCCACGGGTGTGGCGACATCAAACCCCGCTGTTCTCCTGGATGCCGTCCTGAGCCTCCGCTCTGGGGCCCTGGCATCGCTGCCCCCAGAGGCTTCCAGACAAATTAAGCTGCTATGTTACAGCACAGATTTACCACTTTAGGATGAGGGGCCTAAATCTTGGGAAACCAAGAAACAAATCTACTCAGTTATGCCAGGATCTCTAACACCACATACCATCGGCATCTCTGCCTATTGCTCTCTGCCTATTGCATCCGGCCCTGGGGGTTGGGGGCGGGGGAGGTCCCCAGCCAGGGGCCCTGCACAGCAGCCCCATTTTATGCCTGTTGGAATCTCCCTTAGTCCTACTAGGCCTCTCTTTGGTCATTTACAGGTCCACCTGCATCTTTTATGGCATGAATACAGAGCCATGCTCTCCAGGCCAGCGGGGAGCTGGGGCAAGGTTTCTGGCTTGGTTTCTCCTCCTCCGGATGACGCCCGGCCATTCTGGACGGGTTCACAAAACTGGCCTTGTGTCTCTGAGGAACATTCGAATACAATACAATAAGAATTCCACCTGATTTTTTTTTCTACTTACAAAGCACTTGTGCACTGTTCAATCATTTGGGTGATTTTTGAACCCTTTGACAGATGGGAAGACTGAGACCAGAGAGGTAAAGAAACTTGTGAGTTAACAAAAGGGCCCAAATCTGAGGCCAGGTGAAGCGGCCACACGCTGTCCTTCCCACTTTGCCAACTGCCACTTTCTTCCTTTAAAGCCATTCTCTTAAAACGCTGCCAGGCTACTTCCCCACGGGCGTTTGCTCCTGCTGCGGAGGGCCACACACCCTACCCGGCGACCCTTTACTAGGTTTTCCCGACGTTTATTTTGTGTAATGCTAACAGAACACAGACGATGTTAAGCTCGGTGTGCTTCCTTATCACAGGATTTCCCAGAATGTTACTATGCCAGTGTGTACTCTAATTCCAAGAGGGGGCCTTTTCAGTAGGCTGTAGTTCTGCAATTCAGACCAAACGACTTCTTAAAAACAAGAACATCCCAGCTACACACACTAAGGAAAATGTTGAGCGAGGCCTGTGTGTGTCATGAAAACAGTAAACCGTTCGTTCCATAAGAGCCAAGCAAGCAACACAAACCTTGATTGTGGGTCACCTATCTTGGGAAGACTTAGGAAGCTGAGTTTTTAAGAGAGATAAAGTTTCTACTGGTGGCTAGTACCAAAACAAACCACAGGAGGACGTACCAGTTGGGAGTGATAGGAGGGGAACGAGAAGGCAGGCTCTTGGTTTCTAAGTGCTCCACTGATAATGATCTCCGCAGGGCTGGGTTCCACACCATTCCTCCAATCACCTTTTTGCAATACTGGTTATTTACAGACCTGAAAAACCAGAAGCAAGGTTCACTTTCTACGCGGACAGACATGTTCAACAAGAGATTACACCATAAAAGCAACAGTCTCTCCATGCACGCTCCCTCCCTGGCGGAGGGCTGGGTTATTAGCTTCTGGATGACAGACACCAGCCAAGGTTACAAGAAGTGGAGGTACGAGGTCCACAGTGGTTCCCTTCTGCTCTGGCCTTTCCTTGTTGTATCTCTGCTTCTGGTGAATGCATTTGGCCATACTACTGTAAACAACAAACTGGCGCTCAGAAGAGAACCAAACCTTACGAGGAGATGAGAAGGTATTTTCAGGCTAACACAAAAACAGTTCAAATAACTTCAAGCAATTTTTCACGTCACTCACAATGGCATGAACACAAACATTAACCATCCTTCCAAGAAGGTGATTTTTGTCATCCGAGCTGGCAGAAGCCATAAGCTATAAATCAGAGAGAACTCTCTGAAAGAAGGCCCGAGAATATGCTCCGGTGGTAGCGCTCCATGCCCCGTGCTGTATGAACAGGCTTCCTCGGAGCTAACGTCCATGTTCTATTTATACCTAGAGAATTGAAATCTTAGCCATCTAGACCCCCAAGGAATGAATTCTTTGAGGGACAGGGTTTGAAGTCACTTTAAAGGAAATCCAGTTCTGTCATTCCTACATTTTTTTTTTTTTTTAAAGAGAGTTTATCTGTTTATTTGACACAAAGAGAGAGAGAGAGAGAGACACCATGGGACAGAATACAAGCAGGGGGAATGGGAGAGGGAGAAGCAGGCTCCCCACCGAGCAGAGAGCCCGATGTGGGGCTCGATCTCAGGACTCTGAAATCATGACCTGAGCCGAAGGCAGATGCCCAACAACTGAGCTACCCATGTGCCCCATGCCATTCCTACATTTTAAGCAATGTTATAAGGTCTTATCAAAACATTCCAGGGGTGCCTGGATGGCTCAGTGGGTTAAGCCTCTGCCTTCAGCTCAGGTCATGATCTCAGGGTCCTGGGATCGAGCCCCGTGTCGGGCTCTCTGCTCAGCAGGAAGTCTGTTTCCCACCCTCCCTACCTGCCTTTCTGGCTACTTGCGATCTCTCTCTCGCATCTCTGTCAAATAAATAAATAAAATATTAAAAAAAAACAAAAAACAAAAACATTCCATGCATTTCCTTGCAGCCTAAAACCAATAAGCCAAACAAACAAACAAAAAAAGTGGGACAAAAAACCCAGAAGAACGTGAAACTCTCCTGAAAATATCAAGCTACTCAATTACAGTAAGGAATATCACTGTCACCCTGATCAAAATGTTCACAGCAGAATCACCAGGAGAATCTACATCAGAAAGCAAATCAGCATTGATTGAGAACCTTGCCTCAGAACAAGGGGAGAAAGAGGATTTAAAAGTTTAATGTCGTAGTTCCCCAAGGTATGTGTCACAAGTTATTAATAGATACTCTTTAGGGGAAAAAAAGTGTTTCATTGTCCCTTATGCTTGCAAAATACTGAACCAGTTCCTTTTATGTGGAACCTCTATCAGGAGGCCCCACATGCAAATATGTAGGCGTAGCTCTAGGGTTGGGCAAATCATAGAAGCGAACCTCAATTTTCTCATCTATAAAATGGACACAGCGAGGGCTAAAATCTGCAATACAATGGAGTTGGTCTTTGCAGTGAAGAACTGCTGACCTGTGTCCCCAAATCACTGACCCCCAGTGGTAGATTAAAAATGGCTCAAGTTCTTGGACTCTTGAATGTGGGACTCTTGAAAGGGCTGGCCTGTAACGACTCTGACCGAGAGGAGCTGTGGCAGTTCCGGGCCTGGCCTTGAAGATGACTGGGTGCTTCTGCCCTCAGAGCCCTGAACTTCTGCATAAGACATCCAACTACCCTGCTGGAGAGCACACATGAAGAGGCCCTGAGAACAGAGTGAAGGAAGGGGTCCAGGGGGGTCCAGACATCCAATCATTCCATCAGGCATGGGAGCCCAGTCTTCTTGGATTTGCAGCCCAGGCCCGCCACCAGCTGCCTATGGCTGAGAAACCCCAGTCTAAACCACATGGAGCAGGGGAGGTGGCTGGCCAAGCCCCTCCCAAATTCTCAATCCACAAAATCTCAAGACAGAACAGAGATTGTTGTTGTTATTGTTGTTTTCTAAAGATTTTATTTATTTGAGAGAGACAGAGAATGTGCACATGGTGGAGAAGCAGAGGGAGAAGCACAAGCAGGTTCCATGTTGAGCGTGGAGCCCCATGTGGGACATGAAATCACGACCCTGAGATCATGACATAAGCTGAAATCAAGGGTTGGACGCCTAACCGACTGAGCCACCCAGGCACCCCAAGGTGGTTGGTTGTTTTACTGTACCCAAAATAGGGGTTGTTTATTCTCTTACAGAACCAGCCCACCTCACCCCCAACTCTGTGTTGGCTGTATTTGACAGAAATGAGGAAATTTGAACAGTAAATTCTGAACTCAGTCTTCTCAGCAAAGTCCTGGCTTTCAACTGCTCACTATCCAGTCCTGTCAGCTGGCCCGAAGGCTTAGGTCCAACTAAAGTGAATGGCAAATTCCCATAAAGTTGAGTCTGTGACATGTTCAGTAAGAGCCACTAAGCATATAGAATACTAGATAATATTATATGAGCTGGAAACTTTGAAAATATATTTGGTCTTGTTTCATCAGAAGCTGAGAGAGAACACTTAGCGCCATAAATACTATCACTGATACTAACAGAAATTCACTGCTTACTGGATCTATAAAAAGCTTACCTAATGATTATCAATGTAATGGGAATGTCACGAAAATAGTCTGATACAGTCCCACATATCAGATAATGGCGTAGACAGGGGCCCCTGTTTCATTAGTAACAGCCACATCAACAACAAAATTATGAAAACAATTTTTTCAAACCAACCGACCGTTTACAGTAGCTTGATCATTTCTGCTAGATCTTATACTTAGAGGGCAGTCTTAGAATAAATACACAAAAACATAAACTGCAGGATTCGTTTAGGAAATACACTCTAAAGTGAAAATTTTAGAAGAGAAATTTCTTCCACTGCACTACTCATTAAATATTCTGATTACCATTCCTGTAGAGATCAGTACACATAGGATTTAAATGTAATTTAAATATAATTAAGTATGTGCACGGTACCAAGTAAACACTCGATTGCCAGTTTTCATGATTACTGTTATTTTGTGACTGTGATATGTAGTATATCCCAATGTCACTTGACTCTGGGAAGCCTGATTTCTGCTCATGCATTATTCGGGAGCACTGTATGGAATTAACAATCTGTGGGAGAGGTGTTCTTAGCAGCAGGACGACCCTCAGAGTCACGGACATGGGCTTCCCTTATTGCGACACGCTGTGGGACTAGTTGTAATTCGGGCTGCTTGGACACTCCCAGAGCAGCCGAGCTGCGGAGGCAGAAAGGAGGCATGGGAACCATGAGCAGCAGCTGAGTTATGCGTGGAAGGAGACGCTGTTGCCCCTGAGACACTTGGAGCCACGCAGCTCCCCTTGGAGAGCTGTCAACCCCTTCCCCCAAGGATGTTCCCTACCCGGCGGTGATGGGGACACAGTCACATCTCAGTCTACCGTGGATACCCTCAAGAATACTCACTTTTTGGGGTTCCTAGAGCCCATAGTCCAGTACTGAGCCAGAACATTCTTTTCCTGAGGTAGTAGCTTCTTTGCCTGAAAGAACGTATGATGCTCGACACAGGATTTCCACAAGTTTTTGCAAGATCGGTAATTTAACATGTTGAAGGCCACGATATGTTCCCTGGATTCAGTCTGGGAGGAAAAACACAGTAGAGGTTTCACCTGCACAGCGGAAGGAGCAAAGGCTCACAGGGATTCTAAGCCCACATCAGTGGTCGTCGGCTACGATGCAACAGACAGCTGAAAACCAGCTTCAAAATGCCCGAGGCCACAAACCAGTGTGACAGGGTCAGGAACAGGCTCTGTTAACCAGCTTATTAATGCGGTAAAGATGACTTTACTCTTTTTTTTTTCAACTTTTCTTTCTTTCTTTTTTTAAAGAGAGAGAGGCAGCAAGAGAGGGAACACAAGCAGGGGGAGTGGGTGAGGGAGAAGCAGGCTTCCCGCTGAGCAGGGAGCTCGAGGCGGGGCTCAAACCCAGGAGCCAAAGGCAGATGCCCAAGGACTGAACCACCCAGGCGTCCCCTGACTCTACTCCTCACCATTACTTGTGATCCTTTGTGAAGATTCTGATTTCAAATGTACTTACACTCCTGGGTTGGATATATTTGGAACAACCAGAAAAAAGGCTGCGTGATACATTTCTTTCAAAAATTAGCTCTGGGAAGATCTCTCCTGAAGAAATACTCTTCCATTTACCTGAAACTTGGGACTTGATAAGCCTCTGGATTTCTCCCTTTGTCCCCCAAGCACGGAGCTAAATCGAGTGCTCACATATCCTCACTTTAATGACTTCCTTGACTTTCATCCTACTTCAGTTTTCTGTTTTCATGCTAAATTACCACCTCGTACATTTTGGGGCCACCTTCAATCTTGCAATGGGGGGGGGGGACAGGAGACCCAGATTCTAGTCCTAGTTTGCTCTGGGCTTTACTGTCCTCATTTCCATGTGTCCTTGCATGTCCTCATTCCATGGTAGGTGAAGCCGTTTTAAGAACATATTATCTCTGACACCCTGGGAAATGAACATAAGGACAGTAAGTGAAAAATACAGAGCACAACAGGACAGAGTGTGGGGTCGTGGAAAGAGCAGGTGTCCCCGATTAGAATACTAGCTCCTCCCTGGGTAGCTGTGGGAGCCTCAGCGTCCATACCTTCAAGTTCTCTTCTTTAACTGCAGTCATCTGGAGACCAGTGGTCTCCTCTTAGGAGACACATGCAAAGGTTGCTGTGTATTTTATTTTATTTTTTAAAAGATTTTATTTATTTATTTGACAGAGATCACAAGTAGGCCGAGAGGCAGGCAGAGAGAGAGGAGGAAGCAGGCTCCCCGCTGAGCAGAGAGCACGATGTGGGGCTCCATCCCAGGACCCTGAGATCATGACCTGAGCCGAAGGCAGAGGCTTTAACCCACTGAGTCACCCGGGTGCCCCATTTTATCTTATTTTTTAAAAGATTTTATTTATTTGAGAGAGAGGGAGAGAGAGAGCACAGAGCCTGCCATAGAGCTTGATTCTAGGACCCTGCGATCATGACCTGAGCTGACATCAGACATTCAACTGACAGAGCCACCCAGGTCCCCTTACTGTGCACTAGAAACACGTTAAGGGAAGAACCTCATCTTGCTGACATTTATTGCCACCCCTTGTAGGCTCATGCCAAGTGCTCTGACCAGTGCTCTTTTACTTAACCTTCGGGATTCCCTGAGAGGCAGGTACTGCTGCACTGCCGGAACAAGGTCGCTTGGGCAGGGGACGTTAAGGAGCCTACCCAGCTGGTCAGGGCAGTGGAGCATTGAAGATCCAAACCTATTGTCATGGCCTCCCAAGCAAGTTACATCTCCAACCCGATAAGCCACGAATTCTAGCGGGAACTCGGGACTCCGGTTTCCATTTTCTGCACAGCACACACCAAGCTCTTTCTCCAGTCACCCACACAGCCAGCTGCCATCCCCTACCGCAGAACTAACGGCTATAAAGTGGCTACAAACACAAAAAACAAAGCAAGCGCAGACATAACTCACCTGTTTCTGTCGCTGATGAATAAAGAACTTTTTCCTTTTGAAAGAAATTTTTAGAATGTTCACCCTGCAAGAAATAAAGCACACAGAATGCACTGAGGGAGAGCCAGGCAGCAGCTGACATCGCTCGACGTGTGTCTTCCGCTCTGTGATCACGAGGAGCGTGGGGTCGCGGCTTCCTGAGTTTACCTCAGGGTAGGAGTGACGGCAGCCTGTCGCCTCAGCCAGATGCCAAGGAGCTGACTGAAGCTGAGTACCACACAGGGGCCGCTGGATTATGATGTAACTTTAAAATAACAAGAACCACGGGCCATGTGCTCTCTCTGCGGTCAGCTGCTCTGGTGAGGTCACAGCTCTGCCTGGGCTGGTGTGTGCCCGGGGAGGACAGCTGAGGGCAGTGCGGAGCAGCAGGAGGACGGACAGTAGCCAGACAGACTTGGGTCCACATCCCAGCTCTGGTACTTACTGTGTGTCAAGCAGCATCTCTATTGTGTGCATGAGAACACGATGATAGTCCCGACGGACAGCATTTTTATATGCCAGGTCCCCTACTAAAAGCTTTGCTAGCAGTCCCTCAACTAGGCCTTCCAACAGTCCTGAAATGTAGGAGTATACCCAGTTTTCAGATGGCAAAACTGAGGCTCAGTGACCTCACTGAAGTGCTCGGGATCATCCAACTAGGAATGCGTGGATCTGAGCCTGGGCCCTCAAGTCCTGCGCTACAAAGGCCTTGGAAAGCACAGCCTTTTCCAGAGTGGTCTTGTGAGGATTCAAGTCTGAACACTTGGTGAAAGTCCAACTAATAACTAAGGAGCCACACTGACAATACAGTTCCTGCACAGAGGAAGTCCTCGGACTTCTGGCCAGTGCACTGCCCAGGACTCCTTCACTCCAAAACCTGCCTTGCACCATTCTATCCATGTTTCCACACAGCATCCCAAACCACACAGTGACTAGGGGAAGGAGATGCCGGGGAAAACCCAGCTTACTTTGCCCAAGTACTGAATCTGGGTCAACCCCCCCAGGTCGGAGGGGAAAACCTAGGGGGTAAAGTCTCCATCCTGCCTTCAGAAATAAAAATTTAAAATTAGAGACAACATTTCTTTTGTTCAGCATATTTTTAAGGCATGATTCAGAAAATAATTAGAAGCGGTTCGCACTTACCAAGGATAGAAACTTGTGCAAATGTATTTTCGGTACACGGCGATGCCCGAAGAAGCAATCCCAATCATTAGCTCTAAATTGTGCAGATCCTGGAAAAGGGAAGAGCTCAGATGCACGGCATGTTGCAGTCATGTTGATGCCCTCCAATCAGTCAAGCACCCATGCTTTTATACACAGCAGTATGTATACGCGCCAAAGGGAAAAGCTTATGGAAAACAGGCACGGGACACTTCAGATCCAAGTACTCAGCATCAGACTCATCTAAAGTGAACACACGCCACCTAAGAGCAACAGCTGGTTCCCGCCGGCTCAGAGAGTTGCCAAGCAGGGCACCCATCACACCACAGACTCCTGCCGTGAGCATCCAATAATCATATGTTTGCAACATTTGGATGCTATGCTAGCATTAGGAAGACCTTGCCCTCCGCACAGCTCTCCACCAATCTCCACTCCCATCACTGGAAAGGCGTTAGCTATCTGTTGTTGTGAAGCATAGGACTGCTGACTTTAAACCCAATGAACAAAGAAATATTGCCTGTAAATCAGATACACTCAACCTTCATTAAGAGCCTGTGTGCTGGGGGTGCCTAGGTGGCTCAGTGGGTTAAGCCACTGCCTTTGGCTCAGGTCATGATCTCAGGGTCCTGGGATTGAGCCCCGAATCAGGCTCTCTGCTCAGTGGGGAGCCTGCATCCCCCCCCCCGCCGCCTACTTGTGATCTCTCTGTCAAATAAATAAATCAAATCTTAAAAAAAAAAAAAAGAGCCTGTGTGCTACACATTGCCATAGACAATGAAAATACGGAAGACAGAGTAACTATAAGGTGTTCAAATCCATTTCAGAACAAGGTGAGTACAGTAAAATTTAAAAATAAAACGGTTCCTTCCCCTGAGTCATCTATATCCCAAAATACCCAATCAGATACTTGTAGTTATATTAAAAAAGGAGTGGGGCACGGTCTGACTTATCAGTGAGTGTGAACGTTAGGTTCGCCGCTTACTAAAACTGTTATTTTGGGCTCCTGAGCCTCATTTTTTCCCTTTGTACAATAAGGATTATCAAAGCCACCTCTCCAAGGGTTTTTTCGGGCTGAAATTACAGAACACACGGCAGGCGTAATAAACTTTCATTCCCTTTTGCCTCCCAAGAGGCGGCGGGACAAATCACTTGTGAACAGTGATGCGAACACAGGGAATCAGAGAAACTAGCCAGAGAAAACAGTGCTGATACAGGCGGAAGTCCAGAGAACATGCGCTACTGGGCACCCAATGGACGTCACACGCAGCTCATCTGGAGACAGTCCCTGTTCACTAAATTCCCACGCTGTCCTCACATTCCCCAGCTGTACGTGTAGAAGGCAGGGTCGTATAACTAGTCGTGGTCAGTGTTCTAGGAGAAGTGATGGGTCTCTTCTGGGCTGAACCATTTAAGAGGTGCTGTGCAATTTCCCAGCTTCCTCTTCCTGTGTCACAAGCATGAGGCCACGGGTGGAGCTGGTGAAGCCATGGGACGGAAGCAGCCTGGCGGCTGAGTCCCGCTGTAAGGAGGGAGGCCCCTGCAGGGTCTCTGGGACCCACACTGCAGCTTTTGCACTGCTGCAGAACGAACTTTATGGTATCAGGTTACTGATATTTAGGGGTTTTCGGAAGATCCAGCATAACCAAAGATAACCCAACGCCCTCCGATCCCCTGGGAGGTGTCAGCCAGGCAGGTAATCATTTGGCCTGAGGTGTCTCATGGGACCCAGGTGGTGGGGAGAGCACTCAACTCAGACACACAGAAAGCCCACTTCACCACGGCAGAAAGTTCTCTGCAACATTCTATGACAAGTTATTATCTGCAAATGTAATAAAAATCAACCATCAAGCCCCAAAGTTGATCCCATATATTTTTCCTACTTTATTACTTAGGTCATAACTTGCTGTCACACACTTACAGGATTGAAGGGACACAAAAGAGATGAAAGCGTGTCTATGAATTGCAGAAATATTCTACAGATGAAAGTTTGGTCATTTACTCAACTTCTCTGAGCCTCCATTTTCTCACTGTAAAATGGGATGATTAGCATACTGACTTCACAAGGTTGCTATAGTCTTTAAATGAGAACTTGGGATCTCATGAAGAGCATCTCGAGCAATGACTAGTACCTATTAGGTGTTCAACCAATATTTGCTTCCTTTTGGATATGATGGGGGCCAATTACTGGTAAAAATATAAAGATCAGATGCCGATTAGACAGTGCCAGGGTCATGTATGGAAGCTGTTACTTCTGTGCTATGTGACCTTTGAGACGTCCTTGAGTATCAGTTTCTCCATCTGTAAAACGGGGGTAATAATACTCACCTCATAGCATTACTACAAGAAATAAGCAAGCCACAGTGTCCAGCAGTTTGAAAGTGCTCAGTAGATGATGGATATTAGTTTTATTTAAAAGGTCACAATCAATTTAAAATATTTACTGGTTTGCATGTTCATACCACTATGATTTTTAAAAGCTGTCATATTTGAGCAGTTAGTGATATTCTGAGCAGCACTGAGATGAAACAGTAAAAACCTTGGTTCACTAATGTATCACCTGGAAAATAGATATACATACTTTTTGCTTCTTTAACCATAACATGAAATCATCTTATAAAAACTACTCATTTCTAATCCCCATGACCCCCCCCAACCCATAGAAACATGAGACATGAAAAAAGAAACTAGATAAATAACCAACCAAACTCAACATCACTTTATAAACTTTCCGAATATTGCTGAAAAAGGTTGTTTTTTTGTTTTTGTTTTTTTAAATACTGGAAAAGGTCATTTCAAGAAGTTTTCACCCTTCTGGAAGTTACCTTTGAACCAGACTGGGTCAAGGGTACCTACCCTACCACTGTGCAGCTCCACGCCATAGAAGTCGAGAGTCCGTGCTATGTTGATAAAGCAAGATTCAGCCTCTGATTGCTTTAGCCCACTACAGAAGAGGAGAGAAGATGCAGAGTTTGCCAATCAGTAGAGTATAGAACTCCAGTTTTTAAAACAAAAACCCCCTCCAAGTTGGTAACATTTCTGTCAGGTCATTAAATACCTTATGTTATTAATCTTAAACAGTCTGACCCTAAAGCAGGTCTTTTTCTTTTCTACTGAAGGGGACTTCATCTAGCCTGCTCAGTCCTTTCCTAAGTACCTCTTTCTCAGTAGGCTCTCAGGCCTCAGGTTCAGAAGACAGCCACCTTTTAAAATTCCCACCTTCCTTGTTCCGAGCTGCTTACTTGATAGGCGCTCCAGGTCTTTCTACCTTTATCTATTCTTCCGGCAGCCTCAAACCCTCAAACGTCACTGTCCTATTTTAGGATGCTGGCTTCTGCCTGGGAAACAATTCTGGGAGGGAGGACTGGCAGTGCCTTTTAGAAGGGACGCTGGTTGCTTGGCCTTTGTTTTTCCAGCCTTCCCAAGAATGGCAGGGCCCTCGAGATCTGGCCTTCCCGGTCGGGAGGGCCCTTATCTGAGCTGGACTGAACGGATGCCACTGCAACTTTGAATAAAATGAGGCAAAGGATGAGAGGGCCAGAAGGCGGCGCGACTGCTGGAGTGCAGACTTGGCCTGAGGCAGCCGCTGAAGACGGGTGCTCCCTTCTGGAATGAAGGCCGTTTCGTGACCTGAGCCCAGAAAGGACGTGGGAATCCCACAGCCTGGTGGCGTTCGTCCATCTGCCTGTCTGTTCCGTGGGGCCTGAAGGAGCCGTCTGTTTTATTAAGTGCGGTCAACTGTTCAAAGGTTTGCCTGGTAGGTCAATTTGTGGGGCAGTCAGCTTTAAAAAGGGCATTCCCCCTAGGAATTATCAGATTTTAATGACATCCTAAAAAAAGAATGCTGGAAATTCCCCTAAACTCTTACTGGATTTTGCACTTTACAGAAACATTAGTTATGCCAAAGATAACTGCTAGCGTAACAGCGCGAAGGTTCACAACCCTCCCCCTCCCCCGCCCCGACAACTTAAAAGAGGTCTCGTGAACAAATGGAAGCAAACACATGAAACCTACGCAAACACGAGGTCTGAAATGCCCGACCGGGGGTCCCAGAGGAGGCCGCCCCCCCTTCTCTCACCTGTGCTGCTCATGGAGGGATTCCACCTTCGTTAAAAAGTCATCGTTCTGATCTGGGATAAACTGACTATCGGAAAGATAGCCCGGATGATGGATGGAAGAATTATAGTCTCCAAAGTGAGCTACGAAGACAGAATAAGGAGGAAATTGCCTTTTCAGTTTGGTCTGTATTCACAAGCATTGACAGCATCGCAAGAAAGGCCCTGGAAGCCTTCTTCTGAGAGGTTCTACCACCACGTGAGACAGAGCTACTCATTTGCTCCAGATTCCACATTTTTAACAGAACCCTAGATGGGCTCGGTACCACCGCACATGCTTCCGCTGAGTGCTCTCTCCCTGAGGCCAGACGTTCCAGCAGTGTAAGCTAGGTCCTGTTCGAAACCCACAGACTGGCGAGCACAGCAGTTTATACCCTAGCCTGGATATTTACACAGAACAGAGCCCACTCAAAAATACCACGCCCTCCACCAGACACTAGGCAGACGGACTCTCTAATACCCCAGGGCGATGATGACACTGGACCAACCTGCCCTAGAACAATGGGTGTGGGCAGAAGAGAGGGCATGCTGACCTGACTCCTCCCTGCACCCGGACCAGCTCCCTGGAATTTGGAAAAATGTAGAAGAAATGGAACCAGGATGTGTTGGGAAGCACAGAGTGGGGGATGGCATGAGGGATGGGAGTGGGTAGGGCTGATAGGTCTGGGCCTCAGCAAGGCTGTAGGCAGAGCTCTTGGGAAGAAGGAAACCTTCTTAGGGGAGTCAGGGAAACATAGGGAACCTGCAACAGCAAAGGGAAGAGGAAGAGGGCCTTCTAGAGGGATTATCAGATGCATCCCTGGTCCAAACAACACCTCTCCCTCAAGATCCTTAACTACCATTCTACAAACATGACTCGCTGATGTGTAAGGTATCACTGGTATTCCTGAGAGTGGTTCAGTAGCCAACCTGTACACGTGTACATGGCTGCCCCGAGGATTCAAACCACCTGCGTGTCTGGACTGTTGAGGCTGGAAAAAAGACCCTGGGTGGAACAGCCAAGGATCTGGCTATGGGACCCAAGGACACCTGCTTCTCTTCTCCAAGATTCAGGTTTTCCTGCTTTGTAAAAATACGAGAAAAACAAGTTCTAGTTCTGATGGGCAAATTATCCAGTATTTCATTTTCTTAATGAGATGCTTTCATCTTTTTCTTAAAAAATATTAAGCTTGATCTTTCCAAAGGTTTTGAAGAATTCTTCCTGCCGCTGGCTTCAGTGCCAGGGGGCTCCTGAGGACTGACGTTTCATGGCACCCAGTCGACAGATTTCTAAATCACACAGCTCCTTCTGTGTCACAAGGATGAGGACTGGGAGAAGCTGCAGTGATGCTTCATGGCCAATCTCAGAAGGGAAGGAAAGGAGCTGGGGAGCTGCCCAGGCAGATTTCATCACAAAGATGAGAGGGGAGACACAAGCATTTCTTTCTTTACATCCGTGTGGCCTGCTCCCCCTCAGTTGCCATCACACATTAACAGGTGCCCTATGAGATCCACACTGTAATGAGGGGCTGTTTCCTCCTTACAGTCTTTCCTGGGGGTTGGGAGTGAGGCAGACTCATCTGCAGGGCCTGGCACCTATGGACGGCACACAGCGGGCGTTCACAGATGCAGTGCTTGGAACTCCCCCAAACAAAAGCTACTACAAAGTTCAGTTTTGGACGGGCAAGAGGGCAGAAAGCCAAACGATCTATGCAGGCAGACTTGGCCAAGGGGAGACCACAGGCTGTTAAGGCCAGCCAAATGCAGCTAAGCTATGGACAGAAACGTCAAGGCTGGACTTTGGAAGCGCAAGCGTGGCTTATAGGCTAGTCTGTACGTGGTGAAGTGTGTACGTGTGTTTATAGGAAATAGTTTGGATGCCCTGACATAGCCCCAATGAAGACAGCTTGAGAAAGCCTAAAATTACCTTGTGTAAATTCATTTTAAAAGGGAAGAAACATACAAACAGATAAAGGAAAGAAACTGGTTGAGAGAAGGAACTTCTCTCACTTCACAGAAGCCACTCTCGGCAGTCAAGACCAGAACCCAGGTGAGCTGTGCCCCAGCTGGTGCTCTCACCATCTCCACCCGCCTGCTTGCCAGGTCCGAGCTGGTGCTGGCCAGCCATCTGCTGAGGACAGTGGTCATGTCCCCAGAAGGCAGCCGGATTCTGCAAGAGACCTTCTTTGCCTCTCAGAGAGTCCTACTGAATTTTACTCAGGTGGTTTCATTAGCTCGTAGAGATTCTCTCAGATTTGAGTGGGTCATCTATATGAGCTGACAAGTTCCAACCCCTGGGCCCTTCTACAAACACGAATAGCAAGGCTGTCTTCAGTCAAGTCACCAAAAAACATCTGAAGGAAGGAACCTCCCAGTAGGGTGGTTTTCCCTAGAAACAGTAGTCCGCCGCTCCGCGCAAAGTGCTATGCTAACCACTAGAGGGAAACAGAGTCAAACAGTCATCTGCAAAAACTTGGAGCACATAGGGAGCGTCCCATGATGGTTTCAAAGCCATGGATCCATCAGATGCTCAGGACCACCCAGTGACAGACATTGCATTCATCCCCAAGAAATAGTTAAGGGAAGGGAGACTCAAAGAAGGGACCTGCCCACTTTGCTCAGCTGGTAACTTGGAGCCTACACCCTGACCACAGTCCATACTCTTCCTCTACTTACTATACCAGAGACCCTAACCTCCAGAGTAATACACTTTCCTATTTGTGGAGAAGCACCACACACAAAAGCTAATTATAGCAGGAAGAAAAGGAAATGAGCGTTTATGTGGGAAATACATTGTCTTAAGTTCCATGCATTCTTCTGGCTAATGTTTTATATTGTGCAGGAAAGAGAGAGTATATTCTAGGCACTCAAATGTGTAGCATTTCAAGCTGCTAAACTGTTCTGTTCGGCAAGTCCCTTATATCAGCCCCTTGCATGTTATTTATCCATCTCCCATTTGACCTTGGAGGTTCTTCTTAGGGGTCACGACGAAGAAGCTTTTCCGGATACGCTCATGTCTCCCCCACGCAGGAGGGAGGGCACCCCCTGTGCCCGCCCTCACTGTCAGCATCAGCTGGCCCACCCGTGCCTCCTCACTGGGCAGGAGACCCCTTGCCTTGCAGAGAGACCGTGTGTTGTCCGTCTGTTCACCCTTAGGCGGGTGCAGAACCTGGATGCAACGGAGGCCAACGGACATTACAGAGTAAATACAGATTTTTAAAAATTTCATTCTTCGAGCCTCATCCATACCTGAGACCACCAGCAACCTACAGTCTTTGCCTATGTGTCTTTTTATCTAGTAAGAAAGTGCGCTCTTGGTTTGCTCCTATCTCCCTCCGCCACACGGTGGGGACAATCCGGTGAGATGTCGCAGATACGATGCAGACATCCCGCAGTATCGTCTTCAAGAATTCCCCTTACAGGAACGCGAGCACAGAAGTATGGGGGAAGATACGTAGGTACTTCCCGAGAGCAGAGGGATAAAGGGCTTATACTTAAAAATGCTCGCCTGACAACCCATCTCTTTTGAGCATGCCAGTGAGGCCAAGGCTCCCACGGACACTAGTTTCTAATTTTTGGGTGCTAGTAAATTCTTTTAGTCCCCGGTCCGGCATTTGTTTGCAGAGGGGAACCTGACCACTGAAGCTTAGAGTAGGATTTTCTCATTTGGGTCTTACATTTCACTCAAAGTAGAGTTGATTGTTTACAACAGATGTTCTTTAGAAAGCTTGCTTCTGGGGACGCCTGGGTGGCTCAGTTGGTTAAGCAGCTACCTTCGGCGCAGGTCATGATCCCAGCGTCCTGGGATGGAGTCCCACATCGGGCTCCTTGCTCCGCAGGGAGCCTGCTTCTCCCTCTGACTCTGCCTGCCACTCTGTCTGCCTGTGCTTGCTCTCGCTCGCTCTCTCTCTGACAAATAAATAAAATCTTAAAAAAAAAAAAAAAAAGAAAAAAGAAAGCTTGCTTCTGGGCCGACGTGAAAACAGAGTGAGAGTTAACGCTCACCTTACGCCTGGCCCGATTCTGAGAGCTTGCCACATAATAACGCATCCCTTCTTCACCGCGACCCCATGAAGTAAACAGTGTTATCCCCACTTGACAGAAGAAGAAGCTGAGGCCTCGGGAGGCTCAGGGTCCCGCCTATATGAGGCAAAGAGCCAAAACCCAGATAACATGGTCAGGTGTGCTCTGGTCGACTCAGGTAACAGCAATGGTTCAAGTGCAGAGGTTCCAGTTGGGAGACTGCCTCACACGTGTGGTTTGACTCACAAAGCCAATTCTGAGTTATCATAGTCACCATCCTCACCTCTGTTTTACAGACGAAAAAATGGAAATTCAGGGAAGTACCCCATTGCCACATTAAGTGGCAAATGGAGAAGCCGGGCTTTAGGCCGAGTCTGGCTGCGTGCAAAGCTATGTCCTTTCCAAAAGTGTTCCCAGCCCTCAAAGCGGAAGCTGTAGCCACGGACACCGGCTCCCTCTGGGATGTGGCAAAGCTGATTTCTTCAGCCAACCGGCCTGGCAGAGATGGAGGCCATGAGGTCTAGAGACCAGCAGGGATACAGGTTGACTGTGGTTGTGTCTCTTCCCTTCTGGATACAACATGGCTGGGTCTGTTCCAGCTGCACCGTAGGGACAGGGGAACTTTCCAAACTACCCAGACCCACCACTGCGCCACCTCTTCTCAGTTTTCCACTGGGGAGGAGATGCAGGCTCTCTGGGGAGACCGATACTAGGTCTTCCCTCACTAGTGAGTGGGGTCACTGTTAAAAGTCCATCCTCCACTTCCTGGTATCATGCAGGTGGGCAGACAAGTGTGGGCCCAGCCACCTTGCCCTTCACCTCTCCTTGAACCCCGGGGGTGCAGACAGACTTAAGGCCACCTCTGGAGTCCTGGTCAGCCTCCTCTTGCTACTTTGCCTCTGAGACCAAAGTAGAGTGAGTAATTCAGCCAGCACCTGCTCTGAGACCTATCTTGCCCTTTTCGTTCCCTACCACACCGTCAGCCAAGAGGGCTAACAGGCCAAGACGGTGCGCCATGCAGAGAAAGGGAGAGGGGCCTCCCTCAGTCCTGGGCTCCCATGGAAGTCTGCCTGAAGCCATACGGCTAACTGGGAAGCAATACTTTGCCTTCCTTCTGGCTAGGTACTCTCTCCACTGTGCACAGCCAGCATCTACCATGGTGCCCGACGGGGTATATATTCTCAGCAAAGTTTTGCTGAATGAGTGATTCTTAAGCTCAAGCAGGCCTTGATGGGAAATCCCATATGGTTTTTCTACCCAACATGGCAGCCACTAGCAATATATGGCCACTGAGCCCTTGAAACATGGCTGGTCCAAACTGAGATGTGCTGGTTTTCAAAGACTTCATAGGAAAACAAAACGTAAAATACCTTAATTTTTAATTTTTACATTGCTTATATATGGAAATTTTTACATTACTTATATATTTTTTTACATTGCTTATATATGGAATAATATGTGGGATAGACTGGAGTAGTTAAAATATTAAAGCTAATCTCACCTGTTTAGTTTTCTTTTTTTAATACTGGGTACTAGACACTTAATTTGATAGACAGAGATCACAAGTAGGCAGAGAGGCAGGCAGAGAGGAAGGGAAGCAGGATCCCCACTGAGCAGAGAGCCTGATGCGGGGCTCGATCCCAGGACCCTGGGACCATGACCTGAGCCGAAGACAGAGGCTTTAACCCACTGAACCACCCAGGTGCCCCTGGGTACTAGACACTTAAAAGGACACATGTGGCTCACAATATGCTTCCACGGGACTTGTTTTCCACGTCTGTAAGAGGCGAATGGTAGAAATATTTGCCCCACTGAGGTTTGTGATGAGATCTAATATGTGGGCGAGGGTCTGCTTAATGCGTTGTGTGACAGGTGACTTCTGTCGAATGGACTCATCCACACCTTCCCTAACCAACGTCCCAGTGCCAGCAGAGTGTGTGTCAGTCAGGGGGAAAGTGGGAGCATCCCGACAACCAGAGAGAAGCTTGCCCAATGGGATTCCTGGGAAGAGGGGAAGTGACCTGGTCAAACGGGAAAGGCCACTGACTTTCTTAATACATTGGTCAGAAGAGTCTGTCCCATGAAACGCTCCCTTGGTGACTTACATTGTACTGCATAGGATGCTAGAACCACTGCCGAGTTAAGAGGGCAGGTTAACCTGTCAAGAGAAAAACACATCAGCAAAGTCACAAGAGCCAAAGACAGCCTGAAACAGCCATGATGGGGAATACCTGTCTTCTTTCTTAGATTAGCCATTAAAAAGACATCATGAATCATAATAAAGATAATTTTAGGATGTAACTCAAATAGTAAAGATAAATGTAACGCTGTTGATTCACAATTAAAAGAGAACTTTGTCATGTTTAAAATAATACACATTAATACAAATACCATGAAGCTAGAAGTCTAATATTGGCCAAGGCTTTGGCTGGTCAAGAAAGGTCAGGCTCATATCACTAAGAGGAAACGTGAGAAAAATTATACTCTTAGATCAATGGGCAGCCTCCGTATCTTTCTAGTAAAGACGTGAGACCTTTCAGAGGGCTTTCTAACTAAATCCCTGACTAGAAAGATGGGGAAAACAGAAAAGGATTCTTAAAATTTTAAAACTCTTGTGAGTTCTAAATTACTTAGTAACAGTTACTTTTTAAGATTCCTAAATCTGTTTACCCTCCTAAAGCTTCTGATCTATAGGGAATGGTCTGTCTGCCTCCCAGTTTGCCTGCCACCTACTAGAAACCCATGGACTGGGCATTAGACTTCAGCTCCCTTCCCCTTAGGCTCACTGCCCTCCAAACACCCTGTTTCTACCAATGACACCCTCTCTAGCTTCGTTATGCTGCGAATCCTCTGGCTGCTCCCTTCTCTCTGCTCAACCATGAACTCTACCATCTGCCTAGGAGCCTGGCCACCAGACCTGGGCCAGGGATCCCTGCCAGGTGCAGAAACACACTGCAGAGGAGCCAACTACAAGCAGCACGAATGAAGGCTTGCAGTGTGGGGAGACACAGATTTTAAGAGCATTCTTCCTGGCAGCCCCAGGGGAAGTGGAGAAAAAGTGCTGTTTCCATGGCAGCTCATGAAATTCCCAAGATGTGAGTCACCCCCATGTCTCTGACTGATCAGGTTGGCCAGCGCAGGGTTCCCCTTCCTGTCTGCTGTGCTATGCCCTGTCCTGAAGCTGCACAAGAAGGTAGCCTTCCCTACGTGAAGGGGCCCCCCAACTTTCCTTAAGTTACTAGGTATTCCCTGCTAGGACTTCTCAACGATCTCTCCAAGTCTGGAGATACGTCCAGCAATACTCACCATCTGTTTGTTCATCTGGAGGCCCAGAGAGCCCGTGGGGAGAGCAGAC
The DNA here is from genome assembly GCF_011764305.1 of Mustela putorius furo. Lineage (NCBI taxonomy): Eukaryota > Metazoa > Chordata > Mammalia > Carnivora > Mustelidae > Mustela > Mustela putorius. The sequence goes on from NW_025421423.1 coordinate 13,077,297, forward strand.
ACCAGCCACTCACTCTCCTACCAAGATGGGCTTCAAGGAAACCTAATTTAGGGTCCCCGCTCGAGGCAGAGCAGGTGAATGGGACTCGGGAAACACCTGAGGAGACAGGCTAAGGAGGTTCCATCCACATGGATGGAACAATCCAAGAATATGTCAAAAAAGAACATTTCCGAAGAATAGTGTAAATATAAATGAAAAAAGAATGCTGAAAGCCTGCATGACCATTCAGTGTGGCCCTTAGAGAGACCTCTTTCTTTCCCTCTAGGCTTTAGGGTCTCCATCTGATGGCCAATGTCACCTAGCTCAGCGGGAAGGAGGGCATGCCTTGGGAACCGCCCACCACTGATGGTTTCTGCCAGGACGCCTAGGAAGAAGGCTAACCAGATTCATCCAGTCTGTCAAAAGATCCACAGCTACTAATGGCCAGACCCACCCTGACGCACCCAGGAGTGTCGGGCAGTAGGAGACCCTCTCCTGAGAGAGGTGGTGAAGGCCACCAGCAGGCCTGATGAGAATGCCAGGGATTTAAGGCCGGTTGTGCCCCTCAAGCGGTTTCACCCAAAACTAACAGGGGGTATTGTACTGGGAGAAGAAAAAAATGAAGACATCCATCCGATTCCTCTTGTGGGGAGCACTGGACTGAGAGCTCCTGGGAGGAGAGGGCCTTGCCTTTTTTGACCAGCACAGAGCCCATCGCCTAACAGCTGCTTGAGAAATACTTGTTGGGAAAAGAGATTAGCGCTCGGGGGCAAGAGACAAATTTCCGCTGGGGCAGAGGGCAGCCTGGACCTGGGAGAGGGGCGGGTAATGTCACTCTAGCGTCACCCCCCGCCCCCCCCGATGTGAGAAGGCTGTCTCACAAAATGGGGAACTCATTTCTGGGGGTGCTACTAAGCAAGGCCTGCAGCTGGGCTAGAGAAGGGGCTCCTTCCTCCTCCGAGTAAGAGAAGGAGCTAAATTACAAAACTTCTCCAATTCTAGGAGCCCTGGACAGGTTTTCAACAGGTTCGGGCAGTCCAGATTTCAACATGGGTCTTGTTTCTAAATGTTCCTCTACCCCCAGGATCTTCACAGCCATGCCTACAAATCTCCCTTCCATCCAGATGAAGAACCCTAGCCTCTTCCAGCCTTTCTGTCCTTGCACTGGTATTGTCTTTGCAGATGCTGCCTTCTACTTGAAAACCTCCAACAGCTCTCTGCCTGTCTGTCTGGCTTTGATAGGAAGACAGCCCTCCTCTTCTCCCCTTATTCTGCTGTAAACCTCCAACATGTGTTTTTCAACTGGGACCAAGTGGGTAGGACAGTTGAAAAAACTCCTCCCTCCTTCTAAAACCTCAGTGGCAACTGGGGTCTGCGCAGCCCATACGGGTCCCGTCGTCACAAGGGCTCCTGTCTCACTGCCCCAACCGGGGGGGGGGCCCTCACAGAGGCTTCTGAAGCCCCTCCTTGGGGCAGCTGCCAGGAAGAAAGGGGATGAGGAGGACGAGAATAAGCTGTGACTGTTTCTACCAATTCACCGGCTGCAGGTTCTCCCCTAAGTCACAGAAAAGTCAGGATTTGGAGGAGGTAGCTCAGGGACAAGTGGCTTGGCATATCTCCTCCCTTCCAGAGCCGTTTCAGATCCTTCCAGCCACTGAGATGGCCCTGCCACACAAGACGTGCTGACTCACAGGCAGACGCCCCTGTCTTCTAGCACAAAGCCTCCCAGGGAGAAAATGAATCATCTGTAGGTACTGAGGGGCTTGGAAGTGGACCTAAATTAGGCCCGAGCTGCCTTCCTGAATGAAGCGTGTCTCACATTCTCCCTGTAACATTTCTCAGGTCTTTACCAGAAAGATAGCTGTACCTTTGCTAATAAAATCGAAACATGAAATGAAGTTGCTCCGACCTCAGCTTCTCCGAATCAAGACTGAGTTAACAACAGATGTCCAGAGCAGAGAGTCATGCAGGGTCCTGCTTTCAACCACCATCCTTTGTTTAGATTTAATACTGTTTCCAGAAATACACGCTCATTAGATTGAAACCAGGAATTTTAGTGTCTGGCAACTGACGGAGAATGAAGAATGTGAAATTTTCATTACCTTCCTTCACAAATATCCATCTTCAGTTGTAAGAAATACAAATGCCTACAAAACAATTGTTTTTATTAATTCACAATACTGGAAATACAAGAAAAAGGTGATAAGTCAAGGACATGATCTGTACATTTGGAAAACAAAATACACAAATATGCATTTGCGTCTGAAGTCTTGGGGTTGCTTTTTGTACACTGCAAAGCTGCTCCTTCGGTAACAATGGTTCCGCGTGGAGGCTGGTTTCCACCCAGCCTCACGCCAGCACATGCCGTCCCAAGGATGGCTGAGCCCGCCAACAATCAGCCAGAGCTGTTGCCAGTGGGCTCCCCCCAACCCTGGACATTCCCCATCAAACCCGGGGCCTCCAAGAGCACCAGGCCCCCACGGGCATCACACACAGGGAGCCCCCAGGTGCTAGGGGGGTGGCGGTGCAGTGCACACCCACATTCCCTCTGCATGAAGCAGCAGATAGGAACTGGGTCTGTGAGGACACTTCCTTGGCTGGGTGCAAACACCCAGCTGAGTTGCTTCCCGTGTCCTGGGAACTTCGGGTACTTGAGCAAAAGTATAAACATCAGTCAGCTACCAGCTGCCAGGACCTCTGAGCAGAATTCGGCATTTGCCTGCGAGCTACCAGCAATGTCAAAACCCAGGACCTGATTTGTGGGCAGTGCTCGGGAACCCATCGCAGGCCCTGCGCCCCATGAGTCTCCCCCCAGTCTAGGGACAGGTAAGAGACAGCAGCGAGAGTCCGGTGCCGGCCATCAAGCACCAAGGAAAGTTTTATATTTAGGGATGCGACATACACTCAGTTGGCAGCTAGCTCCCACTCTTTTTTAAAGCCCAGATTCAAATGGGACAGACATTCCAGCGTCTGGCCAAGGGGACAAAAGGGAAACTTCTTGAAATACGATACAGATGCGGCAGAAGTATTCTGGGGCAGGACAGTGGTCATTTTGGCAATTTGAAACACATGGGGTCTCCTTGGTCCTTCATGTTCATACGTTCAAAGGTCAAGGTGCTGGTGTCCCGAGGCGTGAATGCTTCATTTGGCATTACCTCCTCTGTGCACAAATCTGGGCTAGGTGCGGGGAATTCATTTCAGCCTCCTGCCCGTTCAGATAGGTTACATGGGGTCAGTTAGATCTTATTTTAACCTGGACACCCATGCTTTGAAAAAACCTGACTATGCTACAAATTTCTTATGCATCTAATGACTTCAGGCTTGGGGTCAATGTCCTAACTCTGATATTTTTACGTAGCCTGTTGTCATCATCAACTATCCTTAACATGTTGAAGACCAGCACTGAGATACCATGTAGCCTACGGTTGCTGATTCACGCTTACTCTGTATTGGAGACTATCTTTTTCACCTGGGAGAACATCCCCAGTCCTTTCTAGTTTGTTCCTATGTTTATCCAAGATGACATTCAACCAGAATTAAGTGTTCTCTCCTCCTACAGCGCTACTGGGGGAAAGCAGAGAAGGGAGAGAATGCTAGATAATCCGATGGTAAATCTGGCCCTCCAGTGACGAGCCGGGCTAATCCGTGTATCTTCCTAGGGACAGAACTGCGAAGGGGAACCTGGACATTACCATTCATCAAAAGCTACCTCGTCTGAGTCAACCTCATGATGTCACACCAAGAAGTTGTAATAGTGGGAGGAGGCCCAAACGTAGGGCATCTCCTGGGAATCCTGAAGGAGATTCCCTTTGAGACTGCCAGTCAATGAGAATGTGCCCAATGACGGAATCTTATCAGGAACAGCAGTTGTGAAGGCTCTCAGTCAAGGAGACGTCTAACGATCAGAAAAAAAGAAAAATCAAACAGAAGAGGTGTCAGCATACCTGACTTCAGAAATGTAAAGGTCACTCCTAGAGTGTATCCCATCTGGGAACTCAACTTCATACAAAAAAGCAACAAATGCCTCCCTAGGATGTTAGAACACAATAAATACCACTTTCTCTGACACTTGAGAGCTACATTTCGTTAAGAGGAACTTACTTTTGGGTAGGCTACAGAACTGGGGCTTAATAGAATACTGTGTGTCAGGAATATAAGCAAAAATTTTTAAAAAGTTAAAAAGTTTTTTTAAAAAAAGTTAAAAAAAAAAAAAAAGGACCTGTGAATTAATGGTGGAAGTCTAGCTCAGCATAGGAAAAAGATCTGGCAGTCCTGGCTACCCACCAGCTCCATCGGAGCCATGTGGGTGGCTGCTGTTGTGGTTCCTGTTACATTGAAATCTGGTGCCCCAAATCCTAGGAGGTGACAGCCACATTCTACTCCACTCATCTTCAGTTGGGAGGTGGGGTGGTGGCAGGGTCACGTTTCAGTGGATTCTAGCAGCGATTCAAACAAACTGAGTTTTATCTTGGACTTAGGGAAGAACAAAAATTCGTCAATTACTCATCTTGCGCCCAAATCTGCCTCCCGGTATCCTCCACCCACGGGCCATGATTCTAGACACCAAGTATGTCTAATTCCCCTTATCCGTGACAGCCCTTACAGATCTCAAAGCAGCCTGTTTTCTCCCTAGTCCTCCCTCCGTCCCCAACGTCCTACATTTCCTCAGATGTCCCTCAAATGACAGGAAGGCTAAGCAAAGGGATTCTGTCGGCATCCAGAGAGGGTGAGCTTCTCTCCAGTGGGGTATGGAAGTGGATGCCTGATGACCTGGAAAGGGACTCTTGGGGTAGGCCAGCCCGAGCCATCCCTGCACTCCACCATACCCGCTGGCCACCATACCCCTGGAGCTCCAGCATCACAAGGGGCAGACAGAACCACAGGTGATAATTACTAGCTTAGGCAGGGCAGTTCACACTTGGTGTTGAAACCTATCAGTTGCTCATATGTTTAATGGGTAATGACTGGCATTTTAAAAGAACAGAGAGCTTGGGGCGCCTGGGTGGCTCAATGGGTTAAAGCCTCTGCCTTCGGCTCCGATCATGATCCCAGGGTCCTGGGATCGAGCCCTACATCGGGCTCTCTGATTGGCGGGGAGCCTGCTTCCCTTCCTCTCTGTCTGTCTCTCTGCCTCCTTGTGATCTCTTGTCTGTGAAATAAAGAAATAAAATCTTAAAAAAAAAAAAAAAAAGAGAGAGAGAGAGAACAGAGAGCATGAGAGGGATCTGCCCTTGCTCTTGGTTTATTAAACACTGCTTCCCTGATGTCCCTCCGGACTGCCCTGTGAAGCAAAACGCATATTTGCTCTGTGGTTGTGATTTTAAAATTCACGGGTTAAAACCACACACGTGTACACACACACACACACACACACTTATAACCCATCATAACATTTTCAAAGCATCCCTTCAACAGAACTTGGTATTTAATAATGGCCTTGTGGAACCTTGGTAAGGTGATCTCAAACACCTGTTCCTATAGCTATGTTGCCCCTCTGTGTCCCCGGGCTCAGGAGTTGAGCTGTTGCACTAACCCCTCAGTCCACCAGCATGAAGAACCATTATGGGGAAAACTCAAAGCACCACGTGAACATCCCACAGTGACCCAATGAGCCCCACCAGACATCTCTTACTCTGGCTTAAAATTCAACTGAACAGTAAACACAGTCAACTCTCCCGATGTCTGTTATTGTGGAGGGAAGAGGTGCACAAAGAAAGCAAAACAGAATAACAGACTAATATTTAGTCTTCAAACATCCTAAAAGTTAAAACATCATCATGTGATTACCTTCAAAAACAAAACAAAACAAAACACAATACTCAATGTCTGAGTTAATGTCACCTTCTTGGTGAGGGTCTCTGGGTACAATGAACACAGAATAGGAGTCAATATTCCTGAACATCCATTAAGTTGTTTTTTTGTGTTTTTTTTTTTTTTCTGGTAGAGACAAAAACCTCTGCAAGTTTCCCTCCCTATGAAAAATAAACATATTATGAATAAAAGGGCTCAACGTTGCTATGGGGGAGTGGAAGTGGAGGCAGGGTCACTACTCAAACAGCAACAACCCTCCCTCGCAGGCCTCTTCCATTCCAAACCCGTGTTCCCCACCCAGAAAACCCACGTGCTAGTACAAAACAAGGGTCAGGCCCCTCGCCAAGCCCTGAGGGGTAAACAGTCCTATCTCAGCTCTCCTTCCCTTATCTGGCTCACATTTGGCCTCTACCGACTGATTCACCCAGGAGAGATGCTGCCTCAGCTTGCATTCCTTTTTATTTCTACCAACTGGGGATTTGGGAGAGAATGCTCAGTTCAGAACGTTCTTTTTATCCCGAAGAGCCTCCGTTCTAGCCTCACAGATACCGTGTTATTTGATGTGTAGACAACGGACGGACGCTGTCTCAGCAAACTGGTCTTCCAAACCGCCCCCTCATGCCCCCCCCTCCCCCTCCGCCCCCTGCAGGCTCAATGGGCAGGAGGGGTTGGGGAGGTGGGGGAGGTGGGAGGAGGTCCAAGGCAGTGAACTCCAAATGGCACCAAATGAGGAAGTCAGTAGGCCCCAGACAGAGAACTCATTACCTGATGAAAATTTCAATCTGTACCCCTCTGATTTTTACTTGTTTCATAACCACTGGTGTGGTTATACCCAAAGGAAATGTACAGCCACAGAGATAAGATAAAGAGTATATTTTTAGCGGTTACTCATTTTTATATACTACAAAGGAAACTTAAAAAAAAAAAAAAGTTATTACCTGGTTTGCTCTTCCTGTAGTGTGTTGGGATCAGGTATAAAAAATCTTACTCGAAAATGCAGAGTACAGGGGAAACCTCCTACAACATTTTTCAAAAACAAATTTAAGTTTTCTCTTTAAAAAAGTCAATGCAGGTAAGAGGCTACTCTTCCATTAGTGATGCATTTTTTTTCCCCCACTAGACCACAGCTTTTTTCATCAATTAAAGGGCTAATTTCAAAAAAGGAGTGCACAAGATAATTGTTTAGAAATCTCCCAAGTCTGCAAATAGTCAACTATTCTGCAACACGAGCATAGAATGAGGTACTCTATCCCCTCTGTACTATAGGTTTAACTTAGGGCTGTGTTCAAACAATGCACTCCATCACAGGTATTAGGAATTTTTAAAAATCCTTAAATCAACAGATCATACAACATTCATAACGAAATAATGTCACACAGATAGCCATTTTATACTTTTTCCATTTTCACGTACGTTCTTGAAATTAAACACTGCCATAACACTTTCATATGGGTTCTTCAACTTAAACATCACCATGACTCTGAGTAGGTCAGGCTGTTCTTGGTGGCACTGTTGTACAGATAAGCCAACAGGCACTGAGTCTTGCCTTCCGCCACCGAGCAGATGAGAAAACCAGAACTCAAGTACTGAGGGTTTTGATCCTGCTATGCCACAGAGCAACCATTTTGGTAACAGTTCATGCTTTTAATGCAAAGTGAACTCCCAAAGTGATGAACATATTAGCAAATATTACACAATTAACATACTCAAATATGGCTTTATGCAACAATACCAAGAGTCAACTGGCTTGTAGGGAGAAAATTAGCCCATTTCTTTTGCTGGATATGGCAGCAGGAGCAGATCAGGTTGTGTGCCTAAGAGTTTGCGCTCCTCTTCAGGTCAGCCTCTCCCCTCTCCGTTACTCAGTCAAGGTTTGCTGGCCCCGTCTAAGTGCTCAGCACTATGCTGTTTCTGAAACTCAAGCCTTCTCCACCCTGCTTCTCTCACTGATCTGTGACGGATCTGCCCACCTCACCTTGCCTCCCTGGGGTACCTTCTGTCAGTATCTCTCTGGCTTGGGTCAAAGGTATGAATGGTGTGTGTGCACCTGTGAGTGTGCCTCTGGGTGTGGGCCTGGGTACCAGCGGGTGGCGCTGTAACGTGGTACAGTCTGACCACCTGCACTTCAGGGGATAGCTCAGTCTTCCCACTGCCTTCAGCTCCCCTCCTCACGGGACCTTGTCAGTGTGTATCTCGGGATGCCTCTGTACGCCCAGAGCATCCTATCAAGTGCTCTGAACTGTCTTAGAACCGTCACTCTTCTTGCCTACATCTCCACCCTTGGCTGTCCGCTCCTCGACGGCAAATGAGATTTGGACCAGATTCCCAAAGCCCAGTTCAGTGCGCTGCCAAAATCTGAGCTCCGGACACATCTCCTGAGTGTGGGAGTTAGTGAGAGAATGAATAACAACACCTCTTCATGTGCCTACGGACTCAACGCTCTGAGAATTCAAATGGGGGCCAGTAGTTATCTGCACAGTGGTTCAGCGGCTCCCCACGGGGAGGGAGTTCTGAAAGCTGAGGGAGGTAAGGGCTTGGAGGCCCAGGCCCCAGGTGAGAGCATCAGTGGGATCACGGCCATGGTTCCTGTCTCTACTCCTTCCCACTGGGGTGCTGGGGCGGGTGTGGGGAGGTGGCACATGTGTGTGTCCGCTTGCGTGAGATCTACCTGCCGCTTACCCTTCACCGGTCACCTCCCGTGGATGGGGTGCACAGTGAGGGATGCAGAGAAAATGTGGCAAGCACCATTCCCCGAAGGAGCCTACAGTTTCCAAGGAAGACTAAGGCAGGCAACTAAGAGATGAAGGAGTTACGACAAACGTAAGGGAGGGTGGGGGGAGGCATGGCTTCTAATAGCAGAGGCAAGAGTCTGAGTGGCTTAGAAGAACAGCAAGATTTGGATATAAGGAAGAGGGAAAAGCATTCCAAACAAAAGGAACAGACTGAGAGAAGGCACAGAGGAACGTTGCAGCCTTTTAGGTCAGTCAGGTTTGTCTGGGGCAGAAGGTGCATAAAGGGGAACAGAGTGCGATGCTAGAAAACCAGGCTGGGAACAGACCGGGGGCCGGGGTGGGGGGGTGCATGGCATGCTGTGAAGCCCCTCCTAACTGGGAGTTACAGGACAGCACTGGGGCCCACTCATGGCTGGGGAGCAGTGTACTCCGTCTGTGATATTCCCTACCTAGGTCTTAGGCTCCAGGGGGAGGGAGGGTGAGCATGTGTGAGTGTGTGTGTGTGTGTGTGCGCGCGCGTGCGCGTGCGCATGCACGTGTGTCTTTCCCACACTGGCTCTCTCACTGGGCAAAGCAAGGCCATCCTCCTTCCCTTGTTAGAAGAGAGTAGGTTCCTCGGCGCCTGGCTGCCTTCTTTGACCTTTCCCGTTCCCGCTCCCAGCTGTGAGGGCTGATGTGGAAGCTGTGCTCAGGGAGAAGTGGGCTCACTCACATCGCCTGGGCCCCCGGGAATCCAGGTCCCAGATGTTACAAGCACACTGAGGCTTGGAGGAGAGAAATGGGCTGTGATACACTAACACCCCACGTTCAACCGAAATGGGAAGGTCACACTCACCTTTTAACTGCTTCCTGATGGGTTTGCTTGATTCCAGCCATCTCTGTCGGGTAAGAAAACACACGCTATAAAACCAGACCATGCAGGAGTCCGGCAAGTCTTAAAGGGACGGCACTCACAAGAGAGTCTACAGGAACGGCACTCACAAGAGAGTCTATGGAGTCATCGCCATGCTGCAAACCAAAATACTCCCTTTCCGTCACACCCAGGTGGTTGTAGGCCATATCCAGAAGAACTTGACCAGTATCTTGTTTCTAGGGAAGGAAAAAAAAAAGCGTCTAGTGGCCAAATTTTTAAAATGAATCAAGAACGGATGGTTAAACGTCTTTATTGCAGGGGCACCTGGGTGGCTCAGTCGGTTAGGCAGCCAATTCTTGTTTTTGGCTCATGTTGATCTCAGGGTCCTGGGACTGAGCCCCGCGTCAGGCTCCACACTCAGTGGGAAGTCTGCTTGGGGATTCTCTGCCTCTCCCCCTGCTCACCCACACATGCGCATGCTCTCTCTAATAAGTAAGTAAATCTTTATTTTTTTAAAAAAGATTTTATTTATTTATTTGGCAGAGAGAGATCACAGGCAGGCAGAGAGAGGGAGGTAAGTAGGCTCCCTGCTGAGCAGAGAGCTCCATGTGGAGCTCGATCCCAGGACCCTCGGATCATGATCTGAGCTGAAGGCAGAGGCTTAACCCACTGAGCCACCCAGGTGCCCAGTAAATAAATCTTTAAAAAGAAGTCTTCATTGTGGGCAAAAAAGGAGTTAAAGCGTTTAGAGATTTTATGTACACTCTGACCTCACGGTAAAAAATGCTTTAATAGACGTCATGTCAACATGACATGTTGTCACATGGTACATATGGGAAGTAGGGTGAAGAAAAACCATATACATATGACTTAAGATGGCAGAGATTCATTTTCTAAGACTTCTTGCTTCCCCTTAGCTGGAATTCCCAAGTGATATCTGAATTGGAAAATGGAGACACCACCATGAGAGTAAACTCTCCGTGACCTACCCACAGATTATCCACAGCAAAATGCTAATCCCACGTCAGTTTCTTGGCTCCTTGGGAGCCATGGAAGTGTGTACAGGGAACAAACTCTAACGGTGTGAAGGAAGATGGCTAAGAACACGAAAATGCCATCCTAAACACCCTCAAAGTGACTGGGTATGTGACACCCAGGGGGATTAGCTGTCTCTCTGCTCCCCGCCACCTGGAGTGAGAAGCCAGTGGAGACATTCAACCACACTTCACATCCAGAGCTTTACGGAGCAGGCACAGTGCTGGGCATGGGGACAGAACCACAGGACATGGCCCAGAGAGTCCAGGCATGGAAACAGTGGCCAGAATGTGGTGTGTCAAATGCTGGGACACTCAAGGCATGATAAGCGCACAGAGGACAACACAGGTGGTAATTCAACCTGGGGACAAGCGGAAGCAGCTCCAGACCTGGTCTGGGAGGGCGTCAGGGCTGAGTGTCACCGCTCCCCTCCAGGAGAAATTAAGAAAAGGCATTTTAAGCAGATGGCCTGGCACAAAGACACAAAGGAGAGAGACAGCACGGTGCCTCCTGGAACTCGCAAACTCTCCTTTATCAGGCTGACTTCTCAGGCATCCTTTGAAGCAAACCATTTGACTTAAGGACAATAAGACTCAGAAATAGACTATACAGAACAAGCAAAAGACAGCTCCTTTTTTGAGTGCTTGAGAGCAGATAATGTACCTGGAAATAGGCCACACGGACGAATTAGGGAGCTGTCAGGCCTCCTCCTGCAGCCTCCTCTTTGGTGGGATCTCGTGTTGTTTGGTCCTAAGTGTGGGAACGGGAAACACGCCCATTTCCTGAACACAACCCCCTGCCCACCCTAGGGCCCTGCACCTGCTACTTCCTCTACCCAGGACAGCTTCCTTCTCAGGGGAACCTTACAGTGTGGAGAAGATGGCTCGGTCCGCATATTCCAAGTCGGGAGATACTCTCCTGGTGCATCAAAGAACAACCGGTTCTCCTTATTAAAATTTCTACAGGATTTGATACTTAAAAGGTAAATGACTATTGAACATCCACACCAAGCCAGATCCGATATGATGTGCACTTTTACATACGCTCCCTCATCCCTGTGGCAACTTGTGAGGTCCTCACCGGCATCCCTTTGGCCGCCAGCAAGCAGAGGCCCTGGGAGCTCGACGCAACACGCTGTCAGCTGTGATGGATAGTCTGCCTGCCCCCTTGCCTGACTCCGGGCCGCTGGCTGCCACAGCCTGCACGTCCCCAGTGTGCTGCGTCTCCCCCGTAGGGTGTTATTTGCCCATTCTAGTATATTCTGCTCAACTTTCCCAGTTCCCAAAAGGAACTGAAATATAGTAAAGGACACAGCCTCTCAGCCCAGTTCCCACCTGACGGGAAGTCAACAGGAGGTCATCTCGGCTGCACCAGGTCACCGTCCCCAACCGGCTTGCTCCCTGGGCCAAGCTAAGAAGAGCTGATGTCCAGGCCAGCTTCCTGATGAGGCCCGCTCCAGCCCACGAGGTGGTGGTGCCAGAGACCCCTCCAAGGAGAAACTCTAAAGCGAATGGGACTTACGCTGCCACCAGACCCTCAGATTCAAGTTCAAGCGAGTCAGCTTTGACCCGACTGCAGGAGGCTTGGGGAAGCAACACATGAACAATGGCGTTCGTGACCAGGAATGACAGGCCACCCGCTGAATGCCGGGCCGTGCTCTAGGGTCATCATTCTGCGCAGGCGCTTTCCTTATCGCCGTTTACGGGGCTCATCCCTCTTCCTCACCAAGTTCTTCCCTGGGATTCTCCTCCCTCCCGGGAGAGTCTGTCCCCATCTCCTGGAGCGCATGATCCTGCTCTCTCAGACCTTTTCATAGGGAACCATGTTCGGACCTTCTGTGGCCTCGCTTCTCAGGAGATGTCCCCCAGTTCTGTCGGTTAAAATACCACCTCCACCCTAGTAAGCCCCCCGCCTGTATCCCGGCCCCGGCCCCGGCCCCGACCCTTCCTTGAACCTCCTCATCTGTACAGCGATCCCCGACTCTATGTGGATGAGTATCAGGCACCTCAGACTCAGGGTGTCCCCGACAAAACCCCCGACCTGCCCTGCTTCCAGCCATTCCCATCTCCATCCGCTGCAGCCCCATCGCGCCGGCTGCCCCGGCCAACAACCTTGAGAGCCACCGTGCGGCCTCTTTCACATCCCAGATTCCATCTATCAGCAAACCCCACAGGCTCCGCCTTCAAAAACAGTTTCAGATTTGGTTTACTCTTAGCTCCCTTCACATACTACCACACTGTCCAACCTCCTCTTCTCCTCTGGACTGTTCGAATAGTCTCTTGTCCCTGGCCCTCCACAGTCTACTACTGACAGAGCATCCAGATACTTGAGTCAGATCATAAAAGGTCTCTGCCCAGTCCTACCAAAGCTCTCTGCCTCTCTCAGAATAAAGCCAGCACTCAGTGCCCTCAGGATGACTCACAGGCTCTCCACAGTCCCTCTGATCACCTTGATACCAATGACCTCTGACTGCTCTTGCTACTGTTCCCCTTGCTCATTCTATTCCAGACGCACTAGTATCCATACTGTCCTGCAACTACACTGATTGGGAGCCTGCCTCAGGACCTTTGCACTGCTGTTTTTTACCTGGAATGTGCTTCCCCTCCAAAAAAATCACATGGTTCTTTCTCTCACTTCCTTTATTTTTTTTTTAAATATTTTTATTTATTTATCTGATAGAGAGATAGAGAGCACAAGTATGCAGAGCAGTAGGCATAGGAAGAGAGAAAAGGAGGCTTCCCACTGGACAGGGAGCCCAATGTGGGGCTCAATCCCAGGACTCTGAGATCACGACCTGAGCCGAAGGCAGCCGCTTAACTGACGGAGCCACCCAGGTGCCCCCTCTCTCACTTCCTTTAGATGAGATCTTCCCTGATCACTTCTGTAGGAATGACGACCCTGCCCCTGCCCTGCTCTAACCCTCTCTACCCTCCCCATCCTGCTTTATTGTTCCTCTAAGCACATACCACCTGACAAAGTATACACTTCTTTATGGTCTATTTCTTCACACTAGGATACAAGCCTTGAAAGGCCAGATCCCTTGCTATTTTGTTCACTGTTATATTCATTACACCCAGCATGAAGCCCGGCACATAGTAGGTGCTCAGCAAACATTCACTGGGGGAAACATTCATGTTCTTGTCAGGAAGAAGATAAGCAGCAAAGGAACAGCCCCCAAATCAACAAGAGAGCCAGACACACACTGTAGTTGACAGTCTCTGGAGGAGACCCCTGCGGCCTTTTCCGAGCACCCACCATGCGGTGACTTCATGCACACCACCCTCTCCTCCTGTCTTCTCGGCCGTCACGGTCCACAGTGAGCTGGGGTCAGCGGGAGGCGAACTTAGGGGTGGGGCGGAAGACCCAGAGGCCAGTTGGTGTCACCCTTTCCAGTCCTGTGACCTTCTATTACCCCCAGTTGCTTCCTGTACCCAGTCTTCTTCTCCTCTTTCCTTGCACACCGGACTCTCCAGGCTGAGGCAGATGCCGGCAGCTGACCTGGCCTGAGCAGTGACTGGGATACGGTGGGGAGGTCAGGGCAGCACGGACGGCTCCGGGTCAGGCATCTCACTGCTGGCCCAAGATGGAGGCTGCGTTTCCAGTCCTGCCTCTGTCTTGGGCTTGAGGCGGGAGACGCCGGGCTCTCCCTGAGCCCTGCGATCTATGAGCGGAACCGTCTCAACACCCTCCAGACTGGACCCATCCCCTCATACATGTCATAAGCGCCGGCCACGGGCCTCATTAAAGAACATATAACCTAGGAATTGTAACTACCATCGGCGCAGTGTGGCACGGGCTCTCAGAAAGCCTACAGCGCACCATCATGGGAGAATTAATTCGGGAAGCTGACAAAGACGTCACAGAAGAAGCAACATCAAAAGTCTCTCAGTTCAGGTCACCAAGAAGAGGGGGAAAGACTCTCTAGGTGAACAAGAACGTGAGCCGAGTTTATAGGGTTATTTCCAGCCCAGTCTCAACACAGAAGATCTGAGATCTCACGCTTTCATTTCATTTTACTTTTTTAAGATTTCATTTATTTATGAGAGAGAGAGAGAGAACACGAGAAGAGGGAGAAGCAGAGGGACAGGGACAAACAAACTCTGCGCTGAGTGCGGAGTCCCTCACGGGGCTCGAGCCCAGGACCTTGAGATCATGACCTGTGACCTGAGCCGAAAACCAAGACGCTTAACCCACTGAGCCATCCGGGCGCCCCGCAACCTTTCATTTTAAAATAGTTTTCATGTCTTGGTTTATAAAACGAAGAATAATGACTTCTCAGTGGCGTGAATTCAGAAAAAAATTGAATTTGGAGAACTTACATTAGCTTTGAAGGTCTGTACCGAGCCATCGAGAAAGCGGATGCTGCAGACGACTTCGGACCGAGTTTTCTCCTTGGGTAATTCCGAGGTGCGTATATTATTAATTCTTCCACCCAACGCACGTAACCGGGAGGTCATAACTATCGCTGAACAACCTGTAACAGAAGTTATGCCTGTCAGCTCTCCGATATGCAAATGACCTGTTACATGGGACTTCCTCACAGTCCACCCACCCCTTGTCTGCTTTAACCCTCACACACTGAAGAACTCACAGAAACAAGGACCAGAGAACACACCATGTTTCCGTTTGAGTTTCTACTTCTAAGTGTCTCTAAGCAAAATTTGTTACTCATCTGTTACCCATGAATAGAATGATATGGGTTATTTGTGTGTCTTATCTCCCTGGCCTAAATCTAATTTATATTTCCCAGGCTTTTAATTTTTTATGTTTCTTAACAAATATGTATTTGTATATTCTACTCCTTTTTTTCATTTTTTAAAGAAACTAAATATGGTATAAAAATGATCTAAAATATGAAGATGCGTATTGGTAAAAGAAGGTACATTAAGTAACTTCTATTCATTAAAAGACACCATTTAACTTCTATTCATTAAAAGACACCATTTATATGGTTATATATGGATTTATGATTGCATGGGGTCGGTGCCCCTAACCCCCATGTTGTTCAAGGGTCAACTGTTTTTTAATCACTTATTTTGTTGTTTCAAAAATCTATTACAACATTTAATAGAAATTAATGTAAAAAATATTTGTCTTCTTCTTGACTCTTACTGGAATACGTCTAAAGTTTAACCATTATTTTATTAAATAAACTTTTATCAAACTTCAAAAAAAAAGACACCATTTAAAGATAACTCATGGAGATACTTGCGATATGTGTATATAAAAGATACATAAAGGGCTCCTACGAATCAACATGAGAAAAAGCAAGTCATCTGGTAGAAAATAGGAACCACATTAGTTGTCAAAGAAATGAAAATTAAAACCACAAGGTAATAGTACCACAGGCCCCCCAGAGTGGCCACAGGGAAACCTGACAAAACCAAGTGTTGGCCACAATGTGCAGCAACTGGAACTTTCAGGCACTGCTGGTACGAATAAAACCTAGTACAACTGTTTTGGAAAACTATTTGGCAATATTTACTAGAAATGAACAAAAGTATACTCTGTGACATAATTCCACTCTTAGGCATATTCCCAAGAGAAGCGTGTAGACTCATCCACTAAAAGACCTAGAGAGAATTTTTTATAACAGCTCCAAACTGGAAAACACTCCAGCGCCCATCAGTGGAATGGGGAAATTACGGTAGAGTCCCACCACACTGACCATATGGCAAAGGAAATAAATGAACCACCATTAGGCAAAACACGAACGAAGTCCTTCTAACGTTGTGTTCAGCAAAAGCAGCCGGACACAACGGGTGACCAACAGCACAAACCCGTTTACGTAAAGTTCAGAAACGGGCAAAACGGATCAGTGTTAATAGAGGACAGAAGCGTGGTTACTGCTAGGTGAAGTGATGGGTGTGTGTGTGTGTGTGTGAGAGAGAGAGAGAGACAGAGACAGAGACAGAGACAGGAGTCTTCTGGAATGCTTATAACACTCCATCTATTGATCTGGGTAATGCTGATACCAGTGTATTTACTTGGTGAAGCTTCGTCAAGCTCTGTACTTAACTTGTGTACTTCTCTCTGTTTTTCAATATCAAGTTCACTTAAAATAACACGTGTATGAAGAGGGGGTTGGTTTAAAATCTGACCACGGTGTGTTCAGGGAGCAGTGAGGAAAGAGGTTTTCCTAGAGACCGTACTGTGGAACAGTAGACCAAAAGAGAGCAAATGTGCAGGCGAGCCCAGGGTCGCGGCGTGCAGGCAGAAAAGCTCAAGGTCTGTGCCAGCTCCTCAGCCTCGGGAACAGACAAGGTGTAAATCTGATGAGGCTGATGAGGCTGGATGGAAGAACAGATAAAGACGAACGAATCAAGTGCGATTTAATGTTCTTTTTTATTAACTCTCTGTAAACTTTCTGTGATGCGCTGGGCCTTTGCACATGCTATTCCTTCTGCCCAGGAAGTTCTTTCTGCTCCTATTCAGGACTCAGGACCGAGCACAGGCGTCACTGCCTCAACAAAGGACACCTTCCCTGGTGTCCTTAACTTATAAGCGGTCCTGTACAATGCTCGTTGTAATTCCACAGTTACAGCTGATGACGTAGCTAATATCGGCTCCTGCGACAAGCTAAGCTTCACAGGGCTAGGAACCACATCTGGTTTTGCTCACTGCATCTCCCAACACCCAGCTCTGGGTTCCAGGATTCCAGCGGGGCTGAGTGAGGCCCTGTGGTCTGCACGGGACGGAGCCTCTGACCCAGGGTCCACGCGTAGAGGAACAAGTCCCAGATAACTGGAAAAGCAGCACCCCATGTCAGACGGGGCCAGAGATCCAGATTTGGGAATGGGCAGCAAGGAAGGGGTGAGGACAGAGCCGACTGGAGCTTGAGAAACAAGCCTCAGGGAACCAGACAGGCCCAGCCCAGCCTTAGGAAGCTCAACCACAAAGGAGGGGGAGGCTCCTGGACGCAAGAGTGCACTTGGCCCCTCATCCTCCCGAGGGAGCTCCAGACACACCTCTAGCCTCCCACAGTCAGGGGCAGGGAAATCTCAAATATGAAGAGACCAGCAGCAGCGGAAGAAAATTCAGTTCCGTCCCTTCCACAACCTCACCGCCTCCACCTTGCCCTTTCCAACCAAAATGTCATCAGAGGCAGAGATGCGTTTTCTGAGGAATGCCAAAAGTTATCAAAAGACAACAAACGTGTTCCTTAGTACTTAAACCACATTGCGTTTAAAATGTCAGACTTACTGTTTAATCTTTGTCTAAGAATTTCAGGTGGGTCATAATTTTTTTTTTAAGATACGACAGAATCACTCTGTGTGGCTCTTAGTGGGAGGTGCGGGCCTGTCCTAGCCACACCCGTAGATGGTGAGTCAGCGTCCTGGGGTGCGGCACAGAACGACTTTCCCTTCGGGAAGCCGGCAAAGGAAGGGCCAGGTTGTCAGTGGCCGGAGGATGGGTTCTCGGGGAACCTCAGGATATGCTCTGCATGTCACACTCAGAATATAGGTCCCACGGAACCCAACCCACTGAGGCCGCACCCCTGGAATAGGGCTGTCCCTCAGAACTGCCAAAACTAAGAGCTCATCACGCCATGACTCTGGATGGAAAAAGCCAAAGCTGATTTCAGACAAGAGTTGCCGCATGAAAGGACCGTGAACTGATCTGCACGCGGCCCCTTGCCGGAGCAGCTCTGCGCAGCTGGCCCAAGCGTGGGTAGCGGTGGGACTTATTAACTTGACCGTGATGAATGGAGCCTCCCAGCACCAACGTGCAGCCAGCTGACAAAGAGACCTGTTTTCCTCCGCACATACATCTCTGCTATATACAAGGGTTTGAAACCTAAGGACAATGTCATCAGGAGGAATTTCATGAAAGTTGTGGAACTGTTCTTCCCACGGTGGCTCCTGAAGCAAGCCTTGATAAGAGCAAGCCTCACCCTGAATGACCATGTCATTGAACCATGTGTTTTCTTATTGTCTTGAAATTCTATCTTAAACAATCGGGTCAGGACAATGGATGCGGAGTGACTGTCCCATTTCCTGAGCCCCAGCCAGTGGGGAACTTGGGCTTTTGAGAGCTTCCTTTATAAGCCTCTTCATTTAAACAAAGCCACAACCCAAGCAGGAACACCCCAGCCTCCCCAACCACAAGTGATTACGGCTGCAGCGGACGCCTTTCATAACATGGAAGCCAAGCTTGTTCTTCCTTTTCAAAACCAAAATCAATCAGCTAATGACTCCACTATCTACTCTGCACAACAGAGGTTCGACTACAACTGTAGTTCTTACCAGCCTGTCCTTGCCAGACATAAAGGCCACATTTCACTTGGTGCCCAGTAGGGGCCCAGTGCGTCCCACGACAACTAGGATTAGCACATGTGAAGTGTGTAGACAATGTGAGACACGTAGCAGGGACACAGTTAAAGGCATTTTATTAGGGGCACCTGGGTGGCTCAGTGGGTTAAAGCCTCTGCCTTTGGCTTGGGTCATGATCCCAGGGTCCTGGGATCGAGCCCCGCATCGGGCTCTCTGCTCAGCAGGGAGCCTGCTTCCTCCTCTCTCTCTGCCTGCTTCTCTGCCTACTTGTGATCTCCGTCTGTCAAATAAATAAATAGAATCTTTTTTTTTAAAAAGCATTTTATTAATAACGTTAAGCTTCTAATCCACCAGGGGTCCACTAGATTCTGGATTTTGTAGGTAATCCTGACTTCAAGTATCTTACAGATATACAAATATTGTTTCTTCAGTTTTTAATAAAGACAGCTTGTAAGGTTAAAAGGGACCATAGATGTGTGATATATCTATGAGCTGCTCTACAAACTCGGGTCCTGGGAGCAGGAGCACACTGCCTGGGGTGTGGCCATTGAGGGCACGTGGGACACCAGACCCCTCGTGTGTAGGGCTGGGTAACAAGGCTTCAACCACTATCCCTTTCCGGCTCCCCATCTGCCCTGGAGCTTGGGACAGGGGAAGAGGTGATGCTTTATTTCCCAAGAGTCTACATGCAGACCTGGGGAACTCTGTTCTTTCACAAGCGCATGAACCACAGACAGAAAGGAAGGAGAGCATTGTACTCTTCTCCATTAGACAAAGTCAAAAAGCAACTCAATTCCACTTTGGTCATTTTAAAAGAAAGGGTTAAGGTTATTTTATACCCTTTTTTCAAAAATAACAATTTAGACCTCTAACTCAAGAGCACAAGTTTCAGTTAAAAAAAAAAAAAAAGCAATCCTGATTTATCAATACCTAATAAACCCTAAAAATGAACCACAGCAGGCTCAGAACAGCAATCAACCCGAATAATCATCAGGCTGACCTAGGCCGATGCTACCACCTAGTGGCCACCAGAGGAAATAACACCACCACCCACCCTATCACCTCCTACTTCCTTCCGGGAGGGCAAACAGCACAGCCACCCTCCCTTCTTCCCATTCCAGTTCAAGTTCAAAAAAATCTCTCACGATATTAGAAGGCTTTCCTTGTATTCCAACGCTCTCCTCTTCCTCCAACTCTTCTTCCCTAGCGAACTCAGGAGAGGTTCTTTTGGGGCGTGGGGAGGATATTTATAAGCCCCAACAGATGTCTGATCAGCTAGAGAGGAACGTCCCTAGCTGGGAAAAGTCATAAACACTCATGTATAATCAGCCAGACTAGAGAGATGACTCATCAAATACCAATATTGCTTTCTCCTCCTTTTCACTGTAAATACCGCAGCCGTTGGGCTGCATTTATGGTTTAACCAAGTCTCCGGGGGACAAACACACATCACTCACATCTTCACTGCATGCGGATAGGAGAAAGTCCGACGGCTGACTGCGTCTCATAGGATAACCTCTAGCTCTGGTCTGCTTTATGGTCAGGCTTAAGTGTTCCTTAAACCCCTCTGAGGGGCATGTTCCCTTCTAAAGATTTATAAACATCTGGACAGGGATTTGTGTCTTAAGCACTAGATTAAGATCAGCTCAAACTGTAAGAGTGTATGCTTAGTAATTAAGCTGCTAAGAAAGAAATAGTGAATAGAACGAGACTTTTTAAACCAAAGACTTAAATAAAACTTTAATGTGCTTGATTTAATCATCTGGGGAACTTGTTAAAATAGATTCTTGGGCACCACCTACAGAAATTATGGTTTGGTAAGGACGGGGAAAACTGCATTTTAAAAGTTAATTTTTTCCAACTTATAGGAAAACTACAAGAAAAAGAGAACTCCCATGCACCCTCATCGGCCTGGATTTAATTGGCATTTTGCCACATACGCTTTCTCTCCTGAGCACACACATGCACTCCTCATGCTTTTTACTGAACACTTGGAAGGTGCAGATATCATGCCCCTTTACCTCTGAATATTTTAGCATGTCTCTCAAGAACAAGGACCTTTCACACCACAGTACAATGACTGCACCGAGACAATTTAACATTGATAAAGCACTTATGTAATACACAGCCCATATTAAAGATATGCAAATTATTCTAATGATGTCTTTTATAAAGATATTCAAATTATTCTAGTGATGTCCTTTATGTATTTCCTCCTGATCCAGGATCTAAACCAGGAACTTGCCTTGCTTTAGTGGTCAGACAGAAGTTGCATTGTCAGTAAGCATCCCCTGGGGACCTAAATCCAGCAGATCTGATCATCTTGCAGTGAAAAATACTCAACCAGATCAACCCAGGGATCCTTTTGGTTTGACCATCTGTGTCCACAGCCAGGAGCCTGGTTAGGCTGGTACCCTAGGTCAGTTTTTCTACATTACAAATCACTTCCCAGAGCTAAAAGGAGTTTCTGCAGCTTAGCAGCTGTCCCCTTACTCAGTCTGGGGAAGCCCTTTGCAAGACACTGGTTGAAGTAACACAGACTTTCCAGTCTATACGTCAGTGCTGGGATTAGCACTGTTGTCAGACAGAGGAAGAAAGCAACACATAAATAATGTTAGTTCAAAATGGATTCTAGCAGTTGATATTATGTAACCAGATGTCTTGGCTTCTTTGCTCGAATTAGTTCACATCTTTCCCAGACAGTAACTCTTAACAATTCCTAACAGCCAAGTTATAGAAAAGACAGCAGTGTCTTCTGTAATGCACTTCCTCAGAAAACAGGGACAGTCCACTATTGTGGGAAGGAAGGAAAGAAACAAAGGGAAAAGAGATGCACGCATTTTGTGATTTATTAGGTTTTGCCAATGTTATTAATGAAACTCAGCCCCACCCATTAGTGATTTTAGTTCCTTTTGAAAACACCCATATACCTTAAAAAAACACTGCCATATATACTATTTTTTTTTTTTTGAGAGAACATGCTTGTGTGCAAGGGGTGGAGGCAGAGAGGGAGAAGCTGAAGCAGGTATTTGGATCCAATACCCCCATCTTCACGCCCAGCATGGAGCCCAATGTGGGGCTCGATCTCAGGACCCTGAGATGGTGACTTGAGCCGAAACAAGAGCGGGACATTTAACCAACTTGAGCCACCCAGGTGTTCGTCACTTTATTAATTTTAAATTATGTGCACTTGGCAAAATTACAGCTGGTACACGAAACTTAATTTTCCTCATGGCTAATTTCCATAAATTTATCAACACTGCTTTCTGGCAATTACCTCCCCGCCCCCCTCTCCTTACTTGGCTTTTTAAATATCCAAAATACAACACTCCGTAACAATAAGAAGATAAATACACAGACTTCTTTTAAAAACTAGTTTATAATGTAAACAATCACTATGAATATCACTAAATTAGAAAACATCTATTAAGGATGGCATTTTCACATTGCTAATTCAATGTTACAGCCGGCGCACTAATTCTTCGGCATAGAGGCTCAGGACAAATTAACTTTTCAATAGCATTTTTTTTTTTTTAAGATTTTTTTATTTATTTATCAGAGAGAGGGGGAGAGAGCAAGCACAGGCAGACAGAATGGCAGGCAGAGGCAGAGGGAGAAGCAGGCTCCCTGCTGAGCAAGAAGCCCAATGTGGGACTCGATCCCAGGACACTGAGATCATGACCTGAGCTGAAGGCAGCTGCTTAACCAATTGAGCCACCCAGGCGTAAAGCTTAAAGCCTGCTACTGAAAATAATAATCACAGCCGACAATGGAAAGTATTGGTGCACAAGACTTATTTTTAATTTTGCGCATGCACATATGAGTAACACCATATTTATAAAAAACAAAATGCTTCGGGGCGCCTGGGTGGCTCAGTGAGTCAAGCCTCTGCCTTCGGCTTGGGTCATGGTTTCAGGGTCCTGGGATCAAGCTCCGTATGGCATCAGGCTCTCTGTACAGTGGGGAGCCTCCTTCCCCCTCTCCCTGCCTCTCTGCCTACTTGTGATTTCTCTCTCTCTCTCTCTCTGTCAAATAAATAAATAAATAAATTTTTAAAACGCTTCTGTGAACACATTTATGAAAGTTCTTAACTCTCACATTTCACATTATCTGCCACCACATGGGGAAAAATGCTCATCCAAGGCCCTTCAACAGCACAGCTCGATACTCAAATGATCTCGCGACTATTAATCCTCACACTCCAGAAGTACAGTCTATGGATCAAATCATTTGTTCCGTAGACCCTGTAGAAAGTCTGGAGAGTGGATCTCCCAGCCGGAGCCCCCCGGGAAGCAGAGTGTAGTAATTTGCAGGATTAGTTGTATTCAAACAGAGACCAGTAATTAGCACCCTTCCTCTCCTACAACTTCAAAATGCCAAATAGTTCTCTTAATACAGCGTCGGGGTTTATTTATAAGTTCAACACCATGACACTTGCAAAACTAACAAAATAAGAGGGTTATACTTGATACTAAGAGGATAACAAGGGAGTAGTTTTAAGCTCCCTGAAGGGCAAGATAAAGAGCTCCGTGGGAGCTGCAGGCAGCTTTGGGAGAGACGTAATGCTACCAAGAGAAGCCAACCTCTTCTGTTCCACGGGGCGGGCGAAGTTTCCAGGGTAGCGCCGAGACGCTAAGGAACTCAACACGGTCTGTTCCCAAAGGATGAGAAAGCTCTTGTTAGGCGTGTGAGTCTACTCAATAAAGTCATGACAGCCTCCCTCGGCCTCTTGAAGGATCACAGAGTGGGGGGAAAACACACAAATCCTAACTGCACAGCTCTCAAGAAGCCTGGCATGCCCCGCCCCCCCCATGCCCTCTTCCAAATGTGACTTCCCCTAGCGGTGACTATTCTTCTGGCTTTTAACACCATCTTCGTGAGATTTTCTAAAAGTATACTCTACTCCCAGCGCGGGGCTCGAACTCATGACCCTGAGATTAAGAGTGGCATGTTCTATGGAGCAAGCAAGACATGTGTCCCTTTAGGAGGTTTTTTTTTTTTAAGTGAGATTTTTTAGGGGTTTTGCTTGTTTATTTTTTAATGTTTAGGGAAGGTTATCATGGTGCAGTGTTAAAGTGCACCCCCATCCCCAACTGCCCAGGACTCAGCCCTCCCAGGGCTGTTTTCAGCACGCGTGTGGATGTGTCTGGCACCTACATAGTGTGGGCTGCGGAGAAATGAGAAGGCCGGGATGTGCTCGCCCCGCAAGGGAGCTCTGAACAGAGTCTGGTGAACTTCTCCCATGAGAATGCCACCTTGGAGAACCCAGAAACTTCAGAAGCCAGCAAGCCTGCCTCCTGGAAGAAAGATGGGGGATACACACCAGCCCTTAAAGGGACTGACCCAAACCATACTGAGGAAAAGGACTTCTAGGACACCCCACCAGACAAGGTGTCCTTACATCCTTCCAACAGCTGGTTGAAGTCCCACACTCGACTAGGACTAGACATTCACAGACCCTTGATCTTGTTTATAATTACTTTTAGCCCTTATTACTACTCTGGCCAAGGAGTTCTGGACCATTTCTCAATATTCATTTACTGGGCACCTGCTCTGGGTCAGGCCAGGTTGGAGGGGTGAGGAGGGGAGATGAAGGCACCTGGAGTTTCAGCTTCTAAGGCAGATGAACACCCAGGACACGAGAGGAACGGGAGGAAGGCTCCCAACCTGAGTGTGGTGGGCAGTGGGACCAGCTCACCCAGGTCTCCTGGGGAATCTCGCAGGATTAAGACAGTCTACTAGGTAGAACGGCTTCCAACACCACAGTGCATTTGTAAAAGCCAGGAAGGGAAACACATTTTAAGAACTGCAAAGAAAGGGATTTTAGCAGGAGTGTCTAAGGAATAAGTGGTATCCCAGAGAAATCTCAGGGAAGGAAGATGAGGTTCAAAAATCCAAGTGGCTGTCACACAGGATATAGTGGGAGGCAGTGGGAAGGTCAGTAACTTGGGCTGGAATCAGACTTGGGCTTGGAACCCCAGCTCAACCACTTAGTAGCTGCGTGAACTTAGAAACCACTCACCCATTTTCCCTACCTGTAAAAGGGGGAGACATTCTTTGTTTTCCAAGGTTTTAAGCACTGAATATATGTGCAAATTAACTAGTACCTAGCTGGGTCCAATCAATGGTACTTATTATTGCTAACTTTAACCTGGTTTATTTAAACCCCAGGGGTTTCATGGGTAGAAGATGAAAGAAACAGATGTCCCTTCAACAGAAGGAAGAGCTTTTGAACAGTCAAGGCTGCACAAAGATGGAAGGGACGGTCAGGAGAGAGGGAGATGTCCCCACTAAAAGTGCAAGCAGAGAAGCTGGGTAAGACCTTCTCTGGTGAGAAGGTTGCAGAGGGCAGGCTGGCACTGAAGGCGGTGGGATGGGTGCACTCTGAGCTTCCAAGACCAAGGTTCTATTAGGACTTCAGTTTCAACAATGCCAAGGTTAAGCTTCTGTACATGTAAGCCCACTCAAAGCAGCACCTTAAAAATGGGATTCCTGGGGTGCCTGGGTGGCTCAGTTGGTTAAACGTCTGCTTTCAGCTCAGGTCATGGTCCCAGGACCCTGGGATTGAGTCCTGCATTAGGCTCTCTGCTCAGTGGGGAGCCTGCTTCTCCTTCTCCCTCTGCCTGCCGCTCCCCCGGCTTGGGCTCTCTCCCTCTCTCTGCCAAATAAACAAATAAAATCTTAAAAACAAAAACAAAAACAAAACTGAATTCCTTACACAGACCTCTCATGGGAAAGAATTCTAAATGGATACCTCATTCTTGAAAACAACCAGAATGACCCAACACTGAAACAGGGGATAAAAGAATATGAATGGACAAAAAGCAATACATAAAGCTCAAAACACAGACGGTAGAATGTTCTATATTGAGCTGTTTCCACCTAAAACTAAGCTACCAATCTCTTACCATTCTCCCTCTAGATAGTTCCATGAGGCCCCCAACGGACTGGAAAACAGGATGGAATAAATTTACTCTACAGGGACATGAATCAAGTTGCATAAACTTTACAAAAATACTGTGCTAGTATTTGCCCTCAGGGCACAGACACGTCCATCTGGGTGTCCGTCCCTGATAGTTCCATCCTGGGCTCCAGCCCCCACCCCTTTACAGCCAAAAGTAGCAGAAGCCTTCAGCAAAGAAAACAGCTAAAGTCACTTTGAAAGGTTGGGGATGTGCTAATCGCAACTCATCCCAGCCAAGAAGTCAACCTCTCCCAACGGGACCTTCCTGCCAGCTTGGCTCCTGCCAAGGAGTCTGCAGCCAGGGGCAGCCTGGCCAGAGAAACCCAATCCTCACCACCAGCAGCCTTCGCCATAATTTTATCTCAAGGAAGCTCAGAAAAATACCCTCCAGCCGCCCCCCCCACCCGCCCACTTGAAAAGCATTATCTCATCTGCCCCTAAACCAGGCAAGTGACCTGGGAAGCTGCTATTCCATTCTTCAGTCTTTCCCTCACCATTTTCCAGCTCAGGGCCCTCCAAAGGCTCCTTCCAGCTTTAAAATCCTCTGCCTGAAAGATTTTAAGCCAAGGGGCCATTCCTGGGTTATATAAGGTACAGTAGCCCGGCGTCTCTAGACACCAAGATAAAATGTTATTTTTATGGAGCCTAGTCAGCCAGGGCTTAAGGACTTGGTGAGATGGAGTCGAAGATTAATGAAAGGGAACTGCCCGGTCTCTAAAAGCCCTTTACAAAGGCATGCCAAAACGCTCAAGAGAGTTAACAGGGTTTAGGAACATTTGAAGGCAAATGTATCTTGTTGCTACCCTTGTTACATTTATTTGTTTCCAGTCTTCCACGTGCTGGGAGCTGGGAATACAGAAAGACAGTTCTTTGATGTCAACAGTCACGGGGATAGGGGGAGCGTAACACCACTGTCCAGGTGGCCAGGGCCCCTGGAGGCCAGAAGGAGTAAGCCAGACCAGAGGGAGTTCCAGTCTCTGCTTGGCCACTCCTGAGATGACAGGACCTTGGTCAGAAGAACGGCGTAAGTCTGTTTGCTCACAGGTAAGAAATCCTGAGGAGCAAGGCTCTCCTGCCTGGTCCCCAGCAGACACCGGCAGCTGCTAGGAGTCCTGATGCTTCAACCACCTCATTCCTAGTCCCACCGCCGCTGCCATCCCCAGGCTTCTCGTCCTGGGGATTCGCCAAGGGTCCCACAGGGCTTCAGACTTTTCTAAACACTTCTGCCCCCATTCCTCCTGAGCCCATTCACTCTGACCGGGCCTGGCCGGCAGTCCTCCTGTTTCCACTTCACAGACTGGTAGGCTCCATGCAGGAGCCATGCCCAGGTCACACAGTCAGCCTCCAAAGGGGACGATCCCGAGCTCACGCGAGGTATCACACACCTGCGCACGGAGTCCACGGGCCCACACGACGGGGAAGATGAGTTACAGGTGATTCACGGTGGCAGCGGAGGGAGAAGGCCCCATGTAAGCCCTGCAGTCTCTGTAATGTACTGACTAAAGGTATGTTCTTACCTTTTGAGATAATCTTTGTAAACACTCCTCACAGCTCACATGTTCGTAGATTTCCTCTTAAGGAGGAAATGGTCCAGAAGACCTCTTCCCCCTAAGTCTGCAACATCAGAAACCTGAGTAATGACTTGGGTATTTATTACCCTATTCCCTCTAAGATGACACATTGATTGAACAGGTGTTTCAAAAGAAAAAAAATGAAAGAAAAGGTACAAAGTACCCTCAGACCGCCAAGGGCGTGCTGATGAGAGGAGGAGTTAAAATGTGGTACGCGTCTCTCGGGTCCGAGGAAGCATAGTAGGACTTCCTTTCCTTTGTGCAAAAGGTGTGGGCTGGAGTTCGAGGGCGAGAGGTCCACAGGCCCTTCCAGCTCCCGGCAGCCACTCTGGGTTAATTATTAGCAGTGGGAGAACAGGAGTAGGTCACCTCATTTCTGGAGGGCAGGCCCTCAGTATGGCCTGGGCCTCTCCAAACTCTGACCAACAGCTCTCCTTCCACGGAGCTCCCGAGAGCGACAGGCCAGTCCCAAACACAGCTCCCCTCCATTTCCCTCCCCATGCACCTGCCTCCAGGGAGCCCCGAACTCGGAGGACTCCGGATGGAGGCCCAGGTTCACTGCAGCCCTTGGACGGCAGGGCTTCTAAGGCAACTTGAGTCCAACTAGACTCCTCCCCCTTCCCCTGCACGGTGGGGCCCTAAGCCCAGGATCTCATGAGGACAGCCATGGGGCAGCCGGACGGCACTGAAACCTTGCTATTGTTCGAGCGAGCTGTGGGAGGTATGCAGGCCGTGCAGGATCCAGCTCCACGGCTGTGAAGGACAAACTGGCCCCCATCGCCCACAGCCGGCTCACCTGGGAGGGGAAGAGAGGCCAGTAATGCCGAGGAGCTGCCCCGCAGGGTCGGCTCAGATGAACGCACATCAGAGAAAACAAGCAGCTGACAGAGTTGTCCTGAGCCGGCACTTTTTTTTTTAAGTTGTCCTTGTTCCCATTATCCCACTGTCAAACATCTGACCACGGGCGGCCACGAAGGTCAGGGAAGTGGGGCCCAGTGGAGCCCTGCTTTAGGGCCAAAGCACCAAAGATATGTGGCAGCAAGGTGACAAGAAGGGACTAGACACCCACCCCCGCTCTGCAGGAAAACGGCAAAACAGATGAGCAGGTAATTGATGAGGATTTGCACACAACCGCCAGATTTACTTTTTTCCATATTTTCCACCAGACAGAAGAATCTTTTTACACTTGGGAAAGATAGAATTTAAGGACACGGGAAGGCATCTCCCATGACCCACACCGCACACCAGTCCCCTCGTTTGACATCCACGTCAAAAGAGAACCAGGCTAAAGGCGGCCAGGACCAAGTTGGAGGGGACCCGAAGCAGAGGGAAATCCGAGGGAATAAAACGGAGTGGCTCCTGGCAGTCGTGTTCCCAAACCTCCCCACCTCACGCGGCTTCCCTGCGCCTTTCTTGCGCCAAGATAAACAGAACACAGAATTTGCCATTTTAACCATTTTAAAGCATACAATTCAGGGGCATTAATTACATTCACAATGTTGTGCAACCAACCACTATTTCCAGAACTTTTCTGTCACTCCAAACAGAAACTCTGTACCCATTAAGCAATAACTCGTCATTCCTTTCCTCCCCCAATCTCTGGCAACCTCAACCTTGTCTCTGTGAATTTACCTCCTCTAGATATTTCATATACATAGAATTAGACAACACTTGTCCTTTCGTGTCTGGCTTCCGTCACTCAGCACAGTATCTTCAAGGTTCCTCCATGCTGGAGCAGGTATCAAAATCCCATTTTTTTAGGGCTGGGTGATAATATACCATCGTACAGAGACACCACATTTTGTTCAGCTGTTTGTGCGGGACACTGGGTTTCCCATGTAGCTACTATGAGCAGTGTTGCAATTACCATCTCCGTACAAGCATTTATTTGAGCTTGGTTCGGTTATTTGGGGTATATGCCTAGGAGTGGAATTGCTGGGACATGGTAATTCCAGGTCTATAGCTTCTTGACGAAACCAGACTTTTCTACGGAGGCCGCACCATTTCACATCCCCATCAGCACGGGAAGAGGGTTCTAGTCACTCTACATCTGCACCCATACTTTCTACTCCTTCTGATGACAGCCATCCCAGCATGTGGGAAGTGACAGCTCATCGTGGTTCTGATTCGCATTTCCGTGATGACTAAAGTTGAGCATCTTTTCATGTGCTTACTGGCCACGTGTAGATCTTCAGAGACATGTCTATTCAAAGTCCTCTGCCCATAGTTTTAATTGGGTTATCTTAATTTAGGTTGAGTTAAAGAAGTTCTTTATATACCCCGAATAAACCTTTACCAGACAGAGGATTTGCAAGTATTTTCTCCTAATCTGTAGGTTGTCTTTTCTTTCTTGATAATTTCCATTGATGTGCAAAAGTTTTAAATTTTGATGAAGTACAATTTATCTACTTTTCTTTTGCTCATGCTTTCTTCTATCTAAGAATCCACTATGAACCTCAAGGCCATGAAGTTATACCTCTTCTTTTAATCCCTATAAGTTTTATGACTTTGGCTCATCTGATCCATTCTGAGTTAATTTTTGTATATGGTGTGAGGTAGGGGTTACCCTGACCCTTCTGACCAGGCTCCCTCCCCACCATAACTCCTCTGGTAGGATTAGCATTGCTGCACTACACGGTGAACTTCATGGCAGAATCTGGGTCTCTTAAAAATCACCAGTGTGGTACAGGCAGCCCAGGGCCTGGTATCATTAGGTGGTTGATAACTGCCAGATGGATGGATGGTTGAATGGATAAGCTATTGGGGCGGCGGAGGGGGGATGCTCCATCCCCATCTGCCTACCATTACTGCAAGCACCCACAGCTGGCTGAGCAACTCCTGTTTGTAACAAATAAATCTGAAAGGCTATACTTAATAAGAACTAAATATGTACTGGGGCACCTGGGTGGCTTACTTGGATGGGCATCCAATTCTCAGTTTTGGCTCAGGTCATGATCTCATGGGTTGTGGGATCAAGCCCACGTGTTGGGCTCCGTGCTCAGCGATGAGTCTGCCTCAACATCCTCTCCCTCTGCCCCTCTCCCGGCTTGTGCTTGCACACTGTGTGCTACCTTAGAAAGAACCAAGTACCTATCAACAATTTCATCTACACATTCCAATCACTTAACTTAAAATGACCAAGATTTAACTAATGCACTGAACTAATGGCACTTAATTGAGTCCTAGCCCTGGAAAACTCCTCATTTTCTTACCAATCTCCTAGCTCAAGTCCCTCATTGCACAGAAGGGGAGACCCAAAGGGCCAACAAAAGCTAGGACTTCCCAAAGTCTGGGTCTCAACTCCCAGGGCTTTTTCCCACCAGATATAGGCCTTAGGGTCTCCACTGTAGATAAGCAACAAAAAGGTATGAGATTAGTCTGAATTGCTTCAAATGTCCGGAATGGCTGTCTGGCTCCCAAGCCTCCCAATGAAAGAAAAAAAAAAAAAGTGAACCCTGGGTCCTAGATCTCATTAAGCTTCAAGGCCCATCTCCTGCCCTCCTAGTGCAGCACACCTCACGGCTCTCACTCCAACCCCCTGCCTGCCCATTCCCAGGTTAAGCTCGTTCCCACCACTGGAAGCCTGCTTCCCTCAGACATCCTCCACCCATGTTCCTTCCATGTGTCTGCTTAAATTTTACCTGTCAGTGAGGTCTTCCCACCACTCTGTGTCCCTCACTCTAGATTTCTCCTTACCACTTATCACTGCTGGACGTGTTAAATATTTATTGTCCCTTCTCAATTCCCACACCCTCCCCTCCTACAAGACTGGTGGTTCCTTAAAAGTCAGGGGCTTCGTTAGTTAACAGATACCCCTCACCCCTGGAGTAGAACCTAGCACACACGAGGCACTCAACAGGAGTCTGTGGGAGGCATGAAAAGAAGGTAAAATGCTGCTAAGCGTCACAGAAGGAAAGGCAGGTACCTCCACACTCGTGGTGAGCATGACCAGACCTGCAGCCACGTAGGCCTGCAAGCTTACTTCTGGACCCACAGGCCGTCCCTGCTTAGCGGGGCAGGCAGGGCGGAGACGCCGTGTGTGATCAAACACTCCCACACGTCTCGGTCAAGCCAGAGAGGCCGGCAGCGGCTCCTCTCCTGACCTGGCCACAGGAAATGGAGTCTTGCCCCACAGGCGCTCAAGAATCGCTTGGGAGGGGTGCCTGGGTGGCTCAGTGGGTTAAGCCTCTGCCTTCGGCCTATGATTTCAGGATCCTGGGATGGAGCCCCGAATCGGGCTCTCTGCTCGGCAGGGAGCCTGCTTCCCCCCACCCCACCCCCCGCCTGCCCCTCTGCGTACTTACAATCTGTCAAATAAATAAATAAAATCTAAAAAAAAAAAAAAAGAAAGAAAGAAATCCTTGTGAAATGCACACAGCAATGAATGAACAAACAACTAATGTCCACAGGGCTCATGCCCGTGCTTTCGGGAGGCTTGTGTCAGTGGTAAGAGAAGATCACCCCAACAGAGCTGGGAGGTGGTCTGACGAACTCCATTCCTAAGAACCTACTGTTAGGATTCATCCAGACATGAACCGACGTCAGCGGCAGAGATTTTCCTCCCAACCACGCTTCATGTGGACAATCACAAACCCAAAAAGCTGATTTCCAACTGTAGAGGGCTAGTTAAATAAGTCACAAAATAGCCCCCGGAGCCCATGAAGACTTCACAATGATACACTGACGAGATGGGAAATGTGAGACTATTAAGCAAAAAGGTCTGGTTGTAAAATTGTATCTACAGTGAACACAACTATTTAATTATAAAGGAACTCGAGACCATGAATATAATCACCAGTTTCTCCTATCTTTTCAAACTTTCTGTATTTCCTAAATTATAGTGAGCAATAACGAGTCTGAAGAAAATCAAACTGATAGAACTTTAAAAAAAAGCGGTCAACTGATATTTCACTGGCCCCCAGGGTGTGCAACTACTTAAACCTCCGTCTGGCCGCCTCCTCCTCACTCCTTTTGGCTTTCACCCCACCCTGCTTCTCCCTCTTCCTCTGGCCTGCCCCCAACTGCCCTCTCACACCCCCCCCCCACTTGTCAGCCACACCAGCAACCACTCCTCCCCCAGAAATCCCGTTCCAAGCCCAAGCCGCCCCCCCACCCCCCTCCACCCCCCTCCACCCCCCCACCCTCCCCCGGCTCACAGACCCCAGGCTCGCTCCTCTACCTCCCAGCACTGGGGGCTTTGAGCAAGTTACTGAACCTCTGAGACGCCACTTCCGGCTCAGGAAAACAAGGCTAGCCCCAACTCACGGGGCCCTCTGAAGGTCCAGGGAGCTGAAGGATGCCCACCTTGCAGGGCCCCCCCACCCCACAGGGCCCTTCTGTGGGGAGGGCCAACGTGCTGTGAGTTTGCTCTAGCCCTGCCGCGTGCTGAGTCTCAGTCTGCGGCTCCTACCCAGGCTCCTGAAGCTGACGTTCTTTATGGTCTCTCTGCCTGGGTCTGGGCACCTGTCCTCTCCTGAAGGGAGAAGAAAAGGAGTTTTGCTCTCGGATCTCAGATCAACACAGTGGTTGCTTGGCTGAAATTCCCATTCCCCCCGGCAGAAGCCTCGGCTCCCACGCAGTCCGGCTCTCAGAGCTGATGACCAAATCCCCAGCAGCTGCCCCTCCCGAGGACGCATCTCTCTTCAGAAGACATTCCTGGCATTTTACTTAAGGTCTTGAGGACTCCTCAAGTCCTCGACTTCCCTTGTCCAATATTATCCCATCGCTCAGCTTTTTGCTTCTCCTGCTCTTTCAGTCCCTAGGGTTTACACATTCTTTCTTCGTGAACATTCTGCATTCATCCCTCTCTGATCCCGGAGGCATTTAATGAGCCCCACCTGTGGCCACGCTCCACAGCAGGGGCTAGGGTTCAGGTGAGTAGAGGCTGTCTCAGCTCCCCCTGGTCTCTGGAACTCCCAGGCTGGTCGGAGACAGAAATGCATGAACAATCAGATAATCACCTTTTGCTGTGGTGAGTGCCCTGAAAACAGCTGTGTGCCCCTGGCTGCTGGGACCTTGTCCACACTGTGACCAGAGCTCAGCCTGGGTCAAAAACAGCCTCTGAGGGGATTCTTATGGCAAAGCTAGACCTTGAAGGATGATCTACCAAACAAGAAGATCAAATCACTCGGTGCTTATCCCAACGCTCTCAGGCTCCCCCCCCCCCCGCCCCTCCTCCACCATCACCCACAACCCGATTCCAACCGAGCTGCTAGTCTGCAGACCCCTGAGTGCACCTGCCACTCCCACCTGGTGGGAGCTGCGGCTGTGCTTATCTTCTTTCTCTATATGCTCTTCTCCACGAGCCGCCTCCCTACAGAGGTCACGTTCCAGGCCAATGCCACTTGAGTGCAGTTTCCAGGCAGCTGGCATCAGTATCACCTGAGTGCTTGTCAGAAATGCGGACCTTCAGGCCGCACCCCAGACCTACAGGACCTGAATCTTCTCCTATGCACGTTGAAGTCTGAGGGACACCACTTTCCACTGCAGTCCAACCTCCCCCTGGTCTTCAGCTTCCTCCTTGTCACAGCGGCCAGCTGCCATCTTTAACATCCGTGCGATGAGCGGACACCCAACCCCCACAGCGTCTGCCTTCTCAGCCGCAGGGACCTCCACGTCCACCCCCAAGGCGGCACCCCCTCAGCCCCACCTTGCCCAGGGAGACGAGCCACACGGCACAGGTCTCTCCAGCTGAGACCTCGGGCTCCACCTGTGGGAGGATGTCCCCATGGCCCTTCTGTCAGCTTACTGAGGACGGCCGCCAGCCGGTGAAAACCGGCAGCTCCTAAGTAATCATTACGGGCCACCAGGACAAGCACTGCCCCGGACCTAGTGGGCTGGAGGAACTTGTCATTCCCAGTATGGAGATGAGGAAACCTGAGCAGCTCAATGAGGGCATGGGGTGATTGGGAGTGGGTACAGAGAAGATGCACGCTTACAACCATGCACCAAGAAATAACAAGGAGCCCCGCAGGCTTGAAGAGAAAACTCTGGAAGGGGGCTTATAGCTGAGGCAGCCCATTTGCACTCGGCCAGGACCTAGGAAGGAGGAAAAGTAGGAGAACAAGTGGGAGAGGCAGGTGGAAGGCAGGTCACAAAACCCTTTGTTGACAGACTACAGAGCTTAGACGTACTGGGTGAAAGGAAGGTAACATTTTGGAGCAGGCTGGTCAAAATGCCTACAGCCTTCCCACTGCCCAAGCCCCCATGAACCTGATTCTTTGCCTTGTGGTACTTGCTTCCCCAACCCTCCTGGTATGGCAAACACAGCCAGACTCTCCCAGCTACCCTGGCTGCATCTTCCTGCCTGCTTGCCCTCAGCTCTCCACGACCTCCTCCCTCCTCTCCCAGGCTGAAGCCCAGCTCCAGGGAAACCTCCAGCAGCATGTTTCTGCCAGCCGGCAGCCAGGAACAAGGGCCGGCTGCCAGGAGTCCGTTCCCTCCTTCTCCGATGGACAGCATCTTCCCCAGGAGGGCTGGGGGCATGGGCTCCCCTTCCAACCTGGGCGTGCCACATCCAACCATCTAACCCTGTTTCCACAATCAGCTCCTCTTTAGAGGAAGACCCAGACTCCTCCCCTTCAGCCAGCATCCTCAGGGGAGCCAGGCCCGGCTCTGGGGATGGAGCTGATTAAGAGCCAGTCTCTGCCCTGCAGAAGCTCCTAAGAGAAAGCCCTGATCCTGAGTTCGTGCCTCTTTATGGGGAAAACATTTTTGTGACCTCTGTACATTCACGCACTTGACCTGTTCGGTGATTCTTAAAAAGAGTAGCCTTTCTTAATCTTCTAAGATGTCTTTAAGTGGCGAGTCATCCCTGAAACAGTGAGTCAGTGAGTTCAGATTAACTGTATACAAAACAGTAAAACGATCCCAACATTAAAAATTTCTTGCATTATTTATAGATTGGAAAAGACGTCGGTAGAACTTTTATTTGTGAGACACAGATCTGTTCTA
Source organism: Mustela putorius furo (assembly GCF_011764305.1). NCBI lineage: Eukaryota > Metazoa > Chordata > Mammalia > Carnivora > Mustelidae > Mustela > Mustela putorius. Next base: position 13,112,468 of record NW_025421423.1, read on the forward strand.
GAGTCTGGCTTCTCAACATCTCAACACCACCCCGGAGCTTGCAGACTGCAGGCCACCCCAGACACCCTAGAAGCACACGAAGGCTTGGGAAGCCCTGGTTTAGAGCCTATGCCTTGTGGGGTTGGGGTTAGAGACGGGGGAAGCAAAGCCAGAAGGAATCCGTGGGGAACAGAGTGATCTTAGGTGCTTTCGTGTGGAATGTTTTTCGGCAGGAATATGAAGGAGGGAGGGGCCGCCGGAGGGGGCGGGGATAGGAAGCAAAAGCACAGGCAGATGGGACAAGCACAGGAACAAACCCAGTTTTAGCAGGAGTGCGGGTGGTTGGGGGAGGGGTGGAAAGGAAGGGCAGGCTGGAGGAGGGAGGTCTGAGGTGTGATGGGGCAGGATCTGTCTAGGGCGGGTGTGCAGGTGAGTGAAGGGCGACCCTGGGTTTCTAAGCTGGAAGACTGGTCACTTACCAAAAGGGCGTTTTTAAGGAAAGAGGGACCTGTGGGGGAGGGGGGCACCTGGGTGGCTCAGATGGTTAAGCGTCTGCCTTCAGCTCAGGTCATGATCTCCAGGTCCTAGGATGGAGCCCCATGTTGGGCTCCCAGCTCAGCAGGGAGCCTGCTTCTCCTTCTACCTCTGCCTGCTACTCCCCCTGCTTGTGCTCCCTCTGTCTCTATCTCTCAAGTGGAATAAATAAAATCTTTAAAAAAAAAAAGAAAAGAAAAGAAAAAAAAAGGAGGCACCCACGGACACTTGCAGGGATGTTCAGATGTGATAAACATATGACCCAAATCACCCAGAGATGATCAGGCCCTGTGAGCCCCTGAAAATGGCATCAGGGGAGTCTACCCAGGAAAGCGTGCAGAATGAATAAGAACAGAGGATAAAGGAAAAAGAATGAGCCATGGCAGGGGTTGGGGTGAATTGTGGAACCACATCATAGAAGCCCTGGTATGGGGGGGGGGCAATGAGCCCGCAGCACAGAGACCCAGTGGGCTGAGATAGCAGAACCAGCCACTGGTGCTGACGAGCGAGCAGTTTCTGACCATCGCGGCGAGGGCAGTGTTGGTCAAGGGGTCAGTGTTGGTGGAGAATGCTGGGGTAGCTTAAACACCCTGCCTGGGGTGGCAAGTCCCAATCAGTCAAAGTGATGTCTTTCTGTACACGTGTGTTCACGGCAGCATTACTTGCAAGAGGCAAAAGGTGAAAGCAATTTAAGTGTCCGCTGACAGGTGCACGATAAACAAAATGTGGTGCACACGCCTTCAACGGAACATGACTCCTCCCTGAAAAGGAAAGATATTCCCACACCTGCTTCAACATGGCTGAACTTGGGGACGGGACATGATGCTAAGCGAAATAAACCAGTCATGAGATGACAGATCCTATATGAGTCCATGTATGTGAGGTCACAAATCCTCTAACACACAAAGTCAGAGGGTGGTTGCGGGGGGCTGAGAAGTTAGTGTTTGATGGGTACAGAGCTCTGGTTTTGTAAGATGAAGAGCTCTGCCATGCATGGGGGGGTGACGGTGCCCCACCAGCGTGACCGTACCTAAGGCCACTGAGCTGGACACTTATGTCCATTTTACTGCAATTTAGAACAATTATGGCTTTCATTATAGGCAGAGAAAATCTGAACTCCCAGAACCGAGCAGGAGGTCTGCGTTGAGAGGTGAGAGCCAATCTTTCTCAGCGGCCATAGAGGACGGCTCCGGCTGGCCTGGCAGTGGAGCCGGGAAGGGAGGAACTGGGTGGTGACCTAAAGGTGAGGCTGGGCTCAGAGAAGGCTTTTGCCCCAGGTGATGGGAGGACAGCCTTCGGCTCTACGTGGAGAGGCGAGCCTGAGCCAAAGGAACACTCATTTTCCCAGAGAGGAGGAGAGGAAGAAAGAGAAGAGAAGCCAGAATGTGAAGGACAGGGCAGGGAAGGGGATGGCGCTTCAGGATCTCGGGGCCACGGGCCCCCTGGAGAGCCAAGGCGAGGACGACAGGTAGGAGACCTGGAGAGAGTAGGATGGTCAGGTTGGCTGGTGTGGGAGAAGGGGAGAGCTGGCTGCAGGGCGGGCTGGCGGGCTGGCTGGTGGGGGCGGCGGGGGAGGGGAGGGCAGGAGAGGAAGCCGGGGGAGACAAGCTGGTTGCAAACCACAGGGCACTTGTCTGAAACGACCATGGAGCCTGAGGTAGCGGTCCTCAAAGGACGGTCCCAGGTCTGGGGAGCGGCAGCAGCACCAGGAGCCTTGTTAGAAATGCAAGTTTGCAGGCCCCTCCTGAGTCTGATTCAGACCCACGGAATCAGAAACTCTGGGGGTGGGGCCCAGCAGCCCATGTCTGAACAGGTGATTCTGATGCGATAAAATCGGAGACACCCTAGCATATACTACAGAAATTCAGTGGAAGACACAGACCATTCTCCATATGAAAACAGAAACAGAAAATCAGCCTAGCCAACTTCCACGTCAAAGAGCCAGAAATGCAGAACGGGCTTCAACGCCAATACCACTGCTGACTGCAGCGAACAAACTTTCTGTTCACAAGACAAAGAGGCCGTCCGCCTCACCCACTTCCTCAGAGGAGATCTAGAAGACACACCTACGATCTGGGGTGGAAACGTGGGGACTAGTTCATGCCCTCCAACTGGTTACAGGAGCCGTGGAGCCCGCCACAGGCCTTTCAGGGGCTCAGTTTACCCATCTAGAAACCAGGGAGCTGGGAACACCGCTTCTGAGGTCTCTTCCCGTTCTGACACCGTGTGATTCCTTCTGTTCTACAGGAAACATGACCTCAGACTAGGAGCTTTCGCGTAGCTGTGCCTGGACCAGGGAGAAAAAAATATCTCTAACTGGTAAGACATCATATCACAGTGAACTGGAAAACCTTTCCAAAGTTCAGTAAGTGCTAGTACGTTGCATTCGAAGAACGAGAACACGTCCTCACAAACTGGCTTTGCCATTAAAGCGACCAATGCCTCGAGTTATAAAAATACTGTACTGTCCTGGCCTGTGTTCATGAAGTCCACATGACTGGGACGGCCCAGAAAACATCGCCAAACCTTCATGTTTTTATCCTATGATACTTTTTAATCCAGGAAGGTGGGGCTTGTTATTTTTCTGCTAGGGAGAAAATGAGTTAAAAGAACTGTACCATACAGCCCCCCGGGCCTGCCCCCTCTGACCCGAGTATCTGGGGACACGGCACTGCAAGTCTAGGCTTCCTGATAAATGGCCTTGTGTTGACCTTGTTACCGGAATCCCTAGACGCTGGTTTCCTGCCTGGCTTCTCTGCATCCAACTCCCTGTCTACACCTCCTGGTCATCCAATGCTCATCCTTTTGTGCCTGGGTCCCCAGTGCCACCTGCTTCCCTGCCTCTGCCAAAGGCCAGTCCCTTGGTTCTGATCTCAGAACGAGGGTGATGAGACGGACGTGGGTGTTTGTGCAGGAAGATGAGTGGAAGTGTGAGCACGAGGGGAAAAAAGATAAGGTCTAGGGAGCCTCTAGTCTCCTGGCCCACCTCAATTACATACCCTGGCTCTTAAATTCTTAAATTGGAATTTATCAGTGGGAAACACCGCTGGCTTGTTGGGCCTCCCTGTGCACCTATCACAGACCCAGTCCCGGCTTCTCCATCCAGCCCCAGTATGTAAATGACCTTCCAGGCTCTCCTAGTAGTCCCTTTGGCAGGAAGGTGCAGGGGAGGGGAGGGGAGAGCCAAAATAAGGGTGGTGTAGCAAGAGCAAATTTCAGTGGGGGCAAGAGAGGTGTGACCGACCGCAGGTATTAGAGCCTTGAACAGGGGTGGGACAGGCAGTGCCAAGGTTAGTAGTCCCTGCTTTATCCAGGCAGAGCATCCCCAGTGCTAGAGTTTTCCAGGCTGATCTCCAACTCAGAGTCACATCTGGGTAGGGTGACCACACCGCCTGACTTGCCTAGGGCAGTCCCAGTTGAGGCTAGTTCATGAGATGCAATTATTAATAGCCCCACTTTTATCTCAAAATGTTCTGGTTTAAGTGATGAATTTTCATCGCTTTATTCTTGGGGCCCTAAGCCTGCAAAGTAGGAGCTACAGACAGAGAACAGTGCTGAACACTAGGAGGGAGAGACCTCCAGGCTGAGTCTCGCCCCTCCTCAAATGCTCTCCACTCTCCTCTCCAGCACCCCTGCCAATCCATCACTGGGGTCTGCACCTTCAGGGTGCAGGGTGCATCACTGGTACACCTTCAGGGACAGCAGGCTCGCTAGCCCCCAATGAAGCCTCTTCTCTGGGGAGAGCTGTGTTATAAAAATAGCATGATTCAGGGGCATCTGGGTGGCTCAGTCGTTAAGCATCTGCCTTCGGCTCAGGTCATGATCCCAGGGTCCTGGGATCGAGCCCCACATCGGGCTCCCTCCTCAGCAGGAAGCCTGCTTCTCCCTCTCCTACTCCCCCTGCTTGTGTTCCCTCTCTCGCTGTGTCTGTCAAATAATAAAATCTCAAAAAAAAAAAAAAAAAAAAAAGCATGATTCAAACCTATAGATAGTATGACGGTACTAACAAGATCCTTAAACAAGGAAAGGAGTAGCGGTAGGGGAAACTGGAAAACCTGCTTTTCCCTTCCATCTCCTTCCATCTTATGGTCTCTCCATTCAATAAATATTTTCTGAGTGCATCTGATGTTCCAGGGGAACTGGGGACACAATGGTGAGTTAAAACAGACTCAAGTTGAAGAGCATGTCTTTTTTTTTTTTTTTTTTTTTAAGATTTGATTTATTTATTTGACAGAGATCACAAGTAGGCAGAGAGGCAGGCAGAGAGAGAGAGAGGAGGAAGCAGGCTCCCCATGGAGCAGAGAGCCCGATGTGGGTCTCGATCCCAGGACCCTGGGATCATGACCCGAGCCGAAGGCAGAGGCCTCAACCCACTGAGCCACCCAGGTGCCCCGAAGGGCATTTCTAAACAATAATGGGCCTGTGCTTTCCAAAAAATGTCAAGGTCATAAAGGACAAAGAAAGGCTAAGTAAGGGTTCCAGTTTAAAGGAGATTAAAGAGAAAGGATGACCTTATGAAATGCATGATCTGGGGGTTTCTTTGCTACAAAGGACACTATCCAGACAACAGGCAAAAACCTGAGTAAGATCTATAGGTTAGATAATTGTATTGTTTCAGTAATGACTTCTTGATTCTAAAAATTGTGCTGTAGTCATATAGAAGAATGTCATTGCCTTTAGGAAATACACTGAAGTATTTTGAGGGAAAGGGAGAATCTAAAAATAACGCTCAAATGACTCAAGAGAAAAATATATATACATAAAGAGCAGAATAAAATAAATGTGATAAAATGGTAACATTTGCAGAATCTGGGTGAAGGGTATATGAGAGTTCTTTGTTCTATTCTGAGAACCTTGCTGTAAGTCTGAATTAGGTCAAAATAAAAAGTTGGAAGAAAAAAAATAAGCCTCAGAGAAAGGTTTTTTTTTTTCTTTTTTTTGAAAAGAAAGCCAGATCAGCCCTAACTTCAGAGAGCTCCCAGTGTTGCTGGGGAGATAGGTACTAATACACATAATTACACTAATTAACTGCAAAACTGCAACTGTGAAAGCACTGTGAAAGGAGAGAGATCCGGAGGCATGAGCATTTACAATAGGCCGTTTTACCTAAATCACGTGCAATCATGGGCTAACAACCAAAGCAGGAGTTACCTTACGGGCAGGGGGAGGGGGGACAAGGTTCCAGGGGAGTAAGGAGCGGGGACCAAAGCCTGCTCACCCTGGCCCAGCAGGACATACCAACATCAGTCAGTCTATCCTTCTCTTCTCCAAGCAACAGGAGGTGTTTCTGGAAGACACCTCTGCTGCAGAGGACAGGCAGGTGTGAAGGTGTGTAGGGTCCACCACAGTGCTGGTGGTGAGTGTAGCCTCCAGCAGGAGCATCACTGAAGTTTCTTCTACTCCCTGACACTCTAATCTTCTACAGCAGGGATGTATGAATTTGATAACCAGCCCGGAGGAGGGGGCAGGTGGGAGGAAAGCGGGCTCTGACGATCACATCCTATCTCTAGGCCCGCTAGTGGTCAGGGTCAAGGGATAGCTGATGGAGCTGGTTGCTGCTTCACTTACAGGCACCCGGGGTCTAGACTGAGGCTGACTCCACCTTAGGGAAGCAACGTGCTGGGGGTCAGGTCTTTACACTCCAATCCCAAAATCAGCCCAGTACCTTTATCACACAGCACCCAGCTGGCCATGGTCCCTTTCTGGTCCTGGATCCTGCCCCTTGGAATATCCCTTTAGCTCTGAGAGCTGGGCCCCACAGCCCTGTCCTGGTAGTGGGCCATTACTCACCCTCGGTGACTCTTGGCACTGAACACTAAACAGAGCATCTGTCTGGAGGGTCAGGGGCCTGACCGCAAGCAGAGGGGGAACCTTTGCTGTGCCAAGTTCTGTCCTGGTGGGTTTTCATTCATTAGCTCCTTTAAAAAGGCCCATTTAGGGCGCCTGGGTGGCTCAGTGGGTTAAGCCGCTGCCTTCGGCTCATCAGGTCATGATCTCAGGGTCCTGGGATCGAGTCCCGCATCGGGCTCTCTGCTCAGCAGGGAGTCTGCTTCCTCCTCTCTCTCTCTCTCTGCCTGCCTCTCTGCCTACTTGTGATCTCTCTCTGTCAAATAAATAAATAAAATCTTAAAAAAAAAAAAGGCCCATTTAAAGGAAACAGGTTCCATTATTAGCCTCATATTACAGTTACATGACTTATCCGGGAAAAAGACTTGGGTTCACATCTTGACTCTCCTGCTTATGAACAACGTGCCTTTTGGGTGGTCACGCCATCTCTCTGAGCCTAGTTTTTTTTTTTTTTTTCATCTTATCAGTAATGTGGGGCTGGTAGGAATTAACAAGTTTCTGGGACTAGACAGTACTATTTATCCCTTTTTGAGGCACCAAGGGGCTCAGTACAGAAAATCCACTCCAAACTACACATCGCTTAAATATTTACTAAAACCTTGTGTATCCTAACAGTAAATCATGGGACCTGAATTTTCCAGGACTCTCCCCATTTCAAATCCTCTGTCCTAACTTTCCACATAAAGCATCATACTGTCTCAAAAATTCCACTCACTCAGTATCCAAACAACACCTCCAACCAGGCCCTCCTCTTACACGAAGTAGCAGCACAAACATTCTTTCTCCAACAACAGATCCCAGTCTTCGGTTCAGAAAATGTAGTCAGCGGAACCTTGCTGGGCCCTGATGGAAAGAGGGTCATGGCAGCCAGTGCTCCATCCCAGCTCCAACTCGGCTGCTTCCCGGCACGCAGTGGTAGGAGAGGCCATCCTGCGATCAGAGCATCGCCCACAGAGGGACACAGACTGGTGAGAGGCACTCTGCCCCCACCTACCCAGCAAGCTGCCAGTACCTCGGTAGGAAGCCGAGCCAGAGGGTTGCTCCAAGATTGGAGGTAAATCTAAATTAATATTTAGAAAGCCCTCAGAACAGTGCCTGGCAGCCAGGAAGTGCCATAACAGTGTTTCATAACGAAATCCAAAGGCATCCCTGGCAGAAGGTGCTCATGCCTCAAAGACAACCCACCGGCATCACTTCTCTCTGGGGAGAACAAGGAGAATGGCCACTTACCCCGCCCTGAGTCTGGGGACACGGAGGAGAGTGTGCTGACTACAGGAAGCGGGACCTGGGGAAGAGTAACCACTCCTGATACACACGTGGTCTCTGGGCCTTAGTGCTTGCTGCTGTGTCCACTCCCCAAACACCATCTTTCCTCCCTTCAAGGCCGAATTAAAATTCAGCCAACTACTCTTTATAGTGTTCCTTGACCCCCCCCCCCCCGGAATGAATGGTGGCCTCCACTGGTCTCTCTTGCATCTGGCTTTACCCTCTTTTAAAGTAACTGTGAGACAGAGAAGTAGATACAGAGCCTCAAACATGTTCACACACATTATTGTGTTCCCAATTCCACCATGCATCCTTCCGAGATATGGGTCTGACTTCCATCTCCTAGGACCTGATACACGGCTCAGTAACTGTCTGAATTTGCTGTGAAATCTGTGTTCTCAGCTGGGTTTCACCTGGTGGGGCCAAAAGTAGCTTCAGGTGCACACATAAGCAGAAGGTACTAGTTGCAAGATCTCGGGGTCTGGGAACCCAGAACTAAATCAGATTTTAGCCAAGGGCCTAACCAAAGCATTCAGTCTCATCCCTCTTGCAAGAGATGAAAGGAGACACCTGTGAGACCCGAGCAGGGTGGACGCTAACCTGATCCTGGCCCATCTCTAACAGAGTTGGTAAGAAGAGCCCAAGCTTGAGAAGCAACACCAGCAGGATGCCCTGCTTCCAAGAGCCCATCAAGGCCAGGGCAAGTGCAGAGTGCCTTTGGCATTCCAGCCCCTGCAACGGATCTGGGAACAGATGAAAGGGGATTGGCCTTGCTTTCCAGGAACCACTGCTGTCTGGTGGAAGGAAGCTGAGCACTGGGATCACGGTCAAAGTCGCAGGTCCCCTCTCAACCTACCACAAGCCCTGAGAGTTCAGTGGGGAGGTAGGGAGCCAGGTCCTTCTTGCTTCTTCCAATCCCCAAAGCTAAGCCCTGTGGGTGGGTTATGTGCACCCTGGAAGGCAGATCTCTTCTGGGCCTGGACTGAGGGTTCAGAAGCTCACCGTTAGTCCCTCTTCCCAAACTACCTTTGCTAGCTCAGTTTCTGCAAGAGTGGGAGAGAATAGCAGTGATACTAAACCAGTTTAAATAAACCAACCTTAGGCAAACCCTCCCAGTTTCACAGTCAACAATCAAGTCGTTGGTCCCAATTCCCTAAGGCCAGTTACCAGCTGGGAACCCCAACTCTTTCAGGGGTAAGATTTGTCTCTGTCCAGGTTCCTGCCACTTGCCTGAGGAGAAGAGCTACCAGAATTCTTCTCCATGAAAAAAATGTGAAAGAAGAGGTCTAAAACAGGAGTGGTGAAGCAGTGAGATATCCTGAATTTGAGTCTGTGTTAACTTAGGTTCTTAGCTCCCAGCTGTCCCTGAGGACCTGCCCCCACCTGGCAGTGAAGTTCCCCCAGGCATCCTGGGTTTGCTGGGATCCACTGGCCGACTCAGCATCCCCACCCAGAGCTGCACCTGATCTACAGAAGCAGCTCAATAAATGCTTGCTGAACAGAAAGCCACTCGGAAAATGCCTTCAGTAATTTGACCTTTTACATTCCTCAGCTAATGCCTAATTTGCATATAAGAGCCTAGTTTTAGGAGATGGCAATTCACCAGAGACAACTCAGGATCAATACAGAGTATTAGGCACGTTTTATTCTACTCTAATTCTCCAAATCGGTATTCCATTAAGTGTATGTGGGGTTTATGGGAACTCACTATAAACTAGAATATTTAACTAGAATGACCTACTCTGTCATATAATAGCTTACTGCTGTTAATTTTCAACTAGTCAATCTCAAAAAGGTTTCCAGCTTCCAGTCTGCTTTACGTGTTGATTTAATTGCCAGGAAAAGTCATCTTGAAAGTCTCCGTACAATAAAGGGCAGCTTGATGCAGAAGAAAAAGACCTGCCCAAGGAAGCAGAAGACCTGAGATCTATCCCACATGGGCCAATACTGGATGATAGGTCTCAGTTTTCTCATTTGTAAAATGGGAATAACACTGGCCTCACGGGAGAGTTGTAAAAATTAAGTGAGTTCCATCCATCTGGATGCACTCTGCACAGTTCTATAAGGCTATATGAAGGTTAAACACAAGATGAAATTCTGGACCAACAGCCTACTCAGGTAGGCTAATGACAGAAAGCAGGTGGTTCTAAAGGGGGAGAGGAGATATTCTGCCCTCCAAGGGACACTTGGCGGGGGGGGGGGGGGACACGACAGGACATTTTTGGTTGGCACAACTGAGGGAGAAGGATTGCTACTGGAATCTACCAGGTAAGACCAGAGACACTGCTAAACATTTTGCAATGCATTGGACAGGCCCCGCAAAAAAACCAATCCAACCCCAAATGTTAACAGTGCTGAGGTTAAGAAACCCTGATCTAAAGAATCAGGAAAGCTTTTCCCAACAGAAATCCTTCTAACCAGGCTGTACTTCCTCCCATCATCTCTTTAAACATTTGCAAGATGGATCATCTTGCAAAACAGCTCTTTTGTAAGTAAAGCTGAACTGCCAACTTCTGGAGTTTCTGAATGTATAAAACTGCTTTTAACTAAGATGCTCTCAGATTACAATTCGGCTAAATTGTTTTTCCAAAACCCTTGACTTCTGCAGTTCTCCAGGGCACAAAGACAGGGTCTGTCACTCTGCCACTGGGCCCTGAAGATGCTTTCGTAATTCTAATTTCTTGGTCAAATGGGAGCCACGAGGGTCTCTAAACGAATTAAATTCACATCACGCCAACTGCTCCCTTGCTTTGTGCCGGGCACGGAGCCAAACACCTCCACATAATTTATCCCACTTAATCCACCCAACCACCCAGTGAGGTGGGCATTATTACCGGCTGTTTGCAGGGGAGGAAACCGAAGATCAGAGAGGTTAAACAACTCGCCCAAGGTAACCAGCTGGGCAGGGGGAGCCCAACTTGAAAGGAGGTCTCCAGTTTCCAAGTCACAAGCTCTTTCCACCAGCTCGGAAAACCCAGGTGTCAAGTTGTCTCAACTTCCCATGAATTTTTAAGGCAACCGCAACTTCTCAGTAAGTTTAGGTTGCTGAAAATGGGAATTTCCGGGGGGCTGGGCGTTCTCACATGTACTCCCCCACTGCAGCTGTCTCACCGCAGGTACCTGATAAATCATTCCATATCGCCCGCGGAACGGGGAGGATTTATTGGCGCTGGAGTTCGTGCCAGGCCCAGGAAATGCCATCTTTGAAAGCCGAGAGGCGGATTCGCCCTGGGAGCCGAGGTCTGGCCGCCGCGCTTGGCTGGCTCCCCGCGGGCGGTGCGCCCCCTCGGCGCCCCGGGCTGGGGTCGTCGCGGTGCTGGGCCCTCCAGCTTCGCCGGCCACGTCCACCCCTGCCCGGGTCGGAGCGCACGCCCACGCCCCGCCGCCGCCGCCGCGTCCCGGCCGCCCGCCCGGGACTGAGCCCCACCCCGCCCCGCTTGCTCCCTCCCGGCACGGCCCCGCCAGGTGAGCACACCCCGGGAGCCCCCTCCCCGCCCCGACGTGGCGTCGGGACCCCGGGGCCGCGGCGTCCACCAGCCCGTCCGCGCGCTCGCCGCGCGCTCGGGGACGGGTGGGGGCGGGGCGGCGCCGAGCGCGCCCCCCAACCCCGGTAGTCCCGCGCCCCGCCTCTGTCCGCTGGGGTCGCGCCCGCCCGTACCTGCAGCATCCGGGGGCGCGGGGCGCCCAGGTAGGTCGCGCGAGCGGGCGGCGCGGAAGCTCGCTCGCGGCGCGACCTGGCCGCCGTCTGAGCATGCCCAGTGCCGCCCGCGGGCGGCTCCCGCCGGCCGGGCTGGCCGCGACGGGCCCGCGCGCGGGGCGGGGGGCGGGCGCCGGGGCTGCCCCGCGGGGCGCCCCTGCTCCGCCCCGGTCTGGCGCGCTCGGACGCGCGGCCCAGGGCCGCTGGGGCTCTGCTGCCCAGCTCCTGGCAGCCCCCAGTCCCTTCGCGCAGGCACGCAGGCATTCGTTCCATAACCATTTATTGGGTACCTACTGTGTGCCGAGCCCTCAGTGATTTTATGCTGAGGAATGTCAAACAGACCACGTTGAACAAATCTTTAAAACGAGGACGAGTCCTGCCCAGCTGGGGTCCTGCTGACTTTCACACCAGTGCTCGTCCCGTTCCACTAGTAAGTTTGCCGGCTTAAACCGTCTTCCCCATATTTCTTACCCGCCCTTACCCTCCTCCTCCCGTCTGTGCTTTTGCTGTCTTCTTCGCCCTCATCCGACGCCGGCCTTCCTGCAGCCCCATGAGCACCTTTATGACCACCAAACTCTCAGTACTTGGCCACCCTCAAGACATTTGCACACGCCTTTCCCCTCTTGCTGTGTAGGACTTCTCTGCCCAGTTTTTCAAGTGGCTGGCACCTTCTCGTTGTACCTATGTCCTTGTCTGAGAGGCTTGCGTCAGCACCTAACTACATTAACACCCTGTTCCTGGACATTCTCCATGTCCTCGTTTTATTTCCTTCACATCTATCACTATCCATTAATTCATTTAACAAGTAATTATCGATCGTCTACTTCGGTTCTTCAGGCACGGTTTACAAATAGGCAAAAATCCTGTCCCCTGGTGGAATTTAGGGAAAGGGGTCAAGCAGCAGACAATAAACATGTAAATAAGCAAGCTATATAGTATATTAGAAGGTTATAAATCCTTAAAGGGGGAAAAAGGACAGGGTAAGGAGACGAAAGTCTAGGGAGTACGGTTTTCAGTGAGGTGGACTGATCAGCCAGTGAGAGTGACACTGAGAAGGTTTCAGCCCCACGGAGGGAACGACTTTTGCAAAGACACTAAAGGTACAATACTAGTTAGGCTTTGGCAAGGACAGAGTAGTAGGAGATGAGGTCGGCAAGTGACTTTTCCTCTCATTTGCTTACTTCTTGTGTATTCCCCTAGGGAATGGCTGGAGCTGTACAGCCCTGCCTGTCCCTGCAGTGTCCCAGCTCCTGCACGCCCGCACACAGTAAGTGCTCAAAAACTGTTTGTGGGATGGATATGTGAATGGAGGGATGGACTGATGTTTGGAACCGTCCGGTCCGGACTAAGGTGCCCGAGGTCCAGGTGGCCGGTCTGCCCAGGGCCATTCGGCAGCCTCCCGGAACACCTGGCACCTCATCTAGGTCCTTGTCCCCGGGGAGCGCCACTGCAAGCGGGCGCCGCCTGAGCGTCGCGTCGGGGGGAATTCCGACGGAGTCAAGGAGTCCTAGGAACAGGACCCGCCCCGAGCCCTGCCCGGCCCTTTGGTCGCTCGCAAAACCTGGAGCCACGGCGCAGGTCCAGAGCCCCACTGCGAAGGACGGGGAGTTCACTGGGCATGCTCGGAGCCGGGCGGGGCCCGAGTGCCGGGGAGGAGGAGTCTCCCGGTGTGGCCGGCGACGCCCCCGCAGAGCCCGGCGGAGTCCTGCGGGACGCTCAGCCCCCGCTTTGTTCTCCACGCTTTCTGGGGGGTGGGGGGGGGGGTCTGAGGGCCCTTTTTTAAAAGCTTAGGAAGAAAGCTGGGGATTCGGAGTCCTCGAAGGGCGTTCTCTGCCTTCTCCGCTGTGTGATCTGGGCCAAGCGCCATACCCTCTCTGTGCTTCCAGTAACAAGAAAACCCATCACTTGGATCTGGGCAGAATGTGGGGACTGAATGAAATAAAACACTTGAACATGTTTAATCCACTTTAAAAATCCGTTTTGTGAGTGCCTTCCTCAGTTATCTGTCATCTGCAAACCAGTTTGCCAAGTGCTAATATGAGGAAGCGTAAATTAATGGACATGGGAATTTTTGGAGTTAGGTCTCAGTTTGCCTTCCACCACAAACTAGGCTGAAACTATCTTTTTCCACACGTGCAACAGTCGTGAGCTTAAACAGTGCTCTAAGTTCGAACTCAAAAATATCTGCACATCTAAGGGGAAAAAAAGACCTAAGTCCGTTTAAAAATCGTGCATTTCCATCACCATAACAGAAGCAGGAATAAAAGGAGAGAATAGTCCCCAAACTGGATACAAATGAACGCTCCCAAATAGTCAAAGAGTGGAATGATTAGTTAGGTTATGGTATGTTTGTTGAAATAATAACTAGTTTATAATAAGCTAGACCATAATGCAACAGGGGAAAACTTAAAATACAATGTTGCGGGGAGGGGGGGGGTTGAGGGGAGGGGTGGAGACGAAAACACAAATATGATGCATAAAGATTATGTCTACCCATTCGCCCAGACTAGAAGGAAATATGGGAAAATGTAAATAGTTCAGTTTTGGAGGGTAGTGAGGTTAGTTCCTCTTTTTAAGTTTATTACTAAAAAATATATAAAAATAACCCAAGAAACAAAGTTGACCTATTACTGTCACACTGTTGTGTTTGTGATAATAAACATTAAAAGACCAAATTAAAAATTTGTGAAGTTTTGTGAAAGTCTAATCATAATAATAACAATAATTACTATTGTTAAGCTCAAGTGTGCTTGATATTGTGTCTTTAATCCTTACAGTCACTATCTAGGATGCTTGTTTCTGGCTCAGTTTTACAGAAGAGGAAATAATCTAGGAGCCATTCAGAACTAGTAAGATACAGGGTCAGGACTGAATACAGTTGGTCTGACCTCAAAACCAGGGTATTAGGTTTTGCTTCTCTGTGTGGCAGCTTACCATGTATTGATCAGAAGAGAAACCACCTATCATTTCATTTTGTGTCCTTTTTTGCTTTATTATCTCTACCCTTTGATGTTTTTGTAGGCTGCAGATTGCTTTTAAATGTTCTGGTCTCCTGTTACTATTTTAGTGTTGGAGCCAAAATGTTAAAGTCCATTCTTTTCCGCTGTTGCACCTGGAGTGACATGATGTTATTATCAGTGGTGACAACTGATCTTCGGTCCTAAGCTCCCAAACTTTATGGATATGAAGCTTTTGGATGGACACATAACCTTCTTAGTCTATGTGGTTGAACCCAGCCAAATCGAGAGCAAGTAGAGGCTTCATCAGAGGGTAAGGCCAGCCCAAGTCTCAGATGAGGAGGCCAGTCCGGACATAGATGATTCTTCCTGCATAATCATGTTGGAGTCAGAATCACAACATAATGGAACTACCTGGTCCATGGACTCCTCAGAACTTTGTTGCGATGAAAAGATACAAGGCCGATAGTCCTGATGATGTTTGCCAAGAGAAATCCAGGGCCCTAAGAGCAGCCCTCCTGTTGATAACCAAAACCAGAAACAAACAAACAAACAAAAACACCCAAAAAAACCCCAGCTCGCTCTTTTAGTAGTGCTGGTCAACTGTTCCTGGCCCAGAAATCACTAAACAACAAGAAACACACACACAGGGGTGCCTGGGTGGCTCAGTGGGTTAAAGCCTCTGTTTTCTGCTCAGGTCGTGATCCCAGGGTCCTGGGATTGAGCCCCTCAGAGGGGAGCCTCCCTTCTCTCTGCCTGCCTCTCTGCCTACTTGTGATCTCTTACTTGTGTCAAATAAATAAATAAAATCTTAAAAAAGAAAAAAAAAAAAAAAAACACACACACACAAAACCAAAGAGGGTCATTTCGTTGGAGAGGAAGGTATGCCACAAACCCAATAGCATCACTGGTAATGGGCCAGATTCAGGCAAAAGGAATGCGAGATGCCCAATTGGACACAGTTATTAGTGTATTCCCGGAAGCTGCTGGGTTCGGAAGAAATCTGGTGCCCAGCACCAGACACAGGCAATTGGCTGGGGGCATTTACAGGAAGAGTTTCCTGGAAGGATCACTGAGGATCGGCATTCACAGCAAGGCTCAGGAAGTCTGGGCACCATGTGGACTGTTTCAGAGCTGGGCTCCCAGCTGAGATGCTAATGCTCATCAATTATTTGTATGTTAATGCAAACTCCTGAAGGGCTGAAGCCCCAGCAAATACGCGGGCAAGTGGTGCTGTAGCAATGACAAGGGAGAAGAATACAGGGTAAAATTATATACGCAGTGTGGCTTCCACTCTGAATTACTGAGTTAAACCATATAAAACGGCCATTTTGTGGGTCAGTAATGGTTGAACGTGGGCAGCTTTCTGTATTTCAACCGAATTCATACACATAGAAAAAAAGATGAAAAAGAACCGCACCGAAATATTAATGGCGACTCTCCGAACCTTACATTTACAAGCAGAGAAACAAAATAGGGAAGGTATCTTTTATAAATCTGGAGAACCTCAAGGCTTTGGGCATCTATTTCTTTGCTATGTCTTTACAGTTCCCTAAATCTTGTTCTTATGGCGTGTTTCCTTCATTATCAGGAAAAGTGAAACCAACTTTAAGAGTTGGCAAGCCAAACAAAATGATGTATGGAGGGAAAACAGCTACTCTGGAATCACACACAGATGGGAGAGTTTCCTTTCACAGAGCATGAAGACCATCGTGCCCTGTCCAGCACAGGCAGAGGATGATAGATTGTCTGTTCCTGGCCCAGGAGGGAAGGAAGAGGAGGAACTGATCAGGGGTCTAGTCACGAGCCTGTAGGGGGCTGTTCGTCTGACTTGGGACCCCGTTCATCCCCTCAGCCTGTGTTCTTAGGTCTCTTGGACTTCATGGATCTCACTCGCAGCAACACACATTTTTAGCCCAAAGTTTTATCCATTGAAAAATGTTTTTCCCTTGCCAGTTGTCACTGCCAAAAGAATTTTGTCTGTAAAACTGATGAACAAAGCCAGCATGGGAATAAGAGAGGTGTTGTGGATTCATTCATTCATTCATTCATTCATTCATCACATATTTATTGAGTACCTATTGTGTGTCTGGCATTGCTCTAAGTGCCTGGGAGACATAAGTGCACAAAAGAAACATTTTCCACTCAGCCTCTCAGTGTGAGCTAGACAGAAGGCAAGCCGATGTAACAGCTGCAAGCGAGCTTCTCAACACACGCCAAAGTTAAACGCTGTCCCTGTAGATGGTTACTAGATGCAACCTGACGGTAAACACAGATCTGAATAAGGGAACTGAAGTCATGTAGCAAGCCTCTGTTATAAGAGAGTCAGCCATAGGATCGAGGGTATGCATACATTTTTAGTGTTACCATGTAAATGCAAAAATAATATAACCAGTGACCTCAGAGGGTTCTCAGACCTTCTGAAACACTTAAGTGAACCCTTAGCGATATACAGACCTGAGTTAGAAAAATAATTTCCTGGTGTACACAATGTAGATATACCAGAGGACTGGAAGGACTGTTATAGGCCCCCAGACCACCACATGAATTTGCTGCGACACCTTTGCAAAGGTAAGTCCAGGGCTTTTGAGATCCTGCTCTGAAAACTCAGCAGAAAGTTGTGGCTTTAGAAACAAAGAGAGAAATGGGAAATGCAAGAAATGAGGGTTGGTATCCTGAACTGTGGCTGACGGTATTTAAGCAATGGGTGGTGTCATCTTACAAAAACCAGGGAGAATGGATTTGTCAAGTCTCCCAGCCACACCTTTAAGGTTCATATATCCAACAATAGAAGGAGAGAGAAAAATACCCAGGCAATGCAGAATAGTCTTACAGAGGTCATAGCTTCAGAAAATCAGCAGCCATGAAGGACACATTCAAGGAATACCCTAATAGAAGATTCTAGGGTGAAGAGTCAAAGAAAATACCAAAAGTGGGATTTTGAAAACTTGGATCCAGGAACCACGTATCCGGATCACCTTGAGAGAAGTTCTTGCGGTAAACGCAGACTTCTGGCCTCGGTTCAGACCTTCTGTTTCTGCTTGTGGACTCCAAGAACCTGCATTTTATAATTAACTGTAAAGGGGGCACCTGGGTGGCTCAGTTGGTTAAGCACCTGCCTTCTGCTCCGGTCATGATCCCAGGGTGCTGGGCTCCAGCCCACTTCCCTGCTTAGCTGGGAAGTCTGCTTTTTCTTCTCTCCCTGTGTTCCTCCCCCCATGCATGCGCTTGATCTCTCTCTCTCTCTCAAATAAATAGAATTAAAAAAAAAATCTTATGCACATTTAAGTTTTATAACTTCTGTCCTGTAGCTCCAATATATGTACTTTAAGAACCTAGTCTGATAAACTAAGAGGATAGGAAATTTTACTAAGAGATAATCATGGTCCTGTAGGTATCACTGATGCTTAGATGGATGGGGTGAAGGACCACAGCATCAGCTTCTTAGCCATCTAAAGGGGTAAGAGGGAAGGGGACAGGAGATGGAGAGAATCCATCCCCTGCAGGCGAATAGGGACCCCTAGTAGAGAGCTATCAGGCTTTCTGCTTTCTGTTCTTGACCTTGGATCTCTGACTCCATCTACCTGACCGTGCTCTTCTGGGACCAGGAGGAAACAAACCATGTGACTGGAGAGGAGGTGGTCATGGGGATAGTCACCGTGGTGGTGATGTTTGCTAAGAGGAATAGACGCTAAAATAAACACATTGGAGTGTGTAGAGTACACACAAAACTGAAACTGAGAAGGTCATTACCTCCTGAAGAGGAATTGGACGAGTGGGGGTGGGGGAGGGATGAGTGTCTAACTTTTGCCATAAACCCCTTTTGTACCTTCTGACTTATGTACCTTGTGATGTATAACCTATTTAAAATTACATTCTCTGGGGTGGGGGAAGTATAGATGTATGCATGATTTATTTATTTATTTTTTTGTTTTGTTTTGCATCTTGGCTCCCTCTCAATTTTACTGACCAAGTACAAAGCCCGGGTTGCTTGACAGCTCAAGGCTGTAACTATGACCAGGGCACACAGTGTAGCTTGCTCAAAAGAAATAGCCCTAGGTCAAGGGCTCTTTCTCATACTGGCTATGCATGTGGCTAAGGGTTGGAACAGAAAGCTTCAGATGAGGATAAAGGAGTTAAGAAAAATCACTTCAGTAATCTCGAGATCAAGAATGATGCTTTCCTGACATAGCTAGTAAGAAAATGGTCGGGAAGTCAGATGGAGACCTTCAGCTACCCACACCTTGACTGGAAGTCACAGCCCCATGGAAAGATGATCATCGGAAATCTGTTCTGGCTTGGCTGCCCATTCCATCCCTGAGACACTGGAAACCTGATCTGGTCCCAGAAGAAAACCATGCTTCCAATCCTTGGTGACATTTCAAGAGCAGGGGGCACTGTTCAGCCTGCCCAGTGCTCTGGTGACCTTCTAGTATTGCGTGGATGACACACCACAGGATTTCCTCAACTGCGCTCTGGCGTCCTGCTAGGATGTGGCTCTCATTTTTTCCATGGTACACACAGTCACTGCATTGAAATCCAAACAGACCGTCCAGCGATGCCTCCATAAACAGGAGTCCCATGTGAAGTATAAGGAATCCGTGTTTGGCCAGGGACGTCGGAATTCTGAAGGCAGGCCATCTCCACATACAGGGTATGGGTTGACAAGAGTCATATGATTTTTCTGCCAACATACCTGAGCAGTGATCAGGGACTGACTTCATGTGGCAGCCACCAAGACCTACCCAGATACTGTTCTTCATCCAATACTCCCTGTTGTAGGGTGAAGTTCTCCAGCTATCATATCAGTAAACATTACCCTCTGTCCATTTGTCTTCTTGAGCTTCTCTCCAGATGGTCCTTGTTGCCACCATCTTGCCCGTCCTCGGTCATGCAGCTCAACTGCTGGCACAAATCTCTTTCTTGCTTCCTCTTGAAGAATGAAGGTGACCGATGTCACCCTCCTAAAACAGATCATTCAGCCATCGCTGCCTTTGAAATCCTACCCATCCTTCAAAGCCCATCTGACAAGCTCCCTCTTCCTAGACTATCCCAACTGGTGATGAGCAGTTGAGATGAGTCTGATCCCCACACACCTGTGGGTTTGGTCTGTTCTTTCATGCTTCTCATTGCATGCTGACTCCCATGGAGTTAGTAATGTGCATGCCCCTTTTTGGAAGGCTCTTGGAAAAAAATCCCCTGAATGGGGCCATGATACCGTGACACCATGCAGGCTGTGACTGTTATTTCTGAGCAGGGTATGAAAGGGCTGTGAGCCTCTTCTCAAAAAACTGCCTGCCTTTCTGCCATGAGCAAGAAGTTATGTTGTATCTGAAGTCCTTCTGGAGTTTTTTCTAGAATTCTCCTTGTGAGTTTACTAATTAGTTGACCAATAAAAAGGAGATACACACAGATGGAGATACACAGGGAGTATAAGAAGGTATATGAGATAAGCTAAGGCAGAAACAAGAGCAGTGGCATCCCAAATAAGGTATAATTAATCTGTGATTAGATGTCACTATGTACTCTCAATTTCTACATGAAACAATGAAAGGAATTAGGACATTGCCCCTGCCTCTTCTCTCCACACCTGGGAGTCACCTCCTTGTGCTGGCAGAAGGTCTATAGGTCAAGGACACACCCTTTGTTGTCTGCTGGTGTTGCTGAGTGAGCTAATTCCAAACCAGCTCTGGGGCCCATGACCTTCATCTTTAGGCCGGAGGACCAGAAACCAGCAGGGTGAACAAAATCCATCATAAAAATTACCGGGGAATGGAGGGGGGCTAAAACCTTCTTGGTTTCTTGTGGGTTCAGTTTCATTGTAATCTAAAATCATGTACAGTATCAACCTTGGGAAGCTGCCCCAATTTTGTCAGCACCCACGACAATATTTTATCCCTACATTATAAGGTCCAAAGCATCGAGGGCAGTCCTCTCTTCTCTCTCACTCTTATACAATCTGAGTAAGCTCTTCCTCTGACTGCACAGGCAGACCCAGGAGCCCCTCCTTCTGCAATTAGATTCCACTAGATTTACACTAACACACCATAGACAACGAGAAAGCCAGCTGCCCCAACTGTGAACTCCTATCATTTCTTTTTTTGCTGGGAACCTAGGCAGAATCTGGCACCTAAGAAGGATATGATGAGTGAGAAAATTAGTTGAAATTGGATTGTCTTATTGATAGATTTCAGTCAGTCCAAGTCCCTCGACTTACTAAGGCCAGCACATTATTTTCCATTCCACTGGGTTCCATTGGCATAGAAAATGTACATAATACTAGTACATATTTCGAATGCCAGTTCACATGAGAGAACAATTTTCCAACAGTGTTATCTAGTTTCTTCTCATGTTCCCTGGGTTGAGGTCAGTCTTTGTAGTTAATGTTGGGTTCCTGACCCAAACACAGCCTGTGCCAGTTAGGAAAAAAAAATAGTCAGCTTTCCATGGTTTGAATAAAGAGGTGACCGTGGGAACATGTACAGCTCTGTCTCTGGTTCTGGTGAAGTCATTGAAAAGCCAACCCAGCCTGGCTATCCTGCGCACCCACACGGAAATGAGGACAGACAAGGACTATCGAGCCAGAGGAAGTGGACCAGTTCTGCGAAGTCGGCCTCGGCATATGGAGTGGAGGAGAGTGTCCATTCCATTTGGGGGAAAAAATATATCTTTTACTATTTATTAAGAAACACTGAAGTAATCTTGAAACGTGTGCCATATAAGGAAAAAATACGGACCTGATCTCTTCAAAGGAAAAATCCAAAGGCAGATAAAGGTTTATGAGCAGAAATGGGTGATTTTAGCCCTGTTGATAATTGCTAAAAAAAGATGAAATAAGGGGCTGAATGAATATATAACCCTATGTCCCACCGATTATTATGTGACACTTAAAATTACAAAGAGTAATAACCTGGGAAAGTGCTAGTCATATAGTTTAGATAAAGAGTATAAGAGATAAGTTGCACTCATAGCATAATTTTGTAAAGAAAAACACTTTTATGAACTTAAAAAATTCTGAAAGCATAGTAAAATCTTAAGAGTAATTATTTCTTGATAATGATACGACCGGTATCTTAGTTTGTTCAGACTGTTACCACAAAAGACCATACACTGGGTGG
The DNA here is from genome assembly GCF_011764305.1 of Mustela putorius furo. Classification (NCBI taxonomy): domain Eukaryota; kingdom Metazoa; phylum Chordata; class Mammalia; order Carnivora; family Mustelidae; genus Mustela; species Mustela putorius. The sequence goes on from NW_025421423.1 coordinate 13,133,866, forward strand.
CCTGTAAACGGCAAACATTTATTTCTTACAGTTCTGGAGGCTGGGAATCCCAAAATCAAGGTGTTGGTAGATTCAGTGTGAGGCGAGCCAAGGTTTGTAGATGGCTGTCATCTCACCTGGTTCTCACACGATGGAGTGGGATGAGGGAACTGCCCTCCCCGGGATCTCTTTTATGAGGCCGCCAATCCCACTCGTGAGGGCGCCACGCTCAGCTAATCACCTGCCCAAGGCCTCACCTCCAAATGCCTGAGGGACTAGGTTTCAACACAGACATTGGGGGGGGGGACCACATTCAGTTTATAACAACTGGTGATTTTCTTCACATTTTTCAATTCTTCCACAACAGATGGATAGCACTTCAAAAATAAGGAAATAGTTAAAAAAAAAAAAAAATCTAAGTAACCAGTACAAACACAAAACTTCTGCTCCCGGATAATCGCACGGGAAGATACTTTTCTATCTGGGTGACTGTAGCAGTGACCACAGGAATTTCATGAGTCCTCCGTGGGAGGTTTAACTGTGGTACCTACGATACCCATGGTCACCTCATCTCCTTTATACCAGCCCGGCAGGGAGTCCTTCTGAGTCCTAGAATCCCCCTGGATTAGGAAGTCCGTGAGCCCTTGGAAGTGCTTAGTCAGATCAACCAGATTCCTTCATGTAGGAATTTCAACTGGAGGACACAGCAGGAAAATATATGAAGGCACACAAAGGAAGCCCAAGATCAAGCGACAGCCAGAGTAGCTGTGGTTGAAAGTTACACAAACGACGTGCGCAAAACTGACTTCCTGGTGTCTGTCCCCACGCGGTCTCTTCCCACACTGAGGCACAGCCAAAGGGACGACTTGATTTGGCCAATGGGACATCAGTGAACAGGACACAAGGTGATGTTTAACAGTCACTTGTGCACAAGGACCGGCCCTCTTGGAACCCTGAGACCAGTGTGCCTTTTAGAAGCCCGGGTTGGAGAGGAGAGAGGAGAGAAGCCCAGCCATGGCAGGCTTGTCTCAGCTGAATCCAGAGACCAGTAGAAGAACCATTTAGCCAACACATTCAATGATGAGATATTTAAAAAAAAAAAAAATTGTCATTTTGAGCCACTGTCTTGGGACTGGTTTGTGACCAGCCGTGGATGACTGGGACAGCCATGACAGGAAGTCCTGTTACCGAGGACTCCACCTGGCGTCCTTCCATTTCCAAACTCCTGGCTCGCCTGGGCCCAGTGGAGTGTCTGTCCCAGGGTTCTTTGAGATTTCCTTCTCCCCTATTGATCCCAATAGACTTTTTTTTTTAAGATTTTATTTATTTATTTGACAGAGATCACAAGTAGGCAGAGAGGCAGGCAGAGAGAGAGGAGGAAGAAGGCTCCCCGGTGAGCAGAGAGCCTGACGTGGGGCTCGATCCCAGGACCCTGAGATCATGACGTAAGCCAAAGGCAGCGGCTTTAACCCACTGAGCCACCCAGGCGCCCCTTGATCCTAATAGTCTTACAGCAACCTGTGTTATTTTAAAGTAGGTGCTATCAAACCCCAGCATCCAAAGAGCTGAGCCAAAATACGAGTGTCTTTAGGAGAGGGGAGCCATGGGTCTTATTCACATGACACCCCCACAGAACGGTGTCTATCACATGGCAAGACCTTAGGAGATATGCGTTAAGTAAATGAACAAGCAGGTCTTGGGAGCTTGTTTAAAATACAGATTCCGGGGGTGACTGGGTGGTGCAGTCGGTTAGGCGTCTGACTCTTGATGAGGTCATGGTCTCAGGGTTTGTCAGATCAAGCCCCACGTGGGGCTCCACACTGGGCATGGAACCTGCTTAAGATTCTCTCTCTCCCTCTCCCTCTGCTCTCTCCTCCCCAGCTCTCCATAAAATAAAATAAAATAAAATAAACATAGATTCTAGGGCCCCACCTCTGGAGACTCTGATTTGGTGGATCTGGGTTGGGTCCAGGAGACTGCATCATTATTAAGCCACTTGAGTGAAACCGAGGCATGCGGCCTATAGGACCCATTTTCATCATCAGGGCCTCAAGTTATCTGCAACCAAAAGAAGCCAACTAATCAATTTTCTAACTGTCTGTGCATCAGGGTAATTGTTTATGATATTAGTTCCTGGTCCTCATTCCTGACCTACCAAATCTGAAAATCGCTGAAAGTGAAAACCTATAATGTGTTATTAAGAAACTCCATGGAGCACCTGAATGGCTCAGGGGGTTAAGCCTCTGCCTTCAGCTCAGGTCATGATCTCAGGGTTCTGGGATCGAGCCCCACATCAGGCTCTCTGCTTGGCAGGGAGCCTGCTTCTCCCTCTCACTCTGCCTGCCTCTCTGCCTTCTTGTGATCTCTCTCTGTCAAATAAATAAATAAAATCTTAAAAAAAGAAAGAAAGGAAGAAAGAAAGAAAGAAAGAAACTCCTGGGTCAGTGTGATGCAGCTGGTCCACAAGCTTAAGGGCATTGGGAAACCATTGGCCCAACCAACACAATTCTCCGAAAGTCATTTGGCCACTGAACATACTTCTCTCACTCCTGAGAACAGAGAACACACACCCCCTCATATATTCTCACATTAATCTTTAGGGCTTTAAAAAAAAAAAGTTTTTCATAACGACTGTGAAAAGTATTTGTTAGGGACTCGCTCTAAGCCTAAATGTCTCATCTATAAATCAGATGCTGTTATCACCTGCCTTTCAAGTGTTGTGAGGACTAAAACAAGGTGAGGTACGTGATGGTACTTTGAAATTGAGCACACCACACACGTGATTTGTAAGCCTTTAATCATAAACGTGTCATGCGGGAGATTAAAGTATTCTTGTCAACTTTTAGATAAGCAATCAGATTCATTATGAGTTATCTTGTTTTGCAAGTGAAGGGAGAGCCAGGCCTGCGGGATCCCGATGTGAAGTGTTCCAGAGACAGGAAACCCTGGTTGCATTTCGAATTCCTTCACGTGGTGTTCAAAGCTATGTGTCATCTGAACCCTGCATCATCTTGGTCTCTCCTGACTCCTCTCTTCCCCACCCTCCTGCCCCCATGTGCCAGCCCTTCTGAAACACTAATGTAGCACACTAGCTCACCTCTGTCCCTAGCCCTGGCTCATGCCGGGCCCTGCTTCTGGAATGTTCTTTATTATTGTCCATATCCATCCACCTGAACCTTTCCTGAACCTTTGGTGTCTGTTACTGTCTTCCATCCTCTAGTCAGAATCGACCAGCTTCTGTCTCGAGCCCCCAGTGAACATTTGTCCAAGACCCTGTATCACAAGTGGGTAGGAGAAGAATCAATGAAACAAGATGGGATTGGGAGGGAGACAAACCATAAGGGACTCTTAATCTCACAAAACAAACTGAGGGTTGCTGGGGGGAGGGGGGTTGGGAGGAGGGGGGTGGGGTTATGGACATTGGGGAGGGTATGTGCTTTGGTGAGTGCTGTGAAGTGTGTAAACCTGGCGATTCACAGATCTGTACCCCTGGAGATAAAAATATATGTTTCTATAAAAAATAAAAAATTAAAAAATTAACAACAACAACAACAACAACCCTGTATCACTTGGCTGCATTTACCTAGATCACACCACCCTCTCCCTCCACCTTGAAGGCAGGGACCTTTCCTTACTCATCCCTGTGGCTCTGGCCCTGAGCACAGTGCCTGGCACAGAAAAGGGACTAATAAATAGTCGTGGTTGCATGAAAGTCCAGGCCTGTCCTTGGTGGGGTCTTAACTTCTAGGGAAAGAAAAGTGCTCCTGCCTGGCTACGGCCACTTGTCTCTCTCAGACTCGGATTTCCTGCCGTTGTCCTTTGCTCCTCTTGCCTCCGTGCAGAGACTTAGGAGAACCAAACGACGTGCAACAAGCTGCTGGCCTGGTCTTTAACTGGTTTTGGGTATCCAGGAGGTTTAGGAGAGTTTGCCTCAGTGGATATTACATATAAATGTAATATTTTATATACATGAAAAATTAAGGTGTTAATGAGAAAACTCTTCTGAAGGCCAGTTCTGAATTGTTGCTGTCTATTAGCTACCATCCAGCTGGATGTCCTAGAAGCATTTCACATCCAAGTTCTAAACTAACAAATCAGCTCCAGCCCACAAGCCCACTCCTGTCCATTCACCATCTGCCCAGTTGCCTGGGCTCCAAGCTCCAAGCACTTGCTCTCTGTTGCTATTCAAGAAAATGAGTTGTTCTTTCTATTCTACCCCCACAATATTTCTCACATCCTTCCCAAGCTTTGCTTTCTGCCGCAGGAACTCCTCATCTCTCTTGCAAATAGCCTCCCAATTGGTCTCCCGGCTTCCTCTCACTTTTTTCTTGGAATACTGAAAACAGCTTCATCTTGCTAAAGTACAGATTTGAACAAGTACTCCTCTGCTTGAAAATATGCAACGTTTCCCCATGGCCTACCTACTGGAAAAGTCTCAACTCCTTAGTCTGCAGGGGTATTTGATGGTAACAAATCTGGCTGATCAGATGGCATCTCCTGGGAGGGGAGAATGTAAGGAGAAGGCAGCGAGAAGCCTTCATTTGTTCATGAAACATCGATTAGCCTCAGCTGTATGCCATGCTCTGTTCTAGGTTCTGGGGACATGTGAAGTCTTTGGTTTTATAGAGCTTGTATGTGAAGGGACCAGAAAATGGAGTCCCTAGTGTCTGCCACGGGATACGTCTGGTTGACTTTTAAGATGACCTCTAGTCTGAAAAACAAGATTGTGTAGATTGCATTGGCCTCAATTCTTCCGTCCTCGGCGTCCACGCTCTTTGCCATGTGATAGTGAAGTTCCTTACAGAAGTAGATGGACTTCTTCCTGCTCAACGCCGGGCTTGGCCATGTGACTTGCTTTGGCCAATGGGACGTTAGCAGATGTTACACAATTAGAGGCTTGAAATGTGTTTGCATGGCTAAGCTTGTCCTTCTTGTACTTTTGCTTCTGCCATGGAAAGGCTGCCCTGGGTAAATCGCTGGTCCCAGAAGAAGGAGAAAGATACAAAGTAGAACCAAACTGTGAAGGAATGGTGATTGCTTTATGACGCTGGGGTTTGGAGGTAGTTTGTTAAATAGCCCTAGTGGGGCAACAGCTGATGGAGTCTATCCTCCATGAGATCTTCCTGACGTCCCTGCATTGGGGGTGCTGCTCCAGAGAAACTGGGCTGCTACTTGGCGGGGGGAACTCTCATACTTCCTTACTTCTGTACAAGAAACCCTTCCATGTAAGGAATTTTTTTAAATCTAGCCATTTACATCAGCACCTAAGAGATGGAGTATGTCTTTTCCTTACAACCCGAATGAGCCTAATGAAGGCAAGGTCTCCTCTCCTATCACAGGTCCCAGAGGGAGGAGATATTGGCCCAGAACCTGGTGTAGTGCACGGTATACTCCACGAGTTGTGAAACCAGATGAAACTCTGGGCCAAATGAGTGAATTTAATGGAGCAGTCTGCCCTCGATCCTCTCTCGGGAGATCTTTTTCCATGCGAGAGGCTATTGTCAATTCAGTTTACCTGTCTCTTTTGCCCCCTCCACCCATGCCATTGGTGGAAGGAAGACATTCTATTAGGCTTTAAAATATAGGGGGCAAATCAGGCATGGCTGACCTTGTCCTTGTAGAGATCACAGATTAATAGAAGAGATTAATAGACTATTCCAAGGTGGTGAGATATAAAATCTACCAGAGGAATGAGAACTAAGATACTAAAGGAGGGTGGACTAATCCAGCTTGGAGGATAAGATGTGTCATCTTATCCTATCCTGGGGTTTTGATGGACAAGGAGGCACTGACCAGGTAGGGAAGAGGGAGAACATTCTGAGAAGAAGCTGAGCAAGGGCATGAACTGAAAATCTATGACGAGGGTGTGTGGGGTGGGGAGGGCATGGGAAGTGGTAGGAAATGAGGTAGAAACTCAGACCTAGCCAGGTGTGAAGAGCCTTGTGTGCTGCAGTGGGGCCCTGAGGACACTGGGGAGCGCTGAAGATTTTAAACAGGGGAGCGATGAGTTTGGATTTTGCATTTTTAAAAGATCCCTCTGACCACAGTGGTTTGGGAAGGAACAAGGGAGCTTGTTAGGTCATTACAGTCATGCAGGGGGAAAATTTAGATGACCTGAAGTGTTGCTAGAAACCTAGAGAGGTGAGAGAGTGGGAGAGTTAGGAGGTTGAGTGGACGGACCAGGTGACTGGTATCTGATCCGCAGAGAGAGCAGTGTTGGGACTCCCAGGCTCCCAGGTTGCTGCTTCAATGAAGGCTGGTGATGATACCATTCATTGGAGTTGGGAACTTAGGTGGATGGGGGCGGCAGATGGAAGATGAGTCCCCTTAAGGTCTTGTAGATTGGCGGGGGGCCTCAGGAGCCTCTAAATGCAAGTCTCACAGGCAGCTGAGCACCCACACTCAGAAGAAGTATTTATTTGGGTGTCATACATTGTGATGGTGGTTGAAAGCAAGGGTTTGGCTCGTCACTTGGCCTGCCCAGGGCTGGTGCTCACAGACACACTGAAGAGTCATCTGCCCATGGTAGAAGTAACTTTTGCAGTCCTAAAAGAATCCCTACATGGGATGTGAAAGGTTATCCTAGGATATTCACGTAGGGGCCATCCTTTTCCACCTGTGTGCAGCTAGAACCCTCTCTAGGGCCCAGATGTTAGCACATGCTCAGTAACGCAGATGAATGAATGAATGAATGCATGAAGCCCCCGGTGCTCTGGAAGTGGTGGATGGAAAACCAACCTCGTCAGACCGCATACCACAACCTGATTCTGTAGGTTCGAGTTATGAATTAATGATGTTGAGGTTTCTCGTAATTCCATACCTTCCAGAGATCCCCAGGTGAATTCTGCAGTCACCCTGAGGAGTTTTCTGAAAGTACAGATTCTGGGGCCCTACGGGTAGATATGTTGATTTGGTAGGTCTGGGCTGGAGCTTAGGAATCTGCTTTTGAAACAAGCTCCCAAAGGGTTCTCAATGCTGATGGGATGTGGGCCCTATTTTGAGAAAAGCCGCTTGTGCTGGATACTTCTCATTTCTCCATGCAGATCTGCGCTTGGCTTTTACTGGAGTCTGTGCCCAGTCAGATTGCCTTCTGTGGCCCGCACCAGGGTGGGCGTTGATGTCCCGGACCCTCCGGCTAAGCTGTGTTTTCACAGTGGCTTCACCCGGAGCCCCTCTGCAGGCTGTAGCTCTCCCCCAGTCTTGTCCCAGCTCCCTTCCCATGCCCCCACAGGCCTGGGGTGGTAACAGCTTCTCCCCTGCAGCTCCTCTGCGGGGGCTTTGCCGTCTTTATTTCCTCTAACTCTGTCCAGACGTCTAAATAATTTGTTTATTACATGCTCTTCAATTACCTCTTAGAGTGTGCCCTCTGCTTCCTGCCGAGACAGGAAAACAAAAACACTGACTGGAAAGAGTCGGGAATTCTGGGCCCAGTTCAGTTCAGTTCAATTCAATTCAGCAAACATTTACTGAGCGAGGTCCTCGGGGCCGGGCTCTGGGCCAGAAACTGGGGATCCAGAGAGTGACTTAGACTCAGTACCTGCCTGTAGAGGGTTCACAGCTTCACGGGAGGGTAGACCCCAGAATACAGGTGAAGATGTGGCAAGCCAGGGTAACCCTGGAAGTACAAGGGAGACCACTAGGTCAGGAGCAGCAGGCAACGACGGCTTCCCAGAAAAGGGGGCATGTAGAATGTGGGTGGGCCAGGAAAGAATGAAATAGGATGTTTGGGCAGAGACAGAATCATGATGTGAATGGCAGGGTCTGCTCTGGCTTCCTGGAGGAGGAACCAAAGCTAGGATCTTTGTGCCCACTCTGCTGGGAGGCCTTGGGAGGCCTCGGAGTCTTGGGATGTGGGATGCTCTCCTGAAACAGGTGCTAGTCAGGGTCTCCCGGCCTCCAGGTGTTCTCTGTGGGCTGGGGACCTCCCATTCTTTCTGACCTGCGTTGATCTGGACTCCGCTCCTTTTAACGCTGGTCTAATTCACCAGCCCGCCCTCCAAGTGTTGTCCGGGAGAAAAGAGGGAGATTGCATGGATAATGCGTGTGGCGGTCCAGGAGGTTAAGGTGAAAGAAAAGCGCTGGCTGTTATACACAACAGACTTCCCATTTGGGACTCCTGATTCCACAAACTATCTCCATTGTCTTTGAATGGAGATGAGTCTGACAAACTCTTATTCATCCTTCAAAAGCCAACTGAGATTTCACCCTCTCCAGGAAGACTTCCTGGAGCTCCCTCACTCCTGCTCCTTCCTTGTACTCATCAAAGGCTTTGGTCATTCGTACGATCACTGGCAGATCCAGCTCCCCTCGACTACTAGATCCTCACACGCATGGCTTTGACCTATTTGTCTCTTTCTTTCCGGGACCCAGCACGGGACTTAGGGCATCACAGGGCATGAGAAAATATTTGCTGAACAGAACTAAAAGGAATTCTTGCTGCATTAGCAGAAGTGGTAATAATAATGGTGATATTATCAGCCCTATGTGAGGAATGAGGAACTGTGGCCCAGGGCCACGAAAGGGCTTGCTCACTGGGATGGCACAGCCCATAAATGACAGGATAGGAACTGAGACCTGAACCCAAACAAGCCTGTTGATCACAAGGGCTGGAGTAGACCTGGGTGGGCTCTTCACCCACACACACAGTGTGTGCGACGGCTGCCCAGTGCTGCCCAGCCAGGAGATTGAAAACAAGAGCACGTGTTGACAGAGTGCTCCTTACCAGGAACCGCCAGAGCACTTCCTTTCCATCAACTCACTTAACCCTGACAACAGCTTCGGGAGGTATGTGTGCGATCACTGCATGTGTGATTCCAAAGATTAGGATCCAGAGAAGCGGTTAAGGAATGCGCCCAGGTCATACCAAGAGGAGACAGAGCTTGCGTTCAAACTCAGACTTGTTCCAGAGCCTATGCTCTGAACCACTGCACTTTCCCCGGGGAATGTGACCCCAGTGTCAGATTTAGGAAAAAAGAGAAAGCACTTATGTATATATTGTATTTGTCGTTATTGTTGCTGGTTTTTGAGGGGGCAGAGGGAGAGAGAGAGAAAATTTGGCAGGTTCCACACCCAGTGCAGAGCCAGACATTGAGTTCCATCTCACTACCCTGAGATCATGACTGGAACCAAAATCAAGAGTTGTGCACTTAACCTACTGAGCCACCCAGGCGCCCCTATATATATATATAGTATTTGTAAGAGGTTTATAAACCAAAGTATGCCTTAACATGACAGTGGGGGTAAAAAAAAGGAAAAAGAAGGGCGCCTGGGTGGCTCAGTCGGTTAAGCATCTGCCTTCCGTTCCCGTCATGATCCCTGGGTCCCCGGATCAGGTCATGCAGCCGGCTCCCTGCTCAGCAAGGAGTCCGCTTCTCTCTCTGCCTCTGTCCCTCCCCACTGCTTGTGCTTTCTCGCTCTTGTGCTCACTCACTCTCTCTCAAATAATCTTTAAAAGAAAAAGGGAAAAGAAAAAGAATGATGTTTCTAGAAATATCCTGAGTTAGAGAAATGGAGAGTTTTAGAACATTTAGAGCATTGCAGAGGAAATTGCCTGGGCATGGTGGAATGTGCTCGTTCTGCTACTGAGTAGCTGTGTCATTCTGGGCACATCACTTCCCCTCTCTGGATTTTGTCTTTTCTCATCTGCCTAACTAAGTCTTCAGGAAAGCGTTCTCTTTCGGATTGCCAAGTACCAGGCAGTTTGTATCAAGTGCAGTCTTTTAGTGCCCTCTACTGTCCAATTGTGGCACTGCCAGCGGCGTGGTTTGAAAGCAGAGGCGGTCTCGGTCTGGAGCCAAACTCTCCCCGCCTCCCCCGCCCCCCCCCCCGCCGCCTCCCCCACCCTCCGGGAGAAACCCATGACCTGAAGCAAAGGCCAATCCTGTTCCATCCCTTCCAAGACTTAAAAGTCCTGCTTACACAATCTCAATTGTTTCCGGAAGTCTCCCCTCCCCCAAGGCTACCTGGATTATTACAATCCTCACATTGTGTGGTAGTAACTTGTTCACATGTTGGTCTTTTTTAAAAAAATTGTGTTATGTTATTCACCATAGGATACATCATTAGTTTTTGATGCAGTGTTCCAAGATTAATTGTTTACGTAGAACCCCCACTGCTCCATGCAATACGCTGCCCTTCCTTAATATCCACCACTGGGCTCACCCATCTCCCCACCCCACCCCCTCTAAAACCCTCCCTTTTCTCAGAGTCCACAGTCTCTCCAGGTTCATCTCCCCCTCTGATTTCCTCCAACTCACTTTTCCTTTCCTACTCCTAATGTCCTCCATGTTATTCCTTACGCTCCTCAAGTGAAACCATATGATAATTGACTCTCTCTGCTTGACTTATTTCACTCAGCATAATCTCCTCCGGTCCCGTCCATATTGATACAAAAGTTGGGTATTCATCCTTTCTGATGGCTGAGTAATATTCCATTGTATATATGGACCACATCTCCTTTATCATGTTGGTTTTTTAAAATACAATGCCTAGTGTTACTTTTATATTCTCTTCCTGCCCCCTAGAAGAGTGTGTGACACAAAGGCCTTCAGCTCAGGCTTGCTGAACGGATGACAAATGGTGAGAAGAATGAATGAGCCAACAAGAGAGAGAGCCCTCTGCAGAAAGTTTGGAGCATGAGTTGGGGGAGTTCTGAGTTTGGGACTAGCAAACACTCAGCCTTTGCCATGCCCTCCCCTCTGCCTGGAACACAGTCCCCTGTCCCTCTGTGGGGACTCACCTGGATCACACCCTCTGGGATCAGCTCGGTAATGATTTCCTTTGGGAACGCTCCTCCGATTCCCCTTGGCCTAAGTGAGATCTGCTTTCTCTATGCTCCCACAGTGCCCTGAGCTTTTTCCTTTCGAAACACTTACCAAACTATTTCCAACTCTAATTTGCTTGTCTTCCTCACCAGATTTGCGTTCCCATGAGGGCAGGGACTGCATTTATTTTGTTCATCCTTAAGTTGCTAGTTAAAAAGGCGCCTATACTCATTCTCAGAGCTTAAATATTGTTTCGTTAAGTAAATATTACATGAAAACTAACACAAATGGGCTAAAGAAATCCACGATCGAAATGAAAATCATAGGAGGAACTTCAAGAGTGTCTAGTCTCATCCTTTCAATGTACAGGTGGGAAACTTGAGGCTCAGAGAGGCCTGAGGCAGGGCTGGAGTTCAAGGGTTCTGATCTGGATGGTCTGGGCTTTCTCTGCTGGCTGGTTTATCTAAGGAGTGAGGGAGTCTAAGCTCTTAGGACCAGCAGCGTTACTAGCACGTCGATTTGTTGGGCTCTCAGGCCCTGCCCTAGACACGCTGAATCAGTCTTCTTCTTCTTCTTCTTCTTCTTTTTTTTTTTAAACAAGATCTCAGGTGTTTTGTAGACACATAAAGTCTGAGAAGTACTGATTTCAGTGACCAAGGGGACACCTAGCCTGGCTTAAAAAGTCATCCCAGTTTGTGTGGGAAAGCCAGCTTGTGAAGTGCAAAAGGAAAACTAGCCAAAATATTGTGGCATCCAGTGCATGCAGGAGATGTACGTGCCCCCTCACCTTCCAAAGTTCCAGATAGTTTGGAAGTCCAGGACCTGACCTCATGGCGGTTCATGGTTCAAGTTCAGCTGAGGTGAATAAAGGGACCTTGAGAGGGAAACTCTCAGAAGCACAGCTGACCAGCAAGGCTTTGTTGCACATTTCCAGCTTTTGTGGTTCTCAAATTAAAAAAAATATATATATATTTTTTCAAATGTATATTCATTTATACAAATAATTCCAACTGTGACTCTTGATTTGGTGGTAAGATCTCATAGCCTGCTGGTGACATTGTTCCGTGGTGCAGCCCATGTGGTAAACACGACAACAGTAGGTAGCAACGGTCAAACACAGTTTGTCCCGTTGGACCAAGTAATGCCATCCACAGGAAGTGATCCTAAGAGAGACAGTTGGACAGAAGGGAAAAGCTATACGCAGGAGATGCTTACTGCCATGGAAAGTGGAGCCTATGAAATGAAAAGGAAATTGCCTGAGCAAATTATGATGCGGTATCTTTCCAAAGACCATTCACAATTAATTGTAGTGTAACTAATATACCTCACTTCATCTGCTTGGGGTACATAGGTAATTAAGAGCACGGTGTCTGGGTTTTCGATTCCGACTTTACCACTTGCTGTGTAACCTTGGGCAAGTTTACTCAACTGCTCTATACCTCGGTTTCCTCATTTGGAAGATGGGGTTACTAACAATACCTACTTCACAGGACTGTTGTGAGAAATAAATGCTTAATTGAGTTGATTGAAGTGCCTGGAATAGTCCTCCCTATAAATTGATATTATTATGATTTTTAAGGTTTGTTTGTTTATTAGAGAGGGAGAGAGAGAGCACAAACCCACGCATGTGCTTGCACGAGTCGGGGAAGAGAGAATCCTTAAGCAGACTCCTCACTGAGCATGGAGCCTGATGGAATGGGAAGAAGGGGCTCAGTCTCACAGTCCTGAGATCATGGCCTCAGCTGAAATCACTAGTGGGACGCTCAACTAACTGAGTCCCTATATTATTATTATTATTATATATAATAATATTATTAAAAATAATAATATATTATTATTTTTAACAGTCAAATTAAATGGCCTGATATTCGCACCCCACCTGCCTGACATACGAATGCTTTTCTTCCCTCCTCAGGACCTGACCTCCAAGACCCCAGGGAGGGATGTTTCCTCCATCCTTCCTGGAGTCAGTCTGGTTCTCTAGCTTCAAGGAGAGAAAACAAGAGAATTTGCTCAAGTGGCCTGTACCTTCCATTCTTTCTGGCTTTTGTTGATGGCTGGTGTGGCCACTGAAACAAGTGGTCCAGGGGCCCTCTTGAATTCTCTCTCCCCAAGAATTATGCTGAACCATGGGAATTCAAGCCCACATAGGCCAGTACTCCCAGGTCTTTGGTACACACACACACACACACACACACAGTGAAGCTACTTTCACAAGTCACTCCCCATGGTGCCTCGGTCTTTGTTACTGAGGGTAAACAAACTCCATGGTGCCTCGGTCTTTGTTACTGAGGGTAAACAAACTCCGTTCCTTTATCTCCCAAAGCCCTTGGTCTGTTGGCATTTACTGGCCTCGAATAGCATTCCATTCAGTGGATAACCTCACTTGTTTCAACAGTAGTAACAGCTACCAGCAATAGAAAGCCCAGTGTTCTGCCCATGTTTTCTTAGAAACATCCATCCTCAGAATGAACCTATGAGGTAGATACCATTATTTCTACCTCTCAGCTAGAGTCTGTCCGGTTCAAGTATGTGAAGTAGTTTGCTGGAGATCCCCAGCTTGCAAGAGAAAAAAACTTAGATTTTAACCCAGGTTTGTCTAACTCCAAGGCCCACACCCAGAACCACTACCCTACACTGCCTCCTTATGAAGGGATATAAACAAGAAGTTCACAACAAATGGTAAATGAGGAAGTAAAATTGCATCATCGCAGTAAGTACAGTTGTACAAAAGTATGTCTGCATGTCCAGAGCATGTGCTCTGCAAGAATGACAGGATTATGTGCACTTGTTCTCCTCTTAAGATATTTCCTTTAGTGACAGCTGCTACATGGTTTTTACAGTTTTTCCAAAAGTTGTCCTCCACCCACAAAAATTACTGCCTTTAGCCTAGTTAGTTCTTAGCATTGGTTGCGCAGGAGAATCACCTTGAGGGTCTACTGGAAAAGATACTCAGTGCCTGGGCTCCATCACAGAGGAAGTAAATTAGGCCTGCTTGGGGTCGGATCCAGGCAGTGGTATTTTTTTTTTTTATTTTAATTTTATTTATTTGACAGAGAGAGAGAGAGAGCATAAGTAGGCAGAGAGAGAGGGGGAAGCAGACTCCCCGCTGAGCAGAGAGCCCGATGCCGGGCTCAATCCCAAGACCCTGAGATCATGACCAGAGCGGAAGGCAGAGGCCTAACCCACTGAGCCACCCAGATGCCCCAGGCAGTGGTATTTTTAAAGCTGATTTTAGCATGAAAGTAGAATTGAAGAAGAGCTTCATGGAGAAGCTTCACTTCCCGCTCCTCCTCTTCCGGTGAATCTAGCTTCCTTGTGTTCTGTAACCCCATGCTACTTAACTCAAGCTTTTCCCTCTGTGCTCAGGAAGGGGCTAACAGTATGACTTCTTCTTCTTCTTCTTCTTCTTCTTCTTTTTTTTTAAAGATTTTACTTATTAGAGAGAGAAAGAGAGTGTGCACAAGCGAGGGACGGGGATGGCAGAGAGAAAGGGAGAAGCAGGCTCTCCACCGAGAGCAAGGAACCCAATGAGGGGCTTGATCCCAGGACCCTGGGATCATGACCTGAGCTGAAGGCAGACGCTTAACCGACTGAACCATGCAGGTGCCCTGTATGACTTTTTTCTAATCCTTTTTGCAAAGAGGCACTGAGAGGACATTTTGGCTGATGGAAATATTCTATATCTTGATGGTGGTGTTGGTTACATCATTGTATACATTTGCCAAAACTCATTAAATTATAAACTGAAAATTGGTGAATTTTTTAAAATGTAAACTATACTTTATTAAACCATTTTATAAAAAAGGTGTAAGTATTGGAAAGGAAGAAATAAAGGAAGATTGTATGTTTGAATATGAAAAAATCTAATATAAAGTATTAAATAAGTAAATTGGCAAGAGAACTGAATACAAGGTCAATGTATAAAACACATTTGTACTTCTACATACTAGCAATAAACAAGTAGAAAATAAAAATTAAAAAATATAATTTATAATAACAGAAAACACAAAACATCTAGGAATGACTCGAATGAAAGGTTTTGAAGACCAGTATACTGCCAACCATGAAACACTCCTGAGAGAAATTAAAGAATGAAATAAAGTGAGGGATAAACCATGTTCGTGAATTAGAAGATACAATATGAATAAGATATGAATTTCCCTTAAGTGGACCTCCAGACTTACTCAAACTCAACAAAATTCCAGTAAGGTTTTTTTTTTTTAAAGTGGATATTGACAAGTTTTTAAAAAATTTATATGGAAGCAAAAGACATAGAATAGCCAAGGCAATATTGAAAAAGATTAACAAAGCTGAGGACTTCCACTACCAGGCATAAATGTATTATAAAACTACAGAAATTAAGACATGTGATACACAGATAAACCAATGGGCCAATGAAATAAAATAGAGTCCATATCTATGGACTCCTATCCGTATATGATCATATGATTTATGCCAAATGTTCTATAGGAAGCCAATGAAGAAAGCATCAACTTTTCAGTAAAGAAAAAAAAAGAAAAAGAAGAAACGGGACCCTTCACACCACATACAAACATTCATGATGGACCATAGATATAAATGTGAAAGATGAAATAATTTTTTAAGGAAACATTGCAGAATATCTTCATGATCTTGGAGTATGCAAAGATTTTTAGAATAGGATATAAAATGTATAAACCATAAGAGAAAAACTTGATAAATTGGATTTCATTAATATAACTCCTATTCATCATAAGCACCATTGGCAGAGAAGGCAAACCACAGACTAGTAGAGAATATTAACAATACACATGTATCTGACAAAAGACTCATACCCAGCATATATAAAGAAATCTTACAAATCAATAATCAAAAGGCATACAATCTAATTTTAAAAACAGACAGCAATGATTGTTTCTAAATGTCAATTACTTATGAATAGGTACTCAATATTCTTATTTATTTGGCTAATGCAAATTAAAACCTCTGTGATCTTCTGAAGGGGCATACAGCAATGCTGTAACTATAACTGCTCAAGAAAAAAAATCTATTAATTAAAAAAATTATTGACCAGGAACAACAATGATAACAACAGACTTGTTACCAGAGGTGGATGGTGGGGGGAGGGGGAGCTGGAGGAGGGGCGTCAGAAGGAACAAACTGCCAGTAATAAGATACATAAATATTAGGGATATAGTGTACAACACGATGACTATAGCTGACACTGCTGTAGGATATATAGGAAAGATGTTAAGACCATAGATCCTAAGTGTTCTTATCACAAGGAGAACTTTTTTTTCTTTTTTTCTTTTTTTAAATGTTATCTGTATGAAAAGATGTATATTAGCTGAACCCATTGTAGTAATCATTTGACACCATATGTATATCAAACCATCATGCTGTTTGCCTTAGACTTATACAGTGAGGGGGTACCTGGGTGCCTCAGTTGGTTAAGTGTCTGACTTGATTTCAGCTCAGGTCATGATCTCAGGGTCGTGAGATCAAGCCCCACATCTGCTCTGTGCTGGGTATGGAGCCTGCCTAAGATTGTCTCTCTCCCTCTGACCCTCTCCCAGCCTTCTCTCCCTCCCTCTCCCGACAACAACAACAAAACAACGACAACAACAACACCCAACCAACCAACCAAACAAACAAACAAACTCCAAAACTTTTACAGTGATGCATGTCAATTATTTCTCAGTAAAACTAGGGATAAAACCCCCACATAATCTCCCATCCTCCCCTGCCCCATCACTTGATATAATTAAAAGTACTAATAAGGCTTGTGTTAACAAGGATATAGAGCAACTAGAATTCTTGTTGCTACAACCATTTTGGAAAACTGACAGTATTTACTAAAGTTAAACACAAGTAAATCTTATGTCCAAACTTGCCACTCTGTGTATACTAAAAACAAGCACATCGCTGTGTTCATCAAAAGACACGTATATGGATATTCTTAGCAGTCAAACGGAAACAAACTCCAATATCCATTAATTGTAGAATAAAAATAAATTGTGATATATTTATATGGGAAACTATGTATCAGTGAAAAAGGACAAACTGCTACACACAGTTAAAAGCATGGATCTCAAAGACATAAAGTTGAGTGAAAAGAAGGCAGTTATAAGAAAGCACAGGATCTCTGATTCCATTCATATGAGGTTCAGAAGCAGGCAAAACAGATCTGTGGTGATGAAGGCAGAATGGTGATTACCTTTGGGGGTAGGGAGCCTTCTGGAGGGCTGGATGTTTATTTTGATCTGAGCGGTCATTTCAAGGGTATATGTAAAAATTCACTGTTCTATTAATGTTGGTGCACTTTTCTATAAATTATATGTTATATAATATATATATATATCATGTATTATATGTGTATATCTATGTGGGTCTAACAGTCTCTTCTTCTCTTCTCTCTTTATCGTCTCCTCCTCTCCCTTCTTCTTTGTGTGTGCATATGTGTCTCTAGAGTCTGTCTGACCATATTATACATGCTTTAGTGTCTCTTTGTGTGATGACTTCTACTTCCTTGTACATTCATTCTTTTTCTTGACATTGTTGCTCTTCTTCTCCCAGGGTTGGCTTTCCTCAGATATTCCTGGCTGCCCTCTCTCCTTGGACGCTAGACGTCCCTGGTTAGCACATGTTGACTTTCCATATGGTTCCGGTGGCTGCCTCCCATCACTGTGGGGGAAACAGGATGTGTGCTGGTGTTTGTCCTCCAGGATGAAGATTCTTGGACTCACCCAGTTTTCTATGAATCTTGGGGCCTCAGAGTCTATACTCAGTGCTTCTACAAGGGAGAGATGCGGCATTCTGTCCTCCATTAGAAGTGGAGAAGGGGGCAGGGCTGACAGGTCTAGCTTTTCTCAAAGTGGTTCTCAAATCTCTGTCTCTAAACCAGGAGCATTAGCATCACCCGGGAACTTAGAAGAAAGGCAAATTCTCAGGTCTCATCCCAGACAAACTGAATGAGAAACTCAGGGGTGGGGTGTGGCCATCTATGCCTGGACCAGCGCTCCAGGCGATAGCAATGCCCTCTCAGGTTTGACGACTGCTGTCTATTATAGAGTGCCTCGGTTAACTTCCTGGACCATCACTCTTCCTCGTCCTTGACCTGTTTTCACTGTGGGGACCTTTGCAAGTATTTCAAGCTAGATGTCTTCCATCCTAACTGCTTTCTGTCTTTCAGAAATTCCTTACAGTTTCTGATGGGCGATAGCCCCCATTCTTGATTTCCAGTGTTCTGGCATTTATTTATGTGTTTATGTATTTATTTATTTATTATTCATTCACTCACTCAACTCACTCACTCCACACTCCGTGTAGAGCCCAGTGCTCAACGCCCCTGAGATCAAGACCTGGGCTGAGATTAAGAGTCGGATGCTTAACCGAAGGAGCTACCCTGATTTTAATTTTTAATTGTGGTAACATTTATAGAACAGAAAGCCTCCTCCCTTTACAATTTCTGAGTGTGGAGTTGAGTAGTGTTGGGTACATTCACACTGTCATGCAGTCCTCATCACCATGTAGCCGTAGAACTTTTTATCTTGCAAAACTGAAACTCTACACCCTTCCAGCAACAACTCACCTTTTAATGGATTTCGTAAAGCATTTTTTTTTCTGTCATTAAATAGAATTTGGGGTGGAATTTGAGTTCGTAGCTGCATGTCCTTTGAATGCCATCTTTTTAAAATTGTGGTTAAATATATTACCAGCCCCACCATCCATCTCTAGAACTTTCTCTTCTTCCCAGACTGGAAGTTTGTACCAATTGAACACCAGGTTCTATTCCTTTCTCCCCACCAGCGCCTGGCAACCACCCTTCTATTTTTGGTCTCTATGAGTTTGATGGCCCTAAGTACAGGAACTGTGGAACTGTACAGTATCTGTCCCGTTTGTGACTGGCTTATTTCACTTAACATGTTGTCTTCAGGTTTCATCCAAGTCATCGCATGTGCTGGAATTTCCTTCTTTTTAAAGACTTACTAATATTCTATTGGACATATATACACATTCTGTTTATCAAGAGTGCTTGGGTTTCTTCTCCTTTTTGGCTATTGTAAATAATCCTGCTGTGAACATGGGTGTACAGGTATCTCCTCATGTCTCTGCTTCCAGTTCTTGTCGTTCTTTTGGGTAGATAGCCAGAAGTGGAATAGCTATTTTTAGTTTTCTGAGGGACGGCCATACTGTTCCCCACAGCAGCTGCCACAGTTTTACAACTGTGCACAAGGGTTCAAATTTCTCCATATCCTTGCCAACATTTGTTATTTTCTTAGTTTTGTGTTGTTTTTGATAACAGTCATCTTAACGGATACCAAGTGGTATCCCATTAAAGTTCTGATTTTCATTTCCGTAATGATTAGTGATGTTGAGCATCTTTTCATGTGCTTATTTTTTTTAAAAAAGATTTTATTTATTTATTTGACACAGAGAGATCACAAGTAGGCAGAGAGACAGGCAGAGACAGAGACAGAGAGGAGGAAGCAGGCTCCCTGCTGAGCAGAGAGTCCAATGCAGGACTCAATTCCAGAACCCTGAGATCATGACCTGGGCCCAGGGCAGAGGCTTAATCCACTGAGCCAGCCAGGCGCCCTTTTCTTGTGCTTATTAATCAACTGTATATCTTCCTTGGAGAAATGTTGATTCTAGTGCTTTACCTGAATCTGGTTCTTTGTGTTTTTTGTCATTCTTTATATATTCTGGATATCAATGCCTTATCAGAGATAATTTTCAAACATTTTTCCCTCATTCTATAAGCTACTTTGTCACCTTGTGGATAACATCCTTTGATGCACAAGAGTTTTTCATTTTGATGAAGTCCAATTGGTCTGTTTATTCTTTTGTTGCTCCTGACTTTTGTGTCTTATCCAAGAAAATCAGAGCTGATTCTGATAGCATTGAAGCCTCATGTTTTCTTCTCTGTATGTTGGATTTCTTCTCTGTAGGTTGGATTTTGATCCAACCTCTAATAATGGTTTCCAATTATCTGCTAGTTAAGCATAAATATATAGCTCTTTCCTACCTCTACCCTGCCTCTGTCATTAGCCTGGATATTTAAAACCCAGCACTTTCGCTATCAATTTAAAGTATAGATACAGCTGCTCTCTGACGAAAGGCTAAGACAGGCTGGAGTAAGGCCAGAAATCAGAATAACCTTGGTCTTAACCTTAGTCACACTGGAAGGGATCTGGGAATAGTAGAATGGGCAGAAGTTTGGAGAATCAAGGGAGCCTTGCTCAAAATCTTGGGTTATAGCCTTGCCTCTGCCTTGGCTAACTGGGGCACCCTGAGCAAGTTCCATCAATCTGAGTTTCAGTTTTTATGTTATTTTTTATCTTTAAAATGAGGATAAGGTGTACTTGTGAGAATGACAGATAATCTATATAAATGTCTGGCTCTTGGAAGCTGGATGCCAACACCGATCCCAAGCCTGGCCCCTGGTAAGTCAGGACCTCGATAGACATTGGCTCAGTGAGTGATTTGGAAAGAGAAAAAACATTCCCTTGCAGCCTGCCTGAAAGTCACATCGTTGTCCTTGCACACAGGTAGGACGCTGAGTCTGAGGGCTCCTATGGAAAGCTCTGTAGCCTTGACCATGCACCCTTGCTGACTATCTACATTCTTGCTCTTTGAATGTGCTTCTTTCCACGTAAAGGATACTAAACGACGCCCAACATTTTCTTTCCCTTCTTCACTGCTGCCATTTTGTTTTTGTTTTTGTTTTTACTTTCCAAATGAAAACGATCCTGCAGAGAAGTTAAAACTTTGGAAGAAGTTTTGGTGGAGGTGAAGCCAGGTCCCCAAATGTTCTGGGTTTAGCAATGGAAGTCTGGGGTCTGGGAAACCCCTCTGTCCTGGGGCTTCCTTCAGAACGGTTGGTCACTCTAAAAAAGCAAGGGGAACCTGACTAGCAGATACACCAGCTACAAGATGGAGACCTTTCAAATTCCCTCTGAAGTTGGGTTAGATAGATTCTGTCTGGTTCTCATAGGTCACATTGAATTTAGTACTCAGGTGAGCATGGAGTAGATAAGATTTTCCTTCTGGCTTCATTCAAATTTTCATTCTCTGTACGCAGCAACCCCATTGACTACTTCTAAAATTTACAGCATGCGGTATTTCTTGACATGGGAAATTGGCTGAAACTGAGACTGGGAAAATAAGTGTATTAATTTTGGATCCTACCTCCTTTTCTAAACCTATTTTCAGACCACACTTTGCTCTCATCAAAACCAGGCTCTCTTCCTTGGTGAAGTATCTGCTCAAAGACAAGTCTCTGGGAGTAATCTTTAGAGAAAGAGGAAGCACGTTAATTTTACATTCAAATCTGTTGGATGCCAAAGGCGGTAGGATGTGCAAAAGGAGGGTCTTTAGTTCCTTAAAATAACACCTACAATTTTTCTTCCCAGAAACAGTCTTCTTACTGTTTCTGAGTTCTAATTTAATGGAAGAGGATTGCAATCACTTCCCTGAAACATGACCAGGCAGTAGTTTAACTTCCTGGTCCACCCGTTACGAGCTCTCACTGAGCCAGCAGACTCCACCGGCTGTTTCCAGGGTTCTGGACCCTCTCTACTGTTACCAACCATGCAGTGTAAATGTCTAGACTTTTTTTTTTTGAAAGATTTTATTTGTTTATTTTTATTTTGGAAAGGTGTGGGGAGGGGCAGAGGGAGAGGGGGAGACTCTCAAGCAGACTCCGTGCTGAGCAAGGAGCCTGTCTCTGGGCTTGATCTCGTGATTGCAATATCACAACTTGAGCAGAAACTGAGAGTTGGCTGCTCAACCAGCTGAGCCACCCAGGCATCCCCAAAACGTCCAATGTAAGACAAGTCACCCACTGACTAAAAATTCCGCACTGCCATCCCCTTCTCCCAGGATGAAGTCCGAAGATACCCAAGGCTTACGGGAGCCCATTCTCAATGGATCCTATAAGCTTGCTTCCTGGCTCCCTCCCAGCTTCTTCAGAGCTCTCTTCTTATTCACATCATATAAAATTAACCGTTTTAAACTGAACAGTTCAGTAGCATTACCACATTTACAGTGTTGTGCCACCATCCCTATTCTCTGGTTTTGGAGAATTTTCATGCCGCCGGGCAGTCATTCCCCATCGCCTCTCCTCCTGGTCCCTGGCCATCACTGATCTGCCTTCTGTCTCCAAGGATTTCTCTATTTTGAATATTTTATATAAATGGAATCATACACTCTGTGACCTTTCTGTCTAGCTTTTTACATGGAAGAGTATTATTGAGGCTCCGCTGTGTGGTGGCAGTGTTAGAAATTCATGCCTTTTTAATGGCTGAATAATAATTGAGTGGATATACCACATTTTGTTTATCCATTCATCTGTTGATGGACGTGTGGATGGCCTCCTTTGTTTGGCTATTGTAAATGGTGCGTGCATATACATATTTGTCTAAGTACCTGTTTTCAGGTCTTCTGGGTATATACCTGAGAGCGGAATTGCTGGGCCGTGTGGTAATTCTACATTTAGTGTTTTGAAAAACCGCTGGACTACTGTCCTCTCCTTTCTCTTGTGCTTCAATAGCCCAGCATATTCAAGTGAATTTCTGTCTCGGATTACAATTAGAAGATGCCTTTAATCCTAACAGGCTGCATATGTATCTGAGGGCAGGGACTGCGTCTTACTCATCTGTGCGTCGCAGGCGGGCTAGTCAAGGGCTTCACAGAGAAGGTGCTCCATGAAATGTTTGAGGGATTGGATTGGCTCTAGAAGGATTATATACAGTTTTATCTTGAGGAAAACATGGGGTGTGTGGTAAATCTTTGAATACCTTCGAGTGATGAGCTAAGTGGAAATTGGGGGGTGGGCAGCGAGGGGAAGAAGAGCCGACTGACTCCTTTGGACAAAGGGAAAGGAACACCATGTAGGAGAACCAGTTATCCGTATGCCTGGTTTCTGCTGCTGGTTTGCCTTTTTCTAATTCATTATAGTTCTCTGGGAAGTGAATTCCCCTCTCTGTCAAATGAAAAGTTTGCATATTTTAGCGATACTCAGTTTTTTGGTTTCCTTTAGGGCAATGGAAACTGTTTTTCCCATGAACTCACAGGGGAAAGCCAAATGGGATTAGGGTATGCATTTGAGGAGGGAGAGCTGAGGGGAAGGCCAGAATGCAGGGGGCCCTCTATCCCTGCAGCCCCAAGGACCTTGGAAGGACCCCAAGATTCCAAGGTTCCCAGCACAATCTGAGCTCCCCTCAGTAGCTCTCAGAGACCTCTGTTCTACAAAGATTAGGAAAGCATTAATGCATCAAGGACACATTATTCTGTAAAAGATATTTTTTTTCCCCAAGCAATCAAGGGGAATGTAAGTATTGAGGTAGCCACTTAAGCAAGAAAAGAACAAAAGTTCTTTCTGTATGAAAAATTAGAGTGAGTAGTACACTTGGTTAAAGAGGGGGGTACCCAACCTCCCTCACACTTCCTCTTCCTTAAAAAGTAAAAAGTAAAGAAATATCAGTTGACTTCATGACAGGATTGTCACACATTTTTACTTTCCTAACTGAACGGATTCCTGCACCGTGAGAGCATTTCCTCTGCAAATGTCCTGTTCCAAACCAAAGCTGAACATGTCAACAGGCAAGCTTAGTCTTGTCCGAACACTCCCGGGTTTCCTTTTCTTTCTGTCTCTCTCTCATTCCCGGGGAAATGTCTTGAAAGCGTAACATTTACACTGTACCCTCATGCTCGCTGCCTTTTCTCGCTAGTTCTTTGCTTTGGAATTAGCCTGCAAAACCGGGTCTTCACTGAGTGCCCCCCACCACTGCCGTTTCCTGACATGCCCATGGCGCCAGTGGGCCGTAACCTGTCCCCTCAGCGATGGTCACTGTTGACGCTCGCCTTGCTCTGGTCTCGTTGGATTCTTTATTTCCATGAAGCTCCTTTGTAGGCCACACTTCTGAACACACCCTGCCTGAACTCCAGCATCGTCTCTCCCAGAAGTTCTTCAGGCACTGAGACCGAAGATGGTTTAAACAGATGTCTGAGTGAGCCCCAAACACTCGGTGTTCTAACACTGGCTGTCATAGAAACACAGCTTAAGCAGTGTAACCACAAATGTTATTCACATTCTAGTATTAACCCCCCCCCTTTTTTTTTTCTTTCTTGCAAGGCTCTTCTTGAAATTCTAGAACTTCTTTTAAAACAGAGCTTCTAAACAATGACTGTCCCTTGGGGGGCATAGCCCTAGCCTAAGAATAGAAAGGATATTCAGTTTTATGACACCTCTGGTTTTTCTTGCCTAAGGTTTGCTTTCATTCCAAAATCAGCGTGAATAACAAACACTGCAATATTTCCACCATTTCTTTAAAGGCTTTGTTTCCAGGGAACTTACGGTTCTCCGGAGGCGGGTGCCCGCAGGACGATAATCCCTCTTGCTCCACCATGATGCCAGCGGATGAATGGAGAGGTGAAGGCGCTAATTCTTTAAACAGCACTTCAAAAGTGATTTAGAAAAGCTAACGTCTGTCTTGTGAACCCCAGAACTTGTCTCGGAAATCTTGCCTCGATCGGCCTCCAAAGTCTAAATGCAACATGATGATTTTCCTCCGGGGAAACCTGCGAAACAGGTCTTCGAGCCCCATTTAATGTGTCAGAGTTTTAATTGATTCTTTACCACGTCGGTCCACCCCATAATAGCAGTGCTAAGCACAGGACGTGTTTTACGGGAATAGTCACCCAGAGCTTAATTTGTTGTTGTATAGCAGACGGACTATTTCACAATGAAAATAAATCTGTTTCGTGCCCAGAGAATTTCTTCCCGATGAAGCAGGGCCTGCTGTTACAGAGTGCAGACCAAGAGAGCCTCCAACCTGCACCACCGCGGCGGCAGGGAGAACTTAGTCACTGCTCCCTGTCAGCTCTAAAGACCTTCCGGTTGAGGAGAGGGCTACCCCACAACCCTTGACCCTTGACCTCATTTACTGTCCTCTTGCTTCTTGAAGCACAGGACAGAGCTGATCCCCAGGCTCCTATTTATAACCCTCCTAAAGCAACTTCGCAAACCTTATCTCCTTCTGTTCTCGTGATAACATTATAAGGAAGGCAGGGCAGATATCAATCAATGCGCCCATTTTACAGATAAGAGAACCGAGAGCTAACAACCTTGCAACCTTCTAAAGGAACCCCAGATAGGAAGCACCGAGCAAGAACTAGAAAGCAGATCCTCTTTTTAGTAATTACTGTTTTCCCTGGAGAACAGCCTGGACTGGTCTACCAGGAACCAGCTGCAAGCAGCAGCACGGTTTCCTTTCCCCAGCACGGCTGGTTCATTCATTCATTCATTCAACAAACATTTGTAATGAGTATGAATTTGGGGGCTCAAAATTCAGATCTGCCAAACAAAGGTGGCTTTCTTTTTCTATAACTTCAATTAAGTTCTCTCCCCAGTCCTTATTCCTTCTGGTGGCAGAATCCTGTCAATTCTAGGTTTTCTGAGCTGGCCCAGCGAGTCCCCCCTCCCCTTTTTTCCGTGGTTGTATAGAAGTTCAAGCCTCTGGAAGGGATGTGTGGGGGGTGTTGGGGAAATGGAGGACGAGTATGGCCTTCAGAAGTCTTCCCACCCTGGCTGCTATTGAAATGTGTGGCCCATCTGGTCTTCAGACATTTGGAAAATGCTGGCATTCCTTGTTATGTGGTGTTTTGTTCGTTCGTTTAAATGTGATCTTGAAGCATCTGTAGAATGGCCGGCTCCCTCTCTTTCAGCTAGCTTCTGTGTCCTTCTTGGAAGTGTGGAAGAAGTTTGGTGGCTCTCCTGGGCTACTCAGAGGATCTGGGGGAATGCCAAAGGGTTATCTCAGGCCCTTGTGGTTTAGCCTTGTCATACATCATTCTTTTTAAAAGAGATTTTTCTTTATTTATTTGACAGACAGAGATCACAAGTACCCAAAGAGTCAGGCAGAGAGAGAGGAAGGGAAGCAGGCTCCCCGCTGGGCAGAGAGCGCGATGCGGGACTTGATCCAGGACTCTGAGATCATGACCTGAGCTGAAGGCCGAGGCTTAACCCACTGAGCCACCCAGGCGCCCGTCATATGTCATTTTTATTCTAAAGCTCCTCCCTCCTTTCCTACTGTGCATGGGCGGTAGGGAAGGGACGGGAGAGGAGACTGCTTCCCCATCTCCTCAAGCATCGCCTGGTGTAGGCACAGGTCCCTTCTCCTCTAGGATGTCCCAAACTGATCAAGACTGTACTTAATATCCCTAAGCACAAGCATATATCCCTCACCCCTGGCCTTAGCCCAGGGGAAGGAGGGCAGTGCAATATGCTGGCTGATTGAAAGCATGTGTAAGGTGTCCCGGCTGCCTTTCTCGGAGACCTAAGCAAGGACTATACTCCTCCAGTTTCCTTGTTATCCCAGCTGTTTGGTGCTCACAACTTTGGGCAACTGTTCTGAACTCAGACGGGAGCAGAAAACCAAGGAAACAATGATAAAACCGTTGTCATTTTGTATCTATGATTTCAGTGGCCTTCTCCACCTCAGCGAGAACTAGGAGGGTTATCTCCGTGTGGCCCCTATAAAGCCAGGGTTACTCAGTAGCCTCTTGTAGGTACCAGTGCATGTGGAGAAACACCAGTCTGGCATCCTGAAATAATCTGAATGTATACTCTCAAAGAAGCTCCGAGAGTGTGTGTGTTCTTTACTTAGAGCTAATTCCCTTCTTCTTCCACCTTCTCTTTTCTCATTTTCTCTTCCTCCTCACCTCTTATTTATCTTATTATCTATCAATCTATCCATTGATCTATCTATCATCAATCTGTCTGTCCATCCATCCATCCATCCATCCATTCATCATCATCTATCATTGACTTATCTCTCTCACACCCAACTTGGCCCTTTTCCCAGCCCAAACTCTTTCCTACCCCCAAATCTCTTGAACTGAGCTGGCATAGTCTTTTTTTTTTTTTTTTTTTTAAATAAACATTTTCAAGACCTTCCTGTTTCATTTTCCTCTCTTTATTTTTCTCCTTTTCTTATTCCTCTCCTTTCCCCAATAGGCAGGTGGGAATCACGGAGCCTGAAATTGCTGAGAAAACCTAGAATTGACAGGTTTCTGCCACTGGAAGGAATAAGGGCCCAGGAGAGAACTTAATTGAAGTTATAGAAAAATGAATCATCCATCTTGTCCACCCAACACAGGGCTCGATCTCATGACCCTGAGATCATGACCCAAGCCAAAATCAAGGGTTGGATGCCTAACCAACTGAGCCACCCAGGCACCCCACCAGAAGTTCTTCTAAAGCTTACTAAGTTTCATCTTTTTACTTTAAGATCTTTGATCCTTCTGAAATTGATCTTGATGTAAGAAGTTAGGAAGTTTGCTATATGATTGTTATTTTTATTATAGGACATCTTTGGTAGGAAAATGAATCAAGAGCAATAGTGGGAAGACAATGGGATTGCAGTTGGATCAGTCTGGGTTCAGGTGACTCTACCAGTTACCAGTGTGTGACCTTGGTCGTAACCTCCCTAATTCCAGCTTCCTCATTGGAATAGTGGGGATAATAATAGTATCTGGCTCATGGAGCTATTGTGAATATGAAGTGAGATAATGCTAGTAAAGCACTTTGCACAGTGTCTGACACCTTGTAGGGACTTAGTAAATGGCAGTTACACTGGGTATGATGATGGAGATAATTACTGTTGTTACATAAGTAAGGAGACGAAGTCATCACACCTGTGAGTCAGGTGCACCAAGGGCTTGGGGAGCTGTTGCTCAGACCCAGTCCACACTTCAAACCACACAAAAAGCTGCTTTCTATCCCAGAACCTGTGTGAGGTTTGAATCCATGAGATGGATTTGGGTTTGTAGGATCAGGAAGTGTGACCAGCAAATGGGCAATGTTGTAGGTAACACATTCACATCTCCCTTAGTTAATGGCGGTAGACAGGGAAAACGAGGAATCTACGTTTTCTAAGAGAGTGTTTCTCAAAGTCGGAATTCAGTCATCTGGTACCCTTGCTAAAACGTAGATGCTTGGGCCCCATCCCTGATCTGGGAAATTAGAACCATGGGCAGGACCTGAAACTCTGCATTTAGCAGGCTCCCCAGATAATTCTTCTGTGCACCGAACTTTGTGACAAACTTCTCTAGAAGGAAAAGGAAGAAGGTGGGTGTGGGGATGGGAGGGGGTGAGGAAAGGAGAGCCGGAGACAGAACAGCAGAAGAATGAGAGGGGAGGGACTACTATCGTGAATTAGAGTATTAACATCTCCCCTTTGTAAATCTTCCCGGTCCCCTTCCCCTAGTACCTGCGGTAAAATACAGCCTGGATCCCACTTTTTATAGGTCACTCAGAAAGCTCATTTAGTCAACCCAAAGTTTTCAAGTCTGGTTGTGGACCAGAACCCTGGAGAGAAACAGAAAAGAGACACATCACCCAGTGATGGAGAAAGACACACACTCACATCCTCCCATTCAGCAGGAAGGTGCTGTGGTCGAGAGATGGGCATCAGGCATATATGGAAGGCTGAAGTAGGGCCACTAAATGCAGACAGGGAACATCAAGAAATGGCTTCCGGGGGGGCGAGGTACTTGAACTGAGTGTCATAGAGAGTAATCATTCATTACAAAGAGGGGGAAAGAATTAGCAGGGAGAGGGGAGAATGGGAGCCAAAGACTCAGTCAAACAGCAGGGAGTGTCCAGGATGGGCCAGCTCAGTGTTGCTGGAGGAGACAGTTCGAGGTGGGAAGCTGTTTGTTAGAACAGTGGTCAGGAGCTAATATTCTCATTGTAGTAGCCACATCTCAGAAGAGTCTGGGGGCTGTGTCAAAGCACTTGATCAGCCAGGAACCACCCAAGGGGTGGAAGCGAAGGATGAATATTGGTGAGGTTCTCATTTGCATGTTGTAATGTTGTTTTTTTTTTTTTCAAGATGGACATAGTTTTATTGATTTTTCTGATTTATAAACATGATGCATGCCAATTGTGAAAATAGAGATAATTCAGAAAGAGGTAACGAAGAAAGTAAAAGTTGCCTAGAATTCCAACACCCAGTGTGTGTTTATCCTTCCAGACTTTCCTCTAGGTGGGCATACATCCAACCCCCCTCCACCCCACCACACAGCATATTTTGAAATGAGGCCATTTCACACACATTGTGAAATGCTGCCTTCTAATCCTTTTTATCTTGAAAATATGGAGTGGATATCTTTCTCTGTCTATAAATATAGATTTCTACCTTGGTCATCATTTCTTTTTTCTTTCTTTTTTTTTTTTTTTTTTTTTTAAAGATTTTATTTATTTAACCAGGAGAGATCACAAGTAGGCTGAGAGGCAGGCAGAGAGAGAGAGGCGGAAGCAGGCTCCCCGCTGAGCAGAGAGCCTGATGCAGGGCTTGATCCCAGGACCCTGGGATCATGACCTGAGCCGAAGACAGAGGCTTCAACCCATTGAGCCACTCAGGCGCCCCTTGATCATCATTTCTAATAGCTCTGTTGCTCACTTCTGACCCTCCTTCTTACTCCCTCTCCATGTGTTGTCCTCTTCCCATTTGGTCTCGCTCCAAGTGTCAGCACTCAAGTCCGTCAGGCCGATGGAGATGCTCTGTTGTGAAACCTTGATTCTGGTAGGACTTCTGTGATGCTTAATTTTATATGTCACATAATTTATTTGCTTGGGCCATGGGCTGGCAAGATATTTGGTTAAACATTATTCTCAGTGTGTCTGTGAGGATGTTTCTGGATGAGATTAACATTTGAATACGTAGACTGAGGAGAGCAGGTTGCCTTCCCCACAGTGGTGGGCCTCTCCTAATCCATTGAAGGCCTCAATAGAACAAAAGGGTGGAGTTAGGGAGATTTTGCTCTTTCTGTCTGACTTCCTTCAAGCGGGGGTATCAATTTTCTCTTGCTTTTGGGTTTAGACTTGAACTGGAATTTACACTATTGGTTCTCCTGTTTCTTAGGCCTTCAGACTTGGACTAGAACTACGCCATTGGCTCTCCTGGGTCTCTAGCTTGTCAACTGCAGATCTTGGGACTTCTCAGCCTCTATAATAAGTCTCTTATAATAAATTCCTATATATGTGTGTGTGTGTGTGTGTGTGTGTATGTGTATGTATAATATGTGTGTGTGTGTATACTTTTAAATATGTGTATGTTCTGTTTCTCTGGGGAGCCCTGTCTAATGCAAGTTTCCTGCCTTGTTCTTCTCTGCCTTCCTGGCCTACCTCTTCCTTTGTGCCCAAGTCCCTTGCCTTGTCCCCTCAGTCATAGAAGCTTAGATCTCAGTAATGTTCTTCCTGTCCTAACACTCACCTGCTTCATGTTTCTTCAGGATGACACCCAGTTTTCTTAGGCTGGACCAGGGAGCTTTCTTGCCACCCTCTCCATCATTCATCACCCGCAGCCACACCCCCTTAGACTCCCTGTGTTTCCTGCATCTTGTTTTCCCGCTATTGCTCAGGCTGTTCCTGATGCCTGGAATGCCCTCACCCTCCAAATGTATCTGGCTCACCTGCCTAACTCCAATTCATCCTTTGGAACTCCACTCAGTCATCACGCCCTCCAGAACCGTCCCTGACACAACTTGGCCTGGATTAGCTACTCCTCCTGGTGCTCTAAGAATACTCTGTTGTTTCTTTTATTGGGTTGTGTTAGCATAATCTCATGTGTCTGTCTTTCTCAAGGGATTGTAAGCTCCTTCACTCATTTAACTTTGTATTCCTGGACCCTAAAATGTAATTGGCAGTAAGTACATGTTTGTTAAAGGAACAAACCCCTGTGTTTGTAGAGGGGGCTTCTCTTTTGCTGCCATCTACCCTGTGGCTCAGATCTCTGCCCTGTGCATCTCTGCCCACCACTGCTTTCTGCTGCCTAGATGGGCACCTGTCTGGGACAGACCTTGAATTAGTATAGACCTTGGCCTGTGATGCTTACTTCTGCCTCTACTTGCCCTCTCTAACTGATCTTCTGGTTTGGAGTCCTGTGTCTTGTCCTTGACAATTAGTCAGTAATAGTCCATCTTCTGGGTCTATTTGAACTTCAAGGCCCAGCCCTCTCCACCCAGTCCATCTTGTCACCTTAAAAACAAAAACAAAAACAAAAACAAAAACAAAAAAAAAACCCCACAAAAAACACAAAAAACCCCCAAAAAACAAAACAAAAAACAAAAAAACACAACAAAAATGACAAAAAACGACACAAAAAACACAACAAAACAAAAAACCCAAACCAACCCTGCCATGTCCAAATTCCCTGTTTTACTTTATAGACATTAAACATTATTATCAATTTTATTTGATTATAATAATACTTTGACAAAAATGTCCTTCAGAGCACAACACAACAAATGTGTGCATTTGTGTGGTCCTGTGAAGTTTACAAGATGTCTTCACACAGCCTTCCTAAGACTGTGTGAAGACTTCCTAAGACTGCTTTATTCAGTCTTCCTAACAACTGTGCGCAGTGGGTTATTATCCCCATTTTACAGATGCAGATCTTGGGACTTCTCAGCCTCTATAAGTCGTCTCTTATAATAAATTCCTATATATGTGTATATATACATATACACATATGTACATGTGTATATATGTACACAGGACACTGAGGCTCGGTGTGGTTAAATGAGCTCCTTGAGGCCTCATAAACGGGGAGTAACAGAGCATGAACCTTGGGTGAGATCATTGGATTCCAAAGCTTTGAACTCTCTGGAGTTCTCACCATGGCATTAACATTAGATATAGGAGATTGCCATCAGTGTTTGTCTTGTACCTTGCTCTGCAGGCAGTGGTGGTCTGGCCTTGGTGCTCTATGACTTCACCTCCCACCTCCGCTGCATTTACCCTTGGCCTGGCCAGTATGTCCTTCCTATCGAACTCAGGTGTCACCTCTACTCCGAGCCCATTTTAACACACCCCGTCCTCAGTCTTCCTACTATTACTTCATAGTGTCATGGAGTGAGTCCCACACGTCTGTCCCGGCACCTCTAACCATGTGTGGTATTGTTCTGATTATCTGTCTGCCTCCGTCAGAAGACCTCTCTATTCTTCAGGTTAAAACTGAGGCTCAGGTCCTCCTATATTTACAGACACTTAGCATCATCCCAGCGCGGAGTACAAGTGGGAATGGGAAGAAAAAGGCAGGAAGGTTAGGTCGGGTCTGGCTGTGGTCTGTGCTGTCATCCCGGTAGGGATTCGGGGAAGGAAGTCTTCAGTCTACCTTCATGCTGCTGCCTGAGGCGTCTTCCACAAAATAAACCGGATCAGATCCAGGATATGATTGTGGTTTTCCTGGACGCCGAACTCCCAAGCACGGTATGTAAGGCATCCTGTGCCTGCCCCGGGTACACCTCCCCGGACACAGCAACCTATCCCTCTCCTGCACTTCAGCCACACCCAGCACCTTCATGTTTCTGAAAACGCCCAGGCAGGTCCAGTTCCCCTCACTCCATGCACCCAGTGCCCAGCCCCTGGGAAGGAAGCACTTTCCTCCCCTCCTTGCGGGAACACTCCGGGATGTTGAGCTTTCAGGTCGAAGCTCACCAGGACCTCCTCGGTGGGTCCATGGTCCACCGTTCCCTCCTTTGTGACTGCTCAAAGAGTGGCTCAGATTTCTCATTTTGTCTTTTTCTGGGTGTGTTTTCCTCATCGCTGAATGCTCTATAAACAGCAACCCTCATTTCTCTGTAACCCTTTATTCTACTTTCTTTTCCTTCCTAGCTCCAAACACCACTCAACATTTTCTTTCTTTTTTTTTTTTTTAAAGATTTTATTTATTTATTTGACAGAGATCACAAGTAGGCAGAGAGACAGGCAGAGAGAGAGGGGGAAGCAGGCTCCCTGCTGAGCAGAGAGCCCGATGCGGGGCTCGATCCCAGGACCCTGGGATCATGACCTGAGCTGAAGGCAGAGGCTTAACCCACTGAGCCACCCAGGTGCTCCGCCACTCAACATTTTCTGATGTATTCATATTTTCCATATAATTGTGTGACTCCTTTCACTTGGAAGCAATGCCTCCAAATTCCTGATAGATACTTATCTTAGGGAGTAAAGAACAACAACAACAAAAAAAATGACAGTTTCTTGGAGTTTGGGGAGAGTATCCAAATCACATCATTCTTTTTAAAAACCTGAAAGATAATTTTTCATAACTTTGTTTTAAAATGCTGAGAGACCATAATATTAAACAAGGAATCATTTTTCTAAGATAGGATTATACCCAAAGTTTTAGAGACTTTCTGTTTAAAAAACCTGACATAAAAAATACAAGGTTTGTTAATTATGGATCAATGTGTTATAGAATTACATATTTCAATAACATTTGAAAATGGTTTTTGTCTGATATTTTAAAAATGAAATATTAAAGAACATTAACACAAATAAATTACTTTTTTAGGGGCACCTGGGTGGCTCAGTGGGTTAAGGCCTCTGCCTTCGGCTCGGGTCATGATCCCAGGGTCCTTGGATCGAGCCCCGCATAGGGCTCTCTGCTTGGCAGGGAGGCTGCTTCCTCCTCTCTCTCTCTTCCTGCCTCTCTGCCTACTTGTGATCTGTCAAAAAAATAAATAAAATCTTTAAAAAGAAAATAAATAAATTACTTTTTTATTCATCCTGTGACAAATATTCCAGATGTCAAAATTTTTTTCATATTTCACTGATTCAGTTAAGAGTAAATCCAAAAATATCTTCAAGTTGGGTACATACTGTTTCATATAAGCTCATTTTCTTAATAATGAAAATATTTTTTCTGGCTACTTCTTTCAACTCAAATATCATCTCCTCAGAAAAGCCTGCTTGGACTTCATGATTCAGAATAGCAGTGTCTCATTACTGGCTTTGCCTCATTCTGCTGTCCTTCCTGCCAGCAGGAGGTAAGTGCTAAGAGAAGAGCGGTGACAATTTGTTAGTTTTAAAGAATTCTACAAGTTCAACGTGAGTCAACTTATGAGAGGACTGCTGACCCTTCAGTTAGTAGCCATAGCAATAATAATAGTAAGTTGTAATAGTAATAGTAACAACAATAACTAATTTTTTTTTTAGATTTTTTTTAAAAGAATTTATTTGACAAAGAGAAAGAAATCACAAATCACAAGTAGGCAGAGAGGCAGGCAGAGAGAGAGTGGGAAGCAGGCTCCTCGCTGAGCAGAGAGCCCGATGTGGGGCTCGATCCCAGGACCCCAAGATCATGACCTGAGCTAAAGGCAGAGGCTTAACCCACTGAGCCACCCAGGTGCCCCAACAATAACTAATTTTTAAAGGATATTTGGGGGCGCCTGGGTGGCTCAGTGGGTTAAATCCTCTGCCTTCGGCTCAGGTTAGATTCCTAGGGTCCTGGGATCGAGGTCCACATCAGGCTCTTTGCTCAGCGGGGAGCCTGCTTCCCTTCCTCTCTCCCTGCCTGCCTCTCTGCCTACTTGTGATCTCTCTCTGTCAAATAAATAAATAAATAAATAATCTTAAAAAAAAAAAGGATATTTGGTTTTGTGTGTGTGTGTGTGTTTTAATTTATATTTTACTTTTTAAATTCTGGTGTAATTACCATACAGTGTTACATTAGTTTCTGGTATACAATATAATGATTCAACAATTCTGAAATGACTCAGTGCTCACAATGGTAAATGTCTTCTTATCCCTTTCACCTGTTTCACTCATCGCCCATCCACCTCCCCCCAGGTATCCAACAGTTTTTTCTCTATAGTTAAGAGTCTGTTTCTGGTTTCACCTCTCTTTTTTTTCCCCTTTGTTCACGTGTTTCTTAAATTCCACATATTAGTAAAATCCTAGAGCATTTCTTTTTCATTGACTAGCTTATTTTGCTTAGCACTGTGCTCTCTAGATCCATCCATGTTGTTGCAAATGGTGACATTTCTTTCTTTTTTTTAGAGCTGAATAATACTCTGTATTATTCAGATGTGGTGTATATACACACCACATCTTCTCTATTGTTCATCAGTCAATGGAAACTTGGGCTGCTTCCATAATTTGGCTATTGTAAATAATGTTGCAATAAATGTAAGGGTGCATATATCCTTTCTGATTAGTGTTTTCTTTTTTCTTCAGGTAAATACCTAGAAGAAGAATTGCTGGATTATATGGTGGTTCTATTTTAAATTTTTTTGAGGAACCTCCATACTGTTTTCCACAGTGGTTGTACCAATTTGCATTCCCACCAACAGTGCACAGGTGTTTCTTTCTCTCCACACCCTTGCCAACACTTGTTCATTGTCCATTTGATTTTAGGCATTCTAATAAGTGTGGGGTAATATCTCATTGTAATTTTTTTTAAAGATTTTATTTATTTGACAGAGAGAGATCACAAGTAGGCAGAGAGGCAGGCAGAGAGAGAAGAGGAAGCAGGCTCCCTGCTGAGCAGAGTGCCTGATGCGGGACTTGATCCCAGCACCCTGAGATCATGACCTGAGCCGAAGGCAGCGGCCCAACCCACTGAGCCACCCAGGCACCCCTCTCATTGTAATTTTGCTTTGTATTTCCCTGATGATGACTGATGTTGAGCATCTTCTCATGTGTCTATTGGCCATCTGTATGTCTGCTTTGGAGAAATGTCTGTTCATGTCTTCTGCCCAATTTTTTTTTTTTTTTTTTAAAGATTTTATTTATTAATTTGACAGAGAGAAATCACAAGTAGATGGAGAGGCAGCCAGAGAGAGAGAGAGAGGGAAGCAGGCTCTTTGCCGAGCAGAGAGCCCGATGCGGGACTCGATCCCAGGACTCTGAGATCATGACCTGAGCCGAAGGCAGCGGCTTAACCCACTGAGCCACCCAGGCGCCCCCTTCTGCCCAATTTTTAATTAGCTTATTTTGTGTGTGTGTGTGTGTGTTGATATTTATAGGTTCTTTATATATCTTGGATATTAACTCCTTATTGGATAGATCGTTTGCAAATACCTTCTCCCATTCAGCAGGTTGCCTTTTAGTTTTGTTGGTTGTTTCCTTTGCTGTGTGGAAACTTTCTATTCTGATGTAGTCCCAGTAGTTTATTACTTGTTTTTGTTTTCCTTGTCTCAGGAGACCTACCTAGAAAATGTTGCTATGGCTGATGTCAGAGAAATTACTGTCTGTACTCTTTTTCTAGGATTTATATGGTTTCAGGTCTCACACGGAGGACTTTAGTGCATTTTGAGTTTATTTTTGTGTGTGGTGTAAGAAAGTGGTCCAGTTTCATTTTTCTTCATGTAGTTGTCTGGTTTTCCCAGCACCATTTGTTGAGGAGACTCTCCCATTGCGTTTTCTGGCAATGGTTTTCACTCTTATTATGTACCATGCATTGTTTAAGTCCTTAAAATGTATTGTCTCTAAGGGACTAGATAGAATTAGTGTCCCCCGTTGAATCGGTCAGGTCATAGAGAGGTTAAACAGTTTGCTCAAGACCGGGCAGCTAGGAAGTGAGAGAGCCGGGAACGGAATCCTGAATGCTTGACTCTGGATTGTACATTTTTCACTGTGATATCTGACTGCCTCCAGAACAATTTTATTCTACGGATAGCATGGTGTATGTTTCCGGGAGAAAAGTATAGGTATGGCTTCACTGTCTCGACCCTGTGCTAACCAGGTGGCACAGAAGAGGGCCGTGTTTGGTGTTGGGTTCTACCAATTGGAGCCCTCCAAGAGAGGGTCCAGAAATCAACCTTGAAATCAACAAGCTCTGAGTAGAAAACATTCTGCACCTGGGGTACGTCCTGTTGGCTGAATTGCTCCACTTACAGAGCAGAACCAGGATGTGGCCCACTGGACAAGCGAGACTTAACAACCACCAGCAGCAGCCATACCCGGTGGACACGCAAAAAACCAACAGTCTCCACAAACCTGAAAAACAGCTCCCCAAACCATCAAGGAGCTGCGTGAGTTGCTTGCCAATATCAACCAGCCAGGATGACACACTTTCCTATCCCTGATTAACATGGTGGACTGCAGCAGAACCTGCGTGGGAACTGTCTGTGGGAACGTCCGCCACAGAAGTAGAGCCTCCTGGTTGTTGGGGACGCCAGTCTAGCCGCTCTCTGTGGGTGCTGGGTCTCCCCTCTGTTGGCGTGGTTGCCCCCGGAAAGCCTTGCCTGCGCCTTTGACTTAGAGGTCTGGCCCTGTTTCTGTCCTCGTCGGGTCCAAGAACCCGGCTCTGGTGACAGAGTCAGGGGCTGAGAGCCTGATGATGCTCGACCTGGGGAAGAAAAAGCATGTGACTGCTTCCCGACTCTGTTCAGGTCCCTACCCAGGCGAGAGAACCCTTCCCTGATCACAGGGTTTAAAACAGCAGCCCCGTCGCGCTGCTCCTTCTGTTTAATTTTTTGTCATAGCACTTACTGCCACCTGACATTTTCTGTTACATGTATTTCCAACCATAAGCCACTGTTGAGTTTCCCTACTAGAGAGTAAACTCCATGACCTCAAGGATATTGTCCAGGACTGTTGCTCCAGGGACCAGAAGAGTGCCCGGCATAGAGTACACACTCAACACATTTGCTAAGTGAATAAGTAAATCTGAATCCCCAAATATTCTCAGGTGTTATCCTATTCTAGTCCTTGCCCACGAACAGAACTGACTTGTATATACTTCAGCTACATCACAGAGAGAAGTTGATGTCCTAAATTTTCCACTGATACTGGGCCATGCATATTTCTTTTTTTTTCCCTCGTGGCATTTGAACCTTACCTTCCTCTTTTCTTTTCCTTTCCCATCTCCTCTTTCCCAAAGGCAATTGATATTAAAAGTC
This sequence comes from Mustela putorius furo, assembly GCF_011764305.1. Classification (NCBI taxonomy): domain Eukaryota; kingdom Metazoa; phylum Chordata; class Mammalia; order Carnivora; family Mustelidae; genus Mustela; species Mustela putorius. Next base: position 13,171,284 of record NW_025421423.1, read on the forward strand.
GATCCTCCCTTATTTTTCTCCCTGGTTGTACAATCATGGACATATGACATGCGTACACGTTAAGTTTTCTCACTGGTTTTTCAAAACGGATTATTTTACATATCTCTCGCATCTGCCTTTCTCACTTACATAATGGAAATTCTTCCAGGTCAAGACATAGAGTAGCCATTAAAAAAAAAAAAAAAAAAAAACCCAGGATACTATTTCATGGTATAACTGCTTCAGCAATTTATGCTGTACTGGAGTTTTATCAGCAATTTATACTGATTGGCTTTTTGATGGCTTTCTGTGTGTTGCCATGTCTATCAATTCTGCGGTTTGCATTCTTCGAGGTGTATTCTTTTGACCCTCATGCTTCATTTCTATTTGTTACATTGCATAAGTGGGATTTCTGGAGTATGAAGGTGTGTGGTCAGAATAAATTTGCTAGATTACTTCCCCAAGGAGCAATCACAATTCACGTCCTATCAGCAAAGCCCAAGAATGCTCTTTTCTCTCTGCAACCCTCTGTAGGGACGCAAACTTCTCTGGATTTCTCAGCATTCCTGTAAAAAGCTCCAGCCTCCTGAGACAGAGCAATGTGCGTGGTATAAAGCCAGGGAATGTCTGACTTCCATTCTCCTAGGCACATTTTGCTTTTCCCACAGTGAGAGAATTAAGTCTGCAGGCTTTTTTGTTAATTCCTCTAGTCCAAAAGGGTAATAAAATTTCTCTTATCTCTCCAAGAGGGACCAATGGTTATAACCTGGACTAGATTTCTGTTATACTCCCAAAGGGTCGGAAATACAGGACTGCTATCTTGCCAGGTATCTGCATTTCAAAAGGAATGAAGCCCAGACCTTGGAGACATCTCTTGATGGTAAAAGCCTAAGACTCTGGGTTTAGCTGGCCCTTGGAGAGTTGTTTTTACGTTCCAAAGGGTCGAGTGAGAAGCCAGGATCCTTCTCATCCCTTTTCCAAAGAGCCAAGGTTTTTCTCCTTCCCGTCTGTCTGTCTTTCTTTCTTTCTTTTTTTTTTTTTTAAAGATTTTATTTATTTATTTTACAGAGATCACAAGTAGTCAGAGAGGCAGGCAGAGAGAGAGAGGGGGAAGCAGGCTCCCCGCTGAGCAGAGAACCCGATGCATGGCTCAATCCCAAGACCCTGAGATCATGACCTGAGCCGAAGGCAGAGGCTTAACCACTGAGCCACCCAGGTGCCCCTGTCTGTCTTTTTTTTTTTTTTTTTTTTTTAAAGATTTTATTTATTTATTTGACAGAGAGAAATTACAAGTACACTGAGAGGCAGGCAGAGAGAGAGAGAGAAGGAAGCAGGCTCCCTGCTGAGCAGAGAGCCCGATGCGCGACTCGATCCCAGGACCCTGAGATCATGACCTGAGCCGAAGGCAGCGGCCTAACCCACTGAGCCACCCAGGCGCCCCTGTCTTTCTTTTTAAAGATGAGTTGTTGTTATTGTTTTTAAAGATTTTATTTATTTATTTTAACACAGAGAGAGAGATCACAAGTAGGCAGAGAGGCAGGCAGAGAGAGAGGAGGAAGCAGGCTCCCCGCTGAACAGAGAGCCCGATGTGGGGCTTGATCCCAGGACCCTGAGATCATGACCTGAGCCAAAGGCAGAGGCTTAACCCACTGAGCCACCCAGGCACTTCTTCCTTTCTAGAGAGGAGGGGGATGGCTGCCCCTGTCCTATATACAAAGGGAGGAAATCCTTTCTTCCATCCCTTGTCTGTGGAGTGAAACCCGCCACTCCTGGAAGAGTTGCTACGGTGCTCACAGCACTGCCTGTAGGTCCACATGTTGGGGGCTGATCTAGGTGTCAAGGGTGGACCCCTGACTGTTACCTGGTTGCATCAGGAAAGAACACTTCCCCCTCCCCCATCCAGGCGCCTCATGTTTCTACAGTATCCACACAAAGAAAGTACAAAAATTATCCAAGTGACATAACGTTCCACACCCTTCACAGTTCTTGGCGAGGCATCCTGCCAGCATGGGAAATGATCATTATTTTTAATTTTTGCCCATCTAATAGGTGAGAACTGGCTTCTCATAGTTACTTGCATTTTATTTCCCTGGTGGTCAGTGAAATTGAACATCTTCCATTTTAGACATTTCCGTTATCCTGGGGGTACGTCTATGTGTGTGTGTGAGGATCGCCTTTTCATACATTCTGCCCATTTTTCCAAGGGTTTCAGCGAAAATTCTACAGCTTCTACGGGCTGTTTTTAGAGTAGCAGAACGGTTATGAGCATAGACAACCGTGGTTCATTAGCAGACGTTTTGCACATAATTTTACTTCCAGTGAACCTTTCTTCGGGGTGTTGTCCTCATCCTGCTTCTTCCCCCTGCTTTCTCTGTGTCACTCAACAGGAAAAGGGTCCTTAAAGCCTGCTGTTTGCAGGTCCAGAAGGGAAAGCATGGCCCTCGCTGAGGGAGGGGCCAGAGTCACCTGGAAGGAAGCCCTTCGGGAGGAGCTGGCGGGAGGGAGGGTGGGTCCAAGGACAACCTCCTGTCTGACAAGGAGTCCGATGCAGAAGAGCAAAGCCAGAGGAGAGGTCACAGTTGGTCTTTGAAGGAAAAGAGAAAATCACTGTCAGGTGCCCCAGCTGACTTGGTCACAGTAGCGTGAGGCTTGGAAGGTACACTCAGGACTCCCATTGGGAAGAACTTTGACCTCTGCTTCATCGTGGGTCAGCTGGCACACAGCCAAAAAGCAGGACTCTCTCCCCATTCCTCACCCCCCTGGCATAGGGGGTGGTCACAGAAAAACAGGCAAAGCAGGACCCAGAGCCTGCAGGAAAAGACTACAGTGTCCGGAGGCTGTGGTTGGACCAGAAATGAACAGGATGCGAAATGGGGCTGGCTGCAGATGCAGAGGTGGGGAGAGCAGGGGCGGCCTCCATGCTAGGTCCTGAGAGCGGGAGAATCACAGGGAGGGAACTGGATATCCATGCGGAGCTCTAGATGTTCTGGGGCGGTGAAGGGCAGCGTTAGTGAGGGGAGGGGAGAGCAACTGGCCAGGTGCTGGGTACCTTCCTTCAGCAAAGTTTATTTGTAGAAAGAAACTGCATGGTAGCTGATCAGAGAATGAAGTTTCCTTTCCAGATGTAAGCTCTGAGTGTAGAGAAGCCAGGAGGCATCCAAGGCTTAATGAAAATACTCATACTTCCAGAAGCAACTAGAAACATTGTTGCCAGGGATGGTTGGCCATAACGTAACAAGTTTGGGGGCCAGAAGTGCCCTCTGGAAGGTTTGTGATGTCCAGGCTGCCCCTGTGCCTGGGGTCTCAGCTGGGGACCTCCATCCCTGAGGCTCTCTGGCTGGACGAGGGAGAGACGTGTGCGGGGAGCCGCAGACATACCTTCTCAGAACTCACTTCTCATTCCTCCCTCCCGATTCCGCGCTGAGGGCTCCTGCCATTCTCCTGGAGACTGAAGAGAGACAGCAGAGAGACAAGAAAGGCAAGTCAGGGTCACGCTTCTCCAGAGACGCATTTGGGGCTATTTCCGTGAATGGGCCGGGTAGCAGTGAGGACAGTGAGGCAAGGCGGTGACTTTGCATCAAGGTCAGGTGTATGAATGATGAGGCTTCCCCCTGCAGGGTGTCCTGGAGAGCTGGCGTGAGGATGGACATACCCTGAACTTGCAGTCTCTGCCGTGGTAGCCGCTAGCTACGTTGAGCACATGGAAAGTGCCTATGATTACCGAGAAAGCGGGTTTTTAATTTTCCATAATTTTCATTGATTTAAATTCGAATGTAAACAGCTACCACACTGGCTCGTGAAATCCACATGGTCAAGCCCTGCACCACAACACAGGGGTCTGGTGTTTGGGCTTCAGAGTGAGACAGAGAAGCTTGCCTCCCTCAATTCCTAGTCCTGTGAACTCAGAAAAACAACTTAAGCGCCCAGTGTTTCAGGTTCAGGGTCCTCTAATCCAAACCAGACTTAATGGAAGCAACCTGAACTTCTTTCTGGGAGAGCTGAATGATGTCACCCAAAGGGAGGCAGTACAAGCAATCTTGCCTACACGTACAGGTGCCCAGCAGACATTGGCTCCTATCCCCATAGGTCTATCCAAATCCACAAACGCTGCCCTAGCTCACATCAACTCTCCTTCCCTGTACTTCCTCAACACTTATTTTCTGACCCTACACTTTGCAACAGGACTGGGATATCTGGTTCCGATTAGGAAGTACCTTGTTAGTCATACTGTAATCAAATCCACTCCTCTACTACCCACTCCTTGCTCCATCAAATCTGGCTTCTTGGACGGGCACAGGGAACCTGCAGATGGAGTGCAGGCTCTGCTCAGGAAAGAGATTAAGACTTTTTTCTCCCATATGCTCTACAAGCATCCCAGGAAGCTCCCAAGGTTTACAGCAGAAAGCAGAGACATCAGAGCATAGTCAGGAAAGTGGAGAGCCCTGCTCTGCCTCACTGGACCCTCAGTGTGGCTTTCCAGTTCACTGGACCCAGGTAAATGCCTCACCTGGCAAACCGTTACCAGCACACATCAGGATACCAAAGATATGGTTGAAAAAGGGCAATGTATTTCATCTGAATGACTAGTTTTCTTTTCTCCCTGGCAGGAAATTAAATACCAGGGTAAACTGTTTCTTGAAACCTTTCTTGGACCTGAAGAGTAGGGCCACATTGTCAATACAGAGAAGGACACTTGTCTGTGTATTAATAGGTGATCATGTGTCTCAATCACCAGAAAAATGTTATTCATACCACAGGGCCTAAGAAAGGGTTCTCTGCTTTATAACCAGTGATGACAGAATGGGGATAGGAATAAAAATTAGAACAGATCTGGGTTCAAATACCTCCTCTATAATTTACCAGTTGGTAAATGACACAACATCTCAGAGCCTCAGTTTCCTTTTTGTGAAGTGGGGATAATAGCGATAGCTACCTCATAGAACGTTGTAGGGATCAGGTCAAATCGTGTGTCTCAAATATTTAACTCAGCTCTTTGGACATAGTGCTCCCTAAGTGTTGGCCATTATGATATGATATGATATGATATGATTTGAAGAGTAGTATCAACTGTAAGATAAATCTGTCATATCAGAATATAGATAGTTATTAGGTTTTAGTGGTAAGCACACAGAATGTATTTGGGTAGAAGGCTGTGAAGTTTTGACTTTCTTGTGACCAGAGTAGGTAAGTGAGCCAAGGACACTGGGGGAATATGACCTGGGGCTTGGCTAAGGACAGATGGTGTAAGTCTTCTTTCTGGTTTCCTGAATTTTGAGTTGCCTCTTTATGTAATGATGTCGAGATGCGCAAACCCCCTCCAGATGGAGTAATTAGACATCAGTCCTAGCACTCTGTGGCTCATGAGCCCCACCTAGAGGAAGGGGTTGGAAGTGCCAGTTACAGAGGTTACAGGGAAGAACGTGAGCTCTCCATAAAGAGGCACCTTGGGCTGGAGTCGGCAAGCCTCTTGCCATGTGCATCTACCTACAGTTTCTCTTCCAGGCATAGCTGAGACCTGTGAGAATAAACTCCACCCCCTCATCTGCCCTGCTTTCCCAGGCCATGGTGGGGAACACTCCACAGGGAGACAGTGGCAGTCACTGCATCAGTGGCTTCTATGTGTGGGCTTAGGTTGCCTGGGACCGTGGCAATCTGATCTTGGTTGCTTTCCTGGCCCCTTGCTGCTGCTAAAGAGGGCAGAGCCTGCCTGCATGGGTGGGATTGGGTGTCAACAGTGTCACTACTGTGGCTGTGGGTGTCACTGACCCCACCACCACCACCCTCAGTTATAAAGCTGGTGAAGGACATTGGTTGGCCCAGAAAACCACCACTGAGACCTCAGTTTCCTTTACTTAGAAGAAGAGCAGAAAGAAGGAAGAAGGAAAGACACTAATGAGCAGTAAATAACCAAGATGAACGTTGCAGTTCAATTATTCAGGAACAGAGGCCAGAGAAGGCACTGAGATCTGATCAGGACGGCCGCCTGCCTGGCAAGACACAGAGCTCCCTGCTCCCCACAACACCACTTCCGACGGCCTGCAGGTGCAGGGCTCACATTGTGTTGTGTCATCCTTGGGACAACCCTGTGATGCGTGGGTCATTGTACCTATTTTACAGTTAGGATGAAAGAGGCTTGAAGACCTTGAAGAGGGTGCCTGGGTGGGTCAGTGGGTTAAAGCCTGTGCTTTCGGCTCAGGTCATGATCCTGGGGTCCTGGCCTCAGGCTCTCTGCTTCGGCGGGGAGCCTGCTTCCCCCGCCTCCGCCTGCCTCTCTGCCTACTTGTAATCTCTGTCTGTCAAATAAATAAATAAAATCTTTAAATAGATAAATAAATAAATAAATAAATAAAGACCTTGAAGAGTTTGTCCAGTTTGATCCAGTGAGTAAACGGAAGAGTAGAATTCAAACTCAGGTCCATTTGGATCTAAAGTTCTCTGATTCATCACTGGAATGTCACTCCTACTCCCCAAGTCTCTACTTTCCTTCTCAGAATATGGGGGAGTACAACTGACTCCAAGGCTGTCATTGTAACCCCAAGGATCACAGGGGATCATCAAGCAGTACTGGAAATGGGAAAGGATAGGAGAGGACCCGGTTCAATGGAGCAACAGCTCTGGGTCTTGAACAGAGTAATTCAGGCAACAGGTGTCTGCCAGGGGCTGGCCTGGAGCAGGCAGCTTTGGGAGGGGAGCTCAGAGAAGGTAGGGTTTGGGACAAGTAGGGTGTGTCTTTCTCAGGCCATATGGGTTCCCTAGAAAGGACATTAAAGATGCTAGTCTCCCCTGCGCCTCTCTGCCCTTCGTCCTAGCCATGAACCCTGGGTTCTGACTTCTTCCCTAGGAAAGACCCATACCTGCCTAGCTGGCTTTGTGCCACCAGACTGGACTCTCAGCTCTTAAAGCTATATTCTCCTTACCTCTGGATGCCTCTCTCCATCCTTCTTCACTCCTCTTCACCACAGGGCCAGCACCAGCACCAGGAGGTTCCTGAAAAAGTGGCCGGAGACTGATGCCCTTGCCCATGTAGCTGGGCTGCAATTGCTTGTCTGGAAACTGTCGTGAATTACCCAAGTACAAAAATGTAATCCAAGGCCCACCAGTGCTTGGAGACCTTCACATTTTCACTGGTTTGGCAGCCTCAGCGGCGCTGTCTGTACCCACGGCAACGATATGAGTGTTAGGATTCAAACTGTCCACGGAGCCACAGCAGACAGGCATGCCTGACCTCACCGGTGATGCCGGAGCTTTCCGTGGTCCGGCCCAAACTCAGACCTCATTACTTCTGTAAGACCTGTAAGAGCAGTGCCTTTTCCCAGTGTAAACCCCTGTGGATGTGCTTTGGTTAAAAAAAAAAAATTTTTTTTTAAAGATTTTATTTATTTATTTGTCACACACACACACACACACACACACACACAGAGAGAGAGAGGGAAAGAGAGAGAATACAAGCAGGGGGAGTGTGAACAGGAGAAGCAAGCTTCCTGCTGAGCAGGGAGCCTGATGCAGGGCTTGATCCCAGGACCCTGGGATCATGACCTGAGCCGAAGGCAGATGCTTAACTCCTGAACCACCCAGGCACCCCCAGCCCCCATATCAGTCTTACTGAGGAATAATTTCCATATGAAACTGCCCCTCTTCTGGGTGTACACTTGGTGACTTTTGGCGTATGTATACCTTTGTGTAATCAGTATCACAATCAATCTGTAGAACATTTCTGTCATCCTACAATGTTCCCTGTGCCCTTCTTCAGTCTATTTTCCGTCCGTGCCTCCCTGGTCCTAGGCTTCCAGTGATCTGCTTTCTGTCAAGACAGACTTGTCTTTTTTGTAGTTGCCCATAAATGAAAGCATGCAGTAAGCACTCCGTTCTGTCAGGTCGCTTGGCAGAAGAACGTTGAGATTCCTCCGTGTTTCTGCACGTGTCATAGGTCATCGTTGTCGTCACTGAGTAGCATTCCATTGTATGGATCTGCTATTTGTGTGTCCATTCCCCGCTAGTAGGCATGTGGATTGTTTCGGGGTTTTGGCTAGTACAATGAACAGTGCTGTGAATATTCGCATGCTGGTCTTCGGGTAGACATAGGTTTTAATTTCCCCTGGGTAACACCTAGGCGTAGAACTGCAAAGTGGATGTCCTTAACTTTCCAAGAAATTGTTGTCAAGTGCTTTTTCTGAATCGACTGAACAAATCGTGCGAGTTTTCCTTTCATCTGTTAACACTTGGTCCATGATCTGTTACCTTTTTTACAGATTGGCTGATGTGATTTGCCAAAATTCTATTAGATTTTTACGTTTGCATTATTAAGGATATTGGTCTCAGTTTTTCATTTCTTGCAAAGCTTTTGTCTGCTTAGGGCACAATGTAGTTCTGGCCTCATGAAGTGGGTTGAGAAGTGCTCTCTTTTCCTCTATTTTCTGGAACAGTTTGCATAGAACTGGTATTATTTCTTCGTTAAGTGCTTGATAGAATCCATCAGTAAAGATACCTGAGTCTGAAGTTTTCTTTGTCAGAAGGCTTTAAAACTGCAAATTTATTTTCTTTAACAGATATTAGGATAGTCAGATTTCCTAATTTTTTCTTGAGCCAGTTTTGTTAATTTATATCTCGGGAGACATTTGTCTACTTCATCCAAATTGTTGAATTTATTGGCAAAAATCTTTTTATAATTTTTTTGTTGGTGACTGCAAACCTGATAGCAGTTTCCCTCCTTCATTTATGAATTCAATATGAATTTACGTTTCTCCCCTTTTAAAAAGACTGACATATAATTGACATATAACATTCTATTAGTTTCAGGAGTACAACATAACACTTTGATATGTGTATATATTGTGAAATAATCATCATGTGAGACTAGTTAACAACTCTCAGTATACATAGTTATTTTTTTCCCTTGTGATGAGGTCTTTTCAGATCTACTCACTTAGCAACTTTCAAATATGCAATATAATATTAATGACAGTCACCCCGCTGCCCATCATTACATACCCTCTTTCATTTATAATATTGGTAATTCTGTTTTCTCTCTCTCTTTTTTTTTAACTTGGCAGTCTGGCTAAGGGTTTATCAGTTTTACTGATTTTCTTTGTGGAATTTGCTTTTGGTTTAATTGCTTTTTTTGTTTGTTTGTTTCTTTGACCATCTTCTATATCATTGATTTCTGCTCATATTTTTAGTGTTTCCTTCATTCTACCTACTTTGCATTTAATTTGCCTTCCTTTTTCTACACTGAGATGGAAGTTTAGATAATTAATTTTAGACATTTCTTATTTCATTAACTTTTCAAACTTATGGAAATATTTCAGAAAGCAAGAATTTCCAATAAGCCAATCCCCTTGAGGTAATTGTCTTAAAAAAAAAAAAATATATATATATATATATATATATATATATTTGAGAGAGAAAGAGAGACCCTATGCGATCAGGGGAAGGAGCAGAGAGAGAGGGAGACAGAGAATCTCAAGCAGGCTCTGTGCTGAACATGCCACCTGATAGGGGGAGGGCTTGATCCCAATACCCTGAGATCATGACTTGAGCCAAAATTGAGAGTTGGATGCTTAACAGGCTGAGTCACTCAGGTGCCCCAAGGTAATTGTCTGCCTTTCTCTCTCTCTCTCTCTCTCTCTCTTTCTTTCTTTACCAACACTGTGCCCACCAGAGACTTACCAAGGATGTGGCATTCTTCTAACATACCACGTGCCTTTGAATGTATGTGCTTTGCCTCATGGCATTCCTTCAGACTGGAATATTGAGCCCAACATCCTCTGCCTGGTAAATTTCTGCTTACTGAGCTCGATCTCAAATGCAGCCTCTTCTTTGAATCTTCCTTCTATTCTTCCGCTCAGAGTTAGTTGTTCTTATCTTTGTGTACTATTGAATTTTATATACAACTCTACTACAGTGTTCATTGGATAGGAAGGGTAAAATTTTAATATGATGCATCTGTTTCCAAAGTCCACACTCTCATCTGCTATGTGTCTTCCTTGGAACTTTTCTATTGGAATTTAGAACATGATCTAAATGCTTGATTTGCCATACTTGTTTTTTTTTTTTTTTTAATTTGGGATATAACTCACAAACCATAAATTTTACCTTTTTAAGGTACACAACTAATTTCAACTATTACAGGTTTTTTTTTTTTTTAAGATTTTATTTATCAATTTGACAGACAGAGATCACATGTAGGCTGAGAGGCAGGTAGAGAGAAAGGAGGAAGCAGGGTCCCCGCTGAGCAGACAGCCCAACACGGGGCTCGATCCCAGGACCCCAGGATCATGACCTGAGCCGAAGGCAGAGGCTTTAAACCACTGAGCCTCTCAAGTGCCCCTACAGGTTTTGTTTTTTTTTGTTTTTGTTTTTTTTTAAATCACAGAGTTCCTCTTGGAAAAACTATATCTATCTTGCTATTTCCAGTTCCTGGTACAGTATTTAACATTTGGTAGTAAGACATTCAATAAACACTTCCTGAATAAATGCTCCAAGGCAGCACTTTCTCAAATCATCCAGGGAGAGTGTTAACACATAGATTCTAATGGGGGAGGGATGCAAGATCGACATTTCTAGCAAGCTTTTATATGATACCCATGCTGCTGGTCTGAGGAGACCACACTTTTAATGAATTTCAAGGCTCAAACTCCCTACTCTCTAGACTAAAGGTAGTTCTCCTAAACTTTCACAAGGGGGCGCAATGGGCAAATATTTCTACTGCTATTTATAACATTAAATGAATTCATGCGACATGCTTTCAGCAGCTGTTTTGCTAATTATTATTTATTTCATGGAACAAGCGCAGTGCATATCTCAGTGGACTAAAAATAGATTTTCCTTTACACTATCGTCTAAAGAATTTGCCAAGATTGTGCTCACAGAAATTGGAACAATTCAGTATCTCTGTTATGGGAAGAGTCATATAAGAATAGTACTAAAAAAAAATTATTAGGTACGAAAGATCTAAAAGATGTGATAATAATAATTGTAATAATATAATCAATAATAATAGTAGCAGTCACTTATTACATGTTGTGGTATTGCCCTAGCTGTCTTGGGTAGATCGCTTCATTTAATCCTTACAACCACCCCATGAAATAGGTCATAATACCCTCATGTCACAGGAAATAAAACTGATGTTTACAGAAATGAAATAAAATGCCTTAAGTCCTGGGGTGCCTGGGTGGCTCAGTCTGTGAAGCATCTGCCTTCATGATCAGGTCATGATCTCAGGGTCCTGGGGTCCAGCGGAGTCCCGCGTTGCACAGGGCTCCCTGCTCAGCCCGGCGTCCACTTCTCCCTCTCCCTCTGCCCCTACCCCCACTTGTACTCACATTCTTACTTTCTCTTTTTCTCTCAAATAAATAAATAAATAAATAAATAAATCGGAAAAGCAATACCCAAGTTCTGGAGGCCATAATTGGAAACATAGAACTTGAATACATTCTTTTTCCAAAGTCTGTGGTCTTGTGGGCTATGCTGCTTCCAAGGCATATTCTGCTGGGATTTAGAGCAGGAATCCATGATTCTTGATTTGCCATCCTCTTTTAAAAAATCGATTTCTGATTCATATGCCATAAAATGCGCCTTTCTAAGACACACAGTTTCCTGGGTTTTAGTATAAACACAAGGTTGTGCAACCATTGTTACTGTCTCATTCCAGATGATTATTTTTTAAAGATTTTATTTGTTTACTTGAGAAAGAGGAGTATGAAGAGGGGGAGGGGTAGAGGGAGAGAGTGAAGCAGGCTGAACAAGGAGTCTGATGCGGGGCTTGATCCAAGGACCTTGGGATCATGACCTGAGCCAAAGGCAGATGCATAACTGACTGAGCCACCCAAACGCCCCTAATTTCAGTTTATTTTTGTTACCCCGAAGAGAAATCCGCACTCATTAGCAGTCACTCCTCATTTCCCCCTCCTCTCCTGCCCCCCGAAAACCACAGACTTACTTTCTATCCCTATGGATTTGCCTATTCCAACATTTCATATAAATAGAATCATACAAGAGGTGGCCTTTTGTATCAGACATTTTGTCACTGAGCATCATGTTTTCAAGGGTTCATCCATCTTGCAGCATATATCAGCCCTTTGTTCCTTTTTATGTCTCAGCAATATTCCATCACACGGATGTATTACACTTTGTCTATCCATTCACCAATGGATGGACATTGGAGCTGTTTCTAGTTTTTAGCAATTATGAATAATGCTGTCAGGAACATTTATGCCTCGTTTTTTTTTTGTTTAAGATTTTATTTATTTATTTATTTATTTGTCAGAGAGAGAGAGAGCGTGAGTGAGCGTGAGTGCACAAGCAGGCAGAGTGGCAGGCAGAGGTGGAGAGAGAAGCAGGCTCCCTGCCGAGCGAAGGAGTCCGATGCGGGACTTGATCCCAGAACTCTGGGATCATGACCTGAGCCAAAGGCAACAGCTTAACCGACTGAGCCACCCAGGCGTCCCTATGCCTCCGTTTTTGTGTGAACATATGTTTTCAGTTCTCTCGGGTATACACCTGGCAGTGGTACTGCTGGGTCGTATGTGATCTCTCTGTTGAGCTTTCCGCGGGACTTCCAGACCATTTCCCACAACAGTGGCTCCATTTTACATTCCCACCTGCAGTTTTCTCCACAGACTTGCCAATGTTCTGTGTGACCCTGGAGTATGATCTAGTCCTTCAGATTCTCAGCTGGAGATTTGAGATAATAAAATCTGACTCATACCCCCTTCCATTCCCTCAAAATCAATCAGTCAATCAATCAAACAAACAAACAAATCTGACTCACTTACCTGGTGGTCGTGGCACAAAGCTAAAACCAAATACCTATGTCATGAGAAAGGGGTTTCACAAAGGAAAGAGCTGCCACAGAGTTCATAAAGGTTAAGGACAGTGCCCTCTCTTGCATGGGCCATGGCCTCTGCCCCCACTCTCTAATCCTTCTCCTCTAGGAGTGGCACTGGATGGCCAAGGGCATGTTGAGTCAGAGCTAAAGATTAGTTGAGTTGGGGGCGCCTGGGTGGCTCAGTGGGTAAAGCCGCTGCCTTCGGCTCAGGTCATGATCTCAGGGTCCTGGGATCGAGTCCCGCATCGGGCTCCAGGGAGCCTGCTTCCTCCTCTCTCTCTGCCTGCCTCTCCATCTACTTGTGATTTCTCTCTGTCAAATAAATAAAATCTTTAAAAAAAAAATGATTAGTTGAGTTGGGTTCTAAATGACTTGTTTCTGGGGCACCTGGGTGGCTCCTGGTTAAGCACCTGACTTTGGCTCAGGTCATGATCCCGGAGCCCTGTGTCAGGCTCCCTGCTCAGCGGGAGTCTTCTTCCTCTTCTCCCTCTTTCTCTACCCCTTCCCCTGCTTTTGTTCTCTCTCTCTCTCTCTCTCAAATAAATAAATGAATTTCGTTAAAAAAAAAAAATGACCTGTTTCTAATGAGGTGAGTCCCAGATGTCAATAAAGTCATGGCTGTATCTTCACTTACTCAACTATGTACTATACTGTATCTAGCACCTGTACTAAATACTGGGATACAATTTTGTACAGGGTAACTAGAAATTTTATTATAGAGCTGACTTAAAATAAGCAAAGGTATAGAAGAACTAAACAACATAACTAACAAGCCTGAAAAAATATGTACACTTCACACTTCATAGCCAGCATTCAGAATATATACATGTTGATCATACATTGTATGTTTATTAGAATCGGCCATGTTTTAGGCCATAGAAAAAAGGTCCACTTTATTCCAAAGGGTCAATATAATACAAACTATGTTCTGTGACCATAATGTAATAACATTAAAAACTAAGATAAGAGTTAAATTTTTCCATTTCTTGGAAACTGACAAATAGTGAACAAACCAAAACTAAAGGAAGGCTCCCCCTCCCCCAAATCTTTGGGTTAAGGGGATTGTTATATGTCACAATTCATGAGGCATAGCCAAAACTGCATTTAGAGGGAACGTTACAGTTTTAAATACATTTATCAGAAAATGGGAACATTTGAAGGCAGATAAATGAAACATTTGGTTACAATAGTTTGAAGAAGACAATAAAGCAAACTCTACTAGTGGAGAACAGAATTCATGCTCTAACTTATACATACCCAGGACCCCGAGGGAGCCCACCGGAGAGGCGGCTAACCTGGGAAGAAGACATGTGAGCTGAGTAGAAGGATATGGGAGAGAAATTGTGGCAAAAACGAAGAACAAGTGCACCGAGGTAAGAAAAAGCCATTTGGTTGTGCCCAGCTGCCGTTAGGGCTCCTACAAAGGGGTGCTCGGAGAGAAGGTGGTGTCACGTCAGATCATGACAACTTTGTTGTGAAATCGATAGGGGAGCCTAGCACTTTTTTTTTGTTTGTTTTAATAAGAAGATAATAATGATCAGTATGAGGCAGTGGTTAAACATATGAGCTATAATGTATAGCCGTATACAATCACTATATTGTACTCCTGAAACAAATGTAACATTGTGTGTCAACTATACTTCAATTAAAAAAAAGAAAAAAAAAAGAGTATGAGCTGTCAGGTCAGCTGGTGCCAAGTTAGAATCTCACTCATTCGAACTGTGGGGTTTAAGCTGTGTGTTCATGGACCAACCACCTAACCCGTGCAAGCCTTAATTTCTTCATCTTAAGTGGATAATAATAACCATTGCCTGATGAGAGCATTGGGTATATAAAGCACTTAGCACAGTGTCTGGCAGAGAGTTAGGGTTTATTTGCCGTACCAGTGCAATTATTCATAGCACATCCTGTTACTATTGGAAGTGATTGTTGGCTGATAGATTATATGGCCACATATAGTTGGCAATCCGTGGGTCAACTCTAGGCGTAGGTGAGTGTTTTAGAAAGATCATCTTGGGTATACATTGGAGAATGGATTTGGAAGACACTAAGCCAGAGACAGAGAGGGCCTCTGGGAGGGACTTGAACGATGCAGGTGAGAACTGACTGGAGAGTTCAGAACATGGGTTATTTTTTATTTTTAAAAGAAAGCAGCATTTATCCAGCTGGTAACTAAGGTGATGCTCCTAGGCGTATGCTGATGTTTTTGACTTAGATGACCGCATGGATGGTGATGGGAGATTCACCAAGGCGGGGCTTTCTGAAGGAGGCACAAGTTCAGGATGAAGGCAGATGGGCTGGTGAATTTCGGATACGTTGGTTTGAGATGCCCAAGGACTGCCATGTAGAGGAGAGTTCATGAGAGTCAGAAAACAGAATCCGAAGTTCAGAGCGAGGCCAGGCCTGGAGATGGCGATGTGGGTCTTACCTGTGTGTGAGAGCAAGCAAGATCACTCAGGAAGACAAATGAACAGTGAGAGGAGATGAGAGCTGGAGACCAAGCCCGAGGCACCCTGCGAGTTAGGTGTCCACGAAGGACGTTGTTGCCTGGCAGCTGGGGAAAGCCAGGAGACACGACGCTCATGGAAGCCAAGGAGGACAGGGTCTCAAGAAGCAGGAAGCTGCCGTGGAGAGGTCAGATACAATGAAGGCACAGACCTGCCACCAGGTTCAGCCGTGTGAAGCTCATGGCTTCTATAGAAGGCAATGTTCTGTGAAATGGCAGACTGGAATCGTGTGGCAGAAAGCTTAGTGTGAGTGGCAGTCCAAGGAGGAGTGAAGAGTCAGGTTGTTTCTATAAAATTTCCCAGACTCAGAGGTTCAAGTTAATGCCATCATTCGGATGATTAAAGTAACGTATCAGAAAGTCATGATCGAATTCTCGGGGTGCACGAAGAGGCATCCACAGCTGTTATTTCCTGCGCAATCAGACGGCCACCCACTTGCACACTGCGTCTGCAACTGAGGGTGTACTGAATCTTGGCTACCTGCCCGCATTGTGACGCAGTGATGGTGTAAGGGACCTGCCCCCTTGACCCCTGCAGGAGGGGATGGGAGGGGGTTCCAAGTGGCCTGCTCAGCATCACACAACCACAGTGGGATGGAGCGGCAGCTGCATGCATCCCTGACCCAGCCCGGAGTCCATGAGCATCCCACCGAACCTCAACTCCAATCTCAGAACATCACCCCACTTTTTAATTGTCGGAAAACAATTAGCAGCTACCGACACCGAAATCATGTTTTCTAGTAAAAATGCTGCAGGTTCACATAATTGCCGAGGAAGACCATCACTTGTGTTCACCGTGCAACCTGGGGACCTCAGAAATGTTAAAGGCATTAAAACAAAACAAAACAAAACAAAACATTGTGCTTTCTCGTGTCTAGAGAGAACAGTGGAAAATGACCTGTCTTTCCAACCTGAGCCCCGCTTTCGGGGAACAAGGAAACTTTGTGTATCTTTCACTCCCAGAAAAGGGAGGGGGCTTGTCCCTGAGTAAAACAGCGAGTTTCATCTTAGCCTTCAAGAATGGTGCCTTTTCATGTCTTCCTGGGGGTACCTGAAGGCCTGCCAAAACTCTCGAGTGAGAAACCAAACCCAACTCACTCTGGCCAGTCTGCACCATTCCCAGCCAAATAGGAGGCCCTTTTAGTGGGGGTGAAGGCACCCTTGTCCTCGGACCTGGAGGTCAGTGCGTATTTGATTCTTCGTATCGCATGCATGTTATTTACAGCTTTTCATGTGTGCGGAACATCTCGTGATACGATTCAAAGTGCACTGCTTAAAATGTAAGCAAAGGAAGACTCCTCCTTTCAAAAGGGAAAGACAACTTTTTGAATAGAGGAATGGTTAAATAAAGCAGATAATACACTGTATGGGATACCATACAATGGAAAGAACAGATTCCATCTACTGGAGTCTGTTCGGGGAAGCCCCGAAATATGTCATGGCCTGAAAATAGCACACCGCAAACTGACAGACTGAACGTATTTATCCAAAAGTAAAAATAACCAAAAAACCTATATACATTCTTCTACGACTATAGTCCATCTAGTAAAAGCCCGTATGAGGCATAGATACCAACCCTAGAATTGTGGATATGTCAGCATCTGGAAGGCAGTGGCGATGCCGGTTGGTTGGTGACAGATGAGTTGAGAAGGACCTCTGCTTGATGCGTCGCAGCTGCTCGAAAGGGTGGTCTGAAGGTCCCGAAAAGTCTCCGTGACTGCTCCAGGGGTCCTCTGAATCAAAGCTGTTTTCATAACAACATGAAGATGTTCTTTGTCTTTTTCATGGTATTGACATCTGCACCGATGGTGTCAACCAATGACGTGCAGAGCTGCTGGGTCCTTAGTGTGTAGGGGGGCTCTAACTGTAAGAACGGTCCTTGCGTCCAGTCCCGCCACCTGCTTGAAGGGAAAAAAAAAAATAAGGTTCACTTTGGAGTGATCGTAAGGAAATGGTAAAAACGATTAATGTTATTAAATCTTGGCCCTCGTGTACACATTTTTTTGAAGATTTATTTATTTATTTTAGAGAGGGAGTGTGAGTGAGTGGGGGAAGGGGCAGAGGGAGAGGGAGAGACAGAATCTTCAAGCAGATTCCCCGCCCAGCCAGGATCCGGACTGGGGCTCCATCCCAGGACCCCGGGATCAGGACCTGAGCCAAAATCCAGAGTTGGTTGCTTAGCCAACGGAGCCACCCAGGCGTCCCTCTTACATATTTTTAAAATATATGCTGAGTACGGGGTGCCTGGCTTGCTCAGTCAGTGGAATGTACAACTCTTAATATCGGTGTTGTGAGTTCGAGCCCCAAACTGGGTGTAGAGAGTGCTTAAAAATAAAAAATCTTCATAAAAAAATCCTGAGTAATGAAGTATGAATAAAGTAGCTTTGCTGCCTTCTGAGGCACAATGGCTGTCTTTATTAAAAACACTTAAGTAAAAAATAATAAATAAACTTGTATGTTTGAGTTGAGATCTTAATCAATCCCCCCCCTTGTATATGGAACACCATTTTTACTTGAAAGAATGATGGCAGACAAACTGTGATTATTCAGACAAGGGGATCTGGGGAATGTTTTCCTGGAAATTAACAAAATGAGCCTGTTTCTTCAAGGAAAACAAGTGATGATTTTTTTTTTTTTACCAATGATAAAAATACAAAATTTCAACCAAAAATTTGAGTTTTGGAAAACTTGTTTCTGTAACTGAGCTTGGCAGCCCCTCAGTTCTTAAAGAATTCTCCAGTGAGACTTGTGGTGATACTAACACGGGGGATTTTCTGATATGGTATAATACAACATTTGGAAGACCTGCGTAAGCGAGTGAGCCAGTATTTTCCAAAAGACCAATGTGTTTCATTACAAGATCATTTTAGTCTCTGCTTTTCTGCATCTTCAACTCTAAAAAAAAATGATTCGCTGCAAGGTTCTTCTTTCTTGTAAGAAACCTAGATCATTAGAAATAAAGTTATTTTGGGACGGGGCAACGATTCACAGCATGCAAACATCCAAAGAAGTTTTACTTGCCTTTTTCTCCCAAATCTTTCGCTGCATTTTCCTTTTCTCCTACTTCCCTTCCTTTCCATTTCCTGCTTCTTTCCTTTGTCCCCAAACCAAAATGACAGACGCATCGAGGGTTGTTGCTGTGGCTCGTGCCTGTGCACTCACGCATAGGCACACATGCACGTGGGAACGCAGCAGGTACGAGGTATCAGATAGTGGTGTTTTGTGTTTTCCCCATATGTTGGTATTAATACCCCTTTCCTCTGTTCTAGTATGAAGAGAGAACCAGGGCACCTGGGTGGCTCAGTTGGTTAAGTATCTGCTTTTGGCTCAGGTCATGATCCCAGGATCCTAGGATTGAGCCCTGCATTGGGTCCACCGATCAGTGGGGAGTCTGCTTTTCCCTCTCCCACTGCCACTTCCCCTTGCTTGTGCTCTTTCTCGCTCTCTGTCTCTCTCTCAAATAAATAAATAAAATTAAAAAAAAAAGAGAGAGAGAGACAGAGGGACACCTGGGTGGCCCAGTTGGTTAAGCATCTGCCTTTGGCTCAGGTCATGATCCCAGGATCCTAGGATCAAGTCCCACATCAGGTTCCCTGCTCAGTGGGGAGCCCACTTCTCCCTCTGCCTGCTGCCCCCCCTGCTTGTGCTCTCTCTCTATCTCTCTGCTAAATAAATAAAATTTTTAAAACAATTTTAAAGGGATGCCTGGGTGGCTTAGTTGTTAAGCATCTGCCTTCGGCTCGGGTCACGATCCCAGGGTCCTGGGATCGAGTCCCATACCGGGCTCCTTGCTCAGTGGGGAGCCTGCGTCTGCCTCTCCCGCTCCCCCTACTTGTGTTCCCTCTCTCACTGTGTCTCCTCTTTCTGTCAAGTAAGTAAATAAAATCTTAAATTTTTTTTTTTTTAAAAGAGAGAACCTTGGAGTTAGAGAGAAGAAATAGAAGCATGGAGACTTTGTCCCAAATGGCTTATTTTAAAATAAGGAAGAAAAAAAGGCAAATATAATGAAATATATTATAGACAGAAATATAATACCAAGGCTATTATTTCTCAAGGAGTGGCCCAGGGTCAAAGTCGTGGGAGAACATACATTCTTCCTACAGCCTGGGAGTCCTTGGAAGTGTCATGGATTCTTGTGGTTCCAAGTCATGTTAGTCTTCTAATACTTTAGGTAGAAAACTGGTCACAGCATGGTAGATGGGGAGCAGTTGAAGCACCCACTCTTTCCTGCCTCCTCCTAAGTCAGAACTAAAGCCCACCGGCTCTCCTCCTTACGGGGGAAGTCAGCAGAGAGGTGAGCATGAGTTCTTCACTGCGAGCCTATCGTGGGTGGTGTTTGGCTCAAGCAAGACAAAAATCCACCTCCTTAGCCCCAGACCCAGGTCCAATGCAGCATCTTCAGCTGCTTCTCGGGGCCTGTATGTTGTCCTTGTGGATATTAGTAACTGCAGCACATAATATCTACTGAACCCTCACTGTGCACCTGAAATGCTTATTTTGTTAATAATCCTGTAAGGGTATCATCCTGGGGCAGGGACTGGCTGGCTTCCCCTTGTGGGCGCACTAAACCACTAAACTCTATTTCCCAGACTCCTCTGCAGTTAGGGATGGTGATACGGTTGGGTTTTGGTCAAAGGTTTGTTAGCGAAGGTGTTGTGTGTTACTCCCAGGTCTGGCCTCCACTCTCCTCCCTTACCTCAGACCCTCCATGTTCTTTTCTCCTCTTCAATCTCATGAAGACAAGCATGGTGATGCTGGAACTATAAGCCAGAAGGAGTCTGACTTTTGAATCACATCTTGGAGGGCAGCCACCGCTCTGCGACAGAACTCCGCTGACCGTGGTCAGTCAGGGAGATTTTTGGAGTTTACTTTTCACATGAAAACTCATCCCCATTTTAGAGATGAAAAAACTGAGCCTCAGAACATCTTCCTTGTCCTCCAAGGTCTCACAAATATCCAGCAGACCTACATGAGCTTGAACTGTGTATGTGTGTGTGAGTGTGTGTATGTGTGTGTGGTACAGTTCCATCTGTGTTTATGGGCTCTGTGGTCCCCGAGGTCCCCCTCAGTCTCCAGCAGGAATGAGAAATGTGAGTTTCAGTGACCATACTCGACCCTCCTCACGGGACTGAGGGTAGGACAGTTACTTCTGCTTCTGGGCACAGCTGAGTGAAAAGCGGTGACCCCCAAAGTGACTGAAACTTCATCCCCCATGAAGCGGCTGCTGTGTGGCTGCCTGACAAGCTCTCAGCCCTTATCTGAGGTGCAGGGGGCCTGGCCGAGGACAACACCAACCTGAGGAGAATATAACTCTGTAAAATGTCAGCCTTTCCCAGGGATATCAGTGTCGGGAGGCTGGCAGGATGTGGAAGGGAAGCAATCTCAGGCCGGCTTACCTGGCCCCACTCTCACCCCTGCTCTGTGGAATTTCCACTGGGCCTGGCAGAAAACAAGAACCCCCCCCCACCCCTACTCCACTTCTTAGCCAGGTTACCCAAGCTGGCCCACCTTTCTACTCATTCCTGCGTCAGCGTGGAACCGCGTGTCTGTGACGAGGGAAGTCACTCGGATGTAGGTCATGTAACTTGCTAGTGGCATATTGGAACCCCTGTCATATGCTCGGCTTTCTCTCATTGTTGCAGGATCGTGTTCCCAAGGCAACACACGCTGAAACTCTGAGGCTCTCATGCTAGACATTTATTGGATAGTCCCTTGGGAACGCGCCTGTAAGGGAGGCAGGACTGGGCAGAAGGAGACGTTGAACTGTGATTTGGTTGCAAGAGACCCTAGCTGAACCCACAGGGAGCATTGAAATTGAGGTGGCCCTTTGGAGATATTCCAGATTGAGGCAAGAGGGCTGAGGCTTTGCATCCCTGCATGGACTGAGTTGCAAGTGAGCTGCTCTTGGCAGGACTGGGGGGTTGGGGGAAGGTGGGAGAAGGTAATATCCTTGGGTGAGGCAGCTTCCTTTGGCATGGGGCAGTTTCCAGGGGGAGGCTGTGCTGTGAGCTGGGGGAATGGGTGCCCCAGTTCTAGATCCTGGAGGGCGTCTGAACAGAAGACCACACAGCATTTGCTATATTCATTTATACACACAGAAGTGCCGAGATTTGGGATGGCGGACATCGGAGCTTAGGGAAATAATGTTCCTTGGGTCACTTAGTCACTACGTGAACTAGAAAAATTTACGTCTCTGGTCTCAGACTTTTAGCTCAAAGTCTCAAAGTGGTCGGGAAGCATACCAGAGAGGACAGAACAAGGTTGATCTTGAGAATGAGGGACTTCCCAGTTTAGGAAAGTGGCTCGAGTGGAATACTTGGCCAGGGCTGAGTTGACCCCTGAAGTGTATACTGGAACAGGAGAGAAAGATTGGTGGGGCCAGAGGCAGGGAATGGAAGGACTTGGTAGTGAGGGCAAGAGGCAAAGGATGTGATGGAAAAGCTTGGTGCCAAATTCCAGAAAGCCTGGTCTCCCAGGAGGAGCTGAGGAAGCCCTGTAACCACTGGGAAGTTCATTTCCCTGCCTTCAGCGCCTTGGGAGCAGCAATGGGTGAGGTGGAGGGAAGGGGCCATCCTAAAGGTTCCTGAAGGACACTTCCTTCCCATCAGCAGACACCGACCCCCCCCCCCCCCCGCCGCCCATGGATATAAATGCCTTAGATGATTGATGACATTTAAGCAGGTGGCCCTAGCACCTGGGAGGCATACATTCTGCCAGGAAAACATGTGAAAGACTTTGAAATAGGCAGAAAAGACTACTGGGTGTCTTGTCTAGCGCACCCTTCCTGGTTATCTGCATCTCTCATTGCTTCGCAGCTTTTTTGGTAGCTCTGTCATTTGTAGAAAACTGATAGTAATGCAAATGATTCTTGCCCATAGAAATGCAAATGAATTCTGTTCACTGGAGATGCACTTGGTTATTGCACTGGGGATATCGACCAGGTTTGCGTTTGTTTGTAAATTCATTTCTGTGTTCGGGATTGCACCCCTCCGTGTGTTCTTTGAATGCTCCTTTGATCTGGTTGTAACACCTCATGGTTCTCACATTCATGATTAAATAAATCTTTGACACGTGATCATTTAAAAAATCACACAAAAGGAAAAAACCCCTGCAGTCTTGTCTCTCTCAGTTGAATTGCTCTGAAACTGGGGAGAGTTATTACACCCTGCAGAGACTTCTAGAATCTGCAGGAAGAGGGTGGTGCTGAGGGAGTGGCGAGAACTCAGCACGCTCGCTCGCTCGCTCGCTCGTGTCACTTAGAGAAGCTCCATTTCCCCTCTTACCCCCTTAGGGGCATCCTCGTGAGATTTCACTGGAACCAAAGTGGCATGGGTTGAATCTTTTCCCTTTAGAAGATGCTGAAGTCCTATCTCCCAGTACCTGTGAGTGTACTTCATTGGAAATAGGGTCTTTGCAGGTGGTCAAGTTAGGGTGAGTCATCAGGGTAGGCTTTCATCCAATAGGACTGTACCCTTATAAAAGGGAAATTTGGACACAGAGATAGACACACACACATAGGGGGAATTCCAGGTGAAAAAGGCAGAGAACAGGCTGCTGCATCTACAGGCCAAGGAATGTCAGAGATTGCCAGCAAGCCCCCGTGAGCTGACGAGAGGCATGGAGAAGATTCTTCTTCACAGCCTCAGAAGGAATCAACCCTGCCAAAACCTTCACCTTGGATTTCTAAGCCTTCAGAACTGTGGGCAATAGCTTTCTATTGTTTAAGCCACCCCGTTGTTGTGCTTTGCCATGGCAGCCCTAGGAAACTGATACCCAAGTCTTCTATAGCTCCGTGCAGTGCAAACCACCAGATTTTGGCTTGCGAACCCCTCTTTACCATGAGAAGGGGAATTAGGACTGTAGAGTGTTAGAGGACCTTAAGTACCTTAAATACAACCACCATTCAAGTGGGGAGGCACTTCATCTTTTTGGTTGTAAAACTCTTCAGGAAAATATGAAATCCAAAATAGCCTGCCCAGCTGCAGTCTGACACTGGGTAATTATAGCTCTCCTGTTTGTTGTAGGCAAAAGAAGAGACCCTCCCTGTGTCTTAACAAAAGGAGCAGCTTGGTGCCTGACTGGTACCCTGTTACTGTGTCCTCAATTTCCCAATCAGAACTGTCAGAGGTTGCCCTTAATTAAGTTGTCTTCCCAGCCTCCTGGCATCCGACAGGTTCCCATAGTCATTACTGAGGTTTCCAAGGAGGGTTGGCTTTCCTGCATTTTTGCACACTCTTGTGGCAGGCAGGGGTGGTTTGGACTCTGATGAGATCTTGGCTTTTCCCCGTAGCATATACTGGAATAAACATTGATTGAACCTTGGCTTATCCAATTTTTTGGCAGGAATAGGGGTACCGAAGAGGACACACCCAGGGCTTGAAGTGGGAGTGACCCGTGTGCCTTGCAAGGGTTTTCTGGCATGTTTCTAGAATGCTGGGGGCTGTGGGAGGAGGGTTGAGTGGGTAATGAACCCGGGGAATCAGCCCCATGGTTCTCTTAGGCTGAAGAGATGTTGGCTGGGCAGTTCTCTCTGGTTAATAATCCATGTGATGCCTCTGAGAAGCCCACCCATTGCCTGCATTCCCTAGACTTAGGTTAAACATTTGACTCTGATGGAGATCTGATTGCTTGTTTGCCTGCAAGAGCTCAGGTCAATGCCCAAAGCTGGATGATGGGGAGCGCCACAGAGATAAGGCAAGAATAGGGAATCCCTGATTCTCTTTTGCATTTTCTTGCTTGCTGCAGAGCACTTGGCCTAAGGGGGTACAGCTTCCTTATAAAGATTGTACTTCATTCCCTAGATGCCCTGTTTTTTCTCCTCCTATAGTCCTCCTTGAGGACTCCTCTTGTGTCTTGTGAAATCTGACACCTTGGCCTTCAGGCGGGAGGCTGGTGAGGCTTCCTCTGGTGCCCCACAGTGGGTCTCCTGTGAGCTCTTTGAACTATCAGTTCTTTTGCCTCTTCTAATCTGTCCCTGAACGTCTCTCCTGACTTCAGAGGAGTCTCCTGATCCCTTTCCCTTGAGACTTCAGAAAGTGGCTTCTCACCCTTGCTGTGGCTGTCAATGCCCCCAGTGTGATGCTGATGTCCAAGGCAAGTCCCCTAAGGGTACGCCTGATGTCTTCACTTCTGGCAAGCTCTAGGGAGGAGGAGTCCTCCCCACTGTGTACCCTACTCTCCCTTTTGTCTAATTCTTAGTTCCCGTTAAAACTACAGAGAAAATATGTGCTGGACTTGCTCAGCCTCAAGCTCGCCCCAAGGCCAATGCCAGCACACAGAGGATGGACTGGTGACACATGCATGTTGGGGCCTGGAGCCTTGGCTGTGGAGTCCCGTGACCACAGGGATGAGAAAGGCCGAGATGACAGGGAGTGATGGTTTCACTGTAGACCTGTCTCCATCAGGTGTCTGCACTTCTCATCACGAAAGAGAGAATATACGAGGTATTTGCTTTTCCTGGCAAAAAGTGCAAACTACTCCCCAAGCCCTTCTGACCCGCAGACGTTGTAGCAGCTTAGTATATTCTTGTCCAAACATCTGCATGGTCAAATATGTCTGGTCACTTGTGTTCTCAGTGAAAACTTTCACTGTGTTTCTCCTGTTAGCTGCGGAGGAGCTCCCAGAACAGACGGGCCTATCTTGAAACGAATCTAGCAAAAGCAGTAGGTTAGACTGGCAAAGCCAAAAATCACAGTTAAAGAATCTGGCCAACAGCAGCTCAGGCGCTGTGTTGGGAGCAAGAGAGCTGCTCTGAATGAGATCTCCTCCCGCATTAAAAACCATTCCCGGCCCTTGACTCAGCTAATCCTAATGTTTCCGTTACGAGGAAAGTTCAGCCAAGAATGTAGAAGTTGTCTGGATCTGTAGATTTCTCAGTCTACAAGGAAGTCCAGGCTGCCTGAAATGTGGGACTTGCTGTTCATTCACCTGGCCTTGCCCTTGGGACTGTCAAGAAGACCTCACGCAGAGGGGATGCTCGGGGTTCCTTATGATGGCACTGCTAATACATAGCAGTCAAGGTCCCGTCAGGACACAGAAACCACATCTTATTTTCATTTTCATTTCATTTCATTTTTCTTTTGAACACCATGGGCGATGTTCACCGTCTAGAGCCTAGACCTAGAGGGGAGAATGTGGGATTTCCCAGGAAGGGAAGCTGGACGTGTCTGGAGGCCTCAGGGTGTGTTTGTGGTTTAGAGTATGTGACGGAGAAAGTCCGAGTCTAGATAGATGGGCAGGAAGAGAGTGGCCTGAGATGTGGAACAGACCCTTTCTCCAGGTCAGAGTGTAGCATTTTCTGGCCTCCATCTGATGCCCCAGGCAACCCTTCCTAGCTTAGGGCAAGGTAGATGGGCTCCATTCTATGTTTTTTTTTTTTTTTTTTTTTTTTTTTTTTTTTTTTTTTTTTTTTTTTTAAGATTTTACTTATGTATTTGACAGACAGAGATCACAAGTAGACAGAGAGGCCTGTAGAGAGAGGGAGGGAGAAGCAGGATCCCCTCTAAGCAGAGAGCCCGATGCGGGGCTTGATCCCAGGACCCTGGGATCAGGACCTGAGCTGAAGGCAGAGGCTTTAACCCACTGAGCCGCCCAGGCGCCCCTCCGTTTTATGTTTTGCAAGAACAGGTGGCTTTGCCACTTGTCCCTGAGCCTCCTGAACCGCTAGAGGTCAGGTCCAATTATCATCTTTCTGTGAACCACGTGGCTTTGGTGTTTGCCCCTGGGTCGAGCTATGCTTCTCTCTCTCTTTCACTGCATCAGTGGATTTTCTTTCTTGCTTTCTAATTCATATATGTATTGAAAAAGTTCTTATTTTGAGAGACTTGTGTGTTTTATCTTGCATTTCTACATGTTGTAGCTGAGGTAGGGAGAAGGGGGAGATGCTTCTATGACAGGTCAGTGTTTCATGGTGACCCAGAGTGTGGGAGAGTCCTGACAACCATGGGAGAGACAGAGAATAGGAGAGCTATGCAAAGGGAATGCTACAGTGTTTTGCTGGGAACTAAGAATGTGGTCTTCTGCCTGCCACTGGTAATGACTCAAATTGTTTTTAATTACCTTTGTTTATCAAACTATAGTTTATTTGATTACAATTCCATGCACCAAATAGAGTCATACAGAGCTCTAGTTATATTTGAGATAGGACTCGTGGTCTCAATGTTTGCCATGTAGTAGACCCTCGATACGTACCTGTGGAATGAAAGCAGGCACGCACGAAGGTCAGAGTGTTAATGAAATACAAAGGCATTCTTGACAGAGGGGACGCCTGGCAAGTATGAAGAGCAAAACTAGAAAGAGGGAGCCTGAAGAGAAAACATTTCTCCAAGAAAAGGACACATTGAAGGCAACTTTAACAACAACAACAACAAAGGCATTAATGATCTTATGGTAGAAATTGCTTTATTGTCTCTCCGGAGAGAAATCAATGAGAATTTTAGATTGAGAAGAGAGGAGTGGTGGGTTCCTCAAAGCACATCGTCTGCGGGGTGTAATGACAGCTTTGCCTCAGGGGAGGCT
This sequence comes from Mustela putorius furo, assembly GCF_011764305.1. Lineage (NCBI taxonomy): Eukaryota > Metazoa > Chordata > Mammalia > Carnivora > Mustelidae > Mustela > Mustela putorius. Next base: position 13,198,112 of record NW_025421423.1, read on the forward strand.
TTCACAGTGACAGGAAGAAGGTGGCTTCCCTAGGCAAGTCGCATGCCCGCTGGGGACCAGACCCAAAGGACGGAACAGCAGGTTTTTCAGAATAGAAAGCTGACTCAGAAAAAAATGTATGCTTAGGGGTTGTGGAGAAAGGAAAGGGGACCCAATAAAAGAGATCTTTGATTCAAGAAGGGAGGAAGCTTGATAATCACATTAAGTTGATGAGAACAAGTAGCAGGAAGACAGGTGGAACAGCAGAAGTGGAATCAGTGGCAGTTATCAGGGCAGTGGGATCCAAGAGGGTGGCCTGGACAATGGAGCACACTTGGGAGGAAGGTGGGGACAGGAAGCTTGGGAGGAAGGGATCCCAGTGGGCGTAATGGAGAGAGCGACCTGGTCACAGCTTGGCCCCCCGCTGTGGACAAAGAAGGGAGAATGATTCCAATCTTTTCTTCCATTCTCTCCCTCTCAAGGCTATGGTCTTCAAACGGGAAAGGGTAGGATGGTGTGAAAGGGAACTGCAATCAGATGTGGTCACGGAAATAGTGGAAACTAGGTGCCCAGATGAAGCATATACTGGAGATCAAAGGGCTAGAACCATACAAAGTTGTTGTCAGCCATCTATGAGAAATTGTAGAAAATTGGTGCTGTCCAGGAGATCAGAGGGGAGTTGTCTTAGTCCGTTTGTAACTGTCACCACATACCGTAGACTGGGTGTCTTATAAACAGAGACCACTTCTTTCTCACAGTTCTGAGGAAGGAATCCAAGATGAAGGGGCTGGCAGGTTTGATGTCTGATGAGGAACTGCTTCCTTCTTCACAGATGGCCTTCTTCCCGTGTCCTCTGGTGGCAGACGGGGCTTGGGCACTCCCTGGGGTCTCCTTTGCAAGGGCACTCTTCCCATTCATGAAGACTCCACCCTCATGACCCAAGCATCTCCCAAAGGCCTCGCCTTTAAGCATCCTCCCAATGGGGACTAGTTTTTAACATAGAATTTTGGGAGACACAAACATTCAGTTATAGTGTGAGTTAATATAATATTCAGCAAAGCCACCACTGGCCCATATGAAGCCTTTGTGTGATGCAGCAAAAGGCACCTCTTCCTCAATATACTTTCCTTCGAAAGTATATCTGTCGAAAAATTATTGTAATATAACTTTTAGAGAATAAGACACTTCGTGGCCTTCTTCCAGAACAATTTGGATAATATTCAAGACTCAAATCTACAATATCTACCAGGTATAGGGTCTCTCTGTCTAAGTAATATATCACCTGCACACCTTGCACAGTCCCTGATTTTCAGGACAGGAGGAAGGTGGATTACAGAAATTATAGAACAGGAACATGATATGATCCTGGGAAAAGTTGAAGAGCGTTCAACGATCCTGCTTGGGAACAGAAAGTTATACGATGGTCTATAGAACTCCCCGAGAATTCTGATTAATGGAGACAAGTTAACTTGGAGAGAGGTTTTTGGGGCAAATGACGTGCTCTGCCCTCAGTTCTGCCTTACTTAGCAATTCCTAGCTGACGCGGGCCTCAAATTTTCAGATATGACATTAAAAGGAGTTAGGAATATCGAAATTGCTGGGTAATAGAATTGGGGTGCCCCAAATGTTGACAGATCAAAGTGATACACTAATTTGCTAGAATGATATTTAATTGGCAGAACTTGTAGATGTCAGCCCTGCAGTGTGAAAACAACACCGTGAGTATAAGGACAGGGAAAAAATGGGATTAGAGGGAAAGCGTGTGTGAGAAAGAATTTCTATTGCCACGCATCTCGGCATAAGTAACAGGTGAAAAGTGATCCCTATAAAATTTTTGGTGTCCGAAGCCACATCTGTAGAAGTAAAATTCTTAGAATGATAGAGATAAAGGTCCTTTCCTATTTTAAAATCTCAGGTCATGATCGACATGTCATTTTGTGTTCAACACATGAAGGTACATATAACTAAACTGGAGTCCATTCAAATGTTTGTCTAGGAATGTGAGAAAACTTGAAGTTACAGGAGTATTCCCCCTATCTGTGGTTTGGCTTTCAGCAGTTTCAGCGACCCTGTCGACCACCGTGAGGAAGAAGCCAGAAGGCTTCTCCTTCTGGCGAATCATCAGCCAGTCAATAGCAGCCGCGTGTCCCATGATGTCACACCTGCAATGGTCTCCTGCCTTGTCTCACTCACCTTGAGGGCATCTTACGATCTCATATCATCTGAGGAGGGTGAGTAAAGTAAAATAGAATATTTTGAGAGAGAGAGAGCACACCCACATAACTTTTATTACAGTATATTGTTACAATTGTTCTATTTTGTTTTTAGTTATTGTTGTTCATCTTGACTGTGCCTACTTTACATCATGGCATGGACATAGAGGAAGAAACATGAGCATGTGGAGTGCCGTCTGCTGTTTCAGGCCTCCAACGGGGGTCTTGGAACATATCCTTCACACGTAAGTGGAGACGACTGTATGTTGTTCGTGCTGTAGTCTGAGGAACTGAAGGCATGAGCTTGTGTGATGGGAAAAATTATAAAAGGAAAAGATTATTTACAATTTCCACACTGAATGGTTGTGGTTGAACACTGTTCTGTTTGCTGAAGTCAAAGTCCTCCTTGGGAAAATAAACGCTAGCGTTCTGGGATTCCAGGAGAAAGATGAACACGGATTACAGGGCAGCCAGGGGGAAAGATGCTCGGGAGAGGGCTTGTGTTGGATGGGGATTCCTGGGGCGTGAGATCCTTCCTCTACCACATCAAAAAATCTGTTTTTGTTGCTCATTCTTGATTGTGGAAAATATTGGGGCCATAGGCTGAGATGAAATGTTGAGTCCTGCTTCAGGGTGGTCACCTTGGAAAAGAGAATTTTTTTTTTTTTTTGTAGGGAAAGTAATGGTTACAAAAGGCCATACAGGGGCGCCTGGGTGGCTCAGTGGGTTAGGCCGCTGCCTTCAGCTCAGGTTATGATCTCAGGGTCCTGGGATCGAGTCCCACATCGGGCTCTCTGCTCAGCAGGGAGCCTGCTTCCTCCTCTCTCTCTGCCTGCCTCTCTGCCTACTTGTGATCTCTCTCTATCAAATAAATAAATAAAATCTTAAAAAAAAAAGGGCATACATTGGAAAAATTGGTAGTAGTCACTCCCTTAAATCTTTTTTGATCTATAGCAATCCTATACCCCTCCCCCACCTCACCCCACACCTTAGCCATGCTATTCATCTGTGGAAGAAATATGGTCATTTCTCCTAAAGAAATTCCTATTTTCTGGATTTGGCTAGTTGCCTCTTGTGTGTTGATATCCTAATGAGTTGATATCCTAGCAACCTTTAAAAGTGACCCATGTGTATTATTATTATTTTTATTTATTTTTTAGATTTTATTTATTTATTTAGAGAGCATGAGGGGGGGGGGCAGTGGACAGAGGGAGAGGGAGAGAGAATCCCAAGCAGACTCTGTGCTAAGCTTGGAGCCTGACATGGGGCTGGATCTCACCCTTCTGAGATCACAACCTGAGCTGAAACCGAGAGTTGGACACTTAACTGAGCTACCCAGGTGCCCCTGTTGTCATTATTTTCAAATGATCCCATAACCCGGGCAGCACCCTCAGATGGTTTACTTGTTCCTTTCATTCTTGGCAGATGTTCCCTGGAGAGGCTCAGTCTTTGCTCCCCACGTTTCCACTGTTAATTCCTTCCTAAAGCAGTTCCCGGTGGGATAGATAGTGGTAGGTGATGGCAGCTAGCGGGCCGGCTAAGTGGACTGGCGCCGGGCTCTGGTAGATCGAGCTCCAAATCCTGGCTTAGCAGGCGTGTGACCTTAGCCACCTCACCAGACTTCTCTGAGCCTCAGTTTCTCCTCTGTAAACACATGAGAAAATAATAGTCACTCTGAATCTTGGCGCGTTAAACGAGATAATGGGTGCAAGGCACTTATCCCAGGGCCTGGCAGGTAAGTTTGGGTTAGAAAAATGGCAACGGTTACAAGAAACCTCTCGAAACAGAGTTTCACCGCAATGATCCATCCAGACACATAGGAGTCCCCACTGAGCTCCAGTCCCCCCTCCTTCCCTGCCAGCCTCACGGCGACCGGGCTCGCTCAGTCCCGCAGGAGAATTCCCTTGCAGCTTTCTTCATCAGCAGGTCTGGCCGCCGACGCCTTTAAACCTGCCTTGTAGAGAACGTCCCCCTCCCTCACTGTGCTCATCGATCGTATGTCTTAATACTGCAGTTATTTATCATCTACTTATCTTTCTTTCAGTATGCACGTTTTAGAGGAGTTTGTATCGGAAAACAGTCAGTATTTCTCGCAGTTGTGGCGCATTTGCCTTTCCTGATTCACTCTCCATCCCTTATCCTGCTCAGATCGTGTGTGCTCTGGCAGAGGGCTTTTTTGCCCTCTGGGTTCTGGCTGGGTTTGGCCCATGGGAGGCACAGGCTGGAGACCTGATTTTATCCGTGCCACTCGCTCCCTGCCGGGTCACGGTGGCTTGGTTGTCTCCCCCTAATGCAGGCTACACACGTACCTCTCTCCACATGCTCTCTCCAGTTTCCGGTGGGCTCTCATTCTCCATCAGGCCCAGGGAGGGTACCAGCTCCCTTGGCCTTTCCAGCCACCAAGCAGTGCACAATCTGCAGTTGCTTTTCTTAAATCCTCCCCTTAACTTTGTAAATAGTACCTCTTCTGGGGTAAATATTATCTTGGTTAAACTCTCCTTGAGTTTCCCAATGCAAGTGTACCACCTGTGTCCTGCTGAGAGGTAGGACAGCTGTTGGAGTGCCGAAAGATCAGCAACAGCCTAAAATAATCCCCAAGTATAGAGGATTAGTTTATCCAATTACGGTGTAGCTATGATGGAAAATCATATGTAGCATCTGAATTCGAGTTTTTGAAAAAACACTTAATGGCAAATTCAAATGCTCCAGTATTATCTTCAGAACTACCCAATTTTATAAAAGAAAAAGCGTGTCTAAGTTGTGTGAGCCTGTAGAAAAAGACTAAAAGTTAACATAAATTCTATATAGGATTGTGGTTGATTTTAGCTTAATTCATGATTTCGTGTTCCCAAATTAAAAAGTAAAAAGTGGAGTTTGTAAGAATGAAACCAGCACATCTCATTACATTTATATTATCGAAAGGACTTCTCTGCTTAATGTTAGGAATGCCAATTATAGCAATACCAAAAGAGTTACTTTGGGCAGATGATCTTTTCTACTTGTATATTGTTATGATGTCTATAATTTTCTTGAAATAACTTCAGCAGGGATGTGTTTGGGGTGGTGGGAGAGAAAGAGAGAGAGAGAGAGAATGAATCTGAGCTACTTTCTAAGGGCTGTCAGTGGCCCTCAACAACAATTCCCACTCTGGGGCTGGTCCACTAGCATTTAATCTGAAAGTCCATACGCCAAAGGCAGCTACCATAGCATTTAAGCTGATCTATTTCAATAAGCACCAGAGGCTCTATTAGTTAAAGATTTATTTATTTATTTATTTGACAGACAGAGGTCTCAAGTGGGCAGAGAGGCAGGCAGAGAAGAGAGAGAGGGAGGCTGACTCCCTACTGAGCAGAGACACCCCCCTCCCCATACGGGGCTCCATCCCAGGACCCTGGGATCACGAACTGAGCCGAAGGCAGAGGCTTTAACCCACTGAGCCACCCAGGCGCCCCGAGCGTTTGGATTCTTAAGGCACAAATATTCTCTACCAAAACTGCAATTCCAAAAGAGCTACTTGAGGACGGAATCAGGATGGAAAGCACCAGGGGACAATAAGATGGCATAAGGGTATGTAGCAGAACAAGATGTTCACTAAAGGCCAAAAAGTTTGCCTTTTCTTGTCCATCGTACCCTGTGCCTTTGTAGTGTGCCCGGCACTCACCTGCTCCTAAGACTAGGGTGTTTCAGGGAGGGTGGAGATCAGAACCCCAGCTGGGCCAGAGCTTTCCAGAAGGTGGTCATGTCCGGAGGAGAACGGCGGATCCTCCTAGGTCAGAGGAGGAGGAGTGTGGTTATGAAAATAATTTCAGGGATAAAAGGGAAGTAGGGGCACCTCCCAAATATTGTTGGATATCTCCAAGAAACAGCACACAGATGTAAATCAGATGTGAAGGCCTCGATGCCTCCGGGGATTAAGAAATAAAGCATCAGTAATTGTGGGCATGTTAAATGTGTTTGCATGCTGAGTTCGCTTAGGATTTCTTTCTTTCTTTCTTTTTTTCTTTCTTTCTTTCTTTCTTTCTTTCTTTCTTTCTTTCTTTTTCTTTCAGATGTTATTTATTTATTTGACAGAGAGAGATCACAAGTAGGCAGAGAGGCAGGCAGAGAGAGACGCAAGCAGGCTCTCTGCTCAGCAGAGAGCCCGATGCGGGAGACTCAATCCCACGACCTGAGCCGAAGGCAGTGGCTTAACCTACTGAGCCACCCAGGCGGCCTTGCTTAGGATTTCTGAGTCATTTACAGTGTCTACCCCGTAATGGGCATCAATTATGAAGTCACATATAAACAACATTTTTTATTTACTAAAATTCTGCCTTTGTCCTAGAACTATTGAGGCAGCTGAATAGTATCGCCTATATAACAAAAGGAGGCTAATTCATGCAGTATTTGCGGATACATTTTATGGGCTAGCTTCATCTGATAAAGCTTTCAGGAGCAGTTTTGTTCTCAAAGGCGTCAGGTGACCTGCTTATTGAAGAAATAGGGCCTTAGCTTTTCTCTAAACCTTTCTGTTGCCTTATCTTTCTCTGTCCTGGATGAAACTTTGGGCAGTTTCCCCAGCTTTTCCATAATCCTCAGGTGTTAACACGTTGTCTAGTTTTCCAGCCATGCCATTAGTTAACTCCAGTCCTGTTGAATAGCAAACTTCAGTCTTTCATCCAGTTTAAAGCCTCTCCCCCACAGTGTGGACCCCTGTCAGGCAGGAGACTAGCAGTGGGGGGTATGGGGGTGTGGTTGGAATCTTTACTATTCCTCACCCTTGTGTTCTTGTCTCTGTTGCTCTGGCTTCTCCATGGTTAGGGCCAGAAAGGGAAGGAGGGAAGAGGCAGAGATTGCCTGCCTTGAGTGCTCAAGCCCGTCATCCACATCGGTGCCCTCTGGGTGGGGCCAGCGGACAGATGACGGGTTCTCTACGGGCTCCTTCCTGGAGGGAGCCCTTCTGTTTCTTGACATGGCACTTTCCTTGATAGTCCTGACTCTTAGTGGATCCCTCCACACCCTTTCTGGGGTTGGCGGAGTTGGGGTGGGGGGCTGTCCCTCCTGATGACCTGTCCTTTGTTCCTCGACGACTGAGCCTTCTTTCCTTCTGAGGGATCCAGATCTAGCATGTGGGAATCACATGTTAGAAACAGGCATCTTTGGGCCCTCCACAGGCTTCAAGTGGAGGCCAATTTCAGTGAAGCCCTCTTTATCACCAGCGGTCCCTCTGGTCAGCTGGCTTTTCATACGTTGACGGCGTCAGGTGTGGGACTGCTCCAGACTCCAGGACTCCAGGCTCTCTCTCCAGTCTCTGTCACCAGGGTATACCTACCAAGCTTTCTGAGACCTGAAAGTCGCCTCAGGTCAGGAACCTTATGTGGCTTAAGATGAAAACAACTTCACACTTCCTATTTCCCAGGGGGAAGGGAGGAGAAATGCCACAGGGCACCAAGTCTGTTTCTAAAAAAATAAATGGCCCGATGTCTGTGACAGATCCTCAAGCCTGTCCCAATGTGAAGAGTGAAGGACCGAACACCCTCCTGCCCATTTTCTAGCCCATCCTATGAGAGTGACGTGTCCAGTTGTCCTCAGCTGAAACTTCAGTCTTGTCCTATTGTCCTCAGCTGAAACTTCAATGAGAGGAGAAGTCCTACTGAACACCCCGTAATTCGGCACTGCACACACCCAGAGGCGGTGCTGTGCAAAACACAACATTCCCAAGGAGCCACGGTCCTCAAGATTCTCCCGCAGTAGAAGTGGGCGGGTAACGCCTGCTCTCGGAATCTGTTGGGCCAACATAGTCGCATTCCCTGTGTTTCACTCTGAAGAATTTAGGAACTTAAACACATCAAATACTCAGGTTACTTAGCTTTCGGAAAGTCTCTAGAGATCTCCATTTTGCACTGACGGCCACATGGTTCTGTCACGACCCTGGACACAGTTGGAGCTACCCCAGCCATCAAATACCCCCAGCCATCCCAGACTCTGTCTCTCTCTCCTTTCTGAGACCCATATCAGGCAGAACAGGCAGTTCACTGAATAGTCTTTCTAGGACTGTGATCTAATTCCCTGGCTCTCACCGAAGGTCAGTATAACAAACAACCATATACAATTTCCTGTTAGCCATCCTAGAAATATCAGGGAAAAAGCAAGTCTAATGGAGAAATAACCAACTCCCTTTAATCTTTCTGTAAAGCATCAAAGCTGTGAGATAAAGCTGGAAATCCCGGAAGAAAGAAATGCACAGTCCAGAACATCCACATAGCTTCCTAACTCCTGTGACAACAGAGAACATGTCACCTAGAGACATGGCAGAGGATGCCTCTGCTTCATTTGGGGACAAATCCATTCCAATAAATAGCAGAACAGACTTTCTAGAAGTTGTAATAATTGTATCTGGGCCAGAATGGAAGAAGAAACAATTGAGAATAGTGAGTTTAAATGCCAAGAACAAGAGGAATGACATTAGCAGCTGTAAAAAGTAGCCTCTGACCAAATCTCCCTGTGCCTTCCCCCTCCAGCCACCCTCAAGATCTTCACATTCTAGAGCAAGGTTTGTCACCTTTTATTTATTATGGTCCAATAAGGAGCTTTTTCAGACATTTTTCCCCTACTCTCCACCTCCCATGAACGTTTAATATCACATAGGTGTTTATGTACTTACTGTAGATTTATCTGTGTTTTATACATGAAAAGAGTAAGATATTTTCAACCCCTATAATAATTTCCTAGGATTGCCATAACAAACTGTCATAGACTTGGTGGCTTAAAACAACACCAGTTGATTCTCGTACGAATCTGGAGACTCCAAGTCCAAAATCAAAGTGTTTGCAGGGTGGTGCTCCTCTGGAAGGTTCTAGTGCTTCTGGAACCATTCTCTATGGTTTCTGGTTCCGGTGGACCAAACCATTCCTTGGCCTGTGGCTGCCTAACTGCAGTGACTGTCCTCACACTTGGCCTTCTCCTCTCTGTGTTTCTGTCCGTCTTTTTCTCCCTTATACCAGGACACTCATTGGAGAGCGATCCCATTTAGCATGATCTCATGCCTTCCCTGAATTGTATCTGCAAAGACCCTCTTTCCAGGCAAGGACGTTTCCCCGAGGTTCCAGGTGGACATGAATTTTGGGGACACTGTTTGACCCAGCACAGATCTGCCCCTCTAGGGATGATATCATCTTTATCAAGAATACATAGACTAGAGAATAAATGATCCTCAAAGCACTCCAGAACCTAAATGCAGTTTACCTGGAGAAGCGAATGTCAACTGTCTGAAAAGCTTCTTTTACAAATCCTCTGTTGGAGACTTTCTTGTGGCTTCCTGCTGGGGGCCTTCATGCTCCCTAAAGGGGCGTCACAGCCCTGCCAGTCCATCTGCCTTCCCGCACCCCTCACCCAGCTGTCAAAAGCATTCTTTAGCATCTCTCATCGTTCACCCAAGCCTAGATAAAGTGGAGAGAAAAAGAGGCATTAAGGAGGGCACGTATTGCATGGAGCACTGGGTGTGGTGCCAAAAACAATGAATACTGTTACACTGTAAAGAAATTAAAAAAAAAAAAAAAGAAGATAGTATCTACTTCTAGAGTTAACTTTGCCAATAATGGAAGTCACGCAGGAAGGGGCGTTAGCTCAGTGTCTGCAGTAGAACACGTGCTCAGTAAATTATTCGTCCTTGTTTTTATTGTTACTCTTCCCCTCATGGTGACTTCTTTGAGAGATGGTGCTCCCTGTTCCTCCTCTGCCAGTTTCAAGATCCCATTCCTCCCTCTAGCCAGGCATCTTGAGACTTCTCTTTTGCTCTCTCGCTCGTGATCCCCATTTAGTGACAGCTGACCTGATCTTTACAAGCTTCAGGTTTATCTCCAGTCAGGAAATCATGGAAATGCTGGTCCTTGGCCCACAGCACTTGCCCTGATCAAGCAGGGAGCATGGGCGAGAGAGGGCCAGCCCATCCGGGTGGGATGCCGGACGCATCGTGACAAACCTGGGTGCACGGACCTGTTGACTTCCCTTCAGAGGCCTTCAGTGTGACTGCTCTTCTGAAAAGGTAAGAAACCCGTAATCGCCTCTTCCGAGAAAACATTTTACCATGACCAATATGCTTATAAATAATCTGCTTCCAGCACACTTCTCTTGGCATAGTCCTGATATTAGGCTGTGTATCTTTGTCTCTATACTGTGGCTAAAACTCCGCGGCAGAATTAAGAGTTGGACTAGGTGTCCTTAACCCCATCAGCCCCCAAGGGACTTCTCAGGCAGTCCCTCTTGTACAACCGGGAACTCTATGGCGTGGGTTTGATTTTATCTTTGATGAGTAAGTCAAGATCTGTCTTCACTATTTCATCCTCTCCCCTTGAGTTGCGCCAAGAGTTCTTGGTCACACAGTATTGTGTTTGGGATCATTTACTGTGATATGTTTTTCATGCCCTTTGGCAGAGTTAAGCATTGGTGGGGACTTGAATGCCGTTTGGGGACCACTGCTTAAAGGACGCGCTAATGATCATTTCCTCCAGATAATCCGCCACATACCCTCGAGTCACACTGGCTCAAAGAGACCCGGGAAGGTGGATGGCACTCTCCTGGTGGCATGCAGTTTGGATTAGTGAATTGCTTCTGGATTTTCTGTCTTCAGCCTATATTAGCATCCCCTGGACTGAGCCCTAGCAAGCTTCTTATTCTGTGGGAAAGCGATGCTGAGGATATCCTGCTTTCCTTCCACAGTGTCCTCTTGGGAAGATTCTCATCTTCCCTACTGGAAAAAAAAAATCTATTCTTCCCTTGAATGCTGGGTCCGTTTTTTGCCTCATGGATGTTGGAATCCTGTCTGTGATGATGTTTCTTGTGTGGAAGGCAAAGCATAGAGCAGTTGGTAGTTCCCTTGGGAGCCGGGCTGAGGGCCTCTCCTCCCCCACGCTCGTTCCTGTCCCTCTCCTTGTATTGTTCTTACTTCTACACCACTCAGAATTTGTGCCCTTGTGTTGTGTTTTAGTCACCCTTGCAAACTCCCTTCTATCATTTCTTGTAAGAAAGGGGGGAACACCTTCTTAAGCAAATGTTTACTTGGAGAGGAATTAGACAAATTTTGTCTAATTTTGTCAGGAACTGAGCTGGGAGACTTAGAGAGATAGAGGAGGAAGCTTTAAGCTATTTAAGAAAGGGGGCACCTGGGTGGCTCAGTGGGTTAAGCCTCTGCCTTCGGCTCAGGTCATGATCCCAGGGTCCTGGGATCGAGCCCCGCATCGGGCTCTCTGCTCAGTTGGGAGCCTGCTTCCTCCTCTCTCCCTCTGCCTGCCTCTCTGCCTGCTTGTGATCTCTGTCTGTCAAATAAATAAATAAAATCTTTAAAAAAAAAATTTCTCCCAATTAAGCTATTTAAGAAAGAACTTTACAGTGCTCAGAACTGCCCAAAGACAGGCAATTACCCCTTGCCCCAGAACTTCCCAATTTCCAAAAGCACCTGCGCGCACACATGATTTTGTTTTACCTTCACAGCAATGCTCAGTTGTAGGTGTTACTTACTATCCTTGTTGATCAAGAGTCTGAGCTTAAGCAAGAATCTTAGCTAAGACAACTCAGCTGCTAAATGGGGGAGGCAGGGGTTGCCTTCTGGGTTGTTTGCCCTTTCTGGGACCTGATACTCCCCACCACCTGTCCCTCCTTTACTCCCCGTGGGCTGGGCACATCCTGTCAGTCTGAATGTGCTCCATTTTACTCCGACCTCATTTTTACCCAAAATGTGAATAACATTTCATGTAATGCGCTTTCTATTTTTATTTTCTGTGATTTAAAAGACAACAGAAATACACCAGACATGTTTCTGCTTTCACGCTTCAAAAGTTTGGCTTCAGGAGACAGAATCTTCCATAGAGGGGCCATATGAATGCTGGTTGGGGAACAGGTGGGTCAGCGTGCCCATCACTCAAGGCTCCCATCAGATTCAGCACAGTTTCCGGGTCACCACACACCACCACCTCCACTTGGGAGGCGAGCTCTAATTTGCTGTTTATATATGCATATATCATGCATTATTGTGGGGGAGAACAGAACAGTATGTTCTAGAACAATGCTAGTGCTTGTCACAGCATGCCACACCAACAACTATTAAGGCACTTCCTTCTCCAAAACCAATATAAACTTGGAGAGCATTGTTGTGTGTGTGTGTGTGTGTGTGTGTGTGTGTGTGTATGTGTGTGTCAGGACGACTCCTCACCACAGCCCTATTTAGCATGAAGAAATAATATTTTCTAAGATATTGTTTATTTGTTATTTTGTTATCCTTCCTTAAACTCATTTTTATCTTGTTGAAATCCGTCAAACCCCATGGCTTATGGATGGTACTCTTCCTCTGCTCCTAAAGAGATGCTGTTTCCCCCTGTTTTTATGGCTCTCTGGTCATTTCAATGGGGGCTCTTCAGTGTAAGCCCGTGGGTATTGTGGATCAAGCAGGGTAAATCAGGTTGTGCTGTGATAACATACCTCAATAAAACAAAGGTTTATTCCTGGCCTGGGTTCACTGTGGGTCACCTGGGGGCTCTGCTTCTCATTGTCTTTACTCTGGGACTGGGGCTGATGGAACAGCCCCACCTATGTGGTGCTGGTCGGCGTGGCAGAGGGAAGAAGTGTTACACCTTCTGCACTAGACCCGAAGATTTCAACCTTTCAAAATGAGTCACTTGGTCACACACACCTCAATTCAAGGGGCACTGAAGTGCAACCCCACCATGGACCTGTATAGGGAACCTGGAAGAGTTGGAACAGTGAGTTGGATCCCTGCGCTATATTCAAATCTTATTTGGAAACCTCACCATTTATATTTTAAATGTGAATGTAAAGTTTTATTAGGGTTTTGGAATCGTGAGGCTAAATCTGACACTTATAGCTTTGTACTTTTGGATAGGCCACTTACCCTTCTTCTAAGTCCAGATTCCTTTATCTTAATATGGTAGTTATAGCCTCTGGTCTGGCTACCTTTGTAAGATCATTGGTGAGTTTATCAGTGAGATACTATATATGAAAATATTCTGAAATATGAAAAATCTTTATAGATAAAATTTTTTCCTATTATTACCATCTGCCTCTTTTGGGTAGAATGATAATTCCAACTCATACCCATTAGATTAAGAGGAAATACACCTATTTTGAAGACTGGTACCCTTTCTGCAAGTGATTCTAAATGTCAAGA